>NC_136710.1:16058449-17428130 GCF_947650265.1 Symphodus melops | reverse complement strand
ACCCGGATCATGACGGAACAGCCATCTGCTAAACTGTGCTGGGCTTGAAGATGGGATGGGGGAGATGGGACAAGATGTAGAAAGAAGAATGTGGGGGGGGGGGGGCAAGTCTTCGTTCACTGTATGAAGGAAGCACGACTCAGGGCGTACACAGGCCCAGCTTTTTACAACGGTTAGTTGAGATGGAGAGAGAGAGAGAGAGAGAGAGAGAGAGAGAGAGAGAGAGAGAGAGAGAAGAGAGAGAAGAGAAAGCACGCAACAGTATGCGTGTCATTGTGTTTATGATATGTGTTTGTGTTAGTGTGTGTGTGTGTGTGTGTGTGTCTGTGCTAGTGTGTGTGTGTGTTTGTGTATGTGTGTATGTGTGTGTGAGAGAGAGAGAGAGAGAGAGAGAGAGAGAGAGAGAGAGAGAGAGAGAGAGAGAGAGAGAGAGAGAAAGCACGCAACAGTATGCGTGTCATTGTGTTTATGATATGTGTTTGTGTTAGTGTGTGTGTGTGTGTGTGTGTGTGTGTCTGTGCTAGTGTGTGTGTGTGTTTGTGTATGTGTGTATGTGTGTGTGAGAGAGAGAGAGAGAGAGAGAGAGAGAAAGCACGCAACAGTATGCGTGTCATTGTGTTTATATGTGTTTGTGTTAGTGTGTGTGTGTGTGTGTGTGTGTGTGTGTGTGATGCATGTGTGTGTGTGTGATGCATGTGTGTGTGTGTGTGTGTGTGTGTGTGTGATGCAGTGTGCTTGTGTGAACTGCCGACGATCTAACTAAGAAAAAGAAATAAACCAACTAACTAAGTAACTAAGGCACTATCGAGTGTAGTCTTTAGTGTCTGTGGCTCCCCTCATCGGCAACAGGGAGTCTTTACCTGCCAGCGAGGTCTTAGACCTGTCCCCCCTAGAGTGGATGGCCATGCTCACACTGTCGGGCACTGAGCAGGTTGGTACAGGCTGTTTCCTGTACCGGAGGGGTATTCCACCCTCCACCGAGGATCTTAGGATCCAGGGTCACAGAGCACTGACTCACTTCTTCATGAGATAGTGAAGTGACTTTACTGGCACAAACCATCTCCCCTTATAACCTCGGTTTGACATGTTTTTTGACGTATCAAAGAGAATGGAACTTATCAAAAGTGACGTCTTAAATGACGTCATTGATGGGACAGCGTCGTTCGGCCGTATCCATGGTGACAGTCCCTTTGTTTAAAAAAAAAACACCCTTTAAATATTAATGGTGACATAATTAAAGTCACCATTCATTGGCAAAAGAAACCAATTTCAAGACTTATTCGAGGAACAGCAATATGTCTTCAGTATAAGGTCAGCGTCATCAGTCTTTGATGAGGACGCAGGACTGGAACCTCTGACGAAGATGCAGGAGTCAGCAGGGCCTCTGTGGTGTCCGAGTCAGGACTTCAGAGGATGGAGTAGAAGTTTCTAGGACTTCTGAATTAATCGATAAACATAACTACCAGTATCCCCAGTCCAAGCTAAAATAACAAAACCAAGCAATCTAAACATCAATCAATCAATCAATCAATTTTTATTTATATAGCGTCAATTCATAACAGGCGTTATCTCGAGACACTTTACAAAAGCAGGTAAAGGACCTTACTGTTTGTCTGTTAACATTAACAAAAGAGCAGGTAACAAGACCATGCTCATTGTTATGTTTACAAAAAGCAGGTAAAGGACCTTACTGATGGCTATATTACAAGAGCCCAGCTGAATCCGTCATAGCGTGGCAAGAAAAAACTTCCTTTTAACAGGCAGAAATCTTCAGCAGACCCGGATCATGACGGAACAGCCATCTGCTAAACTGTGCTGGGCTTGAAGATGGGATGGGGGAGATGGGACAAGATGTAGAAAGAAGAATGGGGGGGGGGGGGGGGGGGGGGCAAGTCTTCGTTCACTGTATGAAGGAAGCACGACTCAGGGCGTACACAGGCCCAGCTTTTTACAACGGTTAGTTGAGATGGAGGAACTGCTTCATGAACATGCATCAGGAAATACAAAAATGAATGAATAAATAAATCAATCAATAAAAACACGACCAATATCACCACACCGCTCTCCAAAGTGTGTGTCGTCTCTCCACACCTGGCTCTCCTATATCCCCCAGAGCGCAAGTTAGTCTCCGGTGTTACAGGTAGAGAGAGAGAGAGAGAGAGAGAGAGAGAGAGAGAGAGAGAGAGAGAGAGAGAGAGAGAGAGAAAGCACGCAACAGTATGCGTGTCATTGTGTTTATGATATGTGTTTGTGTTAGTGTGTGTGTGTGTGTGTATGTGTTAGTGTGTGTGTGTGTGTGTGTGTGTGTGTGTGTGTGTGTGTTAGTGTGTGTGTGTGTGTGTGTGTGCTAGTGTGTGTGTTAGTGTGTGTGTGTTTGTGTTAGTGTGTGTGTGTGTTAGTGTGTGTGTGTGTTAGTGTGTGCGTGTGTGTGTGTGTGCTAGTGTGTGTGTTAGTGTGTGTGTGTTTGTGTTAGTGTGTGTGTGTGTGTGTGTGAGAGAGAGAGAGAGAGAGAGAAAGCACGCAACAGTATGCGTGTCATTGTGTTTATGATATGTGTTTGTGTTAGTGTGTGTGTGTGTGTGTGTTTGTGTTAGTGTGTGTGTGTGTGTGTGTGTTTGTGTGTGTGTGAGAGAGAGAGAGAGAGAGAAAGCACGCAACAGTATGCGTGTCATTGTGTTTATGATATGTGTTTGTGTTAGTGTGTGTGTGTGTGTGTGTTAGTGTGTGTGTGTGTGTGTGTGTGTGATGCAGTGTGCTTGTGTGAACTGCCGACGATCTAACTAAGAAAAAGAAATAAACCAACTAACTAAGTAACTAAGGCACTATCGAGTGTAGTCTTTAGTGTCTGTGGCTCCCCTCATCGGCAACAGGGAGTCTTTACCTGCCAGCGAGGTCTTAGACCTGTCCCCCCTAGAGTGGATGGCCATGCTCACACTGTCGGGCACTGAGCAGGTTGGTACAGGCTGTTTCCTGTACCGGAGGGGTATTCCACCCTCCACCGAGGATCTTAGGATCCAGGGTCACAGAGCACTGACTCACTTCTTCATGAGATAGTGAAGTGACTTTACTGGCACAAACCACCTCCCGTTATAACCTCGGTTTGACATGTTTTTTGACGTATCAAAGAGAATGGAACTTATCAAAAGTGACGTCTTAAATGACGTCATTGATGGGACAGCGTCGTACGGCCGTATACCTGTCGAACGCGGGACTGTCCTTTGATGCGTTGATGTCCTGTCTCATTGTTGGACAATGGTATCCTGACTCGATGTCCATGGTGACAGTCCTTTTGTTAAAAACGCACACTGAATCATACACACACATGCATCATACAAACACACACATCATAAATATGCATGTTACACACGCGTCATACACACCCACACATTTACACCTACATGTGCATCATACACAAACATACACACTGCATCATACACGAATGCATCAATCACAGAAACATACACACACACTTCATCATACACACACACATGCATCATACACAAACACACATTGCCTCATACACACACATGCATCATACACACACACACATGCATCATACACACACATGCATCATACACACACACATGCATCATACACAAACACACATTGCCTCATACACACACATGCATCATACACAAACACACATTGCCTCATACACACACATGCATCATACACACACACACATGCATCATACACACACACACATGCATCATACACAAACACACATTGCCTCATACACACACATGCATCATACACACACACACATGCATCATACACACACACACATGCATCATACACACAAAGAAAGCAGAATGTAAAATGCACACACGTTGAGTGGGAAACCAGCGCTCATTCAGAAAACAATTGTGACTACGTGGACTCCATGCAGGTTAAAAACAAATATTGAAATGATTTCCAGCTGGAGAAAAACAAGCTGAAGTTATGATGACGTCATTATTTTTAGACATAATAATAATAATTTACACTTTATTAATCCCACGAGGGGAAATTCAGTTTTTACACTCTGTCTAACACACACATAGGCCGAGATACACACTCATGCACAAACAGGGTTCTAGTGACATGCATTAATGGAGAGGTCTCAGAGTGAGGGGGCTGCCCACAGCGAGCGCTCCAGAGCAGTTTTGGGGTTCGGTGCCTTGCTCAGGGGCACCTCGGCAGTGCTCAGGAAATGGACTGGCACCTCTCCAGTTACCAGACCAGTTTCCGGACTTGGTCCGTGCCGGGACTTGAACCGGCGACCCCTCCGGTTCCCAACCCAAGTCCCTACAGACTGAGCTACTGCCGCCCCCATCATGACTGTATTTAGCAGAGATTTACCCTCCATTACATCGAGAAGTTTGTGAAGTCATCACATCCACCCAAAGGAAGACAAAGTCAGATTTCTTATAAAAAACAGTGCTTTTATTTATGTAATACTGTGGAAAAATAATTACATACCATTTTTAAAAAATATTGAAGATAATGAAATTAAAAAATGAGTTTGATAACGTTTGTTGTACATCTTTTGAACAGTTTTCTCTGCTACGAAGAACATCAAAAAAACATCTGAAAAAACACAAAACTGCTGTTTGTAAGGAGCACTTCTTTTTTTTTAAATCCACAATTGAAATAATATGAGGTCAAAAATACAGAAACAAGGTCCTGGTTTCGCTCCGTGGTCAGGTCCAGCGGTGGACAAATCCCAACATTTCCTGGACTTCTCCACAGTGCCAAAAAAAAAAAATAAAAAAGGTACAACAATTCTTAAAGCCTGGTTCACACGGCTGGATAATTACACCGATTTTAGCCCCGATTCTCCTCTTCCGATAATCTTAAGGACGCCCCGATCATCACAAGATAATCTTATAAGATCATCCTGCCGTGTGTGGTGTGTTCAGAACGCTCTCGTCTGGTCGGAAGAATGTCGGGACCGCTCCGATCTCAAATCGGGGATATTCAACATGTTGGATTGTTTTGGCCCGATCTCTCGTCATGTGTGGTGTTTCCCCCCCGAGGAGAAAACAAGCACGAGCCTGTTGACTGTGACGCGTAGCCAATCAGAAAGCGAGGTGACGTAGTAGCGAAAACAACAACTCACCTCCATATCATCATGTAGCAAGTACAGCTCATGCTCCCGTTGTCTCCGCTCCTTTGACCGACGCCTCTTTTTAAAACGTGTTTTTTCAGATAAAAACAGCACAAACGATCCCTGTTACATCCTCTTCGTCCGCTTGTTGACTCTGGAATCACGTTTGATCGAGAGAATTTGCGAGATTTCCCGTCTGATCGGGGGACGTTCGCGAGTGAAATCGGTTGGTGTGTGGTGTGTTGATGTCGCCGTGTGGCCGCACACCACACACTGTACGACCAAAACTGTAAAACCTCAGATTATTTATCGCCATGCGTGTGCTCTCTCAAGTTTGGGAAATCGGCCGACAATTTTAAAATCCTGCCGTGTGAACCGGAAGAAAATAAAGACAACACAGAAACATTTGTACTGTAAATAATACAACTGTCTGCGATGTCATGTCTTGCCCCAGGATACATGACGCTAGACGTTAGCAGTTATTGTGAAACCGGCAAAGTACCGTTCCATGGCGGTGGGCTCCACTTCTCGTTGAAGGCAGTGGGGTACATCACTGCTCCAGCAAACTGCTCCGTATACTCCACGTCTGGCTGCCATTGTTTCTGCCTGTAAAAGACGAACAGTGTTAACAGAGGGAGAGGCTGCTTCGACAGGAACTCAGCTGTGTGCCAACACAAACATCTTCTCAGCTACCTGCATGATGCCAGAGAGAGACTGTGATCTGATTGGTTGAGGCTGCTGTACTTCGTTTGCCAACTTACAAATCATTAGTAAATGATGAGAGAAAGCTGCAAACGATGATGCAGGCCATGGCAGAAAGACTGTATCCGTTTATTAATATAACACATAAAATAATACATTCATTATATATCAGCTGCTTTAACACAGGAGGGTAGCCAAGTTTGCTTCATTCAATTCATAATGGGTAGAGCTATTTTCACTCATCTTTACACTTATTGTATTTATACTGTTTATATTTGTTAACGCTTTTTTAACATTAAGTGTTTTTTTACTTGCTATTGTTCGTGTGCAATTGCACCAACTTTTTGTCATTATTTGAAGTTCTTTCTTTTCGCTGTGAATATTTTTATTGAGTGTTTATGAAAGGTGATTCATCAATAAATAGGTCTTGAGTATGATTAGTCAGTACCGCTGTAAACACACACTGCTCACACACACATTAGTTAACAACAAGACGATAGTCTCCTCACCTGACACTGACTAGACACATGTTGTGTCCTGTTCTAAGGTCAGATAATCTCATGTGAGCTTTAAGGAGGACATTAGTTACACATGTGTAAACGAATTATCTTCCATTGAGAACAAATAAAATATTTAATTGAACAAGAAGAAACCCAGTCTGTTTTTCTTTTAGCTCTATGTTAGCATTATCGTTTCTGTGCTTGTTTTGAAAGGAGCTAAAAACTACAAAAACGTCACGTTTGGCCTCTTCGTCGTCTTACCTGTTTTGCAGAACAGTGCAGCCAGGGCTCAGTAAATTATTATTTAATATGAGTTTTGTTGAAGGACGTCCTAGCTTGGAGAGCGACCTCAACATCGTGGCCGCCATCTTGGCTCTTAGACAACCTCTGGCCAATGACGTATTGTAGTTTCTTCTTCTGCTGTTGAAAATACAGGCGTATGCTCGGTGTGCTGCCACCTATCGGTATGATTTATACCCACACATAACAGCGTTTAATGCAGTACGGTAAAATGCATTATAAGTAGCCGAAGTTTAAATTATGATACCTTATTCATTGTCTCTTCTATTTCTGCTGTTTTATTTTACCCAGCTAAGGACTACTATTTATAAATAGAGTTGCTACTTGAACATGTGAACATCTATTTTTATATATTGATTCTTCTTTACAAGATTCGTCCCCATAATTAAAGTCACCATTCATTGGCAAAAGAAACCAATTTCAAGACTTATTCTAGGAACAGCAATATTTCTTCAGTATAAGGTCAGCGTCATCAGTCTTTGATGAGGACGCAGGACTGGAACCTCTGACGAAGATGCAGGAGTCAGCAGGGCCTCTGTGGTGTCCGAGTCAGGACTTCTGAGGATGGAGTAGAAGTTTCTAGGACTTCTGAATTAATCGAAAAACATAACTACCAGTATCATCAGTCCAAGCTAAAATAACAAAACCAAGCAATCTAAACATCAATCAATCAATCTTTATTTATATAACGTCCATTCATAACAGGCGTTATCTCGAGACACTTTACAAAAGCAGGTAAAGGACCTTACTGTTTGTCTGTTAACATTAACAAAAGAGCAGGTAACAAGACCATGCTCATTGTTATGTTTGCAAAAAGCAGGTAAAGGACCTTACTGATGGCTATATTACAAGAGCCCAGCTGAATCCGTCATAGCGTGGCAAGAAAAAACTTCCTTTTAACAGGCAGAAATCTTCAGCAGACCCGGATCATGACGGAACAGCCATCTGCTAAACTGTGCTGGGCTTGAAGATGGGATGGGGGAGATGGGACAAGATGTAGAAAGAAGAATGGGGGGGGGGGCAAGTCTTCGTTCACTGTATGAAGGAAGCACGACTCAGGGCGTACACAGGCCCAGCTTTTTACAACGGTTAGTTGAGATGGAGGAACTGCTTCATGAACATGCAAAAACACGACCAATATCACCACACCGCTCTCCAAAGTGTGTGTCGTCTCTCCACACCTGGCTCTCCTATATCCCCCAGAGCGCAAGTTAGTCTCCGGTGTTACAGGTAGAGGGAGGGAGAGAGAGAGAGAGAGAGAGAGAGAAAGAGACAGAGAGAGAGAGAGAGAGAGAGAGAAAGCACGCAACAGTATGCGTGTCATTGTGTTTATGATATGTGTTTGTGTGTGTGTGTGTGTGTGTGTGTGTGTGTGTGTGTGTGATGCATGTGTGTGTGTGTGTGTGATGCAGTGTGCTTGTGTGAACTGCCGACGATCTAACTAAGAAAAAGAAATAAACCAACTAACTAAGTAACTAAGGCACTATCGAGTGTAGTCTTTAGTGTCTGTGGCTCCCCTCATCGGCAACAGGGAGTCTTTACCTGCCAGCGAGGTCTTAGACCTGTCCCCCCTAGAGTGGATGGCCATGCTCACACTGTCGGGCACTGAGCAGGTTGGTACAGGCTGTTTCCTGTACCGGAGGGGTATTCCACCCTCCACCGAGGATCTTAGGATCCAGGGTCACAGAGCACTGACTCACTTCTTCATGAGATAGTGAAGTGACTTTACTGGCACAAACCACCTCCCGTTATAACCTCGGTTTGACATGTTTTTTGACGTATCAAAGGGAGTGGAACTTATCAAAGGTGACGTCTTAAATGACGTCATTGATGGGACAGCGTCGTACGGCCGTATACCTGTCGAACGTATAACAACGTATTACACACGCGTCATACACACACACATATATACACTTACATGTGCATCATACAAAAACATACACACACATGCATCATACACAAACACACATTGCCTCATACACACACATGCATCATACACAAACACACATTGCCTCACACACACACACATGCATCATACACACAAAGAATGCAGAATGTAAAATGCACACACGTTGAGTGGGAAAACAGCGCTCATTCAGAAAACAATTGTGACTACGTGGACTCCATGCAGGTTAAAAACAAATATTGAAATGATTTCCAGCTGGAGAAAAACAAGCTGAAGTTATGATGACGTCATTATTTTTAGACATCATGACTGTATTTAGCATAGATTTACCCTCCATTACATCGAGAAGTTTGTGAAGTCATCACATCCACCCAAAGGAAGACAAAGTCAGATTTCTTATAAAAAACAGTGCTTTTATTTATGTAATACTGTGGAAAAATAATTACATACCATTTTTAAAAAATATTGAAGATAATGAAATTAAAAAATGAGTTTGATAACGTTTGTTGTACATCTTTTGAACAGTTTTCTCTGCTACGAAGAACAGTACAATAAGATAAACATTGGATTTTCCTAAATTCAAAGACACAATAATACAGGATACAGTCCTACCAGAGGTATAAAAGTACTGTAACAGGATTGTGAGAGAAATGATATGGACATATACTGAAACACACACCCGCACACACGCACACGCACGCTGCATACTCATCCATGTGCACTTTGATCACACGCAGGTGAGTCGGGCACTGCGTCTTTACAGTCCGCCTTCCACACACGCGCTGTCATTCACACATCTATACAAACACACTGTACAAATCGATGTGCGCGCCTACGCCCACACACTCCCTCTTTAACTCTCTCTCTCTCACACACACACACACTCTCACACAGTCACAGTCATACACTACTACATGTCAATATTGTGGACAAGCCTTCGTTGAACCTCTCCTTACACATTCTCCTCTGGCCGTGTTGGCAGACAGACTGATGAGGAATGATTCAAAATGGAAATGTACGACATGTTCCTCTATAAGGCCACTCAGTTCTAAACCCAACATCTGTGTTTTTCTCTCTGTCTGCACCAGGCGTGTAGTTAAGAGCTCAGACAAAAAAAAAAAAAAAGAGAAGGGCTCCAGCCTACGGAAATGTCTGGGAATGACTCAAGGCCCCGAAGCCTGGTTTGTAAAGCAACAGTCACCAATAGAAGGAGCTTCTACTGCATATACATGGTCTACGGTGAAGAACAACATGAACACTTGGCACTAGGTTTTCTTTTATACACTGATATACCCTTCTCATGGGAAATAAAATCCTGACTTTAGGATCTTTCTGTTGGCACAACTCTTCACCCTGTCTCTATGGAATCACCCAGGCAAACTCCCAAGTCATGTGCACTCATGTTCAAACGTTTGGTCCGTACATACACATTTACATGTTTTACATTGACAAAAATAATTCTGTAATGTTAAAAAATAGAATACAAAGCTCTAGTCAAGTGTGCAAATAAAAAGAAGACAATACACAGATATAGATAAGGGACGTCTATGCATGAATACTGTAGATGAAGTGCAAAATGATGACAAACCCCTTCCCATCTCACTTCCTCTCCCCGTCCGTACGCCGCCCAACAGGCATGATGGAATGTACCGATGTACCCAAGGGCAGTATGGGAGACTACATTTATATGTGCTCTATGATCATGGAAAAGACAACCAGCAATAAAAGTAAAAAATAATGGCGGCCAGGAATGACTTCCACTGGTTGAGGTTTCTCCCAAATCGGGGTGTACCATATTGGACAGTCAGTCAGGTTTGCCTGAAGACGTTCTCTCTCGTCATTTACAAAGTCAGTTCATAAGCGAAAGCTATCGGGCTCCAAAAGGTCTGTGATCACTCGCCTCGTCTCTGGTTCCTCGCTCTCTTTCCCAGTCTTGATTGTGACTTGCGCTGTCCGCTCTTTCAGAGCTCAGATGTATGAACACGTCGGGAGTTTGGGAATTCAAAATTGTGTGGAATTTCCCGTCCCTGTCTCGCTAAAACTCCTTCTTTCTGCTTTTCTCTCTGTGTTTCTCACACCCTCCCTGTCTCACGGGCATGGTCTTCTGACTCTGTGCATGTGTGATGTGTTTTTGTTTTTTTTTCTTTGGGGGCGGGGGGGAGGGGGGGGGGGGTTCTGTAGGGCGTGTTAGTGTGTGAAAATGTGTGCGTGTACCTCTATGATTGTGTGTGTGTGTGTTTGTTTTAAGGTGTGACACTATTTATAAGATGCGTCCTCATGCTCTGCGAAGACTGTGAGGTGTTTCTGCGTCTCTCCGTCTCACACGTGAGTCTGCATCCTCTGTGTGTGTCGGCTGTGGGAGTAGTCAGAGTGTTGCGAGGTGTAGGAGAAGCGAGTGGAGCTGCCGTACTTCCCTAGTCCAGTCTCTGATCCCGGGGGAGGAGGACCCCCAGGACTAACGCTGACCCCTGGTGCCCCAACACCTGACCCCACCCCATACATTTCATAGGATGGGCCGGCCTCAAGTGGGGCCAGGCTGGATGGGGCGAAACCCATGCGGTACGTCTGGTAATGGGAGGGGTATCCGTAGTTGTCGTACGCTAGCTGGGAAGTGGAGTCCAATAGGCTGCAGTCGCCTGGAAATTCGCCAGCCACGGGGGCGGGGTTAGTCGGGGGTTGCTGGCTTTGACCCCCACGAGTGAAAGTGTTGAACTGGGCGTAGCTGATGTGGGAGAGTCTGGAGGGAGGTCTGGGGTCGTAGCAGGCCTGTGGGCGGCCGGGGGAAGTGAGGGGCCCGGGGGGAACGGGGGCTCCACCGCTGGCTGTGGCTCCTGAACCTCCGGCACTGCTGCTGATGGATGCTGCTCCCCCTGGTGTTCCCGTCGGGGAGCGGTAGTCCGAGTAGTGCATGGTGGAGCGGGAGGCGGGGCGCCCCTCGTCGTGGGTGGAGGCTCGCACATTGTAGTAGCCATTCGTGGGATCCTGTGGAGAGAAATAAGAGTTGACATGAAGTGTCTGGTCTACAAAACGGTTGCATGACAGAATGACAGCAAATCACTCCGACCATTTTATGTGAAAGAGCCTCAATGCAACCGAGGTGCGATTCACTAACTCGCAGTTCGGATGAACATTTTCATTTTACCGTCCGTTGGTGGGAACAGGTCAGCAGTCTTCTTGTAAATGTTCATTTTAAATCTAAAGTCTCACGCTGGCACATGCACACACACTTTATCAGCATGTGGAGACGGTCTGGATCTTTACGCAGGACTCTTATCTGGGTGAGTTGCTCTTTTTCTGGCTTATTAATCGGGAGGAAACTTTAAAAAACAAACAAACAGTGAAACTTGTATCACTTGTGTAAAGACTTGATTGCACAAAAAAGCAGCTTCGCCAGGATAGAAGCGCACAGCGCGGCACCCTGAAGCAAAGAGAGCAGATGCTGATGGCTCCAATCCACAATCTGATGCAAAGTAGGAGCAAACTGTTAGAACATTGTACTTAAGTTGTGCAAAACACTTTTCATGTGTTTCGTAAATGGTGCGTAATTCGTGGAGCTCCGAGCCACTAGAATCCATTTTCATGGAATTCCCTCAATAGTTTGGAAGTTAAGGAGGGTCGTTGTCAAAATCATTGTGAATATACCAGAGTGGATTTTAAAGGTCAAAAGGTCTGTGGAATAATATTCCCAATGTTCCTCCCTGATCCCCAAAGACAAACGCTCTCTGCGTCAGAAGGTCAGGCTGAACCGTGTGTTCACAGCTGCTCAGCATCCAGGCCCACATTCATTAAGATTGTGCTGCGAGGGCAGTTTACGCTCTTCTTTGTGACTCAGCGGCTCGGGATCAGAGTCCTTTTTCACAAATGTATGCAAATAGATGTATGAAGAAAACAAGTCCTCAACTGGAATTACCACATCGCAGTTTTACGCCTCTGCCAAACAAGCCAAGTCGCGTTTGAGATGAATCAGCGTTTCCCCACAGAGTGACAGCTTCACCGTGGTCGACACAGCGGGGGACAGGAAATATATTTGTATGTTTAAAATATTTACGAGGCTGAATTACCGTAAACGCTAAAAATGGAATACATCAACCCAAATGAAATATTGGAGGTTTCACAACAATCATAAAGAGGAGTGACATGAAAACAGAGAGCATCTCTTTCTCTGTGTGTTTCAAACGTGTCAGATGTCAGAAAACATGTCGCTTCAGCGCGGCGCAGTGGCCTAGCGGTTGTGTCAAGCAGCAACACGTGTGGAGAACGTGACAGCGACCTGATTTCCGACAGCAAAATTCTATCAGAAAATAAACTGGAATCTGTTTGAGGCCAGATCATTTCACCAACGATTTTAAACACATCCAGATTGGATGGAGTTTGTTTTCTACTCAAATCTCTCTCCATACTTCAGTTTGTGCACACCGAGGTATGAAAACATTTTTGAAATATTACAATATTTAGCTGAGCAAGTTAACATCTACAATATCTAAAATCCTGATTTGGACATGTTTTGGCTCAAAGCCTTCGTCTCTATTTCACTCTGAGCCTCTCCAGCAGGGTGCTGATGAAGGACGGTCTTCCTGTTCACTGCACCCTGCTGCTGAATACTCCACCATCATTTCTGACACGGTGCTGCCTCCTCATTGTCTCTAACATCCCCGACTTCTCCCCCAACCCTACTCCTCACTCTGTAGCACTGCTTTAGTGCTTCAGGCAGCTGAGAGAGAGAGAGAGAGAGCGAGCGAGCGAGGCCGTTGTCGGGCTGATCTAACCACCTCCTGGGGTGGATTCATGTCTGTGTTTCTTCAAAGTGATCCAAGGCAGCGCTCCAGCTAGAGGGGTGGTGTGTTTGCCCTCACAAAATATTCATGGGGGGGAGTTTCAGCAGAACATTTTGGCAGCTTCACGCGTGAAAATACATTCACCAGCTAAGCCCCCCCCCCCCCCCCCCCCCCCCGGTGTCAAAATGTATAAATGATTCATGCCGGCTGAATGGGAAGAGTACGCCCAAACATCCTTTATCTGTTTTTAAAAGTTCTCACTACTCTGAGTTGCTTGATTCCTGATCTGTCTTGAACAATCCCCACAATGAGCGAGCCAACTTTGTCAGTAATCAGAGAAGCAAGTTGCCTAACAGTTGGACGGAGACTTTTAGGGCAGATTTAAAAAAAATTCAATCATCGTTTTTGTTTTTAACCTCCTTCTCTCCTCTTGTGCAACAGTAACACTTATTATAATAAGACTTCTAAGTAGAGCACATCGACGTTGAACTGAGTCGCCCCCCCCCCCCCCAAAAAAAAGCAGCTGATGCCAGGAATACATCAACACACACCTGACAGTGGAGGACAGATAGAGGACTCACAGTTCTCCAGGCCTGAGACAGCTGCACTCAGCTGATGCAGAGGGCATAGAGTTGTACTGGACTGTAGTCATATTTGTTAGTCAGAAGGAATATGTCAAACTGGCTGTCGAGCAACACTGAAACAAACATCAGCGCTGTAGGTTCTGCTCTTCAACACTGTGCTGAAGGAGAAAAGATGAAAGTCAAAGAAGAGGGAAGTACAGCAACCTTTCAGGTCGGCTTTTACCACCAGCAACTTTTTGTTTTTAAATAGATCCGCTTTCAAACATTCTTTTTACAGTCTTACATTTTTGTGTTTTGGTTTTTTAAACATGCGCTCCTGAAATCCTCCTGATGTGGTTTTTAACACATTCACCTCACAGCGAGGACTATCTCTGTCAGACAGGAGGGTGGACGGGTGGGGGGGGGTCTCCTGAGGAAAAACATGGTGTCAAAAGAACGATGCAGAGGTGGCAGAGCACGACTCTGCTCCAGGGCTTTCACACTTGAGGAAAACCCCTGAAAAGACTCGGAGGAGGAGCTGTATGTGTGAACGAAAACAGACGACTACGATCTCTGTGTGTGTAATTAAACCGCTGCTTCTTCAGTATGTAGTACTGAGCAGCACATGTGAACAACCAGGGGTCTCATTGTGTTGGATCCATGCTAAAAATCTACGCGTCTCATTTCGACGTCAGTCCGACACTTCGCCGTTTGTGTCGCCAATTTTGCCGTCTAAACGTGCGTACGCAGGGCTCAGAGTTTGCACACGTTGTACCGTCAGGTTTGGTTTTACAGGTTTCAAACTTTGCGTGGGAAAAGCCAGTTTCAGGGCATGTTTTGTTGCGTACGCATCGGTGATAAATGAGACCCCAGGTCAGGAGAATATACCGGAACAGTTTGAGATATTTCCCGGAGAGCAAAATGTGAAAACGGCGCTGTCATCAATGCTACCTGTGAAACCCCGAGTGAGGCTGCTCTCCAGAAACCTTCATCTTTGTCCTCTCATGGACACTTCAGGTGCATGTGTGCAACCTTTAGATGACCTTTTCTGTGCATCGTCTTCAAGCGGTGTCACCTCTAAGAACACGTCAGACGTCAATAATGACTTTCTGTGAAACGACGGATACGTCACTGGGTGATGCTTCACTTGCTGAAAAGAAAACCTCTCAAAAATAATCATGTACATCTGGTTTTAATTTCTGCCTGGCAACGTTCTCAGTGCTGTCCTGGTTAACATCATGAGAGAGGAGTCACCACGTCAATCATGTTCAGGATATGAGGTATTCTTAAAATGAAACCTGGCGCCCAACATGGATTGCACAAGACCTGACTGTATCTGTGTTTTTCTTCATTTCCCCCCCTGTACCTCTCAGAACTCTCCTCATCTTATGAAGGAAAACGGTTGTTTGCTGAGGTTGTGAGGGCGATCTGCTCCCTGCTTCGACAGTAAAGTATCTCCTGCGTCTGTGTGAGCTCACCTTCAGGTCGTACTCCTGGCGGGTGTCCAGGGTGTCGCTGCGCAGGTCAGACTTGAGCTCTATGTCGTCTTTAAAGGGCTGATTGGAAGGAGAGAAGGACACAGAGGGGAGAAACTAAACCATCAAACAACAAAACAAAAACAAAAAAAAACAAAAAAAAGAGGAGAAGAAGGTGCCGTAACAAAAAACAGAAGAGGGAAGGAGGCAACAGAGTATGACAGGAGAAGAGAGAACGGTGTTAAACGAGTTAAAAGGAGCACTTACAGGGGAAACATGGTTTGTTTTCATTGACAATGTACAGTGCAGCGTGGGGAGAGGTTACTGAGTTAATCTGAGGGTTTCTTCTATGACTACAGGCTGTGCAAACAGCGATCTGCCCAAGAACACATATCCTGCTGCTGCTCACCGAGTACATGGCCTTGACCATGCGCGAAGCCGTGGACACGCTGCCGGAGTCCTCCTCTAAGCTGTGCGTCTCCTTGTTTATCGTCTCCACCTTGATGTCGGGCTTACCCAGAGTGACCCCGCGCCGACCTGGAAGCAAAACAAGGCCAGGTTGAATACAGCTGGACACGCGTGGCGTGTTTTCACGAGCCGGAGGAGGAAGTTCAGAGGGGACCTGCATCCATATGTCGGAGGGGAAGTTGTGGGCGTTTGATTTTTCCTCTGCTTTAGAGAGGAGGATTTAAACGTTTGTACTGTACAAGCAGACATGCTCTTTGTTTTATTATGTATGTGTTGAGCACATGGAGAGTATGACTCACTGCCTTTGCGCTGCCTGTAGAAGATAAGAACCAGGACAAGCAGGACGATGAATAGGAGGATGATGGAGACCACCGTCCAAGCAGCTATTATCCCCACTGGGACTTCCTCTGTAGTGGGTGAGAGAGAGAAAGAGAGAGAGAGGCACACGTCAGGAATGCCAAATATGCAGCTGCATAATCACAGATATACAATATTAAAAACACATCTTTAAACCTAAATTGCATAAGAAGAGAAAATGTGCCTTTATTCTATTTTCACAAACATGATTCCGGTGTTTTCTATATATGGAGTTCCAGGTCTGATACTGCCTGTGATAACAATAACGTCAGGATACAGCAATTCTGTGGTAATCCGTATACTGCAGGACAACTACATAATAAATCAGGATCTCTGGGACACTGAAGAACACAGAAGACTCCTAAAAAGGTCAAGTGGATGATTTGTGTATGTATTTAGTGCTATTTGGTGTCAATTTCACCTCTTATCTTCCGAACATGGTGGCGCTACCCTGCGTCGACATGGACGCCTGTGAGAAGTTGTGGTTTGATGATTTTGGATTTTCATGATAAATGGATCAATGAAAACTAAGAAACCAGCTCCCCCCCTCTCATGCAAGACCATATATGGATTTTAATGAATATTTAATTGGACCTGGATTACTGTTAAATAAAAATGTCTTTTGATATTTATAAGGCAGAATGTAGCACTTTTTGATCCAGTAGATGTCGCCCTTGAGCACCATCATGAAACCAAAACACACTGCTGTTTGGCGACACGTCCGCCACACTGAATCCTCCGGTCTTCTTCAGTGACTCACGTGCAACCCCTTATCAAACAGAACACTCCGGAATTCACCGTCTCCGTCGTGGACAAAATGGTCCGTCCCGTCCGTGTAAACACGACTTCCACAGTTTAAGTGGAACAATGAAGCTCATCTCATCGTTTCTTTTCCTGCTTCATCTTTTAACTTCTTTAACGGCTGTCCAACATTTCCCTGCTGCCCAAATCTTCTCTGGTCATTTCACTTCTGTTCATGTTTCCCTCGCGCGTGTCATTAGTGCCACCAGACATCTGTTTAGGAGAGCTATTTGTATCAACAGACTCAGGACAACCACATTTTCCTGCATTAGTATTTGTTGTCCCAGTCTAAATGATGACGTTTCTTGTTTAGAAGAAGAAGAAAGGGATCATGTTCAACAAGGTGCTTTTACCTCATAAGGGTTTAATTAATTCGTTTATGAAAACAAGTTTACTGATCACAGAGCAACACTTACTGAGAAGAAGTGATTTTAAACTTCTGCTCAAAAACAGTTCACGAGCTTCAACTCAGTCCGTATTAATGATAAACTGCAGAGCCGTTAAGCTTACTGAGCTGATGTGCTTCATCATGAACGGAACATTTCCATCATTTGTGAAAAGACACGAGTTCAGTTTACGCTCATAAGTGACTTCAGCACCTCTTTCCTCTGCGAAGGAGCAGCTTCTCTCCTCCTGACCCGTCTCTGTCGAAGGCTGTTGATGCAGATCGCCTTACGGTGAGACTTTACTTCACACGTCTTCTTCTGTTTTGTCAATTTCTCCGACATCCAACCCCTTGTTTCTTTAACCTCGTTTGGTTTGGGCTTTTTTTCCCCCTCCATCTCTGCTTTGCTTTTCTTTTTGCTTTTCTGCTTTCCGTCATCAGGGGAAAGTTTTTAGCCCACAGTTCAGGGGAAAGCAAACATGTCCAGATGGACTTTTTCTAACATCGCTGTATACTCGTATGTCTGTTCGCAGATTGTTATTCTACTTTTTCTTGGCATTAAAGCAACTTCTGGAGATGTGCAGTTGGAGGAGAGCGGAGGTGGCTGAGGTGTCACCAAACAGCAGTTTGTTTTGGTTTCATGCTTGTGCTTTTAAGAGTTTGAAATAAAGTGACTGTATGACAGCTCGTTGGAAGTCCTCGATTATACATATTATATGTATTATTATACAGAAACCACTTCATGTTGCGTTTACCCCGTCTTGTGAACATTTAAGAATAATAAAAGGTAATGAAAAAAAGCACACACCTGTCTCCTCCAGTGAGATGATCATGGTCCCCGGGCCGAACGAGTTCCAGGCCGTGCAGTTGTAGGTGGACATGAAGTCGGACTCCATCACGTTGTTGATGGTGAGGGTGGAGAGGACGCCGCCGCCCTCTGCTGATGTTTTGCTCTGCTCCACCGTGTATCTCTCCAGCAGGGTCCCTTTCTCCTTCTCCCACACGTTCTCCTTCCACGCCCACACCTGCAGCACACATCAGATGAAGCATGAGCCAAGTACACAGGAATGTTGTTCCACAATTGAAACCTGACACGTTGTCATGGTTTTAATCTCATTTTGTTGTAGCTATAACAAGCTGCCATCACTGCTTCAAACTGAGTTTAATTCACCCCTGTGCTATTACAATGATAAAACCCCTCCACATAAAGGTCATATGCATCCAGTAATGCACTTAAACACACATGAACACATTAGTCAGGGATACTTTACATGGCTGCTTTTAACCGTTTCCCTTTTTTTTCCCAACGCACGCCCTCCCTCGTCAGGGCGAAGCACATCACAAAACGTATTAACACTAATCAGATGACACTACATGTTGGTACTCAAACCCTCACAGAAGAGTCTATTACTGCAGGTGAGCACGAGGTCAGCCGACTCAGGTAATGTACTGCATGATTCAATTAGCCGTCGATGGTTTTCTCTACATACCGTGAAGTGCTGAATTAAACACGACGCGGTTTGTATTCTCAAAAAAAAGAAAGAAGAAGTTTGTTTTCAAGTAAAAACTTCGACTTGGTTCATCTGTGGCCACAAAACTTTCACAAGATGGGGTCGCGTCCGGCCTGTGGCTCATTTCCGTCATGTCTCTCCCCGCTCTCTCTCCCTGATTTCCGACTCTGTCCACTTTCCTCCCTCTATAATAAACGCATAAAGGCCAAAAAAAAAAACTTTCACAAGATAAAAATGAAGAGATCAGCTTAATTCTTGACGCTTTCCCCGCTGTTAAACTAGAGGGAATATTTTTTTGGAAAGCCAGTCAGGTGAACACGTTTACTATCATTTAGCTCGGGTAAAATGGCGCTCAGTGTGAGTCCAAGCAGGAAGACTGTTTGTTCTTTCGCACAAAAAATGTCTTCATTCAACTTAGCCCCTCCCTCTGTCTACCTGCTGTCCAGCACCAGCACAGAGAACTCCCACAATTCCCTGCAAGCCTGAACGTCATCCTTTGTTATTGCAGTATTGATTGAGAGCCCCCTGGTGGTGGAATTTAAATACTTTGCCTTTAACAGTTTGTCACTTCCTGCTTCCTTTTCTGACTGATTGAATACTGTTACAGCTAAAAGCAGAACACAACTGAAAACAAATACAGATCTTTAATGGTGATGTAATGTCTTCACAGTTTTCTTTAACAAGTTTAAGATAATCTGTTTGCAGTTCTTCTGCTAAGATAAGATAACCAGCTGTATTAATGTGGTTTGATCGGTTTTTAACCTTTAAAAAAAAGCACAATAAAACATTGAAGGAAAAAAGGACAAGAAGATGAAAATATGACCAAACAGTTTCATAAAAACTATTTGACAATAGATTTTTACCCCGTCCGTCATAAAGGAGCGACTGCTTCATACATATCTTCATTAGCAGAGAGCCATGACTGGCCTTATCTGTCTAACTCAGATAGAAAGATCTGACACATCCAGATTTACAACCAGAACACACTCTCATCCAATCACACACATTGCATGACTTGCCAAGAGCAGCAACAGTTTGTATGTTTTCACAGACAGGGGTGGAGGTTTGGTGGGAGTGACATAGCCGGTGAGAATCTTACACATTCTCCGACTCTAAAGCCACTAAAAGCAACTGTATTATTCAGCACAGAAGTACTGTACCAGAGCGAGTTAATTATGCATAAGCCCACATGTTCCCATAATCTGCCCACTTATTCCAGAGCAGGATAATCTCCTGGCTGTTGCGTTTACAGGGACAACTGCTCCTCTCCAGTCCTTTATATTTTATAAATCTTTTTCTGTCCCAACCTACGCCACTTGCATTAAGAGCGCGCACCGCGAGTCAGGACGGATCAGTCACAGAGGCCGGGGAGCCGAGGAACTACTACTACTGCCGCTCTGTGATACAGCAGAGTGGAGAGAGAGCGTTCAGGATGAAGTCTGACGCAGGAGCTAAAAGCAGACCGGCTTAGTGTTCGTGTTGGTTTGTTTATGTGATGGGGATGGAGGAGAATTCTGGGAGAGTTTAAGGGTGAGTCACCACTCAAAGGAAAGGGGGAGAAAAAAGGGAGATTGCCTAAAAGCATTACCGGGCAGGAGTGGAGCCATTTAGGAACAGAAAGGTACAGGAGAATACAAATCGCTGTCAGACTGGAGCTCTTTGTGGCCAAAGCTTTTCCTTGTTCTTTCTGGATAATTGATGCTGGGTTCAGATTTGGACCTTCTCATTGGGCCGCTTTTCTGATCCATCTTTTTACTTACAATCTTATCTGGAGGAGGTGTACTGGCTATGTAGCATTTAACCTCGCCTCTCTCCCCTCTCACTGCATACTGGACCGGGTCACTGGAGATGATGGGTGGACCTGCATGGGTTAAAAAAAAGAGATGGAAGAATTGAGCATTCTTGTGATAGAAGGAAAAGAAATGACTCTAAAGATGCTTCAAAAACACGATTCAAGCCTGGCATGTTTCCTTCTCTTTAAATACATTGACCTTACTCAGCCTGTTCAAGCACAATTGTACGGTTTTAAAATAACTGGCCACTACTTTGGACATGCAAAGTTTTTTTTTTCTTCAATTACTGACAAGCTGACCTTTTAGAAAGTACTAGATTTTCATCTCCAGGCAGTGTTATATCAAATTGTGTGGATGTTTTCTGACCGTTAACAGTGAGTGTGACCTCAGTCTCTCCTACTCCAATCCGTGGGACGATGGCCTTACATACATACTGGCCGGCATCCGCTTGGCTCACGGACTTCAGATGCAGCTGGTTGCTGTTACTCAGAACCTGTGGGGGAGTAAACAGAACGGACACAAATATAAACAAAGCAAATCGGCTAAACCTCAGGACGGGGATAAATGAAATAGAAGCCCAAATGTGCAGACGTGGAAGAGAGACTCGTGTAGTGTAATACCTCCACCTGTATACCTCATCATTGTAATTAATCATCCTGTATATTTCCACGACTCGCATGCTTTCTATCATCATGACCCTCACTGGCTAACAATGCAAACTTGCTTATAACCCATCACAGAGGTTTTTCAGTTGCTTAGCAACGTCATAGATGGGGAAATTAGCTGTGGGAAAATTATGTCTAAATATGTAACCACCTAGAGAGAGATATAGACGTGAAAAAGGCTGAGTATATAGAAGGAGGTGGAGGCCAAGTCAGGCTCAGGCAGACTTGTAATGAGGCTGATTACATTTACTCTGCTGCAGCTGTCTTGTGTTTAGTCTTGGTATTGACCAAAAAACACTTTTAATCTGTGTTTAAAGCAACAATACTAATATTTGCGTACACCTACTCAACATGTCTAAGAGGGGTTTAACACTCGGGACCCCAAAGTCCAGTTCCTTTGATCAGGGCAAACACAAACATATGTGTGACCAAGTCTGGTCCAAATAAGGAAAGTAAGAATCGGAGGGAATTTAAACAAATCAGTATTTAAACCGGTTTTTTGTTTTATTCTGTCATTAATATCTCTTGATGACTTCCAGAAGTCTTTAATCAAATTCTATTCTTCACACACAAGACTCTCTCTCAGGGTCACAAATCACACCTGAGTGTGCGTACATGCATAAAGGCAGCTTAGCCACTTTACAACAACACCAGTCTAAACTGTGGAGAGTCTATGTCTGAAACTTTGACCCTTCATTTTGTGAACAGACGGACACATTCAACTTAAATTGAAACCAAAAACCAATTGTTCATCCTGTTGGCCACAGAAAAGACTGATCCAGCTCCCATGTCATTATAGTAAATGTGAAGCTAATGCCAGTTAGCTTAGCATAACATAAAGACAAAACAGCTTATCAGAGTCAGTTAGCAGCTGAAGCTAATGAACTAATTATAAAAATAACAATCTGCTCATCTGTTTTTGGACTGAACAAATAAAACATAAGATGATTGCTGAACCTTAAAATATTTGATATTAGCAGATTATTAGACTTCAACCTTTGTATAATATAAGGCCATGCTGGCTTTTTCCTTTGTGCTAAGCTAACCTGCTGATGGCTTTGGCTACCTTGTTTATGTAAAGACGCAGAGGTAAAACACTTTTTGTCCTTCCTTTTTACTCACTCTCTCCCCATGTTTCCTTCATAATAAGTGAAATTGATAGAAAGAGAAATGGAAGAAAGGCCTCTTTGTGTACAGACGGGAGGAAGCCCGTGAATGACATGCTGCTTTCGTAAACAGTGAAGAAGTGTGAACTGTAAAAAAAAAAAAAGAAGTGTGAACACCAGGACGGAAAAGGAATGTGTGAAGCGTACGTTTTGATTCTCTTACCATGTTTGAACCCTTTTTGAACCAGGTGAGCGTGAGAGGAGGGTTTCCAGCCCATTTACAGTTGAGAGTGACATCAGAGTCAACATCGACGGTTTTTGGCTGCGGCTCCACCAACAGAATCGGGCCGACTGGAGACACAGAGAAACACACAAAAGAGATGTTCTTTGTTGTGCCTGAGTAATAATGCAGGAGGACAAAAGGGGAGAAGCCGCTCGGAGGAAAAAAGAAACACAACAACAACAAGTGTGTTTCATCCCTCTGACACTCGACTGAAGTGAGTGAAGTGGGCCACAAGTGACGGAACAAGGTGAGACGAGCAGCGCGTGACTCACAGTGAACGTCCACCAGGATGCTGACGTTGGTCTTTCCCACAGCGTTGAAGACCAGACAGGAGACGGGCTCCGTGAAGAAGGAGTGGTCGGCTTTGGTGGTAAATACACTCTCCCTGGCACCCTGCAGCACCACGCCTCCCTTAGCCCACCTGGCATCAAAACACACCATGTCATACACAAAATAATATGTGAGAAAACATATCTGATAACATTTTAAATTAGGGCTGAGGGATATATAAAGGCCCATAACAGATATGATATTTGCTTGTTTTAAAGGAGGGGTTCGCATATCCTCCTATCTCATGAAGTAGCTGCTTTAAACATTAAACCATCACCCTGAAACGAAAACACCTGCACACCCTTCCTCCGAAGCACGACTAATTTATCAGAAAATAAAAAAAAACATTTCAGTCCCTCTGAATCTTTGTCTAATGTGTTCTCAAACTATACACTTGACTTCATACAAAAACATCAAATCCTGAAAACAATGGCTTCATTCCATCTAAAGTAGCCTCTGTAACTTCACATGCAAAAGAGCATGTTAAGCTAACTGTGATGTTACAGTTACATTTGTATCCAATATTTCATGTTGTTAAATTAAAGTATTTCTTTCAGTAAAAATGTCAAATGAAAATAAATCAGAGCAGAACTGTTGAACAATGAACAGAGAAAATGTGTATTTTAATATGGGTCATCATACTGGTAACCAATTAACTTCCCTCCTCTGAAATCCCACATTGGGTGGACTCTAATCTAAACTACTGATGTTTTTCTCAATGGACTACATGTTTAGTTCTTTGTTGTGCATTTACGGTGGGTATGGTCGATGTGTTAATGTTATTGTGGAGGCAGCCAAGTGTTTGCAGCACTCGAGTCCAAGATGAATTTCTACCATATCCTGCAGTGTAAGAGAATAACTTTTCTTTAAAGCATAACATGAAGAACGGGGGGTAGCTGCTACTTTAAGAGGCCCTGTATTAATAGGAGTGTGCTGGCTTTATGGATGCAGACCTGTAGCCCATAATAGGAGGGTTGGCAGAAGCCTGGCAGGTGAAGGTGACTCTGTCCCCCTCTAGGACAGAACGAGGCTCAATGGACAAGGTCACTGTTGGTGGATCTGGAAGGGAGCGAGAGCGAGAGAGAGAGAGAGAGAGAGAGAGAGAGAGAGAGAGAGAGAGAGAGAGAGAAAGAGAGAGAGAGAGAGAGAGAGAGAGACTCTTTAAAACAGCAGTGCTTCATTTAATATTATGCTGCAATCTGGACAGCTGGAGGTAAAATGGCTTCTGTGCATGACTTAAAAAGACGATAAAATGTTCAGCTTCTGGCAGACATTTCAAAATATGACGCTTTTTAAATAGACTAGATTTAGAAAGAAAATATCCTCATATATTGAGTCACATTTCAATAGAAATGCAATATATTAAATGATATTGGAATATATCACTTTTAACTGATAATTCTTGAGTTTTGCCTTTTTTTTTTTTAACACTTACGGTGTACATTGAGGGTGACGGTTGTGCTTTTGCCACTGGGAACAGCCAGGTTTGTGGCCACACAGCTGAAGTTCCTCCCAGTGTCGGTGTCGACGGGCTGGATGGGCAGGTAGCTGCGTGTGGTCACCCTCTTCCTGTCTGGAAGCACCTCCTGGTGACGATGGAGGAAGGAGGCATTGAGTGAGGATTCACGTTACGAATGTGTGTTTAGTGGCTATTTCTATTTTTGGACCTACAGTGATGCTGGCAGCGCCCTCGACAGGCAAACCATCTTTAAGCCACTCGATCACGGAGGGAGGTTTCGCCCCTCGAGACACACAGCTCAGGTTGTACGACTCCCCCGCATTCAGCAACACCTCCGGACCCCCATCGATCACCGGTTCATCTGGGGGGACTGAAGCAAGACGGGACAGCGTTAGAAGCATCTCACATGCTTTTTATAGATACGCACTCTGTCACCTGAATTCAAACGTACTGAGGACGGTGAGTTTGGCCCTTCTTGACCTCAGGGCAGCGTCAGGGGCCTGGCACTCATACAGAGAGTCATCAGACAGATCAGCAGACAGGATCTCCAGGTTATACTGGCCCAACTCCTGAACGCGGAGCACACGGTACCTGGGCCAGGCTGGAACACACACAGACACAGTAGATCCAGATTTAGTAAATGGGATATGTAGCAGGATGAAAAATGGGATGTGCAATAACATTGTTGAATATTACAATGACAATATGAAGTGGGATTAATTAACACTTATTACAGAGCTCATAGTAGCTACAACTCACACTCTCTGTCTGTCTTGTTTTACACAATATCTTTGTAAACAAAATACAAAATGAATCCAAAATAAACTGAGTCACTTTTCACCATTAAATAAACACCAATTTATTTCTGTCCATATATCCACATTAATCATACCTGACTGATTAATCAGCCGGCCAATAATATCGGCCGATAGTAGCATATCATGTGGCTCTCAGTATCATCTTATTTTATCACAGAGTATACGTGCTGATATTGCCAGATTTTTTTCAACATTTAAAAAGTATTAGAGTATCCCTGAAGCAGCAGTTATGTTAGCAGCAGTTATGTCTCTGGCTGTCACCTGCAGAGGGCGCTATAAGGATTACAACAAGCATCATCACTCTAAAGTGGGAAGCTGTGACGCACCAACATGCACAGTTTCTTTCCATCGTGTCCATGTTATACATACTTTCCGCAAGTTTTAGATAACTGCATTTGAGGGTCCAACACAATAAATATGTAAATCTAGCTCTACCGAACGAAAATAGATAATCAAAGATATCGGCTGATATATCGACATCAGACCAAATATCGATATCTTCTCCAATAAACCCATATCAGTCATGCTCTAATCCAGGAAACATGGAAAACACATGCATCCAGAGTGAGAAAGTGTTGGGATGATTTTAATAGGAATGATCATATCGCAGTAATGAAGAAAATGTGATTATTCATCCAGCCCTAATTTAAAAGTTCAGAAGAAAGATACACACAAGTCAGTGTTTGTTTGTTTGGGTTTTTTTTTACTGTATTGCATCTAAGGTAAAAACCCTGCTTCAGTTTTCACTCATTGTTTAAATGCAGAGCAGCGGGCTGATGATGAAGTGCTGCAGATAGTACACAAACTAGCATCTCTGAGTATTTAGAAAAACGCCATATCAATCTAATGTATTGTTATTGTGGCATATAATAGGAAATAATACACTCTGATCTTAGTTTATTTTAATAGACCAACATCAGGCTGAAAAAAAAATCAGCCAACACTACATTTTATTGTGCTCAATAAAAGGACGCTAACACAAGCCAATCTAAATTCCTTGGCTCAGAAAGTGCAAAAACTGGTGCCATGATTTTTGATTTTATGGTGACTGACTTTTTATTCACAACATTGAAATGTTTGAACCTTTATTCGAGCTTCTATTGTCGCTCGTTTCAAATCTCTTAACTTCTCCTAAAATTGCTGATCAGGTTGTTTTACTTTACTTCCTGCCCTTCTTTTCATCCTTTTTTTGTGCTAGCTGCTCACTGAAGGGGAACTCATGTCACTACAACTTTAATATCTGAACTTTAACTACAAACAGGGATGTTTCGTGTTCCTCACATACCCTCGTGGTTTGTGTCTGAATGTGAAAAAAACCCCAAAAAAACACGGCACAGCTTGTATTGCGTCCTGCTATGAGCAAACATCAGATCTGTGTCATGCATGAAGTGAAATGAAGACTTTTTCTTTCTCCGCTTAAATGACCCCAGAGACATGTGTGGCCCCTAATGCGCTAGATATGCACAAACACAAACGCATGACTAAACAAACACATTCACACACAATCACATATACATACACACAGCCTCTCCAATCCACTCCCCTTCCCCCATCCCACACTCGGCCCAGCTGTGTCACTGCCGTACATTCTCACCATTAGGTGGCATCCCTGCTCTCTCTCTCTCTCTCTCTCTCCCTCTCACCAGCAGGGGAAAAGGACGGATGCATTATGACAGCGACGTTTTAGAGGACTCAAATCGACTCCAGTCCGTGGTGCAGAATTCATGTTTGCTGCCCAGACGTAGATCGCATGTGAAATTCTGGGAGCTGCTTCCATGTGCAGCCTCCGAACTGAGCAGTGCTGGCTGCCTAACCTTGCGTGTCCTTGCTTCTGCATGCATGTGTGCAAGAGTGTGTGTGTGTGTGTGTGTGCATTGTATATACGTGCATTTGCATGTGAAATGTGGAGAGCGAGGAGAGCGTATGAAAAGCCCAGAGAATAAGGGGGGGGGGGGGGGGGGGGGGACACAGAGGGACAGAGCCTCACACACAAACACACACACACACTGAGTGTATGTGTGCAGGAAGCGGCCAGTGTTCATTCACATGTTTTTATTTAAAAGCTTTGGCTTGAAGCACTGGACCATTACAGTAACAATTTGATTAAAAGAATGGAGAGGAGGAGAGACGGAAAGAACGGAGGAGGGACAGAAGGGGACATAAAAGAGGAGAGGAAGAAGGGCTGAGAGGAAGAGGAGAGTGTGAGCGGAGAGTGTGTCAAGCAAGGTGAATGTAAGGAGAGCGAAGGAGCGACAAGGTAGGGGAGTTAAATGGAGACGGGGAGCGAGAGGGCTCTGCGTAACCGAGGCAGCGGAGAGAAGGAGGGCAAAAGAGGTGGAGGGAGGAAACAAGGGAGTTTGGATGGCGAGGTCGCGGCGGAATAGCATGACAGACGGTGCAGGAGAGGAGAGGTGAGGAGAGGGGACGAGCAGAGGAGCAGAGAGTCATTACCGAGGCCACAGGACGACAAAAATAAGCTCATAGCGTGCCGCGTGTGACAGCAAAGAGCTCGCAGAGAAAAGAAAAGAAAGGAAATTAAGTATGAAAGGTAGGAAAACTACAGAAGGGAGGGGTGCTGCTTGAAAAACATACGGAGAATAAGGCCTTCAAAATGTGGAAAACAACAGCGATAAGAAGAGAAACAAAGAAAACGGCATGTCACAAATGATGCATCCTCCCTCTGGACCAATCAGTTAAAAATATGCACAATTATTTTGACCAGTAATTGCACAGCAACCCCCCCCCCCCCCCCCCCCCCCCCCGGGGGCTAATCTGTGCAATCCAGAAAATTCTGCAACACAGCAATAAGATGCATCATTGCCCCCAGTTTTGTCAAAGTCAGACAGCAGCGTCTCAAATTGTTGTTTCTGACAAACAGACGAGCGGGAGAGTTAATAAATCTAATAAATCTCTGGAAGTGTCTTCAGTCGGGACAAAAAACAAACAAAAAAACAAACAAACGCAACACAAGAGAGCGAAAAGTGCGAGGAGCTGCACAACAGGAAGAGGGATGAACTGATGAATTGGGCTCTCAATAAAACGTGATATTAGCCAGTCAGTGTCACCCACTGCTCGCATGACAGATTCAATAACGTGACGCTGCTGAGCCGAGGTGAAGGGTGTCACTTTAATGTGCCTGGGGGGGGGAGCGCAGAGTTTCCCATGAAACACTGGATGATTTATGCAGAAGGTGGCTCAAGTTAACATCGACTCAAATCAACGCACGCTTTGTCACGTCACGCTTTGATCGGAAAGCTGCTTCGGTAGTCTTCCTGTATTTTAGTATAACTTGTATCTAACGCTCGTGCTGCCACGTATTTTTCACCAAAACGGGATCAAACCAGTCGCAAGATAGACGACGGGACGTCATGTTGGGATGAATTTCATTGGATCTTTTTTGATTGGTCGAAAAATTGGTAAACGCCTCTGAGTGCAGCACGAGTCATAAGACATTTGAAATGTTTGTACAGGATAAAAACATTGTTATATATGTAATATATATATACATATATATATATATATATATATATATATATACACAGCAATATGTCATATAATGGCAGTTTAATGAGCATTCAATGGAGGCACGCTGGATTAAAACAGGAGAAACTTAGTTTTCACTCCTACACTCAACAAAGAAGACGTCCACATCTGACATCCAGTCTACAGTTTTATGTCAAACTAGACCGGTATCATTCAATCTGCTGCAACACACTTTCTAGTTAAAGTCAGCCAGCTCCATTATGAGTCCCTTCCCTCCAGAAGTTTCCAGCACACTCATTCTGTTTCCTTTTGTGGTTTTGTGACTTTTTTTATTCACTCACTCCTCAATCTTTAATCACAGTAACCCTTAAACAAACTTGGGGTTAAGAGTCGTGCCCAAGGACACGTCGGACATGTGGCTGCAGGAGCTGGGGAATCGAACCAATGACATCCTGGTTAAAAAGATGGCCGACTCTATATGAATCTGCAAAGTGCGATGCAACTCCCACAGTCATCTCAGAAAGACACGCTAAGATGATAGCATGCATGCAACTACAGGTGCAGGAGTGAGCTAGGATCTCCTTGAAGGTGATGTATGAAATGCTATACTAAGTTAAGAAATGTTATTAGGAGTTCTGAGCTGCTGCACTGCAAATGTTTCAGATGCCACAGTAAGATGAAAACAGGCTTTAAACATTTAGCATGCTTCCCTCTGAAATGTGAAATAAGTTCTGTAGTGTAAGAGAACCAGAAAGAACTCGACAATAACTTTGACAATGTTTCCACTTCCATAACTCTCAACAATGCTGCGGAATATTTTGCCTATCAGCAGCTCCGATCCAAAAGTATCAGAGTCAGCTTTGAATCAACCCGTCTTAGTCACATGCTGCACGGAGCACAGGAAGCCCGAGGAGGTCGGATGATGTCTCACCCCGGAGGTCCTCTCCGATTCCCAGAGCCAGGCCATCCTTGGTCCACTGAACAATGCCTGAGTAGTTGAAGACAACGCAGGACAGGATCACCCTCTGGCCCCGCACCACCGACTGGTCTGCCGGCTCCTGAGAGAACCTCGCTGTCCACACTGGAGAAACAGATTGAGAGGAAGAGAAGGAACATAAGTGAGGGACTTTTTCATGTTTTCTCTCTTTACACATTTCAGAGAGGCAAGCCACTGTGAAATTCCCCCGAACCACACATATCACATATTTTTTGCGTCTGTGGTTTTATACTTAATTGATTGGAAACTGCATTCCCCCAGCTGCAGTGGAATGCCATCTTTGATCACACGTTGGCTTGCGGCCATTAAGGCGGCGGCGGAGAGGAGTTAGAACAGCACGGAAAGACGGAGGTGTCAAAGACGAGGGGAATCAGAAGAGAGTTAGGGGGAGAAGAAAAAAAAAAAGATGGAAGACAAAGAGATGGTAAACGCTGACTCAGTCGAGAAGAGATCAAACTATAAAAAAAACTTCAGCTGGAGGAGGGGTATCACTCTCACACCCCTTTTTTTTTTTTTTTGCTCACTCTTGACTTTTTGTTTCTTCAAAACTCTGCAGCTCTCCCTCCCGTCTCTCTCTCTCGTCTCTCTGTTTCTTCATTCCTCCCTATGAGTCATCTCCCAGGCTTCCACTCCCCAAACTACAGTGGCTGTCATTGTCTCCTCCACTCTTTCCCCTCCGAGTCTGTAGTCCACTTCCACAGAAGATAGGCCGACGCTGGCCCACCGACTTACTCTCAAAAAAGAGACGGGAAAACTACGAGGCGTGCTCTGCTATTTGTTCCACACTGGATGATGACAAGTTGTAATTAGCCGTCGCTTGAAGACACGACACCCGCACAATGGAGGAGAGGCCATCGCAGTGGAGGATTTAGATTTTCGGTCTCCCCATGTTGTCTCTCGCTTTCATTTTTTTCCTCCCCCTCGCCCAGTTATTCCCAAGAATCTTGTACTGTAGATCATTAACCCAATGCTGCATCGTATCCCCCTCCCCCCCCTTTTATAATGTTGTATGTCCTTTACCTAAATGGCCTTACTCCTCTCTCTGTAATATGTATGCATCCCCACTCGCCTCCTTCGCTGTGTACATCCATAATGCTGTCTATGAATGTCCTTTTGCCTGCACTCATTTCTCCCTCGCTCTACAGTACGCGTGCTCCTCCTTCTTTCTATATACATACATAATGCTGTATATGTCCTCTTACCCATAATGCTTTCTATTTCTGTGTTCCTCCTCCTCGCTGGTTGGAAGGGGGCTAGAGGCGGACTGTCACAACTCATTTATCACATTAAATATCAGCCCTCCAGCATTTTCTCTCTCTCTCTCATCCCTTCATTCACCCGTCTCTCTCTCTCTCTCTCTTCTCTCACTTTTTTTGTCCCTCACTTCCTTTTTCTTCACCTCATACCATTTACATCTCTCCTTCTCTCTCACTTGTCCTTTTTTTTTATCACTTTTTCCCCTTATCCACTCTCTCTTATTCCCTCACACTTCTCCCTTCAAGCCCGGCAGCGTTTCTCCAAAGGTTCCAATGTCTCTCACTTTTTTTTTTTTTTTTTTTTTTTAAAAACAACTGCCATATGCCTCTGTACCCAGCCGCACTTGGCCCCCCGTGATGACCCCTCGGACCCTATCTCTCACATCTCCTTGCCCTGTCACATACTTGGAAAAAGTGCACTCTGCCCCTCTCGTGTGCGATTTGGTGTGATTGTGCAGAGATACAATATGCCTGATAATACAAAAAGGGAACCAGTCATGCAAAAAAAATATTCCTCAACCAATCATTACAATGGCTTCTGACAGAGCAGTGCATTAATATGCGGGAGATAAAGGAGATGTGCAAGGATACAAAAGGGAATCAGATGCAGATGGAGCTTTGCAGCATGCATACCTTAAAATAAATTTGCAGTGAGCCGGGGAAAAAAAAAATATATAAAAAAAATGTGGCCCTTAATTTGCTCCCTGAGGAACACCCAAACGAACTGGATTAACGAGTAAAGATAAAAAAAGCAAAACAACAGAGAAAGAACAATAAGCCAGGAATAACGAGGAGGTAACATGATGAGTAAAGCCTCCAACTCGAAACAGGAGGAAACTGAACGCACGCTCCAGCGGTCGGTACGCTGGAGTCAGTGCAGAGCGCCTTCAGGAAGTGATTCTTTGCACGGCCACTCAATAATATCTGACAGGCAATCATGACTGTAGTTTCTGTCTCACTGTCACATATGTGGGAGCTTCGCTTTCTTTCTGAATCTCCCTCCATCCCACTTTCCAAGCTCAGCACAGCGTAGAATCGTGAAGCAGCTACGATTCAAAGGTGTCGAGGTTCGACTCGTTCCTGTGAAGAACTCAATCACAGCAGCATGGTGAAGCGTCAGCAGCTGTGGAGCAGAGGTGGGTTGTGATAAGCAGACCTCGTCATGGTCGTGGAAACATTTTGGCTTCTCAAGACAGAAAATAAAAGACAAAAACAGTGTGCAAATATCACAACAAGACAGAGAACTTCCCTAAGAGAGCAACCGACATGATGCAGCGTTCAATCAGCAGCACGACGAGAAGATCCAATCACCTCCAGATTCTCGTAGGAGTGTCGTATCGTGAGTTTAGTGAACCTTTACATCTCGAGTCTGGACGGCTCATCACGAGTCTGCTTCTGCCTCTTAAAGGACCTTTTGTTTGTTCTGATGTATTAACACGTATTGAGACTTTAATGAGTATCTTAGTTCATCACTTTTTCTCGTTACTGTTATTAGATGTTTAAAACAAAACTTCAGCTTTGTTTTGTGGCCATTAAAAATTCAACATTTCCTTTACTTTAGTGTTTTTTTTCAACTTGTTGAATAATGTTTGAGCAATGTCAAGAGGACCGAACAAAGTCCGTTTTGGGGTTTAAATCTTTAATAAATGACATATAAGGATGTTTTTGTCTCCATACTTGACATTTCCTTGTCGCTCATTTCGTCATAAATATTTAATATCACAGAAAAACACTTTTCAGAACAAGTTGTCGGGGACTATCAAGAGAGCTGTGCTTTAAAACCGTCAGGACTCGACTTTTTTTGTTTACTTTATTCATCTGGCCCAAACTTGTCTTATTTGTGACATCGACTGAAGTCAGCACACAGAAGCAAAGATGGCCAAAGATTATAGAACAGGTCTTTGTTCAACCTACAATATAACGCTCAAATATTAAAATTATTTGTTCAGAAGTTGATGGAAAAAAAAGTTCAGAAATGTTTCCGTGTTGCCTCAAATCAGAAGAACAAATCACTTTTTTAAGAACAGCTTCTGACTTTATGGATTTTTTTGGCCACTAGAGGAGCAACAGAAATGTACAAAGGATTGAAGATTGAAATATTCACACAGTTAAAAAATACTGAGTTAGAATAAGATTCATTAGAACCTAACTTTTTGTTTTTCTGAGCACAAACTAACTTACTGCTGAGGGTTGTATTTTTCACTAAACTCAACCAGCTTATCTCTTCCAGCATGTCTGGTATTTAGTGCGAGACAAGAACTGTACGCTGGGTTTATCTGAGTTTGTTTTTGTTTTGCTTGGAGTGAAAATGCAGTCAGCAACTGCAAAAAAAAAAAGCTGATGTCAGTGAAGCACAAACGGAGAGTTGCAGGCAAAAGAGAAATGGGGGATTCTAAAAAGTGTGTGAGGACGAGCGTTGAGTGACCCCACGTCACACTCAAGTGGTCCTGAACGTCTTTCCACATTCAGAAGTGATAAGTAAAGCATCCTCTTTGGTGTCATACAGTCACTGAATCACTGCTGCCAAATAGTGATGCTTCAAAAACATGACGCTCCGAACAGATTCCCCCCCAATTTTGAGGGAGGGGATTTTTATTTGTAGGCGTCTCGTCTAAACCAGGACGCAGAGACGACCTGCGGTTAAGGAGCAGCAGGTCAGATGTTTTAACCCGGGCTGCCCGAGGACTACAGCCTCAGTCCAAGGGGCACGTGGCCTCACCACTCGGGGCCACTGGCGCCCCAGAATTCCCCCTCCAGTTTGATCCACTGTGTCCCGACTGCACGGCTCCTCGTGGTGGTGCTCGTGTCACCACTGAGCGAAACATGCACAGGAGTGAACTCAAGGATGAAGTGACGGGGAACTGGCATTAACCCGGCACTTTACCTTCGAAGGGGAATTTTATATATACTTCAGTTAATCAGATATCATGATGCACCATTCTGTCATCGTCTAGCATTACATCAGTAATAGCAGAATCTCAGTATCGTCATATTATCGTCATATTGGGCCACGGATCACATCACATCGTGTCTCATGCGATCCCCCCCCCCCCCGACTGTTTCATATTCCATTTACTGGTGATGAATTCAAAGGGAATGCTGTGACGATGTGCGAGCCAATTCATCAGCGAGTGATGTTGTGGTTTGTTTTTGTTTGTTTTTTTCTGCCGGAGAAGACATTAGAAACAAAAGATGGTTCCAGACGGCAAGAGAGACTGACTTTAATTCCTGCAACTTCATTTGTCAAATGCTAATTACTGGAATGTACTGTGTGGATTTATGCCGTCTTAAAAACAGAAAGCATGAAAAGCCCTTTCTCAGACATACATGGGTGTAAAAAGAGTTTAGCTGGGTTTAAAGTACCCCACAACCTTGACAGTAGCCTGAGGGCAAGCAAATCCTTTTCTCCAGCACTTCAGATTTGCAAGCTGGAGGTATTCCCTCAACTGCCTCAGTAAACCATAAACATAATCCAAAGTGAACGCTCCTCAGTGGAGGCAGAGAAAACACCCATGCAAAGGCTGAGGACTGACAACACTGACTCATTTCAACATGTGCTCATCGCCTTCTGATTTCCATATTACCCAGTTAACACTTGTCAACACGAGTGCTTCTGCTTGCGTGTGAATGTGTGTGCGCTCGTAGAAAGGAGGCCGTCAGTGCGGCGGCAAGACGGGAGTGTGGATGCAAAGGGAGCTTGTATTCTTTCATTATGTGGGTTATGCTGCAGAGACAAATTTAGAGTGTGTCCTGATTTCCTTGAGTCACCGATCCCCAAGACACCACCGGGAGACTTGGAGCACCCCGTCCACACAGAGACCACGGTGACATAAAGCTGCCACCACATGTACACACACACACACACACACATCCTCAAACAACAGGCAGCCCAGCTGACCTAACCTTCGCCACATGAGCTAACCACTTCCTGTCAACACACACAGAAACACAACCACACCAAACCCCAAACATATAATCGACACATAGAGGCGGTTTTTCCCAAACGGGGATCCAACCATCATCGGGACTAAACTGTCAAGCCAGCGGAGTATCTCTATCTCCAATGGGCGCAGGCCTCAGTTTAGTCTGGGATTAAGCACAGCCCTAGTCAAAGTTTGGAAAGGGATTAGGATTAATCTGGATCCTAGGACAACAGCCCCCGCAGACACAGTGACACCAACCTTGGCTTGTCAACGCAGACACAAAGCCAGAGGCGAGCACGCACAGCTCGGCCCGGTGACTCACCGAAAGCACAGCCGCCATAGTGTGAACCGCCGCCGCCGTTTTAGCCCAAGAGCACCTCTCGCACCACGCCACCGTGCTTTCATAGTAAGGTAATGAAGCGTCGATTTGTGGCTGAAAATCACTTAAAGGGTACGAGCATGCAAAGATGTTTGGAGCTATTTTTAGCGAGCGTGCTGCTCATATGCCCTGCGTTGTTTTTTTTTTAAATTTGCCACACGCCCTGCTGTAAGGTGGTGAATGTCAAAGCTTCCTTACCAACATCTGAACACATGCTCGCCTGCGCTCTGTGACTGGGACAAGAGATGAAGTTCAGAGTGATGCCATGCAGCCGACACTTCACTGGTTGCATTGAATTAGATGCCATTTAATAAAACAACGTTTGTATGGATTTGTTACGCATCGATCTAATTATCTTTGTGTCTGGCCGTCTCCCTGTACCCCTCTGCACCCCTCCAACAAAGTCCCCCTGCATGCCTGCCTGCCTGCCTCTCCCTCCTTCAGCTCCAGCCAATGCCGAGCCTCGGCTGGATCACAGACTTGCGTCACCATAGCAACAGCTGACGTGGAAAGTAACTGCCCAAAAAAAGTTTTTCTGTACGAGTGCACACGCGTATGTGCATCTGTGTGTCTGATGAAACCCTCCCTTACACTCGGTACACCCATTTTCCTGAAAAAACATTTTCAATGACCTCATCCTCCCTCCACCTATCCAATTAATAGTCAGGCGGCTGCATCGGTGCCTCATTATTTCTCTCTCTCTCTCTCTCTCTCTCTCTCTCTCTCTCTCTCTCTCTCTCTCCTCACTGTTAGTCAATCCGCTCCAAATTGATTCTGTTATCAGTCTAATTCCATATCGCCGCCGCGTGTGGCCGGCGTGTTGGTGTGGCGGAGCGGCTGCCTGGGAATGAGATGCAGGAAAAAGGCGAAACAAAAGAGACGGCGAGCTCCAACAGACGCGGGGCTGTTGTGAGTGTGATGGAGGAGGATGACATCATTGTTTCAGGACAAAGTTGCAGCCGTAGGAGTCATGCGGCACTGACTGGGCCCTCCCTGTCCCGCTGTACGCCAGCGTGCACGAGTCCAGATGTCCAGCCATCAGTCGCTGTGTGGACACACGGGCCACTTTGAGCCTTCAGGACAGAGGATTTAATGAAGTACATTTCTGGGCACACAAGAACAATGCATGCTTGCTACACTTCTATACATGATGAGTATCAACTGTATAATGTGTGAACTATATTGAGCCTGCAAACAGCTCCAGTGCTGATCTATCTATCAGTCTACAAAAACAATGAAGGCGGAAAAGACACCAGTTGCAGTGTTCTTGTTGCTGACTAACCAACCCGACTGTTGATCAGAAATAGGGATAATAAGGTTTTAGGAATTTGGATTAGATGTTAAGTTATGATTTAGTTTTTTTCTCATCTAAAAATGTCTCCAAGCGCTGACTGCTCTGCAGAAATCACAGTCCTTTTCTCCGTCCTCTCTTCTGAACATGACAAAGCTCCAGAAAGGTCTTTATTCAGTTCAGGTTATTAACGTATTGACTAAATAGGTCAGAGGGCGACTTTACAGGATTTAAAGGGTTCTATATGATGCGAGTCTTAGTTCATTAGTGATCAACAATAACCTTCATGACGTCAAGAAAATGAGGTTTAAAAGTGTCACATTTTTGGATTGGGTCGTGTTGAATTTGCAGATATTAAATCAGAATTTTACAATTAAAGAAATGAGAGATATTTGTTTTTGGTTTGTTTTACCAGTCTGATCTGACTGTGTGCTGGTGGTCAGTGCAAACAAAGGATGGGGTTAATCTGAGGATGTGCAGTAGCATGTAAACAGGATTATTTGTCCAAATTTCATTTTCCCGTGCCATGTAAACACCTCGGAACAACAAGGAATATATTGCCTTTTGGAATCGAGTTTATTGGTCCATTCCTGAAGGCTCGACGCGCTCACATCAGAGACGAGGTTTCCAGGTTGGTTGAAGCTAACTGCAGGCTGAGCTGATGCTCTTATTGACTGAGACGACTGTAATTTAATGGTCATTTTAAAAAGGAGGTCATAGTTGGACACATCCATCAAACATTGTGTGAATCCATGTTTTAAATCAAATAAAAAACATTTCTTCTTCAAAGAGTATCTACGCAGGACTCCAGTGCACGCCGTTTCCCCCTCTATTTATCCGCCTCTGGGAAGTCCACCACCTGTGCCTGCCTTCTCTCGACAACATGGCCGCCTGCACCATCGCCATAATAACCTGTTACCATGGCGATGGGGCTATAAGAACGAGAGGCGAGAGGCATAGATGGAGAGAGAAGGCAGTGAGTGAAAGGAGGCGACCCGCTGAGCGCGCTGACACCGTGTCACTCAAACACAAAGGTGACTCGTGGAGGTGGGGACGGAGCGGCGGGAAGATCGGGGGCAGACGCAGGAGAGAGAGAGAGAGAGAGAGAGAGAGAGAGAGAGACGCAGGGGACTCCTTCCTTTGTTTGCTGCATTGTCTGCCTCCTCGCTCCCTTCCTCTGTCATCTTACCTTGCCGTCCTCCCTCTTACTAGCAGTCAGCGACCCCTCTCTTTCTTCGCCTCCTTTGTGGCCTTGCCCCCTTCTCATTCCCTATTCACTTCCTTTTGTCTGTCAAGCGTCTACTTAAAAATGGTCACTCCGCCTCCTCCTCAGTCTTCTTACCTTCATCGGCCACATTATTCCTTTCTTGTGCTACCTCTCCACCTTCAAGCATGTCTGCTTCTCTTTCTATCCTCCCTCTCCAACTCTATTACTATCAAAATGGTTGCTGTGGAAACAAGTTTATTTGGAAATGGCGGGAGGAGAAAGATTCCCGTGCTTTGTCTGCCCTTTTATATTACTGGGTGTGAATGAGAGTGCATATGCTCTGCTAAAGGTGTGCATTTTCTTTAAATGTGAGCGTGAGTGAGTGTGTGCTTAAGTAAACGTGTGTGTGTGTGTGTGTGTGTGTGTGTGACCCCCCCCCCCCCCCCCCGGTTCTCTGAGGCTCGGCTCATACGAGGATTTCACATCTGAAGAGCTTTATTTGTACCAAACCTCTGGTACAGACATTGTAACCATGACTACAGCCAGTAAAGGACCACTGACACAATGACAGACACCGTGGCCATAGCAACCCCAGGATCAGTGTTGGGTAATATGATAATTCGTGGACGAGGCTTCTGACAGGAATATGCTCAGGCGCTGGAAAGCCGGCCCGTCGCAAGTAATCCACGAGTCTTTGTGCGGCCGACACACCGAGCGCCTGACAAAGAATCCTCCGCTGTAACCAAGGGTGACCAGAACTAACAATAGCCCTCCTCTGGATGAGCTCAAACAGGGCGATACATGCACATCAAGCTGCTCCTCTGTAGCCGTGTGCGCCGTAGTTTGTAGCGCAGGGGTCGCCACAGAATCCCACTGGCACCATCGATATGATCATGAATCAATAATTCACGGGAGTGGTTCCCCATTGATTTTGGGCAGCGACCCATTCCTAAAGCCACACGGCCCACGTGACGAAGCTAGTAAACACGGGCGCCATCGTCTATGACAGCTTTCAGACGGTCCACCAAATCACCTCGCCGTGCACGACAGCGTGGTCATGGAATCCAGCAGGACTCTTTCACAAGCCATCGATAAATCACATCCTCCAAGGTCCGCTTTAATTCAATCCGGTCTAATCTAATTTTATTGGTATGTACTGTAGCTTCTCGCAATGTCATCTGTCACATACCATCCAATAAAAGCCGGGGGCCTTGACCTCCTGCAGGGGAGCAATACTCAAACAGAGAGCCCCTCGGCAGTATCACCACCACTGCACGCCGTCGCCTCGGAGAGGAGGCGTCTCTGTTCGACAGCGAAGACGCCAAACGACCAGAACGCAAAGAGAGTTCATAAATCAGAGATGAGCTTTGGAGACTTTTACATTTTAAGGCATTTAGCTTTAAAATATACAGCAGAGATTGCCTCATGAATGAGGAGCGTTGCATCATGCACAGAAACATGTACCGACATCTTTTTCTAAATCACGGACTTCCTTGATCTCCATGAATGACTCTCGGTGTCACGTGACAAAAAGAAGGTGGAGCTGCTACTCGAGTGTTTGTGCCGACTGTGTCCCTACTTCCAGTTAAGTGGGGACTGTTTTAAGCTATGGCATACAGTGGCATGTACATGAACGACAGCAAGCTTCCTAAATGTAGTTCAACTTCGTGGACGGCTCATTCCGGTCCAAACATGTTAATAGAGCCGATTCCCATCGACACGTCCATAAAAAATGATTTCCCCAACCTGGTGTTCCAGATCATTTAATCCAGTATCAGCTGGGGGGTCAATCTGATTGGAATCACTCCAACTGAAGATGTCTTAACAACAGTTAACATTGGATGTGATGTAATACACTCTGGTGTTTACAAGTGACAACAAATGTAATGAGAAGAATTGGTTGAAATAGTGAAAAGTGATGAATACACGGTGCATTCATCTTACTCAAGGCCCAGCCTTCAACACCAAACCGTTCAGCTTTGACGTGCGCTTCCTTCGCTCCCTGAAGATGGATTTGCATCGTCAGTCAACGGGCGGCGGTTGCTATTATTGTATTCCTCTTAATCAGTCAACGCTGTCAATCAAAGACGGTTTCATGCAACGTTCCTCCGAACCAATAAATGTCGAGACGGTGGGCACGGGCAGAGAGAACGTACACATCGTGTTTCATCTGTTTTGGGCTTTTCAGCCAACTCTTATTCATAAGCACAGCTTTGGTCGCTCTGATGCTCGTGTTCCCGCACAGATGTCTGAAGCTGTCCGAGACCAGAGGAGTGGACATGACATGCCAGGATGTAAACTAGGTTAAGGCCAATCAGGAACTAAAAATATGGGAAAGCTAAGTTAAGGTAAGCATGGCCTCGAGGGTTTCATAGCAGTCTTTGCATCTGCACAAAATGGTTTTAATGACTGGACTCCAAGGCCATTGATGATTATTACTACTAAGAGATGGCTCACTCATTATTTGTAGTCGGCAACAACTTAGCCTGCAGGCTGTTACACGACATGGCGAGGGGACGGCGAGCGTTGCGGCGCTGTGGTAACGGATTTAGTTGGACGGCTGACCCTAATGTTGTTATCATAAAGGGACGATGGATGGAACAAGTCGAATATCTCCCTCTGCTTCTCTCTCTCCTTCTCTCTCTCTCTCCGTCTCTCTCTCTCTCTCTATCCCTCTCCTTCTCTCTCTCTCTCTCTCTCTACCCCTCTCTCTCCCCCCTCTCTCTCTCTCCCCCTGACTCTCTCTCTCTCTCTCTACCCCTCTCTCTCCCCCTGACTCTCTCTCTCTCTCTCCCCCCTCTCTCTCTCTCTCCCCCTGACTCTCTCTCTCTCTCTCCCCCTGACTCTCTCTCTCTCGTCCCTGTAGAGGAGCAGAAGCTGGGAGAGCAGAGAAATGAAGTGACATCATCAGCGTCAGCCACATTCCTGCGGAGGGAGGGGGACGGAGGGAAGAGGAGGAGGAGGAGAATGTCCCAAAACTTTTGAGGTTACAGGACCGACATCCCCCCCTCCCCCATCCCCCTTTATTACACACACACACACACATACACACACACACACAAACGCATCCATTCTCCTTCCCTCTGCTTGAGTGTTTTCCAGCGCACACTGGTGTGTGTGCGTGTGTGTGTGCGCGTGTTTTACAGTGCATAGACTCCTCTTCCTCATCATGCGCTCCCTGTTTTAATTCATGTGCTTCTCCTCCTGTCCCCCCCCCCCCAAAAAAAAAAAAAAAAAAACCCAACTCATACCACCCCCTCTCCTCCCCTCGTCTCTTTCTCTCTCCACCGACCAGAGGAATGCAGGAACCACATCTGGAACTTATTAGAGAGCGAGAGAGAGAGAGAGAGAGAGAGAAAGGGGTAGATGGAAAGAGAAGGAGAAGTAATGGATGTGGTGGTGGAGTTGGGGGTTGGGGGGGGGGGGCTGGCTTTGGAAGAAAAAAAAAAGAAAAGTCAGATTGAGAAAAAAAAGAAGTCCAGGAGGGGACAGAGAGGGGAAAGGAATGAACTTTGGTTAGCAAAAAGACTCATGTTGGGAGAGGGACCCAAATGTGCCAAAACAAAAGTTAACAGCAACACTTATAACGCCAATTAACCTCGGCAGAAAAGGGGCATGGGGGGCGGGGGGCGGGGGGGGGGGACAAGTCCTATTGAAAAAATAAAGAGGTCCAGGAGGGGACAGACAGAGGAAAGGAATGGACTTTGGTTTAAAAATAAATAAATAAAAGGCTCATGTTGAGAAAGGGGCCCAAATGTGCAAAAAAGGAAAGCTAATAGCAACTGTGATTAATGCATATTAACCTCAGCAGGGAGGGGGCACGAGAGGGGGGGGATGAGTCAGACTGAAGAATGAAGAGAAAGAACAGAGGAACGAACACGGAAAGAAGACAGCCGAGAGAAGGACCCAAATATGCCAAAGAAAAAGTTAACAGCTATTCAGACTAATGCCAATTAACCCTGATAGCGAGTGAGCAGAGGAGGGGAGAGAAGGGTCAGACTCAAAGTGAAAATGTGACGGGTAAAAAAAAAAAAAAGTTTAAACTTTAGCAGGAATAAAAAGATGCCAAAAAAATGTTGATGCCAGTTAATCTGAGGAGAAACTGAGCAGGGTCGAGGGCAATTTAAAAAACATCCAGATCTGGAAAAAAAAAAAAAAAAAGGAGGTCCAACAAGGGTGAGAAAAGAGGAATGGAATGATCTTTGGGAAGAGGAAAAGAAGTTTGGAAAGGAACTGTGAATAAGCCAGAAGAGAGACGATCAGGAGCAACAGCAATTACTGCAAGTTAACCTCAGCAGGGACCGGTCCGAGGAGGAGCAAAGAACAGACAGACAGATACTTTGAAAAGTCCAACAAGGGACAAGCCAGAGGAAAGGAATGAACTCTGGGAAGTAGAAAAAAAAAAAGGCTCATGTTGGGAGAGGGGGTCTAAATACAGTAAAAAGATAGGAATCCGAGGGAGGGATGGTGAGGGGGGGAAGAGCTAACAAAAATGGAAAAACAAAGGAAAGATGTTGTGGACAGTAAGGGGAAAAGAGTCAACTTTGGGAAGCAGAAAAATGGCTTACTGGACATTGGCGAGGGAAACAAAGAGTTAGGGTCCCTCAGCACGGACTGAGCACGGGAGGGGCAAAGTTAAAAAAAAGGGGAAGGGACAGAAAAGTGAGAGAAGGAATGTATTTTGATATGCAGAAAAAGGTCCCGTGTTGCATTCAGAAGAACGTGAACATGAACGCTGATTAACGCCGGTGAACCTGGTGAGGAGCAGGGCCGGGGGAGAGAGCGCAGCTCGAGGTTCAATCAGTCCTGAGTCCAGCGTCATGTAGCCTTTGAACTGGCCTCCAACATATTCTGTCTGAATGAGCAGCTTCACCGTCCCCACTGAGGGAGCAGTCGAGCCTGAGTAATCGTCCCTTTCTCTCCGCCACCGGCCTCCCCCACCCCTCCTCCTCCTCCTCCTCCTCCACGTCCCTCGCTCCTCTCTCGTGGCTTTGCTTTTTCTTTTCAGCCAGCACAGCACACCCTCCTTCTGATACTGGCCCCCCCACCCTCCACCTTACCACCTCTAAACAAACCCACCCCCCCAAAAAAAGTCTAATCACTCTGCACCCACCTGTCCACAAGACTACCCCTCTTTGTCCACCCTCCTTCTCCCCAAAACAACTTTAGCTGGAACCGACCCCCCCCCCCCCCCCCACCACCACCACCTCTTCCTCCATCACCTAAAATTGGTCCTCGCTGCAGAATGTGGCCGTGCGGTTTGGGAAAACAAGGCCAATAGATTCAGTCAGATGTGATAAAGTGTTCCTCTCTTGCTCGGGGGACTCTGCATAAAGAAACAATGTGAAGGGGGATGTTGTGTGTTTTTGGTTGCCTTCTTCTTTTTATAACTCGGATGCCCCCGGCCTGTCAAACACAATCACACCACGAGGCCCTTTTTTAATCCCGGGGCTTCGTTTGGGGAATGTTTGTGTAGCTGCTTGGGGGGGAATGTTGAAAGGAACTCTGCACACTTCTCGTACCTACGACCGCAAGTTTGACAACAATCAGTGTGACTCGATTTCTATAAAATATTACAAATTAACTCTCTCTCTCCATCTGCAAGCACCGCTCCTACAGAAGACACTCAGGAATGCCCCAAAACAAACATCGACTTGGAAAAGCAATCAGCACGTCACACTTTGACAAACACCCGCCAAGACAGAAATGTGAAGAATTTGCAGATTGAAGGGAACCCGAAGGGGGACAGGAGGCGTGGACGTACAATATCACATCATGGGCTCCATTCCCAGATGAAGCTTTACAACTGCTTCACTGACTGCTTTCAGTGGCTTACGTCAATTAGATCTACTTGGTGTTTTTTTTTTTGGTCAGTAAACAGGCTTCATTCAGTTCCCGTAATATGACCTGAATTCTCACATTAACCCCATCGCTCGGATGCTCCAGAGCCATACATCTCGCTCGCGTGGATCAGAATTAAAACGCAGACTTCTGCCTCGCTACATACGTCACTCCAGATCTACGCTCGTGGGCCGCGAACCGTTCACTACTTGCACCACGGCGGCACGGTCGGTCAGCCTTCAGAACGGTTCTGGAAATAGTTCCATAAGGGGTAATCCTCAAGATCCTCGATGCAGGATCGAGGCGACTGGGCTCCGCTTGGCGTCACGTTTTTTTTTCTCTTCTTCTTCAGCCTCGTCGCTCGTGCCGCCGTGTGCTTCAAACTTTAACGGCACATTATGTGAAAAGCAAAGAAGGTTTTTTTTCCCAAGTGCAGTTTTAGTCATTATTACAGCCCAATTTGTGTCCCCATTCTTCTGTAACCAATTTTAGAGGATGAATTTCTCAGTGTCTGCACAAGGCTTAATGAGATGGAGGCTTCCGTCGACATGAGGTTAGCTCGGGCTAACGACACGGTTGGAGTTAACGGTCAGGAGTCGGGCGTGAGGAGCGGACAGAACTTGTTTGGGTTTGAATGTCACGCGTCACCTTGGAGAGATCAGCCGTTTCACCAGTGTTTTCGCACCGTGCTGGATCTCTACGAGTCTCGCCCTCATTCTTTTGTTTCGGCTCATATCTGAGTCATTAAACACATAATAGTAGATCCACTACTCTCTTGATCTAAGACCCCCTTGAGGATCTCTTTTTTTTTTTTTTTTCTCCTCCGGGTCCTAAAAGCCCCTTTCGAAATGCATCTGACTCTTGCAACATCTGAATTTTCCATTCGCTGAGCTCGACACAGGAATCCGTCTGAGGTCTATGATTCACGTCTCGACTGTGTGTGATTCAGAGCCTGAGCGTACAGTACGAGGCGGCGGCGGCGGCGGCAGCGGCAGCCTGTGGCCTCGGCCCGCACAAAAGGACAGAGGCTGACAAATGGCACACCTGCATCGCAGCCTTTGTCCGAGTCAGCAGTTGAGTCCGGGCTGTAGGTGCTGTGCTGCAAGTCCGACCTCAAGGCTCCCCAGCTCATTAGGAAGTGGAAGGAGTGTGTTTGCAATGATTGATTATGCAGTAACATTTAACAGCTGCGTTAATGGTGGCGCATGCTTGGGACTTATTACCAGGTCGGTATGTAGATACAAGGCCAGGATACTAAATCTGTCCCTCCAGAGAGACCGTAGTTAGTCCTGGTTGCATCTGTATCATTGAACATGAATAAATTAAAAACATTCAGATTGGAAGCCTTAATTAGCTGCTGCACTAATAACCATCCAATCATTAGCACGAGTAGGCAATTACATGTGTGCAAATTGCAGCCCATAAAATACTGTTTTACTTGTCGAGTGAAAAGATGAGAGTCTGGGTGCTCTTTTGAAGAAAAAAAAAAAAAAAACCCAAAATGAGTGTTGTCTCTTGTGAGGCAGCTCTCCGGATCGTCTTTACTACTCTTTGCATGTTCAGTGTAAAACCTACAGCGCCACATTTCCCCGTCTTCCACCCATGACATCATTGTAATCTCACTGAACAAACGCAGCCGCATTAAAGAGCCGGCTCATCTCGTCGTCTTCAGGAAACCCTTCGAGAGTATAAAACACACATCTGCGTTTGTGTGAGAGTCCAACAAATGGATTTTAGCGCGGTAACAGCCCAGCGTCAGACAATAGGACACATGCTTCCACTCACGTTGTGTATGTGCGTCTATGCACGTCTGAAGGTGTGTGTCGCTGAGGTAGTCATGTGGACTTGATGGTCCATGAGTGGACAAAGAGGACAACAGCATGTGACAGTGACAAGGGGACTGGATGGAGTGAGCGTTTTTTAAGTTTCGACAATTTTGACACGGTGTCGTGTGTGGACTCGTGGAGCACCTGATGAAAATCTGCTCCTCACTCTGTGTGTGTGTGTGTGTGTGTGTGTGTGTGTGTGTGTGTGTGTGTGTGTGTGTGTGTGTGTGTGTGTGTGGGGAGATAAGATGCGTGCGTCGCCTGGATCCTCAGCAACACACCATGGGTGGATGTGAAACGCAGCGAGCTCGGCTGAGCGACACAAAGCCTGGCAGACACGGTGACATCATCCCTTTCCATACCTTCCCTTCCCCGAACACGCCCCCTACCTATGATGAAGTGGTCTACTGGTCCAGCCAGCAGCCAGCCGTGCACGCTCCCAGTCAGCCAAGGTAGACAATAGGAATGGAAAAAAAAAAAAAGGGACGTTTTGCGGTGACTGCGTGTTAACAGCACACAGATATGCTTCGATCAAACAGGTAGCTTATGCAAACTACAGCAATCCTCCTCCCTCATCCTCCTCTTTCAGCCTCCTGTCTCCCAGCAACTCAGCTACAGCTGTGAACATCCTAAGCCAATAGCCTACCTGGCACCCCACAGGTACACGGGGGGAACCAGATGCATGGGCGCTGCTTCTGTTGCTGCTGCTGCTGCACAAGCTGATGAAATGCATAGAGGACTGCAACAGAAAGAGTGAAACATGCAGGGCTTTGTGTGGGACAAACAGGTAGTACAGTGGGATGGGGGCTGCAGAAGGGTGGGTGTGGGTGTGTGTGTGTGTGTGTGTGTGTGTGTGTGTGTGTGAGACAGAGAGGGGGGAGAGGTTTGTGAGCTATCTTTCACTACATGGAGATGGTAGCAGTGGTGTCATTGACTTACAAGCTATTCAGACGCGATAGCAGCGTGGTCGTGCTGCTGGCATGTAGAGCAGCGCAGCTCAATCACTGTCATTCCCGTCACGTCCTCAGAGCCTCACCACGGCCCGTCTGAATAACGGCACCGTGGGTTTGTCATGAGCGGAAAAAAAAGGTCATTTCATTTTGGCCGACGGGCGCGTGCGCGCACACACACACACAAACATACCAGTCGTGGTCAAGTTCAGCGCATGCAAGCACGCGCCCATCCAAACGCAAGAATTACGAGGCTATACAGAGGCGCGCGACAATGATTAATAAAAATAAAAAGTGTGGTTATCAATTGCTGCGGCGCTAACACGCAGTCACACACGCGCGTGCACTCTGTATCTCACACACGTAGCTGCACGTGCATGCTCACGCGCGCACACACACACGCCTAAGGTGATCCATTACTGCGGTTCATAAGGGAATGCTGTGAAATGGTATGAAATCATGTTGAACGCTTTTCTCCCCCCCCCCCCCCCTCTCTCTCTCCAACACACACACGCGCTTCTGAGTGCATGCCAACGCACAGAGGGCTCCGTGCGGTTTGAAGCCTCTGTAGTTTCAAACTAAATCACATTTTAACCCTGTGCACTGTGTAGATCTGGGGCTACATTGATAGAAACGCAGTCTTACCAGTTTGAAAACTCAACACCAAACTCAGGAGCAGCAGCCTCTGCATGGTTCAGCCGACCAATAAGTCCGTTATTGGCTCAAACCTCCGTGAGGACAGCATCAAAAAGCGGGAGTTTACTGACTTTTAGGATAATTATAAAAGAAAAATAATCCGCCTGTGATGTTCCTCCTCGTTTTTTATCCTGACTCGAGTTCGGGTCGCTCAGGTTTTACTGCATTTCACTGCTTTTTCCCCACCTCTCTCCTCTCCTTTGCTCTCCAGCGACTGTCCGTTTTCTACTCTTCACAGGGGCGTCAAGGTAACTAAGACGACACGTCTCACATCCGGTCTGATTCTTCAAAATAAAATCGAAGAAGTTGGCAAACAAATTTAGAAATTTCTTTTCCATCTACTCAACCTACATAAGATATAGTTTTAAATAATCATTAAACAGTGATGTGATGCTTTAATTCACAAAAAAAGGTAGCATTATCTACTTAATTCTAAATAACAGCCTTTCTGAGTTTGATTAATCTTTGAGGAGGTGTAATAGTGAAATACAATCTTTATTGTCGTTTTGCAAAGCATTTTTATAAACGGGGTTAATCCCTTTCGGATTAATAAAGTATGTAAAAGAGATTAATAGTTTAAGATACTTTTGGGGTTTTTTACAAAAAAAAATAGTAAACCCTTATTGTAGTAAAGCATACACTTCAAACAAATGGCAAATTTCCCCTTTTCAACAATGTATTAGGCATTATTATTATTAATTGTATATTGACACAAAAGATTTTTTTTTTTCACAACCTAACTTTATTAGAAATAATCATCTATAAAATTAACCCATGCGCTTTCCCACGCTCGCTTCCGGTTTCTCTCTCTCTCTCTCTCTCTCTCTCTCTCTCTCTCTCTCTCTCTCTCTCCTCTCTCTCTCTCTCTCTCTCTCTCTCTCTCTCTCTCTCTCTCTCTCTCTCTCTCTCTCTCTCTCTCTCTCTCTCTCTCTCTCTCTCTCTCTCTCTCTCTCTCTCTCTCTCTCTCTCTCTCTAAATAAAGCTTAGAGAAGCATAATCATTATGACACTTTTGCTGCCGTGTTTGTTTTTGCTTTTTGTTTTGTGCTTTCAGGTCATTTTTTAGGGACTCCAACCTCACTTCACCTCTCCTTAAGTATTATCATTCCTTACAAATTCCTGATATGTACGGTCTCACTCTGGATAACAGTCTTGCCAACCCTTAGTTAAAATTTTAACTAACTATTCTATTTTACTATTATTAAGTTGTTATCGTGTGGGCCAGACTCAGTGTAAGAGGGAGACATGGAAACAGTTAAATTCAGACACTTGTAGAATAGTTTTACCTAATTAGAGGCATTATGCAGCCATGATTAAAACTGACAGCCACTCTTTCCTGTCACATAATGTAGGCTGCAGATGTTGGTGACGCTATCACTGTCACAGCTCAGTGAGGTGAGCCGCTTCAAGCTCGTTTTTGGGAGAGGGGAAAGTGAGACACACTGATGCTTGAGCGCCCTCTTGCGGTCGTGACCCGGAACGACCCCCGCGTGAGTTTAAACAACTGGAGCAAGGTTCCCAAAATACCTGTGCACGCACACAAAGTCCACGCGCTCATTTTACTGACGCTGGCACCGGCGTGATTAAGACGCAAGCGAATAATCAATAATGCTAATAATTCTAGCCTGACATACTTATATTTTTATAGGGTATATGTGAGGTATTTACGGCTGTAAATAATGTGAGGTATAGGTTTATGCATACAGTACTTGCATCTTTTTCCTTTAGACCACACTAGGCAAGAGTCAACGCATTTACGTTTTTGCAGAAACATGAATATGCTACTCATGTTATGATGTCATCCTCATTTTTCACGAGAAATCCTTTTTTTTTTTTTTAAAAAAAACAGCACGAAGAAAATAAAATTCTTTGTAAGAGATCTCAGGATTGAGACCAAGTTAAGACAAATATAGCTTCTGAAATTTTTAGATACAAAGATTGCATTTTCGATCCCAGAAAGTAGAACCAACACGAGTCATTTAAAAAAAAAAATCTAGACAATCTCTAATCCCGATTTTTCATGATACATTTATTTTAGTATTAGTTTAGAAAATCAAATTGCAAATTTAAAGGATGTAGAGCTTCTCTCGTTATAGCAACAACTATTGGGATCAAATTTCAAGCCGGGATAATCTGCAGCTAAAACATCATTCCCCATCTTCATGATCATTTAAAAATGACCGCAGGTCTACCGTGTGGCCCACAGAGTGACTCATCTCTGCCGGGACTCGAACCCGGAGCCTCTGGATTAGAAGTCCAGCGCGCTATTCCATTGCGCCACAGAGACTGCGCCAAGATAACCGGCGTCTGGTACGCTTTAGATACTTCATATCCTCCTATATCACTGCTCTCTGCATCCTCGCAGCATCAGGACCAGTCATAGCGGACATGTTTGTAGTACCCAAGAATGACCACCAGATGGCGCTGTTGCCATATTCTGAACTGGGAGCTACGTCAAGTGAGCCTGCACACAAAGGGAAGTAGAAAGCATACGTGTAAAAGAAATAAAAGCCAGTGTGCCTTTACAAAGCGCTGCATTATGTGCTTGTTAATAGTGCTTTTATTTTGAAAGGCACACAGCAGGAAGCTTTTAGTATTTAGGTTTACTTAACATGATTTTAAAGCATCATCCTATGAGCCAAAATGGTGACCAGCGGATCAGGAGCCAGTTTTTTCCCCTTTCTGCAGTATTTCTCAGGGTTTTTATGTCGGATTTTTTTTTTAAGTAAGGAGAAGTATTTGAGGTTTCAATATCGCATTTTTTCAAAATATGAATCAAATATCTTGTCTTGAAATAGTAGGCCGAGTAAAAATAGCCTATTGTTTTATATATGAATGAAACCGCAGAATCAGATAATATCGCCAACAAAGATGCCTGATATTTCTATTAAATAGTCTACAGCTGAGTCAAATCGTGTATTTTATTCTACATACATAAATTAGACGTTTTCAGGGGGTTTCCTACAGTCGACGTCCTTGCACAGGGAGCGCCTCCTGCTCTCATATGCAAAGAGACGCGTTACACCGACATTGCATCAGATAAGCATTTCCAGTGCACAGTGTCCTCCACCACAGTGTGACACTTCTGATGCACTCCTTGAACTCTCTCTTTGTCGAAGACACTTCAGAACAAAGAAGCAGCTTTTGGTTTCTGTGCTGCTGGTTCTGTTCACTTTGAAGCCAAGATGCCAGGTCTAAAACCATTTCTGTCACCTCACCACGGTAGAAAAATATAATCAAAACTCTCAACTGTCAAAGCCTCATGTAAAGCTAAATCTGCCGACATTCATTTTCTTCGTCTCAGAAAGATGTCAATATTTTGAAATTTTGTTTTTTACAGCCTAAAATAAAGGCTACATTTAGACATTAAAAAACGATACAGCTTCAAGTAAGTTCAATTTACAGCAATTCTGGACCATAAACACAAAAGGGACAAAGTAATTGAGCCGACAGCCACTTTGTTTCTAATAGTAAGTGGTGTTTTTGTCATTGACTTTGTGTTGTCTGTTTTTGTTTGTAATCTCGACAGCATTAGAAAAGAAAAAACCTTGATGTCTTTTGAAAAAAATAAATAAATACAAAAAGGCGATAAAATGAAAATTTAAATTAACTCCACAGGCTATAGAAACACAACACAGATTTAAACTAATCCATTTTGACAATAAAACAGGATCGGAAAAAAGCTGAGGTTGCAAACTTTAATTAACATCACATTTTATAGCAGCGTACTTTGTGTGTGTGTGTGTATATATATATATATATATATATAAAGTCATCTTTTTTTTTACCTTATTACGTTTTTGGAGCTAATTTTGCAACATCCTTGTTTCAATTTCCTCATTTCCGTGTAAGTTGTACACACCTACTTTTTTTTTTTAAACTGAAAGTGAAGAGAACTGAGAGTCCTTTATGTAAGCAGGGAATAATCCCTTTGTAACATCAGTGTTTGTAAATCCTAATGAAAAATGGGATTATCGTGCGGCTGTTTGGCTAAATAAAGTGGTGGATTTACTGATAATAAAAAAAAAAAACAGCCAAAAGGAAAAAACAACAGTCCCGGGTAAATTAATAGAAATACAACTAGACTCAGTAAACTGAATGAAACCACAGCGTCTCATTAATACAACAACATTTCCCCTCAGACTGTAATCCTTCTCTTGACCTCACACTGATCGGAGCAAACCATTCGAGGAGTAAAGAAGAGCCAAAGCACACAATTTTAAACGACAATAAATCACTCAACAGCAACATAGCATGACAACATTTCAAGTGGTGGGAAGCAGAAGCGGAATTCAAACTCACCATGCCACACCTGAAACCTGTTGAGGTCAACCTATTTGTTAAAAGAAAAAACACTCCACAAACTGAAGGCTGCTCCGTGTGTCCAATGAGGCCCAGGTGGCCTCAATCAGCCTCGTCACTCTGCTGGCTGCAGGAAGTGATGGAAAGGTTGGAGCAGGTCAAAGGGTATGGAGGAACCTATTCCTTGTCATGCCTTTACTCTCAGATTAAGGATGTACCCGTTTACTGTTTTCTTACATCTCTTTAGTTTGAATTACCCCCCCAGGGATAAATAAAGTGTTTTCATTTCCACTTAACTGCCTTCAATTTTCAATAATCTGTGAAGCACAGGGATCCATCCCTCTTTAAGCTTTGAGTCACATTGTATTGTTCCACTGTTTTAATTGTTGTTGTTGTTGTCTGTTAACTTTCGCTTTGGAGGAACTGTGTTGTGTGGAAAGTGTTGTGCAAATAAAGTTGTGTTGAATGGATGTCAGATGCAATCGGTTCAACAGCAGGCCAAGGAAATGGAGACTCACGACCGCCAGGTTTCTAAACATGGATGTTACAAAACTTCTGAATAAATTCATGTCAATATTGTGACTCTTGTTATACTGTACGTGATGATAACCACTCATCACTCCACAGCCTGGCAGAGTCACTTATTTTTTTCCATAAATGGGTGGAAGTCTGTATTTAGAATACAGACTTCCACCCATTGTAATTAAAGTCTTTGTTGTATGTAATACAGTGGCCAACAAAGGAAACACCCAGATGTTTAACATTAGCACAAATGTGCAGCAAATTCAGAGATGTTGCATAAACGCATGAGAAAGTCCAAAAACGTGCAAATATGTCAGATATTTTCTGAAGATGTGGGTTTTTGACAGAAGATGTATTTATTTTGGACTTTTGCCATTTCTAAAATTGCTGCTTGTTTTTTCCTGGTGTGTGAATCATTTCTGTAGATGCATCTTTTTTCACCACCGTAAGGTTGCTCTCAATAGTAACACAAAAATAACGCACATCAGAAAATGGAATATGTATGTTTTGTAGTAACTATGAATATAGAGGTGGATTTGAAACACAAATGTTTTGTGGAAATCTGAATATTTTTGAAAAAGTGGCTGTTAAATGCAGTTACCACGGAGAACGTTAGCTTTCATTAGCTCCAAACATTTTATGACTCCACTGTGAGATAAACGCGTGGGGGGTTAGGGAAGACTGACAGGTTTACATAAACCTTGCATATCCAAAGGGGAAGTAAACTTCCGAGGTAAAGATCAATTCAGACAAGAAAACTCTTTTACATTGACTAATGAGAAACAGGCGTCCAGAAAGGTTGCCAGGGTTGGAATGGGCCCCATAGACATCTGAATGACCGCCCCAAAAACCCTGAACTGTGATTGGCTGTCAGTAGCAGGACTTTTGTTAAAACCAACTATGAGGTCTTTTTTGTTTAATGGAAAGGCTGGTCGTATTTTTCTCAACAAATCAAAGGGCATTTCATAAGACAGGTGCATCAGGAGGTAACGCACTCTGTCTTACTTGCAATGAATTAACTGGAACCAAAAACTTCAGGCGTCCCCTGCACAAGTCAGGACAAGCCCCTGGATATAAACTAGGATATGAATTATGAATTTTTGTGGTGTAGGCAGGCAGATTATTTTTTGTTTACCTTGGGTCAAGGTCATGCTAGCTTCTCCCTCCCTGTTTCCAGTCTTTATGGAAACAGGGCTTAGCTTAGCTGCCTCAAGAAAAGAAACCAACACCCAATGTAAAATGTCAAACTCTTTGTTTAAGGCAGTAACACTAAATGCCTCAAATAAAATGATTAGAAGCCGATAAGTTATTGAAATATTAACAAAAACCTTTTTATTTATTTCAATCCATGAAAGCAAACTATGAAATAAAATGGAAAAACACCAAGAAACTGTTTCAAAGAACCAAAAGCACATACCAGTAATTTTTCACGAATGAGCTCTTTTAAATGAAACAAATCTCCACAAAGTCCACAGTCCAACATTTTCGTTGTTTAGAGCAAACATATGTTGGGACTTCTTCACAGTAAAGCACGTCGAAGTGATAGCGTCAATAGATTACTTAGCTAACGAAACACCTTCACCGAAGGCAGTACTTTCAGTGAGCTTTAAATGTTGTGAAGGAAACTGAACTATTATATGTGAAAGTATTTCAAGGAGTCTAAAACTGTGGCGTTTATAATGGCTATTCTCACACTGTAACTTGTTTGCTAACTTTTCACTCCTCTGCTGGGTGTGTGTAAAGAAGACATGGTCAGCAGATGACAGACAGCCTGACACAACGGCTTCCAAGTCAAAAACATTTTGAGAGAAAGTATGAGGATTTAAGACGTAATCATGTGACATATATGTTTTTAGCTAGTTTTACTGAAGTGACCCGCACTACAGACAGCATAGCAGGTTGAAGCTAATCAGCCAAGATCATCTATCTATCTAAAAAGTAAGCCTTGAATAGTTGCCCTGTGGTTCCCAAAGTGGGAGTCCCCAGACTCTTATCTTGGGGCTCATGAGCTGAACAGTTTGGGAACCCGTGACCGAGAAGAAATTGTTTCCCCTGATATAAAAACAGCTGCGTAATGTACAGTTACACCAAATATATGAAACATCCTATTTCATTGACAAATGTAGATCAAATATTTAAAATTATAATCCATAAAAAAAGCTTCACAGATTATATATATATATATATATATATATATATATATATATATATATATATATAGTAACACCCTAAGAGGCAAATGGATGCATAATATTATACAGTGCTTATGCTATTCTCCATAACTGAACTGAACTTCCACTTGTGCTGCAACAGTTGCTCAGGTTGCTGCTCAGGTTTTTTCTTCTAGCACCAAAAGTGAAGGTTGATTGATTTTCATGACTGTTGGCAAGTTTTCCTGATCCTTTGAGATTGTTTTTGACCGTGATATCTAGACCACCCAGATGACATCAAGAAAGCTTTGTATAGTTTGATCTTTTAGATCTATTAATCTGCAAATAACCCTGTGCAGGAGTTCAGTAGCTGCTGTTTGAGTTCATCTCCTTCAAAACATCTGACGACTCAATTTCCCACTTTCTTGTAGAGCCAGTCCACGATGAATGAGAGCTGTTGAGGTGTTGCAGTTTAAAAGACGTCTTTACTGCAGAGGTTTGTTAGGAGTAGGGTTTGTCTGTTTGGGGATCCATCACCAAAGTGATTTTACAGTTCTCTTCTTCCTCAGGAGGGATGTACAGGTTGTGAAAAATGTTCTGTGGAGAAGAAGAAGTAAAGAAGATCCTAAACAAAGTGACACTTAAAAAAAAAACCCATCATTCTATACAAATACCTTTTCTCTTATACTTCATCAGTGTTGCTCTGGACTTTTATGTACTCTATTTTCTGCCCAATCTTGGAAAAGTAAATCTATACCTATAATGTCTGTACTCAAGTTAACCAGTTGGCTGCCATAGAGTTGTTTGCTTATCTAAGTACAAATAATGTAAATAAGGGGAAACATGTTATCCTAGCTTCTCAAAAAAGTGCTAAATGCATCAGTTCATCAGTTAGCTTTCACTGTCTGTTGTATTAGTAAATTAAAGAAAAGTGTTGAGGCTCCCACATCGAATGTGTCTTTTTGATTTCATGCTCCTGTGAGGAAATGACCGGTTTTATTATTTTGGTGCCCTCCTGTGGACAAAGCGTGAACAGTTATTGTTGAAAAGTTAAACCTCCAAAAGATGGCACAGACCACACTGTTTGACTCCATTCATGCAAGTTCATGTGAATGTATTAGAGTTTTCTGATACAAGATCTCATCCTTTATAAATTAAATTCACTGCTGCATTATGACTACATTTCGTCTTCGGTACCTAACTAGCTAGCCTGCTAGCAAAACAATCCAGAGCGGAGGGGCAGGAAACATTGCCACAGTGAGAGTGAGCTTCACAAATCAGAGTCGTCGCTGCTACCCTCAGATTGTGGGTAGTTATTTTAAGTCTCAAAATTCCAGGAATTGTCAAAGTTCCATGGAAATTTACAGGAATACATCCGGGAAACCGGGAAATTGAAGATTGGCCAGGGAACTTAAATGTAGTTGGGGAAAATACTTTTTTGAATTATCTTGACTAAAACAACCCGATTTCATGCAAGTACACTTGACTATCTATGCTATTCCTCAATTACATGCACAGAGCACACTGCTTACTGCAGGGCTGTTGAGGCCACGCCCCCTACATGCACTGTGCACTCCTCCATCACATGCACAGAGAATTTCTAAAACCCTGGACCACACTTAGAGCTCAGAGAACAAGACTATAGACTGGTGTAGTTTTGAGTCCTAAAACCAGGAAGTGAGATAGCATTTTAGCGCCATGGGTTCCTAACTCTAAAAGTCAATGGGGATTTTGAATGGGTTTGTGTTTAGACACCTGAAATAAGGTCTGTAAAGAGATGTTGACATTTCGTTAGACGAGAAAAACTATGTTACCGAAGACCCCACTTCTGATATTGTGAATAAAGCTTGTTTTTCTTAAAATGATGGATATAGGTATAGCTAGATCATGATCAGTCTACCTGTGATGGTTAAGAAGATGAATAGGATTTTTACTTTCGGAACTGCACTGTTGAGTCCTACGGTCTTGTTTGCTTTCGTAGGTCACATAGAGGCGTTATTTTTAATTCCAGTTCTTTTCATTATCTGTTGAAATCTCCTAACAGGAGCTTTAAGATGTTGTGTATTGTACTAAACTTAATGTCTTAATGGTTGCCTGTACAGCTGCTGCTTATAGACTCATATCAACCAGGCAGATGCTTAAGCCTCTCAGCTAAGTCTGGGCAACATGGTGGAAAGAAATTAACTTTCCTTATGATTTAAAGAGAAATGTAAATCAGAGCAAAAAAAAACTATGTAATTCACCTTGTTGTTGTTGTTAGAAATCTCACTGATGAGGTCTGGTGGTTCTGGTATTTTGGGGAAAATTTTTTCCTTATTCCTGTCAAGAGAAAGTTAAAGATCAGAGGCGTATAAGAGGACAAGTACAATCAGCAGAAAGGTGAAGACTCAACATACTTCCTGCAACACACAAAGGTGAGGGCTGCCAGACAAGCAAACATCAACGGGATGATGATTATAGCATATAAGGATGCATTTGGATCTGTGACTGCATCTGAACAGAAAAAAAAGTGATAATCATAGATTGACATTTGAGGGAATGTAAAGTTTCAGAGAAACAACAAAAAAAAATCTCAGATTCTTAAGAAAATAGACAGATATACTATGGTCATACCAAAATGCTTCACTTCGCTCCATGGCGACTCGTTGCCATCTTCCTTTGCTTGAATAGAAATCCTGTACTGACAGTAAGGTGCCCTTGGCAGCACATAAAAAGTCTGTTGATCTTCTGTTACATACTGTAAGAAAAGAGGAGTAAACATTAAGTCTTCTGATAAATAAAACAAAGGGGCTGAATTCTGCTGAAACTACGACAGTTAACTAAATGTTTCAATTTCCAGCACTGAATCTTACTCTGAAAACCAGACTATTGTAGACTACAATAATCTGTAGTAGTCCCAGTAGTTTATTGTAAAGCTGCTGGGAGCAACTTTGATTGTGTGATGATTTTGGCGCCCCCTTTGGACAAAACAGAGTTTGTTGATTTTGTCGAGTACATGTGGAAGAATTTTTCAGGTTTCTGTAGTGTGTAGCTCTATTTTTGTCTGACACCTATGCTGTGGAAACTTACAAGAATCACCTTGTAGACATGTTCAGTCTTACCACTAAGGGTTTTGTTTTGTTTTTTTCAGGTCATACAGAGGCATCATTATCTATTAACCAGCTAAAAACTCCTCACAGGAGCATTTCTGCAGGAGTCCCTGAAAAAGAGATTTTTAACCTCAATGGGACTTTTTTTGGATAAATAAAAGTTAAATAAATAAAATTAATTAATGTGATTCTTCTTTAAACTTCAAGGTAATTCCAATAACACTTTATTAACATGACAACAGGAATCTCAAAAAACCTTTAAGCGACTTAGTGTGGAATACAACCATAGAAACAAAAAGATATTTTTCATGGTTTGAAGACATTTAAAAATGTAATCCTCTTTGTTGTTTAAAAGTCAATGTCAAAGCAGCAGAATGTCTTAACAAGGCTAAAGCTAAAGAATGAGCAAAAACGCAACTTTTCACCTTTAGACCCCTGGTAAAGAGGCTTTTGAAAGTACAAGTAAACAAGCAGAAGAGAACTTGGCACAGAACAAAGATTAGAAAACACACAGCTAATTTTACTGAACAGTTAATTAAAGGGGACTGACCACGAAACAATAAACAAATACTCTAAACTACTGAAAACTAAACTTTTTAGTCATTTTTCAATGCCTCCACTGCTAAAGATGTCAGATAAAATGCTTATTGACATGCTGCTCAAACAGACGAGTGCGATGTATTTGACTGTTAAAACAAAGTAGGATGGGATTTTTGTTGAAAAACAACCTTCACAGCGTACAGGACAAAATCAACAAACACATGATAAAACCTTTTTGTGACACATAAACAATATTTACTATTTTGGATCTCAGATGCTTCTAAGATTTAAATCCTTATACACAGAGTTCACAAGTATCGCGCTCTTATTTTCATGAGCAAACATTCAAATATGGTACTCATGTCTTACCTTTGCTACATTACACTCAGTGTAATTGATTCTATAAGTCCATTGAATTCTGGGGACGTCAGGACGAATCCAGCTAATATTGAACTTATCCTCAAGGCTATCGACCGCCCAGGTGAGTGCATCAGGTTTCACTGCACAGAGACAAAGAGATAACAGAGACAGAGTTACGACAAACCACTACTGTCAATAATAATACAGACACATTTTACATCCCCTCAAATGGCTGCTTTGTGAGCTGCTTTAAAATTAAACGTTTTAAATTGTGTCATATCCCACATTACACAAGAACACACACGCACACACTCCATCAGTCACATCAGAACTGCACAACACATTTCCGAGAAATTTCAGAGATCAACTTCTCCTATAATTCAAAGATCGAAAGAGGAAGCTGGACATATTTCCACGAAATGCTCCCACGTACCAAAATTTCGAAGCATTATCCTGAAGGTGTTTCTGACCAGCTTGTTGTCAACGGTTCCATTGATCACAATGTCCATTATGTCGTTGGACTTCGCCTGCAGATGACAACCAGTTCTGTCGTCTCCAGTGTATGATGGGCACTCATTGACAGGTGTACAGAAGTCCTCCTGTTTTAAACTTGGAAAGATTAGAGGGAAATAATCATTTTAATGCAAATGAAGCCAAAATCACAAAGTGGAAAATGGATTTTAACATAAAAACTTGAAATACAGTTGTATTTGATGTGTATGGGAATTTGCCTCTTTGGCAGAGCTGAACAAGAAGGCTAAATAACTTTGTTGTCTACATTGTTAGGAGGTCAGTCAGTCAAAGGTTTGCTTAACGTAGCATTAAACAAAAGAAAGCCAACAGACTGCAGTTCCTCGGGTGTCCACTTTAATATCCATCAGGTCCCACTTTAAAGTGCACATTTTTACAGCAGAAGTAAACATGGTGCATGGTTCTTTTTTCCACAACTTTCTCCCTATTGATTTTATGAAGACCAGGAGTTGTAAAAATATTTGATTAATTGGGTGGTGTGGCTGAATTAAGAGAGAAAGTAGGTGCAATGTTTGCCAGGAGGCTTAAGGCCTGCTCCACTTCCTCCTCGTTGCCTCGTTCCAGACAGAAGTTAACTACTGCAAACACTTTCAGGAAGTATTGCATCACAGCTTTCTCAGATATCTTGCATAACGGTGAGTTCAATTATTAGTCTGAGGCAACTTTTGTTCCACAGTTCTGCTTCGTAAAGGGCTTTTTCCTTGAAGCACAAAATAATAAACAAATGCACGTACTTATAAAAAAACCGGAGATCTTTCGTTTTGGCGGAATTGAGCCAAGTGCAGTTAGTGAGTTTGGAGGACTGGAAGAAGCACTGCAAATGTTCTACCAGATCTGAGGAGAACAGAGAAACAATCACACATCTTAAAGACACACAAATACACAAACAAAACCCCCTGTAAATGACTTAAAAACACACACACACACACACTGGTGTGCAGGGAAAGCTACCTGGGTAAGCGGGGTTTATTAATACTGGATCACTTTTACTTTCACCACAGACGGTCCTCACAGATAAATCCAGATATCCTCCTTCCATTATTCTGAAGCGGCTCCATGAAGTGTTTGTGATTTTAGTCTGCAACACAAAGTATTCACATCAATGAAACAACATAATAATACGCCTTTGTAAAAAGTGGAGGACAACATGGAATTGCACACTTTGGTAAATCAAGTCCATGCAGGCGATTACACTGTATTATACATTTAACAAAATAAAAGCTTTGAAGGTAAAAAGAGCATGTCATGTAGGGATGTAAGTCAAGAACTTTTATGTATCATAATGCTGGGTAAATATCATGACTTTCTTCACATTTTTCCGTTTATTTTGCAGCTTTTGTTATGCCTTTATAGTGGAGACAAGATAGAGTTTGTACTCAGGAAGCGAGAGATTAGGGAATGACATGCGGGAAAGGAACCCAAACCCAGACTGCCCCGCTTGGAGGGGCGGTCTGGCACCAACAACTAGGCTACCGCCCCACGATTTTTTATTATAAAATAAAGAAAGAAAATAAATTAGAGTCAATTTCATGATTAGAATGACAGTGATAGTATCGCACTAAAAGACCTTTTTTAATATGTTACTTAAACTGATTAAAACAAATCAAATAAAAACAAAAATTGACTATGTTATATGTGTTTTCATAAGTATGTTAAACCTTTTTGGAACACGTAATTATCTGTGTGATACTTTTGTACAGAAGCGAAATGAATATGTGGATACAGTTTAAAGAACATTGTGGATTTGGAAAAAAAAACAAAAACAACATTGACTAGAAATACAGTGTGTCTTACTAAATTGGAAGTAAATATGCATACTCACAGTCGTATGAAGGTTTTCTTTAGTTTTGTCATTAGTATTTAATTCATAGTTGCAGTTTTCCATTGAAAGTAGCGGAGGTGTCCAGGAGAGATGAGGGAAAAAATCGCAGGGCCACGTGAGGAACACATTTTGTGGTGGTAAGATTTGACCTGAGGTGAATAAAAAGAAACACAAAAAGGTCATTAAGTGTGCCTTTAGTAAGTCTCCGGGTGTCGATAGCTCCTTCATCTGCGAGTCGAATGATGGAGGGCTGCTGTCTCCGCTTGCAGGCTTCTCTGAGGGACTTTCTGTGGATCTGGAGGAGTAGCTCTTCTGAACTGCCAAATTTTATTTTATTCAAGCTGCCAACTAAACGGCCAAACATCCGCTCTGTAAACAGGCCGTTTCTAGTAAGAATAAAGATAAGGTTTTAACATCAGTCAATGTTGTTGATTTTGGGAGCTATCCAGTGTCCACAGTCACATTTGAATTAGGCGTTTCCTGGCATTGAAACATGCCAGTTTTGTTAAAGGCCTGCAAGATATTCAAAACTGGGATAACGATGCAAAGTTATGTTGCTTCATAAAAAAAAAACATACTTGGAATTGCAAATAAATTCAGACTTTGAGAATGAGTTCATAGCAAACGCTCATGTTGAATTAAAGTGAAAATATGATTGATTGTGCAGCCATCGCATACTGTAGCCTAAATATCGAACCACCAACCTTTATATAGAGCTTCATATCGAGGTGATTGCCTCTGTCGTGTTGGTTTTGCTCATAGTGTCACTTATGTCCTTCAGTTTTAGCCTTCAGTCACACTGCCAGCTTTAATGAAAGCTTTTTCATCCAGTGTGTTTGCTTAGTTTACATGAAATGAGCGGATGCTGCCTGATAGGATCTGTAGACCTACATTTTACCTTTACCATAACCTTTTAAGATAGATGTTAAGATAGCATTTCTCATGCTCTAATTCTCACCTGCCCTACCTTTACGCCGTGACACGTCAAATTTCATTTCTTCTTAAACTCTGATGACAGTTTGGGCCGAAAAACGATGCAACCATAATCGACCAACCGTTGTCTGTTTCTGTAGTCTCTATAAAAGCAATAAAATAATGAAAAACTTGCAATACAAGAGAAGTAAAAAGCTTCCCTTCATGCTTTGAGGAAGGAAGAGTGTGTAACTAATGTAGCTCTAGCAAAAGTCAGGAAGATTATTTTTTGCACGCTTGTTTTATTGTTTATTACCATACCATGTCAAATTGCTCCTCACTCATTTTCTCATAATAATCTGTTCTTTACATTATCTAGTCACATCTTTCCAAAAGCGCTTCTCCACTCCCTCATTGTTCTCATCACATTGCTGTGGATCACATTTTACCTTTACCTTTTACACTTTTACCTTTGCTCATGTCCTTTTACCTCCCATACAACCTGGTTAATATGTTTATTTACAATAAAGGACAATAAGTCTCACTCGGGTCACAGTCGCATGATACACCTATAGCCTCGTATTCTTTGATAGACTAGTATTTTATGTATAGGCCTACACAGTTTAGATTACAAAGAAGGCTGTTAGAAAGTAGCATTCTCCCTAAACAAACAAAGCCCCCCTCCGGATGTCAGCTGGGTCTAGCCCAATGGTGATACCAGCCAGAGGCGACGTGACGTCACTGCTGGGAATCGCTCACGTTTATATAGTAAGTAAGTAAGTAAGTAAGTAAAATTTATTTATATAGCACTTTTCGCAGGCAGGGGCCACAAAGTGCTTCACAAACAGGGTTTAAAAACATCACAAGCAATACACAGACAGTACAAAAATCATAGCAGCCCTAAAAGAGACTAATTAAAAGCCTGGACAAATAAAAACGTTTTCAGTTGACTCTTGAAAGTGACAACTGAATCAATTGAGCGCAAGGATGATACAGCTCAAAACAAAACAGAACATTTAAAAGGAAATTGTAACAGTTAACAAGCTTTTTTTTTTTTTTTTACCTGTAAAGGATTCGACTCCAAAGAAACGGTAGCAAATAACAACGACGAAGTAACTTTTTAAAATCCGTGTAGTTTTGTCGAAAGTTTCCATAACTGGTGAAGAAAGGTTAAAACGTCGTCCTTCCAGTCCTGGTCTCTGGTGTTGTCACGGTGTAAAATAAGAATAAAATGAAGGAAGCGAACGCTGTCATCTGGTTTGGACGTAAACTCGTCTGGAGGCTGGATTTGGGCGGAGAGAGCTCTCCTTACTGTCGCGCGCTCAGACACGTTTCCTGGGAAAGATGTTCACGAGCACGCGCAACGACACAACTTGCCTGGGACACTTTTTGGAGAATAGACAATAGAGTATATTTTCTAGGTTTTAATTGTCTATTTACTTGACAATTAAAACTTACATTAAAACAATTAAAACCTAAAGGCTATCGTTTTCAAAATAAAAGCCCTAATTCTTGGCATATTACCTTATGCAAACTGACTTACTTGTGAGTAGCCTACCTGTTGGTTCAATGAGAAAAGACTGTCAATCCACGAACAGTTTCAGGTCCATTAAATGCTGTGCAGAAAGAGTTGACAGAAGCTTTGCTCAATAAAATTGAAATTGAAGGAGCTATTTCGAAAACATAGCTTTGGAAGATTTAAAATACTTCTCACTGAATTAAATTGAAGTAAAGTAACACCACAAGGTAGAAATGCTTTAGTTGAACTTGACCTACACAGGTATAAAAAGTAGGGAAATTCTTAAAAGTAGATCATTTCAGCAATGCTGATTTATTAAAAAAATACAATAAAATATTATCTATACATCCTGTATAGTTTAAAAAACATGACATTCAAAACAAAAATAAAAAACACCAGAACACCAAAAACCACTACAATCAAACGGGGTTAATACATTGTCTGTTTATCTTCTCGACTTGCATGCAACAACTTCTCAGAACATACATGTTTAGGCTATAAATAATGTGCATAACCAATGCACTGCCTGGGGATTCCAGTCACAGCAACAGTATGAAGTCATGTTCAGAGAGATGTTAAGATAGCATTTCTCACGCTCTAATTCTCACCTGCCCTACCTTTATGCTGTCAAATTTCATTTCTTCTTAAACTGTTATGACAGTTTGGGCCGAAAAACGATGCAATCATAATCGACCAACCGTTGTCTGTTTCTGTAGTCTCTATAAAAGCAATACAAATAATGAAAAACTTGCAACACAAAAGAAGTAAAAAGCTTCCCTTCATGCTTTGAGGAAGGAAGAGTGTGTAACTAATGTAGCTCTAGCAAAAGTCAGGAAGATTATTTTTTGCACGCTTGTTTTATTGTTTATTACCGTACCATGTCAAATTGCTCCTCACTCATTTTCTCATAATCTGTTCTTTACGTTATCTAGTCACATCTTTCCAAAAGCGCTTCTCCACTCCCTCATTGTTCTCATCACATTGCTGCGGTCGTGTTTCAAAATGGCTTTCTCTTCTACTAGTCGATTCATGTCATCAATAGGAGCAACCTGCCTCTCCATTGCCATCAAGTCTCTGCAAGTTCATCACATTCTTCATCCCATCAGCCTCAAATTGCATCTGTTCAACTGCAGTCTTCACAGTTCAATCAACTTCTTCATCTCATCAACCCAGACCACACCATCCACTAACATCTCCACCACTAGTGTCCGGACTCTATGGGGGGATGGATGTTGTTGCCACTCAGGGAAGACATCTTCAATCACCCTGTTTCACTGTAGAGTTCAGGTGCCAAAGATTCTCTGACAATCACTCAATATCACATGTAAAATGAACATGTCATCTCTGAACTATTTATGTGTCTCTCCTGATTGAAATGCTTTGTGAAAGGAGGCGTGAGTGACTAATGCTGAAATGACATTGTGGAGCTGGGTGTGTTACTGTACGGGAAGATCACACAAAATGTTCAGAGTCAGACTTTGGAGTCAAGTTTTCACCGTTGAATGACTTCCACTTCCAACTCTGTCATTGTGTGAGGTACCAAGGTCCCTCTGCGAGTCACTATGGGGACTTTGGAGACCGATTCATATACAACAAAGTTGTGCAGGAAGCTACATTTGGCATGTAGCTTCATGTCTGCCAGTGTAGTTTATAACCTGATTGACAACATAGAGCATACTTTTGAGAGATGGTAGTTAGACAGTAGGTTAATTATAGACTGTAGAAAGACTAGCATGGCCTTCATGACCTCATCCACTGTTATTGGAGCCCTAAGGCTTTGTTCAGGCTGCTGCCCAAATCCAATTTTTCCCCAAATCTGATCAGAATCTGGTCTAGCTGACTGTCTACATTACAAATTGTAAGTGACCAGATCCGATCTGCCTGTCTGTATTGACATGGTCTGATCCACATTGGTTTGTATGGAAACAGGTTACACGCAGAAAATACAACAAAATGGATGACAGAGAAGTGTGTCTATTTCTGACGCAAACCATCTTGTGGAGCCGTCTGTCCGCGGGCTTGTTTTACTACATTTGTTTTCATTCTTGCGGTTTTCTTTCACTGACCAAAGCTAACTTCTGGCTTGCTGTCATTGTTGTCGATGGTGTCACGCTGTGAGTGACGCAGAAGACATTGAATCAACCGAGACGTTCAGCTTGAGTCAGATCTATAGGAATCCGATTTTAATCTGATTTGAAAGCACCTCCATATGTTGTTCCAATCAGATTTGCAAAAAATCAGATCTCATGTGGCTTTTTGTGTCCAGGCCGGCAAAAAAACCCAACAACTGGTACATACAATCTGGATCTTTTGTATGTACAAATCACTCTAAATGGGACCAGAATCCACAAAATGAACATCGTTTTTTATTATAGAGGACTTGAAAGTGGCACTTCAGACCACACATCAACAAGAAAACATTTACTGAGGTAATAAATGAATTGAGAAGAAAGATCTCTTCTTTTTAAATATGATAATGTGCAATTATGGATTGATTAGTTTCCCCCTGCTGGCCATTAGAAAGAATGCAAGTTTGATACATTTCTGCATCATTATAACATTCAAAACAAGAAACCAGAGGCAACGTCCACTTCTTTCGTACAGTCTCAAATGTTCACAGAGGAAAAGCAGTGGAAGTTGTTTTTTTTACCCAAAACAAAACATTAAAGATTTCCTCATTGCTGTAGCTCCTCCTTAAATTCAGGATATTTCAGTCTCTTTCTGTGACATTTAAACAGGGCTTGGGGAATTCCAGTGGTCCTGCCCATGTTTGTCATGTACTCCTACCAGTTCCTTATTAGGCAGTTTGTATCCATGACAACTGAAATTAAGTTGTTTTCAATTCATGCAAATCCTTCCTGTTCAGTCTTTTGGGAAGACAAGAAAGAAGTTGATGTGTTCCACCTTTTTTAGGCATGGTTTCCTCTCTATTGTCCAGTTGCCATGAGTCACAGCTTTTGCATAAAAGCAAAATCCATTAACAGTCCTTTCAAAGAATCCAAACTCCTCCTCGTCCGTCTCCGTGTCCAGCGTAAAGATATCAGTACAAAGCAGAAGTAGGGCAAACCTTTACTTCCCGTTTATATTTCCGGGTCCATAGCTGGCTGACCTTTTATGTAGGTCCAGGGATACAGTGCATATCCTGACCTGCCAAAGCCTCAGCAGCCCTGTGTATGTCTACAAATATGAACTTGCATGTTTATATACCACAGAGTGACTTAAAAATGCTGTTTAATGTCTTGTCTTGCTAACATCTGGTGGGTGAAGTTAGCCCTGAGCTGCAGTGATACAGAACTGTACAGAACAAGTGGATTGCAGGTCCAGTGTTAAAGTCTAACTCAGGACATTTACTTCACAGCCATTTTTGTTTTTACAGCTTTGGTTATTGAATGGATTTCTCTTTTTGTATTCAAAAGGCATGACGAGCTTGTAAAACAGTATGTTTCGTAATAAATTAAATTAGCCCATATTATATACAAGTAAAGTGTCATTTCATACAAAAAACGAGCTCCACCTCAATCAGACTTCACTACGAGCAGGAGGATGTTTCTTCAAAGGCTGTCACATTTTTGCAGTCACATTTGTGTGCAAATAAGACCATGAAGGAGTTAACTTGCAATTTTTGGTAACAAATAGCAAATGATAAGTTAACCAATATTGTGTGACTAGGATTTCGATTTCTGTTGCCGTGGTAACAAAATGGGAATCAATACCGTTTGACGTTTCAAGTTTACAAATGCACCTTCGGTATAACGAAAACCCCATTTCATACATTCTCCTACTCTCTTCTTGCTCAGACATTTCCCTGTGCATCTATGAAGATTTTAACCAGAAGAGGTCGGTATAACTGAGTTCATCAGCCAGATTTTAAGTTTCGCTGTTCACACTCGCGGCAAAGTCATCCAAAGTTTGAAGTCCAGCTGCACCGCAGACTGCGTCACTGTGCGTAAGAACAAATCATACGTTTTGCTGGAGCACGCTGCTCTCAGTTATCGAGGCAATTCGGCAGGGTTCAATGGGTTCTGGCACCGGCGTGTACAGACTCCCTGCAATCTGAAAAACAGAGAGAAAAGTGTAGTGAGTGTTTGTGGATGCAGAGGGAGGGGCGGGGTGGTTGTTCTTTTCCCCTAAAGTTTACCTTCGGTTCTTTGTTTCCATTCATCATCATTTCCTTGAAGATTGCTGATGGATCTGGTATGTTTGGGCAGATGATGGCGCTGTGTCTGTAACAGAGCACAAGAGAACAAGAACGTCAAAGACAGAAAGAAACAACCGGCACAAAGACTGTAAACTAAACTTGAGCTCCTACTTTAGGTACAGAAAGCTTTAGAAACCGACACAAGGCTCAGATTCTCACAGGGAGCAAACCAGAGCTGATGGGGGTTTGGTTCCTGTCTCGGAGGCACCTCAGCGGTGCTCAGGAAGTGACCTGGTACCTCTTAAGCTACCAGACCAACTCTCATATTTTGGTCCTCAACAGGACTTGAGCCGGCAACCCTCCGGTTCCCAAACCCAAGTCCCTACAAACTGAGAAACTGAAACCCCCACATCTTTGAAAATGGTCTTGTGTAGCTCTTTTCTAGACTTCTGACGACTCTGAGCCTTGACACCGCAGGTCACACCCACACACCCACACACTGATGAGTGTAAAGAGTCCATCAATATGAACTAATCCTTCATGCACAGTTCAAGGATAGAACTCAGGTGTTGCTGGTCTAAAGTTGCCTCGATCAATAACTTTGATGCATTATTGTGTGACTTTTGCATTTCTGGAGGATTAGGCTGGATCCACAGCTCCAGCTGGATTTAGTTCAACCAGGAAATACACCCACATACCTTGGCATGCCCTGAAGGTAACACAGTAACAGGTAAGCTATTCATTCTACACCCACATGCTTTCTTGGGCCTGCGCAAAAGTTTTGCAATAGGCTGGGGGAAGTGTCCATGTGTGGAGAAAACAGGGAAGGGGTTTAGGACTTATGCAGACCCCAAACAAAAGGACTGGATGGGTTTATTTCCCATTTTGAGAGTCGGTAGAAACTCAGCTTACCCAAATATGTGTTCAAAAACAACATCAAAGTGGATTTTTCATAATGTGTCCCAATTGAGTTTAAGTGTTAATTACATTGTATTAAGCTTGGGCCACCACAATGATACAATTTCATCATGAGGGCATTTGGGTGCAACTCATTTCCTGGCATGCATGACTGCTGCAGGCCAGTTGGTGTAATCAAAGGCCACCACACAACTTTTCAGCAAGGTAGGTTGTTGAAATAATGTTGCATTGTTGCAGACATCGTTTCTCAACTATGGTGTACTTTACAACATCAATTTTGGAAATAGATTGCAACATTTGATGTGAAGCCACCTGGTCTCCTAAAGTCTACTCCACAATATGAAAGAACAGTCTGTGTCTTGTGCCTTCTAGTCCAGTGCAAATAACACAAAAAACACATCTGGGGTCACGGGACACCTAGTGGTTAGTTCACACACTCCAAGTACAGAGGAGTCAGTCCTCATAGCAGACAGCCCAGATTTTAAATTACAGCTGTGGCTCTTTACTGCATGTTGATTTCTGGTCTCCCTCCCTTCAGATTTCTGGCTCCATCCACTGTCCTCCTGTCTTTCTTATAAAAGGTATAAGAATTCCCCCAAAAATATTTTAAAAAAACAATGTATTTCACAAAGCAAAGGCAAAAGTTAAAGTGCCTCCTAAAACTGCTCTGCAGATCTAATAGCAGCTCAGTGCATAAGTGCTGTTTGCACGCATTTAAATGAGCCTTAGTGCAAAGATATGGGTCATAAGTGTCGCCTTCACATGCGAATCATAAAAACCCTGCAATTCCCAAATGATGGTGCTGATACTGTGACCCCACCGTCATGAATAACTGTCCGCCAGCATTTATTGATGATGTCATGTGCAAACTTTCAAGCGAGGATTATAAAACATCCACCTCGGCGTGACCGGAAAATAAATGATCCGTAAATCAGGTTTGAAAATATTACATTTAAACTACAATCTGCATCGTAATCAGAGGTTCAATCCTCCCGGGGCTGTCTCAGTCTGAGACACAATACACATGAAGTTTCTGGGCAGTTTGCACAACGGGGAAACTCATCATGTGGACATGGATTACATCGAGTCAGCGTGACAACGCAGCTCCATGCAGCCATGTGTTGAGGTGCAGACAGGGAGCTGACGAACTTGAATATCAGTGGTGCAATATGCTCAGTGAATCAAACCTTTTGAGAGAGCAGACGCAACTGATGTGCAAGTCATTCAGCACTTAGCAGCCACACTCAGTTCTTAGGGAAGCTCTCCATCTGTGGCAGGTAGGCTGAGTAATACTTAAACATACCTTCTGAAGCAGTAGCAGGACAGGAGTACACAGACGGACAGAATGGTGGGGACGACAATGGCAACCACAGTCAGCGTCCTGTCAGGAGGCTTGTTTGTACCTGGAATAAGACAAAAGTGTTTTCATCAGTTTTAAGACCATTTCATTGTTTATGCAAACATACTGGGATTGCCCCGATGTAGTCGCATCTTGAAATAACTTCAACTGTCAGTGACATGCTTCAAGCTAAGATCCCGCTTTCCTCGACTTTGCTTCTTCTTAATGATGACTGGTGTCACTGCAGCAAAAAAAAAAAAAAGGTTTGTCTTGAGATGGCAACTGCCACATTCCTTGAGCTGAGGACATTGGGCCAACTCTCTTTGAAATTGTCCAGACTGATGGTGGGTGGCCCGAAAGTAGGTCAGCCTTACGAGCCTCAAAGACTACAATCGAGTTAAGGACAGTGAGCGGTGTGCTTGACCTGAATAAAGTTTTTATTTTCTATGTTTTCCCTGTGAGGAAAGTTTGATTGATCCTGATATTTACACCCATCTACTTTTGTATGTGTATTTGCTCGAGGAGGGTGGGGGAAGAAAAAGGGGGAGAAATGTAGAATATCAGCTGAAAGTTCTTTGTACATTTCTAAATCAATAATTGATCACAAAAATGATTGTATTTATTGTACAGTACAGCTCTTTAGTCAGCTGTGTCTTATTAATAAACGACTTGACTTCAGGAGTCATGTCAGGGTATTAAAAGCCTTTCCCTATGTTATTGTATCTCAGTGACTGTGAATAACCCATATTTCATAAACAGTGTGAGAAATTAGTCCGGGTAGAAATGATGCAGCGTTTACCGTAAGGCACCACTTCACTGAAGTCGCTGGATATTTTCTTGCAGTAGTCAGTCGTGACTTTGGCTTGGAACCCGTAAAGGCAGCGGTTGTCGTAGGGCACAGTGGTCCAGCACTTTTGACCGTCACTGACAGATATGTTCAGGCACTTCAAAAAAAGTAGAATATAAAACCATCATCAGTCAGGTCGGTCAGTGAGAAACTTCAGTTTGCAAAGATTGATTTAAGTTGCTTGTATTTAAAAGCCTGTTTGGAAAGACGTTCATGTTAATTATATATGCAACTGAAAATCTGACTCTCAGATTGAGAAGTGCAATAACGGTGAATGATATGCATGTCGTACTTTGTATCAAATGACTCTTCTTCCCTGGCTGTCGCACAAATAATACATCATCAGATGCAACAAGGATCACATTTTCACCTCATCATAGTTGTCATCACTTTGTAACTTTGAAAACCTGCTGTGGTTCTGAGAACAAGTGTACAAGCTTTCAGGCACAGTGTCATTACAGTTTAGTAAGAGATGGAAGAGGACGATGATGGATGAGGCGAGGAAAAGAAATAAGAGTTACCAAACAAGACGCCGGACTAGAGTCAATATCGGCAGGGCTCGGTGAAAAAGTAGGCTGCAAGTCTCATGCAGAGCTGGCTATCTCAGTACGCTGTGTTTTTACAAACTCAAAGACCATTAGTGGCACCAAAGTGCATCAGGCAAAAAGTGCACCTTTCATTGCAAATTTCCCTTTTTGCAAAAACCATCCAATTCACAAACACAAGACCCAAACATTGTATTCAGTAAAGAGAGACTGAGACAAATTAGTAGAGGACGGTTGCAGATACACAGAAGCCCACTTTTTCTAAATGTGTAGAGAAAGAGTGGAGTCGTAATTCAGGACAGAGCTGAGAGTTATTTATCTGGACAGGCTCACTCCAGAGAAGAAGCTATGATGCAGATAGTGAAACTTCTCTCCAACCTGTGGAGTCTGTGCTTCACCGGTGACCTTTCCAAAAGTGCTGCTACCTCCAACATCAGAAAACTATCAATTTGTGTGCTTTGAAAATAAAATGCTTTCTTTAAATCACACTCGGTCAGCTGCATGTGCAACGTAAGCCGCTTTGTCGGGCAAACGAGTGAACTTCTCTCAGGAGGTTTGTGGCTGAGGTGACAATCTTAGAAACTTTAAACTTCAGGAACAATCAGATATAAACAAGAGCAAATCATGCTAAACTCCTTTTATTTAAAGGGTGCGTTTATGTTGGAGGGCAACAAAAGTGCTACCAGCATCTGTGACCCATTCTTTAAAATGAAATCAGGTATCAAATGTATTATCTCTTTACATGAAAGCAGAAGGATAATTTTAGGACAAACAAAGTAAGACAACTTACTTGGTGGGAACTGCAACGGCTGTAACAGATTTCATAAAGCCAATTGCATTTTTTCCCGATGTTTGGACAGTTCCAGCTCAGGTTGAGATGGTTTCCTTCTTCTCTGACGCTCAGCTCTGGTGGAAGGACCTCTGAGGAAGAAGAGAGCAGCATGTGTCTATTTGCACTCCGAGCCAAAAGACATTCAAATACAAAACACAATATTTACTTCTGAAAGAGAAATAGTTAGCCAGTTATTTTCAAATGTGCAGAGTTACTTAATAATACCTACCAAGCTTAGCTTTAAAGGTGCTCATGCCAGCGTCAGTCTCCACACAGATGCAGATGTCACCCTTTGTAATATCAATTTTCACACGACAACCAGTCCTCGTTCCACTTCTGGAAAACTCACGGCACTCTTTTAAACCTTTAAAAACTTCCTCATAATGTCCACAAATCCTGTGAGGACAGAAGGAGTAATAAAACAACAATAAATAAGCGGAATAGCAGCTTTGTCCTCACTGTGCTTTCATCAATGACAGGTGGTGCAATTCCATCAGTCACCACTAGATGTCCACAAAACCCAAAGATTATCTGATGCTTAAATAGATGAGGATTGACAACCATACCTAAAGTTTAAACAGCCCTGCGATTATGCTCTCAAATCTCATACCTGCAGCATTTTGTTCTATCCATCCATCCATCCATCCATCCATCTATCTCATGAGGTCATATCAATTATCAAATTTTGTGTAGGACACGTAACATCAGGATTTCTAGTCAGTGAGTAATTACAGTCTTATACAGCTAAGGTGAGTGCCCTTTGTATTCCAGGCTTTATATGAGCTGTGTGAGGAGCTGAAAATGTATTCACAGCCACGAGACGGAGCTTTATTTATGATCTTTAAGTGGCGGCTCTGGCTATACAAGAAAGGCCTATTTTAAACACAAATATGCTGCTCATAAATATATATTTTTTTACTTTTGTCTTTTAGGTATATGTGTGGGGATTCCCCCTGTACATGGAGCAGAAAGACAGACCTCTTAAAGAGTGATCTTATTTCTTTATGTACCTTAAAAACAAAAAAAAACACTTAGATATTCTATATTATGTGAATGAGTATGTCTGGATTCTTTGTATGTATTATTATGTATAAAGATATCTATATATTCTATGTTTATATTGTATTCATGCATTTATTAAATGTGTTGTGTACTTTCTGCTTGTCAGAATAGTCCCTGTTGAGTGTGTAAAAATAACCCTGTTTGAAACATTTCCTGTATATGAGGACCATTTCCACCATTGTCTGATGAATGATGCATTGTGCAATGTTGTTTTGTAAACTGCTCTTAGGCAGATCAGGGAAAATTGAAGGACATTTAGTGTGCTGGCTTTTCTGTCTCTTTTTCAGTCTTCTTGTGGTTGTGGACCTGACGTATTATTTACTCTCGAGTGTGCTCCTTTTATGCTGTTTATGGTGCAAGAAAGCCCAAGCCACTTCCAGAGAGGGGGCGTGGTCAGACATATTTACATATTTAAAGGTACAGACACATAAACTGCCTGCTCTGAGCAAGGGCTGAAATAGAGGGGTTTATAGACATGATCGGATACAGGATCAGAGTGAACTTACAGCAAGAAAGTTTGTTGAAAAAGAGGAGAATGACCTGCATCGTTTATCTGTACTTATCATGCCAAAGCAAAAAAACAAACTGCTAATCAAACATGCTTAATCTTTAGGCCTATTGAACTTTAATCAGAAAACAGAGCCTCCTGACTGAGGGATCTTTTTTTTTTTCATAGGACACAATTTGATCCTTCTAAATAGCGATATACAGTATATGACACTTTGGTGACATGTATGGGTTTTGTCTGTCGGGTCAGTTTTAAGAGGAATAATTCAAAGTACATGATCATAAAAATTCTCTCATTAAGGGAACAGTTAGGCAGGAGGGATCCTTAAAGACTATATCAGGGTCGGGGCAAAGATTGTGTGACTAAACTCCCTTTGAGGTTATGTTTTACAACTCATCTATTTGCCAGAGGGAGTGTGAATGTTGGAGTTTGTAGTTTCTGTGGTCTGCCTTGTCAGAGGCAGTGTCACAAAGCAATGGCCAAAAATCTGCACATTTTGCAATGACGGTAGGAAACCTCCCTAAAGGGCCCCTATCTGACCGCACTCACTCTGGTTACCTTGCTAAATCCTGGTTGGAGAGCACCCCTATAGATTTTTTCTTCAGACTCTTGAGTCTATATGATCGGGCCTACGTGTATGAGAAGAATGCTTCTAAATAAGTAGAATAGAATAAATGAGTATAAAACAAGAACTTCCCCTCAGAAATTGATAAAGTTTGTTTAAAAAAACTTTTCCTTTCTGGAAAGCAGTGGGGCTTTTAATGATGGCGACCCTTGAGTTCTCTTCTTCCTGTTTGTTGAACTTTACACAAAGGTCGAAGTAAAAGAGGCACGTACCATTCAAAGTTTCTCATGAAGTGTTGACAACATACCGTCTCTAGAGGCAACAGTCAACCATTAAACTCTTTATGAACACCATAAACCCCTTCAGAGAAAAATGACCTTTACTCCTTTTCCTCAAAAGAAAAAGGGAGATGAAGTCTTGCAGAATGGTTTTCAGAATTGGTGTCATCTAAAAGCCTCTGTGTACTAATTCTTTTCAACCATTGTAAAAACGTTTCCAGACCTACTAGACATGCCGTATGCCGCTTGTGTTGCCTGCTGCTGTGACACTCACCTGTAGGAGAGCTTCAGCGTCAGAGATGGATCCACAGGGATCCAGGAGCAGTCCGTCTCATTGCCGTCGATGACACATTTGAAGTCTTCTACCACTTTAGCTACACAGTGCAAACAACAGAGGCGTCACGTGTGCACAAGTAAAAATAATAACCAAAAAAAAAAAAAAAAGTCTCCTGTTACTTTAGTTGAGCTCCCTCTCACCTCTGGGTTTGTGGTTTGTGAACGTTATGTTCTTTTTGGAGCGGTCACATTTCGGATTGTCTGTCCAAACGCTGTACGTCCAGCGATCAGAATCCGTCTCTTCTGTGAGGCAAGTGTCGGTGAAGTTCCTCAGCTTTGTACCAACCACAGCCTGGGAAAAACAACAAGAATAAACAGGGCATTAATAGGTGACACATATTTTAAACTGTCGGCTGCCTCTAATCGTAAACTCAGGCTGAAGGTCGATTGTAACAAGTACATCTAAAATGACAACACAGAGTGGCGTTAACTCGTCAGTGTAAAACAGGCAACAAACAAACAAAGAGGTTTAGTAAAGAGAATAAAAAAGTTGTTACAATGCTTTATCAAAGCCTCATACGTCTCAGTCATGCGTTTCTGCTTCATGCAGAATAGACTCCTCTTTGTATGATTTGTCCTCTGGACTTCCTGTTGAAACTATTCATGTGAATTAAATACAATAAAGACACCCCTCCCTTTCGATCAGGTTTCTTTTCATGTTTATCACATAAACAAATAGAAAACTATTTGATCTTTAGTTAGACTCTCATAAGCCTTCCTTCCTGGTTAAGTGCTACATGACTAACATGAGAGGTACTCAATGACACAGTCCTTCATCGAAACATCCGATAAAAAGCACAGTTGCTCGTGTTTTGAAGTCAGATGTTCTTTCACACAAAGCATGAGGAGGCTCTCAGCCCCCACATGCTTCAACTAAGGGGGCGAGCTCGCAAAAAAGTCAAACACTGTTGATTTTTTTCATTACAGCTTACTTTTACCCCAACATTGTATTTCAGCTTGGTTTTTCAAAAAACTAGTAGAATCCAGTGGAGCACACATACCCGTCTGCTACGATGTACAGCAGAATATACAGACGTATATCAATTATTTAGAATTAATAAGAACCATAAAACCCTTTAAAACTCATAAACTCGCCCTTTAAAGTCAGAGTTTAACCTCTCAGTGCATCAAACACTTCCTCTTTTGTGTCTTTAGTTTTAACAGGGCGGCTGGAGGAGTCGTTGTCCACCAACCGAAAGGTCGAGGGTTCGATCCCAGCTGAGCGAGACACTTAAACCCACATTGCTCCCTCTGCTTCTGGTGGTGTATGAATGGATTCATTCTGACGGATGATACACTGCCATCAGTGTGCAGTCAAGCTCAAGTCCATTTATCAGTCATCATTGCATCTTCCTGCTGTCGCAGTGCTGGGAAAATAAATAGGGCCTGACCAATACAGGATTTTTGGGGTTGATACCGACAGCAATATTGGGGAGACAAAATGTGACACTGATATACAGAATATCAGCAGATATCTTTCTGAGAATTGTCAAATCTTTAGAGATACTCTGACAGTGAAAGAGAACTACAACTTTAATACAATGAAACTCAAATTAAGCGCTCTTTGACTGATGAATAAATCTATTCATATCTGCGCTAAATTAGCCACTAGTGTCACAAGGGTGGAAAAACAGGGAACTGGACAACGTAAAGATTTATTTCACAAAAGCCAAAACAAACTTACTAAACAATAAATCCGGAGCGTCCAAAAGTCAAAGATGGAGCCACGAGGAAACTCAAGGCACAGGACAACATGAACGGACATGGGAAGGAACAGAAACTAAATACACACAGGGCTAATCTGACACAGGTGAGACTAATGACACAGGTGAAGACAATCAGGGCTCCTTCTCAGGCGACGTCTCAAGTCTCCTATCTGCACAAGGTGTCCTCCAAGTTGTCTCCTCCACTTGCGTCTTAGTCCAGCAGAGATGCACGGAGGAGACGAAGCGAGGAGAGAGGACATGAGACGTCGTTTCCTAGACAGCGTCACATAATGCGACATCAGCTGATCACGTTCAGCTGTCAGTCAGCCGAACAGCTGTTTATGTCCACACACACACACACACACACTGTATTATTACTAATCAAACACACACAGTTACAGTGTTTAGTCTCTTTACCTGATAAAAAAACACCTGAAGAACAACCTGCAGTCTACTCATAACCAAAAGGACAGTTTCTACTGACTCAAAGATTTCATTTTGAATTGTCTATAATTATTGATTATTATTAAACAGTTTTGACTGAACCTAGCCTGTATTTAGACAACAAACTCTGTATTTTATAAACAGATATTTATGTGTCAGGATACTGAAAATGATTGATTAGAATCTAAATGAAGATAATATCTGAAGATAAATAAGTGAGAATGTAAAACGTGTTTGTGACTGACAGACTCCCTCTTCATCAAACTGTCATCCTCATCATCATCAGACATTCAAACAGTCTGAGGGATGATGAACAGAACATGAAGGATGTATTGATTTGATAGAAGTTATAGAGCTTCATATTTGGTTGTTAATCTTCATGTCAGACTCTTTTTAATCCCAGCTCATCACAGAGCGACTCTTTACAAACTCACTGATGTTCATCATCTGTTTAAATGTCCCACGCTCCGTTTAGTGTCTTTTTAATGTCCGTCTTTTCTCCCGTATTAAACTCTGTTTCACTGAAGTCTGATCCTGTGCAGCGTCCAATCAGTGAGTGATGTACGAGAAGGGGGCGTGTCTGTCAGTGAAAAGACTTCCGTGAAGTCATCGCTCCTCTCTCCTCCATTCACTATAAGAGCTTTGGGACGATTCTTAACATGGCGGCTCTGGAACGACTTCGGGTTCGACCGAGGGCCGAGGAGTTTGCAAATAGGGGAAGTGAGACTTAGCCTCAGCTCTCTTATTTATCTCAGTAGAAATTGTCCTTTTGGTTTGAAGCAGACTGCAGGTTGTTCTTCAGGTGTTGTCAGGTAAAGAGACTAAACACTGTAACTGTGTTTGATGAGAAATAATACAGTGCGTGTTTGTGTGGACATAAACAGCTGTTCGGCTGACTGACAGCTGAACGTGATCAGCTGATGCTGCTTCATGTGACGCTGTCGAGGAAACGACGTCTCATGTCACTTAAAACTGATGTCCTCCGTCCTCTCTCCTCGGCTTCGTTTCCTCCGTGCATCTCTGGTGGGCGGGACTAAGACGCAAGTGGAGGAGACAACTCAGAGGACACTCGGTGCAAATAAGGGAACTGAGAAGCACCCAGAGAGGGCAGGAGTCAAGACAACACTGAGCACCAGTGCTACAAAATAAAACAGGAAACACTTAAGACTGAACTGGGAAACATTTAAAGAAACACAAAGGAATCAAGCAACACTGGAGAAGAATGATGAATAAATCAAGAAAAGAAAAGAAAACTCTGAAAAGCAAAACCAAACAAGACAAAACCATGACTGGTGTTATTGGTCGAGCTCGAAAAAACACAAAACATAATTTTTGGTTGGCAGTATTTCGTTATTCTAAGTGGCCTGTACATCCAACCATTGATGTTGCCCCCCCCCCCCCCCCACCCACACACACACACACACACACACACACACACACACACACACACACACACACACACACACTAGCACCAATGACGATCCCTTTCCCTTTTCTTACTTTATCTTCTCCGTTCTTCACGAGGCTGTACTTGTACTTGACCTCGGTGCCGTCCTGCAGACCACTGGGCCTCTCCCAGGACACGTTCACGGTAAACGGGTCGAGCCACCTGTACGTCAGCTTTGTTGGAGGAGGAGGGCAAACTGTCGGCAAGAAAGAAAAGAAAAGAAGAATTAGTCCTCGCTACCTTTTCAGTGTGAAACACGCTGTCTAAAACAGAGAGCTTTCAGAGGTTAAACAAGGGCATCATGAATATTTCATGAGGCAAAAAAAACCAAGAGAATTCATGTTTGACTTTTAGCTGCATGTAAACAAAGACGTTACAAGCTAAATAAGGTGTCTGTATTTATTGCACAGGTTCTCTAAACTGGTATTAGTTATTGATTAGGAGATAAAACAGTGCCACCTAAAGGAAGGTACTTTGTCTTTTTTTAGAACTCCCCAAACAGGTTTAATGGCCCAACGATATCTTGTATCATGTTCCTGTTGGAGTGTGTTCCTCTGTGATTACATGAAAAATGAGACCGTCTTACCTGAGAAAAAAAAGGTCCTGCTCAAAACACCCGTCATCTCTTTGACTGAAACCCATAGACTGACATTTTTGAATTTCCCTAGGGATCAATAAAGTATCTATCTATCTATCTATCTATCTATCTATCTATCTATCTATCTATCTATCTGTGGTTCTGATCTAACAGACGACACTGAGACTCTGTGCAGGCTGAAAGATTTACTGATCAGTGTGGAGCCATTATATACAGTACAACACTTTGGATATTTCTATACATGGTCTGGAGAATCACATCACCTTTACTCTTTCAATGTCAAACCTCTATTTGAAGAACAGTTCCTCATTCTACTGTTAACTGAGGCCATACATTATACTTTTGTGATACCTCATATGACATGCTTCTCTTCAAATATGGTCATAGCTTCTCAGAATAGATCGTAGTCTGCTAACATCATAGTCACCTCTACACAGTGTAACCAAACTGAACGTATTCACAGAAATTCGTTCTATCACTATCTATCGATCTTCCATGAACATGACCTCTTCAATGTTTGTTTCTTTACACATTTTCTTTACACATCCACCAAAGTGTCCCACAGACATCTGCAAGAGAGAATCCTTGTATAAAAATATCTGTGGACCATCGAGAATACTCAAAAACCAAGAACAAAATTAAAACGTCGGCTTACCTCTTTTTGACTTAATAAACCCTAATATGATTCTGATAAAATGAAATTAAAGCTTCTCACTATAAGACAAAAAGGAACAATAAGTCTTTTTTTAAATTAATGTTGAAGTACACAACTTTAGAGAAAGTGATGTTGCAGCACAGAATAGGCTTAATGCTTAAGAATCAAAAGTTTAAAACCATGAGCAGTGCCTGCCCAAACAGGTCTATTATATTACACACAATATGATTAGGGTGGTTTGCTTTTTGGAACCAAAGGGTTCAGTAACCACAGACAAACCAACTTTCAACAGCCAGCCAACACACACACACACACACACACACACACACACCTGTGACCGATACTGTATGACCGATATATATATAAATATATTTTAAAAAGTTTTAAAGATCGGAAATGTAACAAAATGCTTCATTCAAACGACTTGTTGTTCCCCCCCCAAAATTAACTTTTTTTTTCAATCCCCTTAACTTTCCGATATCCGAAGTTAAACATGAAGCCAGGAGACTAAACTGGAAGCAGCAAAAAAGTCAGAATATCTCAATAATTTATTTGACTTCATTATTTGTTAAAACACAGAATTTAGGTTAAGAACCGCATTACATAATCAAATATGCAAGAAACGCAAACATTGCTGCTTTGCGAACGTGCTCATGATGGATTAAGCCGGGTTTTGTAAAACAGCATTTACCTGCTTTTTGCAAAAAATAACAATTAACTGATCGATTGATGACGAGGCATCATTTTGGATCTCCCTCTTTATATTAAAGGCGTGGTAACCCGTCAGAAGAGTTCAAAGTGCGTCATTCAGACGCGCAGTGTGTGTGTGTGTGTGTGTGTGTGTGTGTGTGTGTGTGGTCGACAGAAGCCTTGAACCAGCTCGTTAAACTTTTCATTAAATGTCTAATAAGGGCTCGAAAGTGCGTCAGATGAAAGTTGGTTTACCTGCTCTGCTGTGGAGAACCAGCGTCATTACGGCGCATGTTAACAGGGCGATAAATTCCATATTAAAAGTCATGATGTCCTCATGGGAGAGTTTAAATTCCAACTCCAGACCACTTAACTCCAGATCCCCCCGAGCGAAGATAAATCAACAAAAAAAAACTCTCGTAACAATCAGTCATAGAGCTTCCCAAAATACAATCAAGTTGTGGACAACAATGTGAAGGAAGCCGGAGCGAAGGTAAACGATTAGTAAACACAGTTTGGCAGCGGGCGCTCCGAGACTCCGGGAGCAGCGGGGAGGAGCCGGGGGAGTGTGTGTGTGTGTGTGTGTGTGTGTGTGTGTGTGTGTGTGGGAGGAAGATGTGACATCAAGGGAATGACAGGGGCGAGTTTTCTTTTTAGCTGCAGTGCACTTAAAAAAAACACATCTCCAAACCATACTATAAAAATTAAATTAAAAAAACGTGAGTGAACAACAATAAAAAGCAGACAGACAGTGCGCATGCGTGCGAGTATAAGTGCAATATCCCAAACCGCAAGTTGCCATCCATTCGTCCAGGAAGTCGTCAGGCTGTAAATGACTCATTAAAGTCATTATGTTTATGATAATGGGTTTATGCAACAACAAACAGAGCAGAGTGGACTAACTAATGGTGCTCGGCCAGTGGAAACATACTCCACATCTGATCTGTATGGTTTCCTAAAACACTTTATGATGATTCACAGGGTTTGTTTGTTTTTTTAACCAAAAAACTTACTGGAAATATCCTATTCCCCCCAAAAAGTCTAAGACTATATCTGAGGCTGCTGTGGTTCAGTGGTAGATTTAGTGGTCTCTTAACTGGAAGGTTGAGGGTTCGATCTCCAGCAGTCCCATGTGTCTTGAGATGACACTGAATCCTGGACTGCTAATGCTCAATTTGTGTTCCGAGTATGCATATATGGGATTTGTTAAAACTGGTGGAAACTTTACAATGCAACCAAAAAAGTGTTTGAATGGGTGGATGTCACCTGAAATGGAAAAAGAGCTCAAAGTTTTAGAAAACTCTACGTTTCCCTCAAAGCAAATAAGCGTTTTTGAACCGACGTCTCTCTCAGGGGTCCAAAAAAACACGACAGCCAATCAGATTCTTTTTTTTAACAGGTTTTATTGAAAAATGGCTTTACAAATTAAGTTTGACAAGCAGCTGCACTTCTGTATACAATGCAATCTAAAAAAACAAAAACTCTCTGCTAGGACAGTTTGAACTGAAGTGAGTTCAACATGATTCAAATATAAATACATACATACAGTCCATACAAACATACATGGATACAGAATTCTCTTTACAGCATGAAGACATTTATGTACACGTGCTTAAATATCATTCAATTTAACTGTTTATTACAGTGTAGCACTTGTGAAATACTGTTAGTGACCTGCATGTGATGTTATTACTCCAGAGTCTCTTGAGAAGGCAGAGCAGAAAGGCACTAGATGTTAACCCACAGGAGAGGAACTCTTCACTCTCTGTACTGACGTAAATACTCTCAGGCTGCTGGGATCACCGTGTCCCGTTTCTAACATGAGCCACAAGAGAAAACTGATTCAGTGATTGTTGCCCAGCTTTAATAGAATTTATCATCATAACACTTTGATAAGATTGATTATCTCTGGAACACTTTGATCACATTTGTTCATTCACACAGTAACTGAGCCATCCTTTTCCACTTAAACCCTTCTTAAGCAGCGTTGTCACAAAACCCTGAGTTCGGTCTTGTCTTAACAACCTGACATTTGTCACTGAACAAACAGGGAAGTAACTTTGGCCTCGACTCCTACAAAAGGCTTCTGAGTGACTTTATCTGAAACTATTCACCTGCGGCTGTCTGCCAATAAATACAAACCCTTGGCTTCGTGCTTTCTTTGCTTGCCTTTTAACAACACTTAAATTCAGGCAAGAAAGCCTGCCCAAACAAAACCTGGTGGTACGTGACACTGACTATTTCTCTTATTGGTCGACTCATCTGTTCTATTTTTGGTCAAGTGGGAGGGAAGGTCCCTGCATAGATCTGAAGCGAGACTTGGCAGAGCAAAAGCAGCTTGAGTCCCAATTTACTTCGTCAACTATCTCCCACTCAACAAACAAACAGAAGTGTTGCACGAAGGAAGAAAGAAAGGTGCAATGCAACCTAGCATGACTCAGCCTTACACTTTCCCCTGACATGCTTGGCTTTAAGCTCAACTCACACATGCAAAAACGAGTTTTCACGCTGACTTTTCCCAGCCAGCCTCTTCGTAAAATGTCAGATGTGTGAACACAGCACGGGTGCACGTCATGTAATCGCTTCATTCTGTTTTGCAAATATGTTCCAGAGTTGTCACAGTATACAAAACTTTGACGTGGAAGGAAAGGAGCGCATTTGCTGAATTGTTCGAGAAATCTTCAGCATTGCATCGGTGTCGCTGGGATACATTCTCAGAAATAGTGCTGCTGTGGTGTGAGGATCATATCCGTCTACACTCAGCCTGGCAGACTGATAAAAAGCTAGCAAAGACTTTGAAGGATAAGGCATGTTCACCAGGGATGGGTGGTGTTTTTGCAGGGGGGGGGGTGTCTGTCATGATCCAGCCCAGGTGAGAAGATATGGATAAAGGCGGGGTCAGCGGTCAGCCCAGATTGGTGGACGTCCCGCTGATTGCACTGAAAACGTGGAGGGAGTTCTGCAAAAGTGAACGCATCATGTCCTCCTGGTAGATCTGCGGGTCAACATGGAAAAGATAGTTTGAGTGTCAATTTACAAAAAAACCATAGACTCACACGCGCACAAACAAACGCACACACACAAACTCATGTAAGCTGTGTTTTTGTCCAGAAACCTTCAGTGCATGGTCAGGCAGGGTGAGACAGTCTATGAGATGTGTTTCAACATGTGAATGTACAGCACATGAGGAGACAAAAACATGAGCTTTATAGAATGCATGAAACACAACAAGAAATATGGCTCACAATTCTAACTATTTCCATTACACTACTTTTAACTTTGCATGAACTCTTTCTTTGCGTGTTCAAAAGAGTCTGTTGCTCCTTGACGCTCATGCAGAACGGGGAACGATTATTATCTCGGGTGAATCACTGAACACATAGAAGATATAGACGGGGTTTTCAGGGATCTGGACAGAAGCATGTTCAGTTGTGTTTATTCCACTCATTTCTTCTATTAAACAGCTGCTGCAGAAACTTCAAATGAAAAAGGGTGCATGCAGCAAAGCAGGAAACACAACTCGAGGCTGTTTACATCAGTGAAGATGTGTGTGGACTGTGTATGTGCGTGTGTGTGTGTGTGTGTGGGGGGGGGGGTGAGAGTCCCCGAGAGAACCCACACACGCATGGGGAGAACATGCACAGAGAGGCTCCTGTGTGACAGGGATGCAAACCAGGAACGTCCTCGACAGTGACTCACTGACTGTAACTTCGTGCTGCGGCTTTGTGATTACATTTAGTTATGCATAAGCTACGAGGCTAACTGCTAACACAGTCATGTTTAATCACACAAAGGGATCAAACAAAGATAACAACGCTGGCTGCACCGTTTGTAGGGGGTTTTTTGTCACAACTTTCAGCTTCAAAGTAAATATGCTAAATGCATGGAGAGGACTTTGGACCTTGACTGAAAAGGTTACGCACTGACTGCTAAACTAAACCTCAACGTTTCTGGGAACACTTCAACTCAGCGGGAAGAAGGAGTAGATCTGACGGTGCATTACACAAGACAATGTCAGATGAGCTCATAGTGAGTCAATAATTACAAAAACTAATCTTGCAACATCCATTGTGGTTACAGCTGAGTTATTGATGAAAAAAAAAGTTGTTGATCAATGTTTAAACGTCGCTCTGTAATCCCGATGAGTTTCATCTGGATTTATTTTTATGCCTGGGATTTTTCTGTGCGTAACCTTTGTGACTAATCAGTTTTTTTTCCATCAGCCGTCTTTCTTGGTGACCCTACGATCTGTAGCCAGAGGCCTGGGTGAAAGGTCTGCTTGCTAGTATTTTGGTTTGCATTAAAAACAGACAGAAAGAAAACTACTTTGTTTGTGGACGTGTCTGAACATGCAAATATTCGAACCCTCAGCAGGAGAATGGTGTGCATGTGTCAACAGGATTTGAGTAGTGGCATCTCTCATTTGCATTGCTGCCAGTGTTACCAAAATTAAACAAATACCTTCTCATGTATCTGGCAATGTGTCAAGTTTGTCAAAGAGACAAGGATTCAAAGAGGGAACGATGTCTGACTAAACCATGACTCTGCACTCTCTCTCATGTTTTCCTCCTGACTCGGATTTTTATTTTTTTTTCCTGTTTCCAGATGAATGCTTTTTGGTCACATCGGCTGGAAGGTAAAGTTTCCAGTCACCACTGAAGGTATGTCGGAATAATCAAAGGATAAATCTGCAGAGAGCGATAAACGGCTTGTTCTGATAATCACATGATAGTTCCACAACTGAAACTGAGAAATTCACAGTTTCAGAGAGCAACCCTCCCCTGGCAGCCCTGCAGCGTTCGGACCCTCGGAGGGTTTCCAGAGAGCTGAACAGTATGATAAGAAAGTGGGAACGTTGGGAGGGAGGGTCTTAAAAGAGACAGCAGGCTGGGAAGAAGGTTTTTAAAGACCCAGCAAAAGACAAATAAAGGGAGTTTTAAATTAAAGAGTTTTTTGCGCAGAGACTCATGCACAGCTGATCGAAAGGTTCCACAAACTGACAACATGAAAGGTGAAAATGAGGATAATGTGGGATCTTTAATAAGGTGCAAACTAAATAAGTACGGGTTCAAAAATGGCACAAAAAGACAACAATCTTTAAACAGGTTACCTGTTTTTTCTTAAAGCTAACGGCAAGCACGTGGGAGGGAAAAAAAAGCAGTTAGTCAAGAAAAAGACAAAGAACATCAAAGAGTGCAGAAAAGACTTTGGGAGATGTGGTGCAGTTTAGTCATGATAAATTGCAGTAGCTGTTTGTGCACAATAGTGAACTCCTCCCTGGAATGCCGCGTGTTGGTGAGGCTGCAGCACACACACTGAGTCCTTTAATTTCAAATGTCACTTTAAATCTGCAGAAACAGTGTGTGAGATATCCCTGGACCCCCTTTTCTGAAAAAGCCTGTTTTCAATGATGCAGCCCATGCAGAGCGCTCTGTCTCACTCAACTCCACAAACAGGATCAGCGTCCAATGTCAGGCCTATCCTATATTCATGAAGCATTACCAGCAGGGTTAATGCAGCCAGTGATAATGGCCGTCTGTGTGCCAGTAATGAGCCACCACCTCACCACTTCAGGTTTCACTACGCCGCTCCTCGAGGTCACTCTGAGAACATAACAACGACCAATCAAAACAGATTTACTTTTTAATGTTCTCTAGTTGAAAAAAGGCAATGGATGCCATATTTAGTACACAAGTGATTTCAAACAGCTTACACTTCATGTAGATCATGTCAGTACTTGAAGGCAGTCAAAATAACCTTTTTCATTCCCTTTGGTTTTCATTAGCACTGATGTTTAGATATCCTCCCTATTTAAAACCCGTCAGAGCTTTATGAAATGTGCTTGTGTTCATGACATGAATGCGCTCAAGTTGGACATCCAAAGGTCTTTCTGAAGCGAGTACGAAAAAACACGTAAACGTCTGCCCCGTTCAGCCTCGTTTCCACCAGTCAGTAAACTCTGATCTTGCCTGCGTCTCACAGCCAACTCTACCTCGCCGGATGGCGATAACGGCGTCAGCTAGCTTACAAAACCGACGTACGAAAGAAACGGGACGCAGTAATCAATGAAGGACGCCCAGCATAGGACACACCTCGGAGGTCGTCCATGGAGCGGCTCTCCACATCCACGGGATATTTAACTCGATAGCTTTCACTCCCTGTGCAGCAGCATAAGTTAGCAAGAACATTATGATTACTGGGTGTTCACTTTTTATTGACATGAGCAACAATAGGCTATTAAAAGTCAGATTTAACTGCTTGAAACATAATTTCAACATCTTATTATTAACAAACACTTGAGTACAGGCGCTTTAACTTTAATACCCATTAATGTCATTTAATGATGATTAACGTCCTCAAATTAGTTTTACAAGACTCCAGCTAAACTACTAATAACTTTAATACAGACTATACAATGTAGAATAAGATTAAAAGTCATAGTATGTATACTACACTTTATCGTGTTTTTCAAACACTAATATTTCCCGCCCCCCTCAGTCATGAGAAAAGTCCATCCTCTCAGTCTTTTCAGAACGTGTGTGCTCAAACAGGCCGTTTGGAGATTAACCCCTCCTGACACTCGCACAGGAAACCGTTTGTCCTGTCCTCTCAGTCCGCCTTTCCACGGTCATGTTAGAGCCACCCAAGCCCTTCCAGAGGCGCGTGGTCTGACATCATCATTACGCATTTCGTCTTGCATTAAGAGCGGCTTACAGTCATGCTAAAATAAAATATCAGAGTGGATTTTTAAGAAGAATCTTCAGACATGCTTTGGGTCTGAGACTCATTTACACTGGTTGAAAAGGAGGAGGACATGTGACCTTTAATATTTAATCTATTTGTTATTTCTATTCCTTTATCCCCACAAAAAGGACTTGTGCGCGTCTCTGTTGCTATGGTTACTCATCTTAGAAACCATTTGCAGTGCATTCATTTGGAACAGTAAATAGAAACTGGAACTAATTCCCTAGATGTCAAAATATCAAAAGTTAATGGACACCCACGTGACACCCTACAGCCAATCAGAATCAAGTAGTCATGCAGGCTGTTGTATAAAGTGGATTAGGATACATACTGTGTACAAAGCTAATGCTCTCTTTCAGCCTGCGAGCCGCTCTGTCCTTCTCTTTCTGACTCTCAAATAAGGTCAGAGTTTAAATCATCCATGCACGCAAACCGATGTTACTCATTGTTATGAAAAGATAATGCAAGTACTTGCTTGGTGACTAAATTGACATTGTTTCCAGGCCACTGAAGCAACCGACTGCAACTTCACTTCAAAGAAGAACCGAACACTCGTGTTATTTGTGAAGAAGGGTGTGTGTGTGTGTGTCTGGGTGTGTGTTGTGCACGGTAACAGCAAAGGTATTTTAAGTTCAGGATATTTCATTATCTAGGCTGGGCCCTGGAAACAGTGAGATTACCTGTTCGTGGATGATGTCTGACAGCTCCTTTACCATTTCTTTGAAGTTGGCTTTCAGGCCCTCGTGGTATTCAAACTGGTCCTCTTTGATCAGGCGCTCATTTATGTCCAGAGCCATGCTGCACGCCTGGACAAAACGCCTGCAAGTGTGAAGAAAAGAAGGACACACTGAGTTATCAACGAGCAGATCTGTTTGACGGTCCAAACGAGGAAGGACAACGACATGGGCAGAACTCAACAAGCAGCTCAGCCGTCCTCTTAGAAGAGACAAAAGTTACCTGAAGATGTCCTTCAGGTCTTTGACTTTCTTGTTGCCAGACTGGTTAGATTTACTGTCATCCAGGAATGCTCTGGCGTACGCCATGGGACCTGCATTCACCTGTGTCAAAACATGCCTCAGAGTGTGAATATTGTAACCAATGTCTTGTGTCCTGCCTGTCTGTATATTGCTACTGAATGCCTTGAACTTCCCTCGGGATCAATAAAGTATCTATCTATCTATCTATCTATCTATCTATCTATCTATCTATCTATCTATAGACATTCTTAGATCAGCACAATAACAATCTGCAGCATGTGCTCTCAACCACTGACCTCTGTCCAGCTGTGTGCAGTAATATTAGTTCTGTACATAAGTTGGGTATCTCGTCGAATGTTTCTTTTTTGACTTGTGGGAGCTTTACCTGCACAGAGACGCAGCCCTGCAGTTTGAGCTGCAGCTGGATCATGTCCACCTCCCGGCTGGAGCACAGTTTGGTCAGCTCTGCCGTTCGCGCCTTCATCTCGTCTATGGCTACGTCCACTGGCTTCAGCTCCACGTGCTTCTCTCCCATCACCTCCACACGCTTCTTCACGTACGGGAAGGTGTTGGCAGCTGGAAACAGAAAATGACAGGATTGTACACGCACATGCAACGAACTGAGAGGGAACAAAATGATGAGTCATTAATCAGTGATGTGATGACACACACACTGACTGACGATAATTTGCCGCCAACTGTGACTGCCAGTTTTTCGATGCCGTGCCAAAGAAGCAGCAGAGTGACGGTGTTGTTGTTTTTCGACTCTGCAGTCGAAAAACAACGTGCATGATGATGGTCTGCGATAAAAGGGAAGCTCGAGGTTTTTGAATCGTGACATGCTTCAAGTGAACGGCTGTTGTAATCGACGCATTTGTGTGTGAATCTTGATAAGATGAGCTAAATGCTACTGACAGCGCGGTAAGGAAAGTTCATTTGTGAAGCAGCTCATGGAAAGTGTCAGAGTAGAACAAAGGAGAAGCTGTCACTCGCACAGAGGTACATAGACGGTGTGCAGATATCAATTTCCAGGTGCCTGTTTTCTACAGCACCACCCAGGGCGCCAACGGGGAACGCAGGTTTACTAGCTAGTTGAACATCGTGGGTGCTGCGTGAGAACATGACCACTGCGTTGGGTGGAAACACACCTGAGCTTGACGCCAAGATGGCGAGTGATGGGTGTATGATTGGAGCCAAAGTACTGTATATCACATAAAGACATAAAGCAGGGGATAATTGACCAGTAACAGTCTTCAGGTCTGACATGTTCACTCAACAGAAGTGGTTATAAGTGCTTCGTTGTTGACACAACTGAAGCCTGCATAAAGTACTTCCTCATATCTGATCAAGCTGCTGGAATGTGAACAGGTTTGCTCTCCATGTCCACGTGTTTGTGAGCCAGTGTTGGTTTTTTTTTAAAACGTACTTTTGAGCACCGTCCTCCTCTTGCACTGCTCCTCCACCCCGCCGTGCTTTTTGCCCGACAGCGTGTAAGGGGTCTCGAACACGAACTGGTTGATGTTGTGGCACTTCTCAAAGTCCGTCTTCTTCTCGGGCGCCTCCTTCTCCTCGAAGTAAGGCTTGACGAACGTCACCTGGACGTAGGCGAACTTTGGGTCCAGCTCTTTGGTGACAACCTGAGAGAAAATACATTGTAAATGGAAAGTTCATCATTTCAGATGTTCGGTAAGAGCGGAGTGGATTCATTCACATCAGAATAGTTTCATGTGAATCCAAAAATAACCACCATTATAAAACACTCACAAAAGAAGCTCAACTTTTCCAACCATCCACGGGACAAAAAGGTGTTTTCTCAAACAGCAGAAGTTCAGGGAAACGTCAAACGACTTCATTTCAACAAACATATTTCCCAAAGATCAATGTCAGAGACCACACACATCAAGAGTACTGTTTTGAAAATGTCTCCTTTCTCAACTTGACCCTCTTCACCTTGTTTGAATCCTGGATTATTCGGACGTTTTCCGGGCCAAACTTCTCCCCGTAGAGCGTCAGCAGCCGCTGCGAGATCTCCGACAGGCCGGTGAGTTTTGGCTCTTTGTAGATGTACTCCTTCCCGTCCTCCTCCTCGAAGAAGCCCTGCGCAAAACACACACATCCATCGAGTTATAAATATTAGAGGGTCCATCAGAAAAATATACGCTATATAATATATGTGAAAAGGATATAAAAATGCATCCTCTCACATTCGGGTTCAGCTTACTTACTTACTAGAGTCACATACACTTAATAAAGCGCAGACAACACATACTCAGTGTCACCTGGTCAAAAGGGCAGATTATCTTAAGATTTATGACCAAGCACGCTCACAAACTGAAAGAGGAAACAGAACACTCATTCAACGCGTGTGCAAGTATTATAAAATCTCCTGATAAGGATGTGTGTTAAAGAAACAAAGAGCAGCCACGTTTGAGACTGTTGTGTGCAGGGTCTTTTTTTCCTGTCACTGGATGAACTCCACGTGCATCATCAGCTTGATCATTTGTGCACGCTGAGATCTTTTCATTTGTCATATCTGTGCTGATGCTTCTCACGTTAAATGTTCTTGCTGCTGGTTCCATAAACCTTTTAAAGACACAACGCACCAACTCATATCCCGTCTGCAGTAAGACGCTCCTGAACATTTATCTAACTCGGTCAGGTTTTAAATGTGTCGTCAGGGCCGCACCCTCTCTCTCCTCTGTGTGTGTGTGTGTGTGTGTGTGTGTGTGTGTGTGTGTGTGTTGCCAGAGGAGAGCACCTCCTTTAAGAGCTTTAGCAGCCATTCCTCTCGCTGCAGCTGGTTGTTTGTTAAATGGTCATTGTACCGTTGCTTTAAGTGTTCTGCAGATCTGAGGCTCTTGTTTTGTCTTTTTCACAGGTATAGAAATGGAAAGTTTGAATTTACACCAGGAATCATTTATTCTGTTTTCATTGGTTTGAGTAACACTCGTCTGCCTTTTCAGTTTGCCTCCATTTCCTTTGTTGTGTGAAATTTAACTTTTTAAAAAAACCAAAAACATTGATTTACCGACATGTAATCATATTGATTTATAAATAACAGATTTTGCACCCTGGACACTAAAGGTTAGCTATATTTTTAGAACATCTCTAATTTATCATTCAGTAATGTTTGTGTAGTTTTTTTTTTTTTTTAAAGTGACGGTGTCATTTCCTGCAAAGGATTAACAAAGCACCTGTCTATCGAAACATCTTCTGCTTTTTATGTTGCTTCCCTTTCCCCTCACGAGCCTGGAGCTTGTTCATGTGATACTCACAAAAAGCTGAACATAAATCACCTTTCGCATGGTGACAAAGGTGACTATGCTTTTACAACTGATCTATCATACTACATTTTCATTTGTCGCTTTTTTTTTTTTTTTTTTTTTTTAAATCGAGAAAAAACTTCTATAACACACTCTGCAGTTAAAATCAATAACGCCTCCTCGGCTCTATGAAACCTTTATTTGTTTTATTGCAGCAGAATGAAGAGACTCAACGTTACATGACGGTTGGGCCTTCGCTGTGAAATCCAATATCCAACAGGTTCAGACTGCATCCTGTTAGACTTGCTTTGCCCTTCATGAACCATCCTGAACATCCTGCTGTTCAGTTCAACAGAACAAAACACTGAAAGGAGACACGATGGCCACCTTTAGGTCACACTTCAGACGGAGAGTTCACGTTCTTTTCATGGCCAATGAGCATACAACACATCACCAAAGGCTCCTCCTTTGAAGAAGTGCCTGGTTCGTTGCCTCAGTGATGCCTGATGTTCACTTGGTCCCATTTAGAAAACATGACAAGTTAAAGCAGGGTATGCCCTCGGGTGTGGCTTCCCTGTGACACGTTTCTGCCCTGCAGTTCATCCTTTGAATTTGGAAACAGGCGTAGCAGCAGTGACTCTCTAATGTAATGGAATTACAATCTTTGCAACACCAAACAACTCAGTTCACAACACAAGATAACAAAGAACATTATGGAGGTGAATGTTTCTGTCACACAGGTCTTTGTACTGGATCTAAACAGGGTCCAAATAAAGAGATGTGGAAGACAAGCAGGACAAGCAGCTCTCCCTGAGTGTCTCCTAGATGCCCTCGTCCCCCTGTTGTCAACACTGGTTCAGCAGTGGAGACAGAGGACACCTTTACATACCTGAGAGAGGACATCCACACGGACATATGCCGTGGTTTACAGAGACTGGACAGCCTCAGGAGCCTAAAGAAACGTGTCCGTTTCTTGGTTAACATAGAGAGACTCCTGACAGGCTAATTCATGGGACAGACCTAATATCGGTATCGGGTCCAATATTGACCAAACAGGTCACAGGTCAGACTGCACAGTCCCGCTTTGAACACAGGTTGAACTGTAGAAAATTACAGTAAATCCAAGGAAAACACATTTTGATTGGCAATATGAAGAGATTGAAAGATGAGTCAGATTTTTGTATAATATTAATAACCCTGATAGCCTGAGAGGAGAATCGGTTGAACCCAACCCTTTGGCATGCAGCACAGTGTGCATTCCACAGGTGCATAGGCGCACACTGTAACCTTTATTGAAGCTGCTCGTCAAGCTCACCTGTCCATAAAAAGCCACTCTGAAGTACGTCCCCAGCAGCCTGCGGCCAGACTGTATCACCTCCATGATCTTATTGTAGGCCCTGTGCAGAGTGTCGTACAGGCGGCTCAGTTTCTGAAAGACACATTGCAACAGATCCTGAACAGGATGAAAAAAAACAAACAAACAAAAAAACCATTTCCTCCACCAGGATTCTGTTTATAAGAGCAGGGAGAACGCTGTTGGATGTTTACATGTGCATTTCCAGCAGAGGCAGGAAAGCGTGGCTGCATGCTTGTACAGGATCTCTGTCTAAGTGTTGGGACGTTTCCACGCTACCTCGTACTCGTGACGCTTCTCATAGACGGGGATGATTAGTTTGGCGATGTGCGTGATGAGCTCATAGCGTTCTGCTTTCCAAAGCGCCTCCACGCAGACCTCCAGGTGTTCCACCAAGACCTCCTAGAAAAGGGGACGGAAAGAGAAACCACAACCGAACTCTTATTTTGCAGAACCAACTGTTGAACTCAGTGAGAGTGGAGTTATTTGCGCGGTCAGATCTCAGTCACTGGATTGACTAACTGTTGCAGCATGTGTTACTTCACAACGCCTCCTGTGAACACACAAATCACGTGCAGAAGGTCACACCTCAGTGTAGTACACGTCCTGCATCCCCGTGTCTTCCTTCATGGCCGCTTCCTCTTCGATATTCCATGTGATCTTCTTAAAAGCAGCGAGGCCGCTGGGGAACAACTCTTTAAAAAAACAAAAACAAAGTCGAGTCAGAAAGCACGACACGCAGACTAACAACGTTCTCCCAAATGCTGAATTTAATGAACGTACAGAAATCTGAATGAAAGGAGCAATATGTGACACCAAGTGTTTAAAAGGTGTACTGCAGTCTGAATTCAAAACATTCGAGTGACCTGTCAACCCCGCCCCCTCCTCCCGAGAGTCGACACTGTAGCTTCAGTGTTTAGCCAGCTCTGCATCGGTCTGTAAACCTCCATTTTTTTTAAACGCATCATCAACATTCATCCTCGTTTTACCAAGTTTCTGCTCGTGGAGATTATTATAAAAACAAAGAGGCTTTTTAGGTCGGGTACAATCACTTCTATCTGAACCAATTGACTGCCTGCTTCAAAGGTTTCCCATTTCCCCGCAAACTGAGTGGCGTCCAAAACAGCTGTGTCTGCTTGTATTAAAACCGCCTAACCTCTCTGGTCCAAACAGATCCAGACCTTTAAGGACCAGAACCTAAAGTTAGAAGGAGGACATACTGGCTGCTGCATTGTTGTCAGAGAAGCTTCAAAACAGCATGTTTCAGATCGTAAGGTCATATATTATTTAATTTAGTACATATCTTTTTATATATTAGACATATTACTCCTTTAAATGTTTAAAAAATTTGCCTCATGTGACTTGAATTCTTGTCTTTCTTTTTTCTGCTTTGAATGTTTTTTCTGAGTTTTCAGGATTCTGGGATTGAAATTCTAAGGAGAATGAAGTTAACGTTCGAGAAAAGAATCTGAGATCTGGAGAATAAAGTTTGAAATCAGTCATCAGACATCTTTCTCCATATTCTCTGATTTTTTTCAATGAGGCCCCTCATACTACACCCTAGATCTGACCTGTTTGTGTTGATTTTGGCGCTCCCTTAGGACGAGGGATGCTCCGATGTGACAAATGTCCTCGTAGGTTAAATGGAAGTTAACACTCAGAGTGACCCACTACTCTAAAGGTGAGAAAACGCTCAGAAAACAGTCAACATTGAGCACAGTACACTTTGGTTTCCTGAGTCTGGCTGACATGAGCAGTGCTGGGACAAAATACAGCCAAAACATGGGCTCCTATGAGATACTATCTGTTGACTGTGCTCGTTTACATTGGGGTAGCAGAGAGCGGAGAGCAGGCTCACTACAGGCCCGGCTAGTTGCTGATTTTGTCCTGTACTTCCCTACATTGTGTTTTCTGACAAATACATCACCCACTGTAAATATTTACAGTAAAAGATACCAAAAAAAAAAAAAAAAGTGTCTGAGTAAGACATCACAGTCCTGAATTATCTCTCAGAGTTTATTCCCAGGATTCTTAGTTGGATTTTTAGGGAATCATTTTGGAAACAGAAGCATTAAAGAGAGATATCAAAGAGTTCTGCTTGCTCTGTAGCTCGTCTGAGACAAAGCAGAAACGCCAGGCAAACGTACGGCGCCTCAAGTTATCTCTGACCGTTGACATTCCTCGGTGATAAACACGAGCTCATATTTGTTTTAGGGACTATTTGACAGGAGGTTTTGCATGATGATATAAAAACGAGAGGCTTGTTACACCGGTTTTTAAGCGAGATGTCACTGTGCTTGTAAAAGTCTGTGGAGTGTTTGCATGCTGTGTCTAACAACAGTCAGGGAACAAACTGGCATGGCTTGTATCACCAGCGCAGGCACCTCGATCACGTTGGACACCCCGTGTGCAGAGGCTGTGGTCCTCATTGCAGCAACCGTGGGTTCGAGTCCAACCTCGGCCCTTTGCTGCAATGCCCCAATGTGTTATCAGTTTTTTAATAACACTGCATAATGAGGCAATAAATGGTGTTGAAAAGCATCCCCTCTCTGTGAATGTGTTTGTGTGTATGTGTGTGTGTAGGTGGGCGACAGGACTTACTCTTCCTGTACAGGTATTCTGCAACGAGTGCAGCCACATGAACGTAGCACATGGCCGCCTGTGGAGACAAAAACAAACAGAGGATTGAGTCTTTTTTTCCCCAGCATGGATACAACACCGCCTGTCGGTGGGATAATACACATGGATATGAAACTGTCAGGATTAATCTGCCAGGCACAGTGAGACAAAGTGAGAGTTCTGTCTCGAAGGCAATCATGGACACTAATGACATGCCGCAGCTAACGTGCCCACAAAGTGTTCATGCTTCCTGCAGTTTGCTTTGCTCAGCACGGAGCTGCACTGCACACTGATGGAGCTGGTCTGCCCACACAAAGACGATGACTTGGAGCAGAGGTGAAACTTTTTTCCGGACTTGAAAACTGTACATTTATTAAACGATTTAGAACAAAGTTTCTTTTCTGAAAGGAGCAAGCAAGGGAAACTCAGGTATTGAGTCACTGACAGAGCCAGACTAACTTCGGCCATACAGAGGCAGAAATGTTTGACCGATTACTGGAAAGTTTGAGTGTGACAACTTTTGTAAATACTGCGCCACAGTTACCACCAGCTGAGTGTAATGTGGGTCATACACGGGTCTCAGTGGCGGTAAACAGCCACAGTGTAGCTGCCTGTAGGAATTAGACCTGACCTTTTGTGGATGAGATGATATTAGCAACACGTTTATTTGCATTGGAAGGGAGAAAGTTTGCATGGAATATTCCCTCATTTACATATATGCAAATGAGACATGAACACTCAGGATGCCGTCTGCTTGGTTTAATGTTTGCATAAGCATTTTGAGAATTTGTTCCATGCTCTCCGTGAGGTGACCAACTCCCTGGGATTAAAAAAAACTCAGTAAAATGTCAAAGCAAGGTTTACATTACTGCAATAACTTCAGAGTCCAGTTTCGAGCCGTGGTTTGTCTGAATTGAGGAAACAGCAGGAGAAGTTACCTCACACAGGGAGACAGGTTTTCCTGGGAGGACTTAGGTGTGTTTTTTTTACACTAGACTCTATAATGATGAGCTACTTGATAAAACGAGAGTGTATTATTTGATGGCACTGATGCAGCCGTTGTTACAGCACTGTGTTGGGCCGACAGTTACAATCAAACTTGTGTCTCTTTGTTTCGCAGGATTTGACGTCTTGACTTTATGCTGTCAGCTGCCAATACTGAAACTACACACTGTGGTCAATCTCATTATCTGCCTTTCTACAGGTGAAGCTGAGGACATGATATGGAGTTAATGTATTAACTTAGGTTCAGGAGCAGGATTAAACCAATCCAATCCAATCCAACTTTATTTAATTAAGCACTTTAAAACAACCACAGCTGACCAAAGTGCTGTACAATAAAACAAAAGTTAAAAAAGGCATAATACACAGTACACAATAATTTAAAAGATATAAGAATGCTATAAAATAAGTAAAATACATAAAATAAATAAAATCATCTTACTCGGTGACAAAGGCCAGGGAGAAGAGATGGGTTTTAAGACACGATTTAAAAACAGACAGAGAAGAGGCCTGTTTAAGGGGGAGAGGAAGGTCGTTCCTACTCCTCCTAAACCATCCTACTCCACACAGTTTGTCTCCGTTCTTCGACGACCCACCCTCCCTTCCCTTTTCTCTTCAACCTCCATCATTCCACTCTTATTCGTCCAGTCCTAGGAACAAGTCTGGGGGGCAATGATCAGCTCGGGCAGAACCCCCGCCTTCACTCTGCACTGCAGTCACTTCATCCTTCCAGACCAGCCGACCTACAACATCCTCCTCCATCATAATCATTACCTGTGTATCTGTCTCATCATTCATACCATCTATCATTAAAGATCCTATCTTAAACGTGTATGGTTTTGGCGTGGTCCTTGCTAGTGAAATTATTTCCTCGTCATGACTTTGCAGTCCTTTCACAAAACAGGCAGTCCTTTGTGGGCACTGTTTAACTATGTCCATTGTTTTTGTTTCTGATGTACTGATGTATGATCCTGATCCACCAGGTTTTATATCTGGAGTAAATGTTGGACCTCATTATTACACACTGTTACTAAACCCAGCGTTATTTGTTTTGTAAGCAGAAATCAAGTTTGGATGCAGCGTTATCGTAAATGAACTTTAAATTATAAAGTGCTGTTCTAGTCTTGAGACTTTCACACCGCAGGTCACACGTACACTTTCACACACTGATACAAACATTGCAAAACGTGTATTTCCATAACTGTAACGTCACACACTCGTCTTTGTTCTGTATTTTGGTTTTTGTTGTGACAGAGTTTCGTAAAGCTGCGGCCGAGGGTCGAGGATGTTTTTTTCATTTACATCATCAGGGACTCATTTTTCATGACTTACAGTCAAAGCATTGTGGGGGTTTTTCCCCCACATTCAGCGGGGGAAGGAACAGGAGTGGATTGTGCATGAATTGACAGTTGTTTCCTCTTGGTGTTGCCAACGAGCATGTAGAGGCATTGAATTCTTTACAGTGTTCAAGTCAACATTAATAACTCTTTTTATAACCCGACATATCGTGTTTCTAGTGATCCAGAGAGGAGATGCGTGTGTAAAAGTTGGATTGGATGTTAGTAAAAACAAGCATTCAACACTCCCGCTGGTGCACTTTTTATAGAAATACAAAAGACACAGTCAAACGGATCATTCACAGTTTACCTCAGAGAGATCTCCGTTCTTGAGGTGTGCTCGCGCCATGCTGTCCAGCCAGGTTCGTCTCAACTCCGGGGTGCTGGCGTAGGAGCGGGCCAGGCTGTACTGGAGGTCCAGCAGCATCTCGGGGTCCTTCTCATGCTCCCTCATCTGGGCCGTGGCCATGAGCACTGTGCGGATCCGCTTGGTCAGACCCTTCACCTCGGAGGGGAATCCCGTAGACTGGAGTTTGTAGAGGAGCGGACACGGACAGAATTCAAGACAGATTAAAGATTGCCGACATGGATTTTTTTTTTCAAGATCAGTGTGATGATTCTGTCTGAGATGAATTCTCAGGTGTCGAGTTACAGTAAACATATATGTTATATAACATGAGCTACTTTCTGTTTCAAATGATAAACATGTTTCTTTCAAGCCAAACTAAAAAAAGAACAATCTAGACAAGACAATGAACAATTAGAGGCCTATTTCAAATCTTCCTTATTTAAGTGAAATTATTTATTTAAAAAATCTGTCTTTCAACAGTTAAATAACTTCTTAACAACTGTTTCGTTATCTCCCAATCAAACAAAACCACTGAGACAACTCCAGTTAAGTAATGACATCTGTTTAAACACAGACAGTAGCAGAACAGACAGACACACACACACACACACACACACACACACACACACACACACACACACACACACACACACACACACACACACACACACACACACACACACACACACACACACACACACACACACACACACACACACACACACACACACACACACACACACACACACACACACACACACACACACACACACACACACACACACACACTGCACTATAGAGATTCATGTTCAACCCAGAAAGTATCAGAAATTGTAGCCGGGTACACTTTGAAATCTTTCCATATGAGTGCATCAATCGTCAGACAGAAGTACACAGGATGTATAATGAGTTATGATGCATCGTGAGTTTATATTTTGATTCCTTTTTTAAATCATCCTGGAGTGGAGTCAGCCTCTGGGGACTCGTGTGATACCTTCATGGCCTTGTCACTGTTGGCAAAGTTGTTGATGATGGAGAGAGACTCCTGGAAGCGCGAGCTGCCGGTCAGCGCCACGTCGGAGATCAGCTGGCTCACAGCGATGATGATCTGAACAGAGAGAAGGGAGAAGGAAGAGAAGGGTGTATGATTACACCTTCAGTGAGTCCGGTAAGAGCTGGAAACTCAGCAGGTCTTCTATTTTTAAACTGTCTTAATGGCCTCCTTACATTCTTTCCCCGCCCTATGAAAGCAAATCAAGCAGTTGATGTGTGTGTGTGTGTGTGTGTGTGTGTGTGTGTGTGTGTGTGTGTGTGTGTGTATAACAAAGCTGAAGGTCAGGGTTGAAGACCAGAGCATCAAAGCATGAAGACAGTAACAGACCACCTTGGAAGCTGAGCACAGCAGTCAGGCTCTGTTTTTAAAACATGCATATAAAGAGTTTCTTTCACCATGATTCGTTTCGTACCTGCAGGTGTGTGCGCAGGAAAGTCTTCCTCTTGGTGTACTCGTAGTTGTTCCTCATCAGCAGGTAGAGCAGCGCCGACGCCTCGGCCCTCAGAGACCCCAGCTTGGAGACGCAGCACTTCAGCCCCTCGCAGCACAGAGCCTCACAGAGCGTCACTCGGCCTTTGAACAGCACCGACGGGAACTGACGGGAAAACGTGTTGGTGAATTAAGAGGCAGGAAAACACAGTGAGCCAAACGACTTTGCCATGTTGTTTGTCGTTATAGTGAAGAGGTCCATTAGCAAATGGGAACTTTAATTTAATACACTTTTTTTTCCCAACTTTTGATGCCTTTATTCAGAGACAAGAAGAGAAAGAGACATGCGATAAAGAAGCCACAGGTCGGATTCAAACCCGCTTAGAGGACTATAGCCTCTGCATGTGGAGGGCGGTGCCTCTATTGTATGCACTTTAATGCATGAAAACATTGATTTTTATTTGAACAAAATATTCTTTGGTTTCTTTTTTAGGGCGGCAGTAGCTCAGTCTGTAGGGACTTGGGTTGGGAACCGGAGGGTCGCCGGTTCAAGTCCCGGCACGGACCAAGTCCGGAAACTGGTCTGGTAGCTGGAGAGGTGCCAGTCCACTTCCTGAGCACTGCCGAGGTGCCCCTGAGCAAGGCAGCGCTCGCTGTGGGCAGCCCCCTCACTCTGAGACCTCTCCATTAATGCAGGTCACTAGAAGCCTGTTTGTGCATGAGTGTGTATCTTGGCCTGTGTGTGTGTTAGACAGAGTGTAAACCAAATTTCCCCTCGTGGGATTAATAAAGTATAAATTATTATTTTTAAATTCCATCTTTTTGATTTATTTTTGATTTATTTTCCTACACTACGCAGGACCGGCCACGCTAATCAGATAAGCAAAGCCTCTTCTATTTTTCGCTCCGTCTTTGTAACTCTGAGGACACGAGATGAACGAGTCTGAAGAGCTGGAGAAAACGACCACAAATCCATCTCAACAAAACAAACGCATGGATGCACCAGCAGGGAGAGCGAACCTGAGGTCTCACTCTCTCCTGTATTTCATATGCAGAGTAAATCTGAACTATACTGACGGGTGCTGGATGACCCTGATCTTGTGGATCTTGGCTCTAGCTGCACCCTGGAGGAGAAGCACGGCTGTGCGTGTTCGCTTCAGGCTGCACTTCGGCTAAATCACTCAATTAAGTGTTTCTCGGAGACAAAGATGAAGCTCAGTAAACAGAGATGTATCCGGCAGTGACGACGCACGTATAGTACCAAAACATGATGAGTGATGCTGATCTGCTGAAGGTACAAAGTTAAAATCTGTATCCATAGCTTCACTGAACTTGTGCATCCTAAAACAACAGTGCTGTTTGTGTCGATGAAGAACTTGAATGGACTCATTGTTCTTTTCTCTTCTGATTCTCTGTCTTGGACTCCACAGTGCAGGAATCTTCGTATTTGGCCGCAGTCATGTTGGCAACATCAAATAAACATTTACTATGTGTGACTCAGTAGAAACCAGTCCCTCTCACTTTAGACTTTACTACAAAACAAAATCCTGCATGAACAAGTTTTCCTTCTTGCTGCTCAGCTCTGAGTCATCGCGCAGGCATCAAAGAGCGATACTCTCGATGTTGTCTGACAGAAGAGAGCACCGTTCCCTAGGGATCTACTGCTGTAACAGCCAGAGATCGAGTCAAGTCAGAGCTTGACTTTCTAAACGCTCAGATTGTAGCAGGGAAAAGAGCTCAACTGTCTAACATGCAACAATCCTGTTGCAGTCTCTCATGTTTTAAAAGCCCGTAAAATGTTTGTGATTTCTTCTGGTTCGAGAGAATCAAAATCTGTAAAACAAGTGGGCAAAGAAGGAGTCTGAAGAAGAGTGTGAGGACTGAGAGTGAAAGGATGATGTTTAAATATAGAAACAAGGGGAGAAGTGACATCAACGAACACTAGAACTATTTGTGTTATGTATCCGCTCTTTTGAACCATGATTGATGATTCAGCAACATTCCAGCTTGTTTTGAGAGGCTGATAGAGAAACAGCTCCGGTGGCCTCGACGTGGAGGCTGGAAATGCTGGAAGATGACGTCAGGATCAAAATGTTCCATTACGACGACACGCTGCTTTGTCTCTGCACGGGCTTACCTTGTTTATGAACGCCCTGAGCGCGGAGAAGACGTGTCTGAGGGCAGCTTCTGATTGGCCGACTTTAAGGAAGGTCAGGAAGACGTCAAACACCTTCTTCATGAGCGGATTGTGACCGTCGCTGTCCAGCAGCTGGGTCTGACACAACGCACAGATGGACACATTTTATCAATGAAGACCCAAAAAAAATAATAAAAAAAACACAAAGATGTGTCCATAATAACCGTAAAACAATAAATGCTGTATCCCCCCCAAAAAAAACAACAGAGGAACATACATGCAGTTACGTGTATGTGTGTGTGTGTGTGTGTGTGTGTGTGTGTGTGTGTGTGCGTGTGCGTGTTTGTGCTGACCTTAAAGCACTGAGTGAAAAGAGAGAGGACGTCCAGGACACTGAGGGAGACCTCTGTCGAGATGTTTCCCTCCAGGAGAGCCTGATGGTGAATCTCTGCTTCTGATGGCCCCGCCCCTGCAACAGGCACACACACACTAATAAACACAAACATCAGCCTGCAGTGTGCGTCGTGCTCTGTGTTACAACGACAGACAAAAATAAGTCCAGCAAAGACAAAGAACCTCTCATGCTGCAACCTACAAGGAAATATGAGCACGTTTCAGGAACTACCAAGCATCTCTGTAATGAAACAATAAAAGAATCCGAGGGCTGCGGTGAAGACTTTACAATGAAGCACTTCCCACATTTCTGCACTACTTCCTGTTTGACTTCATGGTTTGAAACTTTGGATTTTGTGATTCAGCCCTTTGTTGGATTTTTCTGCCCTCGCTGACTGCCTCCCCGTGTGATGACCTACCAACACTTCAGTAGAGCGCTCTGACAGAGGTGTTGTCCTGAGTGTGGTTTTGAACAGTCACACACTGCTGTCTTACACGTCTGTGCTTAAGGATGGAGGGCGGAGATTGGGCCAACAAACATGTACAGTACATCCTACACATCTCTGAAACAGATCTTAAAAATTCCTCCAGATAAGAGGAAGGTCCGGTATGTGAGCGAAAGCATCCGGCAACCGCGGGAACTGCATTTTGTCTGGCTGCCGTTGAGATAGGATCTACAACAGCACACATTGTTCACCTGCGCTTTCCCAACCCAACTGTTAGCTGCACACCTGGCTGTGTGCTTAAACTGTGTCTGGACTAACATTATCACTACTGATCCAGGAAAAAGTCCCCACAAATGTCTTTACTAAAGTTTCGGTGATAAGAGATCATTTAGTAGGAATCAAAGAAACAACGTACACAGAAAAAAAGACAATCAGATTTTTTTGCAGATACACACTTTTATGTTACGGCCCCAGGTGGCAAATGGATTTCCCCACTGATGATTCATAAATCTATCTAATCTAGTTCTAGGCAATTTAGTGTTGTGAGTGAAGTCTGGGACTTCAGAGCACTGTCACGCTGAAAGGCGCACAGAGCAGATGAGCCAGCTCGTTCCTTGTTTGCTGCCTCGTCTGTTCTCGGATTCAGGCGTCAGTGGACGCGGCTGTGCGCAATCCTGGATTGGAAAACCCCCCAAAAGACAACAAAAGGTACATCATGACAATAGATTGTTTTTTCAGAGGGGGAGGGGCTGTTTGTGGAGATTGTGATTAGGCACACAAACTGTATGTTGTTGTTTTTTATGCTGATTGACTTGAATGTGTCATGAATGAATGAGTGCTGATGTTCAGCAGATAAACACTCGTTGATGACATAAGGCCTGGCACCAGCGTGTGTGTGTGTGTGATTTACTTAAACTATAAGCTACAGACAATGTCAATCCTGACTAAACTTGACCCCTCCTTTTTTTTTCTCAGCAGACCCTGCTCACAACACGCAGGCCTACCAGCCGTTTAGAAAAAAATGTTGCAGAAGTTTTTTTTAAAAGTGCTGACTCATGTACCCATTAAAAAATATATTTTTAAATAAAATGTCCGTTGTTTATAGAATAAACCTGTGAGAGTTTGGCGAGGGTCCTGGTGAGCGACTTTACCTATGTTCAGCGTGAGCGAGGTCTCCATGGTGCTGAACTGGTGCATCTTGGTCTGCATGAAGCTGGCTCGGTTGCAGCGCATCACCGGCATCGTCTGAGACTTTCTGTCTGAGGAGAACAGCTTGGACGTGCACACATCCTGACTCCTGTATCAATAAAACATCCAGAGGGAGAGAACGAGAGTGCACTTACTGCTCTGACGGACTCGGAGAGAGAAGAGGAGGAAGAAAATGAAATCCTGAACGAGCAGCAGAAAGATTTTTTTTTAAATGTTAACATATCAGGAGAGTCAAGAGATACTTCAAGACAAAAACTCCCAGAACACACAGCACGGCAGATCACTCCTGTATGAGTAGAGGATTTATGGTGCATTTAAATGCGATCGGAAAAACGTGTTTCCGAGTTCAAATTGGTTTTCTTTTGTTAATGTTAACATACTTTTTATTCACGCATGTAATACACATCAACTTTTTGCTTAAATATAACTTTACACAATAAGTTTTGTCAGAGGTGGGAAGTTGGAAGAACAACTTCCCAACTTGGAAACTTGGACCTCCCGAGCAGCACCTGAATGCAGCATTATTTATTTACTACAACACATACAGACGTTTCCTCAACTGATTACAAGATGTCTTCCATCTTGGAAATTTCAGGCAGAAACTTAGTCCGTGTCCACAGGCAAACAGGGAGAACGACGAGGCGACCCCGGCTTCTTGTTCTCACAGCAGCTGCTATATTAGGACTTGTAAAAACATCTGAAGCACAAGACCTTCAAAATCCCCTTCATCTATATCACTTTGAGTTTCTCAGCATCTTTCTCCACAGAGCCTGTTAGCTGCCTCGCAAGGCTCAGCAATGGCAGACGCTAAGTTTCGATTCTGGGAGTGAGGTCCCGCCCACTGATCTGTGATTGGTCTGTAGCTTCAGTAGGTTGAAAACATGAGGAAGTAGCAACGTAGTTTGAGCCCTGCTAACCTAAACAGCCTCCGATGAGGATGAGGATTTTTGCGTCATCAGAGGCTCCTTTATTAGAAATGAAATAAGGAGCGTTCCCATGTCAGGGGGAAAATGACCATTAAAAATTACTACCAGGCTTCTAATGATAAAAAGCTTAAGGCAAATGGGTGAAGTATCCCTTTAAGAAAAATTCTTCCCTCACATGCAATTGTTTAACTGAACCTAACCTTCTTGTGAAATCACCATCAACACTACAAAAGGTTTTATCAAAGTGTTGGGTGTGTGACAAGCAGGTATGACAAGAATGACAAAAAGCTGTTATTTGACTTACCGGCCTATGTTCCTTTTTCCGATATAACGAAGCTGAACCAAGCAGGTTCTGCAGAAAGAGAGAAAAGATGAATAAATATTAGCAGGAGCGATGATGGATGTCATAGGTCATCAACTTTTATAGTTTTTACTCCTGTGGGAAATGTTTGGCTTGTGGACTTCACGATAGCTCTTCGGTTCAATCTGTGTCTTTATAGACGCACAGTATGTGAATTCTGCCGCCGTGTGGAACTCAATCAAAACAATAACAAAAGAGCGATGAGAATATACTCCACCCTCAAACCCGTAGAAAACAGACTCTGAACGGGAGAGAATGTGTTTCCTGATGATTGAAGTCGCTGTTCACGCTTCCTTTAAGCCTTTAAGCAGCCATCTTTGACAAAACATCTTGTGTTTCCACGGATTTCTCCTGCTTTGATAACTTTTGGAAATATTTGAGGAAATCTATGTCCTCAACTGAAAAACATATGATACAGGTGAAGTACATTTTGATAAGACTTTACATCGGCAAGTTTAAATCCCTTTGTAGAAATCCCAAGGTGAAGATGGAAATAACTAGTGAAGAAGTGAATCTTCTTGCTGATGGAAGCTCTGATCACACCACCAGTCTTAAACTCAGCCTGTTTTATAACCTGTTAAAGTAGAATGAATAAACACGATGAGATAAATGATCTCAACTATCACGTCATGTTTTTAAAGGATCATTCAGTCTCACATCAGAGACATCATCCCCACAGATCTGGACAGTCAGCCTCTCAGGCTTCACACAGTCTCACCTCGAACATCCAAACTCTTCTCTTCTTCAACGCCGCCTTTCATATAATCTTCCCCCATAAACGGGTACATAAACTGGGTCACCAAGAAACCGACCGCTGCATTCTGCTCGTGGACCTTCTGACCTGCAGACCACCACACATCCTCAACCCACATTCTGCACACAGGCGTGCCACAGGGCGCTGTGCTCGGCCCACTCCAAAACTCAAGTGAAGCTTGTGGATGAAACCTGTCAGTCAACACCTCCCACCTGCTGAAGAAAACTGAACAGACCATTTTCTCTCGAAGGAAACTTTAAACTGACAGCAGCCGGTCAAGGCCTGACACAGAAACACTCTGTCAGCGTGGCGTACGCCGGCTTCACAGCAGAACAGAGAAAGGACTCGACCTGGGAAGTAAAAACAAGCACAGGGGGTTGGAGGAGCTGTGCTTGGGGACCTGGATGTTGCGTCTGCTGGCCGAATACAAAGGAGAAAAGACGGACACACAGAGGACACATTCTGGCCCCTCGAAGACCTCAGACGAGGGACTGCATGAGGAACAGCTTCTCCACCCCGAGCTGTAGCCTCCAGGACCCCTCCTCCTCCTTTCCCCCCACCGGGAAACACACACACATACATTGTGTGAAGGAATATTATGAATAATGCACTACTGCACTTTATGATCCTGCTGCAATCCGAACACTTAGTGCAAGGTCCATTATTCATTCATCTTTTTTGCATAAGATATTGTGCATTGCTTTCTCTTTTATTGAAACTGCTGCTTGTCTGTTATATTTCATGTTTGTTTGTTTTTTTTATCTCGTCTCTCCCTGCCGGCCTGCTTGTCATCACTAACATGTTGTGTGTCTTTTTTTCAACACATCGCACGCAGTATGGAGTGAAGCAATGTAGACTACTCACTCGAGAAAGCTGAGGAAGTTCATGATGTCTTGAGGGCTGACTTTGTTCCAGTAGGCATTGAGCGTATCTGTGGACAAGTAGACAGTCAAAGTCAGCAGTGAGTGTGTAAGGCGTGGTGAACTTTGAATCAACAGCTGTTGTTGGTTTAAGAGAGGTCGTGCATGACGATGGACGACGCCTGGTTGAGCTTCGTTATTTAATTCAACAGTTCAGCTCAGTTCGTGCCTGAGCTCCGTCCTTCAACGTCTGGGTTGTGTTAAAGAAAGGTCTAATGTGCTGTGTGGTTAGAAATCATGACTGACCCTCTGACAGAGTCTTGACGATGTGCAGGGAGGACAGCAAGAGGCCCTTGATCTCGTACTGTCCCAGTCTGCCGATGGGAGGCACGGGGCTGCTGCTCATGGTGGAGCAACGTCTCTGCAGCTGGAACAAAAGTACAACATACCTTTCAGGGTGCGATTTAAAATTCACTGGATAAAAAAAAAGGAATTTTCGGTCATTTTTTTTACATTTATTTAGATTTAATGTTGCACACTTTTAATGAAATAAATATAAATAAAAAGATCCTTCAGACCCGCTATTCAAGATTCCTGCAGCTGTCTTCCTCGAGAATAAATAAAAGTTGTAGAAATGTGCATCACCCAGATGATGTCACTTCCTCTCCTCTACGTTCAGCATTAGAGGCAAATGTGACTTATGCATCTTCATGAGATCCTGCATACATCTGCATTCCCTGCATCTCAAGAGAGGAGGTTTACCAGAGCAAACCGGCACTGTATGCCTGCATGTGGTGTATGGCTTTACTTCATTGTCTTGGCTTTACTTCCCATGTTAACTGTGTTTGCGCCGATCCACCCAGACCAATTCTTTGTATGTGTTCATTTACGTGGCAATAAAAAAACATTCCGATGTCACGGCTGCAGTTATAGGAATCCAAGTGTGGCCAGGGAGTGAACCTCGATACGCATTAAATAAACTCAAGCTCCCATTCAGTAAACACAGTGTGCTGTACAGTACCACAGCTGTCTGTCCTTATTTAACATCTGGACCGATTCAAGCTTCCTGCTGAGTTAGCGTCTTCTGTGTTCAGACGAAGCCCGGCATCTTCCAGAAGAAATGAACCTTTTTTTATGAACATGTCTCATTCACCCTTTGACATGCAGTGTCTTTCCCCACAGAGGCACACATCAAAACAACTGAAGCTTGAAATGAATGGTGATCTTTGGAAACATAATGAAAGCATTTGATGTGAGGCTGCGGGATTAGAAGAGGGTCTGTTTTCTTGGGCTCTGTGTGTTCAGAGATGGGAGGACCACATACACTGTTTAACTCAGAAGAGAGCTGAGGTTATGTTGATATTTTCATTATGTGAGCTTATTATGACTGCACAGTTGAGACTTGCAGATGTCGGGAGTACGTGGCATGAACTCTTTGTGCGAGCTGTAGACATCTCATACAGATGATGCGTCCTGCTGTCCGCACACATTGTCCTCACCTCAGTGCTGTCTGGTGTTCCCGAGTCCATAAATAATGAACATCTGGAGTCCTCTCTCCTCACATGGCCATTCTGAGCTGGCAGACCTGCACAGACAGCTGTACGGTGAGTCACATTAACATGTTTACATGTGAGTGTCGTTACATTTCTTATTGTTCTTAAATCAAAAAACACAAATAAATATTGATTGATTGATATTGTATCTGGGGACGCAGCAGTTCATCGGTTCAGCGTCGGTTCACATACGGTGGCATGAACCGATGTCAGCAGCCAATCTTTATTTAGCGTGTCAAATCAATTTAATGCCTACATCTAGTATACCTCATTACTGTTCTCTATTCATTCAGAGGGGAGGTTTCAAACATGAAAGAAAATGCTGCCACTGTTGGAGCCTTAAACCAAAAGAAGTCATGAAACAATTATCAGAATCAGAATCGGCAACTGGCTGAATTGTTATCGCAAACATCGGTAACAGCGTCAGCCTAGATTTTCACAATTGATGATTCTCTAATCATATTGTATTAAATCGTAACCTTACCTAATCTCACCTAACGTAACTTATGGTATCGTAATGGAACATATCGCCATAATGCACAAAAAAGCTACGAGAGTTCAATGCAGGGAATGGATGAAAGCTGAACTGCACTCGCAAAACAACGAGCTGAAAATGTAGAAACATAAACGCAGTGTAAAATGATGGACTGCCCTGCTGAACATGTGGAAGGTAAAAAGACAGAAGCAGCAGATTATCAAATTCAGATGTGTAGAGAAAAAGAGGCAATAGGACCAACATAAATTTGTAGACAAAGCTTGGTATCGTAAAAGATGATTTAAAACAACTACAGTAGCAAAACTGTGAAAACTCTGAAACAATAAATCAGCATTTCCACAAATCATGAGAGACACTGATCCACTCTCCAACTGAATTTATGGCGGTAGTGGTTGAAAAAATATTGGAAAAAAACCAAGTTGCACTGACATATAAGTTATGGCTGTTAATTCAGCTGGAACTTCCTGATTGATGAAGCAATATCCGGTTCAGACACGAGGGGACCTCTGATTTGGGTTGTTTACAGTTTTAGTTGTTTACAGCCTTCTGTGGCTCAGAGCTTCTGAGAATATAATCAAACAAGACCACCGGGGAAAAGAAGCAGCTATATATGGATTTTTGGGAATTGTGAGAAATAGTCAGACTGCAGACGAAAGGTCAGGAGAATTTCTCTTCTGCTGCCTTTAATGTTGATATTGGCTCATTTGTGGTCTGCTTTGATCAAACGCAGAATTATTGGAATTGCATGGAAAGAATAATGAGACACATTCACACGTTCATTCACACAACCTTTTGACACACTAATGGTAGAATTTGGACCTTCTGAACTGTCCTTGCATCCTCTCCTCGAAGCAAGGAAACGACTAAGCATTCAGCCTGGTTTACAGCTGTAAACAAAGATCAAAGAACGAGAGTCTGACAGAAAGAGGCGGTCCTGATTGCTGATATGGCTGCAGCTGAGCTGGAATGAGTATCTTCACAGATGGTGGCCTATTGTCAACAAAAACTCAAAAGAGAAAAGTGTTTTCCATTAGGAGGTGTGGTGCTCTGCTGCATGTGCTGCAGACAGTTATCTAGGTCATCTGAGCGCAGTTAACCCTCACAAACTAGATGGTGGCATCACTTCAAAATAATCCCGAGCAATGTTTTTCTGCACAAAAGGGCAAGAGAAGTTTGAGTACTGGGGCGTTATCAGAAGATGTGCAGAGACCCTGTGCAGCGCTCACCTCATTCGATTGTTCTTGAAACGTGCACTATTTGAGGACACGTCTTTCAGAATGTGAGACTCCGCCTCTCTGACACGCCCCTTTTTTTTAATAGCCGTTCATGCCATTAACGTGTTGACAGTTAACTTTATCAGCTGACAGATGTTCCTCCAGTCGTTTTCTCTGGTATTTCCCTGTCGTTTGATGCTACTACAACAGCTCTTAGCTCTTTTTGACGTGTTGTCTTTGTTCAATAACCAACTGAATATGGGCTTTCAATGTTTTACTAATCATCACATTCTGCATTATTTATTTTATTTTTTTTAACTTGATATACACTTTTTTGGAAACAGGGATGTGCATTCATGTCGACCCCATTAAACCCAACTCTCAAACAAACGCCTCCATCATCACAAACTGTTAAGTGCCATGTAGTTTGTGAAGACAATTTTTAAGGGTTGATGTTAGACGTCTGGCACACAGCTGCAGCTTTTAATGAGAGAGACGCTGAAGCTAATGGATCGATTCTGTGCATCAAAGTGTTGTTGTGGGGTTTTTTTTTTTTTTTGGTAGTAATAAATGATGTTTGAACAGGAAGAGGGCAGATGCACTGTGTAGCATTGTTCAGACTGAACTCACTGTGGTCCATCACGGTGCTGATTCTCCTGCTGTCCACTGAACTGGTTGATATCAGGTCGTCTCTGGAGCCCTGGAAACAAACAAGATGGAGAAAGTCCAATCTGGGCCTCGACTCTTACCCCTTCATCAAACATCCCTCAACCCTTACCATGAACTATTTATCAATATCTTTTTCTTGGTGTGGTCTGTTGTTCGAGAAAAGTGTATCATCTAAATGTGTGACTTTGTTAAATGAAACCACTTGATGGATAAAAAGTTATAACAATTAAATAGACCCAAGAACTGTTGAAATAAATTCACCCGATGGATTCACAGAAATATCTCGAATCATATTAAAGTTTCTAAAACATACTCAACAAGAACAAGAACAACAATTGAAACTGTTGGAGAAAGAACGGGCTTCTCTTTCAGGCCACCGTCGCTGCAGGCTCGGCGGTGGACTCACGTTTAAGCCGAGCCCGGGGCTGGAGGTGTGCGGCTGTGCAGACAGCTGCTTCAGGTTCTGGTAGAGCAGCTCCAGAAGTGGCAGGTAGAGCAAACAGATCCTGGCCTGCTGGTTCTGAAACATTAGAAAAAGCCTCCATGAGGTTTTTGAATCATAAACCTCCTGCTGTGTTTCCACAGCTGTTTTGAGAGGTGGCTGTTCTCTATAAACAGGCTGGTTTGCATAACAGACGGTGATGTTTTATGGGAACGTTTGTTCAGGTACTTTGGGAGACGTGTTGCATAAACACAAACATGAGTTCACAGAGTTAGGACGGTCTTTTAGTTACTGAGCACCAAACACCTGGAATAAGCTTCAGAGACATTTTAAGATCAACACATTAATCACACTAGGACAAGTCAAAGTTTTAATTTCTGATTTGACTCATTTTAATTATTTTAAACATTTACTTATTACTGTTTTTTTATATTGTTTTTCTTGCCTTTTTTTAACTGGATTTTTTATTTCCTGCCTTTCTCTTGTTTTATCCGTATCTTGCACCTCGGCACCAGTGGCTTTCTGACCTTTCCCTCTCAATGTGTTTTCTGAAGATTTAAATAAAAGAAATGATGTGTTTTCGATATGTTAGTGATGTAAGATTAAAGATATCCGATCACATTGCCGAGGGACTACGGATGCTAATTTATGTGGACTGTCACTATTTTTAAATAAATGGATGAACAATAAAACTTAAACAGAAAACAAAGAACTGATATCTGTGTAAAAAAAAATACACAGAAAATTATTTTCTTTTTGACAATTTCAACAATCTATATATTTTCTGTGTGCTGGAAAGGATTTGATTTTTTTTTAATGTTTTTATTATTTTGGGCTATTTTCGCCTCTTTTGGACAGGACAGCTGAAAAGAGGCGGGAAATGTTGGGAGGGGAGAGTGAGGGGAAGATGTGCAGCGAAGGGCTAGGGCCGAACACGAACCCACGGCGCCACAGCCTCCGCACACAGGGCACGTGACACAACCGCTCGGCCATCCGGCGCCCAAGACGGAAGGGATTTCAAATGGCAGAAAAAAACGCTGCGATGACCGGAGTCACCGGCAATGTGGTGAGAATGATTCTGAACACCCTCTCTCACCTTGAACGCCATGTAGCGGTCGTCCATGGCGTGTTTGATGAGAAGGTTCTTGAGAACGCTCACAGCCAGCTGTCTGACCTCGGGCCCTTGTTGCAAAGCTTCAGCCACTTCTCTCAGCAGCAGACCCACCAGGAAGTGATTATGGCAATAATCCTCCGTCAGGCTGAACTCCAGACTCTGCTCTGTGGTCGGACCAGAGGAAGAAATTACATATGTGACGCGGGAAGGCAGTAAAAGGTGAAGAAATGTCCTGAGATCATAATCTGATAGACTTGTGAAATGTGTTTCCCTGATGTTAAAGCCCCAGATCGTTAGTACAAAACAAGAGAAGGGTGAGAATCACAACATCATGTTTGGGTTGCTGTTGTTGTAAATGTTGTTTCAGATTTCACTGTTGTACTGTAAGGATCTAAAAACACGTTAATCTGGAGGCGACAGGACTGAAAAACTCATTAAAATCCTGATTTAGATTGAAAATCCTGAAAAGTTCAGAGCCCCATCAGGCACATGGAGATGAAAACTTGATTGGATGAAAAACTTTAATTAGATTCTGAGAAACTTGTGTCAGATCTTCTTCAAAGCTTTTACAAGATCACAAGAGGCACTTTAAGACCCTGAGGAACTTTTTCATAAACACTTTGAGAAATAAACTACAGCTGGATCCAGGGAAACTTCTGTCACATCTTTAGAAACTTTAAGAGTCTACATTTGTAAGATCCAAAAGAAACTATTTCTGGATACCCAGATGTTTTTGGTAGATCAGACAAAATTTTAGCAAGATCACTGGACATTTTGGAAGACTCTGAAAAACTTTCAATGCGATCTTGTGAAACTTTATAGAGATCCTGGGAAGATTTGTAACATCTCACCAAAGTGTGGCTCGATGAAGTTCGACTTTTAGTTTCTCAGGATGAATCTCACTAAAGAGTCTCGGGACAACATGTTTTCTCTACTCCGTGTCCCTTTGGGGCTCAGTAAAAAAGAAAACAAAAAGTGTTTTAACGTATTGTAATTACAAACTTTAAACCAGGTACTGTCCATTCTGTCCGCACACCAGAAGCTGCTCCATTTATCACTGAAACAAAATGATCTCCACATGTGCTGATCTGGACAAGTGGGGAGACACTCCTCCACATACGTACAACCCCTGAGGTCACCTCACGGCGGCTCAGTTGGTTGAATCAGTGGCCCTTTAAAACAGGAAGTCGTGGGTTCGATCCCCAGCTCCTGCAGCTACACTACCAAACGAACTACAGGTCATGTGACACAAAGCGAGGAACATACCTGAGAAACAAACATCAGTAATGTGATGATCGTTTCAATCAAGTGTTAAATGGAGCAGCTGCTGCGTCGTCTCCCTTCTGTCTTTGGATCGATGGGTTGCTCACATGTGCGTGCTGTTTGATACTTCTGAATCAGCAGACCCGACCATTTAAAGTCCCTCATAATAGTTATGTATCAATGCTTAATCAATTGATGTCAGTTTTATGTCATGGATCAATATTTATGATGATCTGCAGTGAAACCTTAACACAACAACGTAACAAAGTCATACAAGCATTAATGTCTGCACACCACACAAACACACACGACTGCTCCTGACTCACTGACTACATTAGCACAAGTGTAAAGAAACAAGAACAATCAATGAGCAGGAGATCAGACAGACGTGCCGCCGGAGAATGACAAGTTATCTGTTTCGGACACAAACAGTGACGCACAGTTTCACAATAATGCTGTGTTAATATTAAAAACAGGCAGTGCAGCCTGGAAACAGAGCCGCAATTATGTGCAATCAATTATGAGAGAGAGAGAGAGAGAGAGAGAGAGAGAGCGAGCCTTGTGAAAGTGTTTATATGTTGAGTAGTTTCACAGTCAAGCATCAAGAGAAAGAGATCAGCTGATTCCCATAAGCTCCTCTCCAGTACAACACACAGGCTCGGGCGTATGAAGAAGTTAGCCTAGCATTAGCATTGTGCAAAGTGAGTGGAAGTGAATGGATGTCCTATGAGACAAAAAAGGGGGAGCTTGAACAGGATGGCGGGAGGGTTAGTGCAAGGAGGTGCAGGTTGTTTGCAGATGGTGGCATTGATGTACAGTGCGGTGCGGTGCGGTGAGAGTCACCTACCTACAGGGCCAAAAAGCTCCGTCGCATACGGAATAAAGTCTAAAGGGAGGGGGGGAGTAAAAAATAAAAAATAAAAAAAGGAATTGGGGGTAAAACTGTAAACAATCCATGCAGCATTTTAAAAGCACAGTTCTTTTTTTGTTTCTTTCATGTGGTTGTAAAAAAACATGACATGTGAAGTGTTGAATAAACTTGTTGAGCAGGAGCAGAGCAGAAGTCGGTGTGCCAACTGCCTCCTGTCATTGTTGTCTTTACTTCATGTGCGTCAGGCAGGTTAATGAGGGGAATCAGTTTGGTGGATCAGGTCAGGGAAAGGTCAGTAAGGGATGAGGGTTCATGTGAGAGCTCGTCAGTGGTGACATGTGTGGCAGAGAGCAGAAGGCGTTTAGAGCCTCACCTTGCACCCTCTGCAGCTTGGTGCGTCCGAACGCCATGGGCAGGTTGAGGGGGATGAAGTGCTCGTGGTTGGACACGGTCATCAGGAACTCAAATTTCATTTCATTCAGCACCTGTGGCCAAAGAACAAACATGAGCACGTATGCTTTATGGAAATGTTTCATCAAACGGCCCCTGAGAATAAAGATCATTTAATCCTCGACTCCGGCTCCTGGTTGTCTGCACTGGTTCCATTTGTTAGTCAAATGAGCTGCTGGTAAAGAGAGCTGGCTCGGGCGCCATGAGCTGGTGACTGTTATGTGTGGGTTAGAGACCACATCGGCTATAAATCATATTGACCTTGCATCCTCATGTCTTCCTGTCTGTGCCTTCAACTTCTCACCCTTTCCCCCACAGAAAGGGCATCAACACTTTGGATACTTTAACAGGAGATATCTAACTGAACAATGTCTTTCATTTGTTATCAATGGTATCAAAAAGTGCCAAAAAAGAAACTCTTTAAGTCTTTGAAGGACGCACCCCGTCTCCATAACTTAATGACTGAAACATTACTGAGGTATTTGTGCCATTTAAACATGCAGGAATTTACCTGCATGATTAGTAATTAAAAAGAATGACAGGAAAAAGCCTTTGCAATTTCATATCAAAAGATCTTTTAAGTTCATAGAAGAGCAATGCGTCCCTGATAAACTTCAGAGGTAAACTCCTGTTCAAAATAGTTCTGAAACGTTTGGTAGCAAGTTAGACAGTGTGCGTATTCAGAGGAGTGGCTTGAAATCTTATTGGCCACGACAGATGCCACCAAAAATGTGTGACGATTATTGGCTATTTGCCTGAACAGAGGTGGTTCAGAGTTCATAGTTCTGCGTCGTTTGTGTTTTTTGTGAGGGAAGATGTTGGTCCGCAATTCACCGCCAAGCCGCTAGGGGGCAGTGGCGACGAACGAGGCGTTTGCGGTCTGTCCGACAACTAAACCAATCGAGGCTGAAAACGGTTGAATTTACAAACTCGTTAGCTCACTTAATATTTCCGTTAAGTAAAAGTAACCGAAAAGTAAGTCTGAGCTGACCAATCACAGTCCTTGCGGTTAGGGGCGCAGAAGTATAAATTAGGCTTAATGCATTAAATCCTCTATTAAGGCTGACTCGCAACAAGCAGCTCATAGTTTTCAGTGTGCAGATGTTTGTTTGCAATTCTGAAAATAACTTATGTTGTTATGAGTCCTCGAAGGATTAAGCTTAGACGATGTTTTTGTTGCTATCATGTTGTGTTAGCTAACAGTCATTGTGGCCAGTGCAGACAGAAAGGGGCCAACAAAAGCTCTTTAAAAACTTCAGGTCACCCCTGCACAAGCCGGGACCCCAGTTAGACCACCCCCGTCTGAAAAGTCTAGACACGCCCCTGTAAAGGCTATAGAAGGAGAAATGACCCAATATGGACTGTCAGGCACTTGTGTTGTTGTTGCCGTGTTTGTGATCACCTGACAGTCAAAAGCTTGGCCTTGTTTTTGAGTGGAAGATGTTTCTGTGTTCTGTCAGAGCACCCACCTTTGGATCTTTGAGACCAAAATGACACATGTAGTGGTTGACCAGACCGAAGGCAAAGCCCCTGTTCATGAAGGTCAGGCACCTCTGAGGACAGAAAACTCAGGTTAGGACACGTTAAAGTGAAGGAAGATCGCAGACAAACACATCTTTGAGAACACTTCTTCGAGTTCCCATGACGTCTGTGAACCTTTATGACTTCTGACCTCACAACATTTCTCAAAAAGCATCTCCAGTATTTATCCTGGTGTTACCAAGTTTCTGCTCGTGGAGCTGATTAGAAGAAGGCCAAAGCCTTTTGGGCCGGGTAGATTCAGTTACATCTGAACCAGTTGGCTGGTCCAATTCCATCAATGTGGTAACAGTTGGTTTCCTTTTTGCCTGGAAAACTAAGGGGCCGTAAAAACGGCTCTGTGTCTTAAAAACCAGCGACCAAATCCAGACCGTTCAGGACCAGAATCTAAACTTCCAAAGAGGAGATCCTGGCTGCTGTTGTAGACAGAGGAGCACGCTTCCTTGGTGTCTGATGATGTAGTAAGGTGACTTTAAGATTTAATTCAGTCAAATCTCACATGTTGCTTCTTAATGTTTTCGAGGGAACCCATAAAACATGTGAGATCAAACAGCTCCCTGCCAGCTGTTTCATTTTAACTTGTTGTGGTCGTCCGGAGCAGAGACAAAAACAAAGACCTGCGTGAGAAGATACAGAAACAATAGAAACAGCTTTTGATGTCTTTGGCTGTTTTTTAGGATTTTGAATGTGGTGTTCAGACCTTGATGAAGTTAGCCAGGCTCAGGTTGATGCAGCGAGCTTCCTCTTGGATTTCCATGTGGCGGATGGTGATGTGTGGCATGATGGACAACACCAGGGACTGGAGCGCCTGGTGGAAACTGTCCGGGAAGCGCTGGGCCCGAGGCATCTAAAGAAAAGTCAGGACAAATAGCACAGCTTGACTTGAAAACAATTAGACTCTAGCATGTCAAGCATCTTGAGGTCAAATGAACAGTTGGTAAACAGATTGCATTTCTTTTTTAATCTTAGCGTCATCACTTTGCTTTATGCAGAACATCTGACGTTGCTGGTTTATACCAGATGGCTCGCAGAGTCATCCCGAGTCTCCTGCTCTCCCCTGAGTTGTGTGTGATGAGGATTTTTTTGTGTTGTAACACCACAACATTTCCTTCTAGATCCCTGGCAGATAAAGAGGCTCATATTTCCGAACAAACAGATGTTTAAAAAAGGCGACGACAATCAGCTCAGTCTAGGCTGAAGAATGCTTCATGCATACCTTTATGCGGTTGCCCTCTTGCAGGAACTGGGCCATGGATTTGGCCATGATTTCACAGAAGAACCAGGAGTACTAGAGAGAGGGATCAAACAGAGTCAATGTGACATCTCCAGGAATTCAAATTTCCATGGAAAGACATTCAGAATATTAAAGCTGCCAGTTGAATTAGAGAAAAAAAAAAATATTACAAGCCGCGACATGCTGCCTGACATTGTTGTTACAACTCATTATGAAAATTGTTTACTTTCTGTTCTGCTGGTTTAAAGACACAATTCATAGACAAGTGTGCCACCTGCTGTTCAAAGTTGGAACTACAAGTGGACGGGGTTGAGGAAAAGGCAGACAGCAAACCTTAAGCAGTTTATTGCTGGTGTTGAAATCAGCCGTTTGCTTGAGCGTGGCCGTCACAGCGGTGGCCAGCACCTCGTGAGTGGTCGCTGAGTTTCCTGACGCAGGGTTGTTGGTCACAAATACGTACTGAAAAGAGAAGAAGCAGAAACCCATAAACACGTATGGCGCACTTTAAGTGAAAACTGACCAGCGGTAGAGGCGTGTGCAGCAGTCGCAGCGTTTGTTACCTTGACAAAAGAGCGCAGGTAGTGCTCCAGGCCCTCCTCGTGACATCTGGAGACGATGTGTATGATCACTCTGAAGGCACAGATAAGGCTGCGTTGTAAGACTTGAAGCATTCATTTGAATAAAAGGGGAAAAACTGCAGTCATGATTTTACAAGATGGGAGGGGATTAGTGTTACCCCAGGACCTCGGGTGCAACATCAGTGAGTCGGTGCGGCGCTTTTGCACGGGATAAGCAAAGTTTGTGATTTACTCCTTTTTAGGGATATTTCTGAATGAAAACCTTGAGGTGCTGCATGAGAACTACGATTTTCACATTTTACAGCACACAGCCTGCTGGACGTTAACTGGAAGAGAAAGACTAATCCGCAGAGGTCCCAGGGTAATACTGATCCTGTTGATGGTCGGGCTCAACGCACCGCAGAGAGTTGACGGCAATCTCATGGGCTTCTTTGGTCGCTGTTGTGAGCACCTCAAACAGCTGCATCAGCACCACAGGCAGGAAGTTTATGATCACATGAGTCTCCATGGCATGCAGGCACTACGGTGAAGGAAGACAGGAGAGTTCAGTCAAGTCAGTTAAACTGTCCAATGACGACGACTGTAAGCGCCTCGTGTGTCGAACAGCATTTTGTTTTTATGGACACGTTCATTAAACTCGCTTTGGATAGTGAGCGGGAGGATGTGGTTCAGATTAGAGCCTCTCATCCTTCACATAGAAAGGAGCCAGTTGATGTGGTTTCGGACGTCTCCCTTTGGAGGCTTTCAGGCCGCGCCCAACTAGGAGGAGAGCCCGGGGTAGACCCAGAGTTCACCGAAGGGATTATAGATCCTCTCGAGCCCCAGGAGGAGCGGGAAAACATTGGTGGGGAGACTACACAGAGACCTATCAGTATAACTTTTCATTTTGTGGCCTTGATTAACATCTTAATCATGTTTTACAACAGCTTTTATTTACATTCACACTGATTTGGTTGAATCTTGTAGTCTTCTTCTTTCTAATATATATATATATATATATATATATATATATATATATTTATTTTATTTTTTTTATTATATTTTGGGGCTTTTTCGGCCTTTATTGAGAGACGGAGAGAGAGAGAGAGAGAGAGACAGAGACAGAGACAGAGAGAGAGACACTGGATAGTGTAGGAAATCGGGGAGAGCGAGAGAGGGGAATGACACGCGGGAATGGGCCTCAGGCTGGAGTTGAACTTGGGCCAACCACGTGAGGACTACAGCCTCGATACATGGTGACGCGTGCGCTGCCGCTGTGCTGCAGGCGCCCCAACTTCTAATATTTTATGTGATTTCACTGCTCAGGTGAGGTTTCCTCAGTTCTGACTAGAGCTGCAGCTATCGAATATTTTAGTAATCGAGTATTCTATCGAATATCCCGTCGATTAATCGAGTAATCGAATAAATCATACTTTTGCTTAATTAAGGTTTAACTCGTCTTGGGTCGTCCCTACAAACCTGCTTCTTTGCAGTTACCATGGAAACGCCTGCTTGTTACAGCCAACCACCTCTGCTCTACAGCTGCTGATGATGCTCACCATATTACTGACAGGGTCCCAAATTCACTTTCTGATTCACTGGTCAAGGCGGCAGGTAGATGAAAAATACAGGCCAAACACGTTTTAATGGCTGAAATAACAAATAGTGTTTTGTGTAGCCTACACATCTGTTACAGTACATTTAATTGAGAAAGCATTATGTTCTGTTGAATCAATCACAGACTCAATCATTTTGTCAGATCAGGAAATCGAGAAACTTTAAATATATATTTGCTTGTCCGAGACTCTGGAATGAACACCTTCAAGAGTGAACTGAAGACGCTTTTATTTGTCCAGGCTTTTTAATTAGCCTCTTTAGGGCTGCTATGATTTCTGTATTGTCTTGGCTTGTATATTGTGTGTGATGTTTTTTTTAACTTTGTTTGTGACGCACCTTGCGGCCTCTGCCTGTGAAAGGTGCTATAGAAATAACCCCCCCCCACACACACACACACACACTGCATTAACATTGCATACTAAACACTAAAATCCATCAGAGAATAATAAATTATTATTCCACAAAACCAGTTCTGTCTTGATTTAGATTTGACAACATTAGACATGTAAAATAATCAGCCTGTTTATTATCTGAAGTGTGTGTATCTCTGTCTGCTCCTGCAGCGCGTGCATTCAGCACGCTCACAGACTACAGAGACCAGAGACGTGTCTATGACAGAGACTGTGAGAGGACGTTGCTATCGTAATTTTAGCTGCAAACACGGAGAGAGTGAACGGAGAAAAGCCGACCATTTGACCGGATCACGTGTTCCCGACTGGCTCGTATGGATCACGGATCAACTGTGTGCTGACTAAAAGTTAAAAGGGGCGCGCCGGGCTCGTGTGTGTGTGTATGTGTGTGTGTTAGCGCTGAAGTGTCTGTGTGTAAGAGTTAGAGTGCAGCAGAGAGAGGAGCAGGTAGCTGCAGCTACATTAAACGTGTTTTATACTCATAGCATAGTTTTGATGACGCAAAAAAACTAAACGAGGCCTCGAGGCAGCGAAAATTCCTCCATGAATTTTTGTAATCGAATTATTCGAGTTATTCGAGGAATCGTTTCAGCTCTAGTTCTGACCAGAGAGGGCATGGTGCGAAAATGCCCTAAAAGTCTACATAACACACCATGATTTATGATTTCCCACTGTTCCTTCGGCGAAGCTGGTCTTTGCTTGCACTAAGGTGTGGGTTTTAATTGAAGAGGGGCTGAAACTGAACCCTGAGGGCCCGAGTAGGTGATGTGAGACGAGCAGAACGAATTCCTGAGATGTTTCTGTCATGATGGAGATTGCCAGATCTGCGAGGACCTGCAGGGCTCCGACTGTGCTGTCGAATGTTTCCTGTGATATTCATTCGTCATGGAAAACCATACCTTCAGGTACTTGACGAGTTCTGCTTGGTTGCCCTCCGATGTCGTCCTCATCAGCTGGCAGTGCTGGAAGAATTTGTGAAGGTGCAAATCCTGCGCAGGAAACAATCCAATTCAATAATCACACACACACACACACACACTTTTCACAGCAGCTGTTCTAAGAATATAGTGACACTGTACCTGAGCGTATATTGTTGATGCTACATGGATCCTCAGTTTGAACAGAGTCTTTGCATTTTCCACCCACTTGACATCTGGTTGGGACTGTTGAAAAACACACAACTCAAAGGATTTCATTCAGTTTTCAGGAAAGCTTTACAACAGAGAAACATTTGCATCACTGTTTATCAGCTTTAAGAAAGACAGTGCTATCATGAAGTGTTGGTGAGAAACAAGCCTTCTGTTTAGCGACATTTAGCTTGCCTTTTAAATCCTGCTCGCATCCATTCGTTTCATTTAAGCTTTTTAGCTTTTGGTCGAGCCTGAGAAGACTTTTTTTGTTTTTTAGACTGTGAGGCACCTTTCTGGGGTTTTGATTTAAGAGGACTGGACTTTACCTTCTTGGTGTCCTGGCACAGATATCCAGGAGGCAGGGTGGCTGCTACAGGCAGCTGGAGCTCTGCTGATTGCATCCTCCCATCTTTGAGCAAAGGCATCCAGGAGTAACCCACTGAAACACACGGGAAAGATTCATTATGAGGCGGGCTGGGATATCAGCATGTAACACCGTGAGATCATCTGTGACATGAATAAAGAAGAAGAAACCAGTACATGATGGCTTCAATGGGGCAGTGTAGGTCTGTGTTTCATTCTTATTATTAATGCTGCATTCAGGGACACAGATAAATCCAGTTTGAAGCAGACTCACTCACCGAGTGACTCGACTCCCTCTCTCTTCTTGCTGCTGGCCTTACTGCTGGACTCACAGCTGATGTGGTAAAAAGTGAAGAGGATGTGGTGTTTGTCGTGCACGTGCACCGGCAGCTCAATCTTCACCTGCGCACAACGGAGAGGGTCAGAGCTGCAAACATCTTCAGCATCAGCCTGGTCCGAACATCCACAAAATCTATGAACACTGACAAAGCTTTCCCCAGAGCTCAGATATTTCTTTGGAAAAACAAAACAAGAGCAAACTGGACAACTTTGTGGGCGTGTTCGAGTCAGCAGAGACTCAGTGACAATTCCTTTGTGGATAGGGAGCTAAAACAGGGCAGACTGAAGGTACGGGGTGGGGGGGGGGGGGATTACGAAAACCTTTGTACACACTTTCTCAGCAGCCTCATTCTATTTCACACTCTAAAACTCGTATTGAAAGTTTTATTTCGTTTGTCTTCTCCAAACAGAACGAGCATGAAGTGACCTGAGAGCTGTGCATCTCATCTTGACTTATAATCAGGAGGAATAACTAAACCTAGCATTCCCTCTTTTTTTAACTCTCACATGAATACTGTGCAGTAACTTCAAACATGTTTGCATTCTTTGAAACATGTGATACCATAAACACGCGTGTGTCCCATCACTGTGAAAGCATCATGAGGTGACACCTGATTATATGTTGTAACCACCAGGGGGCAGCGACAGCTCAGAAATAGATTTTTACTGAGTCGTTCAGATGAAGATCCTCTGACAGGAAGTGACACACACACACACACACACAATATTTTCCACAGTTGCAGATCTTGTAACCAACACATTTCTAAACAATGACACGAGTGCATATCATCAAATCCTCCCTCTCCAATTTATGAATCATCTTGCTGGGTTGCTAAATTCTCCTCGCTGGAGAAGCAGAGACTTCCACAACATTGTGACACACACACACACTGTTTGGAGCACTCCTTGTCCTACTCCGACTGATGGTAAACCAGAAGACCTTTTAGAAGATGAAGAGATATGAAATGAAAGATGCTGAAAAGACAAAGAGTTGTGCTGTAAGCAGAAGTCTTGATGATGTAACAGGAAGCTTAGTCGTGTGGAGGTAAATCCCAGCGAGCATGCTCCCGTGTGTGTGATGTGGGTGTGGGGACTCTTAAAGTCCTAATCTGTTTGATATCAGGGCCATATGGAGCCCCTCTGCTCTACCTCCTTATCGCTATCCTGGTCAGACCTCTTTCACTGAGCTTTAATCTGTGTGTGTGGATGTGTGTGTGTGTGTGTGTGTGTGTGTGTGTATGTGTGTATGTGTGTGTGTGTGTGTGTGTGTGTGTGTGTGTGTGTGTGTGTGTGTGTGTGTGTGTGTGTGTGTGTGTGTGTGTGTGTGTGTGTGTGTGTGTGTCGAGGGGTCTGTAAGTGTTTCACCGGTCCAGTGTGAGGCCTCAGACAGATTTGTGGGATTATCTCCGGGCCAGTTGAGGAATTCAGAGAGAATTTGAGGGTTCAAGGTAATTTAAAATTAATAATCAAAGTTTCTACATTTCCGCTTCAGTTTGAAAAACCGGATTCTCCTGCTTTTACTTCACCTATTCCACGTTCATAATTTGCCTGTTTTTGCTGTATTCTTTTGAGTTTTTCACTTGGACTGTTCCGACGCGTGCAACAAGAGCGCCCCCTGCAGACAGCGCCTCATGTATCGTGCCGTAAACATGAGGACGTGATGCACTGTGCATTTCCACTTCTGCCTCACATGATCCCACTGTCTCCATCAAATCCTTCTGACATTTAAATTCTGTTCAAGTTAAAATTATTCATGGCATCAGCTCCGCCATGAGGAGTCATGAAGTAGTGACACCCTGAGGCTGATTGGCAGAGAAAGCTAGATGAATTACATAAAATGAAGATATTTGGCAGCAGTGATTTAAAAATTGTATCACACGAGGAGTCATGATGAGAACTAAGTTGAACTAAATCAATCCCTGAGTGTGTGTGATAACGCCATAACAGGCGTGCACAGCTGCGGCTCAGTGACGTGACACAGCTCCATCCTCTCACCTCGTCGTAGAACTCCGGGCTCTGATTGTGGTGCAACACGGCTGCGTAGGTGCTGCTGGTGAAGAGTGAGTCTCCTGGCTTGCCGTAGATGCACTGAAAGGCAAACACAGACATCAGTCATAGGACTGTGGCCCTTTGATGTTGGGGCACGGCGAGGTGAGTGTGCAGCCCTTCATTGTTCAGAGAACAGAGCTGAATTGATGAAACACATCGCTTGTGTCCAAATGAAAGAGAGCGAATAAGAAATCCACACCTTAGATATCACTATTACACCCATCTTATTTAAAGTGACAGTACCTTCCAGCATGTGCTGAACGTTTATATCAGATAACCACAGTTTTATGACCTCACATTCGTAGATAGATCACAATAGCATTTTTAGCCTAAATGGTATATAGAGTCTTTAGATGAAGATTATTAAATGAAGTGAATGAATGAGATGAAAAACATTCAAAGTTATTGTTTGGACTTGTTATAAGGTTTTTCTTTGCTTGTAAAGATAACAGTTAAAAATAAACTGCATGACATTTTACTCTTTTATAGTAGTATTTTCTTATTTGACCTGTACACTACAATTTAACAAAGCCTATTTCTCCAAACATATACAGACTATTTTTATTCTTCCGATTGCTAGCAGCAGCTATTCAAGACATATAATTTTGTATTTTACAGTGAGAGAAGGTTGAGCAGAGTTCAAGTTATCGTTGGTGCGGCCCTCTGACAAAATGTGGGTTTCTCATGTGGCCCCTTGTAAAAAATAATTGCCCACTGCTGCTTTAGTAGATGCAAATTTGTTCCGTTGTGAAAAATTGCTACATAGCTAAAGCTAAAGCTAAAGCTTGGTTTGTACCAAGGCTGCAGAGAATCCAAGAAGAAGCACTGTGGGAAAATAAACTTTGGTGGAAAGGTCGAGCTTGAGCAGGTCAGCATATATCTAATGGGGGGCGACAAAGGGGGAGGGGGGAGAGACTCGTTGTAATGGCTGATAATTAGGATGCTAACAATTGTAGTCATCTCTAATGAACAGTAATGAGCAGAGCTGGCCAGAGGAAGGACAGAGTCCTGGAGCCAGATGATTGAAATTGAGACTGATTGGATCGAGGGGAGGATGGGCTGAGGCTTAGAGGGAGAGAGGAGAGGGTTTAGATCGGTCAATCTGAGGAGAACACGCAGCAGCCGGAGTGGGGGGGTGGGGGGGGGGGGGGGGGGGGCTTAGCACAGAGTCAAGCAAAGATGGGTTGATTTAGATCAGAAGGTAAAGTAGCGATGCAGGCGTGGTGTTTAGTTTGTTCACAGCCACAGGAAAAAATAAATCCGCTGATGGGAGTCCAGATTACCTGAGTCAGGATGAGGGTTTGGGGGGCGGGGCCAAAGGAACTTCCTCAGATGTGATCTATCAGTGAGTCCTGCCCTGTTCTTACATGTTCTCGACCACACATGCCAAAACCTCGAGCCTCACATGGGAACTCTGAGACTGCTCGACGTGAGAGGGATTGAGTCACAGATTGAAAGTATGCTGGCTGATAAAACTTTTTCTACCTGGATTACAATCTTTAATCCTAAAATACGACATCAGCGTATGATGTGTTTAAATAAGATGAGTTACTTCTGATTGGTCACTTTACACAGCAGTCTCTGCCATCAGTGTGTGAACGTGTCGGTGTGACCTGAGGTGTAAAAGGCCTTCGAGTAGTCAGAACACCAGAAAAATATACACACAATAAAATAAACCGTGCATGTTCGCTCTGTTGTACGTGTTTGCAGCTCGTTCCAGCTGATACCAAAATGAATCCAAGAAGCTATTTACTGCACTACAATGGCACCGATCAATCGTAGGACATCTGTTAGCTGACTGTATTAAAATGGTGTGGAAGCGCTGACATTATACCCAGGCCTCCATCCAAAGGGTTAAATGTGCACATGCTGAGGGAGAGAGCCGTGCTCGACTACATTACAAAGTCTGTTTCATGAGCTGCGATGAATCAGGATTAAAGTCACAGCTAAAAGTATCAGCTCATATTCAATGGGTTGGGTCAAAGTTCACAACTTTCTACACTCCATCGACTGGCTGCATCGGAGGAGCTCGTCTCTTTTCAGGCGTTAAAGGTTAAGATCAGGTGAGCCCAAACACTAATCACAGCATGCTCATAGAAGCAGGTTTGATGAGTGAACATGTTAATAACTTGACTTTGTAGTCTTTGGGGAATCTCATCGTCTTCAGCGTTCACATTCCTGTCACCAAAGATCCAAAAAACCCTCCGCTTGATCTGATTACAAACCACATGGAGCTCCTTGTTTGTGTGTGACTTCCTGCCTCTGTATGCTTTGAAGCGTTGTTTGAGATCTCACAGTGTGTGTGTGTGTGTGTGTCAGATCTACAGCCTCCGACGTACTGTACAGTATACACGCCTGACTGCATGCTGATCTGTCCGTCTGTCTGCACCATCTTAATCGGGAGCATCAAGTGTAACTGTTTTGGCGGCTGCAGTCAAAGAATACATGTTTTCCTCTCTCGCACTGGAAAAAACAGAGGGAAAAAAAAAGAAGCAGTCCACACCGCTTTGATGACCGTTTCCACCCACAAATATTTGACATGTGTGGCCAGACAGAGAAAGAGGAGAGGAAAAAGAGAGTGACCGTTTATCATCTGCTGCTGCCAGCTGTAATAACCAGCTTCTGGAAGCATTTCCTCTCTCCTCTTCTGGCCTCTCAGCTGCTCATTGACTTCCACTTTGTAAAAAGCAATAAAGAGACGAGTTTATCATGTTGGAGGCATCTCTGCTATCCATCAAATCTCACCCAGGAAACTCCAAATATTTTCCTGTCAGATATATTGTTTCTGCACCAGGCTCCTGCTGATGTTTGTCTGTTTCATCACTAATGAGGATCCATCTTCCTCTTACTCTGACCAAACTGCAGATGCCTGCTTTATAAAATGCAGACCGACGTATGTCTCTTTATGTTTTTAGAAATAATCTGAACCATGATTCATCCTGGGAACTCGTTTGAGTGCATCAGTCTTCACTTCTTCATACAGAAAGATAACATCTTTCTTATTTGGAGACTAAAGTACGGCATCTTTGTACAAAAAAAAAAAAGTTTGGATAGTTTCAACACAAAGTTACAGGAATTAAAAAAAAACATTTAGTGTTTATTTAAAGGTCACACAGTATGTAAAACATTTTACAGTGTTTTCTCTACGTCTAATCTCCGTCTTCTGTCTGCTCCACGTCTCAGAAAATGTGTGTGGATTTAGAACAAGAAACTTCACACACAAGGAGAATATGTGACCTTTAAAAGCAACATATGATGAGGTGTTATTCAGAAAATATAAGCAATATATAAATAAATGATTTGTTTGTCTGTTATATTTTTGGTTTAATTTGACAGGACAGCTCCAAAAGAGAGACGAGCACAAAGAGCCGAGTTCAGATTCAAATAAAAAAAACAAAATAAAGTATCCATCGCCCCAACAAAAGATATCTTTGTAGAAGTTTGCCATGTTTGCTTGTGTTTGATTGGACAGATAGAGACAGAACTGTGGGGAGAAGAAAGAGGGAGATGACGTGCAGCACAGGGCGGCTTCTCGGACTGCAGCCTCTGTAAATGGCGTGCACGCATCAACTGCTGAGCTTAAATTATTCATCAACTTCTGATCTGCAATCAGACATGAGAACTACTTCATGTCAGTACTGGGGGTCAGCAGGAGTGCAGCTGAGATTCACCCGGGCTGCGGCTCCTTTTTAAAAGGTTAGAGGGAAGGAACAGGACCGTTTGTGTGTTGTTGGCGAAGGTTCGCAGAATGAGGATGAAACTTAGCAGCACCAGCTGGCCACCTACATATTATATTTAGTGGCCACAGGGCAGCTTTTCTTTTCAAAGTGAAAAGCCTTCTACGATACATGGCCAAATGTGTGTATCCTTTATAACAGGGACTCACCTTTAAAGGGGCTGCACCCTCTTCATCTGAATCTCTGAACTGGACACAGACTGCAATGTTTCTGGCCTGGGGCGGAGAAAACGTGCACAAGTTAATAATAGCATCCGGCAAACTGAAGAAAAAAAAAACCCAACAGAGAGAGAGAGAAGTCGAGGTTTATCTGGGACACAATCTCTACCCTCATTTTTACCACTTTCATTCTGAGTCCCACACCTTGGTGAAGCTCTTCTGGTTGTCGTATTTAAGCAGCAGGGGGTAGACGTACAGCTGGTTCTTGTAGGTGGTGAAGGGGTAGTTGTACTTGGCCTCCTCCGGGAGAAACTCCTCAACCTCCACTGACACCCGCTCACAGCCGTCCTCGAAGGGCTTCACGGGAATGTACGAGGAGGTCACCGTGTCTGGAGGGAGACGGCAGACAAAACCTCAACCTGCTTGTTCTGCCCTGCACACTCAACTCAACGTCATTCAGCGTTTTGTTTTTTTTCACAAACCGGAAATATTGCTTTTAATAACAAAACAGTAACAGCAAGTTCAAGTGAGCTGATGCTGAGGATGAAGACGGAGAATTTAACTGGAGTTGGTGGGAGGGGGCCCTTGACGTATATTCCCTGTGACTGGTGCAAGGTGTGAGACAACTTCAGTCTCCATGGTTACAGTGAGGGACATACCAGGGAAGTCCCGATACAACTTAACTACAACAAGTTTTGTCATGTGTACTGTTAGAAAAGGTTTGATCAAGTGATGCTACTCAAACAAGAACAACAGTAGGAAGGAGAAAAACCGACCCATTTCTTATTAACCAGCTGGCTACATACTTTAAAGCTCCAACATAATATCTACAGTGTTCTACAATTTAATAAAATAAATAAATTAGAAGACCCTGAAAAATTAAATAGATCCAATAAAAACAAATTATACTTTGAAAGTCTTTTAAATGGTCTGCTTATAGGAGTGTTTATATCTGAGATTTTAGATGCAGTCAAATAAAATCTGATATTCGTTTTCTGGCTGATCGATATCCGATCAATATCGGATCGAGACACCCCGACCACATATTGTATGTCATCTGTCGGATCAGGAGAATTTCAGAAGCATTCGTCACGAGATATTTTCAGGAGTGCCAATGTGTAAACAGCTAAAGACTCTCTCAACCTTTGACTGTGATTTAAAGGTGATCGACATTAAAGAAACTCAAGGTTGACCTGCTTTTGTGTTTCACATTCTGGTCTAGAAACGTTCAGCAGAGGCTCACTGTGAACCCACAGAAATGTGCGTCAGGTGTCACATAAGACCGAGCTTCCCGTGCTGTCTTGTGACGTACATCACTGAATGCACGGCAACATGTGACTTCACCTACAACAGGCTGGGCATCACTTTCTGTCACAGAGTGAGGGACTTACTGGAGAAGTCAGGGGGGACACATTCAATGGTGACGTTCAGTTGTCCGGGGATGGCCTGAAGTTTGCTCTTCTCAGGTCTGACAAGGACCAAAGAAAAAAAGAACAACCAAGAGCAATCAAGTCTGAAACAAGCATCATTTTAAATACAGAGATGGTTTTTTTGATGGGAGGAAAATCCTGAATAAGCACCAAAGTTGTGTTCAAATGAACAGAGAAGTCTCCTTTGCACTATATGTGGAAGTACATGTTCAAAATGCAATGTGTTTTGTGCTACGGTAACCAAGCGCTGGCTTTTATGGCTGAGCGGCGGTGATGACTCACTTCCTGATGTCAGCCAGCAGCTTGATGACGTCGTCAGTGGAGATTTTGCTGCTATCCTGGCGGTAGAGAGGAGAAAACTTCCCGTCCATGTCGAGGCTGCCCTGAGCGTCTTTGAACACTTGCCTGGAAACACAACACACACACGGCTACAGCTCCACACTCACGTCTTCATTCAAGGTTAAAGGACTCAAACTGGAAACGGAGGAGCTGGCAGGACAGGGCAGCACGATGTTTGTGTGTGTGACGCTGACAGGTTACAGTGACACCTCGAACCCAAACTGGAGAGCACAATGATGGCCCTGTTTGGTTTAGTTAAGAAGAAAAGCAGGCCTAATGGACGAGCTCTTTGGATGTTTTTACAGCAGGTTCTCTGTGGGTTACATGACTTGCGATAACCAGAATAACAGGATACAGCTATTCTACGATACTGGATATATCAAGACAATCATTGTTTGAGTATCAACTTCTCTGATTATCATGAGAATACTTCATTCCCCTAAAAAGTGCAGATTTAATGCTTTTTTGTTGTTTCCTCTTGTTTCGTCCATCACGGTTAAACTTGTAACTTCTTTTCACCGACGTCTCACATCCTCTCACTACTCTTGCACTTCTGCTTGTTTTGTCCACGTTTGCCTCCTTGAGGTGAAAAGCATCTCCACGAGGAGTCATGAAGCCGGGAGCCGGTGAGTAGAACCAGAGTGCTGTATTTTTATATGAATTAAAATATCTTATATTTGACAAGCAGTGATTGGATAATCGTGTCACAGGAGTTGGGATCAGGATGTAGTGATATTTTTTTCCCACCCCACATCGTTTGTTTATTTATTTATTTTTTATTTTGTAATTTATTTCTTAAAAGAAAAATCACTCAGGATAACATACCGAGGTACTGGTCCTCGATTTTACAGTTACAATTTCTTTTTACAACTTTCTACCCGCCCTTATAGAGGTAGGCCAACAAAAAACTAAACAAAAACACATCCTGTCTGCTCTCTCATGGATAATGTGTAAACTCCATCATGTGTAGAAAGCTTGATACGTATTTATAATTTGTTGATGTGAACATGATTTAAAAAAAGTGTAAATTTGACATATTTCTCCGAGATCCATGATGATCTGTCGTGCACTCCCACACGGCTGTTTTAAACGTGAATGAATCCAAAGCACAGATCATTGCTGTTTAATATTTGAACTGGTGGAGTGTCTTACTTGGCAGCCCAGGCGAACGGCATCCTGTACTGGCCTAAGCGTTGGCATGTCTGCTTGGCAGCTTTGAGGACCTTCTGGGCGGTCTGCGGAGAGACACACGAGAGAAATCCAAACACAGAATCAATATGGTGGAGAGATCCCAATATGTGGAAGTGATAAATAAAGGCTGCTTTCGTCTCTGGTTTGCTTTGGTTTGATACGGAAAAAAAAAAAGAGCTGGACCTTGTTGATGTCGGAGGTCTTGATGTACGGCTCGGCGCAGTGAGTGATGCCGTTCTGTAGCACCTTCTCCACACGGGCCACCAGGAAGATGTCAGCGTGGGGGTTGGTCACTGAAAAGATCCCCTGCAGGAGAGAGGGAGAAAAAGAGAGAGAGAGAGGAGGATCAATTCAGCTGGGACTTCATTAAGGCTGCAAGCAATGTGCTCACAATCCACACGTCTGAGGTTATCAATAAATCATTAAGTCAGGCCCAATATCCCTGACCTTACACTGAAACAAAGGAACCCTCATACCCTGCATATGGGGACGTAAACAGAGAAGAGTCTGGAGCCTTGGAGACGATATGTATGACAACATTCTGTCTGTAAAGTTGCCCATGAACTGAGCCAATGATATGCTCCTGATCTCCCATGGAGAAAATAATCAATCCATTAGATTTATCTACAAAATGAGGATTGCTTTGTCCTCACAGGGAGGAGGGTCCTGGTTTGAATCCTCGTGGTACAGGAGCCTCTCTGTGTGGAGTTTGCATGCGTGGGTTCTCTCCGGGCACGCCGCCTTCCTTCTAGAAGTCTCCGTATATGTGAATGTGAGTGTGGCCCTGTGGTTGACTGGCAAATAAGTCCAGGGTTTACTCCGGCCTCTCGTCCAATGACAGCTGGGATCAGTTCCAGCCCACTGCGGCTCTGACCGGGAAAAGCAGTACAGATAAATGATGTCTTATGATTAAGGGGGGCGGCTGTGGCTCAAGCTGATAGAGTCTCCTGGCCAGAAGGTTGAAGGTTCGATTCCCCACTTAACCCCACATTGCCCCCGCTGCTCCGTCAGTGTCGTACGAATGTTTACGAATCGGGTTAGTTCCTTCTGATGGAAACTTTTTGTCGTCAGTTTGCTTCACCTCCGTCCTTTTTCTTTGAAGGGCAGGTGGGCGGAGTCGACATTCTCCTATAAATGTGCTAACAGCAACGATACTGACGAGAGAAAGACATGAAATCATCACGTCTTGAAACGGCTGACATCATTTTGCAGATGTCGTGGCTGAATCCGTGGTTGTGTTTATACTGGCAGACTGAGAGAGTCAATGCGGACTCGCTCTGTCTTAATAGGTCGCCTGCGTCTCTGCAGAGCGAGAGCAGGGGAAGTGACTGCTGCACGCTGAAGTTCAACAGGAAAACCACACAAGGCTTCACATCTATATTTTTGCTCTTGGGAGGAGGGGGCCGTCTTTCATCTTTGCAGTGTCAGTTGTCACAAACAAACACACAAACGGGGGGACAGAAACGACGTCGGGCAAAGTGCAGATAAAGGTCTTGTGGGAGGTTTTTGGGAACAGCGACAGTGAAACGAACAAGATAAAGTTGATTGGAAACAGAAGGGGGTCCCAGCACTAGTCTTCAAAGTTGAAGGACATCATGAGAAAAGAAACTGGATACATATTAGAGAAGCAGCAGACTACTTCCTGGTTTCGCTCGCAGCCACAATCCTGCTCTTGGTTTTAAATTCGAAGCTGCTTCAGTTTATGCTTCCTGGTATAACTAAGTGTCACTGCTGCCTCTTGTCCTGGTTTGTATCTGGGAGAAATACTCCTTGTGTATTTGAACAAGTGTATTAGATTTGTGAGTTATGTAACGGGCTGGAATAGAGGCTGCTGATGTAAGAAGTGGAGGCTCTGTCCTTGGACCACACCCAATGCACCTAAATTAAACTGTGGGCTGCAGAGCTCGAACAGCGCGCTAATCACAGAGGGAGAGGCCATGCTTTACGGATGCATCTGTCCGTATGACGTCTGAGTGTGTGTGTGTGTGTGTTGCATTTTCAGATGTCTGAGACAAAGCATAACATTAGGCCTCTAAATTAGACATAAGGAAGCTCTGTTTTCTTAAGCCTGCAGCTTTAAGAGCAGTGTGCGGCAGTCCAGCTCAATATTAGAAATACTGGTTTTTGTCATGAGCACTTCATCCCACTGACTTCTTTTAATATTCTTCTCAATACCTGTCAGATTGTCTCTGTCATCATGAGACATTCAGGACCTCCAGGAAGACGCGTTTACTTATTGTTTCAAGATTCAGAATCATGCAGAGTGAGGCAGCTTTCAGTTTCTACGCCGTCAGCGGTGGAAAAAAGCTCCAGAGAAGCAGAGACTTACTCAGTCTTATAAATCACTACTTTTATATAACCTTTCATTTTGATCTCTTTGTGTTTCAATGTCTTCATGTTCTCTTAAAACGTTATTTTGCTCTTTGTATGAATTGTGTGCTTTACAAAGAAAATAAACTTGACAAAACTTTAAAGCGCCTGTAATTACTTTTACGTTTGTTGATTTTGGCGCCCCCTGTGGACAAAGCTGTACCTCTCTTTACTGATTTTGACCTATAAAGTCTTTTTTCATTTAAAATAAATAAATCCTGCTGACTTATAACATTTTAATGTTTCAATCATGTAGATCGTGTCGTGGAAAATGTAAAACACTGATTCTACAGTGTGCCGTTTATCACTTTGTCTGCCACCTACCCCCCGACAGCAGTTTAAGGTCTGTTTGATGCCCAGGAACGAACTCCTCATAGGAGCGTTAAATCCTGTTTTTCTCCGTCGCTGCGTCACGTCTCTCCTCACAGAATTGGAAAGCGAGTATTTGAATACTTTTCAAATCCTAACTGGTGCTAATTAACAACAGGCCCCAGTCTCACCGAGTGACCTAATCGCATGAAAGAGCCAAGCAGTCGGACTGTGTGTATGCAGACGAGTTCGCCTGAGCCAAAGGTAACACGCAGGTTTCCACGACTACGCCGATGACACACTGCTGTGTGTTTCCTTGGATATAGAAAACAACACCCTTCGAATAATAACTGTAGTGTATAAACTTTTACATGATTGTTTTCTCTCATATTGTCACGATGGCGCTCTTAACATTCGGTGACAGCGTCTTGTGATATTCACTTTTTTCTATATTTGTATTCATTGTCCTGTTTTTGGACTAATGTTCAGCAGCTTGACTGATCCCCATTTAATGGAGGCTTTTATTTATTTATTTATTATTATTATTATTATGTACTGTAGGTACTAGGATAAACATGGCAACCCATGAAGGTCAGATTTGGACAAATCTTTACCGAGAGATATGCTCATTATCTTTGATTTTAACAATAAAAAGAAAGTTCTACACTTTGATAAAGTGGGAAAAAAAACAGAGTCAGCGATCATGAGGCATCATTCTGGTTACTTAAAACACGGACCAGCTGCAGACTGTCTGTGACATATATACTCAACCACAGCCCTGAAAAATGAACAGTGTTAATACATTTACATCGGTGACTGGGGTTTAGTTTATTTCCCTTCGTGTGTTTCTTGTAAACTGTTTCAGAAGACTGAGGTTCTAACAGGTTTTTTTATGATCATAACTTTCCCTCTAGCTTTCTAAGAAGTCAAATCATTAATACTTAGAAAAAGTCTCAGATGTCAACACTCCTGAACTTTTATATTGATCCTTTTTAAAGTGGCTGCTGGATAAAAAAGAAAAAGAAAATGGGTATAAAAGCATAAAAGCTTCTGTTTAACAGATATCTTAACAAGTGATGGAGCCAGCAGCAATAAATCCTTTAAACAGGAGCTCCTTGGTGTGTGGATCTTTTTCACTTCCGTTATCTTTCTGTGCAGGTTGACCGTCATAAATCTGGTCTAGTGTGAAGAACCTGCACAGGCTGAAAACCAACTTAAAGAAACACATGACGGCAAAGCAACAAGGAGCAAATGATTAACAAGTGTCTGACTAAGTCTTGGCTGAATTCCTCATGTGGCCTCAAAGCTTTGAACACCAGCAGCTCGTACGAGATGAAGTATCAGTTTCACATCAGTCAAAGCCACGTCAGCAAAACCCGGAAGCCAGAACGGCTAATTAGCTGCTGCTGCTGCTGCAACCCCAGAGTTTATCTGACGTGTCTTTGGAAGTAAAAAGGGGCCAGACCTCAGAAATACGACACAACAAAGCCGTCTGCTCTTAATTATAGCACACAACAATTTAAAACTATCATCTAATTAGCAATTTCCTTTCATCTTTTACATCCCTGTAAATCATGACTTCATAAATGTCCCTTTCCCTTCAAGCATGCTAAAAGTTCAACTCTCTCAGGGTATTTGTACGGGACCAGCTCCGTGCTTCAAAGCCGTCTGAAGGAGCCGTGGAGGATGGCCCTTTTTTTTCTGGAAGTTTGCAACCAGTTGAGAAGATCAGAGCCGGTCAGTATGTGAAGTTTGATTTACAGAAACTTGCTTTTGACTTTCACGCCTTCCATCTCTGAATCAGGTTGAGTCATTTCCTGGAACAAGCAGCTGTCTAAAACCAGCCCATACCTGTGTGGGGAAGCGCAGCAGAGCCTCCGACACCCTCTGAAGAACCGGCAGGCCGTTCCCTTTCCCAGAGTCTCCGTTCACCATGACTCCCCCACCTCCTCCTCCTCCTCCTCCTCCTCCCTCTGAGTCCGACGAAGGAGAGAGCTGGCCTGAGGCGTCCGTCAGCATCTCCCGGACGCAGGCCGGGTTCAGGTCGATGTGGAAATCGGCTGAGATTTTGCAGCTCTTTGAAACGTCGAAGAGAGCCAGGCTGATGAAGAAGGGTTCCACCTGAGGTTCAGAGAAAAGAGATGATAGCTTTGTGAATTTCTCCGTCTGTGAGATGAATAAAGGATAATCTCATCTTATCACCGGATTCATAAACTTAATTTTTTTTAAAGCTTAATCCCTTTCATCAAGAGTGCAATCAGTACTCCATTTTTTTCAGAAGCTTTGGGGAGTTGTATGAACCTGTGGTAACTTATAGCCTACCATCTTTGACAGAGTCACGACAATCACCATGGTAACCCTAAGATGGCTACTTCACGTGTTCTTAAACAGCTTTTTTTCATCTCTGAAATGTGAATAAAAGCTGCATTTAACACCCTTTACACATCGGATCCTCTGGCAGACATGGATCTGTACTTTGTACACGCAACGTTTTCCTGTGATCATGAGTCACATCCTTTTGTTTTCTCGACAGCAATATTTCAACATTGACTTGTTTTTAAATTTTGGGGCTTTAGATAATGCTCATGTTCACAGAGATCATTTCATCATTTTATTTCCTAAGCAGTTTACTTTTTTTTTTTCATTATCTCTAAAACTATTTCAAACAAGCTCCAACAGCTTTATGACACTGAGAAGCAAGTAAAATAGCATTCATTCATTTATCGACCAAAATCCATTTAGACTGAGAGGTGTTGCTTTTTAGGGCAAATATTGTGCTGCACTTAAAATGTGACTAATTTTGATTAATTAATTAGAAAGAGTTAATTAGTTATAATGTCTTAATCATGTCCCACCCCTAATTAAAACAGAAGTTTAAGAAACATTTGTTGCAGGAAAATTGAATTTTAAAATGTAAGATGGAATATTGACTCAAAGGAAATGCTCTCTGTGAATCAGACAAACGACTTCTTCTCTGGTTAGATAGCAGCGCTGGCGCTCACTCAGTGCTGACCACACATTTGTGAATGAGTTTGCTCTCGTTGGATGGACGGTTCCTGCATTGTTACTAAGGAAGGAACAGAGAGGAGGAGGAGAGAGCGTGCCTCTAAACCACAGATATGATTCAACTCGTCTACAGGAGGAAGAGCTCCAACTGAAGCTTTGATGACTATTAACCACCCCACACGCTCTGAGCTGCTGCCAGATGTTAGCAGCCGCTCTTTGCTGACAATACAGAGAAATATTTCAACATTTATCAGACCAACTTTCTGCACAACATCTTATTTGATAAGTTTAAAGCTTGGATGATTCCAGCGTAGATATATTTTTAAAAAATCACAACAAAGTCAAAGTGATTCTTTCAGGAACTAATTGGAGAGGTAATAAAACAAAACATCTGACACGTGATTGGTTAAAGACTTTGAAGCAGGAAAATGTGCAAAGTCCAGACATAGTTAAACCAAGTGAAACAACGCCTGCAATCTAACTGTGCTCAAACCATCGACACGCCAACATATCGTTATGTGCGCCTTGAAGTGACACATCGATGCACACGACTGCAAAGCTGTGATGACGGTTTTTAAAGATATGTGACCGATGGTGCAGATCACAGAAACACCACAGCCATAGCTCCTCTGATATTCAAGTATTTGAAAGTATTTCTAGGATCTCTGAGGAACTGAATGGAAGAGTTTCAAGTTGTAAGAACAAATAATTCTCGACAATAAAAAGGATCTATTATCGTGATTTCTGTGTATCGGTCAGTATCTAAAATCAATGTCATGTATCGTATCGAGGCCTCAGTGTCCTCATACATGTCATGATGTTGGCTGAGTTCATTCTAAATGACGTCTGTTTGGTGAATGCCAGTAATTAGTAGGTTTATTGAAGTGATATGAACTATGAGGATACCCCACAGAGAGCACATGATAGGTGTGAGGTCACGAGGCTTCACTCTGGGACGTCTTTTAACCCACTTTATGACTTTTCTGCATCAACTCGTGACGTTTATCTCCACCTCCACACGCCTTTTTGTGTCTTTTGTTCTTAGATGTAAACTCTTTTTTCTGCTGCTGCCATGACGTCTACCTCTGATCATTCTGTACCTAAAGATATAATGTCCCGGTGTATGTAGGTAAATATATAAATCAACATTTGTAAAATGATAACCGATGGTCAGATAAGTCTCACGCCGTACAGCGACGTCACAGCTTGCAGCCGTGACTTGTGAGAGCGCTCGCAGCACATGAACCCAAACGTTCAAGATGGCTCCCTGCTCTCCCTCTAATGTAAAGTCATCAAGCCGAGTTCGAGCCGAACAACCTCGCTTTGAATATCTCATCCCTCACCACGCACCACTAAACGACTCTCCCACACGCTGTAGGTAATGAGGCCAGCCCGACCTCCACTCTCTGAAGCGTTTAACCTCCCGAGGATCAGGAAAGCCTCTCTGATCACAGAAGAGCCTTCTCACTCCGTCCACTGAACTGGAAAAACATCTCCAAAACAATCCTTCAATCCCCCACCCTGGAGAAAATCACAGACACTTTGTATCAGCTGTTTTATCTACTTAACTGGAGGGCCGTATAAGTCTCACGGGTCAACGTTTAACTCCACATAAACCCAGAAAGAATCAAGATATAAAGAAGGGCTCTCTCCTTGAATGGCCTGGTTCTTTCACTTTCAGACAGGGCACCATGAATTATGAAGGTATATTATCTGGGGCAGCAGGTACTGAGGGTGAGGACTGTACATGCTGCTGTAAAAGCACTAATGTGTGTTGTGGCTGCATCTCCTGAAGTGTTGTTGGTTTGATGGCATGGGGAGGCAAAATAAGGACGAAGATTAGAGAGTAAATACAGACACAGTATGCACATGGAAGTAACGTAATGACGTACATTTGTGAGGACGCTGTCACCCTTCTCACTAACGCAGCCCTGGAGACTGAAGGTCAAGTCGTGGCAGCTGACGACGATGCGGCGGCCGAAGCGCTCCTCAAACGGCTTCACGTCTGGCTCGATGCCGGAGAAGTCCAGCCGCTGAACGAGCAAGAGAAGAGGAGGAGGAGGAGAGAAAGGGAGGAGGCAAGGAGGCAGAGGATAAAGCAAAAAGATTGAATCGATGGAGAGGATGAGTGAGGACATGTGTTGAGAAAAAAGAAAAAAAAACAGCAGAGGATAAAAGAGAGGGAAATGGTGGGAAGTGGAGTGAGAGATGAAACGGTGTGAATCGATAGTGAATTAATAAATAATGAGATGACAATTCAAAGAAGCGTCGTCTGTACCTGCGTCTCAGGATCAAGAGAGAACAGCTTTTGTCTGCCCTCGTTCCTGTTGAGCTTATTGAGCTGGTCCGTCTCCCTGGCAAACTGCGCACAAACACACACACACACACTTGAAAAATGATATAAGGCTGTCACATCTCATTAGATTTCTTAAACGTTCAGTTGTATATAAAAGTATTAAAGCTGGATGAAAGACGGAGCCCTGTCCAAGTTACCTTTCACGCATCATTAAAGCAGGCATCATGTAGATCCTATGAAATTATCTCTCTGAGTCATGACTGTCTGAAGTGAGTGAGGAGCGCGAGCCCCGCTGGCTGACTCCTCCCCTTGTGTATAAATAAAGCTGTTTAAGTCAAGGACTACGGATCAAGTTTTGAAATCCCGGTCAGTCTGTGTGAACGTACATGCAGTGTGACACTACGTGTGCTAACATTAGCATGCTAACACAACAATGCAGGACACTGGTAGCTACAGCTCGACCACCGCTTGACTCCTTCGTGCCAACACGAGGGCTACAGCGACTCTGAGGAGCTTTCTCCTGGTGTCCATCTTGGCGTCCCCTGTGGACAAAGTACATTTTGTCCACTAAATGCTTCGGTGGTAATTTCCGATGAAGAATCTAATCCTGCTGAAATTTTCAGTTTTCTTTTTAGTGGTGTTTTTTTTTGTGGGTCACGTCGAGACATTAGCTTTAATTACACTGGGTTTTATAACCAGCTCAAAAGTCCTCACAGCAGCTTTAACAGAGGTAGAATCTCTGCCCCTTGGTGTTTTTCTCTGCCAGTAAAACAACACAAACAAGGAGAAGGAGGAGACATGCAGACAGAGAGGAGGGAGAGGGGCATCTAATGGAGACAAATAAATCAAACCCTGGGGTCACAGTAAGAGCTCTTATCCAGCGTCCTCCCCATCTCTCCTCCCCTCGTTCGTTCTGTGACGGGCCTCGCAGACAAACTCAAAATGATCTGGTCTGTGCAGAGAGAACGGGCTGTGCTGCGAGGGCCCGGGGCAGCTCAGAGCACACAGGGCTTTGTTGTGTGTGTGTGTGTGTGTGTGTGTGTGTGTGTGTGTGTGTGTGTGTGTGTGTGTGTGTGTGTGTGTGTGTGTGTGTGTGTGTGTGTGTGTGTGTGTGTGTGTGTGTGTGTGTGTGTGTGCATAGCTCAGGGTTTATAGACGCTTTAAAACCTCTGTGGAATGAACACTGCTTTTCTCGGACACTGAAAACGAACGCAGACGCTGAGAGTCAAACAAAGAGCGATGTAGGCATTCAGAAACAAAGGATGGTGTTCTGAGGTGGGTCTTTCTCCGTGTTCATTTTCATTCACGACTATCTTCACCGCTAACTATGCAGTGACAGGTAGAAGAAAATCAGCCTGCCCTCGAACTATGAAACTATCTGCACGGCTCTCAGTCTTCATATTATCAAAAAGGAGGGGTCAGCTGATTCGTCTGAACAATAATCAATAATAATCAAGCCATCCAGTTCGTCGTTCGTACCTTCATGAGTTCCGGCTGTAAGCTCCTCCCCATGCTCTGCAGCAGGCTCTCACCTTTCCCTTGGCTTGTGGTGTCGTCATCTGAGCGAACAGAGCAGTGATCATGCATGGATAAAAGTTATCAGACACACCGAGAGATCGCCTTGATAGACAGATAGATCAACATACTCTCTCGCTTTATGTTTCCTTAATGGCTCTGCTGTGATTCCAGAGAGGACCGACTCATATCTCACAGTCAACTGGCTAAATCAGAAAGAGGCCATTCACCATTCTGCTGACGTGTGATGGACTGAGTGAACTTTTACTGCCCCTCCATCTCTCTGGATGGTCTCACACTCGCTCATAGGCGTCTTGCTGGCCCGAATGTTTTTCACTAGAACATTCTGCTGAGAGTATTTTATTGTATTAAGGGGAAAGAGGACCAATGGATGCTGGCAAGACCGACACAAAGTGCATAAAAGTGCTGGCTTTCTTCCAAAGAGCTGGACAAGCAGACTCCCTCTACAAGTAGCAGACGGGTTTTTTTTTTTAATTTGGGAGGAAACAGAAGAGTGAACAGGACAGCCGAAAAACTTCTTGATTTACGTCTCTACCTGCACAAGTAGGTCGTATTCTCTTTTTGGAGGATTTATAGCTTAAAACACTTCCAGTTCTCTACTCCAGGTAAAGTCTCCTTTTTTTTCCTCTTATGCAACACTGGAATATGGAAGCCATTAAAATGTGGTTCAATGTGAGTATAAGTGGAGTTTTGGACTTTTTTCCACTGCGAAGGAAAGGGATTACTTTAACCCTGGGCCCTCCACTGAAACAGGCTCAGCAGTAATGTTCATACCTGTTATTATTATCATCACTGCATGGACCATGACTGTGCACCCTCCTGGTAATGCTGTTAATCACAGCGTCAGTGAAAGAGGATCTGAGCTTGTTTGTAATAGTTTGGGGTGGGGGGGGGTTTCCGATGTGACAGCGCAGCTCACCGAGGGAACATTCCAGCGTCTCTGCACCGTTCCTCCGGTCCTGGCTGGCGGTCTCCACGCTGCTCTGCAGAGCCTGCTTCAGCGTGACCACCCACTCCTCCATCTCGGCTTCGCTGTCTGCAGCCAGGAAGTGGCTGTAGCGGTCCTGCATCTTCAGCTCGAAGCCGTTACGCCGCATCTTTGGGCTCTATGGGAGGAAAGTTTATTGCATTAAATCCTCTGATTTATGTCCCCCTTTCACTTTCTGCTAATAAGAGGATTGCTTTAGTTTGGAAGAGGATTTGTCTTGGACTTTCTACTTCCATGTTTATCATTTTCAACACAGCTCCGCACTGTAAAGATTGTTATTTGTTCAGTTTGCGGTGCACAACATGCTTTTGATAGTCAAACACCTCGTCCTCTGTGTGATTCAGCATTAAAGCAATCGACTGGACTGAGTCTCGGCGCTCGGCCAATTCATCTCCTGAATGTGCTCATCAAACTGAAAGCTTCCTGGCAGCCTCTCTGCTCGGTGCAGATCTGAATGAGGTACCGACCTGATCCGTGAGCCAGCAGTGGCCTCTCATAATCAGCTGGAACCGGACTTCGCTACCCAAGTCAGTGGAATGCTGTAAATCCTTCCGATCAAAACGGCTAAAAGCCTCTGGAGCGTGGTAAGACACGGAAACACACGGGGGAGGGAGGGAAGCTTGTACCAAGGAGGAAAAGTTTCCAGAGGGCATGGAGCAAGTTAAACCAAAGTGTAACTTTTAATAAACAACACGGTGGAGGATTGACGTTCTGCCTGTCTTGGTCAGGACACTCTTGAAAAAAAGATCTCTAATCCCAAAAAGTGAAACGATGTTAAAAAGTGCTCGGAAACAGAGGCGCTGTTTCCAGGCTGCTACCAGTCCGGTAGTCTGGGGTCTTAATGAAGTTCGGGACTTGTTCCAGTTGAGGCTGCAGGAGTGAAAGGCTGTTTTCTGGCCGCAACCTAATCCATCAGGCTAAACGCTGACAGTCTAACAACAAGTGAGCATGCTTGTTTTTGCAACAGCAGTACCTGCACGACGTCTATGCACGAGTCCAGGTAGATGGATCCTTTGGTGTCCTTGCAGTTCTTCTCATCCTTGTAGGAGTTGAGGATGTAGGAGCCGTCGGGAAGCTGAGACAGGTAGAAGTACCTCCTTTTGAACACCTGCAGATCACAGGAGACCGAACCGTCAAGGTTCATGTCAAACAGATAGAAAAACTTTTATCAGGGAAAATGTTTCCTGAGTATGTACATGTCTGTGCTGAGCCGACTTAAATTGCAGTGAACTGCTGAATTCTTGTCTTAAATAGATTTCTGTGAAGAGGAGCCATGTCCTCCTTCCTCTCGTCTGTGATGAGCTCTGTGTTTCTCATTTGTTGCATGAATAAGAGGCAGCAGGTCTGGAGGTGACTCACCCTCATGGAGACCGACAGGCTGCTGTTGATGTTGGCCTTCTGGAGCCAGCCCTGCTTCATGATCCCTCCTCTCTGGGAGCACAGAGACGCTGAGTCCTGACAGACACAAACACAAACGCTGCCAATCAATCAAGACCGACTTCATCACACACTTTCATTCACCTTCACGATTATGTCAGGATTATAGAAGCCCGTTTTCACCAGTTGAATAAAAATAAAAATGTACAGACTTTTTTTTCTCCATTGTTAAGTATTGCTTTCTCATAATTATGAGATATTATACATAGCATCTCATTATCATTAGATAATGTCATAATTATGAGAAAGCAATACTTAAGAATGGCGAAAAAAAAGGTCTGTACATTTTTTTTTCAACTGCCGGAAACGGGCTTCCACACAGGAAGTAAATAAAAAAATAAATAAATAAATAAACACGCTCACCATCAGTAATTTCTGCACGTGCTGAATAGCACTCTTTAACACAGTATGACATTCGTTTCACTAAATAAAGGGTTCAGGTTAAGTCAGTCACTGGGGTCTGTGGGCCCCCCAGTGGGTAATGACGTGGGGTTAACATGAGTCCAGCTGGATCCATTTTCAGCTGAATGTATTTGCTTTTAAATTCACGGATCTTCATAACACAGCCTCATAACTCGTAACCATCATGGGACTGATGGTGAGCACAAGCATTCATCACAAGGGGGAAGATCCTCCGCTCTCATGCACACGCACACGCACACACACACACACACACACACACACACACACACACTAATTGAATGCATGTAACTGTGTAACATGACACTCAGTGGACGGAGGTCGAGGTGTGTTCGTGTGTGATCACAGCTCAGATGAGCTTTATCACATTGAAGTGACATTTCTTGTCCTCTGAGCGTCACGCCTCCTCATGCGTCTCCAGTTTGTCCTGTAATCTAATTGGCTCTCCATTTATCCCTCCTGTAGCTTCTCCCTCAGACGGAGAGCGATCGTTGGCGGCCGCCATCACCTGTCGCCCCATGAGTGCTTTGTTATGGATCTACAGTTATGGCCCTTTGGTGGGTATAAACAGGTTGCATCCAGCACATGATGTAGACAGATCCTCTAAAGGTATTACCTGCTCTAGTTTCTTTCAAGTTCTTGATATTTCACTTATTCGACAATACAGCTGAGGAATATCCATCAACCCCAAAAAAAATTCAACAACAGCACGAAGCATTACGAGAAGTAATGCAGCCATCATCTCCTTCCGCTCCCTGCAGCACAGCAGCATTTGTTTGCCTTCAATTAGACCCTCCCTCCCTCCGTCTGAGATTATCCGGCTGGAGGGGAGGAGGAGGAGGATCGATGAGGGCTATTTATAGCTCCGAACATGCTGCTGGTTTGTCCGCCCTGCACTCAGTCTGAAGGGTCACTCTGCTCGCTCCCTGACGGACCACAAGTCAGAGTGAGTCTCGTAGCATAATTAGCAGCTCAGTGCTCGTCCAGGGAGGACAGGGATGCTGTATCTGAGCCATTTTTCTTTCTTTTTTTTGGGGGGGGCGGTTGTGACTGTTTTTTTTTTTTTTTTTAATCTTCGTTAATTGTCACTAACAGAGTGACTCGCCTGTTAAACCAATGGCTGATATTTACTACAGGTCATGTGAGGAACTTTAGTAAACTGTGGAGCCTCATTAGAAATAAAAAGCAGGTGTCGCTCTGGTTGATGGGCCTGCGCTCCCTGCTCTGTGACACCACAACAAGTGCAACCACGTTCAGCACAGGCGTGTGGACGATGACCTGCAGGGAAGAACCAAGGCGGGGTGATGCTAACGTTAGCCACGCTCTGCAATTATGTACCTGGTGTTTCAGAGCTCATTAAAACTAGAAGTCAATCTTCTTTTTGCTGAATGTTGTGAGCTGTTCACTGTTTCCCCGCCATGGTTCTACTTGGACTAAAGATCATTTAAGCTTCCACACCAGAAACAAGTGTGTGAAGGTTTGGTGCTGGCTCAGTGAGTCCACGCTGCAGAATCAATACCAGGGAGCTAACGCCACTCCAGCGGCTCTGCTTACCTCATCTTTGGCGTCTTCATCGATCTCAAACACATGAGCCGGCAGCTTGTCCGACTTCAGGCCTTTGCTTTGAAAAAGACAGCGAGAGAGAGAGAGTCATCAGTGTTAAAATAAATCAGCAGCCGTCCCTGTTGTGAGCTCTGCTTTGCTCCTTCTTCTTTACCGTTTCTCCATCAAGACTTTTTTTTTTTTACAGTGACTTCTCTTCTGTGTATTTATTTATTTGAATAAGGGACAGATACAAAAACAGGGGTAAGCATCAACAGTCATCTGATGTTTGCATTGTCCCTCTGTGTTTAAGTCAGCCGCCTTGTTCATCATCTTCAGTATTGTCTTCCTTATACGCAAGAGCGTAGTAAAGTGCTGGAAGGGCCCAGAAGAGCGGACCCCCCCCCCCCTTTTCTTTCTACTTTTTTTATACATACATTAAATTTGCTAGGGCCCCTCATGCACTCAATATGTATTTTTTTTAGTTTTATTGGGTTAAATTTTATCTGTAAAAAATTCTGGCGGCACCCCTGCCTCTACGTATTTGGATAATTTTATGAAGCGGATGTCCAGTTTGTGGTTCAAGGTGAGGCTGCAGCAATAAAAATTTGTGATACGGATTCATAACATCTGGGCTGCACTTGCTGCTGCAGAGGGGGGAATCTGGCTGAACTTGCAGTGCACTTCTTTCATTTCGCAGGCTGTGTTTGCTCGCTAGAGGTTTGGAGCATGTCGTCATCCAGCAGAGCCACGTGAGCAGAGTAAACATCTTCCTTACCTCGGCAGCATGCGGAAGTCACCAGAGTAAGCCTCGTATTTGTAGTTGATGACGTGCCAGTCGGTGTTGTACATCTTGATGCACTGCAGAGAAAAGAAAACGAGGGCTCGATCAGAAGCAGCAGAGGCCGAATACAACGAGCATGCAGAAACAGAAGTTACTTCAGCAAGCACAAAGTCTTTTCTCTTCTGGCTGTGGTTCTTTAATCTTTCATTTATGAACCCAAAAATAAGACTACAAAGCAGCAACAGACTCTTATCCATACAATGATCTCCTGTTTGGTCTCCCTGGAGGGGTCTTTATTCATTTTTATGAAGTGAAAAACAGCACGAAGAATTCCTGAATTATGCCAACTGATGACTAAGCTTTGGTTTGTTTTCCAACAACAGAGAGAGAGAGAGAGAGAGAGAGAGAGAGAGAGAGAGAGAGAGAGAGAGAGAGAGAGAGAGAGAGAGAGAGAAGGGGGAGAGAGAGAGAGAGAGAGAAGGGGGAGAGAGAGAGAGAGAGAGAAGGGGGAGAGAGAGAGAGAGAGACAGCCAGAGAGCGAGAGAGAGTTGCTCATACGACATATCATCAGTACAGCATGTGTTTACAGCTGCTCTGTGCATATTGTGTTCCTTTACGAGTTCTTCTGCATGAGCGTCATGAACACTGGTTTTAGGTTGTAGACGATCATGTTATCACTTTGCCTCATATTTGAATTGTTCTGACTGTTAAAAAGTTGTAAAAGTGACTCTTCTGAGCGGCTGTGGTGTAGCTTATTTTTGGACAGAAGTGCATGTGAGAGCGACACGTCACGGCTGTTAAAGTGGGGCCGAGTCACACGCATGCGACTGCTGGTTTCGAGTACCTCTTTGGCAAACAGACTCCTGGCTTCTCGTTCAGCGTTCTGAGGCACAGAGGGAACGACGGTCCTCCTCTGCCGGGAGATCTGGGACTCCTGCGCACACACACACACACACACACACACACACACACGCACACACACGCACGAGCAAACACAAAACATGTGAAAGTGAAGCACTGACACGTGCTTCTTCTTTTGTCTTCTTTCATTTCATGTCATCACATAGCAACACTGCAGGAAACAAAACCCGGGGGGCAAAGAGGAAGAGAAGAAAACACAAGACAAAAAAAGAAACAGATGAGAATCAACAAGAGACACGGAGCCAGAAGTGTCTTTAAACAAAACCACATGTGCTAAAAGCAGCAACCCAAACTGCACAGCAGAGCTACCTGTCATTGTATTTGACCCGAGTGACCTGTAAATAACTTGGCCCCGCATGTTGGGATGACTGATGATTCATGACGGGAAATCTTCCTTTAGAGAGTTCGCAGCTCTTTGTTGTGGTTTAACGAGAACAATCTGTGGATCTGGCTGCCTCCTGCAGAGATCTCATCACAGGTGTGTTCAGGAGAAGTTTCGCTTCGAGCCTCAGGTGAGAAATCTAGGAAGGTAAATCGAAGACTGCAAACAGGAAAACAGGTGAGCACCAGCACACCTGAAACGGCTGTGCCAAAGGACGCGTCTTTGTCTTTACTCACTATGGAAAAGATCAACTCTGGATTTTTTCGGGTCTGAATAAAAAAAAAAAAAAAAAAAAAGGTCCAAAAAGTTGGAATAACAAGACAGTAGATGAAACGTAAGGTTAAAGGGAAAATACAATCAATGAAATTGTGGCCACTGAAAGTGTTTTTTACCATTAACAGGCTCAGAGTGATAAGTGTTGATAACCAGTTAAAAAAGGTCCATATTCCTTTTTTGCTGGAGAGCAACCTGCAGGTCGCTCGATTAAAGAGACCAGAGTCCATTTACCTCACAGAACACGGCCCAGCTGTTTCTTCTTTTCCTGTCAGGTGGTTCAGTAAACCTTCACTAAATCACAGCGGCGTGACATGCAGTTTGAACAGCTGATAAATTCACCAAAGAAGAAGAGCGTGACAGGAATCACAGTTCAATGATTGTGAGGAGGCAAAATACACAAAGAGCCTGGAAATGACTCTCTGCATCCACCAATCACAGGACGGCAGTGTGTATGGCTGCGACCTAAAGAGTCAGTACGGTACGATCCCTTATTTTGGTTCCATTCACAACTTCTCATCAAAGCGAACTGAACCGGACCGCCTGGTGGAAGCACGGCTTTACTAACCTTTAAGAACGCCTGAAGCACGGCGTAACACAACCAAACAGACCAACTGATGCATCAAGCAGCAGAGCAGGGGGGTCCAAAGTGCGGCCCGGGGGCCATTTGTGGCCCTTAAACTGGATTTTTTGCAGCCTCTGACTTCAATCGAAGAATTGGAAGATTTGGCCTGAGGCCTCATTCAGATTTATCCAAATAATATGAAAATAAACCAATGCATGTTTTTTTGCAAACAAGCAGACTGTTGTTTAACCATTTAATAACCTGAGCTAAATACAGAAAGCTTTAAAAAAAATAACCAAGCTACAGGCTTGATCCTGAGGAAAAACAAAAACAGTATTAACTTCCTTTGATGAAAGGGTTTAATTTAAGAACTTTTTGATTCTGATCTACAAAGTCTGACTGGTTTTTCTTTTTTCAATCAGAACAAAATTGTTTATCACTGTAATTATTTGTTGTGTATTTATGTTATTTTTGTAGAGAACAGTTCCTTTCAAACTTATTTTTAAAAAACAAAAACCTGCGGCCCCCGCGAGCGATGCTAACACGACCATTTTCGCCCGCAAGCAAAAAAGTCTGGACACCACTGCAGTCCAGCAACAAGCCCCTGTACCCTTTCAAAATAAAATCGGCGTTTTGGTGGAGGATGTGTGGTAGCGTTGACGGTCGAGTTAATTCACTGCCGTTCCTGCTTCTTCAGCTTTGCGCTCTGTGATACTGTCCAGCACTTTCATCTCACTCTGATCCGACAAAAACACATCCTGAAAGCTCCGCTATTGTCATGTTGCAGCTACTAGCATCTTATGGGACATGATTATTTACAGAAACACATCTTCAAAAAAATAAAGAAAGAAATCACCTGCGAGACAAATTCTTACAATAAAATAAAGTTTTTATGCGTTTAAAAAAAAATCACAACCAGATACATTTTCGCCGACTTTGTGGATTTTGAGTTTTAGAAAATCTGGATTGTAGTCTGAGTGTGCGCGCCTGTACACTTCTGTAAAGTGTTGTGAGGAGGAAGCAGGTGAGCAGGATGACGAGCTGTGAGAGGAAGAGATGGAAAGACTCACCGAGACATCGTCGACCGGACACAGCAGCAGGTCTCTGTGCGGGTCGCTGTGGATTTGGGCCTTTCTCTGAAACACCACAGCTTCATAGTCCAGAGGTTCAATGATCTTCGGCTGCTCCTGATAGGGGGAAAGATGGAGGCAATACCATTACATTCAAATTCATATGAAGTCTTTTTAACAGTCCTGCTCGGTTTGTTTTGTCTGTGACACTGAGAGGCTCCCATGACGAAGCAACAAGGGAGCAGAGAGTCCAGCACAGTACAGAGGACTGTCAGGGTGCACACAAAGCATCGCGCTGAGAATTGTGAGGTGATTGTCAAAACAAATGCACACGATGACAAACAGCACGAGGTGCAGGATGTGACGTCATTATAAAACCAATCACAAGAAAAAAAGCACATCACATGCCGCCCAGCAGCTCCAGCTCAACTCCACTTCCTGTTTGGAGTTTCGTAGAGAAGTGAATGATATCAAAGCAGCCTCCTTAAAGGAGGTCTGCAGGCTTTAACTCAGCAACTAGGTCAAGATGTGATCACAAACCCAAACCACTCACAGACACTCTGAATTAATTCTGAAAAAAAAAAAAAAAAGTTAATGGAGCTAAGCTGTCAGGATGGTGATGAATAGTTTATCCAAAAAGCTTCGGCTGAGCAGAGAGAATCAGAGCGGGTGGCACATCACTGAGCCGCCGCCGCCGCCGCCTGGACGTCTGAGGGAAACAAAGGTAACCTCTAAAAACTGTGAGTCAGCCGTTTCTCCTCTGGAGCATCATATTGTTGTTAGTGAGCTGAGTGGACCCTTTAAGCTCCCGTCAGGAGTTTCAGATGGTTAATGAGACAGGCTGTGATACTGAAGCCTCATCATGAGCTACAGAGGCAACGCTGCAGGGCGGCTGTCAAACAAAGAGACGCTACAAGTACAGTCCTCTGAAACAATATCAATGAGGGAATTCAAGACGATAAAAAAAAAAAAAAAAAAAAAAGTACGCTACGAACAGAGAACAAGATAAATCAGCAAAAAGATAAATAGGCCGCTCTGTCCACACGGGTCACCACAATCTAAATCAACCAGGGACTCATTTCCTGTTTAGGTACACAGAGATTTAAACTCAGATGTTTGAAAGAGTCCAAAGCTGAGTGAAGCTGAAGGGAAGCATATCTCCTGCATTCATTGTTGTTGTGATTATTTTATTTCACAGACTTTATTCTGTGTGTGTCAAAGTGGACATGCACTAGTGGAGAGACACTGCTGCACACCGGAGGAGCTGTTGAGGGTTTGGTGCATTGCTCAAAGGCACCTCTCCAGCTATCAGAACTACATGCATAATTTGGTCCGCATCGGGACTTAAACCGGCAACTCTTCGGTTCCCACTTTAGTCCCTGACAGACTGAGCTCACTGCCGCCTCACACATCCATTTCTATTCATGTCATAAGATGATGAACATGGAGAATAGAAAAGGCCTACAAACCCCCACACGGCTTCATCCTGCCGTTTGACACTGGACAATGTCAAGACAGTGACAGCCCCTCAGGTTTATGTGAGGTTGCTATGGTGACATGGCTGACTGTTTACTGTAAACTAAGAGGAAGAAAAACACATGCTGACAATAACATGAGCTTTATCTGAAACATCACGAAAAATATCATTCAGTTCCATTCATGTGTTTCCATTTGAACAGTTCTGGGTTTGGTTTCGGGCTGCATGGCGGCGCACTGCTTCAGTCAGCGAGAAAGGTCCGGGTTCGAATCCCCGTCAAACAGGAGCTTCCCTTTGTGCGGGTCCTCTCCTCCCACAGTCCGAACACTCGATGTTTCCGCTGAATGTCATGGTCGTCTCACGGCGACCAGCTGCAGGTGTTAACGGCCCTTTTGCCCAATGACAGCTGGGATCTTGGCGGTCCCTTTGTCCCAGCGTTTTAAAACATCAGCTTCCTCTTTTGTCCCTCTGGTTGGCATGACGATGTTCCGAGTCAAACATGCCCGTAGGTCTTAGCTCCCATGTTTTGCATTCCTCCTCAGACTATAGCTGGGATTGTTTCCACGAAGAGTTCTTCAGTCATCGGCTGTCACGTGGCTCGAGGTCTGTTTTAAGTGTGAACCGTTCAACACCACCGACGTCACGCTGTTTACATGAGAGCTTTTATTTTCCCGCAGTGAGCGGAGGAAAATCCTTTTATTCTGCCCTGTTTGAGCGTATCACACGCACGTCGTATCGGATTGTTCCAGCTCCTCAATAATGACTCCACGGCCTGTTTGGAAGGCTGCATCGTTCCCTACAGGAAGATCATCAAGTTGTCCTGTGTGCGTCTCTTCTTCTTCTTCTTCAAGGCGGACATGTTTGACATTTTGGAAAAGTTTGGAGTCTCCGTAACTCTTCAAACAGATCCTGTTGAAGTTCATCTCTCTCTTCCATATCCTGGTACAGTAGACAATACTGAAAGAACATTTTCCATGTTCTCTAACCAATAATTTCACCCCTGGAAGAAGTCGGCTACACGCACATGTTCCATTCTGATTTTTCCCTCAAACCTCGACATGCGACCCTTCGAACCTTCTTTTAAACCACGAATGGAAACTATTCAACTAACATGTGACACACACACACACACACACACACACACACACACACACACACACACACACACACACACACACACACACACACACACACACACACACACACACACACACACACACACACACACACACACACACACACACACACACACACACACACACACACACACACACACACACACACACACACACACACACACACACACACGCTCCTGCAGAAACACCTCCAAGTCTGTTGAAAGCATTACACACGGCTGAGCTGCTCCGTTTCCTGTCATGTGCAACAAGCTGAACCGCAGCGCTGCAAGTCAGAGGCCAAGACGGTGGCTCGACTGCAACGCTGATCATGTTACCGAGGGAGGGGGGGGGGGGGGGGGGGGGGCGGGCGGGGGAGGAGGGCGGGCGGGCAAAGAGAGAGAGTGAGAGTTCTGCTTTTCGAGAAGAGAAAGAAGCTGAAGAATCACAAGCAGGCGCTTTTGAAGCCACAGTGTCGCCGATTGAGAAACACACAGAGAGGATACGAGGACGTTGCCCGACACTTGGGTGGAACTGTGTGATGCAAACAGTCACTCGAGTTCTCACGCTCTCTGACCAGCCTGACAGAAGATCACTTCCACACTCACAGGAGGTCAAAAGCTTGCAGGACGATGACGGTGATGTCGGCACCGAACGTGACCAAGCGCTTTGTACCACTCGGCCCCAGAAAAACAGCACGCTTTGTCAACGTGTTGATCCCCGAGGAGATCAACACGTCGATTCCACACCTTGAACCGGCGTGTTGAGCGACGGCCGTGTGAACGTTGTCTTCTCGTTTCATAGCAGAGGTTTATTTATCCGCCGCGTTCTTCTCCGTCCTCTTCCAGTTTTTTTAGAATTACCATGACAGACTCCAGACGCCGCCTGCTGGCGTGGAGACTTCCTGCCTCTCCCTCGTGAGCAGAACGTACGTGATTGGTTGGCTGACGGCCGTCGTCTTTGCAATGTGTTCTAGTGCAACTTCTTGGGACAGAAGGCGACGTGCGCCGACGCCACAGGCGGCCTTCGTCGCCACTAGTTCTTTGCCGTCTTCTCGGTGCGTCAGGGACGTAAGACACTCAGCAGCTTCATGGAGAGAAGAACCAAAGCTTTCATTTTAATCCTCAACTCGACTCCTATCTACTCCGAATGAGACAGCTTCCTTATGAAGTCAAACAGAGACGTACAGTGAGAGCGTACAGAATGAGGCAGCAGCAGCATCGAGGTGAAGATGGAGCTGAGCTGGAAGGCAACGCCTTTGATTTAACGTATCTCTGTTCTAACCCTCGCCTCTGCTCATGAGCTTCAGGAAGTGACAGAATGAACGAGATCACTGAATGATGCTCTGAACCGAGGACGGCTGGACTCCGCCTTCAGAGATGCCACCTGATGAGGTGGTTCAAACTTGTGGAGGTCACGCCAAACTGGGAGGAGAACCTGGGGCTTACCCATGACGCGCTACGGGGATTACCTTCTGTTCCTCTTAATCGGGGGGGGGGGGGCTTAGCATGCTGTTACTGCGAAGGAGACCCGGATAAGCTGAAGGCAGATCGGTCCGAGTGTAAACTGACAATGGCTGTGCAGAAATGGGAAAGTCAAAGATGCTCGACACGTGACAAACGGAAGCTTCTGGAAGCTACAGCGGTCATTCTTTTCTGTTTTTCATATTACCATTCATCTGTTTGATCCTTTCACAACCTGTCGGGAAAACCCGGAGCGACGCGAGTCTGGAGACGAGTTAAAGGATGGAAGCATCTTGGCGTTTCAGCAGAGGAAGACGACACTTCACAAGAAATCTGTGAAAGTACATTTCTGTACAGTCTTCAAGTTCTGAACTTCACATGATGTCGGGCTAACGTTGTCGGTTGAGACAGACCTATGGGCAAAGATGGGGGGTTTTTCATGCTTGGGTTGGGAAGAAGAAGAAGAGGAAGACGACTCACACTTTCAATAATAAAGGAGAAGTGAGCACCACGGCCGGAATTAGCTGGAATAAAGTTTATTATTCCCCACCAACACGTCTTCTTACAACATGAACTGATTGGAAAGTTAACTGTTCGGAGTAACAAGCTCATAACTGACTTGAAGTGCGTCGCTGTCCGATGTCCACGTCATCCTTTCCTCAACAAAATGACCAAATATGGAGCTCCACGTCGTCAGTGGCCTCTGTCGCCGGGTCTCAGTGGATCAACAGTGGGTGACAGATCCACTGACTAACGCTCTCTCTGCTGCACAGTCACATGGAGCCACGACGTCTCCGTGGAGTCCACATTCCTGAGGGCCAAAACCTTTTATTGAAGCAGAAACAGCACATCCTCTGACCCGTCACACGGACGGATTAGAACACCGCCATGACGATGACCATACTGCAAATTCCAGAGAGAAATCCTCAGAGAAGCCAAGTCAAGTCTCTGGGAGCTCCTGAGCTCTCTTAGGTTCCTTGGGACTGTTGGTGAGGATGGCCTGCCCAAACAACCCCCCCCCCACGAGGATGGCGTGAGAACCTCCTCGCTAGAGTGAACTCGTTCTCCCCTCTCAATACCACAGTCCCTCTTTTCTATTGGGTAAGAAAAAACTGAATCAAACTGTCTACCATCCAAAAACAGACCAATAACTAACATCACGACGACGACTCCCCTCCCTGCTTCCATCACTGAACAGTTCAGCTGGAACATTACAAATCCACTCTCCCACTCGTAGACACATCCGATAAAACTCACAGCTGCTATAAGAACAAATAAGACAATTCTTTCAGCACGGTGGAAATCACATGACGTGTTTATAGTCTATCAGCGTCCATCCACAGCGCGCTCTGACATAACCCCACCTTCTTATTCTTCACAAACTGGAACTGGAGAGGAGGAACCTGCTCCTGCCCTGTCCCACACACAGAATCATCCTACAGACCAATGGATCGACACATGACACATTCTCTATGATCTGTAGTTCAGAAACCTGTTCAGTGTAAGGTCCTCCATGTTCACTATACGCCACTCACAAACTCAGCCAACATATCACCTGTCCACTCTGTCGCTCCACCACTGACGACGACTTCCAGGCCCAAACTGATTTTTTTGATGGCCGAAATTAAAAAAAATGAGTGACATACAGAAGTTCTCCTCTGGGATTAAAGAAGTATAGAAAGCTGGAACATGAAGGGTTGTACCGTTTGATTTAATAAAAAAAAAAAAAAGTTTCTGTTTCTGCATTTTTATAAACTTTGAAAGATTGTGTTCATTCATGCCACTGGCTTCTTATCGGCTTCGATTCAGCTGAAATAGATCCTTTAAAGTATGCCAAAGTTCAATGTTGGTTATAATCACCCTCTGAGTCTAAGAGGAGGCACGAAACACCGCAGCCGAAGTCTTTGAGGAGCTTTACGTTCAGAACTCTGCTGTTTGTTCTTCTCCAGTTTTATTTGACTTTCTGCTTTAGAAACATGAATAAACCAGTTTGTACTCTCAAATGAAGGAAAAACAAGGCAGTGACCTGATAGAGAGGAAGAAGTCGAGAATGATCACACACACACACACACACACACACACACACGCGGTCACAGAGGAAGCATGGCATGCCTGAGGGAATCCCCATGAGAGGGGGAACGCGGGTCACAAAACATCGCTTGTTCTCAGTTACCCAGACGACGATGTCATCCAGCGACCCAAAACCTGCGACTCCTCCACACACACCAAAAAACACACACACACACACGTGGCTGGCTTAAAAAGTACACACACTCCCACCTCTGTTGTGGAAATCCAAACCTCATCACATGATTTTGATCCCTTTGCGTCACACTGCTAAAGATCATCATCATAAGACTGAGGCCTAATCCCCAAGGGAACAAGAGTTTACTCTTTACACAAACTTATCCAGCTCCCCGTCTCCAAACAGCCAAAGATAATAAACGGCTGGAGTGTTGGGGTAAAGTCACCGCCACATAATGAGAAGTGGGTGACTTCCAAATTCCCAGATGGCTTTAATTAGGGGGGGGGGGGGGGGAAATCAAGCAAGATATCAGAAAACAGGCGTCAAATTGTTCTGACATCTCTGGAAGGTTTTTTTTTGTTTTTAAATGAATGTCACGTGTGTGGCACATAGTTCTCACACACACACACACACACACACACACACGTGTGATGCTGCATCAGCAGGATCCTGAATGCTATTCATCTCAAGACACTGCTCCTAATCCCTCATTATTGCAGTCTCCCCCAAACCACATTCAAAAGAAGGAAACATAAACAATCGAGACTTCATTTGCATTCCAGACATAAGCTTTAAGAACATGCATTAAACTGTTTTTTTGGGGGGGTTAACACAATGTGGCTTCTTCCAGCTGGAATGAAGAGGCGCACAGACTGCTCAGTGACGGGGAAGCCATGCTGCAGCTGTCCAACTGGCGCTGCTCCTCATCCGGCTGCACACAAAAGGAGCCGCAGAGCACAGAGAAAAAAAAAAAAAAAAAAAAAAAAAAAACATGCGTGCCTGTGGACAATGTCAAGCTATTTTGTAGTGAGTGCTGGGAATTGAAGGAAAACGAGCTCATGTATAAGCGCTCCCCTGGGCCCTGTCTGTTAACATTAAACAGAAGGTAGAATAGAAATGTGCGAGCTGTGTTCACGTGGAGGTCGGTGGGACACGCGCACTAAACAGAAATAAAAGAAACGAAGAGGGGATGTAGTCAGCGTGAAAGGAGACGCAGAGCAGGGAGAGAGAGGGGAGTTATCCGGCTCACTGGTTAGTTGCATTCTCCCAATTAGATAAAATGACCGACTGCATTTAACTCACCACAAGGTCCACGGTGCTCCTCACAGCCTCCGACACGCTCTGTCTGACTTCCGCAGCCGTCCCCGGTTTGCTTAACCTCTTTGTGAATTTGCGCACATCAGACATGGTGCCCCTCCGGAGTAAATCCACTTTGTGTATCCCGGTGTGAATGTGAGCATGCCGCAGTATACCGGACGGAGCGGCAGCACTGTTGTCTCTGTGTGTGTGTGTGACAGCCAGATGTGGGTTGTGCTGGTGGTGAAGCAGCCAGCGGTTATCGTCGCGAGGCGGGGCTGCTACTGCTGCTGATGAGAGGAGAGCAGAGAGGTTTTGACAGCGCGAGACGTCTCACTCCTGCCTACTTCCGTTTCAGGTCGATGAGCAAATTTACCAAAGATCGCCTATTAAGAAACAGACGACTGAGTGGGCGTCAATTACCGATCGAGCGGTATTGCTTCTATTTCTGTTTCGCATTAATTAATTTATTTTATCACGTGCAAGGAACAATTTCAAAACATCAGTTTACTTGTGAGGCATGTGGTCTATGAATAAACACCGGAAAAAAGTGGAGAACAGAACAAGAAAGATAAGGACAATAAAATATGTTGTTTTTGGAAAAACAGTTTAAAAAGTAAAAATAAAAATAATTTCATATAAAAACATGAGACTAAGAACACCACGCAACTCAGGAAACAAATACTAGTCATAAGGCTTTGTTAGAAAGGTTTTTGAGGACCCTTTTATAAGCGGCTGCTGACTGGTCTGAGAGCTCCACATCTGGGAGCAGTGCAGCGATATAATATTATCAAAGTTGGTATATGACGTGTATAATAACGGTTATTTTGGCCAAACAAAAGCCTACATACACAAAAGTAAATTACGTTTAGTCAGACCATGAATAAACTCTTGAAATACATTTTAAAAAACTAAACACGTTTTAGAGATCAAAATAAATAAATACATGTTTTGGTTAAATATCAAGCCTCTTGTTTTTTTCTATTATACTTTTGCTTAGTCTGTAGGTGGGCCCACGACAGATTTTTTTAGATTAACCAATCACAGCTCTAAAGAAAATGTGTCATACCACACCTCCTCACTAAGTAAAGAGTTACTGTCCTTTCCTCGCTTCATCACTCGTTTACGCTCATTTCTGTCGGCTCAGTTTTAGTAGGCTACGCGTGGCTCCTTGTCGTGGGTCCAAAAACAAACTCACTCAGTCTTCCATTTGGACATGCCAATCCTTTTAATGATTCAACTTAATAAAGACGTGTAAATAAAAGAAAAGAAAATGCCTGTTTCTTGTCTAGTTTAGCTCCTCTCACCACTGCAGTGACTTCCCCTTGTGCGCAACACCTGCTGCTAATCAGAGTCCTTTCAATCAAGTGCGTCTCCCTGGGTTCACAGCGCCACCCAGTGACCAGCCCAATAACCAGAACACCAATAGATTTAACTCCTAATTGTATGAGAATAAAGTCATTTAAATCTTATACATTTATGAGATCAGTCTGCGCGTAAACGATGAACGAACCCTGAAAGTCTTTTCCTCTGACACTGAGACAATTTACTCAAATCAGTCAGTGTCATTCTTGCTTCAGAAAAGACGGTGAAGTAAATATCATTGATGCTTTGCTACAAGCTGCTACTGCAGGAACTACCCTAACTAAGATGCAAATCTTCTGAGGTGGTGTTTCTTGGAGCATCCACGTTATTGGAACTTCATCAGCAGGGATCTCAGGTGTGTCGCCCCTTAACTTGAACACCTCGCCAGAGTGGGGCAGTGAAGACTGAGCCTTCACTGGCAGAACGGTTCCAACTGTGGGTTCTCTTCAGCCACAACCATCTCGAGCTGGACTCGGCTGCTGCAGCTATGTGTCTCTGGTGGCTTTTTTCAGATGCTTAGGCTCCAGGATGAAGTAACGCACCAATTTTGCTGGAAAACCGCGGCAGCCAACTTCGATGGGGTAGCTGGTTGCATGCCATCCTTTTAAGACAGCTTCATCAACATCTTTTCGGGGTCCTGATATTTTGTGACAATGTGATGTGGCAAAAGCACGTGGTTTCATATCTACATAATTGAAGCCGACGACTTTTGAGCAGGCGTTAGTGCCCCACGTGCATCATCATAAGAGTTTCTCAATCTGAGGAGAAAATGAAGACGTGTTTTTCAAACAACAAAAAGAAAATGATTAAAACATGACCCGGAAAAACAGAAACAATGTATGCTGACAGTTCAATCCATCTGACTGTATTCGGTGCAGAGTGAGACATCATGTCTGTTTCTCGACATGCGGTCACCTCCACAGGTGAATCCAATCACTAATTAAGACTCTTTACCCGATGACGTCACGATCAGCAGGTGAAGAAGCTGCTGCACAAGTGGGCGTGTGATTTCAAACATCTTGTGGGCTATATACTCTTAAAGAATGTCCAACAAATGATCACACAGATGTGCTAATTTTAAAATGTTAATAAGTACAAAATGTCTGACTAGTTTCTTTGATTGGGCCGAATTGATTTCACTCTCGTTTCCCGTTATCACTAAGAGCACTTATTTTCCCTCAATTCTTTTGATCAACCACACCTCCACACGTCTTCATTGCTTACAGTCGGTATGAGAGCCTTCCTAAATCACTCCTAACGTTGAGACGTGTTAATCTCAGTTAGGAGGTCTCGTGGTGTTTGTGAGTATAGTCGCTGACGTGCACAACTTTAAACCTTGGCCTTTCGGGTTCCCTTTACGAGTCAAACAATGCAAATGAGGTGAATGTTAGTTCAATTGGTGAATTTCCCGGTCTTTTTGTAACCGAGTTGTTTTTCCTTTAATCTGAGTGACAGGATTTGGTGCTGTCTCAATAAATACACCACCTAACCATGCAGGGCCCTCTCTACTGACAGCAGATAAAAACACAACTGCCCTCATCTCGTAGCTGCTCTTTGTCTGTGCTGTTGAGGCTGTTTGACACATCCAGTGAATCATTCTGGTCAAATACAAGTCTTTGAAATGCATCTTCAAGGCTGCGTTCACACTGCAAAAAAGGGACCTGCCTTTGTGGATAATCGTGTGGGTCTTATGGTCAATGAGAAAAATCCATTTCAAACAATTAAGTGGACATGATTAAAAAAAAGACCCCCCCCCCCCATTAGATTAACACAAGTATGACAGTAGAGACAGAAGTTCATGTTTAAATGTTTTATTCATGCAGGTCAGATTTTTAAATGGCAGCACATCAATCTCTCACATCCACCAAACCTGTGTATAATCCATGACTCAAGTATTTTCACTGTTTTGTTCCTTCACTTCCTATTTCCCAACTTGAAAATAAAGGATGGTGTCAGCAGGTTTAAGTGTTGACTTAACTTTTTCCTTTAAGATCACTGGTGTCCACTTCCACCAAACCTAGCTGCCCTCAATCCTTCCCTGGATTTTATTTCTTGTCTTTTTTATAACTCAAACCAACCTGAAAAATCCTTAAGTTCAAATACAGTTGACTATGTGTGAAGCTGAAATCAATACAGAGGTGAAGCTTTAAAAAAAGGATATATATGTGCTGACTGTCTGTGGGTTAAAAACATCTCATGTCCAGCTGTATCAGTTTAATGTGAGTCCTGGCTGCACAAAGTCTCTGCATCTGTTCTGATTCAAGCCCTTCACTTACCTGGGTACTCTGGAGGTCTTCAGAAGATTCGGATGCCGTGGCCAGCAGGTTAACTATTCTTATTAAACGTGGTAGAGTACAGCGCTTCGTGTTTTTACGACCCTCTTTTCCAATTCTCTCATTTCAGACATCACAGAGCAGACGTGTCTTTAGTCAGCGTGACGATTTCAACAGATCAGTTTGGCGAGATTTGATCACTGATGAAGCGCTTAAAATCATGAAATAAGAGGTGAGGACATTTACGGAAAACATGATAGCAGGGCATTCGAATCACTTCAAGCGCTTACACTGTTCAGCGATGATTATGGGCAACACCATGACAGCACAAATCGGTTTATTAAAAACAAGATCGACAATGGACATGTGAATGTTTCCAGTTACTGTCCTACAGACAGCTACGTCCTGTATTTGTTCAACCCCTTCGACTTTGAAGTTTTATAGCAACGCCACATGGAGGTTAGGTTTTTCGATGACAAGGCTTAACACTATGTAACCAGCGTGCAGATTAGATTTAATACAAACATAATTCAGTTAACTCTACAGTCACATGGATCGCCTAGAGCTGCTGCTGAGCTCAGCTTCCTAAAGTCACAGAAAACATGACAGCACTACTTATTCAAACGTAAAAGTACAAATTAAAAAAAAAAAAAAAAGGAAACGCCTAACTTAGACGTCAAGCATTTAAAATACTACAGCACAATAATAAACTAAAAACAATCAGGGGGACACACGAGTGTAAAAACTGTTCCAAAATAACAACAAAACAGATCGTCGACAATTCAGTTCGTCCTGTGAGCGTCGCAGGGAAACATAACGCGCTCAGCCGCAGACAGGAAGAGGATATTGTCACGTGCATCAGGAGGCGGCGAGTGGCGACGCAGTCGGACGACGGTCCTGAAAAAAGAGCAAATGACACAAATGACCTGCCTGCAACTGTTGGTTCAAAGCACGTTTTGCCCATCTGTGGGATCACTTTCTCGAGCTCAGTGCAGCTACGACAAACGGAACCGCTTGTCGAGCCCGTTCTCTTGATGCTTCTTCAAACCACACGATCTGAAGCGTGCAACACAAGTCACACGCTGACCGGCCTTCACATCGACGCATACAGACTTAAGGAAAGACATGAACACCAGTCGACCTCAGACCTAGTCTCACCTTCACATGTAAGGGCCTTGCTTAATAAGCATAGCGTGCTGGCGGTGGCGGTTGCAGCCGTTCGGCGTAGGGGTCCCTGGCACGTGGAACTCCGTATGCCGGGACCCTGGAAACCGGAGAGAGTCGGGAGCGCTCGTAGGAGTAGCCATTATTGGAAGGGGGCATCGGTGCGCTAGGCATTCTCCTGAGGGGACTGCGATCTCGGGGATAGTACGGGGACGGGGGAGGGGGAAGCGGCCGACGCTCGTATGGGTCAAGCGGCGAGGTCATGAGACGGTCTCGGACGACGGCTGAAGGGGGTGGCGGAGGAGGGGGGGCGCCAGGACGCTGGTCTTCATATGAGGGAATGCCATACGGACGGGCTCTGTACTTCTCATAGTAATCTACCACGCCGTATCTGTCCCCCTCGTAGGGACGGTCGGGATAAACAGATCGCCGAGGGGGAGGGGGTGGCAGAGGAGGAGCTGGGTAACCTGGGGGCATGTGGCGGCCTCTCATGTAGCCGGGAGGAGGAGGCTCGTGCCCTTCACCCGGGTAGCGAGGGGGCCAATAGCCGCCTCGGTCTGGGGGAGGAGGGGGGTAGTCGTCCCGTTCGTCGTGTCTGGGACGGCTCTTAGAAATCTGGACATGGATGCGTTTGCCTAGACAAAAAGTAAATCAAAATGAAAAATGAGATCTGACACACGATAACCACACAGCTTCACCTGTCTGAGACTTTGTACCTTGGAATTCAGAGTTGTCGAGTCCTTTGATGGCATCCATGGCCTCGTCAGAGTTGGACATGTGCACAAAAGCAAAATTCTTGACAACAGCACACTCCGTGACCGAGCCGTACTCCTCAAAGAGAGCTCGGAGCTCGTCGTCGGCCCCCTTCTCTACGTTGGCTACGTGGAGCTTGACCGAACCCTGGTTCTTCCCGTGACTGGCCTCCACATTGATGGGTGTGCCGTGGAGCTTGTAGAGGTGCAGCGTTTTGATGGCTTTAGTGGCGGCCTTTCTGTCCTCCATGTGGACAAAAGCGTAATTCTTGATGATGGCACATTCTGTGACGGTGCCGTACTCCGTGAAGAGCGCCTTGATCTCCTCCTGGTCGGCTTCCTGAGGGAGGTTTCCCACAAAAATCTTCACCATGGTTACGGATCTGTTTGGTGGTGAAAGAAAGAAAGGAGTTATAAGATAAACTCAATCAAAATGTGTCTCTTTATTCCAAGATTAGAATAAAACTGGATTTTGTATTTATTATTTTGACTTTGTCTAGTTTAAACAAGTTTGTAACACTGGTTTCTTAGTTCAGTTTTTATTTTGTTAACGTTTCTTCATTTAGTTTGTCATTTATTCCCTGACAATTGAAATTAGTAAAGTGAAATCCAGTATTTGATCTAAATGGTTTGCTTTGTTGTTTCTCCCCGTTCAAGCTGAGGACAAACCACAAATAAACTTGTCTTCTTTAACTTTCTGTATTGGAAAAACAGAGACGAGAAAGCGGAGAAAAATATTCCAGTAACTTCTTTTGAAACCCATTTTATCACAATAGTTACTTCAACAAAAACAAAAATATATGTGAGAACCGGAATCAAATAATGGTGATAAATCGATTTAAAGTTGAAATGAATCTTGATAATTTGTTGATCATCAAAACAACATTTAGAGAAATAAAGACTAACCACAGTATTTAAATCATAAATATTAACGGGGATAAACAGGCGAGACAAACTTTAACTTTTATCTATACATATATAGTCTACAGTTATGATAAAGATATAAATAAAAAACATTTGGTGTTAAATGTTAAATTGGGTAAACGCTTAAAACCTTTCGTTTTAAAATGGCTGACGTCAGCGTAACGCGCGTGGACCACCCTACGTACGTTAATATACCGAGTAAATAAAAGAGCATTTAAAGCAGTTTCCCTCTTCTAACATCGACATTAACGTGTGGAAAATGTGTAAAGCCTTTAAAAAACAAGATAACTCAAAAATCTTCGTCGAGCTAAATGCTAATGCTAAAGCTTCGGTTGGCTGACCGTTAGGCCGCGCGAGCACACAAAGCAAAGTTATTTATCTCAACAAAAATCACACAACATAAAGTAAAATACTGCATACAAAGTCAATGTTTCACTGGATTAACGTCTGTTCAAAGTTCATTTTCAAACGTGTAAGGTTACCTTTTCACCAGCCGGCCTCTCAGACTAAAAACCTTCTCTGGAGCCTTCCTTACGCCGAGTACACTTCCGGTTATCTTCTTCTTTTTCTTTCTCCGGCATGCTGCTCTCCACGGTCACTTCCGGTAGGTATTTTCCGGCATTCCTTCCTCTTTTCTTTCTTATTAATGAAAAATGATTGACATCATTTGTTTTTGTTTCATATTTAATGACTTTTTAATAATTGTAATTATGATACATATTATTTGTTTGAAGCGACTTTCAAGCCTCCCAAGGTCACCTACATCAGAATAATAAGTAACATAGGATGAAAGCATTAAGTAACACAGAATATTAAATTCAAATATTGACGTAAGAAACAATTTCGGGGGGCAACTTGATTAAAATAAATATGATAATATGTTTTTTTAAAAGGGCTATTCAAACATACATAAAGTATCGGACACATACACTTGGGTAACAATTTTATTCTGGGGATTTAAATTATTGGGGGAAAAATTAAAATATGTTAGCAAGTTTGGAGTGAAATAACATCACATGTAAAAAAGTGTGTTAACAATTGTTTCGTTCGTGTATTTTTTCTTGGTCATGTATTTTAATAGGCCTATCTGTATCCTGTTTTTATGGCTGTGATTTTATTTCCCAAAAATATCTGTTTATTCTAAGTGTAATAAATGTTTGTTTTACAGTTTGTAAGTTTACTACAAACGAAAAAGGGTTTTCTTTCTTGTTTTTTGTTTGTTTGTTTGTTTTTTTCACTTTGGGGTAAGATGCATGTCATTTCCAGCACAAGAGGAATTCAAGCAGGTAACGACTTCTCGAAAAACATCGTAAATGGTTAATGTTTTACAGGTTAATTTGAAAACAAGGCTCAGTGCGATGCATGTACTTTAAAACCTGGCTCCGTTTTTCTGTTATGGCTTGTGTTGTAATCGGTTGTAATATAGCGGGTGCAATAATACACTAAAAACTATCCAACGTCTTCTTCAAGATCAAGTTGCGTCATCTGGTACTTTTTGCTGCTGCAATGAGACGTTCAGGAGCACATCCTATAATTGTACATAAAGACTACGACTTTCCATTCAACAGATCTTTCAAAACTTGTCATAACCCATTTCAGCAACTCCATATGACTTTAAAAGCCTGAAAAATGTGAACCAGTCAAGATAGAACAAATTATGATTTATTCTGATACTCAAAGGAAAATCACTTCTCTGTGTATGAACTAAACGTTAACCTATGTTTATACTAAACAGGAGCACATGCACTGGTTATGAATTTATAGTTCTAAATATGAATTGATTTGAAAACTAGTAAAGAAGCTGCTGATCCATGGAGCTTGCACTTGTTTGTAAGTTTGTGTATAAATATCCTGCGTACAAGTGTAAGTTTGGTTACAGATTTCAAACACTCTTGTTGTTGTATTTATTCTTTGACAGAACTTCTTTTCATTTTAATTTGACATACCAAAATGAATCCGGATTTGTTCTCTCTTGCTACGAGTTGCGGTGGAGATTTTTCTGAACTTGCACTTGAAAGCAGCACTCTTGCTACTGGGTCCTGAGTAACTCCTCCTCATGAGAGGAGTCGACAAACATGCTGCAAAGAAAAGTCAGCAGTGGAGTTCCTGTTTTCATTTTCAAGACCATCATAGTTCCCTATGACACCAACATACTTTATTTTTTAAGGACGGAATTAAAGCCTAGATCTTGTTCTTCAAATAAATAAATACAACTTAAACAACAGGTAAGGCATCAAACAGCAACAATGAATGTATGTCCTGACTTTTGTTTTGACTGGCAAACTTCATCTTACTGTCATCCTCATTTGATTGTTTTCTGTCCCAACAGGCTTTCATCACTGAAGTTCAACGGGTCAATTCATCTTCTGCTGATAACATCATCTTTCCTGATGAATGTTTCCCATACAATGGAGACTGAGGAGGATCTCCTGACTTGTCTCCAAATCAAGTTTTACCACCCTCAGCAGAATTCCAAGGGCCTTTACGAGCTGCTTCCCTTGGGGAGCAGGAGCCGACACTATGCAGATGATCCTCTCAGGCTGGGACGAGATGCCAAGTCCTGCACCTTTGCCCTCAATGACATGCGGGTGTCCCGCAAACAGCTGGCTCTCTACGCCTATCACATTCCCCAGAGCCCGGACATGCTGTTCACCATCCAGAACCTGAGCCAGAGAGGAAGACTGTCAGTGAACAGCTCGGCACTGAGCTACCTGGAAAGGATGGACCTTCCAAACAAGGCCCTGATCCGGTTCGGAGAGTATGAGATGCTGATCATCTGTGAGGCAGGCGAGGCCAAGGCGAGCTTTGAGGTGGAGTTTGAGGTGCTGACGGTGCCTCCGTCCAGAGAGACATGCAGGTGTGTGCCCAGTATGACTCCAGTCATGGACACTGGCTCAAGTGGGACAAACTGTTTCCAAGCTGAACTCACAGCACTGGGCCCGCTGGAGACTGATGAAATGCTTATGTTTCAGTCATGATGTCAAACCCCTGATATCAGGTTTTGTTACTGTGTTTTTATACTCTGACAGTTGTTACATTTGTAGCTTCCCCCCTTTTGTAATGTGAAATCATAGTATTATTTTACAACATATATCTACTGCACTGTTTCTTTACGTGTATATAGTCTCAACTATAACAGCTGTTCATTTGTTTTTCAACTTAGGCGCATTAAACATTTTTTAAAAAGCATATTTTTGGGCGTGTTGTTGAACAGTTTGTCAGACATATTTGTCACAAGAATCCATCTTTTGTTCTGCTATTAAGTTTTGCTTTGAGATTTTAACTACATAAAAGTCGCCGTTATCTTATCTGTTAACTATCTTCTTGATAAGGGTTAAGGCAACACATGAGAACAATGGTGGAAAATCGGTTTCACTCTCTGCCCCCCCCCCCCACACACACACACACACACACACCCACACCCACAGACACCCACAGACACCCACACGCCTGACAGAGAGTGGTGAAACTGTAAACCTCGCTGGAATTCTGGAAAGTCCACCAAGGAGGGAGTGTTTAGGATTTGAACTGGAATGGCCTGGGGGGATGGGGCAGAGAAAGGACAAACCGTAAGGCTCTCTCTTTAACTTGTACACAAAGGACAGTAAAGAAGCTCATTACACACACACATTACCCATAATTTACATGAGCTGCAAAAAAACACAATAAAAGGCGACAGAGAGACGTTAAAGTTCTGCTTATGTCTCTGAAAAACAGAGAGCAGTCTTCATTTTACAAATACACTGAAAATTGTATTTTTGTTATTTAGTCTGCAGGAGTTGTCTTTAACTGTTGATAACAAACAGGAAAATGTGCTATTAAAGGTTCCTATGGCTTCTCTGTTTGTTGCCATGGCATCAAGACGGGCATTGTTATCCTGAATTAAAACCTTTGACAGGTGAAGACCGTATCCTGCCTCTCACATGGTGCATGCTGGGATACGATCAAGCCCACTGCTGACCTTTTATCTAACTGAGCTGATCAAGAGACGCAGCAGCTTGTCCGTCATCGCTGAACAAACGCATGAAGACCTCGGTGCATCATGTGACACCTCAACTGAGTTTCATTTTCATTCTGCTTGACTGATCCTACTTTTTGATCATTCAGTCTCTAAAAATGGCTTTCCCTATTTCTTTGCTTGTCTGATGCACCCCGTCTCCTACTCCTGTTACAAAGCAGTCTGAGAACAGAATCACCGTTGAGCTTCTCTCACACTGCAGGAAGTTTATTAAGATCCTGCCGGATATTCTTTGTACAATCACAACCAGCCACATACTGTAGGACTGTTTTCTACAGGAACAGTCGATCTTCTTTAAAGCTAAAGTCATTTTATTTTACTCACATCTTAATACACTTTAAGGATCATGTTTTCTTCAATAACCAGGGTTCTGTTTAAAGGTCTCATCCTACCATGAAAAAGGGAGAGAAACAAATACTCTTTTAAATATTTTATTAAATGATTCTTTTACATCAACTCCAGCAAATTGAGGGATATATATACATACATATATATAGATGTATATATGTATATTGAACTCTACAATCAGTTTGTATCAAACAGTTTCAGGCTCATGAATAGTACATGTAAGCATCAATGACATAAAATGATGTTAAATGTTTGGTGAGACTCAAGTGAAATAGGATCAACACAAAGTCAGATCAGTCAGACTCCTCACGGCCTCGACAGAAATCTGCAGATGTATTTGTGAATGTAAACAGTCGGATCTCACGGGTGGCTTCGTTAACTTTAACTTGGATTACACATAGCATTGCTAGTAAAGTGAATATCCTCATTATAGCGTCATTTGTCATTTCAGTGGGGTTTTTTTAACGTCTCATCTTACCTCGGGAACCCCCTCCCCCGGCTCCAGCTGTGAGGGACATATGTGAACAGACAGGTCAGGAGAATCTCCGGAGCAAATTTGTGAAAATGAAAAAGCTTCTAAGTGTGGATAATGCAGAGAGCCCTAAACCTCCTGCTCACAGACCGATGGACTAAACTCTCCCGAACAGCGACAAATGCACATCCTGTAAAACAAGCACACGGGTGACACAAAGCTCACCCTACAGACGGCTCTCTTATCGACTGCACGGTGAACTCATGCTGCTTTACCGTTCCACTGAAGGACCGTCGTTTTCAGTCCTTTCCACCGCTTTGTTTCAGCTTCCAGAGCTCTGTGGACAACGTCACATAGTTAGCATACCTACCATCAATTATTAACACAGACATGTACCGGAGTTGAAATGACATCAGAATCAAGTAAAGGAGAGAATAGTCCAAGTATTTTGACTGTTAAAAACAAATCGAAACACATGGAGCACAAATATGGCCTTCAACTGATTTTAAAGAGGACAGATAGGACGCTGATTTAGAATTCTGCAATGTTAGAAAATAGCAAGAAAATAAGTTGTTTTGACAAGGTCATTTAAGAAAAAAAAAAATCGCTGCCAGATTCTTGCTTAAAGCTGTTTTTTTAAATGTGAATTCTCGAGTCCTGTTTGCACCTAATGGGAGCACAGCGGTCACAAAGAGGGAGACAGGAGACAGGTGTTTGTTTTAAGAAGACGTAAACGTCACTTACCTCTGCTCTGATGGATGCTGCACATCTTCCCAGGATCACTTACCGTGCACACTGCTGTCTCCTGCTTAGAATCTAACAACCTATAAAGAGTAAAAATACTAAGAAATCCAAGACTGCATGCACCTTTAGGTACGAATATTAAAAAAGGTTTAAATGTTGAGAGAACAAACGGGACATATACAGAAAACACATTGAAGGAGACCTCAAACTAAGACTTTATCGTAAGGCCACAGACGCATCGCAAACGTCAGTTTATTTCTGATCTACTTCGAGCAGCTAAACTGGTTGGCTTCATGACAGCTTTTGAGGTCCGATTGTGCTGCCCACGGGCAGATAAACGCAGTGAGAACCATTGTGTGAGGCTAAAGAAGAAAACAGGGAACAGAACCGGAAACATTTATTATTTTTAGGCATGTTTTTTTGGTAAAGAATCACTTTTTTGTTGTTTTTTAACCGCGAACAAATTTTTCACCGGAGGAAGTTTAACTTAACATTGTAAACAACCACTTCAAAATATCTGACTTCGTCAAGCCTGGCTCGGATTTTTGATTTAGAGAGAAAAAAGAAAAAAAAAGTTCACAGGATAACTTTTCGACTTGGAGCCGAAGACTTGAGTCGTACATGTCGTCCTGTTTTCCCTCCATACAAAGAGAATGTGAAGCACTACGTCCCATGTTTTATGACAAGAACTAAGAGGGGTGCTCAGAGAGCTGCACCCATAAATGTCCCCTCACACACGAGGTCGGTCACACGAACAGGCCTAACCACAACGAGGAATAATTTCACAGTTAAAGCGTTGTTTTTGGTTTGATTCGTTTATTAAAAGGCCTTCAAATGAGGAGCATCTTGTGAAGTGAATAAAATCATACATGACGGTGCTGTAGATTTTTTTCCCGCAAACCAAATAGAACACAAAGCGTAAAAAGAACAAAACCACACTTGAACTTTGGATTTATCATGCTAACATTGTCAACATGTGTCGCAAATTGGAACTACTGCCGTACAAGCCTACACAAGTGTCAAACTTCTGCCCTCCATGTTTTTGAGTCAGTTAGGAGTATCTCATCATCAGCCTGCAAGCTGAGCCTAACACACGTCTGACATTCTCTTTGCACTTAAAAGACTTCCCTTGTTGTGAAATATTGTCAGTTACTCATTAAAAAAAGATTGAAGGACAAAGTGTTTTTGGTGTTTCAAACTAATGCGTCACACTGAAATATACTGAGCACCTCATCCAGCATCCTACCCTGCAAACATTTGAAGGCTCTGAAAAATAAAACAAGCAGAGGGAACAGAAAAAGCAGAAACAGCTCAGAAGAGAGCGTGAACTTTAGACATGGAGTCGTGGGATTTTAAATACGGAGCTGTCCGCAAACAGTATCTTCCAGTAAGCCGCAGAGGAACGCAACGCAATCCGCCATAGACGAAGGGGATGCATAGCGCCACGTGCATCAGCAGACGGCGACGATCTTGTCATATTCTAAACCTGGAGAGAGAGCACAGCACACATGTCAAGGAGCGTGTTTTACTCAAGAGCTCACGCAAGACTTCACTTTGATGCCAGATATATTTTAGGATTCTGTAAGCAATGTTTTAACTGGTGTAAACTGATTTCTGGGCTAGTTTCAGGAATTTGAAGCTCTGGCTGCTGGAGAAGGTCGAAAGCGTGAATCTGCATGACTTACGAAGTAAATTAATTTCGGTAGATTTTTTTTCTTAATTGTGCCAACTCGTAATTGATTTCCATGACATTATGAAACACCCACTCTGTTCTCACCTTGCGTTTTGTGCCTAAAAGCCTGTGTAGCGTGGCAGGGGTGGTGGTGGCGGTGGCATTCTGTCTGTGTAGGAGTCCCTGGGGCGAGGAGGGGCGTACATCTGGGGCCTGGACGGGGACAGACGGGAACGCTCGTACGAGTACCCATTGCCGGCTGGCGGGGGAGGTGGCGGTGGTGGTGCTCGTCTGATGGGGCTCCGGTCCCTGGCCATGTAGGACGGAGGAGGAGGGGGGAGCGGTCGGCGATTGTATGGGGTATCCATTGCGAGTCGTTCAAGAACCAGTGCCGAGGGCGGAGGCGGAGGAGGGGGGATGGCACGTGAACGCCTGTCGTCGTAACCTCCTGCACTGTACGGTCGGGCTCTGTATTTCTCATAGAAATCAACCATCCCGTAGCCGTCTCTCTCGCCGTAGCTGCGGTCGGGATAGGGTGGTCGTCTTGGTGGAGGGGCTGGTGGAGGTGGAGGAGGGTAAACGAGCATGTGACCTCTGTAAGGGGCCTCGGGCCTGTCCCCTGGATAGCGAGGGGGATAATAGCCTCCTCTGGGTGGTGGTGGAGGATAGTCCCCCATCTCCTCGTATCCTCCTCTTGGTCTGCTCCTTGATATCTGAACATGTATACGCTTTCCTGAGACAACAACAAAAGGATAATCACTCACATAAAGAGAATGAAAACATCACCAACCTTAAATCTTTTCATCACAGAGATGCAGATCTACTCACCTTGAAACTCTGTGTTATCCAGAAACTGTATGGCGTCCATGGCTTCGTCAGAGTTGGACATGTGCACGAAGGCAAAGTCCTTGACGATGGAGCACTCTGTGACCGTGCCGTACTCTTGAAACAGCTCTCGGAGCTCGTTGTCGAAGCCCCTCTCTACATTTGCGATGTGGAGCTTGACGGGACCCTGGTCCTTTCCTCTGCTGGGCTCCACATTGATGGGCCTGCCGTTCAGCTTGTACTTATCAAGCTCTGTGATGGCTTTGTTGGCCGCCTTTAGGTCCTCCATGTGCACAAAGGCATAGTTTTTAAACTTTACACACTCAGTCACTGTGCCATACTGAGTGAACAGAGCCTCCACCTCATCTTTTTCAGCCTCGGGAGACAGGTTCCCGATGAAGATCTTCACCATTGTTGCTCCAGTGTGCCTCTAAAAAAAAACATGTAGTTATAGGAAGTAAACAGTAAATGACTACTGTGTGACGTAATGACAAGGAAATAGAAAGCTCGCCGGCCAAAGGCCAGGAGCCAAAGTCCAAATCTATCAACAAGGATCACATTAACCTCAACTCTAGACTCTGACTTCAACTGGAGCTGAATTAAAGCCGTGTTAAAGTTTGGAGTTGGTACTTCCTGGTCAGGTAACGCCAGCCAGGCTCGAGGCTAACGTTAGCTGCCTGGTGTTAGCCATGTTTGCCTTGTGTCAATAAACCAAAATTCAGCCCAAGCCATTGTATGCAGATTTTTAAAATATAGTTTCAACTCCAAATATTGCAAAAGCAACACACATGAGCGGAGAAACGTCAAGAAAACAAACGTGTCGATACTCACCGCTCGTGCACGGCGCCACAACGACGACGTCGAAACTCCTCCAGAGACGTGAAACGGTGGGCGGGGACTGAAAGTCGACAAGCGCACAAGTCGGACTCTCATTGGTTGAGGGCTGCGTTGCTCAAAAAGTACAAACTATGATTGGCTATCAGTAAGTGTACGTACATTTTTAACCGGAAAAGGCAAACTTTTGAAAAAAATAAATAAAAGAAAAGGAAACATAAAACAATTAAAGTGTGTTAGAGTGCAGAATCACTTTATATGAAATCGCGAGTAATACCTTATTTCAATACCTCTATTTGAAAGGGACATATCAAGACAAATCCACTTTGTTTTTTTGAATATATATTTTGGGTAACTTAAGGCTTGGTGAAAGGAGTAGATCTTAAATGCAGACCTGCACAACTTGATATGTAATAGGCCTACTATCACCATCTGTGGAGAACACAAATAGCTTTTACATTATTTCACACATAAAAACACATTCTCGCTGCATATAACTTGTCTTTTGATATGTTTATTTAATATTATTCATAAGTGTTAAGCAATATTTCTGGGAAGTAACAACGCTAATGACTGGCTATCTGTATTGAGAGAAGTGAACACCCAAAAGAACTAAAGAGTTAGTGACAAAAAGCAAAACTAAGTAGCCAATGAAAAAGATCCCAAACAACACAACCACAGACAATAACCATGACAGTCATTGAAAACACGAGGACACAAGATTTAAAAAATGTTAAAACAGCAAACACAGCAGAAGAAAAACGGTAAAAGCAGTCAAATGAAGTGAATGAAACAGAAAGTATTAAAAACAATAGAAATTGAAAGATAAAAATGAACTCAAAGAAATAGAGATTTAATTAAGTGAAGTGGAAAAGGAATTCAAAGAATGATAAGAAATACAATAACATCACAATATTTCATTGTTGCTTTTATATTTTACCTTTTCATTTTTTATTGGTAAAAACTGAAAAATCAGAATCTGCACATCTGTAAACTGAAATATGACTGAATTATAAATTAAATTAAAATTATAAAATAATCTGAATCTGTGGATGATGTCACAAACTATCGTACAAACATCTTAACACTGAAAGTACACAAATAGCCGATTTAAGAATTCTGACAATAGCATCTGGAGGGAAAAACGTGTTTCTTTGTCCTCTTGGTGGCAGCAGCGTACAGGCTGTGAAAAAGAACAAGTCCTTATAAAGTTTGTTTTCAACATAACTTTATAACTTTATATTGTTTTCAAAATAAAGCAGGAACTGTCAGAATGAAGTAGAGAATTGAGACAAAGAAAACAAAGTTCTCTAAATAATTTTTTACACAAAAAGAAAAGCAGAAAACTCTTTATTTCTTAATCCTTTGTATATATTTCATGTTTAGTGCTCGTAAAAAAACATTGTAATCAAGATTCATTGAGGATAATTGTCAAGGGAAAAAGTTTAAATTTGCCTTTTCTTAACCATCAAAGAAACCTGTAATCTCTTTTTGTAAATGCAAACAGTCACATCCAAACAGATAGTATAACGACATGTCGGAGCTGGGATTACTATCAAATCAAATAACAATGAGCCCTGACCCCATACAGTGTCTGTGGGACTAATGAGCCTATCAGAACTACAGTGAGCCAGCTGAACAGGAAATACAGCTCTGCTCATTGAAGGGGGAAACTCTGATGATCCGATTGTTGACTTAAAGCTGGAGAGTTAGCGAGGTTATGGAAAACACTGAAACAGAGATGTATATGTGAGCTACAAAAGCAAACAGTACCATTAGACTAGCAAATCAAGTTTTCTTATTTGAGTCTGTGTGATTGTATTCCTATTACCACAGAGCCCAGTCTCAAATAGATTACTGTTCTGGCAAACTGTGTACAATATCACTTTTAAATGTGCAGAAGCAAACGCATACTCCTTTGAAACATGAGCATGAGAAAGCTGTTCACAACTTTTCAAAAGTAAAGGAAACAAAAGAAAAATCAACACCCACTTTCGAGTAGGGATGTAAAGATTAACTCAACTCACGATATGATTTATCTTCCAAAGTGAGACTGAAGATGATGACTGAAGACAAGGGGAGGTGATTGGAGCTTCTAATGTGTTGCTCACAGTCCTCTTGCAATATTTGCTCACAGTTTTTGTCTCATCTGTTATTTTCTCACCTTTTCATATTTCTGTCTTGGGGAAGCCAGAATACTTCCACTGCTCAGATTTAAAAGATGGTGGTGCGTACCTAATTTCAAAATCTTGCTCTACAGCTGCTGACGCTCACCATAGTATTGAAATTCCAAGTACCGATGTGAATCTTCACACCTTTGAATTGATTTATCAATGTTAATCTTTACAGCCCTAGTACTGATTAAAAACATTAAATACATCTACATGAATTATCATTTGGTGTTTTTTGAAAAGTGTCTTTGGACAGCCTCATTAAAAGGCTGGAGGTTTAATCAAGGTGAAAGTCAACATTGGTATTCATCCCACCCTGTTTCATAAAGGTTTGAACCTGTCCAATCACATGACTTTTGAACAGCTGTGCCCTGACGTTTCGATGCCTTCTTTTTCCTTACCAAGCTGATTTAACAGTAGGTGTCCAGTAGAGGGCGCTGTATGCTCATGAAAATCAAGTCACAGGTGGAGACTGAGGTGATAAAACGGCTTTAGTCCTCCCGGTGGCATTTCCCTTATCTTTTTTTCTGAGCCGCTTGATGGCAGGAAGTGCAACACTAGGAGTAGATGAAGATACATCCGGGCTAAATGCTAAACATGTCAGTAGTAAATGAACTCTGCTGAAGCTTCTTGAAACTCAAATTTAGGATTGCTTTAAATAGCTTTATACAAATCTAACACTAGTGACAGAGCGTTTAAATGTTTAATCCAAGGTGTTTTTAATCCTTTAGTGACTGAAGCAAAAGTGTGCATTTATAGTTTATAATGCAAAACTTTTACTTAAAATGTTTTTATTTCATCTGTGGTGTTAAGAGATTTGGGCAAAGAAGTACAAAGTGTTGAGAAAATGTGTATACCAAACAATGAAAAGTCCTTTATTGCCATCAGAACATGAGTGAGAAAACCAGAGACAAAATCTGACAGTGAGGAGTCGACTGTACAACCAGCATCCACACGCGCACACAAACTCACGCACACGCACACACACAGAGCAGCCAGCAGTCTTTCAACAGGACGGGAAGGGTACAGATACATAAGGAAAATACAGTATTCACACGATGAGGTATAAAGGTAAACACAAACATACAAGATAGGGCTTCGTCCTCCAGTCACGCACATGCAGCTTAACCAAGGTACAAATACTCAAGTGCTCGTTCATCCTTTAAAAACACAACATACAGGTGAGCAGGACTGTATAAGAGCAGCATCTGGGTCAATCTCCATTCAACCACATTTCCATTTATCTGTCTCTCAAAACCTTTGGTCATGTGGACGCTTGCTTGTCATGCACAATGTTGTACTTTAACACTTTGTTTGGGAGACTCTTAGTCGTCAGCGAAGGAGCGAGTCCCTTCCCGACTCGTATCCAACTCGAGAAACTTTCAGGGCAGGTGAGCGAGGAGATTTTTGTTTTGTGTGTTTTTGAAGCCACAAATAGTCATCCCTCTATTCCAGGTCGAGTTTCTACGTTAGTTGGACATTCAATGTGTACATTAGCAGCAGTTCTAGTGAATGAAACAATGGCTTTGTAAGTCAGATTAATAACACCCTCTCTTTTCCTCATGCACAGGACAGGCACCGCCGACTACTCGTTAACTAAATGCCATGCAGAGTTAGAAAAATAGACTGCAAACTCACAAGACAGAGAAATCAAAGTTCATCTCCAGAGAAGAGGTTGATTTCACTTCAATTTTTTATTTCATATTTTCTAAGATGTGGAAATAGCAACAAAAAGAACTTGAGAGCGGTAACCAAGACAACAGTAACAACATGAGCAGAGAGCCACTGAGTAGGTTTTTTTTTTTTTTTTCCCGAGTCCCCCTCATACTCTCATTTTTTTTTTTTTCCAGCCCATACTGCCAGGTACAAGACGGACGCTCAGCTTCTTTACAGTTTCGAGTTTGCGCTCGTCTTATTATGCGCCCCCCCGGGTGCGACCGCTCTGACTTCCGCGCGCCCTGGTGTGTTTGTGTGTACCTGTAAGTGTGGGCCTGTGTGTCGCGTGGCTCTCATGTCAATTGAAGCTGTCCCATTCCCACAATCTCCAGGCCCTCCCCCCCCACTAGCAGCACCCCGTCCCCCAGAAAGGTGGTCGCCCATCGTGTGCATCCGGAGCTGTGCGCTGCAGTGGTTTATCAAGACACTAGTGTGGCTGGAAGCTAACACCGCCACCCCCTCGGACAGAGAAGGAGGCACGGTTTAGTTCTCCTTTAAGTCTAAGTCTAGAGTTCAAGTCTGTCTGGTCTCAGCCTGTCCTGGTTAACAAGGCTGCGTGGGTGCCACCCTGGACCCTCAAAGAACCGTATTCATCAGGCGTGTTGATAGAGACGCCTGACCGTCTGCCCCACCCAGGGCTGTTTTTGTGTTGTTGTTACCTCACCCAACCTTGTTTAGTTTTGTGGTTGCCAAATCTCGCAACTGTGCACACACAAACATGTACGCCATCACGCACGCACGCACTGACCCTGACGCTGTCTATCCTACTCAGAATGAGGACAAGCGCCTTGAATTTTTGTGTTTGGCACCTCTCCGTTTTCCTCACGTTCCTTAATGTTGGTCAGTCGCTTCTTCCTTTTTCTGTATCCTGTTTGTCTCTCTCTCTCTCTCTCTATCCTCATCACTCCCTCACAGGTCTGTTCTCTTCTTGGAACCATAAAAAGGAAAACCCAAAGAGAACTTCTCTCCCTCTTTTTCTTCCTCTCAGGAAACAAAAACAAACTTAATGGAAAACTTTTTTTTTATATTTATTTTTTTTCAAATTCAAGGCACAATGTCTATCAATATTCCAATCTGTCCGTCTGTCTCCACTTCTCGGTACAGTGTGCGAACATCGCGTCATATAAACTATTGGACTGTCTGCTCGTACGCCACTCCCCCTACAGCTTACATCTCTCCTGTCTGCACTGTAACACTGTTAAGAGACGCGTCTGTTTTGGTTGAGAGAGCGACCGCCGTGTCCAAACCAGTGATAAACAATGATCAAAATCAACATAACAAAAAAAAAAAAAAAAACACAAATAAAAGACAACCGTTTGAAAAACAAAAGAAAAAGTCTTGTCCTGTTTCTCGTATTTCAGTATTTTTAAAATCAAGTCATATCCACCAGCTCTTTTTTGGCAAGCTAGTTGTTTTTTTTTTTAAATAAGCACTAAGTACTGATAGATAGGATAGCATACACCGTTAACGTGTGTTTTTAAGTAGATGCGTTTGTCGTTTTTTTGTACTTTTTCACTCTCATAGTATGAATTCAGGTATTTTGTCAGGTACTTTTCACTCATCTGTTTAAGGTTTAAGTTAATGCAAGCAGGGACAGAGTTTGCCATGGAGTCTTGCTCTAGACTTGGGTTTCGCGAGGGGCACGGCCCGCTCTTTACGAGACCCCGTTGACCAAGGTCAGGGTCTCGCTGGGCGAAGTCATGCCTTTGCTGGGGGAACGCTTGGAGGGCGTTCGCTCCGGCATTGGGGCGCTGGTCCCGTTCTCCTGTGGGTACAAAAGGTATGAAAAAAGTGAGAATGGTCCATCATTCTGAAAGGATGTGATTTATAGTGAAGGACATCGACAATCGACCAACTGGGACACTACCCAACACAGTGTGTTCTTTGTGCAGGCAATTTGAACTGACTGAAATAGTCTGAGGAAGCTCAATGGTGCATTTATGATATTATAGTTTACACTCATCTGCCACTTTTTTTTTTTTTTTTACTCCTTGCTTGCACCGAATTTGACCCCCTTTTGTCTTCAGAACTGCCTTAATTCTTCATGTCATAGATTCAACAAGGTGCTGGAAACATTCCTCATCACAAAGTTCTGTAGATTTGTCGGCTTGAGATGAACCTCCCGTTCCACAACATCCCAAAGGTGCTTCATTGGTCTGAGATCTGGAGCCCATTTGAGTACAGTGAATCAAGAAGCCAGTTAGAGATGATATGAGCTTTGTGATCCTGCTGGACGGGTACACTGTGCTCATAAAGGGATGATCATGAGCAATACTCTGGGAGGCTGTGGTGTTTAAATGATGCTCAGTTGGTACAAATATCTCCCACACCATGATACCACCAGCCTGAATCCTTTAAACGAGGCAGGATGGATCCATGCTTTCATGTTTACGTCAGACTCTGACCCTACCACTCGAATGCCTCATTTAGAGAGGCAACATTAAAAACCTCTGTTCTCCAACTTTATTGAGACTGTGTAAAGTGTAGCCTCAGTTTCCCGATCCTCGCTGACAGGAGCGTCATGCGGCGAGCTCCTCTGCTGCTGCAGCTCATGTGCGTTCAGAGATGCTTCTCTGCGTACCTCTGTTATAACCAGGGGTTATTTGAGTGACCTTTGCCTTTCTATTCTTTTTCAAACCAGTCCAACTGATCTCCTCTGACCCCAGGCATCAACAAGGCCTTTTTGACCAGATAACTGCCAATCACAGGATTTTTTTTTTGGGACAATTCTCTGTAAATCCTTGAGATGGTTGTGCTTGAAAATCCGAGTCAATCATCAGTCACTGAAATACTCAGACCAGCCCGTCTCTCACGTTTAAAGTCGCTTCTGATGCTCCGTTTGAACCTCAGTAGATCCTCTTCTTGCCTACACGTCTACTTGCACTGAGTTGCTGCCATTTGATTGGCTCATTTAGATATTTGCAAAGAGGAGCAGTTGAACAGCTGTACTGAATAAAGTGGTCGGTGAGTCTTTTTTGTTGTTGTTATATTTGGTGACTAACATTTATTATCAGCAGCCTATTGCTTAAAGTTTTTAAACACCTTGAAAGACAGAAATCTGTCAACCCCCCCCCCCCCGAAATAGGGAAGCCAATTTCCTTTACGGATTGTCCACATGGCAGATTGTGATGCACTAAAAATCACTGACAGTTTGAAATGATTGTGCAGGTGGTTAGGGGTCTCTTGGTGATACTCGTCCTGGGTAAGTGGTTTGCACGGCGGACACAAGTGTGTGTGTGTGTGTGTGTGTGTGTGTGTGTGTGTGTGTGTGTGTGTGTGTGTGTGTGTGTGTGTGTGTGTGTTTCGGTCGGTACCTTGGGCTCGGGGCCAGTATGGTTTTCCTTCTGAGGCAGATTCTGTCTGCTCTGGGACTCGGCACGAGAAATGTAGTCGGCAACAGTCACTGCAAAGATGGATATGTGTTAGCCATGACAGATGCTCGGAGCGTTAGCTGTTCAGAAACAGAACATGCAGTATATCCTCCAGCTGTAACAGCAAAAGCCTTCCTGCTAAAGAAAATCAGGTCAAAACAAACAAAAGCGTTTTATCACGGTGACTCACCACTATCAGCTGTCTGCCTGTCACGGCTGGTGGAACCTCCCTCTGGGCGGTTGCCGCGGTTACGACGCCGACGGCTTCGGTTGCGACGCTGAGGTCGGCCTTCCTCATCTTGAGGTCATTTAAGAGACGCCATGTTAGTCGTTATTCCGGAGGTTTCCTGAATGATTCTGTCACAGAGACAAAGTTCTCACCCAGTCCGTTCTCGCTGGGTCCGGCCTGGCCGTCAGACTCCGCAGCAGCGTCCATCACGCTGGGCTCCTGGTCGTTACGGCGGCGCCTGGAGCGTCTGCGGCGGTCTCCTCCCATGCCCTCACTCAGGTCTGCTTCAGCCAGCTCTCCTTCACCCTCCAGCAGGGAGTATGGGTTACTGTCTGGGTCCCTCAGCACTGCAAAACAGAACCTTCACATGTGAGCTCCTTTAAAAACAAAGGCTGCCTGATCACAGAAAGTCTGCTTGTGCCCTTTCATTCAAGAATTCACACTGATAATGCTCTGATTTTTACATTATTGTGAAATCACATACCTCATTGTAATACAGTGACAGTTTTCAAAAATTTCAAAATAAAATCTGTGAGAAAAGTTTTCCCAAAGTGCCAATTTAACAACCCCTGTCGCTGCTCTGAATAAAAGAAACCGGTCCGCTTCTTGCCCCACCGAAGACAACATTTTAGTCTTAATTCCATCGTGTAATGATCGTGAGCCTGTTTTAATCACTGGGTCTGTTTGTTTTGAGAAGAGGAGCCCTCTTCTAATAATTTGCTTCCCTGTAAAGACCTCTTAACAAGGAACATGTCGCTTCTGCAAAATACTTCAAATTTATTATTCTGTTGTTTAATTCTGTACATATTCAACAATGTCTGGAGATTACTGATAACCAAAATATCCAGCACATTTTACTACCTGAGCTGATGGAGTTGGAAGGCTTGGACCCCGGCCCTCCACGGCCCCGTCCTGAATTAGATCCTCGGCCTCTGCCACCCCGTCGTGAGCCTCGCTCATCACCACCTAAACCTCTGGGCCGCTGGTCTCTGTCGTTCACGTCCTCGGACTCAGAAGCATTGGACAGTTCAGAGTTTGTGCCTGAGAAAGAAAAAAAATCAGAATTCACATTCTTTTTTGTCTCCAACATCTCTGACCTAAATCCTGTTAGAGTTGTCTTATTCTCACCATAGCCAGAGTACTGTGTGTTGGAGGTCCTGCGGCCTCTGCCACGGCCCCCGTAAGTGCGAGAAGTGTGGAGTGAGTTGCTGCTCTCGTCTGTCAGGTAGCCCTTCTCCCGCTCAGTGCCAGGGCCCGCTGTTCGGTTGGTAGGTGCGCGGTACCCGACTCCGATCTGACGGAGCTGCTCGTCTATCTGGAGACGCTCCAGGCGAAGCTGTTCCACTTCCTGCAGGGCAGCGAGAAAGTAGAAAACAGTGTCAACCAAAAAAAGGACAGACACATAAAGCAGATCGTTTGTAATCACCATGAACTGAAGGATTCATGTGGAAAACTATCCCAGCATGTATTTATACCGCAGCAGTCACAAATGGGAACGGAGACTGGGACCAGCCTGTATTTTATAACCTCTGTTGTGGGCCTGACTTGCTTTGTGCTCAATCTAAGTACTACTCCTTTACCACTGAGAGGCAGTAATGTGAACAGTTACAAATCAACATGAACTTCTGCTGGATATAAAAACTTCCAACAGAAGCTTGTTTAGTCGAGTAGCACATTGAGTAATGAGCACTTTAAACTCAGTCAGCAGACTCTGTTTAATAAGAAAAGGCAGCGTTGTCCCGTAGGTAAGAAAAAAAAACCATCTGAAACGTCCTTGATGTGCTTTGAATGACAAACGGGAGATTGAAATGATCCCCTCACTTTCAAATCTCTCCGAACAGAGACCAAACAAACGGCACATTGTGCGCTATGAGAACAGCTGAGAGAGCCTCACAGTCTATTTGTTGGCTCAGATGTTCTCCGCCACGTTGATTCACAGATGCCAAACCGGATTAGACAGATTAGCCCGTTTGGTTATTTAGATTTGTCTAAATAAAAAAAGAAAAAAAAAAGCAGTGGCCATTCAACAGTTTTAAACATGAAATCCTCTCTTCATGCTTTAAGTGTTCTTTTATAACATGATGATCGACACGATATTCAATATTTATAGATTAAGGTCCTATTTACAGAATAATAGAAGGTAAAGCGTGCTTTAAGATGGGGCGACCAAATATGGTCACTTTTGGCTCAAAAAAAAAAAAAAAAAAAAAAAAAAAGGAAAAAAAGGGTGACGTTCACAAATCTAAACTGGAGCCATAGAGGTTTAGTCCATTGACCAATGAGTGATCTCCAAGCAGCGAGGTCACCTTTTTATAAACGGTCCATTATCACACCATCTGAATCATTCTGTCGGGCTTCCCCTGGACTCTGTCTCTGTGATATGATATGAAACTCTCAAACAAACAAAGTTACAACAAGGATGAAATTAAACGCCACGGGTGACTTCAGTCTTTCTGAAGCGACTAACCAAAGACCCTCTGGTTGACCCGGGTGGGACCTGAGCTCTAATGGCAGCAGTGCTGTGACAGCAGTTTCTCGGCTGGTTTATTGGTGGCTGATTTGGGGGAGTTGTGGGGGGGGGGGGTCTCACTTTGCAGCGCGACAGCTGCCTCCACCAACGACAGCTGAACGTTGAGGGAGGCGAGGCGGGGGTCTGAAGTTATTTTTAGAAAGCTGAGGGTCCAAATAGCTGGTAATCTAAACTCCAGCATACCCTTCACCCCATCCCAGAGAGAAGAGCCATTTATAAAAGCACATGAGGTAAGGACAAAATGAGGCGCTCTCAGCAGCTTTCCTGGGACAGGAGGGAGACAGGTGACCAATATGAGAAACCCCTTCACATACGCCCACACTTCCCAACCTCCTCTTGTCCTGCATGTCACATCAAGGATCTGTTCTACTAAGAAACAACACTCCCCAACTAAGTCTCCCAGAATTGTAAGGAGAAAATATTCATGGAGTGAAGTTGTGGGGAGGCAGAAAAAAAAAAAAGGCTTATGAGTGACAGGAGCAGATTAAAGGCTCGTGCTGCCCTCTCCTGGTCAACACGCAGGAGTGACTCACCTGGAGGTAGGACACATGGTACTCCAACAGAGCCTGGGCGTTGCTGATGTTTTCTTTAGTTCCCACGAAGACGAAGGGAACCATACCCTGATAAAACCATAGACAGAAAGAGTTGATTTCTCTCTCCTTCAAAGACAGAACGGGTTATCACGTTTTAACACCGATCCCCATCGCTGGAGAAATGGGACTGACTTTGACACGGCCTCCATTTCAAAAAGACCATTAATGGGAAAAAACAGGTATCGCACTGAAACAGTCAGACAGCAGCCTATCAGAGAGACAGTACAAACTAAATGCCAACACATGCCCGACATAACTGGCCAATGCTGTGCTGTGGGCTTTGCGTTATTCAAAGCAGTGAAAACATAAGTGCTACTGACAAAACAATCGAGACAAAGCAGCAGAATTAAAGTGTCAAAGCAGACAACACATGGGACATGTACACTCTGCTAGAATTAGGAAGCTTTGCTTTTCGGAAAGCAAAAAGGGGGTTTTATGGGGGGGGGGGGGGGGGGCCTGGAAGGCCAGCCGAACGGTCCATTCACCTCTTTGCTGCTGGCAGTGTCGTCCCTGCCTGCCCCCTGCCTGCCTACCTCCTCCCGGGGAAGCTTTTTGTCGTTGTCTCCCTCGATGCGGACGCGGACCACGCCCGACTTGTCCACGATTTCCTGGATGACTTTGCCGCTCTTGCCGATTACTTTGCCTGAGAGGAACAGGGAGAAAAGAAGGTGAGAACTCAAGTCGTTGAAAGGAGCACGCGGGTGGAGTTTTAAGGAAATGTGTCGTGTCGATGACGGAGGAGGTTGTTGCTTACAACATGATCTCCTTAATAAATGTTTGACGTGTCACTCACCTACAAGGTTCCTGGGTACCTGAAAGTAGTCTTCTTTGAACTCAAGATACTCTCTTGCCTGCTTCACTGCCTCTGGGCTCTGGATGCGACACAAACGTAAGACCGTTTTACGCCACAATTCACCAATCCAAATCTTAGGACAATGACGAAAAAACGACTAAATAGAAGCTCCATACTTCGCCGTAGATCCTGAACGTGCAGCTCTCCTCCTCCAGCTCGATGGCTGTGACACCAGGCACCTTCCTGGCCTGTTGGATGTTGGCACCGTGGGAGCCGATGGCGAGGCCCATCAGGTCCTCCCTGACCTTCACCTCCTCCTGGTACGCTGACGCTAACTGCTTACTTGTCTAAGAAAGGTTGGGGGGGGGGGAGACACACTCATTCTAATATTCAGGTAAAAAATAAGGTCTATTTAAGAAGGACTTTGGATGTTAAAGAGAAGGCCTACCTCCAAATGTTTGGTGGCTTCTTCGTTGCGGGACATTAGCATAAGCTTGGTTCGGATGCTGCGGAAATGCATGTCGCTCAAAAGAGTCGCTCGCTTTACTGTAGTTTCATTTGTAGACTGAAGAGAACAAAGAAGGGGCAGGTTTAAGATCCTAAACATCTTTAAAAAGCAGCACAAAAAGACGAGGATTTATTGATTTTCTACATCTTAAAAATGAACACCAGGTTCAAATCTACACCGAGCAGAAGCTGAGACATAATCCTTTGAGATTTTGACTGAAAGCTTCGGTGAGGAGTTTTCATGTGGGCAAATCGACGTACCAGTGGAAGTGGTGTTTATGACAACAATCTGATCCTGCTCTCTTTTTGATAATTGCTTTCATCACTTATCAAGAATCTGTGTTGTTTTTGGTTGCATGCAGTAAATCAATTTGCTGACACTTACGCCGCTGCACCACTTTCAGGGATTAAAATATGATTCTATAGAAATGTTAGACCTCTGTGTGGATGGTCTTGTTAGCTTTTATTCGCTCACCGAGAGCGTCAATAGTCATTTCAGTCTCTTTCATAACCGGCTCCAAACTCCTCACAGAGCCTTCAAGAGATACTCCAGCTCCTTTGTGTTCTCCCTCCATGTGTGGATACATAACAAAGCCGTTCACTGGAGAGGTGACATGAAGTGAGCACTAACCAGCACAATGAGTTCGTGTGTTTGGGCACTGTAGAAGATGCAGTTGGCTCCGATAGCTTTCCTGAAGTCTTTGTGAATGTTGTCATTTGAACAGCTGTCGATGAGAAAACAATCCACAGGAGAGGCAGCCTTGTTATTCCTCGGCAACATAGTGCTGTTCCAACATCAGTCATAAAAAGCTGCTTTTAAACAAGTCAAATCAAAACACTTGCACTCCCTGAAATGAGGAGGTAAATATGTTGTGTATGCACTCACATGTCCCTCAGGTCTTCTGGGATAGGGATGGGGACTTTGTGGAAGGAGTTTCGAGAGGATGGGCTGTTGGGGTTAAGGGGCCTGATGCGCTCAGCTGTGACAATCTCGTTGTATGTGGCGTCGCACGCCGCGTATTCGATCACGTAGAACTGAAAAACAGAGATACTGATTTTTTAATAACGTGAGCAACAAATTAACTGGTAAAAACACTGACAGCTCAGGTTGCGTTGAATTTCAAACAAGTGATCACACCAAGATAAACTCAGAGCAGAACTGCTGAAACCAACCCGTGCATAATAATGATAAATCAGGTATCAAGGTGAAAATCAATCTGTGTGTTCCTTTAATTTAGAAATGACATTTCTCATAAGACGCACAAAGCTGACAGCTTCATACAGTGTATGAATGGTTCATGCTTCTGTAACAAAGGGGGAGTGAGACGCAGAGAAAAAATGGAAAAATGTAGAGAGGAAAAAAAGGGGGGGAGAGATGAACACTGCACTCTCCATGCTCAAAGGACAGAATTAAAGCCATCAGTCAACGCTAGACATTCCTGCAGGCTCTTATCAGGCTGCTCCACATAACAGCACTCCAGCAGCAGCAGCACCTCTGCTGAAACAGAAGCACCACAAAGCAGCCCTGTCCATATCCCACTGACCCACTATTCAACCAGCAGCCTGTGCTGGAGGAAGAGATTATGTGGGATTTTTTTTTTTTTAAACGCCAAAAAAAGCCAACAGTGCCTGTAAAACTGATGTGTGTGTGTAAAGAACAAGCACAGGGTGTTGTGGGATTGAAGATCCAGTGTCAGACAACATCAGGACATAGTGACAGCGAGCTCATTAGCTGGTACTGATGGGCTCACTACAGGCCCGTATTCACTCTACATACATCAGCACTGAAAGCTCTGTAACTTCCTGGCAACACAACAGAGCACTGAGGCAAAGGGGAAATAATTATTCTCCATTAAACACAGAGCTACAGAGGTTCAATCTTATTTCTGACACGTGGCACTATTTCATTTTTAAGATGAGCTCCAGGAAGCTCAGACAAAGGCACAAACATTCCCTTCTACACGCTAGTGTTTCCGACACATCTGAGACGCTGTGAAGATTGAGCAAATTAAGTCGGATTAAAGAACAACAGCGGCGTAGTATAAAATGTATTTCATTTTCACAACAACAGCAGCTCGTTGCGCTTCGTAATTCTGTTTCCGTGGCCGTGATGTTTAAATTAATGGAAGCACGCAGGGAGCTTTAGAGAAAATCATTTCTCCCAAGAAGAACGAGCACGCTGAGGATATTCTTACTCCATGTTGAACACTGGAAATGAAGTTCCAGTTTCTATCTCGTGCACTGTGCTCTTAAAGATTGTGTGGAAAGGTAGACAGCACATCACCTGAAGCTCGGCTTTGTCAGACGCTCATTTTTACACGCAGAGTTTCCACCGAGCGGTTCGGCTCGCCATACCGAGGAGAACCGACCAGTACCGTTCCACTTTTTGGGACCCTTCCGTTGAGGTGCCAAGAATATCGAGCCGACTCGAGAAGGTGGAGCGAAACACTGCAGTCTGTTGAAAGAATCGTCACTTCCCGTGTGACAACAGTAAACAAAACCCTCGCCACGTTTAAACCATACAAAGCTGATTGTTTACGTCTGTTTATTTCTCCTCGCCACACACAGCCTTCTCTGAAACAAAGCTGAGTTGAGTTTTTTATAATAAAGAGTCACATGTCAGTGACAGAGGTGATGAACTGCTGGATGTTTTCCAGGGTTGGTATTGTTTGTGTAGCGTTTTTCTCCTTTGTTGAATTTATTAGTTAGCGCTTAGCTGTTAGCTGCTATCATGTGATGCTATTACGTAGCGGCTATTGTTATCCGGTTTACACGCTGCCTACCAAATACGACACGGGTGGCTGTGGAAACACAAACGGGATGAGGCTTAATCGAACCAAACTGTACTGATCCGTACCAGACTGCTGTGTGGAAACGGGGCTTTATTTTCAGTTTGGACAAGTTGAAGCTGACAGACACACGGTTTGTATACATTAGTAGATTGATCAGACTCAGTGTGAACACAGAGCATCTGATGTTTAGCAACGTAAAGCAACAGTTCATAGCTCTTGTTGTTGTGCACTTGATTTTCCACACTTTTTTTTTCAGTTCACTTACCTCTCCCTTCATCATTCTGACCCGGGCCAGCCACCAGCCACATGGCTCCTGTTCGTTGGCCCTGGAGTAAACCTGTGAGGAAGGCACATTGTGAATTACACCCGAGTAATACACACATCACACCCAGTAAGTCAACATGAACAGTTTGTAGAGTGGAGTATGGTGGAGGTGGATGAGGTCCGAGGACGTTCACGACCTCTGCTGTACCATTCACTGGTGTTTCAGGAACATTTCAAGTGACTATTTTCGGCAGAGACAAATTGATTTGCTGTATTGATTCTATAAGCTGGTTCAAATGAACCTGTAGTCAGAATCAGGCAGATTTTTTTTTCCAGAATCAACTTTATTGCGATATCAGTTTGAGGCTGACACTCCAAGCAGGCGGCAAAGAAGCAGCTGCGACGGAGGCCGCCTGCTGACGCTGATTCAGCATGTCAAAGGCCGACTGAGCTGGACACACCGTAAAAACTGGGACCGACGATCTTCTTGGTGTGTCAGGGCCTTCACACATACAAGGATTGTTGTGTGTTTTTGGTATTAAAAAAACCCCCAAACAAACAAAGAACATAGAAATAGAAAGCTAGCCTTCTACTTCTAGCTCCTATTGATTCGCACTTTCTACCACGAGCCCCCAGTGAATTTGAAGAAATATATAGGTCAGGAAATAAAACTGTATGAGTACAAGATATGTACAACTGGAATCATGGCGAAAAACGGAAACATCTGAATGTGTTTTCCACAATGAGGATAATGACGGGAAGGAATACTTTCCCTTTTCTTCAAGCACGGGTCAGAGGTCAACGTGACAACAGGTGGAGCGTCACAAGTTCATTCTGTAAGAAGTCTCCTCAGTGACAGGAAGTCCCTGATTTATTTTAGCATTCTCAGTTAGGATCGTCTGACATGTGGTGGGGCAACTCAAGGCAGTGCTTAATTTATTTATTCAACTATCTCAACAAAATGTAGCCGAGTGGGAGAAGTTTGTTGCCCTGAAAACACGATGCTACAGATAACATTAGCCTGGGTGATTAGACAGTATTAATCTGCTGTGAAAAGACTGAATTCGCCAACCCTAACATGTAGAAACCAAGAGCACAGGAGATCAGCTTGTCTGCAGCTCAAACAGAGATGGAGAGGCAGAGTGGCAGGCCTTACCTCCACCTCCTCTCCTTCACCGATATCCTTGTTGTAGTCGGATGGAGGGGGCAACCGCACATCGCTGAAGGGCAACTGTCTCTCTGGCTGCCAGCTGTGGAAGGACGACACGGAGACAAACACTCATCAGCTGATCAAGAAGCTCACGGGTTGAAAATGAATGGTTGAAGCAGCCTGCAGACATGGACCGGCGTATTAGCCATTCAATGCTCTGCAACACATTAACTGAGATAATAATAAAGAAGAATTAAAATGGCTCATTACATTTAATGAGAAGGTTTGAGAGAACTGTGTCTGGACAGTGAGTGACTGGGTTCATTGTATGATATCCCTTTCATCAAATAGGAACTTGAAAACAGCACACTGGAGTGCCATAAAGTTCAGAAAAGGATCTCAGTAGAGATTATTACACATGAAACATGAGAGGAAATCTGCTCATTTCACTGCCCATCTTGCAAAGAACTTTAAAGCCCCACTTTGAATCTGACATTTGAAATGAATTTTAAATCGAAGAATGTACTTGGATTTTACTAATTCATTGTGTTTTTTCCTTTTTTTTTGAAGAACTGCTTTAAACAAGCAACGACTCCATTACCTCCACGTGCTCAGAGAAAGTAAAAAGAAAAGATGGAGGGCAGGAACCATTCCAAAATTGTCACCATACTGCCACCCCTCCCACCCTGCATACCTCAGGTCACTATTTTTAGGGGCACCAAGAGCTTCATTCGAAGCTAGGCAGATAAAAAGGGACGGGGGGGGGGGGCAGAAAGGGACCGTAGGAGGGAGTAGAAGTGAATGAAAGCATGCTATCAGGACGGCAGGGGCAGGAGGGGTCAGAACAGGAGGTAGAAAACTGTTAGAGACATGTATGGACAGCTGCATGCCAGCCAGCCACAGGTGCTTCAGAGGACAGTTTGGAACGTCTGGGATTAGACTTCTGTAGTCGTCGTAAATCCAAAATCATACAGCTCAAACCTGGTTTTCTCACAAATTCATGAGTTCTCATGAAGCACACGTGGAGCAGAGGCTGAAGGGCATACTTACTTGTTTTCAAAGACGATTGTGAGGGAGTCTTCGTGGACATCTTTGATGTAACCCTAGAAGAAAGACAAAGAGGGGACGACTTTTATTCCAATTAATACACACAGAGGAGAGCGTGATGAGGGCGGGGGCTGTTTGATTCTGCATGTAAACAATCAAGGCTTGTAAGCCATGCTCGACCAAACGCTTTGACTGCTGCTGCTGGGGGAAAAGAAAAAAGCGCATCTCGAGCTTTTTTGGAAGCAACACTATTGTCTGGCTGTGAATGTGGTGCTGGGGAGAGTGACGAGGAACACTGAGGTCTCCTGACAGCACAGACAGCCTGGAAATCTTCCGCTCACAAATACACAGACTTCAACTGCACGTGCTCCGTCTCTGTGTGGAGGGTGAAGACTATAGTTTTACAAGAGGGCACATGTATGGGGAGGGAAGGCCAGTAGAGCTGATATGGACAGTATATGAATTATGTGACATCCCGGGGGACAGCTATACTTCAGCCAGTTTCTAGCCAATCAAGCTCATCCACAGATCTGTGGCCCTACGCCACCCCTCCCCAATTATGAGCAATGACGAGTCGAGGGGAAAGTGGTGGGTGGGGCTTGCCTCTCAGTGAGACACTTAACCGTATATGGGACAGAGAAGTCAGCCTGCTAATGTGTGGAAGGGGTCTGGATTCAGGATGTGTGGATTCACCTACTGCCTTTGTACTGCAGGAGCTGGCCAAGCCATCAGGTCTGGTTGAGTGGCGGCGAACATGCAGACATGTTGGCATTTTTACTCTATCTGAGCCAGTGTTTCTTAGATTGGATTATTGCACATTAGCATTCAAGCTGATGTCTGTTTTCAGTCCAGTGCTCTTTACTGAAAGGCTACAGACATCTGATCAGTAGTTGAATCGTCGCTGCGATACAAAATGAATGTGGAGAAAGAAGTGAAAAAGAACAGCTGAGAATACATCATTCCATCAGTCGCAAAAACACGCTTTTATTTCTTTTTAAAACTCTTCTCCAGCGTTTTGTATGAGAGGAGAAAAACTGACACACCCAGTTAAAGGTTGTTAAGTTTTAAAAACTGAAATCCCCTCTGACTACAACGAAGACTATCAATCAAAACATGCCTCTATACTGACACAAACATGTTTCTTTCGCTCTCTACAACACATTTCAGAGAAACAGCAACTCCATGTGCATGTAGGCATGACAGCTGCATTGAGCATGCTACGTCAGATTAGGACGTTGCTTCCACCTAGTTCTACCAGGTCAAAGGGCAGGCAAGCCCTCTTTCTAACATGACAAGTAAAAAGTTAGGGGGTGGGTGGGGGGGGTAGAGAGGGGTCACGGGCAGCAGCTGTGACGTAGCTTCATCCTAATGCCAGCAGGCACATGGAGGACCAAGGTGTGCTCCCTCTTCTCTCACAAACGAGGCTTACATGGAATAGCTGTAGGTTCGTCTTCTTCACACAATGAGCCATGGTGTTCAGATGAAGTTATGAAGTCTAACCAAACAAAAACATCAATAAAAGTACAACTTGTCTCTTTGTTGATGCCTAAAATGTTCAATTTTGTATTGAATATTCATCTGAATTACAAAATTCAGGCCTTCAAGAGCGAGCCTGAAATGTGTTTTCAGCTGATTAAGATGCAGACTCTCACAGAGATAAGGTGGCATACTGCCCTGACAGGCTCATAAATGCGTTCCTTATTTACAGGTCAAAAGGAAAGTCGTAGTCGCTCACGCTCAAACCAGGAGATGAGCTGCATTTGAAAAGCTGTCCGTCAATCACAAAACAAAAATACATAAAGCGTTATGTCCAACTTCTACAGCCATAAAGGACAACAAATGTACTTTAACATTAGTCTTTATCACTCCGAGTGTCCATCTCATCAAAATGAGAGCCGTGAGATAATGGACGTTATAGAGGTGAGTGGAAAGCATTCATTGACGCCAGAGCCAAAAACTGTCAGCCTGTAAAGAAAGAACAACAGGTGAAGCAGCAGGAGGAGAGTAAATATAGGCTCATCACTGAAGCACCATGTGCTAGGTTGACCAGGCGAAGACGGAAAAAGAGCAAAGGGCATGTGAAGAAGTGAATGTGTTTAAGTCGAGGTTTACATTTATCCACAGCCATAATGGTGTCTGCTCAGGTTTCAATGACATTTATCCCGTTTTCATCATCATTTCAGTCTAATGTCAAATCGTGCAAGAAAGCTCCAATTTCAAATCTGTGTAATCGATTTTATACGCAAGCTTTATCAATACTAATGTGTAGGTGTAACTTGTACATTACTGAGAAGCAATATGAAGGAAGACAAAAATAAAAAAACAAGTTGTGACAAAGCATCAACAAAAAGTTGAAGTCATGTGTCGGGGTATTTAAGTAAGGTTTCATTTGAAACAGAGGCAGAACAGAAACTGAAACCTGTGAGTTACTTCTTCGTCCAGACAGAAGATGATTGTTTGAAATGTTTAAAATGTGGAGCTCACAAAGTGGGCTGGGAGACAAAGCACAACATGTAGCTTTGCAGTAGCATCTCACCATGCAAGAACTGCAAAACAGCTGTCTGACAAGCAGCTCACTTCACTTTAACATTTGTTTTGAATCCCAGCTTCTGGTGATGTGTGACACGATGCTCTATGTCAACTTCACGGGAATCACTGTTTGATTTATGTACTGACAAAGGCAGCTGCTAAATTAAAAATAAAAAAGCCAATTAAAGGCTTTATGTGTTGATGCCAAGTGCACCTCGCTGAACAGCTAGCTGGTGCTAGCTGCCCACCCCACAATGGCCAACCCTGTAATGGACCGTAAAACCATCCTGGTTCTTCAGCACCGAGCCTCAGCAAACGTTAGCAGTGTAACCGTTAGCCTGGCCTGGACGCTGTTTTTTTTGTTTTGTTTTTGTCCTGTAACAAAAAAAAAACTTTTAACTGGGACAACTAGGACTTTTAAGAAAGCTGGTTACCTTATAGAAGGCCCCATTCGAGCCACGGACCTCCACGGCCAGCCCGTCCATCGTCGTCGGTAGCTCCCCGCGGCCGGGCTTGTCTGTAGCCGTTACGCCTCCGTGCGGGTCCGGGAGCGCGAGCACCCCCAGCTTCGCCGGCCCTTCGCCGCTCTCCGGCCGCTTGTGGATTTCCAGTGTTCCGGGTGGAGGGAGAGGGGGCAGAGGAGACGGGGTCGGGAGGATGGGTGTGATGGTGTCAACTAATACAACGCAGACGCTGTCTCCAGCAGCAGCCGTTTTTCCTGTTTTTAGTCTGAATGTGAAATGTGGAGCTCGCGAGCTGTTAGGGCACCGCCACGAGCGACGGGATGATCTCAACGTGCGCGAGGAGGAAAGGCAAGCTAATGCAGCTAACCAGTGGAGGATGCTAACTGATGGATAATTAGCTGGGAGGCTAGCTATCAACACCTTGATCCCGTCAGTTTTTTTAAGGGATGCTAGCTGGCTAGCATTTGATAGCCCGGGTTGCGTGTGTTTGATGGAGCGTGTGGCGCAGTCGTCGCGTAGAATAATTTCCCCCAGAAGTCGTCACTGGGGATGGCCTCTTCAGTCTTGGTGGTGCGATTTTTTTTCACCTGCGTTTCTTTCCCAAAGGCGTTACGAGATGCGCTACCGCCCGGCGACTCCTTACTCCAACTACCCGTCCCCACAAACACACGCCGATAGAGTGAACTGGAGAGGGACTGAATGACCTCGAACACCCCACCCCTCAAACATAAAGACCCACCCACTGCGAACATTTCAGCCTATGATTGGGCAAAGGAATAGGCAATCAACTCCGGAGTTCATTTATTGGTTTATCAAATAAGGGCTGGTCCGTGAGCGTGACCAATACAATCCGGACAGTTTCATCCGAACACCATCCATTGGAGTCATCTCATGTCAATAACTATTTTACACAAACTGACTGGCTCCTATGTTTCATTTTGCCCACTCATTGATGAGAGGGGACCAACAGCCATTGTGTAAACACCTCTACAGTGAAGTTATTTTACACATTACAACTTAGGTCCGACTTTAGAAACACCCATAGAGTTAAGGGGGGAAATCCTACATCGCCGATGGGATTTCTTACATGATTTTTTAAAATGCGTAGCACGTCTCGTCTAGCTTTGTCCACCTTCACAAACATGTTGCTGGTCGCACACAGATCAAGACATTTATCAAACAACTGGAGGAATGTAAATGTGCATATCCACTCTGCACAGCAGTCTTCTTCTAGCAAGCCAACAGCAACATCTGACCCTGATGGTTCACAATTTAAATGTTTTTAGATTCTGTCCCTATAAGCAAAAAATCTATTTGGAGGCCCCTAACCAGCGTTCATCTTCATCATCATCATCATCGTGTCTGCCAGAGCCCTGAGGCTTATGTACTCCTCTTCCTATTTTTCCTTCTCTCTCCAAAAGACGCATCATTAATTTTTCTTCGTTGACTTTCCTTGACAAACTTTGTTCTTCACAGCAATAATGCATGCAATGCCGAGCAGGGCAGCGAGAGTGAGTGCTTTCAGACAGGGGCCTCTCAGGGAAGTGTCCAGCAGTCATTATTTGATTTTTCAATATTAGGTGTTTTTCTTGTTCATTGTGTTTTTATCTAGTTGCTGTGCCCTTTAATGTGTTTCCTTTGTTAAATGGATGCAAATGAGTTGTCAATTGGATTTCTTAATCAAAAGATTATTGTTCTTTATATGTGAATTTAATTAAAAAGCAGCGAAAGATCACCATGACTTTAAATTAACTTGATTTTTGAAGTAGTCCATATCCTAATCTGGGCGTCCTTTAACATGGACTATTTTCCCAGGAGTCATTAACACTTTCTTTACAGTCTTCAGTGTGTCCCCTGATGGTCAAACAGAAGATTTCATATGTTAAGACATTTTTTCGCCACAAAGATGAAACAACAATCATTCCTCATCCAGCTCATCTGGTGCAGCTGAAGGTCTGCCCTAGCAATTTGCACTTAATAGTCCAAATCATGACAGGCAAAACTGAAGCCCTCTTTGGCAAAGAAAAGCAGAGTTTTTATTTGGCAGACGGACATTGTGCAACACCAATGTAGATCACAAGCAGGTGACTTTTTACATACCGAGCCAATCTGAGAGCTGAACAGTTTGAACTACAAAATATATTTATCTTGCCACCACAGGTAGTTTTAATTATCTGGCCCTCTATACACATTTTTCTCTGACTGATTGTTTAGAAAGTGCTTTGCAACGATCAAGTCCCCCAGTCAGCCTTAAAGGGGACATGTTAAGACAAATCCACTTTTACAGTGTTCTTGAACATTTATTTGAGTAACCTGAAGTTCAACTGACTCACAAAATGTGAAATAAACCAATCAAGTCCTTTATTTGGGGTTCTGAATAAGTCTTAAAGACAGAGAAAAATGCTCTGTTTCAAATTTTCTCTCCCTGTGACATCACAGTGTTGTTTAGTAAAAAACAAAATACCCTGCCCTCCCCTGGTAGCTCCACCCATGGGGACCATCCCCAGCCAAGAGCAAAACTTTCAAAGGAGTGATGTTTACCGAGAAAATTCGGAGGGGGCTCATTTAATTTAAAGACACACCAAAACAGAGCGTTCTGAGAGAGCTGGTTTACAGGGTGACAAACATCCTCTGATGCTTGATTCATATTAGATTCTGACCAAAGCAGAAGATGTTTCATTTAGAGTACAGGGGACTGTTTGAAAAGGTGGGGAAGGGGATAATGTGTAGATGCAGTCATGACAAACTGAGGTGATTTGTAAAATTATTTTCCGTTTATTGCTTGTGTTGCCTTTTTTTAATGTGCGCACGTTTTGTTTTTCCTTTTAATTTAATACATTTCTAAATAATATATATCACTATTAAATAAGATCATTCACATCAAAGTGTTGAAATCAGAGTCGAAATGTTATTACCTTCCCTTGGCAAAGCGCGCTCCCGCGAGTTCCGTGCATTTCTCATTCTCAGGCAAAACGTCGACGTGATGACGACTTGTGTCCATTAGCCAATAGGACCGTCTTCTGTAAAACGCGCGGCTCTTGATTCAGGAAGTGTGCGGTTTGTTATCGTTTGTTGTTTTCATGTTAGAGAGAAAGTAAGACATCGTTTGCTCGGTCGATCAAGAAACACAATAGATATAAAAAATGTCCGCATGTACCGAGTCGTCGCTTGGGAAGGGTGACAGTTTGCATCAAGAGGGTAAGAAAACACGATTACAATGCCATAGGAACATTAAAATCAAGTCAAAAGGTTTTGAATGTCCTGGTAGTGATCATCATTCTCTTGCTGTGTTTGCTTCCTCCCACCCAGTTCTTGCTTCCTTCCCTCTGTGCGACATTACAGAAGATGATATGACCCAGAACCCGCAGTTCTGTAAACTCTTAGCTACTCTGGCACAACATGTGGACCGGACTGGACTTACTGTGCCCCTGAAGACCGAGCTAGAGAAGGTAACAGCAGGTGTTACGGCGAAAGGTGCAACCGTGTTAATCAGTGACTTTTGTTCAAGTGCGCCTGTGGGTTTTTAATTTAATTTTTTTAATTAATTTTTTAAAGCAGATGTTAAACACGATATATATATATATATATATATATATATATATATATATATATATATATATATATATATATATATATATGTGTGTGTGTGTGTGTAATGTGGCTTTAATAAAACTGAACAAAGTTAGGACCGTTTCAATTTTATCAGTCGTAACCATGACGACCACCGACGCAGTCGTCTGAAAGTCGCCTCGTTAAACCGAAACACAGGCACTTTTACTGTTTTAGTTTACCTTTATTTTAGAAGGAAAGAGATGTCATTGAGATTAAAACTCTTTTTTCTCCCAAGAGTTTCCTGTACAAGACAGGCAGCAGCACAGTTAACAGAGTTTCACACAAACAAGAAGCATCCAAATATACAAATCACAATACATCATTAGAAGACACAAATAACATATCCAAACAGCAAATGTCTGTCAAGATCAACTGTGACTGCCTCAGGGAGAACATCTAGAGTCAGATGTGTCCACCTCCAAGTCATTTAGCGTCCCTTTAAAAGCATCCAACGAGAGAAGTCTGTTACAGGAAGTTAAATTGTGGTAATAGATTCCGAGTAAAGTTAGCAGCTCAGTTCTGACTTTAGGAACGGACAATAAGAAAAGGTGCTGAGATCAAAGATTATTCATCCCTGTACTCCTCTGGTTGATGAAGTTCAGGAGGTATGAAGGAAGCAGACTTGAAGATGAGAGGGTCAAAGAAGTCCATCCAACAGGCATGCATGTATAAGAGACATAAGTGGCTAACATACAAGCACTTTATCAACAATGAGTGGTATAACATCTTGCAATTCTAACTAATTCTTATGAATTAGATTCATGATAAAATTCAAGAATTATCACAAAGCGCCATGCTGACCTCTTGTGGTGAAAGTCAGGAGTTGCACTCACACAGACGAGACCCGTTTGTGCTTGCACAGGGCAGAGCTTCTCAGTAGTTTTTATTTTTTTCAAAGCTCTTTCTGATCATTTTTCCAGGCTGAGCAGAAGCTGCAGAGCCAGAGGCGTCACTGGCTGCGCTCCGAGATCCTCTCCAAAGGTCTGCAAGAAATGACCCAGGAGCACTGCATCAAGAAACACCACGCCACCGTTCCCCCTGACCAGAACATGGTACAGTCATTTCACAGAATAATGTAAACATCAGATAAATGCACAAAGAGCTGTGATAAATCTTGGACAGGAATAATAACAAATATTTACAGTTGAGTCAATAAAGCTGCACTTGGCTCCGCATTATGTGTTGACAGAGATGTATCATTTGCGTCTATTGTGTACGTGTGTGTAGTTCTACGAGACGATGGAGAAGTGCCTGCTGGTGTCTCAGTGTATCAGACAGCTGGATCCGAGCAGCACTACCAACCAGGATCAGCCTTCTCTTCTGGGCCTGAGCTCCCAGCAAGTGATGGAGCTCATGCCCCCGGAGAAGGTGAGTTATGAACCGTACTTCGGCGCAGAGATGATCGGACAGGTGGATTATTGCGCTGCAATTATTTCTGAAATGTCGGCAACAATGAAGTGCATGTTTTTGACAGAATATCCAAAGGATGAAACAGGGTCTTCGAGGGGAGCTGGAGAAACACCTGAAGCGGAAGTGCCTGAGCCTCCTCTCGTACTATCAACCTGAATGGGGTACAGAACACAAACGCTGATTCATCCCTTCCTATCTGAACATATTCTCATTCACTTTAACGTCCGCCTCTTTTCTGCATGATGACCCAGCTTTTTTTCTTTTGGCACATAGAGAACGAGAGTGAGGGTCTGAAGACCATTAAGTTGTCTCATCTGTCGGCTCAGCTGGACAAAGAGAAGAAAAGAGCGGAGAGTCTGAAGGAAACCTGCCGTGAGAACGCAGCTCTCCTGCAAAGACAGACTCATCTCTACCTCAGTGTAAGTTCATTGGCTTCCTACAGAGGATTTAACCATTGGAAACTGTAAGCACATGTTTTTTAACCACAAGGCGATGTATGTTCTCTTTCCTTCCCTTTGACCTGTGTTTAGGAGCTGATTAAGTGTATTCAGCTTCTCCAGTCTCTCATCTTGGACCACAGGCTAAGGATCCAGACGGATCTGGACAGAAAGAAGTTAGAGTACTTTGAGGGAAAACTCGAATTAGTCTTGCAGAAAATCAAGTAAGGAAATTAAGAAAATCAAACATCTAGATCATCACGATGTGTTTCCTTCAATTTTTTTTCTCCTCTTTCTTCCAAGAGCTGAGATGGTGGAAATTCAGCTCGACACGTACACAGTCGACTCCATATCTGCTCATAGAAAAATAAGGCAAGAGGCTTTTTGTTCATCTCTGACTTGTTCCCCTTTTTTCCATGTTATTCTGAATCTAAGTGTTTCGCACCGGTGTTTATAATCTAAATGCTTTTTGAATTACAATTTTAACTACTCGATCAAAGCTTGCAGAAAAGTATTGAAAACACATCTGAGCTGTGAATTGGTTTTCATGAAAAACCCTAAGTCTCTTCTTTTTTTTTCTCAGAGAGAAGCTGGAAACCGAGTTGAAGGCCTGTCAGGGGGAGAAGCAGTCCATTGAGTTGAAACTCGCCTCCTTTAAGATCTTGGGCAAAGAGTTTGAGACTCTGGCTGAGGAGTATTGCAGATTACGGCAGGAGATTGAGATGAAAAACTGGGCTCTGAAGGAGTTCACTCAGTACAGTAACAAGTGATCGTATCCTATCGGACACTCGGATGACAACCAGCCAATCCCCTTTCAGAATGTGTCCTCGCTCACAATCACATGCAGCGTTCAGGATGCTCAGAGGCTGTGTGGACTAAAGATACTGAGCAGCATGTTTCATTAGTGAGCCAGTTAAAGATGTCACTGTTCTGGTTCTATCTCATCTCACTGTAGAGATCATGCCACAATGTGGTTGTAGACTTCAGTCAGAAAAATAAAAATGTTTTTAAATTACAAATAAAAACTCTTCCAATACAAACCTGTATTCTGCTTTTGCATGTATAATCTGATTTTGTAACAAACTGCCATGAATCAGTTTAAGAATTGTCTATTAAAATGTTTTACACTTCTATTCAAAGGTTTTAGTGCACTGATAACATTAGAAACTACAACATTTATCATATCAGAAAATACCAAACATATCTGTCAGGCAAACTCATAATTGTGATCAGTGGTGATGGTAAAACATACAGCACAGCTGTATTGATTGCTGCACATCCAAACTTGTGTTCAGTTTCCATGACAGTCTATCAACATTGTAAAATAAAGACATTGAATTAAAGAGTGATTAATAAGGGGAAAAAATAAATATGTGACTGTAATGATTAAAGTTGATTCCTGCTGGGACAGAATTTAAAGTATGTTTACTTAAACATTGGATGAAAAAACAGATTTAGATGTTAATTAAATAAGGAAATATGAAGCTGTTCATTTAATTTTTGCAATTTTAATGTAATGGGGGTCCCCACTAGAGGTTGATGCTATATGGGGGTCCTTGGGAACCTCTGGACTACAGTCAATATGGGATGAACTGACTATCCAAGAGCTCTGTAATTACCACCACAAGAGGGCGCTGCTGGAAAAAAATAAAAGGAGCCTTGCTCAGAAAGATAGGTGTGTCTCAGAGGAATACTATTACAAAAGAACTGTATAGAAAATTAAAGGAACACTACGTGAGGACAGAAAAACATTTAGCTGTATGTTTTACCATCACTACTGATCATAATTGTGAGTTTGCCTGACAGATACAGTATGTTTGGTATTTTCTGATAGGATGTTTTTACCAGAGCAAGAGAGGCAGCAGGAGCCAAGAGTTTTTGCTAGATAGATAGATAGATAGATAGATAGATAGATAGATAGATACTTTATTGATCCCGAGGGAAATTCAAGGTAGATCAGTTGGACCTGTTTCTGTGTGATCAGTGACCGTGTGAACTGACGGCTTACAGCCTAATGCGACCGTGCTCTTTGCGGTAACCGCAGCTGATAAGCACGAAAGATGTCCATGCAAATGCCTCAAAATACACTGTCTAGATACGTCTGTAATGGAATGATTTTTTAAAATAGGATCTCTCCGTTTTAGCGTCCATTATAAGCAGGACATGGATAGGCGCGTCCTGCAGAAAGTCACCAGTTAACACGGTCAATCTTTGCACCATAACACCTGTCAGGCCATTTCTGCTTTAGCTTTTTAGCTTTGCCATTTGATAATTCCTAACTTTTGTCAAGCTTCCCTCTAACATGAAGACCGGGGAGGTATTTTTTTCTCTGGTCAGTATGGGAGGACTATCGAATAAATGGATATATCAGTAAATGACTGACTGGATGATTCTGACGTTTTTACAATCATAAATAACCTTTTGTTGTTTTTCTTGTCCTACAGACCCAATCCATCCCTGTCTACCTTTATCGCCTGTCCATACCCCTTTAAAAACCAACGGCTCTTTTAAGAGCCATTACACCTGCTTCTACAGCACCACACATAGACACACATTTGCATATTCAGAAACAAACATGTTCACTCTTACACACAATCAACCATTCTCACTCATACTTATCACTCCATTACACAATTTACAAAATCTCTCATCCCCCCCCCTCTCTCTGTCTCTTGATCTACTTCTCTGCTTGATTGATCATCTTGAAGATCAACTTGTGGTCTGCAAGTAAGTAGTTCTCTCAGTGTTTTATTAATTTCTTGTCCTCATTCCCTTACAATAAAAAAAACTAATTTTGTTCCCATCAGAAGGGAGACACCTGACCGAGACCTTCTTTTTGTATTTATAATCACAAATTTTCTCCTCTCCAATATAGTATTGTTGAAATGGCTTCTCAAGACAAAGGGAGAGCAGAAGCTGCGCTATTCCTAGCAGACATGCTTCTGGCTCAAGAAAAAGTAAGTGTCCTTATTGAGGGAGACTATTTTTGGGATAGATTGGCAAAAACTGCTTTAGAGGGGGTTGTTTTTCTCGGTTATCACACAATTCTTACTTTCTGCAATTCAAGGCAAAGAAGCCCACATCTTCCAAAGTGGAGTCTTTTAATGTTCAATGGATGGAGCGAGATGTTGAAGGGCAGCCCATATTAAAAAGAAGCAGAAGTGCAGAGACACCGATACGTGCTTCAGCTACAGGTAGTCTATTTCTTTCCACAATATTAGTTAACAATTTCAGGAATCTTAGTGAACTCGCTATTTGTTTGTGATGAAGATGGAAGTTTCAAAGCACTTTGTTGATCTATTAGACCTGCAATAGGAACCTTCCCACTTTGTACATTGTCTCACTCCTAAGCCATGTACACACCAAACGCAAATAATAATAATCATATTATTAAATAATAATTTTCTCTTGTCTTGAAAATAGAAATTCATTACCATAACTACACAAACATCCTATTTTTTGACGTAGAAATATGTTTTTTTGTCTCTTTCCGTTGTCTATCTTTCAGTTGTCTCTGGGCTTTGTGGTGAGGACTCTCTTCCTCCACAGTCAGCTGGGGAGAGCCATGCAACCACCCACACAAACTGCTCCCAACACTTTTTTTGGTAAGATGAAACATGTTAATAACACTAAGTTAGGGTAAACAAGTGCAATGCATTTTGATTATATTATACATTTATTTTAGACATTGAGATGCAGAAGCTGCAGGCCATCCTGACCTCAGCGAATGCTTCTCCAAATGAGGGACCATCGTCCTCAACATCATGGTGCTTCTGCCAATCTGCAGCCCAAGAGGAGTGGAGGAAAGCAAGCTATCATGCAACACAATTCCTCAGAGGAACTGCAGCCACTACTCATCGCCTTCCATCATTCGCTGCAGAGACTGCATGCCCTTGGAGTGGCTGTGTATGGACTGTGATAAACATGCACATAAAAATCTCACGCTGCACAATAGGGATTCCTGCATTGGAGGTATTTACAGGCCCGTTGCCCCAACAAAGTGCTTGGCAAAAAAAGATGGAAAATATAAACTGGTCAACCAAGGTATTGCTTAAACTGGAAGCATTACTTTTTATATTTTTCTTAAATGATCTTTATCTTAATCATTCATGACTGTATTTTTTTTATTTATCATCTTCTCTTTCAGTACAAATTTTGCCAACTGTGAGACCTGACCAGCTATGTGACTGTGGCCCTGAAAATATATCTGAGACGGATGGCAAAGCAGTCCTTTCGGTTTGCGAAAATGTTGTGAACTATAGCTATACAGTACTGTTGAATTATTTTGTCTAATTGTCAACAAATACTTACACATATAAAGTACTTTTTTTGTTTTCAGGGCGATATGATTTGCACTTGCCAATCTTGCAGTGAAAATTATGTGAGAAACAGTGGACACCCGACAGGAATGATCTTTTAAGAAGTGGCTGTTGGCCAGCCTATGTAAATGCAGAAACATTGTTTTCAGTTAATGTTTTTAAGATGTTTCAAGATCTGAAAACTGATGCACCTGGTCTGTCCAGACAAGGATTTATTCGGATGTTGGAGAGGACTTCTCTCTTTGGCAGAGTAAGATCTTTTGGGAAGTTGTGTAACGTTTGCTATTTTCATTTTACTCTTTATTTATTAACTTGCACATGTACAGGTTGGGAAAGTGCATGGAGATGCATTCCAAAGAAGCTTTTTGAGTTCACCTTTTGTCAGTATCAGTGTGATACAATGGCCAGCACAGAGCACTTTGCTGTACTCCAAACATGCTTGCTCTCTGTGCGGATGGAAACAGGAAACTTTACAGATTCCGCCAGTCCAAAGCGCAAGTTGTTTTCCACTTTGTACCATTAACTAAAGAAATAATGTCTGACATTTAAAATCACTTTTTCTGATTCCCCTTAGTTAAGAAGAACCATATTTTAATGGAACCTTTATTGCCAAGGACACTGATGTTAAGTCGTTTGCTGAGGAGGTCATGAGTAAAACAAAAAGTTCAAGTAAAATAATTTGCTGTTGCTTAAAAAACAATGTTTGGGCAAAAAATGAATCTATGATTTGACTAAATTATTAAACGGCTGGATTGTATCCCTCAAGCACAGTGGATTTCAGTTATGTCTACATACTTTTGTAGTTAGCAACAAGCAATGTGTAAACTTGTATGTGAAATGTTTTTTAAGCTTTGAAACTGTGTATGTCAGTGTATGTTTGGTGGCATCTGAAATGACTTGTAAGTAGCTCTGCTGTCCATGAAATTTGGTACACTTATAGCCAAAGGCATTCTGAAAATAATTGGATATGGAGCCATCTTTAATTTTCAATATGGTGGCCATGGCAGCCATTTTTCAAAATGGCCGCCTCTCCTAACTGTTTTCTTATGTTTGATGGCTAAATTTAAGATGTTAAACCTAAAATGTGTTAAATGTATATATAATATCATTATGGACTTTTGCATGCACCCCATCACCCCCGATTCGGAAAAATTCAAGATGGCTGCCATTTTCAGCTGTTAATTGGACTCGTCACCCACAGATGTGTCACGAACACACCAAGAGACCCAAATGCACGACTCGGTGGGACAAAAACAGTTTCTCAAAACGTCTATTCCAGGCAGGGTTCGGTACACGGTAGTCAGTCCAATAAGGCAAAAGTACAAAATCGACATGCAAAAACGGAATCCAAAAACACACGGGGGTCAGAACTAGAATCAGAATACAAGAATTGCTGGGACGCTGCTACGATGAGACAAGACGAACTGGCACAGAGTGAAGGGCAGACAGACATTAAATACTGAACAGGGGGTGGAGTTAACAAGACACAGGTGAGACACATCAGGTAATCAGCAGGCTGAGACACACTGGGGGAAGGGCATGCAGCCAACAGACCTGAAACGAGACACAGGGTGAGTAACAAGTAAAACAAGCACAGGACATGAAACATGAGGAAAAACATAAAATAAACAAACACTTAACCCGGGGATGTGACAAGATGACCTTGATGTAGAATGTTATGTTAGAGTGAAGGGCATAATTACATAATCAGAACCAAAAAAGATAGAAAGGGCATTATTACATCAATATATGTAATATCCTAGTGTGAATTGCCTACCCCTATAATGCCACCCTATTTTGAGAATTCACTTAGCAGGTAAGGATTGTTACCTTTTCTCGATGCATAATTTGGAATGGGTGATAACTATTTCTCAGAAATTTCCCTCTATACTCACAAGAGTTGTGAGTTTTGCCTCGCCATGTCTATGTCAGTACATGTGCTGGTTCGTTCATTAAGTAAAATAATAAATCTCTTTATTGTGCCCATGACCTCAAGTGGGATGTCCTTTGGGGAAGAACACAGTCTCAGCAAAGCATGTGTAAGCGCTGGAAATACAGCCCATGCTGTCTTTTTCCCATGGCCAAGAAAACTTGAAACTGTGTCACAGCCCGTCAATGCATGGAACACTGGTAAAGCACGGGCCTTCTCCGGTCCTAGCCCCGCTGCAAGTTCATGAGCCGCAAGATATCGGAAGTTCTTTCCCGTTCCAAATGCCAATTCTGACTCTAAAGTCGGAGCTACTGCTACAGCTAGGACCACAACATCTGTATCAACCTTTTGAATCATGATTTTCTGATGGCTATTTCTTGCTGCGTGGGAAACATGTAGTAACACTCGGCTGTCAGCTTCCTCATGTGTACAAGGGGAAATTGAAGACACATCGAGGAGTGATGGCTTGCTGAGGACTTCACTGTCATCTGTTACAACAATCTGTTTATCATTCTCTACAAACCCTCTCAGCAGAGCATCAGAAAGGAAGGCAAACAACTCCTTCTTATTGCTATCAACTCTGAGAAAGTTTTGCCAGTTCCTGGGAATGGCTGCTGTGCTGAGTACACGTATCTGTATCCCCGTACCACGCTTTGCTCTTGTACTTGCTTTGAGAGACTCTGGAAAGTACTGGTCCCACACCAGATCAAGCCTAGACACACATTCAAGTTTTCTGGCTAAGTATGGAATAATTACCTGTTGGGCGTAGTCACTAGAGGTCTTCACAGAAGTTGGTTTCAGCATCTGAATGATGGCTGCCCCATCTACAATAGTGCAACTGACCTTGTATGCCTTTGTATGCACTATGCACTACCTTTGTATGCACTATGAACATGTTCCAAGCAAGGGAGAAGATCAATCTTCATCCCCAGACGAAGACTTCCGCCGTCAGACAGTGCAGGTGGGCATGACTGATTCTTATGTCGAAAAAACTCATGGAGGTTACCATCTCTTGTCTGACAAGCAATATACAGTCTTGAAAAGAGCTCCATATCTTGCTTGAGAGAGACCAATTTCTGTTTGGTCTTGGATGCTCCCCTTACAGCTGGAGTACCAAACACCATCAGCTTATGTCTTTGCATAGTGTCACCCACTGCTTTAATTCTGTCAACAAGTCATTCTCTTGTGAAAGCTTCAAATTGTTGCTGTCCTATATGCCTAACCTTTTTGACGGTCTCAGTAGCAGAGGGCCCAGAAATCTCTTTTGAATGAAGTGCAATGAGGTCCTTGCTTACCTCTTCAAATGGGTTTCCGAGATTTTCCATTACATTGACAAAGGAGCGGACCTCTTTGATGAAAGAGACTTGGACACTCCTCGTTTGATCATGGTGACGTGTGTCATCTGATTTGTTAGAGCCAATGTCAAATTCCTGTAAGAATCTGGCAACCTCTGGTCCTGCTACCATCCACCTCAGCAGTGCAGAGGGGTTGTCAGTGAGGCCCACAGCTCCACCATCTTCTTTGATGCAGGCATTCATTTGCTCATGTGCCTGGTCAAGAGCCATTGAGGAAAACACGTTCTTTGTCTTCTGCGCCATGAACTTGCTAGCACTAAATGCTTGCGCTATGGTTGGGTGCTTCCTTGGGAGCTCAGCCATGTCTCTCAGATTAACTGGAATCCATCTTGCATAATGTGTATGGTCCATAGCATGAAACCATTTCGCTAGTTCTGTTAAAGCGTCAAGGTACATGGAGAAAGACGACTCTCGCAATGAATGCACAAACACCAGCATGAGTAGCTCCAGCTCTAGAACAATGGACCAGTACTGAAATTGTGGGATGTTTTCTGCTCTCTGGCTGCACCAAGTTTCAAATGGTAGAGGAGCTTCATATATGAATGGCAATAGTTGGCAATAGTTGTCATAGGCCCAGTGTTGTAAAATATTCAGAGTTGCTGCTGTGATTTGATGGGCTCTTCTGGTTCGAGATATATGGGCTGCTTTCAGGAAAGAGTCAGCTGTCCCAGGAGTTGAAATTTCTGCTAGCACTAGAGCTTCAACCCAACCACTCTGCTGCAGCCAGTTCCCTAACATCTTCAGAGCCATCTCAATATGAAGACCACCAAACATAACCACCAGCTTATCTCCACCATATTTCTCTGGCCACTGAAATTGAATTTCCTTAAATATCCTTTTTGCTTACAAAGGTTGGTCACATGTGCCCACAGACAACTTTATATTGCTAGCAACTGGTGGTACTTCAGTGTATAACCTTGGCAGATGGTCAATGATCTTGGAACCTACTCCATCAGGTGCACTGAAAAATAGGTTGCGGTCCACCCCTTCGCCAAAAGAAGAGGGGCGCTGGGTCAGAGATATTGCCGTGCCATGGAATGAATCTTTTGCTGTTGTTGAACTTGGGTTATCATCGATATTGTCAACAGCAGCAGTAGTAAACACATACTTCCGCATCTGAGGAGGGCATACCACTTTTGTCTGCGTAGAGAGTTGAAGAACACGGTCATATGATATGTTCAAGCCAAGATGTGCCATTCTGTCCACAAGGTCCTTTTTACGCGTGTTTGCATGTAGCATTAGTCCTATGTATAAGGGAACTGGTGTTTCCTGTGCAGCACTGTGTCTGACAATAGCAGCTCTGTCTGGTGCCCGCTTGTGCTTGACATTTTTTAATTTTAGCAACTGAGCAATCACAAGTGCTGCAGGGGATGTTACGGTTAGGGTTAGGGTAACAAGGGTAACAAGGGTAAGCAACAGCTGTGGCACAGAGTCTGCTTGACATCCTTCAGCGAACCCATTAAATGGTTTTGGCTGACCAAAGATGTCATGTCAGACAATCTGAGCAGTACGGGCAATGTGTACAGCAACTTTGTTGTCCTCACATGCTTTGACAAGAGCTATGCCAATATCAGCTTCAAAGTAAGATATCTCTTCCCTTTGTGTATGCTCGCATATCAGGGAACTTTGCAAGCAGTCTTTCTTTAAGCCGCGTTGTGTGAACTCTTATCAGCATCTATCCCGAGCTGTTCCATCCTCGAATTGTAGAGCATGGTCAAGTTCAGCAAGCTTGAATACAGGTGCCATGCCATCAAGTTCTCTGATCTCTTCTATGTGAAGCACAAGCTCTGCAAACAATAGCAGAGGTTGATGCTGCCTGTCCCTGCCCACTGCCTATAAGGCCTTTAAGGTTGGTCTGTCTAGCACGATTATAAAGGCTTATTAGGCATTTGGTGTGATACTTGGCTTCAAGGGCCACCATGTCCCCAGCATTACGTCGCCCTAATAACTCTGTATCTTGCAGTATGGTTGCAGCTGTGCGCACCCTTGTATCCAACTGGAATGTAGCAGCGTCATGAAGTTTATCACTGCCAGCAGGCTGTCTGCAGAAGAAGCAGGTGTCCTGTCTAAACTCAGGTGAATTACTCCATGACTGGGACCGTGTGAGCCTGTTTCCTGTCTGCTGGTCAGGACTCTCACTCCGTGCTCGCTTTTTCACTCGTTGAAGCTTGGTTTCATTGCACTTCAACCTGCATGTTTTATGATATTGAGCTGTTTGCAATCATGGCTGCCTCAATACCTTGGCCTTCATCAAGTCTCCCTATCAGTAATGTTGAAGGGAGCTGGCCAAGTTCATTAAACTGCATTAAATGACCTGCAAGTGAACTGTGTCCACCCCCTTGTCTAATCGCTTTGACTGGAAAGGACTAGTTAATGCCTCCTCTGTGTTCTTGGCATATAATGCAGAGCTTCCAATCAACCTTGACTGTAAAAGAGGATGATGGTCCTTGATCAGGACAACTCATTAGTTCAAATGTCTTTGACATCTTCTCATGAAAACCAGTAATGTAGAAAAGGCTGAGGTGCTACCCTTTTACCACCTTAAACTACAGGAAACACATTGAAGTATGGGATACAACTAGTTTCTGTTGTAAAAATGGACCTACACCTAGCCCGATCGTTCATCCAGTGCCATTTAATTCCTGTGCGATCTAAGTAATATAAAGCCCCGTTGCCCTTGGCTCGGCTTTCCCGTGCTGGCACATCCTGTCTATACAGGTGCGGCTATCTAACAACATCTATTTGCAAACTACAATATTAATACGATGTGGGGCTAACATTAGATAGCATTTAGGAAACTAGAATTCACTACTCTAAATTATGACCCAAACCAGCACAGTTTGCTAATGACATAATCCATGGCATTATAAAGCAGAGTGTATTTAGCTGATACTGAACCCCATGTTGAGTTTCACAGCGGTGGTGTCACCAGTGTGCCCTGGCTGTTTTGACAACCACTCTATTACATTTATTTGAAAGAGTTGAAACAATTCATATTGAACTGTGAGGTAGATGGAAGTATACAATCAAATTTAATATCCTTATCTCAAAATCTGCATCTACAAAAACGTAACATCCCTCATCGAGGTCATCCGTAGCTGACTAGTCCAACGGCCATAACGGCTAAAAATGGCAGCCATCTTGAATTTTTCAAAATGGGTGGGTGATGGGGTGCATGAAAAAGTAAATTCATAAAGGCCGGTTCACACGGCAGGATAATTCCGCCGATTTTAGCCCCGATTCTCCCCTTCCGATAATCTTAAGGACGCCCCGATCATCATAAGATAATCTTATAAGATCATCCTGCCGCGTGTGGTGTGTTAATACCGCTCTCGTCTGGTCGGAAGAATGTCGGGACCGCTCCGATCTCAAATCGGGGATATTGGATATGTTGGATTGTTTTGGCCCGATCTCTCATCATGTGTGGTGTTTTCCCCCCGAGGAGAAAACAAGCACGAGCCTGTTGACGGTTGATGTGTAGCCAATCAGAAAGCGAGGTGACGTAGAGGCGAGGAAACTCCGGGAGCATCCAAAAAAAAACAGCTGTCATGATGGCGCAACAGAAAGTCCGGTGGACATCGGAGATGGAGGACCAACTGGTCGACCTATGGCAACATCGTGAATGTTTATACGTTTCATGCAAAGAGTATCATAACCGACAGGACAAGGAGAGGAGTTGGGCAGAAATTGCTGCTGCACTTGAGATAAACGGTAACTTTTCTTCTACACTACCAACCATTAACTTGATGATAACGGTCATTCATATAAATGTCTTGTTATTGTTAATGTCAGTGGAAGAAGTAAAGATGCGGGCCACAACTTTGAGGACTCAGTACAGCAAGCTTCTGAAAAGTAAACCCAGTGGGAGTTCGCAAAAGCCACTAACAAGCAAACAAAGGTGGCTTATGAAGACATTGATGTTTCTGAAGAAGCATATCACCCAACGTCCAACTGAAAGCAGTGTATGTATCCTGATTGTAGACTTCTTATCAATATTTAAGTGTTGTCTAAATATCCATTAATATTTTTTATAAATTTTATAGCTGCCTCAAACAATTAAAGATGCCCTGGCTGCTGAGAGGGACCTCTTGAGTGATGTAGATGATGACCTCTCTCCGGCCTGAGGAAACATCTGCTGAGGATACATTTTTTCTACAAAATGATGACGACCCTTCCCCTCCTGTAGCTCATGTACCACCTGCGAAAAAGCTTAAGAAAAGCCAATCTATTGATGCAATTGAAATCGAAAAACTGAAAATTTTACAGCAGATGTCAACAGCTTTTAACGCTGGAAGAAGCAATGATAGTGACAGCCACTTTGGACAACAAGTAGCTGAAGAGTTGAGGTCAATTAAAAACGCTGTGCTAAAGACAAGAACAAAGAGAAAAATTATGAACGATTTATATGAGGCTCAGGAGAATGATGCACAGGTGCCACCTATTTACCCTGTACCCTCCTCTGTACATATGCCAAACACACAACCAACCCCTCTACTCACACATACAAGTCAAGAGCCATATCACTACATACATAACTACAGGAGAATATTAGAAGACGAGTGAATACATATAGGGGGAGATTGTCAGACTCAACTACCTGTTTTGTGGTTAGTTTCAAGTGCATCTTCAGTTAAACTTACCTGCATTCTTTTTTGATGTCTTTGTTTTAATTGAACTTTTGTTACATATATAGGTGTAAAGATTGATTGTATCCTGAAGTGAATAATAAAGTTATTTATTTGATCCCACAGACTGTTTTTCATGTTTTCAAAGTTGACCTCTATCCAACTGTTATGAAGAATCTTCAGGATTGAAATATGGAATTTCATAAAAATAATACAAGTAGAAAAAGCAACACAATTATTTCATTCAAATATGAAGATGCAAGAGCATTTGGACATGGAGAAAGTTTAATTTTTTGCTCAGGGAATTTCAGGTAAATCAAATATCAAAATATAAATACTATATACATTTGAATACTAAACTAAACAAAGAAGCACAAACAAAAGGTGCGTATATAAAATATTGTAAATCTTGAAATATTAAAAGTTTAAGAAGTACATTTCAATTTCTAATTATTTTTTAATTTCCAGAAATGTATTGAATGTGTAAACAATATATTAAATGCTATAAAAAAAGTTACGCCAGCTTTAAGAAACTAAATGTAGATTATGTATTAAATACAGAACATGCCTGAGCCTAAATGTAGTTGTTCTGCCAGGGAATCTTGCCTGCAGAGGAAACAAAGTAGCTCTTCAGCTTGTCTCTGTTTTGTTTGGCAGCCATGGAGCTATTGCAGGAGCTAAGCCTGTAGTTAAAGACTCTCTGCTCATAGTCCATTTGACGAAAGGAGTACAGCTTCATGAGGTCCGTGCGCAAAGGATAAGCATCATCACCCAGGATCACAAAGGGTGCTTGTATGTCTGACTGTGGAAGTGGTTTTGCTGCAGGGATATTTAAAAGGCACCAAGACAATGGGGGAACTGCCACTTCTGATGAAAATCTTGCGCAATCTCCAGCCATTCCTCCCCTGTAGTTGGTGTCTGAAATGACAGATTTATGCATATGGGAAAAGACCTCAAATAGTTCAACTTCCATTGTGTATGTATCTTTTTCCTTGGCTTTCTGTATTTCAAATATAGATAATACTGAAACTTATTTTAAAGAAATACATTTTAAAAATGTTTACTGTTAAAATCAAATACATGTCTGATATATAAAAAGAGATCACATGCAGTATGTGTTTCATTTGTGTGTGTATTTCAAAAAAACATTTAATTAGACATTACCTTGAGATAATCCTTAGCAAATGCTTGGTACAGGGCTTCACATGTTTCGGTGACAATCTTGGAAATGGTTGACTTTCCAACTCTAAACTGGAAGTTTAATGATGAAAAGGATTCTCCTACAAGATAAAGAAACATGAGTTTCATTCATTCACCCGATTAAGTAAAAGTAAACACGATAAACAAAGTGTTTACTTTGGGCGGCTGTGGCTCAGTCGCCCCTCAATTGGAAGGTTGAGGGTTCGATCCCCAGCTCCTGCGAGCAACATGTCCGATGTGTCCTTGGGCAAGACACTTAACCCCAAATTGCTCCCCCTGCTGCGTCTGGGGCGTATGAATGTGGCGTGAATGTATAGATACTGGATGGGCCACATATCCAGCCCATCAGTGTGAATGGGTGAGAATGGGTAGGTGTGAATGGGTAGGTGTAAAAGCGCTTTGAGTAGTCGGAAGACTAGAAAAGCGCTATACAAGCTCAAGTCCATTTACCAAAGCAAACCTGTTGCCAAGAATCTTAGCGTTAACACCAGTCTCTCCTTCGCAGAAATTTATATATATATATATATATATATATATATATATATATACACTCAACAAAAATATAAACGCAACACTTTTGTTTTTGCTCCCATTTGTCATGAGATGGACTCAAAGATCTAAAATTCATTCCAGATACACAATATTACCATTTCTCTCAAACATTGTTCATAAATCTGTCTAAATGTGTGATAGTGAGCACTTTTGCTTTGCTGAGACAATCCATCCCACCTCACAGGTGTGCCACATCAAGATGCTCATCAGACACCATGATTAGTGCATAGGTGTACCTTAGACTGTCCACAATAAAAGGCCACCCTGAAATGTGCAGTTTTTGCTTTATTGAGGGTCTGGGGACTCAGAACCAGTCAGTATCTGGTGTGACCACCATTTGCCTCATGCAGTGCAACACATCTTCTTCGCATAGAGTTTATCAGATTGTCAATTGTGGCCTGTGGAATGTTGGTCCACTCCTCTTCAATGGCTGTGCGAAGTTGCTGGATATTAGTGGGAACTGGTACGCGCTGTCGTATACGCCGGTCAAGCACATCCCAAACATGCTCAATGGGTGACATGTCCGGTGAGTATGCTGGCCATGCAAGAACTGGGACATTTTCAGCTTCCAAGAATTGTGTACAGATCCTTGCAACATGGGGCCGTGCATTATCTTGCTGAAACATGAGGTGATGTTCATGGATGTATGGCACAACAATGGGCCTCAGGATCTCATCACGGTATCTCTGTGCATTCAAAATGCCATCAATAAAATGCACCTGTGTTCTTCGTCCATAACAGATGCCTGCCCATACCATAACCCCACCACCACCATGGGCCACTCGATCCACAACATTGACATCAGCAAAGCGCTCACCCACACGACGCCACACACGCTGTCTGCCATCTGCCCTGAACAATGTAAACCGAGATTCATCCGTGAAGAGAACACCTCTCCAACGTGCCAGACGCCATCGAATGTGAGCATTTGCCCACTCAAGTCTGTTACGGCGACGATCTGGAGTCAGGTTAAGACCCCGATGAGGACGACGAGCATGCAGTTGAGCTTCCCTGAGACGGTTTCTGACAGTTTGTGCAGAAATTCTTTGGTTATGCAAACCAATTGTTTCAGCAGCTGTCTGAGTAGCTGGTCTCAGACGATCTTGGAGGTGAACCTGCTGGATGTGGAGGTCCTGGGCTGGTGTGGTTACACGTGGTCTGCGGTTGTGAGGCCGGTTGGATGTACTGCCATATTCTCTGAAACGCCTTTGGAGACGGCTTATGGTGGAGAAATGAACATTCAATGCCCGAGCAACAGATCTGGTTGACATTCCTGCTGTCAGCATGCCAATTGCACGCTCCCTCAATGCTTGCGCCATCTGTGGCATTTTGCTGTGAGACAAAACTGCACATTTCAGAGTGGCCTTTTATTGTGGGCAGTATAAGGTACACCTGTGCACTAATCATGGTGTCTGATGAGCATCTTGATGTGGCACACCTGTGAGGTGGGATGGATTATCTCAGCAAAGCAAAAGTGCTCACTATCACACATTTAGACAGATTTGTGAACAATGTTTGAGAGAAATGGTAATATTGTGTATCTGGAATGAATTTTAGATCTTTGAGTCCATCTCATGACAAATGGGAGCAAAAACAAAAGTGTTGCGTTTATATTTTTGTTGAGTGTATATATATATATATATGTGTGTGTGTGTGTGTATGTATTATATATATTATATATGTATATATATATATATATATATATGCGTGTGTATGTATTATATATATTATATATGTATATATATATATATATGTGTGATTATACTGTGTTTCAGGAACGCAAAAACTCTTGTGTGTATGTATCTTATGAATGTACAAACGTTTATGAACGTTTATTTCAATGGTAAACAATCAGAGTTGTACGTAACGACATTTCTATGAGAAAAAAACAACTCACCGCTATATCATCATGGAGCATGTACGCTCCCGTTGTCTCCACTCCTTTGACCAACGCCTTTTCTTTTTGAAACGTGTTTTGTCGCATAAAAACACAGCACAAACGATCAAAACCGCATCCTCTTCGCCCGTCATGTTTGTTGACTCTGGAATCACGTTTAATCTCGAGAGGTTTTGCGAGATTTCCTGTCTGATCGGGGGACGTTCGCGAGTGAAATCGGTTGGTGTGGTGTGTTGATGCCGCCGTGTGGCCGCCGTGTGGCCGCACACCACAAGCTGTACCACCGCCCTACCCACTACCCCTCTGTTTGCGCATCCACGCGGAGGGCCCGCCATATTAAGTCCGTCTCAAACCACTGATCGGGGAGTGGTAGTGGGCCATAAAACCCTCCGCCAACGAGTCTGCACCGCTGCCAACTTGATGATCACGTGTAACGCCTATAGACTGGTGTAGTAATGACGTATTTTTGAAGGCCAACCCGAAAAAATGGCGCCGGTGGTTCCTTCAAAAATTCGCCTCTGGGATTTTTGCATTGGATTTTGGATCAATGCAGAAAATAAGCTCTGTGTCAAACACACGTTTCTGATACACAACTGTTTTGTTCAGCAGGATAATCTTTACAGATAAACATAATTTATATGACGTTTAAAGAGTTAATGCAGTCGAGAGAAGTAAAAAGCTAACGTTATGCCCTAGCGAACTACACCGCGCTCGGTTTGTAATGACGTCACAACCGTTATGCTTCATCGATCTAATCATCGGATTTGACAAGCTAATGAAACGTTAGCTTAACAAGTTGTTTATTAACCTAATATTTGCAAGAACACTGAAAAACATGACTAGAGACTGTAAAGAGGATTAGGGAGAGAGTTCCCGGTGTGATGACTTGTAATGTCTGCAACAACCACTGTAGTTTCAGTTAGCTACTCGTTAGCAACCGCCGTTAAAAGTTTGCGTAAAAACTTTAAAATTCACAAGTTAGCTAACATAGTTTAGCTCGTCTCGTAAAACATCAACATCTCTTCAGCTTGTGTTAACCACAGATCTTATTTCAGGCGTCTAACAACAAACCCATTCAAAATCCCCATTGACTTTTAGAGGTTAGAACCACGGCGCTAAAATTCTAACTCACTTCCTGGTTTTAGGACTGAAAACTACAACAGTCTAATTGCATCCGGTAGTCACGGAAGGAGTGACCTATACAAAAGTAAGTTCCGTGTGTTAGTGTTGTTACAAACCAAAACACTGCTCCAACTAAGAGCAACAGTTAATATCATACAGACATTAACAACTTCACGTGTTTATTGTTCTGAGGATCAAATAAAAGCCTCCTCTTCTTTTCTTCCTTCTGTTGACGCGTTTATTTGATTGTGTTTTATATTTAAAGGGACTGTTGCAAAAACTAAAGAACATTAAATTATGTTGTAGACAACTTCTCACTGTTATTTATCATTGTTCTACTTTTGATGTCTTTGTAAAACTTATTTTTGGCTACCACAAAAAATAAACGTCTTGCAGCTGTGATGTTCATTTATAGAAGTTTGTCCCGAAGCCTGCTGCTGTATTTCTACCCTACACCTGGATGGAGGGGACTTCATTCAGCTGCGAGTGTGACTTCTGACGGAGTGCACTCCGTCACGGAGGGGGAGTGTTGGTTTGAAAAAGGCCCAAACACTACATTTCTAATCACAAGAATTTCACGATAGAGACGTAAAGATAAACAAGCCTAATGTTTTCCCAAGAACAACATCTGAGAGATATATGGGCTACTGATTTTATGTTTTCGTTTAAAACATACAAAATGTTCAACATTTAACTTTTAATGTGTCCGTGCAACAGGTAAACACAGCCAGCACTGTGGTCTTCTTCCATACACACTTGCAGCTCACAGGTCAAACATCTTAATAATAATACATTTAATTTAAAGCGCCTTTCAGGTCACTCAAGGACACTGTACATTACATGAAAATACACATTAATAAAGTGAACTAAGAGAAAGAAAAATAAATAAATCCACCGAGCGGCTCATCATGTTAACTGCTCCTATCACGATGACAGTCCCTAATGTGGAAATATTAAAGAAAGCCTATCTTACACATTGGTCTTCTTTCTTGCATGACTCTTCCTCCACTACATCTGTAAACTCCAGCTCTGTGACGAGTTCTTGTCCACGTTTGTTCTTTGTTTTTACCTGCTGATATTAAACTTAATGTCACACGTAAATAATGCTGGTTATACCCTCTAATTTACCGGTCACATCAAGGAAACACCTACCAACGCCCTTACCATCGTTTGTCATCACTTTGCACTTGTATTGCCCAGAGTCTTTGGTCCTTAACAAGGACACGTGAAGTCTGAGTTGTCCTTCTTTAAGGACGTCTATGTCACAGTGGACTCGTCCTGCAAACTGTTCATCTTCAGACACCGAGACCTCGACTCCTTCTTGAATATGAAACAGGACACTGAATATGTGATCAGAGAACATTCAACAGTACATATCAAGAGTCTGAAGTGAGCTGTCAGCTTTGGGTGTGAAGGTCCACTCCAGTCAGTCAGTTGGTCTCTCTCAGAGCTTTATTGTCATGACAGTTGATTCACAGTATTGCGTGGAGAGCTGATATAACCTGTGGGCAGCCAGGTCTGCCTGTCTCTATGGCCAAGCTGTGGTCACCGAGTCTGTACTACATGGACAGAGACTTCCTCAGTGTCTCATCAGTCCTGCTGCTGAGTTATTCTGCTGCTGTGTCTGTTTAGACACTAATAACATTGAAGTTTGCTTTGTTTTTTTGTGATAGATGTCCAATAGTTAATGTAATGTTCTTGTTTTTGGATGATTTGGTGAGTCCAGATTGTGCAAGGACTGTACAGGAGCTGAGCTTCAGGATGAGTTGGCTGAGGGGGATTTTCTCTATGCTCTCCTGCTGGCACTGCAGAGCTTTGTAATGGAAGGGGTTGGGGGTCACTGGTTTTGAGGCGTTTATTTCAGGATGCTCTTACAGACTTTGATAGGGTGTTTGTCTCATTTTTTCAAAATCCTGATTTGCAAGAGGACCCCACACCTCACTACCATATAGAATAATAGGTTCAATTATAGATTTGAATATTTCGAGCCAGATTCTAGTGGGTTCTAATTGAAGATTTTATTTATAGCATAGAAAGCTCTCCTTCCGTTCTCTCTGAGATCAACAACAGCCAGGTTAAAGTTTCCTGTGGATGTGATGTGTAGTCCTAAGTATGTGTAGTCATGCGTGTGCTCCACCTCATGGTAGCCCAGGAAAAACCTGGTTGGGTTTCCCTGACCCCTGGGTCGTTTCTGGGATGTCATACTTTTGGTTTTGTCCAGGTTAACTGTCAGGGCCCAGGTCTGACAGGTTTGCAGATGATCCAGTTGTAACGCTTCTTTTGTTGGGACCAGCAATATGAGATCATCTGCAAACAGTAGGCATTTGATCCGTGTGTCAGACAGGGTAAGACCAGGGATGCCAGATAGGTCTAGTGATTCAGCTAATTCATTGATATCGCTGTTGAAGAGCGTGGGACTGAGACTGCAGCCTTGTTTCACTCCTCTCTTCTAAAGGAAGAAGTCCGTTTCCATATCGTTGACTTTTACATCTGTGTACATAGTTTTGATGACATCGTAGACTTTTCCCCCCTACACCCTTCTCAATTAATTTTAGGAACAGACCATCGTGCCAAATTGTGTCAATTGCTTTTCGGAAGTCTACTAAACAAGAGAGGATTTTCTTCTTGTTTTGGTGAACGTGTTTGTTAATGAGGGTGTGAAGGGTGTAGATATGCTCTGTTGTTCTACCTTTGGGTGTAAATCCTATCTGGCTTTTGCTCAGGACATCATGTTCTCTGAGGAAGTCTTGCAGTCGGGTGTTTAGGATGCTGCAGAACAACTTTCCCAGGTTGCTGGTTGTCAGTGATGCCATAGTCTACTGTGCTACTGCCAAGAGGAGAGCTACATGTGTAGAGACCAAATGAGTCTCCATGAAGCGCTCTCTCCGTCTTGAACTAAAAGTGTGAACTAACCAGACGCAGCAGATCAGCGTCATGAACAGAAGGATCCAGCAGATCATCTTCTTCCAGTGAGAGGACATAGAGCTGAAGAGACATAAACACGTCTATCCCGAGCTTTAAAGTTTAAAATAAATTAAACTGAACCGTTCCCTGAAAGTCAGAATCACCTCAGAATAATATTTTTAACCATTTAATTTCCAGTCTTCTCTAAACCGTAATTTATGATTACGCTTAAAACGTGTTCCAACTGTACAATCAAAGCAGAAGGATAAACTAGTCAAGTATGTTGAACTCAGGCAAAAAGATAAAATATCCCAACAAGCTTTTGTTTGCATACATAAATTTTACTTTATTTGTTAGGATTGTTATTTGGGGGTCAGGAAGGGACTTGGAGTCCAATGTGCCAGGAATGAGCTATTCATTTGGATCTGTACTTCCACAGCATCGTCTGCCCTAACCAGACAAAACTGCACACAGACATCCCAACTGTTAACACTGCTATGCACAGTTGTAAAGTCAGCTTTACTGTACTTTGATAATGAGTAAGTCAGGTATAGAGCCTACTCTGCTGGGAGATTTCTTGTTTCCTGCTTGGACAGTTGCTCAACGACTGCCACGCCAATGCAGACTCCCAAAACATTGATGACAGAGTTGAAGCGCTCTCTGAAAGACATGCACACCAAAGTAATGTGAAAACAAACATAACAGCCGTCTTATTAATGCAGCGATTCAACATCAGAGTGGCTATAACCAGTATTTATATAGATGGTCTATAAAAAGGGGACAGAGCCAGAGATGGACGTAAAGGCTCGTCAGGTTGGATGTTGGAGTGAGATGTAGAAATGCGAGAGGGGTGGAAAGCATTAGGATCATAAAATGCTGTCTTCAGCTAATTAGATAAATGACGGCAGGATGTATGTAAATCATTCATCGGATAAATTAAAATAGTATCAATCATAACAACTTACATCATGACACTTAGAATCAGTTTTGCCGTCTTTTTTAAGCCCTGAGCTTCTTTTGTCATATTAACCCATAGTTTTACAATTTGGAGAACTAGAACCCTGCAGCTTCACAAATGTCAGACTTTATAGCAAACGTTAAACGCACAGCAGCCATTCCACAGCCACCAGCATGGAAGCTTCTCGTGCAGGTACTTGGATTGCAGTGAGGATGAAGAAGGTCGACACTGCTCCTGTCATTGGGATATCTGCCGGTCCTGTGCTCATGAGTGCTCCTGTCACCCTGCAGAACAAACAAAGTGACGCTTCAGAGACAACATACAAATGTATAGATTTTTATTTTTCATTTTGTTCTCCAAAGATCTGATCTGACAGCAGTTTACCCGATTGTGAATATTTGGCTGATGCTCAGACTGATGCCGCCGAGTTGAGCATTGAAAATTGCTGCAGCCACCTTATAAAAAGGGCAGAGCCGCTCCTGTTGATACTGCTGAAGATGGGCAGCACGAAGCCCGTGACTCTGGGGTTGCTCTTGTTTCTCTCCTCACAGCATTTCATTGAGAGCTGCAGTGTGTCAAAGCTAAAGACAAAAAGCATCCTCTGTAATCTAACCAAGTAAATCTTAAGCTTACAATACCTTCTGTTAAACACAAACAGTCTTTTTCCCCCACATGTAGATATGATTATAAATAAAATACACAAGCTAAAATATTCTTTGTTACCTGAAGGGAGGGAAAAATGCTCTCAATGCAGGATACGTCTCCTTAATGAATGACCATGGATTTCTTCTTACCACAGCCAGATAGATTGTTGGCAGAAGTATCACTCCATGGATTGTGAGTCTGAAACACAAAATGTAAACCACAGTGATTCCTTGTGAATATTCATACTGGTGCTACTGTCATTAAAACTGTTTGCTTCATTTTATTTCCCACCTCTAAATAATCTATTCGTGGCAGGTGATATTGTAGAGACATTGCAAAGTAAAGAGACGTACATACCCAAGGAAAATACAACCAATGAACACCATAAGTTTGATGCCAGAATCCCAGTCATCACGATTAAATACAACGCCTACCATCATGCACATTCATTGGCCAGTACCTGGAGAGGATACAGGAGAATTGAAACAGGAAAGGAATACCTGAAGGACCTATCAAACAACTTTATTATTCAAAAAAAAAATAAAAAATTTATTTCTCTCATTTAGTAGTTGTACTAAAAGTATAACTTTAAAAACAATGGAAATGTGCACGAAAGCAACGAGTGAGTAAGCCAAATCTCACAATAGGTGATGAAATCATGTCTTACCTGTAGAAATCGATAACAGAGTGGTGAAGAAAATGTAGAAGCCTGTAAGCAGAGCGATGCGTTTGGAAGGGGCAGCACTCAGGGAACAAATTCCTATTAAAAAAACACAAACAGGATTTACAACAAATATTAATGTGACCAACGAGGACATGTATGAGTCATTAAAACAGGACTGCAATAATAATAATTTCATTTGGAAGACACAATTACATATCCAGGATAATGAGGGCTTACTGGTTATGATGCTTGCAATGATGACTGGCGCAGTAACCAACTGAATAAGCCCAATGAGCATGTCTCCCAGCAGGTTGATGTGATGTATGGCACTGTCTGACAGATCAAATAAGGACCAAGCCAACTGCAAGCGCTGTGTGAAAAGAAGAGAAATGTTGTGAATTAAAATGAGACATTTGTAATGAAATAGAATTAACCAAAACTTTAAAAAAAAAATTCATATCAAATGTCTACCTGCTCCCCGTTAGATACGTCTTTAAAATGTCCTGATGTCCTTATTGTAAAAAGTCACCTCTGCTGACATGAAACTAACTGCCTTCCAGTTACAGTACATACAGTAACAATGCACAGCAACATGTTTTAAACTTTTAAATGGTTTTAAAGGTCTAACTTTTTACTGCTGTGTATCAAGTTTTCAAGCTATCAAGCTTTTTTAACTGACACTGCATCAACACACTTTACCAAAAAACAAAATCCAAGCTGAAAATGTACATACACATCAATAAACACAATTATGCTTAATGAAGTATGGCTGGCTGACATAGCTGACAAAGACGTGGGTGTCCAAATTCAAACGCTTGACAGAGGACCTTGAAGATGTTGCCCGTCAGAAGGCTACTCTTGCTCAGAATCACAAATGGAGTGATATTGAGAACCTTCCAAGACCGGACAAACATTTGAAACATGGAATGCCATCCCCGACACCTACATGAAAATGAAGACATATGCCTTTGGAGTGCCGTCGATCTTCGGATCCACATATGTATGTGAGCAGCTATTCTCCACCATGAACTACATTAAAAACAAACACCACTCACGCCTCACAGATGACAGCTTAGGATAGGATAGGATAGGATAGGATATAACTTTATTGATCCCCAATGGGGAAATTCGGGCGTTACAGCAGCAGCAGCAGTGCAGAATCAAAAACAAAAGTCAAAATCGAATAAAAAAGTAACAACATAAGCATAAATACAATCCAGGTAGTAATGGGGGGATATATACAGAGGACTATAGCACGGTGGACTCAGCAGGGCAATGGAAAAGATATTAATAATACTGTGCAGTGAATGGCATGTTAAAGTGACCAGTGAAAGAATTTAAAGTGGCATTGTGATCAGAGGGTTATGTAAACAGTATTGACTGTTATAAGCATAATAAATATAGTGCAATTTGACTGGAGTATAGATATATAGTTATAATAATATAAGAGTGTATTGTATTAATGTAATATATAATATAGATAGTATAGTATAGAGATAATATAATAATAAAGGTAACATAAAAACATTCTAATAATATTGTATACTATATATAAAGAGAATATATATAAATAAATACAGGCTAGCTCCTGCTGTTGTACAGCCTGATTGCTGTGGGGACGAATGAGCGTCTGAAGCGTTCTGTTTTGCTCCTGGGGGGGAGGAGGCGTTGGCTGAAGGAGCTGCTCATCTCCCACAGCTCGTCATGGAGAGGGTGAGAGGAGTTATCCAGGATGGATATGATTTTGTCCTTCATCCTCCTCTCAGCCACTGTCTCCAGAGTCTCCAGTTCCAGACCAACGACAGAGCGGGCCTTCTTAACCAGTTTATTAATCCTGTTTGCCTCACCAGCCTTGATGCCCCCCCACCAGCACACCACAGCAAAGAAGAGTGTGTTGGCCACCACAGACTGGTAGAAGGCCTTGAGGAGTCTGTCGCAGACACTGAAAGACCTGAGTCTCCTCAGGAAGAACAGCCTGCTCTGTCCTTTCCTGAAGATGGCTTCAGTGTTATGGGACCAGTCCAGCTTGTTGTTAATGTGAACCCCAAGGTACTTGTAGGAGTCCACCCTCTCCACTTCCTCCCCCTGAATGATGACTGGGGCAGGGGGGCACCTCTTCCTCCTGTAGTCCACTACCACCTCCTTTGTTTTGGCGATGTTGAGCTTCAGATGGTTGTTGTTGCACCATGTGACGAAGCTCTCGATCAGACCTCTGTACTCGTCCTCGTTGCCATCAGTGATGCGGCCCACGATGGAGGAGTCGTCAGAAAACTTTTGGAGGTGGCAGGAACCAGAGTTAAACCTGAAGTCTGAGGTGAAGAGAGTGAACAGAAAGGGTGCCAGAACAGTTCCTTGGGGTACTCCAGTGTTGCTCATCACCACATCAGAGACACAGCCGTCCACTCGGACGTACTGTGGTCGGCCAGTGAGGTAGTTGTAGATCCAGGCTGTGGTGTCAGGGTGCAGATGAATATCCAGCAGTTTTTCCCTCAGGAGGCCGGGCTGGATGGTATTAAAAGCACTGGAGAAGTCAAAGAACATGACTCTCACAGTGCTTCCCTGCTTCTCCAGGTGTGACAGGGCTTTATGGGTCAGGAAGATGATGGCATCCTCCACGCCGATGAGCCGCTGGTAAGCAAACTGCAGTGGATCTATGAAAGCAGTGAGCAGGGTCTTTAGCTGCTGGAGAACCAGCCTCTCAAATGTCTTCATGACATGTGACGTGAGTGCCACAGGCCTGTAGTCATTAAGAGAGCTGGGACGACCAGTCTTAGGAACTGGTACAATGCAGGAGGTCTTCCACAGGTCAGGCACCAACATCAGCCTGAGGGAGAAGTTGAAGAGGTGCCGAAAGATTCCTGCTTACAGTCCTGCGTAAAGATGAGAGTGACTTCGTACAGCCCCGATCTGCAGACGCTGTGCGTAGAGGTTCAGGAGCAGAAGTCCCATTAACCAGATAAAATACATATTTATGCAGATATTTTGCAAATATTTATTTTTCATTGTTGAGTGACAGTGCTTTTTTCCCCAATATATTTTTTAAATTCAGGCCAAGGCTCCGCTACTTGCTCTGAAAGCCCAAAGGCGATATAAGGATGACGGCTCACGGCATTTTTTGCTTTTGTTTGCTACATTGATAATTTAAGTTCATCTTTTTAATTTATTTGAAAGAGACAATCAGACATTGTATTATTATTTCAAGAATTCAAAATGTTCAAAATGTGTTCATTACATAGATAAAATTGAATTTTCTCTGTAGCACTTGGTGGATTTCATAAGCAACACACTTTAGTTGTTTATACAAAGTGTAAAGGTAAGAAAAAGCAATATATACGGTGTTATCTTCATTTTAGATAAGATGATAGCCCATCTTCAAAAGGGTAGTCAAAGCACTAATAAGTGTACGGCTGGGGTGAAAGGGAAGTTGTTGTTTTTTTTGAATTTTTTTTCCTTTCTATTTAATAAATGTGTTAATAAATAAATTCATTTTTGATGTCAAAAAGTATTTGCGGCTCCCAGTGTTTTCTTTTCCGTGGAAACCGGATCAAATGGCTCTTTCGGGGTTAAAGGTTGCCGACCCCTGCGCTAGAGGCACTCGTGGGCTTAATATATACAGTCGCTGGTTTCTATGGTTTCCCCGGACGTTTGGCGGTTGACGTGCATATAGGAGGCGTTTTTTAAAAAAAATGACGGAACAGGACACTATGTTTGAGGAGCGTTTGATGGATATGGTTCGTGATTATAACCATCTTTATGATATCCGTTTCCGGACCACACAAACGCTAGACAAACCGAGCTCTATTTGGCTGCCTGCCCCCTACAGGAGGCCTCCGGTAAGAAACGTATGTTACGTTTGGACTTTGCGAGTATAAGCAAAGACAACGCGAGTGACAATCAGAACACGTACGTGTCCGTTTGGTACTAACGTTGAGCATATTTCGGGCCTTACTCACTGGATTACATGAAACCAGCAGTTGGACATGGGATTTATCATTCTGCAACTCAAATATGGAAAGTATCGCAGGAAAATGTTTATCATAATAAATGTTGCCCGTCACACATTTGGATCAACATTGAACTTAACTCATTCAAAAGTGACCCATGAGACAAGGGCAGGTCATTAAAAAGATGTTCCTGGTTATTACATTTCCAATTATTAAGACGGGAATAGCAGAAATTGTGTGTGTGGTCTGTTTCCCCGTCTGTCTTGATCCTCCCCTGTCAGTCATGTGTGTTAATTAGCGGGGGCGTGGAAACCAGCTGCTCTCATCAACTACCAGTATAAATACCAGCACTCTGCATTCACTCGTCACAGGATTAGTGTTTCTACTAGTTTAGTAGCTCTCGAATCATTGGTGCTCGTCATTTCATAGTTTTGTTGTGAATCCTCGTTGTTAGCCTCCATGCTCATACTTGTGTTTTTTTTCTGTCAATCGAGGCCGTGTCGCTCGCCCTGCACTACCCACACACGATTCACGGACAATCTCTGCACGGATCACTCTCAGCCTCACGGATCCCCGGAAGTCACTTCCCCTCCTCGTTGTATTTACAGTCAGTATTCACCATTAAAGAATCCTGTTAATTGTATTCCCGTCGAGTCGTGCATTTGGGTCCTAACATTAAACACCGCAACAGAAATGTGCACGAAAGCAACGAGTGAGTAAGCCAAATCTCACATTAGGTAATGAAATCATGTCTTACCTGTAGAAATCGATAACAGAGTGGTGAAGAAAATGTAGAAGCCTGTAAGCAGAGCGATGCGTTTGGAAGGGGCAGCGCTCAGGGAACAAATTCCTATTAAAAAAACACAAACAGGATTTACAACAAATATTCATGTGACCAACGAGGACATGTATGAGTCATTAAAACAGGACTGCAATAATAATAATCTCATTTGGAGGACACAATTACATATCCAGGATAATGAGGGCTTACTGGTTATGATGCTTGCAATGATGACTGGCGCAGTAACCAACTGAATAAGCCCAATGAGCATGTCTCCCAGCAGGTTGATGTGATGTATGGCACTGTCTGACAGATCAAAGAAGTCCAACTGCAAGCGCTGTGTGAAAAGAAGAGAAATGTTATGAATTAACATAGTGACACAGTGACATTTGTAATGAAATAGAATTAACCAAAACTTAAAGGAAAAAAAAGTATTTTTCATATCAAATGTCTACCTGCTCCCCGTTAGATACGTCTTTAAAATGTCCTGATGTCCTTATTGTAAAAAGTCACCTCTGCTGACATGAAACTAACTGCCTTCCAGTTACAGTACATACAGTAACAATGCACAGCAACATGTTTCAAACTTTTAAATGGTTTTAAAGGTCTAACTTTTTACTGCTGTGCATCAAGTTTTCAAGCTATCATTTTTTTTCCAGTACATTTCCTTTCTGATCTGACTCTTATTTTTTACCAAAAAACAAAATCCAAGCTGAAAATTTACATACATTTTGGCAATAAATAAATATGCTTAATGAAGCATTTGAAATCTTGAAAATGTAAATACAGGTGTCAAAGGTGAACATACAAAAGTAAAATTGTGAAGAAAAAAAAATACAATTATTTAAAAATGAAAGCAGGTGTGCCCCCCCCCCTCCCTTTTAATAATGAAACTCTGAACTAGTTTATGTACAAAATTTGACAAAGCCACGATAAAGTTTTGACTTCCCAGAGTTTCATATAGTGCAAATGTACAAAAAAAAAATAAAAATAAAAAAATCACTAAACAGCTCCATTATCTTCCTGCTCGCAAACTTTTTTCCCGAGGTTGACTTCAGATCATATACAGCGATGCTGCAAAGGACAGCCAGCACATTCTGGCTTTTTTTTGGTTATCGTTTCCTGTTAATAACGAAAAGTGACCACACACACGCACATGCGCGCGTTAGAGCGTCTGTGCCAGCCCGTATCACGGACAGATGAGGATTCGCGGATAACTATGATTAAAATAATAATAATAAAAAATATCTTTAAACGATCATATCTCCTGTTTTTCTCCGTCTATCGACATAAAACAAACACTGGGGAAAACTTTGAAGCCTGCACTTTCAAGTGACTGTGCCTGCATTGCTCTACATTGTGCAGTTAAGTAATGGAGTGGTCACGTGATTTGATCACGTCGGTTTCGAAGGGTTAACGAACTTTCGCGTTGCCACGGAAACAAAATAACTTTCAGAGATGCTATCTGTGTTGTTAAGGCATGAAAATGTCACTGACAAAGATAAGTTTTAAAATTGTTTAAATGGGTGGTTCACACTACTTAGTCTCTTAATATGACCACTCATAGTAAAAATGTGCTCCTATGGCCTACAATAATAAACTAGAACAGCACGTCAAAAGGTTGACACCTTTTTTAGTATTCAGTTAAAAACATTTAAACTTCCTTGACCTTTAGGCTTTAATTTTACAGTCTATGTTTGAACTCACCCAGGAAGACAGCCGACAGATTTAACGCCACGAACACAGAAGAGGAGGGCATCTTCACAAACACACAGAAAAAACACTTCAGTGTTCAACTGTTGTTTAAACCATAGACTTATATGACAATCATGGTTACCGTTACTAGCTGCACCGATCATATTTGCGTGATGACGTAGGTGAGATGACGCAACTGAAGACGGCAACTTAAAAAAGAAATGAAAAAAATAAAATAAAATGTTATTGCATCTCACAATGAATATTTGACTTTATTCTGCAGCATATACCGTCATATCTCCCGTTTCCTGCCTTTTAAGAATTACACTCACTAAAGTTAAGTGGCTAATTGCTTAAAATAAACAATTACAAATAAATACAAAATGTTTCTTGTGCGTTGTGGTGGAGGGACACATGGACAACAACGAAGTCAACCCCTTAGCTCGCCATTAAAGTAGTTAACAATAGTATTAATATTTATGTGTAACTATGCGTCTTAAATTTCCTTGAGTCATGGGAGTCATCCCAAAAGGATCAATAAAGTTCAGTCTAAGTCTAAATTGCGCTTGCTCACCAATTAAGTTATCCCGTCTTTTTGAAAGGATGTTTCATGTGAACCACGCCCGACGGGACAAATCGACCCGTTTGTATTTGTTCAAACAAGTTATTTTAATGACTTCACATAAAGTACAGACCCCTAAGCAGACAAACTTACTGTGTTCTCCTACGTCACAAAAACATTAATAATTGCCCCACTCCGCCAGGCCTCCCAGTATCCACAGTAAAAACAGAAAGTATAGGCTACTCACGGCTTTCCTGGGCAGTATTGACTGTTACCGACCCAGGCAAAACAGATACTGGCTGCTGAGCTTCAGGATCCAATGGCTAGATCACTCCCTTCGTTTTGTGTCTCACCACTTGACAACCAATCTTCCTCCACACACACACACACACACACACACACACACACACACACACACACACACACACACACACACACACACACACACACACACACACACACACACACACACACACACACGAAGAAAAAAAAAGCACAGCAATCTCAGCCACAAACCCTGAAAAAAAAAAAGAGATGAAGTAGCCAGAAACACTCAAATAGTAAAAGTTGTAATAAAAACACAACATAACATGAACTAGTACTAAATAAAACAAGCCGGAAACCTTCCAAACACTGACCCTGTAACAAATGTATGACTTTATTCTCGTAAATGTATAGCCTATTTTAATCTGGACATTTTAGATGGTCCCCTTTAAAATGGCCCTCATACGCTCTCGTATAATAAATACGTGTGTAACATTTTATGGACTCAAACATTATGAACCCCTGCATGCTACCAGCAATAAGAAAATAACCTGCTAACCGGCAAAGGTTCATAAAACCACAGTCTCCCTTTTTCAGAACCCCAAAACGATTGTCCAGAAATGTAATCTCTCAGTTAAATTCATCAAGCATTACTTGCAGGAGTAGGCTCTATTACAAGGACAATATTGCAAAAGTTTCATGTTACAACACAAAATACAATAATGACAGTAAGAAGAATACCAATAATAATATCAGATAATTATAAGCGAAAATAAAGTCTGTTAAAAGCTTATAGAACATTTAAAACTGGGAAACAGCGCCCTCCAGTGATTAAAAGCTTGAGTTGCTTTAAGGTGTTTTCTAAGAACTTTATAGAGGAAATGTTTTTTTTTAATCTAACAAAATAAATAAACAATTTATGGGGAATAAAAATCATCTCCATGTATTGTGACTTACAAATTAAAAAGTGAGGCTCTAAAGATCAGTAGCTTAACAATCTGAAGAGGTATTGTGAAATGAAACTGAAAATATATACACAGAAGAGAAAAAAAGAGGAACAGAGAGTTACAGGAGTAAGCGTGGGGAGACACGGTGGGAATGAACGCTGGTTGCTGTGCTGAAATGATTCCTTGAATTACGCACGGACATGGCACAGATTCATGGCGCAAAAAACGTCAGACAGTGACAGAGTTAGATTACGACAGTAAGGATACGTACCTGTTTAAGAGCGGACTGGCAGGCTCATATTGAAAGTTGTTAAACTGAGTTTACTTAGTTAAAGAATGTGGATCTAGCGGATCAGACTGCAGTGCGCAACGCTGAATGAAAAGTTTCCGTCTGGTCGTTTGGAAACATTTGATCATGTTTTAATGCCTCGCACTGAAATACGCGAAGATAAATGTTTGCATCAAAGACTCTCAGTGTGTTTGTGACAACATTTTAGTGTGAGCAGGTTTTGTCTGTGATGAACCTTAACGAGTGCACTGCACTCCTGAAGCACCAGGGCAGGTCGAATAACCCCTTTATCAAAGTTGTTCTCACTGAGTTATACTGTGAGTAATGATAGATAGATAGATAGATAGATAGATAGATAGATAGATAGATAGATAGATACTTTATTGATCCTGAGGGAAATTCAAGGCATCCAGTAGCAGTATACAGACAGGCAGGACACAAGACATTAGTTACAATACACACCCGCTGTCCCCCCTCCCCATCTCAAAGCATTTAAATACAAAACACAATTATTGTTGTTTTCTTCTGTATTGTGGTAAATTTCATTATGTGTTCACATGCAGTTTGTAAAGACAGAGATTTTGTGTTTTAAATCTGTAACCTGCAGTCTTATAAACTCATCTTAAGTGAATGCCAACACAAAAATCGACTTTGAAACTAATCTTTTTTATATGATGCAACAAGTCTGACCTGTTTTGTTTCGGTTATCAGAAAGTTCCATACAGTAGCTTGTCTTAATTTTTAAAATCATACAGCAGCCTATTTAGCCATGTGATGAGTTATAGTGATGTCAGCCAAATTAGTCCAGATCACTGGAGGTCTCATTTGAACCAAACCTGCCCACACCCATTGACACCCCTGTTCAAGTCAAGTTTCACGAATGGCAGAGGTTTCTATGTAAAGTGACCATCTGAAATAACTAATCCCATTCACACACATTCATACGCTGCCGACGAAATGGAAGAAGCAACCTGGGGTTAAGTGTCTTGTCCGAGAACGCATCAGACATGTTGCTGCCGGAGCGCCTAACCATCAGGTTGAGAGACAACGACTCAAACAAGTGAGTTACAGCCGCCCCAGGATGTAAGAATCATTGACATTTGTTTTCGATTTTCGTAATTATGAGAAAAAAAATATAACAAGAAAAATTAAGAAGTTGACAAGAACCAATATTAACATGGCAGAGGAGAAGTGTAAACGAAGTCTTTGTCACAAAGTTTGGATTTTTCACCATGTGGCACACCATCACATTAACTATAAAGCATCAGTTCCTATTTTTCATTTTTGCTGCAGTTGCAGGTGCTTCCCGAGTCTATCTGGTGCCTGAATAAATACAACTTCTCTCCTCTTCTCTGTGTGGGTCAGGCCTGAGGTTTCGCTCTTTTTTCGGACGAATAGTCACAGCCGAATAGATCGGGCCATCTGCGCCAAGATTCTGGGAAGAAACGTTTTTTCAGTCACTTTTCTCGCACAAAAAGCTTAAATCATTAAGTTTCAAACAACTTTAGGTAAACAAAGTACGCGATTACCTCATCCTGTTGTGCGTCCTGTTCTTCAATATTAGCTACACGAGAGAAACAATCTGTGGTTAATGTTGATGTACAACATTGCACAACACTGTTTTTGATGCAGTTTGTAGAATAGGAAAGAGGTTTTGTTTCATTTGGAAAAAAGGATGTGAAATATACAACAGAACTAAATACTATGTCTGTACCTTTGTGAAGCCTTTTGATTTTAACAGACAGACAAATGACGATCATCACCAGGATAACAATCAGGCCAACCAGGACCACGTTCATCAGCTTTGTCATGTCATACTGCACTTCTACAAAACATCATTTGATTAGACTTTGTACATTTTAAGTGCATATCTTAAAAATCGTAACTTTTTTTCAGTTTAAGTTGATTCCATCATCAATGAAAGGATGGACCAAACGTTGAAGGAAACTTACCTTGGACCTCTAAAAATGTTGCATCAACAATCACTGGACCTGATCCGCCCATATGAAATCCACAAAAATAGAGTCCAGAGTCAAACAAATCCACTTGTTTGATGTTGAGGAAGATAGTGGAGCTGTTTGATGTTGTGTTGAATTTTCCATCTTGGAATCCGCTGCAGAGTTGAGCAGGTTCGACAGACGTGAACATGTGCGAGATGCAGCGAGGCTCACTTGTGTTCAGTCTGAACCACAAGATCTGAGTGGGAACAGTGGAAAAGTTGGAGCACTGCAGAGTGACTTCATCCCCAGACTGGACCTCCACAGTCTGAGACCCAAGACCTGAGACGGAGATCCAAACTGACACAAACAGAAATGTTACTCCCAACTCTGAGCAATAGTAGGAATTCATACTTTTCGTTTTAATGATTGTATTAATAGTAATGAGTTTAGTCACATGTGAGGAGTAAAGAAACCACTTACCGAGGCTGCAGAGAAGTGAAGCTGTTATCAAGATCAGGTTCCTCATTGTGCTCTAGTTTGTGTGACTGACGACTCTCTTTATACAACAGACCTCCTTCAAGGCAGCACACATGGTGTCATGTTAAAATGGCAGATAACCAACCAGCACAGTTAAGACTGAAGGCTGGAAGGGCTAGCACTGCTGACATCAACAACACCCAGCACAACACTTTTATGTGCAGATTCACAACGTGTTTAGCCATGTTCAACATAAAGTGCTCGACTCTGACAGATTTTTTAAGCTGATTTGTCCAAATTTAAATTTGCGCTACAGGATCAGCACCAGCTTAAAGACACTTTCAACTTCCGGATCATACATTAATAAGGTATGTTTCCAGAGTCTCTAACAAAAGTTAACTGGTTAAAACAGGTTCAGTTTTTACAATAAGCCTAAGGATGCTTTAAAAAGCTGGTTGTTGTGGTCTGAAGTGATTTATTCATACATTAAAGGTTGTTACGCCCCACCATCAGGCGGCCCTATGGTGCTAACAAGAATCCACAAATTAACCCATTAAAACACACTAACACTAACCAAGTCAAATAAAGGGATTTATTACAATTATACAAACTAAATGATGACAATGATCAACTTAGACTAATGTGACAAAACACAACAAACAATCCCTGACAGACACCCAGAGCAGTTCCATCCCCAAAAGTCTTCTGCCTGCTGAAGCTAGCACAAGCCTTTTAAGCACTGAATCCAGGTGAGCCTCGTTGGCCAATCAGTGGCCACACCTGTGCAGGAGAAAAATAGAAAGGGAACAAAACAGCACAGGGAACATACAGCCGTAACAAAGGTGCACTGTGGAGTTCTGGTAGAGAAATGTATAGATTCTGTGGTTTATGTTCATAACTCTGTACACAAACTGTCTTCAGAGGGAAATGCTCTCCCTGGACCACTGTTTGAAGATAAAAAGCTTTGTGAGTAGTTCCAGGGACCCATTTTTTCTTTGCATAGATTTTAAATATCACTACAAAATCGACATAGTGCACCTTTAAAGACGCACGGAGAAACTGAGATTGCACGTCATCATCTTGTATGGATGGTGTGACAGAAGGTGGGGGTGTTTCTGTCGTAAATGTTCAACCAGGAAATCCTGAAACAGACTGTGGGTTATCTTAAAATGTATTTGGCCGTGTGGTCAGACAACACAGCAGCAGAACACACACGGCTGAGAAAGTCTTGCTTATATTCTGTTCAAAGAGAAGACCACACATGATTTTCTATTTAGACAGATAGACCCTCAGTAGGCTTTGAAGGTGACATCCGCATCACTTGCAATTGTTAAAAAATACATTTCTTCAACCTCAGAGTATCACATTTCCTTTTCAGCTCACAACATACACTTGGCTCCAATCCAAATACAGCTCTGCATAAGTATATGTAATACAGCTACACAGAGCTAAATGAAGAATTACCCTGGATCATGTAAATGTGTACAAAGAGATGTGAAGTGACTCTGCGGTGGTGATGTGAGGTATGTGGTGAACATGTACAGCTCAGAGATCGGTGCTTTGGATGGTCTGAGGAGGCTGTACATGCCAGAAGACAGAGATCAGATGAAGAGAGCTGAAGATGTTGTCATGATCCAGTTATAGAGGAGACTCCTCACTGATAAAGACAGTACTTTTTGTCTATATTTAATATGTGACGCTTTTCAATCCAGACAAAAAATACTGTAAATTAAAGTCCTATTTTACTTACTGCTGCTTGCAAGTTAGACACTGGTGTATAAACATGCAAACACATGACTGTCTTCATGACTGTGGTTTAAACCTCTGACAGACAAAAAAACACATACCAGATGTATATATTGTATATTTTAATATGATTCAAACTTCAACTTCAATTTGTATGAATCATTTGAAAATCATTTCTTCACGTTAACACCTAAACCTTGACTGTAAAATGTCATACAAAATGCTCTTTGTAAATGCTTTAGCTCCCCATTCCTTTCTTTTTAGTCTTTGTGGTATTTCCTGTAACATAGGACTGTAGTTCCCAAACTTTTACAACTTCGGGCCCACTTTTAAGTCTCAAAAATGTTCACGACCGACCTCCGACCCCATGTCCATGTTTTGTCTCGAGGTGACGGCACAGTTTCAAATGATAATATTTTGGAAATTATTTGGCGGCCCACTTGCAATAGGCTCACAGGTTGAGAATCACTGCCATAGGACATCAAGGTCTTTACTGGCTACTGTAATCTTTGACCAAAGATTCAAACTTCAAAAGTAAAGAGAGAAAAACAAAGAAGACAATATATGGGGAAAAACTCCATCCATCAAGTTTGATTTTGAGAGATTTAGAAAGTGACTCTGGTTGTAGAATAAAGAACAGTTTGTGTCTCCAGCTCCTGTTCTGCTGCAGGCCTTCTACTGCTTCCTGCTTTAGGCTGAAAACGCAGCGCTGCATAATTAACGTCATCAGAAGCCACATTCTGTAAGTAAAAACACGACATGAAAAGATAAATGAAGCAGAAAACATAAAGGAATAGACTTCAATCCAACTTCAAGGTGCACTCTGGAGTTTTGGTCGAGAAAAGTTAAAGTTTGAGAAATGTGCAGATTCTGTTGCATATGCTCAGTACTCCTTTTTTTTTTAAACTTATTTTTGGCCTTTTTTTTGGACAGAATAGCTGTAGAGAGAGGAAACACATGAAGCAAAGAAAAAACATGCAGCAAAGGAACATTTTGAAAAGGTTTTGGTGGAGGGCCAACAGTCAAACCGTTTTTTTTCCTTGAATAATTTTTTTGAATCTAGTTCAAAAATATAACAGAATTGTTTCACTTCTCCAAATTTCTCTACCAAATCCTCATAGTGCACCTTAAATCAAAATAAAAAAAAGTAATACCTCACTTTGCGGTGGATCCTGTTCCTCTTCACGAGCTAAACGACAGAAGCAGAACATCCAGTCAAAAAACTGCTGCTGAATATTTCTGCTATTACTTTGTGGCTCACACAACGTTTTACATGTGCCATCCAAATATGAGCACATAAATACCTTCATGAAGTTTTCTGATGTTTACAACCAGAGTGAAGACGACAACAGAGAGGAGTACAACCAGAGCACCCAGGATCATATTCAGATAGGTGTCTCTTTCAATAAATGCTTCTGCAACAAACATGATCAGACAAGTCATTATTTGGTCTAAAAATCTGTTAAAAATAACAAAAAAAAAAGGTAACAAAGCAAAAGTACCTTACCTTGAACTTTCAAATATGTTGCACTAACAATAACTGGATTTATTTCTGAGTTAAATCCACAGAAATAAATTCCAGAGTGGCAACAATCCACCTGTTTCATCTTGAGAAACAGATGAGTGCTGTTGGATGCCATGTCAAAGCTGCCATTTTGAAATTCGTCATAAAAAGAAACAATCCCACCAGCCATGGACATAGAGGAGATTCTGCTCATGTTGGATGTGCTGTTCAGTCTGAACCAGGAAATGTGCGAGGGGACAGAGGTGAAATTGGAGCACAGCAGTGTGACTTCTTCACCAGGTTGAGCATCCACAGTGTGAAACTCAGACACTGAGACAGACAGCCGACCTTAAAGACGACGACGTGAAAAAAGATTTGACATAAACTGAAACAAAGCTGACAATGTTTGTACTGACAACAAAAACAGACGGGTGTACTTACTGAAGAGTAAAGCTGCCATCAAGGTAAGGCTCATCATTGTACGTACAGTATGAACACACCACTGATGTGGTTGTCACTCAACAGTGCCCCAGTAAATGGCTCAGTGTGAAGAGGCGGAGCGTCTTTCTGTCAATCCAGTGTCTCAGACTGCTTTTACACTTACAGTTAATCTGCTACTTTATCGGATTTTCTCTCCCCGCCATATTTTTTTTCCGCCTCATGTTTCAGTCCTCCAGTTATCTCCCCAGCTTCACCGCTCTCCACATAGACATTAAGTTACGCAGAGAGGAATGTTATCTGATCCAGCTACCTCAAGACAACTAACCCCTGACATTTGCACACCGATTTTTATTTACAGAAATGCTTGACTTTTTTTTTATCAAATGCTGATTTGAAACTTGAAGAGCAAAACAAATACAGAACCTACTGAACTGAAATGCAAACCTGGATTCTATTGACTAACACCTGTTTGACTTTGTAGTCTGCGATCTGTGTCAGTAGCACCAGGTTAGCAGTATACCTGCAGCAGTCTTCTATAAATCACAGTGTTTATTTACTATGAGAATAAAGAATCCAAATAGCTGCAGAGTGAGTAGTTGTATCGATGATTGCAGTGGAAAATGAACCTGCCAGATTTCTGTTTGCAATGTTTAGCAGGTTGAAATGTACATGATGTGGTTTGGCTGCTGTCTGTCACCTCTCACAAACGTTCAGCCTTCAGCAGAGGGACTGCTTTGATACAAGGCCGTGCATGTGGCGCCTTGCAAAAGTCAAGAGAGAAGACTGTGAAAGTGTTGGGGTTAAGGTGTGATTAGATTCTCATGGCTCTCATTTCTTTGAAACCCAGCTTTAAAAGATCATTTGAATTCATAAACTCTTTGTTTTCTTTGGCCTTTCAGTGTTTTTATGTTGCAGGAAGCTGAAGGCCGAGTTTTGTCTGGTTGAGTCCTCCCTTGGGATAAATCGCCTTGATTCAAACTGAACATTTTCAGCTACATTGGGCCACAGCTAATCCTTAGACTTGCTGAATAGATACAAAGGGGCAAAGTCACCCTCTCTCTCTCTCTACAGCTGAGACATGCTCTTTCCTGTCTTGATGGAGACGGGACGCTTCTTCGCTTGTTCAGTTTGTTTTAAACCACACTCCTCCACTGATGTGGTAAAAGTTTGCCTGTACAGTGTGTGGTGAGGCTGAGCTTCCAACAACCCTTGACTGTTACACCAGTGATTCTAGTTGTGTCAAAGTAATCTACAAGTACAGACGTTTGATTTTTAAAGCCTCATATAGAGAAAGAATTGTTTTTATGATCACCATAAAAGCCTTTTAAGTTCTACGGTGCAGTTACTACTTCCACTCAGGTGACAGCTATATTTGACCTCTTACTGCGTGTGGCCGTTAGCACCATTGTTTGTGAATTTCATGTCTTTTTTTTTTTTGCAAAGTTGTTCATTTCATGGAGAAATAGTCACCAATTCAAATATTGAAATACATGAAAACAGCACTGAAGCTCAAAGATGCGGTTTGGAGAACATTTAAACCTTTACGAGTGCTTTTTGAATTACATTTTTTGTCATTTGCAAAGGTTAATTTGCTCAATCCTTTTATGAATAAGGCCCAGAACCACTGACTATGTTAGTGAATTAGTGGCCAATGCTACCTGGTTCACGATCAGGAGGGTCGTCAGCCATGTGGTCAGCCGTCTGTATACAGGAGAACAATGTGTGGAGAGCAAAGGAGGCAATCCTCGATCCCTATGGAACTTCAGGGCTTAAATTCATCCCTACAATCCAAATAGTTTGCAAATGCAGCGATATCAACCAACTCTTAAGTGTCACCTCAACTCCAATTCAATTTGCGCTTCCCAAGTCTTGGCTGAAAATCCTTGCATTAACTGCTGGCAACATCAAAAATCAAGAAAGGTTAGCTGTCTAAGTCCCTGAACTAAAGACTTTCTCTGCTGATTTACCTTAATCCCCCTCAACATGTACGAAGATATGGAGTCCGTACAGATTTGTTCCTTGTTTTGATGTCTTGAGTAGAAAAGCTTGCAACAACTGCACCTCAAACCCCAACAAAAGACAGCGGTAGAAAGACAGTGTATGCTGCTTCATTTCAAACTTTATTTTTTTACAGAAGTTGGGGTTTCCAGGCCTCATGGTTTTTGCCGCCTCAGATGAGACTGCACAGTCTCTTCCTGTTGAACAACTCTTTCTCCCTCATGCAATATGTTGGTTTTTCTCAACACATTATAATCACTCAAAACTTGTTTTGTAAGAGTCTTTCAGAGTTTGTTTCTTGGAATCATTTCTCAATGATTTCTTAAATCATTTGACATGTCTAAGTCAGCACGTAATGCTTAGTCAGCCATGTGGTCAGCCTTCTTTCCTTCCTGTAAATGCAGCTAATTTTATCTGTACACAAATGTTATTTCTGCATTCTGGTTTTTTTATCACAGTAAAATACTGAACTACGCTGAAACTGCTGATTTAAAAAAAAGATATAAACATTTTTTACAGCCTGGTAAAAAAAGTTATATTAATAGCACATTTCTTTATTGGTCCACACTGTACAGAGGCAACATTTTTTACAATTCATCATCTGTTGTGAATAAATTAAGGCAGAGAGTTAAATATGCATTTACATAAAGACGCTAAGTTGATTGACAGGTGGATGAGTTGTATCTTTTTGCCAGGAAACTTTAGGCTCACCTAAACTCCAGCTTGTTGCCTGTTTCTAGATTTATTGAGAGCTAGGTTGAGGGGGTTTTTCCAATTTGACAACCACCATGCTTGGGTTTCAAAACCTCCTTCAGATACTGATGGGTGATGTAACTCAGACAACATTTACGTTGTTTACAGTCTGTGGTTTGAACCTTCCTTCCTTTGAGGAGCTTTCTGCCTGCCTTTCTTAAGTTGTATTTTTGGCCTTCTTGTTCCTGACTGTGAACTGTGAGATTAAGACTAGTCCTCTTTGTTTGACCTGTCCTACCTTGGAGTCTGTCTATCTCCTATTGTCTCATACACACCCTATATGTTTCATTTCTAACATTATTAAAATATTACAGTTAAAATATCCTGTACAGACATTGATACGCTGTATGTTTTTTGACGCTATAGAAAGGCTCAGAATTCTTTCTCTGGCAGTCATACAGGTTTATTTTTAGAAGCCTTTGATCTCCAGGACTCAAGGTTTCACTCATTGGCTGAGACCACACCGTGCTGTTATTTCCTGTCAAACAATTGAGGGGTATTTCCCCACAGGCTAAAAGAAAAACTGACTGATAAATACATCCCAAATGACCCCGCCACCATAAATTACCCAATATCTCCTTACTGGCCAAACAGACATAGATAAAGGTTGGTTAACTCTCACCAACAAGCCGAGTTAAAGCACAAAGCATTGTAATACAGTATGATACAAGATCATGTCCTGCTTCCTCTCTCTATCTGGTAGCAGCATAGAGGACATTTGGCTCCGGCTCTCGTCTTTTGGCTTGAGAACGAAATGTCACCGCTGCGTAGTTCAGCTCACCAGAGGCCTCATTCTGTAAAGAGAGTATCTACTGTCATACTGTGGTCACTTGACATGAGCTTTATTCACTGAAGTGTCCAACACATTCTGAATCTTTAGGTAGATAAAGACTGATCATGTATAAATCCTTTAATTTAAAGATTGTTCATCGTTGCCGTGGAAACAGTGGAACGCATTAAATTAATATCAACGGATAACATGTCATTATTCCTCAAGCACAAACTGTATAAAGGTCAAAGGAGTTGTGTTTACCTCAGTGTGTCCTGGATTCTGTTTTTCTTCAGCAGCTGAACAAAAAAATGTAACATTTTTGTGAGAGGTTAGAGTTCATTCAACGTTGTTTTTGGTCAACTTAAAGGTGCACTGTGGAGTTTTGGAAGAGAAATGTGAAAGAAGGAGAAATGTATAGATTCTGTGGTGTATGTTAATTCTATACACAAAATGTCTTTAGAGGACAATATGGTCCCTGTAAAACCTGAAAATAAAATGCTTTGTGAGAAGTTAAATTGGAGGGCACGCAACAGTGAAACCGTGACTCTTCTGGTAGCTTTTTTTAGCTTCAAATAGTGTTTCAGGAACCCATTTTTTCTTTCAAAAAAGTTTGTGTTTTTAGTTCAGAAAATAAAGCTTTGAATAGTTTCACTTCTCCAACTTTCAAATTTCACTACCGAAGTGTGTGCACCTGTAAACACCATTAATAGACAGAAACTTTAAGTACTTTACAATAGCAATAAGAAGTACATTATGACACCTACCAGTCTGAAGTTTCCTAATTTTGACACTCAGACCGATGACGACGATCACAAGGAAAAAAGTCAAACCACCCAGAATCACGCTCGCCAGAGTCGCTGCTTCAAAGACAGATCAATGTGTCAGAATACATTTTCCTTTTGGACTCTTTGAATCCTAACAGGATTAAACTCACATCTTTAAGACTTTAAAATGTGTAAAGATTAGAGAAGTCTGTGCATTATAGAAATAATAATAAAAATGGTACTTGTACTGTTTATGTCCATTGTATCTTGGCCTTCATCTGTCTCGTTGCTTCCTATTAAACATATTTAAACAAGTTTAGGTCTTGAGTTCCTGTTCTGTTTGACTCTTTTACAGAGACAGATCATTGCTTCAGACTCTGTTTAATTTAGCGAGCGTTTTAACATGAAGGATTTCAGATGTCAGAAGTTTGTTGAGTTAAGAAAACTTTTGGAGAATCTTACTTGTACGGTTGTTGTTCATGCTGTTATGAGCATCACTGCTGCCTATTAAAGAAGGATTTTATCTTCACTGATTTACAAAAGAATATAAAAAACAATTTGTTGATAGAACCTGTTTCAAGATCATTTTCTATTTTTTTAGTTACATGAGCAGAAAAAAATCTAAACGTGACAATGGGAATAGAGAGAAAGAAAAGGCTTTAAAATAATCTTACCTTTGACCTTTAGATGTATCGTAGTAAGAACTGGACACCCCTCTCTGCTAAATCCACAGTAATAAATTCCAGAGTCGTTTAATTCTACTGAACGGACTTTGAGAGAGATAGTAGAGTCACTGTATGACATAGTGAATTTATCACCACTGGATCCATTAGGATATGTCACATTACTGGTAAGACCGGTCATAGTAGAGACACATTGGATGTCGGTTCCGTTGACAACTTTCAGCCAATATCTGACTGAGTCATATTTGTCAAAGCCGGAGCACATCAGTGTGGCATCTCCACCAGCCTGGACCTCCACAGTCTGAGACTCAGAACCTGAGACAGAGATCCAACCTGGAACAAACAGATGAGTGACCGAGATCTTAAGAGTCAGAAGCTGAAGGTGAAACACTTCTCTTCACACGAGCTAGCAAATACGAGATAAGTGGATAAAGATGCATGTAAGGAGGATAAATCAAACAATATGAAACATATGAATGATGTGACAAATGATGAAACACTTACTGAGGCTGCAGAGGAGGAAAGCTTTTATCAGCGTTTGGTTCATCGTGGTGCGTATGACTGTGGCTTTGAAATGTCCGTAATTTTAAAGAGAGCAGCAGAAAAGAGAAGCATCGGGCAAAGAGGAGGGGCCTTTGATATCATTTATCCTGTTCCTGTATGTGACATGCTGTAAATTAAGTATGTGAAGACAAAACCACTGAGTTGTTCAGAGCTCGGCCCTTCTGCATTTTTCAAACTAGTCTTCACTCCTCAGTACAAACATACAACGCTCTGAGCACAGATAGAGATCATATTTTGAACAACTTACTGATAGAAATATTATTTCCTATTAACTGGAATATTAGCTGTAAATAAACCAGGCTTATAAGAGGTATAATCTAATATAAACGTATTGATCCACTGCAGATCACTGAAGTGACTTCAAGAGGGGCCGACTGAGGCCGAGTCCACATAGGCAGGTATTATAGCTCTCTCTGTGTGTCGTGGCTGTCACACACACACACACTATACAGTCCACAATACACTTTTTGGAAAAGTCCTTCCAGATGTTCATAAATTGTGTCGAAGGTGTTTAAATGAAGTTAGAGAGATTATAGTCTTGAGACGTCACATTGTGCAATCCTGTCACTTCAGTTTACATGAGATCAGTGCGATGGCAGATGTATCCAAACTAATGCTGGTGTTAACGTTGCTAACTTGACTTTTGACATGCTCACACATACAGTACATACACAGGAGCTCTCCCACTATGTTGATGAGCAGAGACGCTTGAATCAACGACGGAGGTCACCGCTGCTTCATACAGCGCTCTGACACAAACCCAGCCGTCAACATCGGCCATTTTGGACGAGTTCCGGCCAAACTTCATGTCACTGGTGGTCATTGCAGAAGAGTGTTGATGTTATTGCCTGTTCATGACCAACATGACAGTGCAATTTCCTGTGGACGAAAACCGTTTCTGAGAACTTGACGGGATACTTTTTTCAAATAGAGGAGGAAAGTTAAATTAAAGAAATGCCCTGCTTCGTGTGGCCTTTGACTCCTGCACTAACAGCAGAGAGTGACGACCTGTCAAACATGTCCCTCAGAGAGGAGAATGATCCATGTTGGAGCAGCTCTCACTATCCTACAAGTAACATAAGAGGAGGAGGAGTCTCCAGTAATATGAACAGTTTCCTTTATGCTCACTCATTTTTATCAGCTGCTCTCATCTATGCAACAGACCTGTTCCACTCCCTCATGGTTAGCCTGTCTTATTGCTGCTGTCTTTTTTTAAAAAGAGGCTCCCTCTCTTCCACCACATCATCCATGCCATTGTTACATGCGTCCTTCCTCCTCCACATCACCACCAAGCCTTCACAGTTTGCTCAGTTCTCTTCATCCCATCAACATCAATGCGCAGCCATCATTTTCATACATATGAACACAGAAACATCTCGTGAGATACAGTTGGACACGTCTTTCAAAAAGACAGAAGTGATGTTAGTTTGTCTGAGCGCTGACTCTGAGGTGCGACCTCTGATGGGAGGAGCTGTGATGCACTTTGACGTTTGTTCATCACAGACTGAGGGCTTTTACAGGCGCCGTGCCTGAACTCAGGCCTGAGGCGCAAAATAATTTAATGATTAACCCAATAAATAGAAAAGAAGCCTCGGTTCTTTTACACACATTTAAGAATTCTCCTGTGATTTGTACCATGATATCGAGAAATCACCCAAACAACATTTTCCACAAATTTCAGAGCTGTTTTGGCCAAATGCCATTGAAACAACATTTTTCAGGCGGAGGATTTTTTTTTTTTTTTTAATTTTAAACCCTTCAGACGAGATCAGAGAAGCTGATTGTTTTGACCAACCAACAACAGACAGTCACACATTCAGCTTCATTTCAAACTTTATTCTCACAGGTTCGGATTCACAGGCCTCATGGTTTTTGCCACCTCCAACCACACTGTGCTCTCTTCCTGTCCGATAACTCGTGTGTTCCTCACTCACTCATCTAGTTCTGCAGACAAAGATCCTTTTTCTTAACACATCTTAAAAAGTCACAGGGACAAAACATTGCTGATGAAGATTTTGAGAAACGAGGAGACAAACGAAGATGGCAACTCGTGCAAGAACCCGTCACGTAACTCGATCTTTTAATGGATGAATGAAACCTTTATTGCCCCGAGGGGAATTTGTCTTTAACTAAGATCATAAAAACACAAAATACATCACAAAAAAATGTCAAACCCAAATTCAGGACAGCATATAAAAACAGACCTTTAAAAAAAATTAAACTGAAGCATCATGTGATTACATGTAGGGATGTAAAAACATCACAAAAGAGATGCAGGTAGCCACAGACAATGTTGATGAAGCAAAACTAATTTTATGTCAAAGTTGATATTAAGATGATAATTCAATTAACTCTCACCAACAAGCCATGTTAAAGCACAAAGCATTGTAATACTGTATGATAGAAGATCCTTTCAGGTCGCCTCCTCTCTCTATGTGGAAACAACATAAAGACATTTGGCTCCAGCTCTCTTCTTACAGCTTCAGGTCAACTCTACAACTTCTTGGCAGTTCAGATCATCAGAGGCCTCATTCTGTGAAGACAGTATTTACAGTCATCATGTGGTCACATGACTTGAGTTTTATTCCCAGAGTAGACCAACATATTCTGGATCTTTAAGCAGGAACACATCGTGATATTTGGTTGTTGGTCGTTGATAAAAGGTTATTCAGCCTGTAATTTAGAGAAATGTGTTCTAGTGTTGAAGTCAAGAACGCTTTAACTGAGACCGAGGCATTTAGGGAACGAGACCAAGATCAAGGCAGGACGAGAAGAGGACAATAACAGACCAGAAATATCAGTGAAAAATCATCATTGAGTGTGAAGCAGGCGAGTCACTTTCTTACTGAGTGTAACATTGGAAAAGTTACAGCCGTTACCCGGGATAAAAACCTAATTATGAATGAATTGAAGCTTTTTTTTTTTTTTTTTACAAAGGGGTGTGTTCCTTCTAATCACAGGTGTTAGGTGGAAAAATAACCTGTCAGTGGTGGTCTTGATTTTAAACCTGCAGTCTTCACAGTCTTAGACCGAGTGATGTGATGAGAGTCCAGATTGACAGACATTGAAAAAGTTGTTTTATGTGAGAAAAGTCTCTAACTGTTGGTAAGCAACCTTTTCAATGATCTTTCCTAAAAACAGTAGGTTTGATATGAGTCTGTAATTAGTTATGACAGAACATTGAACTTAATTACTGAATTTATTTACACACTCTCAAAGTTAACATTTAAATTGGACTCACCTCACGGTGTCCTGGATTCTGTCCTTCAGCTGCTGAGGGACAAAATCAAACATCTGGTCAGTTTATTCAATGTTCATTTTAGTCATTTTGAAGACCACTGAAGGAACATGAATGACTTTCCTGCAGTGATAAAGAAAGATATGAAACATACCTGTGTGAAATGTCCTGTCTTTAACAAGCAGACCGATGACGACCATCACAAGCAAAAGAGTCAAACCACGCAGGACGATGCTCACCAGAGTCGCTGCTCCATTACACTCCACTTCTACAAAGACAGATCAATGTGTCAGAATACATTTTCCTTTTGGACTCTTTAAAACCTGACAGGATTAAACTCACATCTTTAAGACTTTAAAATATGTAAAGATTAGAGAAGTCTGTGCATTATTGAAATAATAATAAAAATTGTACTTGTACAGTTCGTGTCCATCAGTGTTTTGTCAGGGCTTGATATATATATATATATATATATATATATATATATATATATATATATATATATATATATATGACTTTACTTGTATAAAATACAGTCTTGGTTGTTCTGTAGGCAGTGTAGAGCTACAGCTATTCTATGAGGCTCGTTTGTGAGGTTTATATCAACAAGCGAACAAATTGTTTAAGCTTTTAAGATGTCAAAGACAATAAGTCTGTGCATTATAGAAACAATAATAAAAATCATACTTGTACTGTTTCTGTCCATTCTGTCTCGGCCTTCATCTGTCTCGCTGCTTCCTATTAAACATATTTAAACAAGTTTAGGTCTTGAGTTCCTGTTCTGTTTGACTCTTTTACAGAGACAGATCATTGCTTCAGACTCTGTTTAATTTAGCGAGCGTTTTAACATGAAGGATTTCAGATGTCAGAAGTTTGTTGAGTTAAGAAAACTTTTGGAGAATCTTACTTTTACGGTTGTTCATGCTGTTATGAGCATCACTGCTGCCTATTAGAGAAAGATTTTATCTTAACTGATTTACAACAAAATATATAAGACAATATGTTTATCGAAACCTGTTTCAAGATCATTTTCTATTTTTTTAGTTAAGAAAAAATGTAAATGTCACAATGGGAACAGAGAGAAAGAGAAGACTTTAAAATAATCTTACCTTTGACCTTTAGATGTATCGTAATAAGAACTGGACACCCCCCTCTGTTAAATCCACAGTAATAAATTCCAGAGTCCTTTAATTCTACTGAACGGACTTTGAGAGAGATAGTAGAGTCACTGTATGACATAGTGAATTTATCAGCACTGTATCCATCTTGATAGTTCACATCAGTGGTAAGACGGTAAATAGTAGAGACACATTGGATGTCAGTTCCTTTGACAACTTTCAGCCAATATCTGACTGAGTCATATTCGTCCATGCCGGAGCACATCAGTGTGGCATCTCCACCAGCCTGGACCTCCACAGTCTGAGACTCAGAACCTGAGACAGAGATCCAACCTGGAACAAACAGATGAGTGACCGAGATCTTAAGAGTCAGAAGCTGAAGGTGAAACACTTCTCTTCACACGAGCTAGCAAATACGAGATAAGTGGATAAAGATGCATGTAAGGAGGATAAATCAAACAATATGAAACATATGAATGATGTGACAAATGATGAAACACTTACTGAGGCTGCAGAGGAGGAAAGCTTTTATCAGCGTTTGGTTCATCGTGGTGCGTATGACTGTGGCTTTGAAATGTCCGCAACTTGAAAAGATAGCAGCAGAAATCGGGCGAAGAGGAGGGGCCTTTGATGTCACTTATGTTCCTGTATCTGATGTGAAACATGTTGCACCTAAATTAAGTTCAGCAACAACCATTTAGTTTCGAAAGCCATATTTTTTTATTTTTAAGATTTGTTTTGGGCCTTTTTGCCTTTAGTGATAGAGGGAGGAAAGTGGATAGAGTCGGAAAGGGGGGAGAGACATGCGGGAAATGGGCCACAGGCCGGACGCGAACCCGGGCCGCCCGCGCGCGAGGACTGAGCCTCAATACGTGGGGTTGCGCGCACTGCCGCTGCGCCACCGGCGACCCCTCGAAAGCCATATTTGAAATGAGGCCCTAACCAAAGTTCAAACATGCTCTGTGCACAGATATATAAAAAGGTGTTTTCCTTGTACACTTTAAAGTAAAAGTATGATGACGTTGAAACCACCAACAATCAGCAGAGAAAAGCTGTAGATCTTTAAAGTATGTTTTACAGTTTGCTGATGGGAATATTTTGAGTAAAAAAGTTGATTTCCTTTTTTATAAAAGAGATGCAGGTAGACACTGACAGTGCTGTTTTAACTAACTCTAATGGGTGTCAATCAATTAACCCCATGTGAACAACAATATCCACTCAACTGAGTTGGATTGACTCGGAGGGAGAGGACAATACCACTCAGCAGGTTCTCTCAGATACTTCTGGTGTTCTGCATGGTTGAAGTCCTTGAGCCAGTTTAGCTTCTTTTGTTGTCAGATTAAACAACAGAGGAGGGAAAAGAACATAAGAGAGATACTGCTGATCTTGATTCTGTTCCATTTCAAAGACTGATGTTTGATCATGTTGGACACAGAAGTATAACTTCTTCACCAGACTGAACCTCTACAGAGTGAGACTCAGAAACTGAGATCCAATCTGAAACAACAGAACAAAACAGAAACTGAAGGAACAAACACTTTCATAGATTTAAATATTTATAGGATTAGTCATTAAAAACAACTTAATTAGATGGATATAAAGTCAGTACCCACTTAAGCAGAGATTCAATACCAGGCTATTGTTCATGTGTACACCAATGTGGCTCTGCTTGCACCTGTGTGTGCTTTCAATGTTAGGAGGCCTGGTGATGTCTTACATTCCCTCTGTTGTTGCTTGAACTGACCCTATTTATATTTTCAGGAAAAGAACTGCTAATGCAGCATGTAAGTGAAGCTTAGGATCAGCTTCTTTGAATTTTTTTGTATTTAAGGTCAGGACAATCGTTTTTTTAAAAACTATTGTAAAAATGATCTCAATGAAAAGGCATGTTCTTTAAAATGCAAATCCAGGAACATTTCTCTAAAATATTCTTCTTCATATCAGAACTGAAAGCTTCAAGAAAATATTCCAAATAACTTTGAGAAGCAATAATCCTTTCTCCTCACCCGTTTTACCATAACAATGTGACCACCTCTCAGTATGTCGGATATGTAAGGCACCACGTGAACATGTATGTGTTTGAAGCAGGACAAATGTGTAATTGTGAAGATGTGAGTGACTTTGAGCCAAATTGGGATTGCCGGACGACTGGGTCAGATCGTCTCTGACTCCAGAGGTTATTTGGGGTGTTCTCCGTCTCCAGGGGGGTCAGTACTTTCTACGTCAGTGGAAACCAGTGAACCAGTGAAAGCATGTTGAGTTTGGCCCCTGTGGTCTGATTCAACAGAAAAGCCAAAAGTTTATGATGGCTCTGATAAAAGGTGTCTTTCCATCGAGTGACACAGAGGGCATTTTTGCACGGAAGCAGAGTGCTTAAAACCCTGAACTGCATTGGTTGACACCTTTGATCTACCAGGCCTCTCGGTTTGACTTAAGACCACAGTGTGCTGTTAGTTCCTGTTGAAGTGTTGTGTACATTTCTCACACTTTGAATGGTTAGACACATCTATATCTAACACTGGATATTAGAGATATCCACTGTCAAATACATCTTTAATGACCCCTCCTCCATCAACCTCTAAACCTATTCTTATTGGATCAACAGACTTTGACTGAAAGAATGCAAATGGAGATTTAACACTTTACAGTAGCCATCAATCATCAGTTCTTTATTTAAAGCACAGATTGGTTAACTCTCACCAACAAGTCGTGCAAAAGCACAAAGCATTGTAATACTGTATGATACAAGATTATGTCCAGCCACCTCCTCTCTCTATCTGGTAGCAGCATAGAGGACATTTGGCTCCGGCTCTCGTCTTTTGGCTTTAGGTCGAAATGTCACTGCTGCGTAGTTCAGTTCATCAGAGGCCTCATTCTGTAAAGAGAGTATCTACAGTCATACTTCATACGTTCAAAACACAGGCAGATGAGAGAGTCTGCATGGAGCAGCAGAACATGAAAATAGACATGTTGTTCAAACATTACCGATTGTGAACATACTTTAGTTGACCCATAAATTACATATGAACCCCACCAAGTGCATAATATGGGACCTGTAAGGCTTGGTCTACTCTGTTAAATTGGTTACATTTAATATATTTTTGTTGACTACTCACATGAACTCAAATGTTTCAAACAGTCATCGAAGCCAGAGAAAGTCATTTTATAGATTGAACGGGACTTGTCTAGTCGTCCCCGCTGCCATGACAGAGTCACCATGGCAGACAACATGTTAATGGTTGTCGTAGAAACACCGAATGGTACTTAAAAGGTCGCTGCAGAAGGAAGCAGAAATTGCTACTGAAAGCTGCTGTACTATTGCTGTGATAAAAACATCATTTAAAATTGTACTTAGATACAGTAGCTCGTCAGGAAACATATTCTCCTCCTTTGGTCAAATTCTCACGTTAGTTTATTATCAGGGATGGCGGTTGTGGGGAGTAGCAGAGAGAACTCCCATGATTCCCCACCAGCCTCTACGTCATCTTTTTTTATTGTTTTTGCTTGACAGCCCTCTGGTGGTTGACTTTACATACTGTGCCTTTAATGTATATGGACAACATGTATATGTATGTCGATAATCACACACACATTTTAGGCAATCATTAAATAAACACCAATGAATAAAATGTCAATATTATACAGCACAAACTGTATAAAGGTCAAAGCAGTTGTATTTACCTCAGTGTGTGCCTGATTCTGTCTTTCTTCAACAGCTGAATGACAAAATAAAACATTTTTATCAGAGGTTAGAGTTCACTCAACATTGTTTTTGGTCAACTTAAAGACCATCAATAAAGAGAAAAAGTAAATATTTTACAATTGCAATAAAAAGTACATCATGAAACATACCACTTTGAAGTTTCCTAATTTTAATGATCAGACCGATGACGACCATCACCAGCAAAAGAGTCAAACCACCCAGAATCACGCACGCCAGAGTTTGTGCTCCATTACGCTCCACTTCTACAAAGACAGATCATCGTGTCAGAATACATTTTCCTTTTGGAGACCTTAAAACATGACAGTTTGTGCATTACAGAAATTACATTAAATTCTACTTTGCTGCATGCACCATTAAATTATTCTGCAGATTTTTGCATTTAAATCAGAAGTGGAGTAATAACAATAGACTGGAATAGTGATGACTTATTTTTGTAAGCCAACCTGGAAGTAACTATGCTGGTGGTTCCTACGCCTATGGGATTTTTACATTGGATTTTGGATTGTTGCAGAAAATAAGCTCTGTGTCAAACACACATTTCTGATGTGTCGCTGTTTTGTTCAGCTGGATAATCTTTACATATTAGAACCATTTAATTGAAGTTTGAAGAGTTAACGAAGCCGAGTTAAGTTAAAAGCTAACGTTGTGCTATAGCGAACTTCACAGCGGTTGGTTTATTATGACGCCACGACTGTCATGGTTTATTGATCTAATCTGCAGTTTTGACAAGCTTGCGAGACTTTAGCTTAATAAGTAGTTTATTAACATAATATTAACAAGAGCCCGGAAAAACATGACTACAGGTTGTAAGGAGGATTAATGAGAGAGTTCCCGGCATGATGACGTTAATGTCCCCGACAACCACTGTCGTGTCATGTAGCCACTTGTTAGCAACAGCCATTTTGAGTTTGCACAAAAACTTTAAAATTCACTAGTGGGTGGTCTTATCTAACGTAGTTTATCTCGTTTGGCAACATGTCAACATCTCTTAAGCTAAAACTGATTTCAGGTGACTTATCACAAATCCATTCAAAATCCACATTGACTTTTAGAGTTAGGAATCCATGACGCTAAAATGCTAACTCACTTCCAGGTTTTAGGACTCATTCCTGTAGCAGTCTATAACAGTAAGGTTGTAACTGTGAAATTATTACTGGATTTGTAATACTAATTTCTTACATTACTCATTAAAAGTAATTCTACTAATATAAAGTGTTAGTAGGAATGCGTACTGCCCAACACAGCTGTCCATTCTGTCCTCGCCTTTGTCTGATCGATTCCTAACTATTAAACATATTTTTAAAAAGCTTGCTGCTTCAGACTCTGTTTTTCTTTTTGGAAACTCCAAATTCAATGAGCATTTTAACATGAAGGATTTCAAATGTCAGAAATTTGTTGAGGAACAAAATAAAGAGAATCTTACTTGTACCATTGTTGTTCATGCTGTTATGAGCATCACTGCTGCCTATTAGAGAAATATTTTATCTTAACTGATTTATATCAAAATATATAAGACAATATGTTGATAGAAGCAGAAATAACGTGACAATGGGAACAGAGAGAAAGAAAAGGCTTTAAAAATAATCTTACCTTTGACCTTTAGATGTATCGTAGTAAGAACTGGACACCCCCCTCTGCTAAATCCACAGTAATAAATTCCAGAGTCCTTTAATTCTACTGAACGGACTTTGAGAGAGATAGTAGAGTCATTGTTTGACATAGTGAATTTATCAGCACTGGATCCATTAGGATATTTCACACCAACAGAAAGACTGTTAATAACAGAGACACATTGGATGTTGGTTCCTTTGACAACTTTCAGCCAATATCTGACTGAGTCATATTCGTCCATGCCGGAGCACATCAGTGTGGCATCTCCACCAGCCTGGACCTCCACAGTCTGAGACTCAGAACCTGAGACAGAGATCCAACCTGGAACAAACAGATGAGTGACCGAGATCTTAAGAGTCAGAAGCTGAAGGTGAAACACTTCTCTTCACACGAGCTAGCAAATACGAGATAAGATGCATGTAAGGAGGATAAATCAAACAATATGAAATATATGAATGATGTGACAAATGATGAAACACTTACTGAGGCTGCAGAGGAGGAAAGCTTTTATCAGCGTTTGGTTCATCGTGGTGCGTATGACTGTGGCTTTGAAATGTCCGCAACTTGAAAAGATAGCAGTAGAAATCGGGCAAAGAGGAGGGGCCTTTGATGTCACTTATGTTCCTGCATCTGATGTGAGACATGTTGCACCTAAATTAAGTTCAGCAACAACCATTTAGTTTCAAAAGCCATATTTGAAATGAGGCCCCAACAAGTTCAAACATGCTCTGTGCACAGATATATAAAAAGGTGTTTTCCTTGTACACTTTAAAGTAAATGTATGATGACGTTGAAACCACCAACAATCAGCAGAGAAAAGCTGTAGATCTTTAAAGTATGTTTTACAGTTTGCTGATGGGAATTCTTTGAGTAAAAAAGTTGATTTCCTTTTTTATAAAAGAGATGAAGATAGACACTGACAGTGCTGTTTTAACTAACACTAATGGCTCAATCAATTAACCCCATGTGAACAACAATATCCACTCAACTAAGTTGGATTGACTCGGAGGGAGAGGACAATACCACTAAGCAGGTTCTCTCAGATACTTCTGGTGTTCTGCTTGGTTGAAGTCCTTGAGCCAGTTTATCTTCTTTCCTTGTCAGATTAAACAGCAGAGGAGGGAAAAGAACAAAATAGAGATACTGCCGATCTTGGTTCTGTTCCATTGCAAAGGGCCGCGGCCCCATGGTTAAGAAACCCTGATCGAGTGTGTAGCAGGCGAGTCACTTACTTCCTGGGTGTAACATTGGAGAAGATACAGCCGTTACCCGAGATAAAAATTTTATTATGAATGAATTAAAGTTTTTTTTTCTTCTCTTACAAAGGGGTGTGTTCCTTCTAATCACAGATGCTAGGTGGAAAAAGAACTTGTCAGAGGTGGTCTTGATTTAAAATCTGGGGTCTGCACAGTCTTAGACCGAGTGATGTGATGAGGCCGGAGTCGGAAGAGGCTCTCTAAGACTGTTTTGAGACATTTGTGTGGGAAGTGTTTTTGTGATGACCACAGGGAGGACATCGATGGCCTCTCAGACTGCATTACGGACTATATAAACTTCTGTGTGGAGTACACCGTACCCACCAAGACTGTACGCTGTTTTGCAAACAGTAAGCCGTGGATTACTCCTGAAATAAAGGCTCTCCTCAAGGACAAAAAGGGGGCTTTTAAGTCAGGAGACAGGGAGGAGATGAAGACTGTGCAGAGAGAGCTGAGGAGGAAGATCAGGGAGGGAAAGAGCAGCTACAGGAGGAAGATGGAGGAACAGCTGCAGCAGCAGAACGTCAGTGGAGTCAGGAAAGGCCTGAAAACCATCTCAGGTCACAAGGACTCCAACACTGAACTGGTTAGAGATCAGGAGTGGGTGAATGACCTGAAACCTTTCTTCAATAGATTTGAACAGCCATCCACCCCTCCCCCGACCCATTCCATCCTGCTGCAACCATCACCATCGTCTGCCCCCACCTCATTGCCCATCCCCCATCTCACCCCCCTGTACACCACTCTCTCCCCCAATTTCCAGCCACATCTCCACTCTCAGAACCACCAGCCTACAGCCCCCCTGCTCCAGCCTGTCCTTCACAACAACCCAGGTGAACAGAGAACTGAGGAGGCTAAAGGTCAGGAAGGCAGTTGGTCCGAATGGCATCAGCTCCAGGCTCCTCAAGACGTGTGCAGACCAGCTCTGTGGGGTTATGAGGCACATGTTCATCTTGAGCCTTGAACTGGGGCGAGTACCACAGCTCTGGAAGACATCCTACGTGGAACCGGTGCCTAATATCTCCCGCCCCAAGGACTTCAACCACTACAGGTTGGTGGCCCTTACATCGCACCTGACGAAGACCCTGGAGAGGTTGGTCCTTCAACATCTGCGCACCCTGGTGAGCTCATCAATGGACCAGCTGCAGTTTGCCTATCAGCCAGGCATTGGGGTGGATGATGCTGTCATCTACCTCATGGAGCGATCTCTCTCACACCTGGAGAGGGCTGGGAGCACTGTGAGGATCAAGTTCTATGATTTCTCCAGTGCTCTTAACAGCCTGCACCTCACATCGTGGCTCCTGGATTACCTGACCAACCGGCCACAGTTTGTGAGGACACGGGACTGTGTTTCTGACCTGGTCATCTGCAGTACAGGGGCCCCACAAGGGACCGTCTTGGCTCCCTTCCTCTTCACCCTGTATACTGCAGACTTCTCCTACAACATGGCAAACTGTCACCTGCAGAAGTTCTCTGATGACTCTTCCATCGTCTGCCTCATTCCCAATGGGGACGAGGGGGAGTACAGAGAACTCAACAGGGACTTTGTGGACTGGTGCCAGCGGAACTGCCTCCAGATCAACATGGCTAAAACCAAAGAACTGGTGGTGGACTTTCGCAGACACAGTCCCACTTCCCCCACACCGGTGAACATCAAGGGAAAGGACATTGAGATAGTGGACTCTTATAAGTACCCGGGTGTTCACCTGAACAGTAAACTGGACTGGACTGACAACACACAGGCTCTCGACAACAAAGGCCAGAGCAGACTTCACCTGCTGAGGAGACTCAGGTCTTTCGGAGTTCAGGGAGCACTCCTGAAGACTTTTTCTGACTCAGTGGTAGCATCAGCTATCTTTTACGGAGTGGTCTGCTGGAGAAGCAGCACCACGGCTGCAGACAGGAACAGACTGAACAAACTGGTGAAGAAGGCCAGCTCTGTCCTGGGCTGCCCCCTGGACCCTGTGGAGGTGGTGGGAGACAGGAGGATGATGAAGAAGCTCTCATCCCTGATGGAGAACGTCTCCCACCCCTTGCATGTGTTGCACACTTATACCCGAAGGACCAAGCGTGCATGGGATTTTTATATTTCTTTATTTCGCTCTGAAACACAGAGACACAAACACAACAACTTCACGTGGCTGCACACTCTCGGACGTCAAGGTTAACTGCTATGCATGGCATCAAAGATCCGCCACCCAAAAATGATGCTTATGCCTCTCAAACAATGATACAAATATTCTGCACACACATACACACCGTAAATATTAAAGAAGGCTAACTGTGGATTTTCTACTGTCATTTACATCACTTTTCTTACCTGAAACACAGAGACACAAACACAACAACTTCACGTGGCTGCACACTCTCGGACGTCAAGGTTAACTGAGTTACGCATGGCATCAAAGACCCCTTGTGCTGCCCTGAGCTGCCCCAAAAGTGCCTGTGTTACACTTTATACTTCTTCGATCCACAATTATACCCACTAAAAATATCATAGTGCCTTTGTGCAGATATATTTAACAATAAGACTTAACTAACAAAACAAAATACTTAACAACTGACAAAACAAAAATACTTAAATGATATGAGAGGGGGGGTGCCTACTGTCCACAAACATGCCTGAAATAACACGGGCCTCACACTCTCCCCTCCAAAATAAATGTCGTCTCGACATTAAGAATGTCCCAGAGTCTTTCAGTCTTCAACTCATTGGTTAGAGAGGTAGGTGAAATGGGAGTCAGTCTTTCATGATACTCTCTGCACAACCACAGTCTATGACATGACGTACATCTCCCTCTTCACGTCATGTGTGACCATCAGACATCACTGGCCAGGTGACACCTGAAGTTCTACTCCACCATTTTGCGGGTTAGTATCTTGGACTGTAAAGTGGAAACCATATTACTACCAATAACCAATTTCATACAGACCCACATATGCAACTGTATGCCTTACACACATCCCAGTGTCTTTTAATATGTTCGAGGTCTACTTTCTGGTACTAAACTTAATGTGAAATGCATTTATACCCTATCCTATATGAATTTACCTTGTAACACTAGCCCTAAGCTTTGCCATGAACTTATTTATTCTGTCACTACCATGAACTTAACATGTGACTATTAACCTATCTTTCACTTCCTCTTGTAACATTACTGCTTCCTATGTGTAACTGATGGTTGCCCTAACGTGTTATATGTTAGTGTTTTAGGTGGGTTTCTCTGTCGTAAAGGATATTTCCTCGCAGAAGCTGGCTGTGTCTCGGAGCCTCCCTCGTCTGCTTCATCAGATGATGGCGCGTTCTCGTCTGCCTCCTCAGATGATGGCGCGTTCTCGTCTGCTTCATCAGATGACCCCTCTGGCTCAGCGGCTGCATCTCCATTCTCCACCTCTGGCACCATCCGGATGTCGTCTTCCTGGTCTCGCCGTTCAGCTCTCTCGTCGTCTTGCTCCCATTCTCTGTCATTTTCTTGTGGTTGAAAGCCCTCAGCCTCCTTTGTCAACTGACTTTCGACGTGGTCGGATGATCTTGCTGGATGAATCATGATGGCTTTCCATTCATTTTCATCCTCAGAACTGATGTCAATGTCTCTCTCCCTCAAGATGTCTCTTTGCGTTGTCTGTTTTCTCCTCTTGTCTGGATTGGATGCTTTCTTTGTTTTTCTCTTTGCACACTTGTCATCCTCCGCTACTGGCAGGAAATCACAGGGCAGTAACATGTTTCTGTGCAGAACTCTTGTCTTTCCTGGGCCTTTCTCAGCTTGTACCACATATACAGGACTGTCTTTGTGTTTCCTTTCAATCACCACATAAACTTGATCCTCCCAGTACGCTCTGAGTTTTCCAGGTCCTCCTCTGTCCCTCACATTCCTCACCAGAACTCTGCATCCTGGCTGAAGCTCTCCTCCAAAGGTCTTTTTGTCGTAGTGTTTCTTTGCTCTATTTTGCTGGTCCTGAACAGTCTTTGATGCTAACCTGTATGCGTCTTGCATCCTTTTTCTCCACTTGTTTGCATAGTCACTGTGTGAAGGGCTCTGGTCACTTGGTTTTAGGCCAAACATCATGTCAATGGGAAGCCTGGGGTTCCTTCCATAAAGAAGGTAATATGGCGCAAATCCTGTCGCTTCACTGCGTGTACAATTATATGCGTGCACAACTTTCGCTAAGGAGCTCTTCCAGTCAGACTTGGCTTCCTCTGTCAGATTTCTCAGCATAGAGAGCAGTGTTCTGTTAAATCTCTCGGCTTGTCCGTTTCCTGCTGCGTGATAAGGTGTTGTGCGGGAGCCTTGAATGCCACTGTACTCTTCCAACTTAGAAAACAGCTTATTCTCGAACTCTCTACCTTGGTCGTGATGCAACTTAGCTGGAAACCCAAACTTGAGTACGAAGTCTCCAAAGATCTTTTCAGCTGCTGTCTTTGCTGACTTGTTGGTGCATGCATATGCTTGGGCAAAGCGTGTAAAATGGTCTACTACAACCAGGATATACTCATATCCTCCTTTACAGCTCTCTAGATGCAAGTAGTCGATCGATACCATTTCAAATGGGTATGTGGTCACTATATTCACAAGCGGTGCTCTGGTTTGCTTGTTAGGGCGTTTTCGCTTCAAGCAGCTACACACTTTTGTCACGTAATGATCCACATCTCTTTGCATATGAGGCCAAAAGAATCGATCACGGATCAAACTTAGTGTTCGCTCAACTCCAAGATGTCCCATCTCCTCATGCAGTTCTCTATAGATCAGATGATGGAATGTTTTGGGTAACACTAGTTGATCTCGAGTCACTGACTTTCTGTACAGGATGCCTTCTTCCGTCATATACAACTTATTTTTGTCTCTCATGAACACATAGATGTCATCACGCCTGTCTCTTCCTTTAACAGGAGGCCACTGTCCTTTGATGACATACTCACACACCTTTCCAATGACTGGGTCATTCTGTTGTGCTTTTCTTAATGTTTCCATGGGGATCTCCTTCACTGGGGATGCTACTCTTTCACTCTCTACATCATTACATGCCGCAGTGATTGTGACTGGACACATCCAGGGCTCACGTTCACATGATTCAAGTTGGAGTGACTGTGTGACTGTGGTTATTACCTCTGGTTCCATTTCCTGTGAGCATGTCTTCATGTACTGCTCCATGTCCAGTGGCATACGTGACAAGCCATCCGCATCTCCATTTGCTTTACCAGGCCTGTACTTGATAGAGAAGTTGAAATCTGCTAACTCAGCAATCCACCGGTGAGTTGTGGCATTCAGCTTCGCTGTTGTCAAAACATATGTTAAGGGATTGTTATCAGTGTAGACAGTGAATGAAGGTGCATAGTACAAGTACTCTCTAAATCTTTCGCAGATCGCCCACTTCATTGCTAAGAACTCTAACTTCCCAGAATGGAGGTGGTAATTCTTTTCGGGAGCAGTTAGTGTTCGTGATCCATAACCGATAACAACCAACCTGCCTTGTTGTCTCTGGTACAGTACTGCACCGAGCCCCTCTTGTGAAGCGTCACAGTGCAGCACAAACGGCTTCTCAAAATCGGGGTAACCTAGGAGAGGTGGACTCAACAGGTAATCTAAAAGCTGGCAGAGCACTTCCTGGTGGTTCTCTTTCCAGGTGATCTGCTGACTTGAAGGTAACTGATCAGTTTTTTTGTGTTTCCCCCTGCTCCTACTCACATTTTGTTCTTTGACTTTACTACTAGTAATATTCTCTTTGGCAAGCAAGCTGTACAGTGGCTTAGCAATGCGTGAGAAGTTGGGGATGTACTGGCGATAGTATGATAGGAATCCTAACATTTTCCTCACGTCTCCAACAGTCTCAGGCTTGCGATCTTTAAGTGCTTGCACTGGTGCTATTTCAGCTGGATCCATACAATAGCCATTTTTTGATACAATCTTTCCGAGGAATCTAACTCTGTCTTTAAACACTTCACACTTTTTAGCTGTCAGCTTCACTCCGTGTGCCTGATAACGACTTAACACTTCTCTCATGTCGTGTAGATGATCGTCAAAAGACTTACTGTGGACAAGATTGTCATCCAAATATGGTTGTGATGATTCATCTCTCAAACCTGTGAGGCACTCCTCCATGCTGCGCTGAAACTCTGCTGGAGCCGAGGACAGGCCGAAGGGAATCCTGACCCACTCATACAAACCCCAAGGTGTTATAAAGGCTGTTAGTGGTCTGCTGCTCTCCTCAAGAAAACCCTGGTGATATGCCTTGCCCTGATCCAGTACTGAAAACCACACACTGCCACTCAAGCTGTTCAACATGTCTTGCACTCGAGGGATGGGGTGACGATCAGGGATGGATTTTTGATTTAGCTCCCTGTAGTCCACACATAAACGCAAACTTCCATCCTTCTTGCGCACACAGACTATGGGTGATGAGTATGGAGACCTAGATTTTGTAATCCATCCTTTATTAAGCAGATCCTCTAAATACTCCTTCACCTCCTTGTGTAGCGGTTTTGGAACTGAGGTGTAGGTGCGTCTTACTGGAGTCGTGTCACTCAGTCTGATTTTTAACTGCAAAGATGGAATGCATCCCACATCGTTCTCATCTTTTGAAAATGCATTACATTCTTCTCGTAGCATCTGTTTCACTTTCTGTTGTTGATCAGGTGTCAGATGATCAACTGAAACTGGAGGATCCCATAACTCATGTTTTGATGTGATTTGTTGCCTGTGATCCTCTTTGTAGCTGTCAGGAGAACTAACTTTGCTGTCTGACTCTTTGCTTGTACCCGGTGTTACAACTGTGTTCTCAGGAATGTTGGCTGGTCTAACATCTACTGGGTAAATAGCCTTGACTTGCTGTAGCTGACCTAGCACAGTGCGAGGGATGAGGGTAATGTCATAGTTGCTATCATTAGTAACAGGAATAGTTACCTTGGACCAGTTTCCTTTCTGTAGACAGATGACAGTCTCTGTAATTGTCAGCCCCTCTGGCCACTTTGGGATCTCCTCTGGTTCAAAAAGGACTTCCTGTTTTGTGGAGAGGGGACCTGTACTTTCACAGCACCTTCCCTGCCATTCTGCTCACGACTCTCCAACAGCTGAATCAACACATTAGCTTTTTTACAGTCAATAGAGAAAGCTTCTCCTACCACAGCAGTTGTAACTTCAGGGTGCTGCTCCATTCCGTTCATTACCACATGCTCGATAACATTGTAGCCGATGATTGGTGGTTCTGCTACTCCTGGCTCATCAGAGACAAGAACTGGTACAAGTAGCTCTGGCTGCGGGCCCTTGTTTGATTTCAACTTAAACTTCAGTTCAACCCACCCTGCAAACGGTATGGGTGTCTGATTTGCAGCTTTACCAACAAGAGTCTCATCTTCATCCAGAAGCTCATCCATGCCTCTCAACCTGGTGTGTGGAAGACAGGACTTTCTCCAATTTTCATTGATGATTGTTACCTGGGATCCTGTGTCCCACAGAGCTTGTGTTGCTACTCCATCAAAGAAACAATCCACAATGCACTTTTTCCCGATGAGGGCTTTTAACTTGGCTCTGCGACGTAAGGAGAGATGGCTGGCGTAAGTAGCACCTACAGTCTGCTGAGCCTCCCCACTTTTCTCCAGCTCCGCCTCAAGCTGCCTGATGCGATCACACAGAAGCTCGTGCACTCTATCTTCTGGTTCAGCTTGGCGATGAGTCAGTGGTTCTTGTGGTTTGACAGTCTGTATTGTCACATTCATGCCGTCAGATTTCCCTACCAGTCTCCTTTGTCCCCTACAGCCTCTAGAAAAGTGCCCTGACTCTCCACACTTGAAACAGTGTTCACACTGGTCACCTATTTCTTGCTCCCTACAGACTTTACATCCCCGCTTAAAACTTGTTTTGTTTTGGCGGGTGGGCCCTTGTGAGTTAGCTATACTTTTCCTAATTTCAGCCATCTCTTCTCTAAGCAACTTAACCGTCTCATAAAGCTCAGAATCTCTTGAGCTAGTCACAGGTGCTTTACGGCTTTTAGGCTTCATCACTTCAGCTGATTGCTCTTGAACCCCTATGCTGGCTTTGGCTACACTCTGACCCTGGTGACTGTGTTGCATTTCTGTCTGTAGCTCATTTACTTTTGGTCCTTTGCTGCTTGTGTTCTTCCTTTGCTTAGACTGTCTTTCTAACTCAACACTAGCGGCTTCATTCATTTTGTCAATAAGTATGTCGTCTGTCACTCCCTGGTCATCCAGAAACTGCTTAAGCTGAAACTTAATATGGTCACTTAACAGTCCAGTACTGACAGATCTTAAGAATTTCTTCTGTATGAGCTCAGGACTATACTGTTCTTCTGATTCAACTTCTCTTGACGCAAGTAACAGTCTCTCTTTTAACTCAATAGCTCTAAAGAGGAAGTTTTGAGGTGACTCACGACTGTCTTGTGTCATGTTCACCAATCTGTGGTACAAATCTGTTGAGCTGTCCTCTTTAAAATGTCCTTTTAATATAGATTTTAACTGGGGAAGGGTTAGATCACTTTTAATCTCTAACATGTCTCGGATACTCAAACCTGGGCTGATCGACTTGATCACTGCCTCCATCACTTCAACTTCGCTGTGTCCTTTACTCAGACCTCTGTCAATTTGATGCATCAGGTTTGTGAATGAGAGTCTGTCTTTTTGTCCTTTTTCCCCGATCTGGCCACAAATCTTGAATTCTCACTTCAGGAAGTCTGTTCACAGCTGCAGGTTGCACATTTAGTGAATCTGAAGATGGACTTTGAGGTGTTCTGTTCAGTTTTTCACTCAACTTTCTCACTTCATCATGCAGAGCTAGACTGTTTTGCTGTAGTTGTGAATATTTTTCCTCTAAACTCACTTCTTTCATGGTTTCCTGAATTTCTTGTATTGTGTCCTCTGTATTTTCTTGACTTTCAACAGTTAAAGTGTTCTCTTGATTTTGCTCCACTGTATTTAATAGTGACTTTAGAAAATACATTGCAACATCTTCATCTTCACCATCGATAACACTGTCCATGGATTCGGTGATTAATCTGATTAACGCTCGTCTACTTGTGACACTTTCACTTGAGATCTTGGCAAAAACACACACCTCTTTGAGCTGATCCTTCGGTAGCAGCCATAGTCTCTGTGACACTGTTTCTGCTATCTCCTCCAGCTCCTGCATGCTTGCCGCGGATGCGACCGCGCCCCCGAGGCTGCGCGCTCCCGTCGTCATCACTCAGACTTCTCCGTGCACGTTGTCACACTTTACACGACGCTAATCATCCCAGCGGTGCCTCCAATATTTGTTGCACACTTATACCCGAAGGACCAAGCGTGCATGGGATTTTTATATTTCTTTATTTCGCTCTGAAACACAGAGACACAAACACAACAACTTCACGTGGCTGCACACTCTCGGACGTCAAGGTTAACTGCTATGCATGGCATCAAAGATCCGCCACCCAAAAATGATGCTTATGCCTCTCAAACAATGATACAAATATTCTGCACACACATACACACCGTAAATATTAAAGAAGGCTAACTGTGGATTTTCTACTGTCATTTACATCACTTTTCTTACCTGAAACACAGAGACACAAACACAACAACTTCACGTGGCTGCACACTCTCGGACGTCAAGGTTAACTGAGTTACGCATGGCATCAAAGACCCCTTGTGCTGCCCTGAGCTGCCCCAAAAGTGCCTGTGTTACACTTTATACTTCTTCGATCCACAATTATACCCACTAAAAATATCATAGTGCCTTTGTGCAGATATATTTAACAATAAGACTTAACTAACAAAACAAAATACTTAACAACTGACAAAACAAAAATACTTAAATGATATGAGAGGGGGGGTGCCTACTGTCCACAAACATGCCTGAAATAACACAGGCCTCACACATGGTCCTGCAGTGACAGGCTTCGCCACCCGCGGTGTCTGAAGGAGAGATACCGCAGGTCCTTCCTTCCTGCTGCAGTCAGACTGTTTAACCAATCAGCTCCCAGTAGATCAGAAAACACACCAAACTGGACAATTTACTCCTACTTCCTTTGCAATATTGTTATAAGAGGTCATCTGATCTTATCTGTATTTTTATTCTTCAATTTGATTACATTGCAATATTTATTTATGGGACAATTTGTGCAATAACATTTCATCTTTATGTGTGCTGTGTGCATACTAGTGTTCATACTGTTTATACAGACTTACATCTTTAAGCTACTGGCATTTCAACTGTTCCTTTCTGAGGCATGTTTTTTAATAGCTCTTTAATTGATGCACATTTCTTTTTCGTACTAGCTCTTGATGACCGTTTTTGATGCATGTTTTTTTGATCTATTTTAATTTTTTTTGCACTGTGTGATTTTCTTCTGCTATCCTGCTTTGCTGCTGTAACACTGTAAATTTCTCTGCTGGTAAGATGAATAAAGGATTATATTATCTTATCCAGCTTGATAGACATTGAAAAAGTTGTTTTATGTGAGAAAAGTCTTTAACTGTTGGTAAGCAACCTTTTTAATGATCTTTCCTATAAACAGTAGGTTTGATATGAGTCTGTAATTAGTTAGCAAGTGAACTCAGCGCTTGCTTCGGTCCCCGTGGCCACTAGGGGGCCCCCAAGAGCATTTAACAAAAACATCTTACTTTTTATTTTTTGCATGTATGAGTCTGACTGATGATTTCTACATGATCAAAGATATATTATTGTACAAAAACACGCTTTTAGGTCAACAGAGTGCTGCTGGTGTAGGCCTAGTGAGTCCTCCTGCCTCTTTTTAAATGTCAAAGCTCTGCCTCTCCTACTGTGCAGTGTGCACTGTCACTGTACGCCCAAAGCGCAGGTAGAGTCAAAAAACATCACAAAAAAGGACACATCCTTCAGGTGCAGAAAAAAGAAAGACGAGAAAAACAATGCCAAGATAAAGGTTTGCAATGTAATGAAATGGTTATCAAAGAGATTTGTGTTGCTTCTCTCCCCACCTTCGGGTCCCATTCACCACCCCCCTCTGCAATAAAGGCTGTAAAACGCCCAATAATAAATCTTAAATAAATAGATTTTTAAAAAAAAGCAAAATGTATCTTTTAACTGGCTGTTCAAATAGCAAAATATGTTAATGCCAAATGAATTTAACTTTGGTAGACTTTGCTCTCTCTGTACAAAGTCAACATTAAATAACAATCAGCTAAAAATAAAAACAGGCAATTTAAGACTAATATGTACAAGACTGATGAGATGAGATGACTTTTACAGTAAATACAAAGCTTTATACCTTGGATCATTCAACCCTCGGCCACTCTTGTAGCTGAATGTTTTACATTTTGAAATTAGGAACAATATGGGCACCCTGGACATCATTCATTGGTCTTATTTATGTTCTTGGCCACCACCATGTCTTTAGAAATTACATGTCATATGTAAAGGCTGAAGACAATGTAAACAACACTACCAGAGCAACAAGGAGTTTATAATAGGTGTGTGAATGATCAACAATCAATATTATTGGCAGAAATAGGAGGGCCCCAAAATCAAATTTTGCTTAGGGCAAATGGAGGCTTGGGCCAGCTCTGCCCTGCAGACTAGATCAGAGAAGCTGATTGTTTTGACCAACCAACAACAGACAGTCACCCATTCAGCTTCATTTCAAACTGTATTCTCACAGGTTAGGATTCACAGGCCTCATGGTTTTTGCCACCTCCAACCACACTGTGCTCTCTTCCTGTCCGATAACTCGTGTGTTCCTCACTCACTCATCTAGTTCTGCAGACAAAGATCCTTTTTCTGAACACATCTTAAAAAGTCACAGGGACAAACCATTGCTGATGAAGAATTTGAGAAACGAGGAGACAAATGAAGATGGCAACTCGTGCAAGAACCCGTCACGTAATTCCATCTTTTAATGGATGAATGAAACTTTTATTGCCCCGAGGGGAATTTGTCTTTAACTGAGATCATAAAAACACAAAATACATCACAAAAAAATGTCAAACCCAAATTCAGGGCAGCATATAAAAACAAACCTTTAAAAAAAATAAAATAAACTGAAGCATCATGTGATTACATGTAGGGATGTAAAAACATCCCAAAAGAGATGCAGGTAGCCACAGACAATGTTGATGAAGCAAAAGTAAATATTAAGTCAAAGTTGATATTAAGATGATAATTCACTTAACTCTCACCAACAAGCCATGTTAAAGCCCAAAGCATTGTAATACTGTATGATAGAAGATCCTTTCAGGTCGCCTCCTCTCTCTATGTGGAAGCAGCATAAAGACATTTGGCTCCAGCTCTCTTCTTACAGCTTCAGGTCAACTCTACAACTTCTTGGCAGTTCAGATAATCAGAGGCCTCATTCTGTGAAGACAGTATTTACAGTCATCATGTGGTCACATGACATGAGTTTTATTCCCAGAGTAGGCCAACATATTCTGGATCTTTAAGCAGGAACACATCGTGATATTTGGTTGTTGGTCGTTGATAAAAGGTTATTCAGCCTGTAATTTAGAGAAATGTGTTCTAGTGTTGAAGTCAAGAACGCTCTAACTGAGACCGAGACATTTAGGGAACGAGACCAAGATCAAGGCAGGACGAGAAGAGGACAATAACAGACCAGAAATATCAGTGACAAATCATCGAGTGTGAAGCAGGCGAGTCACTTTCTTACTGAGTGTAACATTGGAAGCAACCTTTTCAATGATCTTTCCTAAAAACAGTAGGTTTGATATGAGTCTGTAATTAGTTATGACAGAACATTGAACTTCATTACTGAATTTATTTACACACTCTCAAAGTTAACATTTAAATTGGACTCACCTCACGGTGTCCTGGATTCTGTCCTTCAGCTGCTGAGGGACAAAATCAAACATCTGGTCAGTTTATTCAATGTTCATTTTAGTCATTTTGAAGACCACTGAAGGAACATGAATGACTTTTCTGCAGTGATAAAGAAAGATATGAAACATACCTGTGTGAAATGTCCTGTCTTTAACAAGCAGACCGATGACGACCATCACAAGCAAAAGAGTCAAACCACGCAGGACGATGCTCACCAGAGTCGCTGCTCCATTACACTCCACTTCTACAAAGACAGATCATTGTGTCAGAATACATTTTCCTTTTAGACACTTTAAAACCTGACAGGATTAAACTCACATCTTTAAGACTTTGAAATATATAAAGATTAGAGAAGTCTGTGCATTATATAAATAATAATAAAAATTGTACTTGTACAGTTCGTGTCCATCAGTGTTTTGTCAGGGCTTGATACAAAAAAATATATTTACGACTTTACTTGTATAAAATACAGTCTTGGTTGTTCTGTAGGCAGTGTAGAGCTACAGCAGTTCTATGAGGCTCTATGAGGTTTATATCAACAAGCGAACAAATTGTTTAAGCTTTTAAGATGTCAAAGACAATAAGTCTGTGCATTATAGAAACAATAATAAAAATCATACTTGTACTGTTTCTGTCCATTCTGTCTCGGCCTTCATCTGTCTCGCTGCTTCCTATGAAACATATTTAATAAAGTTTAGGTCTTGAGTTCCTGTTCTGTTTGACTCTTTTACAGAGACAGATCATTGCTTCAGACTCTGTTTAATTTAGCGAGCGTTTTAACATGAAGGATTTCACATGTCAGAAGTTTGTTGAGTTAAGAAAACTTTTGGAGAATTTTACTTGTACCGTTGTTGTTCATGCTGTTATGAGCATCACTGCTGCCTATTAGAGAAAGATTTTATCTTCACTGATTTACAACAAAATATATGAGACAATATGTTGATAGAAGCAGAAATAACGTGACAATGGGAACAGAGAGAAAGAAAAGACTTTAAAATAATCTTACCTTTGACCTTTAGATGTATCGTAGTAAGAACTGGACACCCCCCTCTGTTAAATCCACAGTAATAAATTCCAGAGTCCTTTAATTCTACTGAACGGACTTTGAGAGAGATAGTAGAGTTATTGTATAACATAGTGAATTTATCAGCACTGGATCCATTAGGATATTTCACACCAACAGAAAGACTGGTAATAACAGAGACACATTGGATGTCAGTTCCTTTGACAACTTTCAGCCAATATCTGACTGAGTCATATTGGTCCATGCCGGAGCACATCAGTGTGGCATCTCCACCAGCCTGGACCTCCACAGTCTGAGACTCAGAACCTGAGACAGAGATCCAACCTGGAACAAACAGATGAGTGACCGAGATCTTAAGAGTCAGAAGCTGAAGGTGAAACACTTCTCTTCACACGAGCTAGCAAATACGAGATAAGATGCATGTAAGGAGGATAAATCAAACAATATGAAATATATGAATGATGTGACAAATGATGAAACACTTACTGAGGCTGCAGAGGAGGAAAGCTTTTATCAGTGTATGGTTCATCGTGGTGCGTATGACTGTGGCTTTGAAATGTCCGCAACTTGAAAAGATAGCAGCAGAAATCGGGCAAAGAGGAGGGGCCTTTGATGTCACTTATGTTCCTGCATCTGATGCGAGACATGTTGCACCTAAATTAAGTTCAGCAACAAACATTTAGTTTCGAAAGCCATATTTGAAATGAGGCCCCGACCAAAGTTCAAACATGCGCTGTGCACAGATATATAAAAAGGTGTTTTCCTTGTACACTTTAAAGTAAATGTATGATGACGTTGAAACCACCAACAATCAGCAGAGAAAAGCTGTAGATCTTTAAAGTATGTTTTACAGTTTGCTGATGGGAATTCTTTGAGTAAAAAAGTTGATTTCCTTTTTTATATAAGAGATGCAGGTAGACACTGACAGTGCTGTTTTAACTAACTCTAATGGGTGTCAATCAATTAACCCCATGTGAACAACAGTATCCACTTAACTGAGTTGGATTGACTCGGAGGGAGAGGACAATACCACTAAGCAGGTTTTCTCAGATACTTCTGGTGTTCTGCATGGTTGAAGTCCTTGAGCCAGTTTAGCTTCTTTTGTTGTCAGATTAAACAGCAGAGGAGGGAAAAGAACATAAGAGAGATACTGCTGATCCTGTTTCTGTTCTTTTTCAAAGACTGATGTTTGATCATGTTGGACACGGATGTATAACTTCTTCACCAGACTGAACCTCTACAGAGTGAGACTCAGAAACTGAGATCCAATCTGAAACAACAGAACAAAACAGAAACTGAAGGAACAAACACTTTCATAGATTTAAATATTGATAGGATTAGTCATTAAAAACAACTTAATTAGATGGATATAAAGTCAGTACCCACTAAAGTAGAGATTCAATACCAGGCTATTGTTCATGTGTATACCAATGTGGTTCTGCTTGCACCTGTGTGTGCTTTCAATGTTAGGAGGCCTGGTGATGTCTTACATTTCCTCTGTTGTTGCTTGAACTGATCCTATTTACATTTTCAGGAAAAGAACTGCTAATGCAGCATGTAAGTGAAGCTTAGGATCAGCTTCTTTGAATTTTTTTGTATTTAAGGTCAGGACAATCGTTTTTTTAAAAACTATTGTAAAAATGATCTCAATGAAAAGGCATATTCTTTAAAATGCAAATCCAGGAACATTTCTCTAAAATATTCTAGTTCATATCAGAACTGAAAGCTTCAAGAAAATATTCCAAATACCTTTGAGAAGCAATAATCCTTTCTCCTCACCCGTTTTACCATAACAATGTGACCACCTCTCAGTATGTCGGATATGTAAGGCACCACGTGAACATGTGTTTGAAGCAGGACAAATGTGTAATTGTGAAGATGTGAGTGACTTTGAGCCAAATTGGGATTGCCGGACGACTGGGTCAGATCGTCTCTGACTCCAGAGGTTATTTGGGGTGTTCTCCGTCTCCAGGTGGGTCAGTACTTTCTACGTCAGTGGAAACCAGTGAACCAGTGAAAGCATGTTGAGTTTGGCCCCTGTGGTCTGATTCAACAGAAAAGCCAAAAGTTTATGATGGCTCTGATAAAAGGTGTCTTTCCATCGAGTGACACAGAGGGCATTTTTGCACGGAAGCAGAGTGCTTAAAACCCTGAACTGCATTGGTTGACACCTTTGATCTACCAGGCCTCTCGGTTTGACTTAAGACCACAGTGAGCTGTTAGTTCCTGTTGAAGTGTTGTATACATTTCTCACACCTTGAATGGTTAGAGACATCTATATCTAACACCGGATATTAGAGATATCCAGTGTCAAATACATCTTTAATGACCCCTCCTCCATCAACCTCTAAACCTATTCTTATTGGATCAACAGACTTTGACTGAAAGAATGCAAATGGAGATTTAACACTTTACAGTAGCCATCAATCATCAGTTCTTTATTTAGAGCACAGATTGTTTAACTCTCACCAACAAGCCGTGCAAAAGCACAAATCATTGTAATACTGTATGATACAAGATCATGTCCAGCCACCTCCTCTCTCTATCTGGTAGCAGCATAGAGGACATTTGGCTCCGGCTCTCGTCTTTTGGCTTTAGGTCGAAATGTCACTGCTGCGTAGTTCAGTTCATCAGAGGCCTCATTCTGTAAAGAGAGTATCTACAGTCATACTTCATACGTTCAAAACACAGGCAGATGAGAGAGTCTGCATGGAGCAGCAGAACATGAAAATAGACATGTTGTTCAAACATTACCGATTGTCAACGTACTTTAGGAGACGCATACATTACACATGAACCCCACCAAGGGCATAATATGGGACCTGTAAGGCTTGGTCTACTCTGTTAAATTGGTTACATTTAATATATTTTTGTTGACTACTCACATTAACTCAAATGTTTCAAACAGTCATCGAAGCCAGAGAAAGTCATTTTATAGATTTAACGGGACTTGTCTAGTCGTCCCTGCTGCCATGACAGAGTCACCATGGCAGACAACATGTTAATTGTTGTCGTAGAAACACCGAATGATATTTAAAAGGTCGCTGCAGAAGGAAGCAGAAATTGCTACTGAAAGCTGCTGTACTATTGCTGTGATAAAAACATCATTTAAAATTGTACTTAGATACAGTAGCTCGTCAGGAAACATATTCTCCTCCTTAGGTCAAATTCTCACGTTAGTTTATTATCAGGGATGGCGGTTGTGGGGAGTAGCAGAGAGAACTCCCATGATTCCCCACCAGCCTCTACGTCATCTTTTTTTTATTGTTTTTGCTTGACAGCCCTCTGGTGGTTGACTTTACATACTGTGCCTTTAATGTATATGGACAACATGTATATGTACGTCTATAATCACACACATATTTTAGGCAATCATTAAATAAACACCAATGAATAAAATGTCAATATTATACAGCACAAACTGTATAAAGGTCAAAGCAGTTGTATTTACCTCAGTGTGTGCCTGATTCTGCCTTTCTTCAACAGCTGAATGACAAAATAAAACATTTTTATCAGAGGTTAGAGTTCACTCAACATTGTTTTTGGTCAACTTAAAGACCATCAATAAAGAGAAAAAGTAAATATTTTACAATTGCAATAAAAAGTACATCATAAAACATACCACTTTGAAGTTTCCTAATTTTAATGATCAGACCGATGACGACCATCACCAGCAAAAGAGTCAAACCACCCAGAATCACGCACGCCAGAGTTTGTGCTCCATTACGCTCCACTTCTACAAAGACAGATCATCGTGTCAGAATACATTTTCCTTTTGGAGACCTTAAAACATGACAGTTTGTGCATTACAGAAATTACATTAAATTCTACTTTGCTGCATGCACCATTAAATTATTCTGCAGATTTTTGCATTTAAATCAGAAGTGGAGTAATAACAATAGGCTGGTATAGCGATGACTTATTTTTGTAAGCCAACCTGGAAGTAACTATGCTGGTGGTTCCTACGCCTATGGGATTTTTACATTGGATTTTGGATTGTTGCAGAAAATAAGCTCTGTGTCAAACACACATTTCTGATGTGTCGCTGTTTTGTTCAGCTGGATAATCTTTACATATTAGAACCATTTAATTGAAGTTTGAAGAGTTAACGAAGCCGAGTTAAGTAAAAAGCTAACGTTGTGCTATAGCGAACTTCACAGCGGTTGGTTTATTATGACGCCACGACTGTCATGGTTTATTGATCTAATCTGCAGTTTTGACAAGCTTGCGAGACTTTAGCTTAATAAGCAGTTTATTAACATAATATTAACAAGAGCCCGGAAAAACATGACTACAGGTTGTAAGGAGGATTAATGAGAGAGTTCCCGGCATGATGACGTTAATGTCCCCGACAACCACTGTCGTGTCATGTAGCCACTTGTTAGCAACAGCCATTTTGAGTTTGCACAAAAACTTTAAAATTCACTAGTGGGTGGTCTTATCTAACGTAGTTTATCTCGTTTGGCAACATGTCAACATCTCTTAAGCTAAAACTGATTTCAGGTGACTTATCACAAATCCATTCAAAATCCACATTGACTTTTAGAGTTAGGAATCCATGACGCTAAAATGCTAACTCACTTCCAGGTTTTAGGACTCATTCCTGTAGCAGTCTATAACAGTAAGGTTGTAACTGTGAAATTATTACTGGATTTGTAATACTAATTTCTTACATTACTCATTAAAAGTAATTCTATTAATATAAAGTGTTAGTAGGAATGCGTACTGCCCAACACAGCTGTACATTCTGTCCTCGCCTTTGTCTGATCGATTCCTAACTATTAAACATATTTTTAAAAAGCTTGCTGCTTCAGACTCTGTTTTTCTTTTTGGAAACTCCAAATTCAATGAGCATTTTAACATGAAGGATTTCAAATGTCAGAAATTTGTTGAAGAACAAAATAAAGAGAATCTTACTTGTACCGTTGTTGTTCATGCTGTTATGAGCATCACTGCTGCCTATTAGAGAAATATTTTATCTTAACTGATTTATATCAAAATATATAAGACAATATGTTGATAGAAGCAGAAATAACGTGACAATGGGAACAGAGAGAAAGAGAAGACTTTAAAATAATCTTACCTTTGACCTTTAGATGTATCGTAGTAAGAACTGGACACCCCCCTCTGTTAAATCCACAGTAATAAATTCCAGAGTCCTTTAATTCTACTGAACGGACTTTGAGAGAGATAGTAGAGTCATTGTATGACATAGTGAATTTATCAGCACTGTATCCATCTTGATAGTTCACATCAGTGGTAAGACTGTAAATAGTAGAGACACATTGGATGTCAGTTCCTTTGACAACTTTCAGCCAATATCTGACTGAGTCATATTCGTCCATGCCGGAGCACATCAGTGTGGCATCTCCACCAGCCTGGACCTCCACAGTCTGAGACTCAGAACCTGAGACAGAGATCCAACCTGGAACAAACAGATGAGTGACCGAGATCTTAAGAGTCAGAAGCTGAAGGTGAAACACTTCTCTTCACACGAGCTAGCAAATACGAGATAAGATGCATGTAAGGAGGATAAATCAAACAATATGAAATATATGAATGATGTGACAAATGATGAAACACTTACTGAGGCTGCAGAGGAGGAAAGCTTTTATCAGTGTATGGTTCATCGTGGTGCGTATGACTGTGGCTTTGAAATGTCCGCAACTTGAAAAGATAGCAGCAGAAATCGGGCAAAGAGGAGGGGCCTTTGATGTCACTTATGTTCCTGCATCTGATGTGAGACATGTTGCACTTAAATTAAGTTCAGCAACAACCATTTAGTTTCAAAAGCCATATTTGAAATGAGGCCCCAACAAGTTCAAACATGCTCTGTGCACAGATATATAAAAAGGTGTTTTCCTTGTACACTTTAAAGTAAATGTATGATGACGTTGAAACCACCAACAATCAGCAGAGAAAAGCTGTAGATCTTTAAAGTATGTTTTACAGTTTGCTGATGGGAATATTTTGAGTAAAAAAGTTGATTTCCTTTTTTATATAAGAGATGAAGATAGACACTGACAGTGCTGTTTTAACTAACAGTAATGGCTCAATCAATTAATCCCATGTGAACAACAATATCCACTCAACTAAGTTGGATTGACTCGGAGGGAGAGGACAATACCACTAAGCAGGTTTTCTCAGATACTTCTGGTGTTCTGCTTGGTTGAAGTCCTTGAGCCAGTTTAGCCAGGAGGGAAAAGAACAAAATAGAGATACTGCAGATCTTGGTTCTGTTCCCTTCAAATGGCTGCGGCCTCATTGTTAAGAAACACTGATCTAGTGTGAAGCAGGCGAGTCACTTACTTCCTGGGTGTAACATTGGAGAAGTTACAGCCGTTACCCGAGATAAAAATTTTATGATGAATGAATTAAAGTTTGTTTTTCTTCTCTTACAAAGGGGTGTGTTTCTTCTAATCACAGGTGCTAGGTGGAAAAAGAACTTGTCAGAGGTGGTCTTGATTTAAAATCTGGAGTCTGCACAGTCTTAGACCGAGTGATGTGATGAGGCTGGAGTCGGAAGAGGCTCTCTAAGACTGTTTTGAGACAACTGTGTGGGAAGTGTTTTGTGATGACCACAGGGAGGACATCGATGGCCTCTCAGACTGCATTACGGACTATATAAACTTCTGTGTGGAGTACACCGTACCCACCAAGACTGTACGCTGTTTTGCAAACAGTAAGCCGTGGATTACTCCTGAAATAAAGGCTCTCCTCAAGGACAAAAAGGGGGCTTTTAAGTCAGGAGACAGGGAGGAGATGAAGACTGTGCAGAGAGAGCTGAGGAGGAAGATCAGGGAGGGGAAGAGCAGCTACAGGAGGAAGATGGAGGAACAGCTGCAGCAGCAGAACGTCAGTGGAGTCGGGAAAGGCCTGAAAACCATCTCAGGTCACAAGGACTCCAACACTGAACTGGTTAGAGATCAGGAGTGGGAATCTGAGTATCTGAGAAAACCTGCTTAGTGGTATTGTCCTCTCCCTCCGAGTCAATCCAACTTAGTTGAGTGGATATTGTTGTTCACATGGGATTAATTGATTGAGCCATTAGTGTTAGTTAAAACAGCACTGTCAGTGTCTATCTTCATCTCTTATATAAAAACGGAAATCAACTTTTTTACTCAAAATATTCCCATCAGCAAACTGTAAAACATATTTTAAAGATCTACAGCTCCCTGTCACCACCATGTCTTTAGAAATTACATGTCATATGTAAAGGCTGAAGACAATGTAAACAACACTACCAGAGCAACAAGGAGTTTATAATAGGTGTGTGAATGATCAACAATCAATATTATTGGCAGAAATAGGAGGGCCCCAAAATCAAATTTTGCTTAGGGCAAATGGAGGCTTGGGCCAGCTCTGCCCTGCAGACTAGATCAGAGAAGCTGATTGTTTTGACCAACCAACAACAGACAGTCACCCATTCAGCTTCATTTCAAACTTTATTCTCACAGGTTAGGATTCACAGGCCTCATGGTTTTTGCCACCTCCAACCACACTGTGCTCTCTTCCTGTCCGATAACTCGTGTGTTCCTCACTCACTCATCTAGTTCTGCAGACAAAGATCCTTTTTCTGAACACATCTTAAAAAGTCACAGGGACAAACCATTGCTGATGAAGAATTTGAGAAACGAGGAGACAAATGAAGATGGCAACTCGTGCAAGAACCCGTCACGTAATTCCATCTTTTAATGGATGAATGAAACTTTTATTGCCCCGAGGGGAATTTGTCTTTAACTGAGATCATAAAAACACAAAATACACAAAAAAATGTCAAACCCAAATTCAGGACAGCATATAAAAACAAACCTTTTAAAAAAATTAAACTGAAGCATCATGTGATTACATGTAGGGATTTTAAAACATCACAAAAGAGATGCAGGTAGCCACAGACAATGTTGATGAAGCAAAAGTAAATATTAAGTCAAAGTTGATATTAAGATGATAATTCAATTAACTGTCAACAACAAGCCATGTTAAAGCACAAAGCATTGTAATACTGTTGATAGAAGATCCTTTCAGGTCGCCTCCTCTCTCTATGTGGAAACAGCATAAAGACATTTGGCTCCAGCTCTCTTCTTACAGCTTCAGGTCAACTCTACAACTTCTTGGCAGTTCAGATAATCAGAGGCCTCATTCTGTGAAGACAGTATTTACAGTCATCATGTGGTCACATGACATGAGTTTTATTCCCAGAGTAGACCAACATATTCTGGATCTTTAAGCAGGAACACATCGTGATATTTGGTTGTTGGTCGTTGATAAAAGGTTATTCAGCCTGTAATTTAGAGAAATGTGTTCTAGTGTTGAAGTCAAGAACGCTTTAACTGAGACCGAGACATTTAGGGAACGAGACCAAGATCAAGGCAGGACGAGAAGAGGACAATAACAGACCAGAAATATCAGTGACAAATCATCGAGTGTAAAGCAGGCGAGTCACTTTCTTACTGAGTGTAACATTGGAAAAGTTACAGCCGTTACCCGGGATAAAAACCTAATTATGAATGAATTGAAGCTTTTTTTTTTTTTACAAAGGGGTGTCTCCCCCCTGAACTGCTACCTTATCGTGGTGGGGGAGTTTGAGCACCCGAATGACCCTAGGAGCTATGTTGTCGGGGGCTTCAAGCCCCCAGCATCGTCACCCAAGACAAACAGGTCCTAGGTGACGGGTCAGACCAAAAGCAGTTCATAAAACCCCTATGACGGAAAAAAGAGCAAGGATCGTGACATCGCCCGGCATGGCGGAGCCGGGGCCCCACCCTGGAGCCAGGCCTGGGGTTGGGGCCCGCAGGAGAGCGCCTGGTGGCCGGGCTTTTGCCCGTGGGGCCCGGCTGGGCTCAGCCCGAAAGGATGACGCGGGCCCATCCTCCTGTGGACTCACCACCAGCAGAGGAAGCCGTAGGGGTCGGGTGCAATGTGGATCGGGCGGCAGTCGACGGCGGGGGCCTCGGCGACCCGATCCCCGGACGCACCTTCTGGCGTTTGGGACGTGGAACGTCACCTCACTGGGGGGGAGGAGCCTGAGCTTGTGCAGGAGGTTGAGAGGTACCGGCTAGGTATAGTCGGGCTCACCTCCATGCACTGCTTGTGCTCTGGAACCCAGCTCCTCAAGAGGGGCTGCTCAGCCGCCAGGTGTTGGAGTTCACTCCGGTGAACGAGAGGGTCGTGTCCCTGCACCTTCGGGTAAGGGACAGGTCTCTCACTGTCGTCTCGGCCTACGGCTCGAACAGCAGTGCGGAGTGTCATCTGACCGGCCGTGTGTCTCGGACACTCGGGTGAAGAGAGGGGCTGAGCTGTCAACTGATCACCACCTGGTGGTGAGTTGGATGCGCTAGCAGGGGAGGAAGCCGGTCAGACTCGGTAGGCCCAAACGTGTAGTGAGGGTCTGCTGGGAACGTCTGGCTGAACCCTCTGTTAGCGAGGTTTTCAACTCCCACCTCCGGACGAGCTTTTCACAGATCCCGGGGGAGGCTGGGGACATTGAGTCAGAGTGGACCATGTTCTTCACCTCCATTGTCAAAGCAGCTGCTCTGAGCTGTGGTCGCAGGGTCTCTGGTGCCTGTCGTGGCGGCAATCCCCGAACCCAGTGGTGGACACCGGAAGTAAGGGAGGCTGAAGAAGGAGTCCTATCGGGCGTTGCTAGCGCATAGGACTCCTGAGGCAGCTGACGGGTACCGGCAGGCCAGGCGTTCCGCAGCCCGGGCGGTTGTGGAGGCAAAAACTCGGGCCTGGGAGGAGTTCGGGGAGGCCATGGAGGAGGACTTTCGGTCGGCCTCGAGGAAATTCTGGCAAACCGTCCGTCTCCTCAGGAGGGGGAAGCAGTGCTTCACTAACACTATTTACAGTGGAGGTGGGGAGCTGCTGACCTCAACTGGGGATGTAGTCGGACGGTGGAAGGAATACTTCGAGGATCTCCTCAATCCCACCGTCACGTCTTCCACTGAGGAAGCAGAGGCTGAGTTCTCAGAGGTGGACTCGTCCATCACCCAAGCCGAAGTCACCGAGGTAGTTGGCAAGCTCCTTGGTGGCAAGGCTCCGGGGGTGGATGAGATTCGCCCTGAGTATCTTAAGTCTCTGGATGTGCAGGGGCTGTCATGGTTGACACGCCTCTGTAACATCGCATGGAGGTCGGGGACAGTGCCTCTGGACTGGCAGACCGGGGTGGTGATCCCTCTTTTCAAGAAGGGGGACCGGAGGGTGTGTTCCAACTACCGGGGAATCACACTCCTCAGCCTCCTTGGGAAAGTCTATTCCAGGGTTCTGGAGAGGAGGATCCGGCTGTTAGTCGAACCGCGGGTTCAAGAGGAACAAAGCGGTTTTCGTCCTGGCCGTGGAACACTGGACCAGCTCTACACTCTCCAGCGGGTGCTCGAGGGTTCATGGGAGTTTGCCCAACCAGTCCACATGTGCTTTGTGGATCTGGAGAAGACATTCGATCATTTCCCTCGCGGCGCCCTGTGGGGGGTGCTCCGTGAGTATGGGGTTCGGGGCCCTTTGCTAAGGGCAGTCCGGTCCTTGTTCGACCGGAGCAGGAGTAAGGTTCGCATTGCTGGCAGTAAGTCGGACCTGTTCCCGGTGCGCGTTGGCCTCCGGCAGGGCTGCCCTTTGTCACCGGTTCTAGGCGCAGCCAGGTGCCAGAGGGGGTCCGGTTCGGGGACCACAGGATCTCGTCTCTGCTTTTTGCAGATGATGTGGTCTTTTTGGCTCCATCAAACCCGGACCTTCAGCGTGCACTGGGGAGGTTCGCTACCGAGTGTGAGGCGGCTGGGATGAGGATCAGCACCTCTAAATCTGAGGCCATGGTTCTCGACCGGAAAAAGGTGGTTTGCCTTCTTTGGGTCGGTGGGGAGTCCTTGCCCCAGGTGGAGGAGTTTAAGTATCTCGGGGTCTTGTTCACGAGTGGGGGGAAGATGGATTGGTCCGTTGTGGTGAAGAAGGAGCTAAGCCGAAAGGCGAAGCTCTCGATTTACCGGTCGATCTTCGTTCCTACCCTCACCTATGGTCATGAGCTTTGGGTCATGACCGAAAGAACGAGATCTCGGATACAAGCGGCCGAAATGGGCTTCCTCCGTAGGGTTGCTGGGCGCACCCTTAGAGATAGGGTGAGGAGCTCGGTCACCTGGGAGGAGCTCGGAGTAGAGCCGTTACTCCTTCACATCGAGAGGAGTTAGTTGAGGTGGTTCGGGCATCTGGTCCGGATGCCCCCTGGACGCCTCCCGAGGGAGGTGTTCCGGGCATGTCCCTCCGGGAGGAGGCCTCGGGGTAGACCCAGGACACGCTGGAGAGACTATGTCGCTCGGCTGGCTTGGGAACGCCTCGGGGTCCCACCGGAAGAGCTGGAGGAGGTGTCTGGGGTGAGGGAAGTCTGGGTGTCTCTGCTCAGACTGCTGCCCCCGCGACCCAGCCCCAGATAAGCGGCAGAAAATGGATGGATGGATGGTGTCTGCACAGTCTTAGACCGAGTGATGTGATGAGAGTCCAGATTGATAGACATTAAAAAAGTTGAATTATGTAAGAAAAATCTCTAACTGTTGGTAAGCAACCTTTTCAATGATCTTTCCTAAAAACAGTAGGTTTGATATGAGTCTGTAATTAGTTATGTCAGAACATTGAACTTAATTACTGAATTTATTTACACACTCTCAAAGTTAACAGTGAAATTGTACTCACCTCACGGTGTCCTGGATTCTGTCCTTCAGCTGCTGAGGGACAAAATCAAACATCTGGTAAGTTCATTCAACGTTCATTTTAGTCATTTTGAAGACCACTGAAGGAACATGAATGACTTTTCTGCAGTGATAAAGAAAGATATGAAACATACCTGTGTGAAATGTCCTGTCTTTAACAAGCAGACCGATGACGACCATCACAAGCAAAAGAGTCAAACCACGCAGGACGATGCTCACCAGAGTCGCTGCTCCATTACACTCCACTTCTACAAAGACAGATCAATGTGTCAGAATACATTTTCCTTTTGGACTCTTTAAAACCTGACAGGATTTAACTAAAATCTTTAAGACTTTGAAATATGTAAAGATTAGAGAAGTCTGTGCATTATTCAAATAATAATAAAAATTGTACTTGTACAGTTCGTGTCCATCAGTGTTTTGTCAGCGCTTGATACAAAAAAATATATTCGACTTTAATTGTATAAAATACAGTCTTGGTTGTTCTGTAGGCAGTGTAGAGCTACAGCTATTCTATGAGGCTCGTTTGTGAGGTTTATATCAACAAGCGAACAAATTGTTTAAGCTTTTAAGATGTCAAAGACAATAAGTCTGTGCATTATAGAAACAATAATAAAAATCATACTTGTACTGTTTCTGTCCATTCTGTCTCGGCCTTCATCTGTCTCGCTGCTTCCTATTAAACAGTTAAAAAAGTTTAGGTCTTGAGTTCCTGTTCTGTTTGACTCTTTTACAGAGACAGATCATTGCTTCAGACTATGTTTAATTTAGCGAGCGTTTTAACATGAAGGATTTCAGATATCAGAAGTTTGTTGAGTAAAGAAAACTTTTGGAGAATCTTACTTGTACCGTTGTTGTTCATGCTGTTATGAGCATCACTGCTGCCTATTAGAGAAAGATTTTATCTTAACTGATTTACAACAAAATATAAAAATCGATATGGTGATCTAACTTGTTTCATCTTCTATTTTTTAATTTACATGAGCAGAAAAAAATCTAAATGTGACAATGGTAACAAACAGAAATTGAAGACTTTAAAATAATCTTACCTTTGACCTTTAGATGTATCGTAGTAAGAACTGGACACCCCCCTCTGCTAAATCCACAGTAATAAATTCCAGAGTCCTTTAATTCTACTGAACGGACTTTGAGAGAGATAGTAGAGTCATTTTTTGACATAGTGAATTTATCACCACGGGATCCATTAGGATATCTTACACCAACAGAAAGACTGGTAATAACAGAGACACATTGGATGTCGGTTCCGTTGACAACTTTCAGCCAATATCTGACTGGGTCATATTGGTCCATGCCGGAGCACATCAGTGTGGCATCTCCACCAGCCTGGACCTCCACAGTCTGAGACTCAGAACCTGAGACAGAGATCCAACCTGGAACAAACAGATGAGTGACCGAGATCTTAAGAGTCAGAAGCTGAAGGTGAAACACTTCTCTTCACACGAGCTAGCAAATACGAGATAAGTGGATAAAGATGCATGTAAGGAGGATAAATCAAACAATATGAAATATATGAATGATGTGACAAATGATGAAACACTTACTGAGGCTGCAGAGGAGGAAAGCTTTTATCAGCGTTTGGTTCATCGTGGTGCGTATGACTGTGGCTTTGAAATGTCCGCAACTTGAAAAGATAGCAGCAGAAATCGGGCAAAGAGGAGGGGCCTTTGATGTCACTTATGTTCCTGTATCTGATGTGAGACATGTTGCACCTAAATTAAGTTCAGCAACAACCATTTAGTTTCGAAAGCCATATTTGAAATGAGGCCCCGACGAAAGTTCAAACATGCTCTGTGCACAGATATATAAAAAGGTGTTTTCCTTGTACACTTTAAAGTAAATGTATGATGACGTTGAAACCACCAACAATCAGCAGAGAAAAGCTGTAGATCTTTAAAGTATGTTTTACAGTTTGCTGATGGGAATTCTTTGAGTAAAAAAGTTGATTTCCTTTTTTATAAAAGAGATGCAGGTAGACACTGACAGTGCTGTTTTAACTAACACTAATGGGTGTCAATCAATAAAACTCATGTGAACAACAATGTCCACTCCAACTAAGTTGGATTGACTAGATGGGAGAGGAAAATACCACTAAGCAGGTTTTCTCAGATACTTCTGGTGTTCTGCTTGGTTGAAGTCCTTGAGCCAATTTATCTTCTTTCCTTGTCAGATTAAACAGCAGAGGAGGGAAAAGAACAAAAGAGAGATACTGCTGATCTTGGTTCTGTTCCCTTCAAATGGCTGCGGCCTCATTGTTAAGAAACACTGATCTAGTGTGAAGCAGGCGAGTCACTTACTTCCTGGGTGTAACATTGGAGAAGTTACAGCCATTACCCGGGATAAAATTTTTATTATGAATGAATTAAAGTTTTTTTTTCTTCTCTTACAAAGGGGTGTGTTCCTTCTAATCACAGGTGCTAGGTGGAAAAAGAACTTGTCAGAGGTGGTCTTGATTTCAAATCTGGGGTCTGCACAGTCTTAGACCGAGCGATGTGATGAGGCCGGAGTCGGAAGAGGCTCTCTAAGACTGTTTTGAGACAACTGTGTGGGAAGTGTTTTGTGATGACCACAGGGAGGACATCAATGGCCTCTCAGACTGCATTACGGACTATATAAACTTCTGTGTGGAGTACACCGTACCCACCAAGACTGTACGCTGTTTTGCAAACAGTAAGCCGTGGATTACTCCTGAAATAAAGGCTCTCCTCAAGGACAAAAAGGGGGCTTTTAAGTCAGGAGACAGGGAGGAGATGAAGACTGTGCAGAGAGAGCTGAGGAGGAAGATCAGGGAGGGGAAGAGCAGCTACAGGAGGAAGATGGAGGAACAGCTGCAGCAGCAGAACGTCAGTGGAGTCAGGAAAGGCCTGAAAACCATCTCAGGTCACAAGGACTCCAACACTGAACTGGTTAGAGATCAGGAGTGGGTGAATGACCTGAACACTTTCTTCAATAGATTTGAACAGCCATCCACCCCTCCCCCGACCCATTCCATCCTGCTGCAACCATCACCATCATCTGCCCCTGCCCGAACCTCATTGCCCATCCCCCATCTCACCCCCCTGTACACCACTCTCTCCCCCAATTTCCAGCCACATCTCCACTCTCAGAACCACCAGTCCACAGCACCCCTGCTCCAGCCTGTCCTTCACAACAACCCAGGTGAACAGAGAACTGAGGAGGCTAACGGTCAGGAAGGCAGTTGGTCCGAATGGCATCAGCTCCAGGCTCCTCAAGACGTGTGCAGACCAGCTCTGTGGGGTTATGAGGCACATGTTCATCTTGAGCCTTGAACTGGGGCGAGTACCACAGCTCTGGAAGACATCCTGCGTGGAACCGATGCCAAATATCTCCCGCCCCAAGGACTTCAACCACTACAGGTTGGTGGCCCTTACATCGCACCTGACGAAGACCCTGGAGAGGTTGGTCCTTCAACATCTGCGCACCCTGGTGAGCTCATCAATGGACCAGCTGCAGTTTGCCTATCAGCCAGGCATTGGGGTGGATGATGCTGTCATCTACCTCATGGAGCGATCTCTCTCACACCTGGAGAGGGCTGGGAGCACTGTGAGGATCAAGTTCAATGATTTCTCCAGTGCTCTTAACACCATACAGTCTGCACCTCACATCGTGGCTCCTGGATTACCTGACCAACCGGCCACAGTTTGTGAGGACACGGGACTGTGTTTCTGACCTAGTCATCTGCAGTACAGGGGCCCCACAAGGGACCGTCTTGGCTCCCTTCCTCTTCACCCTGTATACTGCAGACTTCTCCTACAACACGGCAAACTGTCACTTGCAGAAGTTCTCTGATGACTCTGCCATCGTCGGCCTCATTCCCAATGGGGACGAGGGGGAGTACAGAGAACTCAACAGGGACTTTGTGGACTGGTGCCAGCGGAACTGCCTCCAGATCAACATGGCTAAAACCAAAGAACTGGTGGTGGACTTTCGCAGACACAGTCCCACTTCCCCCACACCGGTGAACATCAAGGGAAAGGACATTGAGATAGTGGACTCTTATAAGTACCCGGGTGTTCACCTGAACAGTAAACTGGACTGGACTGACAACACACAGGCTCTCGACAAGAAAGGCCAGAGCAGACTTCACCTGCTGAGGAGACTCAGGTCTTTCGGAGTTCAGGGAGCACTCCTGAAGACTTTTTCTGACTCAGTGGTAGCATCAGCTATCTTTTACGGAGTGGTCTGCTGGAGAAGCAGCACCACGGCTGCAGACAGGAACAGACTGAACAAACTGGTGAAGAAGGCCAGCTCTGTCCTGGGCTGCCCCCTGGACCCTGTGGAGGTGGTGGGAGACAGGAAGATGATGAAGAAGCTCTCATCCCTGATGGAGAACGTCTCCCACCCCTTGCATGGTCCTGCAGTGACAGGCTTCGCCACCCGCGGTGTCTGAAGGAGAGATACCGCAGGTCCTTCCTTCCTGCTGCAGTCAGACTGTTTAACCAATCAGCTCCCAGTAGATCAGAAAACACACCAAACTGGACAATTTACTCCTACTTCTTGTGCAATAATAATGTAAGATGTCATCTGATCTTATCTGTATTTTTATTCTTCAATTTGCATTGCAATATTTATTTATGGGACAATTTGTGCAATAAAATTTCATCTTTATGTGTGCTGTGTGCATGATAGTGTTCATACTGTTTACACAGACTTACATCTTTAAGCTACTGGCATTTCAACTGTTGCTTTCTGAGGCATGTTTTTTGTTAGCTCTTTAATTGATGCACATTTCTTTTTCTTACTAGCTCTTGATGACCGTTTTTGATGTATGTTTTTTTTTAATCTATTTTAATTTTTTTGCACTGTGTGATTTTCTTCTGCTATCCTGCTTTGCTGCTGTAACACTGTAAATTTCTCAGCTCACGAGATGAATAAAGGATTATATTATCTTATCCAGCTTGATAGACATTGAAAAAGTTGTTTTATGTGAGAAAAGTCTTTAACTGTTGGTAAGCAACCTTTTTAATGATCTTTCCTATAAACAGTAGGTTTGATATGAGTCTGTAATTAGTTAGCAAGTGAACTCAGCGCTTGCTCCGGTCCCTGTGGCCACTAGGGGGCCCCCAAGAGCAATTAACAAAAACATCTTACTATTTTTTTTTGCATGTATGAGTCTGACTGATGATTTCTACATGATCAAAGATATATTATTGTACAAAAACACGCTTTTAGGTCAACAGAGTGCTGCTGGTGTAGGCCTAGTGAGTCCTCCTGCCTCTTTTTAAATGTCAAAGCTCTGCCTCTCCTACTGTGCAGTGTGCACTGTCACTGTACGCCCAAAGCGCAGGTAGAGTCAAAAAACATCACAAAAAAGGACATATCCTTCAGGTGCAGAAAAAACAAAGACGAGAAAAACAATGCCAAGATAAAGGTATGTTTGCAATGTAATGAAATGGTTATCAAAGAGATTTGTGTTGCTTCTCTCCCCACCTTCGGATCCCATTCACCACCCCCCTCTGCAATAAAGGCTGTAAAACGCCCAATAATAAATCTTAAATAAATAGATAAAAAAAAAAAAAGCAAAATGTATCTTTTAACTGGCTGTTCAAATAGCAAAATATATTAATGCCAAATGAATTTAACTTTGGCAGACTTTCCTCTCTCTGTACAAAGTCAACATTAAATAACAATCAGCTAAAAATAAAAACAGGCAATTTAAGACTAATATGTACAAGACTGATGAGATGAGATGACTTTTACAGTAAATACAAAGCTTTATCACTTGGATCATTCAACCCTCGGCCACTCTTGTAGCTGAATGTTTTACATTTTGAAATTAGGAACAATATGGGCACCCTGGACATCATTCATTGGTCTTATTTATGTTCTTGGCCACCACCATGTCTTTAGAAATTACATGTCATATGTAAAGGCTGAAGACAATGTAAACAACACTACCAGAGCAACAAGGAGTTCATAATAGGTGTGTGAATGATCAACAATCAATATTATTGGCAGAAATAGGAGGGCCCCAAAATCAAATTTTGCTTAGGGCAAATGGAGGCTTGGGCCAGCTCTGCCCTGCAGACTAGATCAGAGAAGCTGATTGTTTTGACCAACCAACAACAGACAGTCACCCATTCAGCTTCATTTCAAACTGTATTCTCACAGGTTAGGATTCACAGGCCTCATGGTTTTTGCCACCTCCAACCACACTGTGCTCTCTTCCTGTCCGATAACTCGTGTGTTCCTCACTCACTCATCTAGTTCTGCAGACAAAGATCCTTTTTCTGAACACATCTTAAAAAGTCACAGGGACAAACCATTGCCGATGAAGAATTTGAGAAACGAGGAGACAAATGAAGATGGCAACTCGTGCAAGAACCTGTCACGTAACTCGATCTTTTAATAGATGAATGAAACCTTTATTGCCCCGAGGGGAATTTGTCTTTAACTAAGATCATAAAAACACAAAATACATTACAAAAAAATGTCAAACCCAAATTCAGGACAGCAAATAAAAACAAACCTTTAAAAAAAATAAAATAAACTAAAGCATCATGTGATTACATGTAGGGATTTTAAAACATCCCAAAAGAGATGCAGGTAGCCACAGACAATGTTGATGAAGCAAAAGTAAATATTAAGTCAAAGTTGATATTAAGATGATAATTCACTTAACTCTCACCAACAAGCCATGTTAAAGCACAAAGCATTGTAATACTGTATGATAGAAGATCCTTTCAGGTCGCCTCCTCTCTCTATGTGGAAGCAGCATAAAGACATTTGGCTCCAGCTCTCTTCTTACAGCTTCAGGTCAACTCTACAACTTCTTGGCAGTTCAGATAATCAGAGGCCTCATTCTGTGAAGACAGTATTTACAGTCATCATGTGGTCACATGACATGAGTTTTATTCCCGGAGTAGACCAACATATTCTGGATCTTTAAGCAGGAACACATCGTGATATTTGGTTGTTGGTCGTTGATAAAAGGTTATTCAGCCTGTAATTTAGAGAAATGTGTTCTAGTGTTGAAGTCAAGAACGCTCTAACTGAGACCGAGACATTTAGGGAACGAGACCAAGATCAAGGCAGGACGAGAAGAGAACAATAACAGACCAGAAATATCAGCGTAAAATCATCATCGAGTGTGAAGCAGGCGAGTCACTTTCTTACTGAGTGTAACATTGGAAAAGTTACAGCCGTTACCCGGGATATAAACCTAATTATGAATGAATTGAAGCTTTTTTTTTTTTTTTTTTTTACAAAGGGGTGTGTTCCTTCTAATCACAGGTGTTAGGTGGAAAAATAACCTGTCAGTGGTGGTCTTGATTTTAAACCTGGAGTCTGCACAGTCTTAGACCGAGTGATGTGATGAGAGTCCAGATTGACAGACATTAAAAAAGTTGTTTTATGTGAGAAAAGTCTCTAACTGTTGGTAAGCAACCTTTTCAATGATCTTTCCTAAAAACAGTAGGTTTGATATGAGTCTGTAATTAGTTATGACAGAACATTGAACTTAATTACTGAATTTATTCACACACTCTCAAAGTCAACATTTAAATTGGACTCACCTCACGGTGTCCTGGATTCTGTCCTTCAGCTGCTGAGGGACAAAATCAAACATCTGGTCAGTTCATTCAATGTTCATTTTAGTCATTTTGAAGACCACTGAAGGAACATGAATGACTTTTCTGCAGTGATAAAGAAAGATATAAAACGTACCTGTGTGAAATGTCCTGTCTTTAACAAGCAGACCGATGACGACCATCACAAGCAAAAGAGTCAAACCACGCAGGACGATGCTCACCAGAGTCGCTGCTCCATTACACTCCACTTCTACAAAGACAGATCAATGTGTCAGAATACATTTTCCTTTTGGACACTTTAAAACCTGACAGGATTAAACTCACATCTTTAAGACTTTAAAATATGTAAAGATTAGAGAAGTCTGTGCATTATATAAATAACAATAAAAATTGTACTTGTACAGTTCGTGTCCATCAGTGTTTTGTCAGGGCTTGATACAAAAAAATATATTTACGACTTTACTTGTATAAAATACAGTCTTGGTTGTTCTGTAGGCAGTGTAGAGCTACAGCTATTCTATGAGGCTCGTTGGTGAGGTTTATATCAACAAGCGAACAAATTGTTTAAGCTTTTAAGATGTCAAAGACAATAAGTCTGTGCATTATAGAAACAATAATAAAAATCATACTTGTACTGTTTCTGTCCATTCTGTCTCGGCCTTCATCTGTCTCGCTGCTTCCTATTAAACATATTTAAACAAGTTTAGGTCTTGAGTTCCTGTTCTGTTTGACTCTTTTACAGAGACAGATCATTGCTTCAGACTCTGTTTAATTTAGCGAGCGTTTTAACATGAAGGATTTCAGATATCAGAAGTTTGTTGAGTTAAGAAAACTTTTGGAGAATCTTACTTGTACGGTTGTTGTTCATGCTGTTATGAGCATCACTGCTGCCTATTAGAGAAAGATTTTATCTTCACTGATTTACAACAAAATATATAAGACAATATGTTTATCGAAACCTGTTTCAAGATCATTTTCTATTTTTTTAGTTAAGAAAAAATTTAATTGTCACAATGGGAACAGAGAGAAAGAGAAGACTTTAAAATAATCTTACCTTTGACCTTTAGATGTATCGTAATAAGAACTGGACACCCCCGTCTGTTAAATCCACAGTAATAAATTCCAGAGTCCTTTAATTCTACTGAACGGACTTTGAGAGAGATAGTAGAGTCACTGTATGACATAGTGAATTTATCAGCACTGGATCCATTAGGATATGTCACATTACTGGTAAGACCGGTCATAGTAGAGACACATTGGATGTCGCCTCCGTTGACAACTTTCAGCCAAAATCTGACTGAGTCATATTTGTCAAAGCCGGAGCACATCAGTGTGGCATCTCCACCAGCCTGGACCTCCACAGTCTGAGACTCAGAACCTGAGACAGAGATCCAACCTGGAACAAACAGATGAGTGACCGAGATCTTAAGAGTCAGAAGCTGAAGGTGAAACACTTCTCTTCACACGAGCTAGCAAATACGAGATAAGTGGATAAAGATGCATGTAAGGAGGATAAATCAAACAATATGAAACATATGAATGATGTGACAAATGATGAAACACTTACTGAGGCTGCAGAGGAGGAAAGCTTTTATCAGCGTTTGGTTCATCGTGGTGCGTATGACTGTGGCTTTGAAATGTCCGTAACTTTAAAGAGAGCAGCAGAAATCGGACAAAGAGGAGGGGCCTTTGATGTCACTTATCCTGTTCCTGTATCTGACATGCTGTAAATTAAGTATGTGAAGACAAAACCACTGAGTTGTTCAGAGCTCGGCCCTTCTGCATTTTTCAAACTTGCCTTTTAAGGTTAGTCTTCACTCCTCAGTACAAACATACAACGCTCTGAGCACAGATAGAGATCATATTTTGAACAACTTACTGATAGAAATATTATTTCCTATTAACTGGAATATTAGCTGTAAATATACCAGGCTTATAAGAGGTATAATCTAATATAAACGTATTGATCCACTGCAGATCACTGAAGTGACTTCAAGAGGGGCCGACTGAGGCCGAGTCCACATAGGCAGGTATTATAGCTCTCTCTGTGTGTTGTGGCTGACACACACACACACACACACACACACACACACACAGGAAAAGTCCTTCCAGATGTTCATAAATTGTGTCGAAGGTGTTTAAATGAAGTTATAGAGATTATAGTCTTGAGACGTCACATTGTGCAATCCTGTCACTTCAGTTTACATGAGATCAGTGCGATGGCAGATGTAACCAAACTAATGCTGGTGTTAACGTTGCTACCTGGACTTTTGACATGCTCACACATACAGTACATACACAGGAGCTCTCCCACTATGTTGATGAGCAGAGACGCTTGAATCAATGACGGAGGTCACCGCTGCTTCATACAGCGGTCTGACACAAACCCAGCCGTCAACATCGGCCATTTTGGACGAGTTCTGTCATGGTTTGGTTTTGTTCTGCATTTAATCCTGTTTTAGTTTTCATTATTTCCCTCGTGTTCTGTGTATGTATGTTCCTAGTCTGTTTACTTTAGTCCGTAGTGTGTTTCCCTGTATCCTTGTGTCCTCCTATGTTGCCTGTTAGTTTATTTCCTGTCTTGTGTTTTAAGTCTAGTCTTTGGTGTTTCCTGTTTTATTTTGTATATCTGGTTTTGGTGGTGTCAGTGTTAGGTTTTACTTTGTACTTGTCCTCAGTGTTCTGGTCTTGTGTTCTTTGTTCCTTGTGTTTCCCGCCTTTGTGATTACCCTGATGTTCCTCACCTGTCTCGTTAGTATCACCTGTGTCTGATTACCCCATGTCTATATAGTCTCTGTGTTTGCCTCAGTTTCTTGTCGTGTCATTGTCTTTGTCAGATGTCGGTTGTCGGGGCCTGTTGTTTCCTCTCCCTGCTCCCTGTGTTTCTCCTCATCGTGGTTTTTGGATTTTGGTTTTTCTTGTGCTTTTTGTCACTCATGCTTTGAGACGTTTTGGATTTAGTTTTTTTAAGTAAGTTTTTGTTTTGCCTTTTTGTTAAAATAAATCAAGTTTATTCTGCACTTGGGTCCTCCTCCCTGTTTCCTGCCTGCTACACGTGACAAGTTCCGGCCAAACTTCATGTCACTGGTGGTCATTGCAGAAGAGTGTTGAGGTTATTGCATGTTCATGACCAACATGACAGTGCAATTTCCTGTGGACGAAAACTGTTTGAGAACTTGACGGGATACTTTTTTCAAATAGAGGAAAGTTAAATTAAAGAAATGCCCTGCTTCGTGTGGCCTTTGACTCCTGCACTAACAGCAGAGAGTGACGACCTGTCAAACATGTCCCTCAGAGAGGGGAATGATCCATGTTGGAGCAGCTCTCACTATCTTACAAGTAACATAGGAGGAGGAGGAGTCTCCAGTAATATGAACAGTTTCCTTTATGCTCACTCATTTTTATCAACTGCTCTCATCTATGCAACAGACCTGTTCCACTCCCTCATGGTTAGCCTGTCTTATTGCTGCTGTCTTTTTTTTAAAAGAGGCTCCCTCTCTTCCACCACATCATCCATGCCATCTTTACATGCGTCCTTCCTCCTCCACATCACCACCAAGCCTTCACAGTTTGCTCAGTTCTCTTCATCCCATCAACATCAATGTGCAGCCATCATTTTCATACATATGAACACAGAAACATCTCGTGAGACACAGTTGGACACGTCTTTCAAAAAGACAGAAGTGATGTTTGTCTGAGCGCTGACTCTGAGGTGCGACCTCTGATGGGAGGAGCTGTGATGCACTTTGACGTTTGTTCATCACAGACTGAGGGCTTTTACAGGCGCCGTGCCTGAACTCAGGCCTGAGGCGCAAAATAATTTAATGATTAACCCAATAAATAGAAAAGAACCCGTTATTTTGATCAATAAATACTGCAGTACTCATTCAAGAAATGAAAGATGTCCTGCTATCCTGTGGGCCTTAGTGGCAGCAGGTAGTCAGCGTTTGAATGGATAACTGTGCTGTGATGAGGGCCGAGAAGACAAGAGACACAAGCAAGGGAAAAGAACCCTCACCTACTCGACGTCTCAGACACTGTCCAGTGTCCACATGGTGTCAAATCCTGACTTGGTTCTTTTACAGACGTTTAAGAATTATCCTCTGATTTGTACCATGATATCGAGAAATCACCCAAACAACATTTTCCACAAATTTCAGAGCTGTTTTGGCCAAATGCCATTGAAACAACATTTTTCAGGCGGAGGATTTTTTATTTTTATTTTAAGCCCTGCAGACGAGATCAGAGAAGCTGATTGTTTTGACCAACCAACAACAGACAGTCACACATTTTCATTTCAAACTTTATTCTCACAGGTTCGGATTCACAGGCCTCATGGTCCGCAACTTGAAAAGATAGCAGCAGAAATCGGGCAAAGAGGAGGGGCCTTTGATGTCACTTATGTTCCTGCATCTGATGTGAGACATGTTGCACCTAAATTAAGTTCAGCAACAACCATTTAGTTTCGAAAGCCATATTTGAAATGAGGCCCCAACCAAAGTTCAAACATGCTCTGTGCACAGATATATAAAAAGGTGTTTTCCTTGTACACTTTAAAGTAAATGTATGATGACGTTGAAACCACCAACAATCAGCAGAGAAAAGCTGTAGATCTTTAAAGTATATTTTACAGTTTGCTGATGGGAATTCTTTGAGTAAAAAAGTTGATTTCCTTTTTTATAAAAGAGATGCAGGTAGACACTGACAGTGCTGTTTTAACTAACACTAATGGGTGTCAATCAATAAAACTCATGTGAACAACAATGTCCACTCCAACTAAGTTGGATTGACTCGGAGGGAGAGGACAATACCACTAAGCAGGTTCTCTCAGATACTTCTGGTGTTCTGCTTGGTTGAAGTCCTTGAGCCAGTTTAGCTTCTTTCCTTGTCAGATTAAACAGCAGAGGAGGGAAAAGAACATAAGAGAGATACTGCAGATCTTGGTTCTGTTCCCTTCAAATGGCTGCGGCCTCATTGTTAAGAAACACTGATCTAGTGTGAAGCAGGCGAGTCACTTACTTCCTGGGTGTAACATTGGAGAAGTTACAGCCGTTACCCGGGATAAAAATTTTATTATGAATGAATTAAAGTTTTTTTTTCTTCTCTTACAAAGGGGTGTGTTCCTTCTAATCACAGGTGCTAGGTGGAAAAAGAACTTGTCAGAGGTGGTCTTGATTTCAAATCTGGGGTCTGCACAGTCTTAGACCGAGTGATGTGATGAGGCCGGAGTCGGAAGAGGCTCTCTAAGACTGTTTTGAGACAACTGTGTGGGAAGTGTTTTTGTGATGACCACAGGGAGGACATCAATGGCCTCTCAGACTGCATTACGGACTATATAAACTTCTGTGTGGAGTACACCGTACCCACCAAGACTGTACGCTGTTTTGCAAACAGTAAGCCGTGGATTACTCCTGAAATAAAGGCTCTCCTCAAGGACAAAAAGGGGGCTTTTAAGTCAGGAGACAGGGAGGAGATGAAGACTGTGCAGAGAGAGCTGAGGAGGAAGATCAGGGAGGGGAAGAGCAGCTACAGGAGGAAGATGGAGGAACAGCTGCAGCAGCAGAACGTCAGTGGAGTCGGGAAAGGCCTGAAAACCATCTCAGGTCACAAGGACTCCAACACTGAACTGGTTAGAGATCAGGAGTGGGTGAATGACCTGAACACTTTCTTCAATAGATTTGAACAGCCATCCACCCCTCCCCCGACCCATTCCATCCTGCTGCAACCATCACCATCATTTGCCCCTGCCCGAACCTCATTGCCCATCCCCACCTCATTGCCCATCCCCCATCTCACCCCCCTGTACACCACTCTCTCCCCCAATTTCCAGCCACATCTCCACTCTCAGAACCACCAGTCCACAGCCCCCCTGCTCCAGCCTGTCCTTCACAACAACCCAGGTGAACAGAGAACTGAGGAGGCTAACGGTCAGGAAGGCAGTTGGTCCGAATGGCATCAGCTCCAGGCTCCTCAAGACGTGTGCAGACCAGCTCTGTGGGGTTATGAGGCACATGTTCATCTTGAGCCTTGAACTGGGGTGAGTACCACAGCTCTGGAAGACATCCTGCGTGGAACCGGTGCCTAATATCTCCCGCCCCAAGGACTTCAACCACTACAGGTCGATGGCCCTTACATCACACCTGATGAAGACCCTGGAGAGGTTGGTCTTTCAACATCTGCGCACCCTGGTGAGCTCATCAATGGACCAGCTGCAGTTTGCCTATCAGCCAGGCATTGGGGTGGATGATGCTGTCATCTACCTCATGGAGCGACCTCTCTCACACCTGGAGAGGGATGGGAGCACTGTGAGGATCAAGTTCTATGATTTCTCTAGTGCTCTTAACAGCCTGCACCTCACATCGTGGCTCCTGGATTACCTGACCAACCGGCCACAGTTTGTGAGGACACGGGACTGTGTTTCTGACCTGGTCATCTGCAGTACAGGGGCCCCACAAGGGACCGTCTTGGCTCCCTTCCTCTTCACCCTGTATACTGCAGACTTCTCCTACAACACGGCCAACTGTCACCTGCAGAAGTTCTCTGATGACTCTGCCATCGTCGGCCTCATTCCCAATGGGGACGAGGGGGAGTACAGAGAACTCAACAGGGACTTTGTGGACTGGTGCCAGTGGAACTGCCTCCAGATCAACGCGGCTAAAACCAAAGAACTGGTGGTGGACTTTCGCAGACGCAGACCCACTTCCCCCACACCGGTGAACATCAAGGGAAAGGACATTGAGATAGTGGACTCTTATAAGTACACGGGTGTTCACCTGAACAGTAAACTGGACTGGACTGACAACACACAGGCTCTCGACAAGAAAGGCCAGAGCAGACTTCACCTGCTGAGGAGACTCAGGTCTTTCGGAGTTCAGGGAGCACTCCTGAAGACTTTTTCTGACTCAGTGGTAGCATCAGCTATCTTTTACGGAGTGGTCTGCTGGAGAAGCAGCACCACGGCTGCAGACAGGAACAGACTGAACAAACTGGTGAAGAAGGCCAGCTCGGTCCTGGGCTGCCCCCTGGACCCTGTGGAGGTGGTGGGAGACAGGAGGATGATGAAGAAGCTCTCATCCCTGATGGAGAACGTCTCCCACCCCTTGCATGGTCCTGCAGTGACAGGCTTCGCCACCCGCGGTGTCTGAAGGAGAGATACCGCAGGTCCTTCCTTCTTGCTGCAGTCAGACTGTTTAACCAATCAGCTCCCAGTAGATCAGAAAACACACCAAACTGGACAATTTACTCCTACTTCTTGTGCAATAATGTTATAAGAGGTCATCTGATCTTATCTGTATTTTTATTCTTCAATTTGATTGCATTGCAATATTTATTTATGGGACAATTTGTGCAATAACATTTCATCTTTATGTGTGCTGTGTGCATACTAGTGTTCATACTGTTTATACAGACTTACATCTTTAAGCTACTGGCATTTCAACTGTTCCTTTCTGAGGCATGTTTTTTAATAGCTCTTTAATTGATGCACATTTCTTTTTCGTACTAGCTCTTGATGACTGTTTTTGATGCATGTTTTTTTGATCTATTTTAATTTTTTTTGCACTGTGTGATTTTCTTCTGCTATCCTGCTTTGCTGCTGCAACACTGTAAATTTCTCAGCTCACGAGATGAATAAAGGATTGTCTTATCTTATCCAGCTTGATAGACATTGAAAAAGTTGTTTTATGTGAGAAAAGTCTTTAACTGTTGGTAAGCAACCTTTTTAATGATCTTTCCTAAAAACAGTAGGTTTGATATGAGTCTGTAATTAGTTAGCAAGTGAACTCAGCGCTTGCTTCGGTCCCCATGGCCACTAGGGGGGCCCCAAGAGCATTTAACAAAAACATCTTACTTTTTATTTTTTGCATGTACGAGTCTGACTGATGATTTCTACATGATCAAAGATATATTATTGTACAAAAACACACTTTTAGGTCAACAGAGTGCTGCTGGTGTAGGCCTAGTGAGTCCTCCTGCCTCTTTTTAAATGTCAAAGCTCTGCCTCTCCTGCTGTGCAGTGTGCACTGTCACTGTACGCCCAAAGCGCAGGTAGAGTCAAAAAACATCACAAAAAAGGACATATCCTTCAGGTGCAGAAAAAAGAAAGACGAGAAAAACAATGCCAAGATAAAGGTATGTTTGCAATGTAATGAAATGGTTATCAAAGAGATTTGTGTTGCTTCTCTCCCCACCTTCGGATCCCATTCACCACCCCCCTCTGCAATAAAGGCTGTAAAACGCCCAATAATAAATCTTAAATAAATAGATAAAAAAAAAAAAAGCAAAATGTATCTGTTAACTGGCCGTTCAAATAGCAAAATATATTAATGCCAAATGAATTTAACTTTGGCAGACTTTGCTCTCTCTGTACAAAGTCAACATTAAATAACAATCAGCTAAAAATAAAAACAGGCAATTTAAGACTAATATGTACAAGACTGATGAGATAAGATGACTTTTACAGTAAATACAAAGCTTTATCACTTGGATCATTCAACCCTCGGCCACTCTTGTAGCTGAATGTTTTACATTTTGAAATTAGGAACAATATGGGCACCCTGGACATCATTCATTGGTCTTATTTATGTTCTTGGCCACCACCATGTCTTTAGAAATTACATGTCATATGTAAAGGCTGAAGACAATGTAAACAACACTACCAGAGCAACAAGGAGTTTATAATAGGTGTGTGAATGATCAACAATCAATATTATTGGCAGAAATAGGAGGGCCCCAAAATCAAATTTTGCTTAGGGCAAATGGAGGCTTGGGCCAGCTCTGCCCTGCAGACTAGATCAGAGAAGCTGATTGTTTTGACCAACCAACAACAGACAGTCACCCATTCAGCTTCATTTCAAACTGTATTCTCACAGGTTAGGATTCACAGGCCTCATGGTTTTTGCCACCTCCAACCACACTGTGCTCTCTTCCTGTCCGATAACTCGTGTGTTCCTCACTCACTCATCTAGTTCTGCAGACAAAGATCCCTTTTCTGAACACGTCTTAAAAATTCACAGGGACAAACCATTGCCGATGAAGAATTTGAGAAACGAGGAGACAAATGAAGATGGCAACTCGTGCAAGAACCCGTCACGTAACTCGATCTTTTAATAGATGAATGAAACCTTTATTGCCCAGAGGGGAATTTGTCTTTAACTAAGATCATAAAAACACAAAATACATCACAAAAAAATGTCAAACCCAAATTCAGGACAGCAAATAAAAACAAACCTTTAAAAAAAATAAAATAAACTGAAGCATCATGTGATTACATGTAGGGATGTAAAAACATCCCAAAAGAGATGCAGGTAGCCACAGACAATGTTGATGAAGCAAAAGTAAATATTAAGTCAAAGTTGATATTAAGATGATAATTCACTTAACTCTCACCAACAAGCCATGTTAAAGCCCAAAGCATTGTAATACTGTATGATAGAAGATCCTTTCAGGTCGCCTCCTCTCTCTATGTGGAAGCAGCATAAAGACATTTGGCTCCAGCTCTCTTCTTACAGCTTCAGGTCAACTCTACAACTTCTTGGCAGTTCAGATAATCAGAGGCCTCATTCTGTGAAGGCAGTATTTACAGTCATCATGTGGTCACATGACATGAGTTTTATTCCCGGAGTAGACCAACATATTCTGGATCTTTAAGCAGGAACACATCGTGATATTTGGTTGTTGGTCGTTGATAAAAGGTTATTCAGCCTGTAATTTAGAGAAATGTGTTCCAGTGTTGAAGTCAAGAACGCTCTAACTGAGACCGAGACATTTAGGGAACGAGACCAAGATCAAGGCAGGACGAGAAGAGAACAATAACAGACCAGAAATATCAGCGTAAAATCATCATCGAGTGTGAAGCAGGCGAGTCACTTTCTTACTGAGTGTAACATTGGAAAAGTTACAGCCGTTACCCGGGATAAAAACCTAATTATGAATGAATTGAAGGTTGTTGTTTTTTTACAAAGGGGTGTGTTCCTTCTAATCACGGGTGTTAGGTGGAAAAATAACCTGTCAGTGGTGGTCTTGATTTTAAACCTGGAGTCTGCACAGTCTTAGACCGAGTGATGTGATGAGAGTCCAGATTGACAGACAAACAACAAAAGTTGTTTTATGTGAGAAAAGTCTCTAACTGTTGGTAAGCAACCTTTTCAATGATCTTTCCTAAAAACAGTAGGTTTGATATGAGTCTGTAATTAGTTATGACAGAACATTGAACTTAATTACTGAATTTATTTACACACTCTCAAAGTCAACATTTAAATTGTACTCACCTCACGGTGTCCTGGATTCTGTCCTTCAGCTGCTGAGGGACAAAATCAAACATCTGGTCAGTTTATTCAATGTTCATTTTAGTCATTTTGAAGACCACTGAAGGAACATGAATGACTTTTCTGCAGTTATAAAGAAAGATATAAAACATATCTGTGTGAAATGTCCTGTCTTTAACAAGCAGACCGATGACGACCATCACAAGCAAAAGAGTCAAACCACGCAGGACGATGCTCACCAGAGTCGCTGCTCCATTACACTCCACTTCTACAAAGACAGATCAATGTGTCAGAATACATTTTCCTTTTGGACTCTTTAAAACCTGACAGGATTAAACTCACATCTTTAAGACTTTAAAATATGTAAAGATTAGAGAAGTCTGTGCATTATATAAATAATAATAAAAATTGTACTTGTACAGTTCGTGTCCATCAGTGTTTTGTCAGGGCTTGATACAAAAAAATATATTTACGACTTTACTTGTATAAAATACAGTCTTGGTTGTTCTGTAGGCAGTGTAGAGCTACAGCTATTCTATGAGGCTCGTTGGTGAGGTTTATATCAACAAGCGAACAAATTGTTTAAGCTTTTAAGATGTCAAAGACAATAAGTCTGTGCATTATAGAAACAATAATAAAGATCATACTTGTACTGTTTCTGTCCATTCTGTCTCGGCCTTCATCTGTCTCGTTGCTTCCTATGAAACATATTTAATAAAGTTTAGGTCTTGAGTTCCTGTTCTGTTTGACTCTTTTACAGAGACAGATCATTGCTTCAGACTCTGTTTAATTTAGCGAGCGTTTTAACATGAAGGATTTCACATGTCAGAAGTTTGTTGAGTTAAGAAAACTTTTGGAGAATCTTACTTTTACGGTTGTTGTTCATGCTGTTATGAGCATCACTGCTGCCTATTAAAGAAGGATTTTATCTTCACTGATTTACAACAAAATATATGAGACAATATGTTGATACGTTTGGTTCATCGTGGTGCGTATGACTGTGGCTTTGAAATGTCTGCAACTTGAAAAGATAGCAGCAGAAATCGGGCAAAGAGGAGGGGCCTTTGATGTCACTTATGTTCCTGTATCTGATGTGAAACATGTTGCACCTAAATTAAGTTCAGCAACAACCATTTAGTTTCAAAAGCCATATTTGAAATGAGGCCCCAACCAAAGTTCAAACATGCTCTGTGCACAGATATATAAAAAGGTGTTTTCCTTGTACACTTTAAAGTAAATGTATGATGACGTTGAAACCACCAACAATCAGCAGAGAAAAGCTGTAGATCTTTAAAGTATGTTTTACAGTTTGCTGATGGGAATTCTTTGAGTAAAAAAGTTGATTTCCTTTTTTATAAAAGAGATGCAGGTAGACACTGACAGTGCTGTTTTAACTAACACTAATGGGTGTCAATCAATAAAACTCATGTGAACAACAATGTCCACTCCAACTAAGTTGGATTGACTCGGAGGGAGAGGAAAATACCACTAAGCAGGTTCTCTCAGATACTTCTGGTGTTCTGCTTGGTTGAAGTCCTTGAGCCAGTTTAGCTTCTTTCCTTGTCAGATTAAACAGCAGAGGAGGGAAAAGAACATAAGAGAGATACTGCAGATCTTGGTTCTGTTCCCTTCAAATGGCTGCGGCCTCATTGTTAAGAAACACTGATCTAGTGTGAAGCAGGCGAGTCACTTACTTCCTGGGTGTAACATTGGAGAAGTTACAGCCGTTACCCGGGATAAAAATTTTATTATGAATGAATTAAACTGTGAAATTATTACTGGATTTGTAATACTAATTTCTTACATTACTCATTAAAAGTAATTCTATTAATATAAAAGAGTCAAACAGAACAGGAACTCAAGGTTCCTGTTCTGTTTGACTCTTTTACAGAGACAGATCATTGCTTCAGACTCTGTTTAATTTAGCGAGCGTTTTAACATGAAGGATTTCAGATGTCAGAAGTTTGTTTAGTAAATAAAACTTTTGGAGAATCTTACTTGTACGGTTGTTGTTCATGCTGTTATGAGCATCACTGCTGCCTATTAGAGAAAGATTTTATCTTAACTGATTTACAACAAAATATATAAGACAAAATGTTGATCGAACCGGTTTCATTTTCTATTTTTTTAGTTAATAAGAAAAAATCTAAACGTGACAATAGGAACAGAGAGAAAGAAGACTTTAAAATAATCTTACCTTTGACCTTTAGATGTATCGTAGTAAGAACTGGACACCCCCCTCTGCTAAATCCACAGTAATAAATTCCAGAGTCCTTTAATTCTACTGAACGGACTTTGAGAGAGATAGTAGAGTCACTGTATGACATAGTGAATTTATCAGCACTGGATCCATTAGGATATGTCACATTACTGGTAAGACCGGTCATAGTAGAGACACATTGGATGTCGCCTCCGTTGACAACTTTCAGCCAATATCTGACTGGGTCATATTCGTCCATGCCGGAGCACATCAGTGTGGCATCTCCACCAGCCTGGACCTCCACAGTCTGAGACTCAGAACCTGAGACAGAGATCCAACCTGGAACAAACAGATGAGTGACCGAGATCTTAAGAGTCAGAAGCTGAAGGTGAAACACTTCTCTTCACACGAGCTAGCAAGTACGAGATAAGTGGATAAAGATGCATGTAAGGAGGATAAATCAAACAATATGAAACATATGAATGATGTGACAAATGATGAAACACTTACTGAGGCTGCAGAGGAGGAAAGCTTTTATCAGCGTTTGGTTCATCGTGGTGCGTATGACTGTGGCTTTGAAATGTCCGTAACTTTAAAGAGAGCAGCAGAAATCGGACAAAGAGGAGGGGCCTTTGATGTCACTTATCCTGTTCCTGTATCTGACATGCTGTAAATTAAGTATGTGAAGACAAAACCACTGAGTTGTTCAGAGCTCGGCCCTTCTGCATTTTTCAAACTTGCCTTTTAAGGTTAGTCTTCACTCCTCAGTACAAACATACAACGCTCTGAGCACAGATAGAGATCATATTTTGAACAACTTACTGATAGAAATATTATTTCCTATTAACTGGAATATTAGCTGTAAATATACCCGGTTTATAAGAGGTAAAATCTAATATAAACGTATTGATCCACTCCAGATCACTGAAGTGACTTCAAGAGGGGCCGACTGAGGCCGAGTCCACATACACTGAAAAAAAGAATGGAGTGCTATTTACTTAGAAAAACCTAGGTAAGTTTTTCCACGCAGAAATCCTGAGTAAATTTTACAAGGGTGATTTTCAAGTAAACTTTACTTACAAATATGAGTCATTTCTACAAGAATAAGTCAGTAACTTTACTGGTAATAACCAATTTTTTCATTGAATTTTATTTAATTTTCAGGGTATCTTTTAAAATTGTTTTTCCCATTTTTTACAGGCTATATAAAAGTAATATTTACACAACATTTGTTAACATTCAATTCCTATGGCAAATATTCCCTACATAGGTTCTGTTCATTGGAAGAAATCTTTACACAAACGGAAGCAGCTCTGTTTAAACAACAACACCTTTATTTTTCTTTTATGTGTTTACAAGGTAGGTTCAAGGATCATACTTTGCTGATTCCTTTGATCTATTAACTCTATATAGAGACCACTGAAGACATCACAAACAATTAGAAAAATTGGCTCAGTACATCTCAAAATAAATGCCAATACAACATCCAAATGTGTAATTTCAAAAAAACTTTTGGGGAAAAAAATCCACAACACTGAAAGAAGAAACCAAAAAATAGATTTCTTAAGACAGTACAATTCGCAGTAGTTTTGGCCTTGAAGTGACCAAATGCGTATACAACTTCTTTTAAAATACAGTGTCCAACCTGCATTCACGTTCCAAGTTTGTTTCGCAGTGAAAGGACTTTGGGTGACAGTTTGCTTCACCTTTGGTGGGTAATTCAAGTTAATTGTGTAGATGATGCCCATGAGAAAGAGGCACGCCTCGTCAACACTTCAACAATTGTAAAGTACCTCAGTTCCTTCAACAACAATGGACACATCAGGACTGGATGGGCCTTCATGTTAGTCAGACACAAATTGTCAGAACTTGCTCAGTCTGGTCCTCTTTGACTGCATCGCTGCTGACATCCTGCAAAATATATGAGAAATCCATGTTCAGGTGCACAGTATGACTCAATTTGTTATGAAAATCACTGAGTTTTGAACAGGTAATTTGTTGGATTAATTAAAAGAAGAAATGTTCGTAATTTGAATTACACCTGAAATGATAATTTCAGATGAAATGATGTTAATCACTTTAACATAATTTTAAATTTGAGACAATAGTGACAGATAGAAATTTAGTACCAGTTGATAACAATAATCTCCTGATTACCCAAAGTTTATTGGCTGACAGTTCAATCTGTTTAGAAGTTTTAATTAGACAATTGCATGTTTGTAAATCAATTTAATACCATTCAAAGAGTGTGAAAAAAGCTTAAATGTTATTGTTATGTTATTGATTTTTGGGTATCAGATTTACCATGTAGTCCTTGATGAGTTCCTCTGACGACTCCCCCAGGAATATCATCAGGCAGTGGATTATGGTCTCCCGTTTGACTTCAACGTGTTGCTGTAACAGACAGACGATACTTTTGTAGGGACTACAATATGAACTCATTAATGCACAAGTGTTGTGTTATTGTTGGTGAGAGCTGCATCAAACAGTATATAATATAATGACATCCTGAATCACACCAATTGTATTCATTTAACTCTTTACCTGGCTAAGTGAATCCAGCAGGGGTCTTATTTTAGTCCCACAAACTCCACCTTTTCTGGCAAATATCTCCTGCAGTTTTGGGGTGTGGTAGTCCACACCGAAACGTTCTCTCCAGGTGAACTGCTGTAATTCTTTTGAACTCCTCCTTAATCTTAAAAGAAAAGTACATGATTCAAAACCTGCATTTGCCTTTGGTAATGGCCAATATACTAAAAAGGGAAGCAAATGTGGTGCTTCAAGGTAACCAGAGGTCTTCCTGCCACAGTGTAGCAGAATCAGCAGATATTTTGCTTTCTTACCTGTAAGGCCAAATCATTTTCTTGTGGTAAAGCTGTTGCTTGAGCGGGCACTGTTTCAACGGTTTCAACCAACTGCAGACTTGTTGCTTAGAGCTGAGGGACAAATCAAAGTAGAAATACAAATCACACACTGAAATTTCACAAACATGACACCAAATAAACTTCGAATCACTGTCTTTTGTTGAAATAATGTTAGTCTGCAGGTCTATAGTGGATAGTGGCCACTTAAGATTTTAAACACATCAATATAATAATGAGGAATACATCAACAAATATTTTTACTTTACTTTACCTTACCTAGAAATTAGCTTTATATCACACCAAGGTTCACCTTACTGGTAAGTAACAAAAGTGAAAACGTAGTTTGAGATTTCATTAATAGAGATAGTCAATATATGTTGTCATTTAAAATTCAGTTTGTATATGTAACACGAATATAATTACTTAATCGACCACATAGACCCTTCCCCACAATCGGTGTCCCCCTGAGACGACCTACTGTTTAAATAAGGTTTCCTCCCATAACAGCTGCTCCACACTGTTCACTCTTAATATTTACTTCTGTCCAGTCGAGGCTTTCTATACGTTTTTTTGGTCAATACAACACGCAAAATATCAGTTTCCCACTCGTGGTGACTTGTCATTCACAACTTGGACAGACACCCAACGCGGCGCAGATAAACAGCCCTCAGCAGACTGACCGCAGCATGCTACACTGCACGGGGCTGATGGTTATGCACCGCAATGAATGAGAAGCTCCGCAACACAAATTGTGTTTGCACAAGTACTTTAGCTATACCGGTATACTGCTGAGAAGGCTACGTTACAGTTTAAACTGGGCTTCATATCTATTTCTATCTGCACTCTTGCACGTTACGTGTTAGCTAGCTAGCAAGGAAATAAACTGACGGATAACTAGAGAACGGAGAACTACGTATGTTCTCCATTTTTAATAACTTCGCTCTGAATTAAGTTACATTTAATTTTAACAGTCAAGAAAGCACATAAAAGCGCATTTAATACTTACAAGAATTAGCTGACTGCCTCCGCTCTGCCGGTTCACGTCCTGTCCGTTTCCAGTTGTAGCGCGTTTTTTGCTGACGTCACTCGCCAGGTTTGAATGAGGTTGCCAGATTTGTCAAGTAAAAGTTACCTGCTTTTAGCAAGTTGACCATTTAATTAATGAATTGAATAATTATTACTTCATAATGTCATTCATGTTTACCTTGTTAAATGAAGTTAAAGAAATACATCGAAATGTCAAGTATCATATCTGAAAAATATGATGTTTTTCTAAGTAAAATCAAGGAAACAGGAAACTCATGTAGAATTTAATTATGAAGTAGAGGTGATATTTACAAGGCCAAAAGAATCATTTTTTTCAGTGTAGGCAGGTATTATAGCTCTCTCTGTGTGTTGTGGCTGACACACACACACACACACACACACACACACACACACAGGAAAAGTCCTTCCAGATGTTCATAAATTGTGTCGAAGGTGTTTAAATGACGTTAGAGAGATTATAGTCTTGAGATGTCACATTGTGCAATCCTGTCACTTCAGTTTACATGAGATCAGTGCGATGGCAGATGTAACCAAAGTAATGCTGGTGTTAACGTTGCTACCTGGACTTTTGACATGCTCACACATACAGTACATACACAGGAGCTCTCCCACTATGTTGATGAGCAGAGACGCTTGAATCAATGACGGAGGTCACCGCTGCTTCATACAGCGCTCTGACACAAACCCAGCCGTCAACATCGGCCATTTTGGTCGAGTTCTGTCATGGTTTGGTTTTGTTCTGCATTTAATCCTGTTTTAGTTTTCATTATTTCCCTCGTGTTCTGTGTATGTATGTTCCTAGTCTGTTTACTTTAGTCCGTAGTGTGTTTCCCTGTATCCTTGTGTCCTCCTATGTTGCCTGTTAGTTTATTTCCTGTCTTGTGTTTTAAGTCTAGTCTTTGGTGTTTCCTGTTTTATTTTGTATATCTGGTTTTGGTGGTGTCAGTGTTAGGTTTTACTTTGTACTTGTCCTCAGTGTTCTGGTCTTGTGTGCTTTGTTCCTTGTGTTTCCCGCCTTTGTGATTACCCTGATGTTCCTCACCTGTCTCGTTAGTATCACCTGTGTCTGATTACCCCATGTCTATATAGTCTCTGTGTTTGCCTCAGTTTCTTGTCGTGTCATTGTCTTTGTCAGATGTCGGTTGTCGTGGCCTGTTGTTTCCTCTCCCTGCTCCCTGTGTTTCTCCTCATCGTGGTTTTTGGATTTTGGTTTTTCTTGTGCTTTTTGTCACTCATGCTTTGAGACGTTTTGGATTTAGTTTTTTTAAGTAAGTTTTTGTTTTGCCTTTTTGTTAAAATAAATCAAGTTTATTCTGCACTTGGGTCCTCCTCCCTGTTTCCTGCCTGCTACACGTGACAAGTTCCGGCCAAACTTCATGTCACTGGTGGTCATTGCAGAAGAGTGTTGATGTTATTGCCTGTTCATGACCAACATGACAGTGCAATTTCCTGTGGACGAAAACCGTTTGAGAACTTGACGGGATACTTTTTTCAAATAGAGGAAAGTTAAATTAAAGAAATGCCCTGCTTCGTGTGGCCTTTGACTCCTGCACTAACAGCAGAGAGTGACGACCTGTCAAACATGTCCCTCAGAGAGGAGAATGATCCATGTTGGAGCAGCTCTCACTATCATACAAGTAACATAAGAGGAGGAGGAGTCTCCAGTAATATGAACAGTTTCCTTTATGCTCACTCATTTTTATCAACTGCTCTCATCTATGCAACAGACCTGTTCCACTCCCTCATGGTTAGCCTGTCTTATTGCTGCTGTCTTTTTTTTTAAAAGAGGCTCCCTCTCTTCCACCACATCATCCATGCCATCGTTACATGCGTCCTTCCTCCTCCACATCACCACCAAGCCCTCACAGTTTGCTCAGTTCTCTTCATCCCATCAACATCAATGCGCAGCCATCATTTTCATACATATGAACACAGAAACATCTCGTGAGATACAGTTGGACACGTCTTTCAAAAAGACAGAAGTGATGTTTGTCTGAGCGCTGACTCTGAGGTGCGACCTCTGATGGGAGGAGCTGTGATGCACTTTGACGTTTGTTCATCACAGACTGAGGGCTTTTACAGGCGCCGTGCCTGAACTCAGGCCTGAGGCGCAAAATAATTTAATGATTAACCCAATAAATAGAAAAGAACCCGTTATTTTGATCAATAAATACTGCAGTACTCATTCAAGAAATGAAAGATGTCCTGCTATCCTGTGGGCCTTAGTGGCAGCAGGTAGTCAGCGTTTGAATGGATAACTGTGCTGTGATGAGGGCCGAGAAGACAAGAGACACAAGCAAGGGAAAAGAACCCTCACCTACTCGACGTCTCAGACACTGTCCAGTGTCCACATGGTGTCAAATCCTGACTTGGTTCTTTTGCAGACGTTTAAGAATTATCCTCTGATTTGTACCATGATATCGAGAAATCACCCAAACAACATTTTCCACAAATTTCAGAGCTGTTTTGGCCAAATGCCATTGAAACAACATTTTTCAGGCGGAGGATTTTTTATTTTTATTTTAAGCCCTGCAGACGAGATCAGAGAAGCTGATTGTTTTGACCAACCAACAACAGACAGTCACACATTTTCATTTCAAACTTTATTCTCACAGGTTCGGATTCACAGGCCTCATGGTCCGCAACTTGAAAAGATAGCAGCAGAAATCGGGCAAAGAGGAGGGGCCTTTGATGTCACTTATGTTCCTGCATCTGATGTGAGACATGTTGCACCTAAATTAAGTTCAGCAACAACCATTTAGTTTCGAAAGCCATATTTGAAATGAGGCCCCAACCAAAGTTCAAACATGCTCTGTGCACAGATATATAAAAAGGTGTTTTCCTTGTACACTTTAAAGTAAATGTATGATGACGTTGAAACCACCAACAATCAGCAGAGAAAAGCTGTAGATCTTTAAAGTATGTTTTACAGTTTGCTGATGGGAATTCTTTGAGTAAAAAAGTTGATTTCCTTTTTTATAAAAGAGATGCAGGTAGACACTGACAGTGCTGTTTTAACTAACACTAATGGGTGTCAATCAATAAAACTCATGTGAACAACAATGTCCACTCCAACTAAGTTGGATTGACTCGGAGGGAGAGGAAAATACCACTAAGCAGGTTCTCTCAGATACTTCTGGTGTTCTGCTTGGTTGAAGTCCTTGAGCCAGTTTAGCTTCTTTCCTTGTCAGATTAAACAGCAGAGGAGGGAAAAGAACATAAGAGAGATACTGCAGATCTTGGTTCTGTTCCCTTCAAATGGCTGCGGCCTCATTGTTAAGAAACACTGATCTAGTGTGAAGCAGGCGAGTCACTTACTTCCTGGGTGTAACATTGGAGAAGTTACAGCCGTTACCCGGGATAAAAATTTTATTATGAATGAATTAAAGTTTTTTTTTCTTCTCTTACAAAGGGGTGTGTTCCTTCTAATCACAGGTGCTAGGTGGAAAAAGAACTTGTCAGAGGTGGTCTTGATTTCAAATCTGGGGTCTGCACAGTCTTAGACCGAGTGATGTGATGAGGCCGGAGTCGGAAGAGGCTCTCTAAGACTGTTTTGAGACAACTGTGTGGGAAGTGTTTTTGTGATGACCACAGGGAGGACATCAATGGCCTCTCAGACTGCATTACGGACTATATAAACTTCTGTGTGGAGTACACCGTACCCACCAAGACTGTACGCTGTTTTGCAAACAGTAAGCCGTGGATTACTCCTGAAATAAAGGCTCTCCTCAAGGACAAAAAGGGGGCTTTTAAGTCAGGAGACAGGGAGGAGATGAAGACTGTGCAGAGAGAGCTGAGGAGGAAGATCAGGGAGGGGAAGAGCAGCTACAGGAGGAAGATGGAGGAACAGCTGCAGCAGCAGAACGTCAGTGGAGTCGGGAAAGGCCTGAAAACCATCTCAGGTCACAAGGACTCCAACACTGAACTGGTTAGAGATCAGGAGTGGGTGAATGACCTGAAACCTTTCTTCAATAGATTTGAACAGCCATCCACCCCTCCCCCGACCCATTCCATCCTGCTGCAACCATCACCATCATTTGCCCCTGCCCGAACCTCATTGCCCATCCCCACCTCATTGCCCATCCCCCATCTCACCCCCCTGTACACCACTCTCTCCCCCAATTTCCAGCCACATCTCCACTCTCAGAACCACCAGTCCACAGCCCCCCTGCTCCAGCCTGTCCTTCACAACAACCCAGGTGAACAGAGAACTGAGGAGGCTAACGGTCAGGAAGGCAGTTGGTCCGAATGGCATCAGCTCCAGGCTCCTCAAGACGTGTGCAGACCAGCTCTGTGGGGTTATGAGGCACATGTTCATCTTGAGCCTTGAACTGGGGTGAGTACCACAGCTCTGGAAGACATCCTGCGTGGAACCGGTGCCTAATATCTCCCGCCCCAAGGACTTCAACCACTACAGGTCGATGGCCCTTACATCACACCTGATGAAGACCCTGGAGAGGTTGGTCCTTCAACATCTGCGCACCCTGGTGAGCTCATCAATGGACCAGCTGCAGTTTGCCTATCAGCCAGGCATTGGGGTGGATGATGCTGTCATCTACCTCATGGAGCGACCTCTCTCACACCTGGAGAGGGATGGGAGCACTGTGAGGATCAAGTTCTATGATTTCTCTAGTGCTCTTAACAGCCTGCACCTCACATCGTGGCTCCTGGATTACCTGACCAACCGGCCACAGTTTGTGAGGACACGGGACTGTGTTTCTGACCTGGTCATCTGCAGTACAGGGGCCCCACAAGGGACCGTCTTGGCTCCCTTCCTCTTCACCCTGTATACTGCAGACTTCTCCTACAACACGGCCAACTGTCACCTGCAGAAGTTCTCTGATGACTCTGCCATCGTCGGCCTCATTCCCAATGGGGACGAGGGGGAGTACAGAGAACTCAACAGGGACTTTGTGGACTGGTGCCAGTGGAACTGCCTCCAGATCAACGCGGCTAAAACCAAAGAACTGGTGGTGGACTTTCGCAGACGCAGACCCACTTCCCCCACACCGGTGAACATCAAGGGAAAGGACATTGAGATAGTGGACTCTTATAAGTACACGGGTGTTCACCTGAACAGTAAACTGGACTGGACTGACAACACACAGGCTCTCGACAAGAAAGGCCAGAGCAGACTTCACCTGCTGAGGAGACTCAGGTCTTTCGGAGTTCAGGGAGCACTCCTGAAGACTTTTTCTGACTCAGTGGTAGCATCAGCTATCTTTTACGGAGTGGTCTGCTGGAGAAGCAGCACCACGGCTGCAGACAGGAACAGACTGAACAAACTGGTGAAGAAGGCCAGCTCGGTCCTGGGCTGCCCCCTGGACCCTGTGGAGGTGGTGGGAGACAGGAGGATGATGAAGAAGCTCTCATCCCTGATGGAGAACGTCTCCCACCCCTTGCATGGTCCTGCAGTGACAGGCTTCGCCACCCGCGGTGTCTGAAGGAGAGATACCGCAGGTCCTTCCTTCTTGCTGCAGTCAGACTGTTTAACCAATCAGCTCCCAGTAGATCAGAAAACACACCAAACTGGACAATTTACTCCTACTTCTTGTGCAATAATGTTATAAGAGGTCATCTGATCTTATCTGTATTTTTATTCTTCAATTTGATTGCATTGCAATATTTATTTATGGGACAATTTGTGCAATAACATTTCATCTTTATGTGTGCTGTGTGCATACTAGTGTTCATACTGTTTATACAGACTTACATCTTTAAGCTACTGGCATTTCAACTGTTCCTTTCTGAGGCATGTTTTTTTTTTTTTTTTTAAATTATATCTTTATTTCGAATGGACAGAAAATGACCACACATCAAGCATACATATCAACAAAGGTAATAACAGATGTCCATCCGGTTTTTGTTTTAAAGTACAATAGAAAAGGGAAGAACAAAAAAAAAAAAAAAAAAAAAAAAAAGAGAGAAAACATGAAACCAAGAACAGAAACCAGGTGAGGGGGGTCACCCGCCGCCGCCATCAAAAAGAGAGACATCGAAAGACATTCACGGAAATAAACATAAGATAGTGGTACCAGTGATATTAGAAAAAGTCTGCTCTCTCGGGGGTAATAAAGACAATCCAGTTATTCCAGATCCGATAGAATTTGTCCCTTTGAATTTTTAGTTGATAGGATAGTTTTTCCATCTTAAATATTTCAAGAGTTACTCCAAACCAGTCCTTAATAGAAGGTAGAGTCGGACTCAACCATCTTCTCGTAATCGTTTTTTTGCTTGCCACCAAAAGTAACTGTAATAGTTTTATTTCACTCCTGCGTTCCAAAAAAGAGACGCGACCCAGATACAGGACCTCGAAGCTCAGAGGAACTTGAGTGTTAAAAACCTTACTTAGAGATGTCTGAATACCCCTCCAGAAGACACCTAGTTTGGGACAATCCCAAAAGATGTGGTAATGATTAGCCACAGTCGAGCCGCATTGTCTCCAGCATGGCACATGTTCCCCTTTATACCTCTCCTGATGTGGTGTCCTGAAAAACCTAATAATATTTTTCCAACAATGTTCCCTCCAGCTCATGGAGCTGGATGTTGACCACTGAAAGGACCATATATCGCCCCACGCCTCCTCAGATATCTGGGTCCCAGATTCTCTTTCCCATTTACCTTTAATGTAAAAAGTATTCTTATTACCAGCATGGGATAGAGCAGTATAGAGCTTTGAAATCGAGTTAGAAGGGGTCATGGTTAATGCATTCTTTACAATGTGAAAAAATTCTGATTCAACAGCTGAGAGGTTGACCAATTTACATTCATGGACAATATATGATCGTAACTGCAGGTATCTGTGGAAATCGTTCTGCGACAGGCCATGTTTGTCCTTCAGGGTCTCGAAGCTGTGCACAGTGTTTTTCTGAGTGAGTGAAAGGAGAGTAGTGAGACCATGGACCGACCATGATTTAAAGCTAGAGTCGTGTCTGTTAGGGAGAAAATCTGAATCATGCGCGAACCATCTGAAAGATCTCAACATTTTATATATATCACAAGTATTTATCACTTTCTGCCAGACTTGAAGAGTATGATTCACCCAAGGATTCCCCAATCCTTCCAAGCGAGCCATAAGACCCCTATCCGCTATCACTGCTTGGATGGGAAACTGTTTAGATAGGCTGGACTCCAGTTCCTTCCATCTAGCTATATATGTGTCATCACACCAGTATAGGAGGGGAGCTATTTGTGAAGCATAATAATAATTCCTTAGACAGGGGAGACCTAACCCTCCACTTTCCTTGGCCAGTTGAAGGGTGGTATATTTAATCCTTGGTTTCCGGCCCTGCCAGACAAATCTGGAGATCCATTTGTCCCACTCACTGAATTGATTATCAGACACCTCCACAGGCAAGTTCCTAAAAAGGTAAAGTAAACGGGGGAGCACATTCATCTTAACTGCACTTATCCTAGAGCTAAGGCTCAAAAAAGGGACCAAGTTCCATCTGTGTAAATCTGCTTTTATACTTGAGGATATTGGCTCATAGTTTGCCCGGAAGAGCACTGAAAGGTCTCGTGTCAGGTGGACACCCAAATACTTAATACTCTCGTTTTCCCAGTTTACTTTAAATTTCTCACGTAAATTCGCAGAGGCCACATAGTTAAGAGTCATCACCTGAGTTTTTAAAATGTTAACTTTATAACCAGATAACCTGCCAAAATCAGTCAAAGTAGACATCAATTCTGTGAATGACTTCTCCGGTTCCCCCAGACAGACCAACACATCATCCGCAAACATTGCTACTTTATGCTCTATTCCTGACATAGTAATGCCCTTGATATTTCGGTTTTGTCTAATTAATTGGCCTAGTGTTTCAATAAATAAATCAAAGAGGAGTGGCGAGATTGCGCACCCCTGCCTGCATCCCCGATTCAGAGCAAAAGCTCCAGAAAGATCACCATTTACCTTGATGCGGGCCGAGGGTCTGTCATATAACGCCTGGATTACTTTAATAAACTTCACCTGAAAACCAAACTTCCCCAGTACCTTATACAAAAAAGCCCATCTAACAGAGTCGAAAGCCTTTTCGGCATCCAGACTCCCTATAATTGATTGAGGCCCCTCTATATGAATTTGACTTAAAATGTGTAGTACTCTCCTAATATTGTCTGACGTCTGTCTCTGATGAATAAAACCAGTCTGGTCCAAATCGATGAGAACAGGCAGCAGCTTCTCCAGTCTACGGGCAAAAACAGAGGTGAACAGTTTATAATCCAAATTGAGGACACTAATTGGCCGGTAATTCCCACATTCTCGCCTATCTTTACCCTCCTTAGGGATAACAGAGATCGTTGCCTCCCTCCAGGAGGGTGGGATTTCTCCCTCCTGAAGGATGTGATTAAACGCTCTAAGTAATAGTGGGACTAGTTCTAACCTCAAGCAGCGGTACCATTGAGCATTATACCCATCTGGCCCAACTGCCTTCCCCAACTTCAGTCTGGTGATAGCAGCGTTAATTTCCTCAGCTGAGATTGGTTTTATTAAATTCTCATTCTGAGATTCTGAGAGTGAAGGTAAATCAAGGGAGCTAAGAAAGGTATCAATGCAATGTTCCTCAGAGGCACTAGGTTGTGAGTACAGATCCCTGAAGAAAACCTCAAAACATTCCTGGATCTTTTCCAATTTAGTTTCCATGACATTAGTTTTAGGATTCCTGATTTTGTGTATTGTACTTTCCTCCTGTTGTTTACGTAGTTTGTACGCCAGATATTTTGCTGATTTCCCTCCTATCTCATAATATTTTTGTCTCAGGAAGGTTAAGTTCTTCTGGGCCTCCTGTGTGTAAATATCATTAATTTCACCCTGTAATTTCCTAATCTCCTGCTTAATAGCGGTGCTTGGGTTGTCAACATCTGCTTGTTGCTTCAGCTTTAAATTTGACTGAAGCTCAGCTAGTTTTTGCCCTTTGATTCTCTTCAGGTAGGAGGTAGTGGAGATCAATTTACCCCTCATTACAGCTTTAAGCGTATCCCATAGTATAGTCGGTGACACCTCCCCTGTGTCGTTAATTTCTAAAACCTCTTTAATGTCTTCCTTTATTTTAGATACTATGGCAGGGTCATTGAGTATATGCGAGTTGAGTTTCCACAGAGTATTTCGATTTTTCCTTGCCACCTGCAGAGAGACATATATGGGGCTATGATCAGAGAGATCCCTTGTTAGTATGTCACAGTCTCTAATCCTAAATCTATCCACAGTAAACATAAAAAAGTAATCCAGTCTAGCATAGACTTTAAATGAGCTTGAATAGTGTGTGTATCCTTTGATAGATGGGTACCGCTCTCTCCATACGTCTATTATCCCCATTTCCACCATATAGGAGTTTATTTTCTTCAAGAGTGGGTTAGTCTGAGTCGTTGGATTAGAGGAGTCTAGTTTGGGAACAAGCCTAAAGTTGAAATCCCCCCCACAGATGACCGTGCCCGGAGAGTCCAACATCAGATCAAAAATGTTCCTATAGAAAACCCAGTCACTCCCAGGCGGGGCATACACATTTAATATTGTGATTTCAGACCCCTCTATCTTGCCCGTTATCCTAATAAATCTGCCCTCATCATCACTGACTTCTGAGATATGTTCGTAGTTAAGTGCACCAGAGATAAGCGTAGCCACACCCCTTTTATGTTTAGATTTGACGGATGAGGAAAAAACGTGTCTAAAACCTTTCCTTTTCAACCTCAGATGGTCCGCTTGGTTCATGTGTGTCTCTTGAAGTAAGGCAATGTGAGCTTTTTCTTTCTTTAGTTTAGACAGTATCTTACTCATCTTTACCACATTCAAGACCCCATTCACATTAAAAGAAATTATTTTCACTGGCTCACTCTGCATGTCGTTGTATTAACTGAGCACACCACAACCCGGCAGCGGCAGGCAGACCCCCCTCGGAACAATAACAAGTACCATGAATAGAAAACAAACAAAAATAGTTGGTACATAACTGAAGCATGAACACTCCTAGCCACACTTCCAGCAGTGGACCACTTCCACTGCTTCCCTTTGTCCTTGAAGGAATACCCCTATTTACTCCCTGAGGTAGGGGGCCTTCCACTGTGATGGCGCCCTTAGAAAAGAGAATCCCCACCCATTTTAACTCGACAACCGTTGCATCTCACCATGTCGTCCAGAACATAACATCATATCAGTTCTCTTCCCGTCTATATACTTGCAGCCTCTCCTTGTAGCCTGCAGCTCCCTGGTTCTGCCGCGGCCGCCGACCCCCGACCCGACTCCAAGACGACCATCTCTGTAGTTTCTCTCTAAGAGTAGCCGGTGGTTTAATCACAGTCACCGGGAACCCCCGACTCGCCAGGTCCGCTGTCGCTTCCTCCACCGAGTTGTAGGTTTTCGCTCCATCCTCATAGAACACCTTCAGACGAGCTGGATAGAGGGTCCGGAACCGCAGATTCTTGTCCTTCAGGATCCTCCGTGCATCTGCATACTCTTTCCTCATAGCCATGATCTCCGGAGGGTAGTCATGGTCAACATTTATTTTATTATTGTTCCACATAAAACCTTTTTTCTGCCACGCGAGCCTCAGCACTTCTTCTTTGACTGTAAAGCACAGAAATTTTACCAGGATCGATCTGGGCTGGGACCCGACTGGAGGGGGAGATGATAGTGCTCTATGTGCCCTCTGGATCTGTAGTGCTGTTGAAGGGGGGATGTTGAGATTCTCCCGAAGTATTTTCTCCACAAAGTGGGTCATGGTTTGTGAGCTCGATTCCGCTCCTTCCGGGACCCCGTACAGTCTGAGTGACTCCTTTCTTGAGTAGGCCTCCAGCGATGCCAGTTTAAAGTTCAGTTTTTCTTGCGATGTTACAAGCTCAGAAACTATTTCGTCAGTTGTTTGCAGCTGATCTTCATGCACAGCAACCCTGGTTTCTATCTCGTTGAGCCTGGCGTTTGTTTTGTCCAGCTCACCTCTAATGACCTGCAGTTGTGACTTTGTGTCTTTTCGGAATTCTTTCACCTCTCTTCCAACTCCTCTTAGCTCTGTCAGTATCAACGTCAAGCTTACCGGACCGTCCTCGTTCTCTGTACCGGTATCTTCAAAGCTCGGAGCGGGGGAAGCGCCGCGGCTAGCCCCGGGGGAGCTAGCGTTAGCTTCCTCCGTTAGCTGCATTTCCTCGTCTTCAGCATGCTCGAAAGCTGACTTTCTACCTCTTCTGTTCTTTTTGGACGTCATCTGAGCCCCTTTAACCTCGTTTTCAAGTATTTCGCCGGTCAGTTAATGCCATCCCCTTGCGACCGGAACCGGAAGTCCTGAGGCATGTTTTTTAATAGCTCTTTAATTGATGCACATTTCTTTTTCGTACTAGCTCTTGATGACCGTTTTTGATGTATGTTTTTTTTTAATCTATTTTAATTTTTTTGCACTGTGTGATTTTCTTCTGCTATCCTGCTTTGCTGCTGTAACACTGTAAATTTCTCAGCTCACGAGATGAATAAAGGATTATATTATCTTATCCAGCTTGATAGACATTGAAAAAGTTGTTTTATGTGAGAAAAGTCTTTAACTGTTGGTAAGCAACCTTTTTAATGATCTTTCCTATAAACAGTAGGTTTGATATGAGTCTGTAATTAGTTAGCAAGTGAACTCAGCGCTTGCTCCGGTCCCCGTGGCCACTAGGGGGCCCCCAAGAGCAATTAACAAAAACATCTTACTATTTTTTTTTGCATGTATGAGTCTGACTGATGATTTCTACATGATCAAAGATATATTATTGTACAAAAACACGCTTTTACGTCAACAGAGTGCTGCTGGTGTAGGCCTAGTGAGTCCTCCTGCCTCTTTTTAAATGTCAAAGCTCTGCCTCTCCTGCTGTGCAGTGTGCACTGTCACTGTACGCCCAAAGCGCAGGTAGAGTCAAAAAACATCACAAAAAAGGACATATCCTTCAGGTGCAGAAAAAAGAAAGACGAGAAAAACAATGCCAAGATAAAGGTATGTTTGTAATGTAATGAAATGGTTATCAAAGAGATTTGTGTTGCTGTAATGAGCAAATTAGCTAGCTAGTTTAAAAGTGGCAGGAATTTGCTGGGGTTGCTGGTGGTGCAGTGGAACTGGTCTTTATGTATTGCCCAGGTTCACGTCCGTTCCGCGTATCTCTCCCCACCCCCCTCTGCAATAAAGGCTGTAAAACACCTAATAGTAAATCAATAAATAGATTTTTTTTAAAAAGCAAAATGTATCTTTTAACTGGCTGTTCAAATAGCAAAATATATTAATGCCAAATGAATTTAACTTTGGCAGACTTTGCTCTCTCTGTACAAAGTCAACATTAAATAACAATCAGCTAAAAATAAAAACAGGCAATTTAAGACTAATATGTACAAGACTGATGAGATAAGATGACTTTTACAGTAAATACAAAGCTTTATCACTTGGATCATTCAACCCTCGGCCACTCTTGTAGCTGAATGTTTTACATTTTGAAATTAGGAACAATATGGGCACCCTGGACATCATTCATTGGTCTTATTTATGTTCTTGGCCACCACCATGTCTTTAGAAATTACATGTCATATGTAAAGGCTGAAGACAATGTAAACAACACTACCAGAGCAACAAGGAGTTCATAATAGGTGTGTGAATGATCAACAATCAATATTATTGGCAGAAATAGGAGGGCCCCAAAATCAAATTTTGCTTAGGGCAAATGGAGGCTTGGGCCAGCTCTGCCCTGCAGACTAGATCAGAGAAGCTGATTGTTTTGACCAACCAACAACAGACAGTCACCCATTCAGCTTCATTTCAAACTGTATTCTCACAGGTTAGGATTCACAGGCCTCATGGTTTTTGCCACCTCCAACCACACTGTGCTCTCTTCCTGTCCGATAACTCGTGTGTTCCTCACTCACTCATCTAGTTCTGCAAGACAAAGATCCTTTTTCTGAACACGTCTTAAAAAGTCACAGGGACAAACCATTGCTGATGAAGAATTTAAGAAACGAGGAGACAAATGAAGATGGCAACTCGTGCAAGAACCCGTCACGTAACTCGATCTTTTAATAGATGAATGAAACCTTTATTGCCCCGAGGGGAATTTGTCTTTAACTGAGATCCTAAAAACACAAAATACATCACAAAAAAATGTCAAACCCAAATTCAGGACAGCAAATAAAAACAAACCTTTAAAAAAAATAAAATAAACTGAAGCATCATGTGATTACATGTAGGGATTTTAAAACATCACAAAAGAGATGCAGGTAGCCACAGACAATGTTGATGACGCAAAAGTAAATATTAAGTCAAAGTTGATATTAAGATGATAATTCAATTAACTCTCACCAACAAGCCATGTTAAAGCACAAAGCATTGTCATACTGTATGATAGAAGATCCTTTCAGGTCGCCTCCTCTCTCTATGTGGAAGCAGCATAAAGACATTTGGCTCCAGCTCTCTTCTTACAGCTTCAGGTCAACTCTACAACTTCTTGGCAGTTCAGATCATCAGAGGCCTCATTCTGTGAAGACAGTATTTACAGTCATCATGTGGTCACATGACTTGAGTTTTATTCCCAGAGTAGACCAACATATTCTGGATCTTTAAGCAGGAACACATCGTGATATTTGGTTGTTGGTCGTTGATAAAAGATTATTCAGCCTGTAATTTAGAAAAACGTGTTCTAGTGTTGAAGTCAAGATCAAGGCAGGACGAGAAGAGGACAATAACAGACCAGAAATATCAGTGAAAAATCATCATCGAGTGTGAAGCAGGCGAGTCACTTTCTTACTGAGTGTAACATTGGAAAAGTTACAGCCGTTACCCGGGATATAAACCTAATTATGAATGAATTGAAGTTTTTTTTTTTTTTTACAAAGGGGTGTGTTCCTTCTAATCACAGGTGTTGGGTGGAAAAATAACCTGTCAGTGGTGGTCTTGATTTTAAACCTGGAGTCTTCACAGTCTTAGACCGAGTGATGTGATGAGAGTCCAGATTGACAGACATTAAAAAAGTCGTTTTGTGTGAGAAAAGTCTCTAACTGTTGGTAAGCAACCTTTTCAATGATCTTTCCTAAAAACAGTAGGTTTGATATGAGTCTGTAATTAGTTATGACAGAACATTGAACTTAATTACTGAATTTATTTACACACTCTCAAAGTTAACATTTAAATTGGACTCACCTCACGGTGTCCTGGATTCTGTCCTTCAGCTGCTGAGGGACAAAATCAAACATCTGGTCAGTTTATTCAATGTTCATTTTAGTCATTTTGAAGACCACTGAAGGAACATGAATGACTTTTCTGCAGTGATAAAGAAAGATATGAAACATACCTGTGTGAAATGTCCTGTCTTTAACAAGCAGACCAATGACGACCATCACAAGCAAAAGAGTCAAACCACGCAGGACGATGCTCACCAGAGTCGCTGCTCCATTACACTCCACTTCTACAAAGACAGATCATTGTGTCAGAATACATTTTCCTTTTGGACACTTTAAAACCTGACAGGATTAAACTCACATCTTTAAGACTTTGAAATATGTAAAGATTAGAGAAGTCTGTGCATTATATAAATAATAATAAAAATTGTACTTGTACAGTTCGTGTCCATCAGTGTTTTGTCAGGGCTTGATACAAAAAAATATATTCAACTTTACTTGTATAAAATACAGTCTTGGTTGTTCTGTAGGCAGTGTAGAGCTACAGCTATTCTATGAGGCTCGTTTGTGAGGTTTATATCAACAAGCGAACAAATTGTTTAAGCTTTTAAGATGTCAAAGACAATAAGTCTGTGCATTATAGAAACAATAATAAAAATCATACTTGTACTGTTTCTGTCCATTCTGTCTCGGCCTTCATCTGTCTCGCTGCTTCCTATTAAACATATTTAATAAAGTTTAGGTCTTGAGTTCCTGTTCCGTTTGACTCTTTTACAGAGACAGATCATTGCTTCAGACTCTGTTTAATTTAGCGAGCGTTTTAACATGAAGGATTTCAGATGTCAGAAGTTTGTTGAGTTAAGAAAACCTTTGGAGAATCTTACTTTTACCGTTGTTCATGCTGTTATGAGCATCACTGCTGCCTATTAGAGAAAGATTTTATCTTAACTGATTTACAACAAAATATATGAGACAATATGTTGATAGAAGCAGAAATAACGTGACAATGGGAACAGAGAGAAAGAAAAGACTTTAAAATAATCTTACCTTTGACCTTTAGATGTATCGTAGTAAGAACTGGACACCCCCCTCTGTTAAATCCACAGTAATAAATTCCAGAGTCGTTTAATTCTACTGAACGGACTTTGAGAGAGATAGTAGAGTTATTGTATAACATAGTGAATTTATCACCACTGTATCCATCTTGATAGTTCACATCAGTGGTAAGACTGTAAATAGTAGAGACACATTGGATGTCAGTTCCTTTGACAACTTTCAGCCAATATCTGACTGAGTCATATTGGTCCATGCCGGAGCACATCAGTGTGGCATCTCCACCAGCCTGGACCTCCACAGTCTGAGACTCAGAACCTGAGACAGAGATCCAACCTGGAACAAACAGATGAGTGACCGAGATCTTAAGAGTCAGAAGCTGAAGGTGAAACACTTCTCTTCACACGAGCTAGCAAATACGAGATAAGTGGATAAAGATGCATGTAAGGAGGATAAATCAAACAATATGAAACATATGAATGATGTGACAAATGATGAAACACTTACTGAGGCTGCAGAGGAGGAAAGCTTTTATCAGTGTATGGTTCATCGTGGTGCGTATGACTGTGGCTTTGAAATGTCCGCAACTTGAAAAGATAGCAGCAGAAATCGGGCAAAGAGGAGGGGCCTTTGATGTCACTTATCCTGTTCCTGCATCTGATGCGAGACATGTTGCATCTAAATTAAGTTCAGCAACAACCATTTAGTTTCGAAAGCCATATTTGAAATGAGGCCCCAACCAAAGTTCAAACATGCTCTGTGCACAGATAAATAAAAAGGTGTTTTCCTTGTACACTTTAAAGTAAATGTATGATGACGTTGAAACCACCAACAATCAGCAGAGAAAAGCTGTAGATCTTTAAAGTATGTTTTACAGTTTGCTGATGGGAATATTTTGAGTAAAAAAGTTGATTTCCTTTTTTATAAAAGAGATGCAGATAGACACTGACAGTGCTGTTTTAACTAACTCTAATGGGTGTCAATCAATTAACCCCATGTGAACAACAATATCCACTCAACTAAGTTGGATTGACTCGGAGGGAGAGGACAATACCACTCAGCAGGTTCTCTCAGATACTTCTGGTGTTCTGCATGGTTGAAGTCCTTGAGCCAGTTTAGCTTCTTTTGTTGTCAGATTAAACAGCAGAGGAGGGAAAAGAACATAAGAGAGATACTGCTGATCCTGGTTCTGTTCCCTTCAAAGACTGATGTTTGATCATGTTGGACACGTATGTATAACTTCTTCACCAGACTGAACCTCTACAGAGTGAGACTCAGAAACTGAGATCCAATCTGAAACAACAGAACAAAACAGAAACTGAAGGAACAAACACTTTCATAGATTTAAATATTTATAGGATTAGTCATTAAAAACAACTTAATTAGATGGATATAAAGTCAGTACCCACTTAAGCAGAGATTCAATACCAGGCTATTGTTCATGTGTATACCAATGTGGCTCTGCTTGCACCTGTGTGTGCTTTCAATGTTAGGAGGCCTGGTGATGTCTTACATTTCCTCTGTTGTTGCTTGAACTGACCCTATTTATATTTTCAGGAAAAGAACTGCTAATGCAGCATGTAAGTGAAGCTTAGGATCAGCTTCTTTGAATTTTTTTGTATTTAAGGTCAGGACAATCGTTTTTTAAAAACTATTGTAAAAATGATCTCAATGAAAAGGCATGTTCTTTAAAATGCAAATCCAGGAACATTTCTCTAAAATATTCTAGTTCATATCAGAACTGAAAGCTTCAAGACAATATTCCAAATAACTTTGAGAAGCAATAATCCTTTCTCCTCACCCGTTTTACCATAACAATGTGACCACCTCTCAGTATGTCGGATATGTAAGGCACCACGTGAACATGTGTTTGAAGCAGGACAAATGTGTAATTGTGAAGATGTGAGTGACTTTGAGCCAAATTGGGATTGCCGGACGACTGGGTCAGATCGTCTCTGACTCCAGAGGTTATTTGGGGTGTTCTCCGTCTCCAGGTGGGTCAGTACTTTCTACGTCAGTGGAAACCAGTGAACTAGTGAAAGCATGTTGAGTTTGGCCCCTGTGGTCTGATTCAACAGAAAAGCCAAAAGTTTATGATGGCTCTGATAAAAGGTGTCTTTCCATCGAGTGACACAGAGGGCATTTTTGCACGGAAGCAGAGTGCTTCACCTTTGTTGACACCTTTGATCTACCAGGCCTCTCGGTTTGACTTAAGACCACAGTGAGCTGTTAGTTCCTGTTGAAGTGTTGTGTACATTTCTCACACCTTGAATGGTTAGACACATCTATATCTAACACTGGATATTAGAGATATCCAGTGTCAAATACATCTTTAATGACCCCTCCTCCATCAACCTCTAAACCTATTCTTTTTGGATCAACAGACTTTGACTGAAAGAATGCAAATGGAGATTTAACACTTTACAGTAGCCATCAATCATCAGTTCTTTATTTAGAGCACAGATTGGTTAACTCTCACCAACAAGCCGTGCAAAAGCACAAAGCATTGTAATACTGTATGATACAAGACCATGTCCAGCCACCTCCTCTCTCTATCTGGTAGTAGCATAGACGACATTTGGCTCCGGCTCTCGTCTTTTGGCTTTAGGTCGAAATGTCACTGCTGCGTAGTTCAGTTCATCAGAGGCCTCATTCTGTAAAGAGGGTATCTACAGTCATACTTCATACGTTCAAAACACAGGCAGATGAGAGAGTCTGCATGGAGCAGCAGAACATGAAAATAGACATGTTGTTCAAACATTACCGATTGTCAACGTACTTTAGGAGACGCATACATTACATATGAACCCCACCAAGGGCATAATATGGGACCTGTAAGGCTTGGTCTACTCTGTTAAATTGGTTACATTTAATATATTTTTGTTGACTACTCACATTAACTCAAATGTTTCAAACAGTCATCGAAGCCAGAGAAAGTCATTTTATTTAACGGGACTTGTCTAGTCGTCCCTGCTGCCATGACAGAGTCACCATGGCAGACAACATGTTAATTGTTGTCGTAGAAACACCGAATGATATTTAAAAGGTCGCTGCAGAAGGAAGCAGAAATTGCTACTGAAAGCTGCTGTACTATTGCTGTGATAAAAACATCATTTAAAATTGTACTTAGATACAGTAGCTCGTCAGGAAACATATTCTCCTCCTTAGGTCAAATTCTCACGTTAGTTTATTATCAGGGATGGCGGTTGTGGGGAGTAGCAGAGAGAACTCCCATGATTCCCCACCAGCCTCTACGTCATCTTTTTTTTATTGTTTTTGCTTGACAGCCCTCTGGTGGTTGACTTTACATACTGTGCCTTTAATGTATATGGACAACATGTATATGTATGTCTATAATCACACACATATTTTAGGCAATCATTAAATAAACACCAATGAACAAAATGTCAATATTATACAGCACAAACTGTATAAAGGTCAAAGCAGTTGTATTTACCTCAGTGTGTGCCTGATTCCGTCTTTCTTCAACAGCTGAATGACAAAATAAAACATTTTTATCAGAGGTTAGAGTTCACTCAACATTGTTTTTGGTCAACTTAAAGACCATCAATAAAGAGAAAAAGTAAATATTATACAATTGCAATAAAAAGTACATCATGAAACATACCACTTTGAAGTTTCCTAATTTTAATCATCAGACCGATGACGACCATCACCAGCAAAAGAGTCAAACCACCCAGAATCACGCACGCCAGAGTTTGTGCTCCATTACGCTCCACTTCTACAAAGACAGATCACCGTGTCAGAATACATTTTCCTTTTGGAGACCTTAAAACATGACAGTTTGTGCATTACAGAAATGACAATACAAATTGTACTTGTACCATTAGTGTCCATCAGTGTTGGGCTTGTGACTGAAAAAAACGAATATTTTACTTGATTTATAGAAAGTCCAGTCTTGGTTGTTCTGTAGGCACAAAGCTACAGCTATTCTCTGCTGATCGTTGGTGGGTTTTATGTCCACAAGACTTGCGTTGTTGGTTGTTGTTACTGCTGAAGTGGGTTTAAGATTGTGTTTTTTTTTATTTTTTTTTTTATTTAACAGTAGAAAGAGTCCTAGTATCGGGACATATCCACACAGGTGAAAAACCTGGGCGTGATTTTAGACTCTGAGCTGACTTTTATTCCACACATCAAGAACATCACCAAAATAGGTTTTTATCATTTAAAGAACATAGCCAGAGTCCGCCCCATTCTCTCTCGGGCCAACACGGAGACGCTAATGCATGCTTTTATCACCAGTCGTATCGACTACTGTAACGCCCTGCTCTCTGGTCTTCCTAAAAAGAATATTTCATGCCTACAACTCCTACAAAATTCAGCAGCTCGTGTCCTGACGAAGACCAGAGGGCGGGCTCACATTACTCCGGTTTTAGAATCACTGCATTGGCTCCCCGTGTCTTTCAGGATCGATTTTAAGGTTCTTTTAATGGTTTTTAAGTGTATTAATGGTCTTGGGCCTTCTTATCTGTCAGAATTGCTTTTACCATATGAGCCCTCGCGGTCCCTGCGCTCCTCCGGCAGAGGTCTTTTAGTCATCCCAAAAGTCAGGACACACACCCACGGCGAGGCGTCCTTCAGTTTTTTTACGGCCCTCGCCTCTGGAACAGCCTGCCGGAGGACCTCAGGGCCGCAGAGAACGCTCATATTTTTAAGAGCAGGCTCAAGACCCACCTTTTTAGTCTAGCTTTTAAATAATATTTATTCATTTTATCTGTTATGATTTTAGCATTTTATGTTTACTTATATCTTACCATCATTCTATTGGTTTTAGCTTTATTCAGTTTATTGTTTGGCCTCATTTTAAAAGTTTTATGTATTTTACGTCTCTTGCCAGTGTTTCCTCCGAGGGAGCCCTCTGTGTCGGGAGCAGTGGAGGGCTGTGGCTGCCTGGGCGCCGTCCTGCGGTGTCTGGGTGGAGGTCAAGGGTCTCGGCCCCGCCTCCCCTGGGCACCCTGTGATGGTGCCCCTGATGGCCGCGGCCGATCTGCCGCTCTCGATGCAGACGGCTCCTCTTTGGCGTTTACTTACCTGGTTCATCCGTACTCAGCCTTCTGTCCATATCATTGATGCTGGTGTGTGTGCATGTGTGTGTGTGTGTTTAGGTCTGCGCGTGTGTGTTGGAGCATGGGGTGACTGTGAGTATGAGTGTGATACTGTTTGTATGCGTGGGGGGTGGGGGGAGGGTGGGAATGATTTTAATGTGATTTTAATGTAATGTTAACATGTAAAGCACTTTGTGCTACTTTTTAAAAGTATGAAAAGTGCTTTATAAATAAAGTTTGATTTGATTTGATTTGATATCTTACAACAATGTTCTTGTTTTCTTTCTTCTGGACAAAACTAAAGTAATGGGAATATTTCCAGCCACAGAATGTAACTTTGGAAGCTGCCATCATCACTGCCAGGTATGCGTGACAACTGCCCATCAGAAAAGAAGCCCAGGAAAACGGCAATCTTGGTAATCATAAAGCTAGATCCCTTTCTACTTTGCTGCATGTGCCATTAAATTATTCTGCAGATTTTTGCTTTTAAATCAGAAGTGGAGTAATAACAATAGACCTGAATAGTGATGACTTATTTTTGTAAGCCAACCCGGAAGTAACTACGCTACAAGAATTCACCGATGGGATTTTTACATTGGATTTTGGATCGTTGCAGAAAATAAGCTCCGTGTCAAACACACATTTCTGATGTGTAGCAGTTTTGTTCAGCTGAAAAGCTAACGTTGTGCTATAGTGAACAACACAGCGGTTGGTTTATTATGACGCCACGACTGTCATGGCTTATTGATCTAATTTGCGGTTTTGACAAGCTGGCGAGACTTTAGCTTAATAAGTAGTTTATTAACATAATATTAACAAGAGCCCTGAAAAACATGACTACAGGTTGTAAGGAGGATTAATGAGAGAGTTCCCGACATGATGACGTTAATGTCCCCGACAACCACTGTCGTGTCATGTAGCCACTTGTTAGCAACAGCCATTTTGAGTTTGCGCAAAAACTTTAAAATTCACGAGTGGGTGGTCTTATCTAACGTAGTTTATCTCGTTTGGCAACATGTCAACATCTCTTAAGCTAAAACTGATTTCAGGTGACTTATCACAAATCCATTCAAAATCCACATTGACTTTTAGAGTTAGGAATCCATGACGCTAAAATGCTAACTCACTTCCAGGTTTTAGGACTCATTCCTGTAGCACTCTATAACAGTAAGGTTGTAACTGTGAAATTATTACTGGATTTGTAATACTAATTTCTTACATTACTCATTAAAAGTAATTCTATTAATATAAAGTGTTAGTAGGAATGCGTACTGCCCAACACAGCTGTCCATTCTGTCCTCGCCTTTGTCTGATCGATTCCTAACTATTAAACATATTTTAAAAAAGCTTGCTGCTTCAGACTCTGTTTTTCTTTTTGGAAACTCCAAATTCAATGAAATTTGTTGAAGAACAAAATAAAGAGAATCTTACTTGTACCATTGTTGTTCATGCTGTTATGAGCATCACTGCTGCCTATTAGAGAAATATTTTATCTTCACTGATTTATATCAAAATATATGAGAAAATGTTGATAGAAGCAGAAATAACGTGACAATGGGAACAGAGAGAAAGAAAAGACTTTAAAATAATCTTACCTTTGACCTTTAGATGTATCGTAATAAGAACAGGACACCCCCCTCTGCTAAATCCACAGTAATAAATTCCAGAGTCGTTTAATTCTACTGAACGGACTTTGAGAGAGAGAGTAGAGTCATTGTGTGACATAGTGAATTTATCAGCACTGTATCCATCTTGATAGTTCACATCAGTGGTAAGACTGGTAATAACAGAGACACATTGGATGTCAGTTCCTTTGACAGCTTTCAGCCAATATCTGACTGGGTCATGTTTGTCCGTGCCGGAGCACATCAGTGTGGCATCTCCACCAGCCTGGACCTCCACAGTCTGAGACTCAGAACCTGAGACAGAGATCCAACCTGGAACAAACAGATGAGTGACCGAGATATTAAGAGTCAGAAGCTGAAGGTGAAACACTTCTCTTCACACGAGCTAGCAAGTACGAGATAAGATGCATGTAAGGAGGATAAATCAAACAATATGAAACATATGAATGTGACAAATGATGAAACACTTACTGAGGCTGCAGAGGAGGAAAGCTTTTATCAGCGTTTGGTTCATCGTGGTGCGTATGACTGTGGCTTTGAAATGTCCGCAACTTGAAAAGAGGACCATCGGGCAAAGAGGAGGGGCCTTTGATGTCACTTATCCTGTTCCTGTATCTGATGTGAAACATGTTGCACCTAAATCATGTTCAACAAGCATTTAGTTGCTTGGCCCTTTAACAAATGTTTCAAAAGTATTTTTTGAAATGAGGCCCCGACCAAAGTTCAAACATACAATGCTTTGTGCACACACACACACAGTGTATATGTACATATATATATATATATATATATATATATATATATAAAAAAGGTGTTTTCCCTGCACACTTTAAAATAAATGGACTTAACAGGAAAATATTGTCAGATGTTAAAATGTGTTTTAAACACTTCAATAGTATGAACACTTTAAAGTATGTTTTACAGTTTGCTAATTGGAATATTTTGAATTAAAAAAAGTTGATTTCCTTTTTTATAAAAGAGATGCAGGTAGACACAGATAGTGCTGTTTTAACTAACTGAACAGTGTGACACCAAACCTGACAGTGGGATTGACGAGAAGGGAGAGGAAAATACCACTCAGCAGGTTTTCTCAGATACTTCTGGTGTTGTGCAGGGTTGAAGTCCTCGAGCCAGTTTAGTTTCTTCTTTGTCAGATTAAACAGCAGGGGAAGGCAAAGAACATAACAGAGATACAGCTGATCTTGGTTCTCGAAATACATGTCCATAATTATGTTGGATTGAGTTCAAGGGAGACAACATATCACTCAACAGGTGTTCTCAGATACTTCTCGTGTTCTGCCAGGCTTTTCCCCAATCCCCACTCTGTGGTCTACAGAGTCTCTGTGGGTCCATTCTGTGGGCCCTCTCTGGATCTGTTTCTGGAGCGTAGAAATGAGCAGATTGCTAGAGAAATACAAGATCCCACAGGTAAAGAGAGAAAACATGAAACATGTTGCCTTGTCTTTCTGAGAATGATTTGTTGTTCATTTGGTGCCTGTTTTGATGTAAGGCTTATAAAGTGATGAAAAACAGGATTATGAGTCCTTATATCATGTTGTATTTGGAAATTGACTGGATGCTTTGTATGTTTTGTTGTCTGACGTCCTGTCTGGTTAGTCAGTCTACAGCAACAATGATTGACTAAAGCAGCAGTGAACTACAGCGCAGTGCGTGGTGTTGACAGGCCGCAGTGTGCATGAGGAGTACTTGACCCAGTTATTCCTTTGTGTGGTGGAATTTTTGTAATTACTTCATGTGTAATGTTAATTAACAGTTCCTGATGTCAGTCAGACCTGAAACAGTTCAGCTTTGTCTTGAGACCAAAGACAGCTTAGAAAGTCTTTACAGTTCTCTCTGATATTTGCAGGGATGTTTGGGAAAACTTATTGTTCACTCCAAGCTCCTGGACGTCACAGATTGTTGTAGATGGGTCAATGTGACATGACCCTGATAATGATATCTTTTTGAAATGCATTTGCAAGTGTCCAGGAGTGATGTTTTACCATGACACTGAACCACAGGTGTGATGCTGAATCATATCTCCTGCAGTATTCACCTGATGTATAAACTTTCATCAACGCGAGCCATCCGAGTCTGGAGTCTTATTGGAGTCGAGTTTTGATAATATCCTCGACACTTTGCCCAATCAAACCACGGAGGAAAGCCTTACTTGACTGCATGACTTGCTTCGGCATGGATTCACATTCTGTTTGATTGTCAAAAACTAGATGAGATTTTACACATGTACAAGACAAGATCAGCATACGAGTCAAAGTTGATGCTCTGTTCTATTGGAAGATGATAATGCCATGTTGGTTTTTCTGACTTATGATCTCAGTGCTTCTGCTTGGGAAAACATGGATGCCTGCAGTTAAATGATGCAGTAGCATGTAGCTACATGTAGCTTAACTGAAGAAGCCTATGTTAGCTAACAGAGACAGGAGGAGCAGGCAGCTACAAGCTCTTAAAGACTTCTATCATGAAAACAAAACAACTGATGATTATGGAACATTTCACACAACATTACAAAAGAGTTAAAAGTAACAAACACGTTATTCTGCTTACAGTACCTGTTATATTGCTGTGATGTCAATTCCACCGTCTTGCCAGGTTTTCGATGAATGGCCGTTTCATGTTCCTTGTACTTTTGTGTCCTGCAGTTCGAAAGGTTTATACATGTGCTATCTTTGGTTTTCACTCATTTGACACCCACAGCAACGCCTCTGAAGTTCTCAATGATGCATTTGCACACATGAAAACAGAAACTGTCATGTCTGTGAAGTAGAGAGAAAAGAGGCAAAAAACCAGCAGAAACAGCGAATGTGTTCTGACAATTTATTTAGCACCATCCTTCATCTTACAAACCTGCTGGGTTTTTTGATGCTTGTGGTTACACCTAGATACTAGTCTTCCTGTGGTTGCAATGAAATGCTTGCTGGTTAGGGTTAATGCTTTGTTTTTTTCCCCAGAGCATCTGTACACATTTCAAGCTGCATATCTTTCACCTCACCCCATCTCTATTTTCAGATCTGTGCTTGGGGGTCTGTACTTTCGACTTCAGGAAGTCTTGCTTTGTTTACAATTTGACAGTAGTCCAAGCTGGACAAATCAGTCATCTGTCATATGTGCAGAAAAAAACTGATGGTATGGAAAAACCGGAGGATCGCAATGCAGGATTATGATACACCATGCAGCTCTTCGAGCTGTACTTAGCTAACCGATCAAGCAAAACATGCCAAACACAACAGAGAAGAATACTTAATACCATGCAAGTCTGCGTCCCGACAACATCCACCCTCCCCAACTTAAAGGATGCGTGGGAGTATAAGAAGTCACTGCAACTGTCATTAAAACACACATTTGTCACATATAAGCAAAGAGATCTCAGCCTAACATCAGCTGATGAGTATTCAATATGTTCTTTGAACTTGAAGTGTGGTTGATGTCCCGGACTTTTACCTTTACTGATTAATCTGACCACATCTCATTTAAGGACCAATCAGGGAGCAGGAAGTGTACTCCCTGCTTACACGATGTGGGTGCTGCATGGAGACATGTTGGTCTGATACGTGCAATGAAAGAGGAGTTAGCTTGGACCGGTTATAATGTTAATAAAAATACAAGTTGCACCACCCTGCATGCAAAGGACAACACAAGGCTTACAGAAAGAGTTGTTATTGTTGGTTGTTGGTAAACCTCGTTGGAAACGAGGTTTCCACCTGATGAGTTTCTTCCTAGTTGCACATGTTCTTAATCAAGAGATAACTTCACATTTTAAGAGAAACAAGTGTTTGTGTTGTCAGACAGGTGGGGTGTGAACTTGTGAAGAGAGCTCAAGGCCAGTCTTCCTGTGGTTGTCACTTTGAAACTAATTTTACTACAATGGAAAATAACAGCGGGGGAGGAGGCTAAGACACACACACACACACACACACACACACACACACACACACACACACACACACACACACACACACACACACACACACACACACACACACACACACACACACACACACACACACACACACACACACACACACACACACACACACACACACACACACACACACACACACACACACACACACACACACACACACACACACACACACACACACACACACACACACACACACACACACACACACACACACACACACACACACACACACACAAAGCAACAAATAGAAAAAAAGACAGACATTGAGAAAAATAGCGAAAGAAACACGACTCTTTTAAAACATTTGAACCAAACTCGTAAGGCACAATATTGATGTCCTCGTGTTTGATTCACTCGAGCTGCATTGACTGTTCACACAGCCATTGTCTCACTTCTTACAGACTGGAGTTCATCCTCCAAGATCTTAATCTGTCATCAACAAACTCACTGTGCCATGATGTAACCACATAACAACAGAGAAGGCAGAATCACAGTTTATCATGAACAAATACTACATCCTCTAGGGGGCAGTAAAGATCTGTCTGTCTCTTTAAAGTGTAGGTTGACTTACAGTGTGGATGATTTTACTGACGTTTGATATAACTGCATAGGTTTTTTTTTTTTCAAATGTTATATTTTGGAGGACTGGTGTTTTGAGGTGTCTGTGGCTCAGTGGTAGAATCTGTCCTGTGTTCATTGACACTCTCGGAGTTTAAGTTCCTTTCAGCTAAATCAGTACCTCGTGCTAAAAACCTCCCACACACCACAACACAGTGCACAGGGTAAAAAAAAGCATATGCTCAAACAATTTCAAAGAGTAAAAAAATCTCTATTCCTTTCCTACAGAAACCACCACGACTCTTAGAAGTGGAACGTTTTTGCAACTTCTTTATCAAAAAAGCATCCTCAGCCACAGAAAATTGATCGTTGTTAAATACCAAATACAGTTGTAAGGCATTCATTGTATTATCCTTATGGCTGTAAGTCAATGAATGTGCATGTGAAGTGTCAGAGTGCTACGAGTGGTCACATGACTTGACGAAACTCTGGCCGTGGTTCATTCTTGGCACCAAAAACATTTAAATAAATATTGAGATACATTTTAATATTGAACTTATCTGTTATTCATTAATAAAGTTATGTCAGCTCACACTGCATGGTTGATTAATTACACACGATCAAAGCTCCTGATTTATGTGCTTACACTGGATGATCTGATCATCTGACACGACTATCAGACTGTAAGAGTTAAGTCAGATCTGTATTTTAGTGGTGCCATTGCGCAGCGTTAGAGACGCTCTCACACGTCACCAACAAACAGACTTATGCAGCTTAATCATAACTAAAATATTCCCCGTCAGCTTGAGCTCCGCAGCCATCTCCTGCCAACGTTTCTCTCCTTCCAAATTTCCATGATAGGAGAGCGAGGACGCATTTAAAAGGCTTGCCTGCTGTTGCCATGGTGATTTCAGACACTTTCTGCTAGTTTGTATAGGCGTAATCGGTGAATCAAACAACACAACCTGAAGTAGGGGATTTAGCACGTGGCTGCGCTCTCACTGTGTGAGTGTTTGCGGAAGCTCGACCAAAACTTCCGACAAGCCTGAAATTCATTCAGCTGGTTAGTAGCTGCTAATCATGAACTATTTTAGGCCAATTAGGTCCAGATTTTAGTGCACTAACTATACTGGAGAGAAATGTCCCTGTGCTCACCTGAATATACGAGTGATTTCATGTTTCCACGAACTTGACTATTTTTGTTTGGCAGGTTCTTTTTTGGGTTTTTTTTGTCTTTGAGAGACAGGACAGTGGTGGATCGAATTTAAACTCAGGGAGGGAGGGGGGCGAGCGAGAGAGAGAGAGAGAGAGTTTTAGATTTTGTTCTCGTGTATTTGTCTTCTGCTGAGTCTGCAGGTGTTGGAAATGTCACATGCGTTGGCCTACTTTGGCACCAATCAAATGTAACACCATTTTTTTCTAAGATGCCCATTTGAGTCTCAAACGGATCAGTGCTTTAAAAGTATTTGACAATGCATCTGTTAATGATCCTCTGTGGAGTATGTAAGTCTCTTATACGATTTTGCCAACGTATTGTTTGATTTAATGCTTAAAATAAAATGGGAGCTAATTGTTTTTGTCTTCTTTAATCTAGTTCACCTGTCATCTGTTGACTGTTTGTCAGCGATCCAACAGGACACCGGAGTTGTAGCTGCCACTGTTGGAGAGAACGTGACTTTAAAATGCTTCTATGACAGCAAGGTGTCGGTGCACTTCTCCTGGTACCGCCAAATTCCAGGCCGTGGACTTGAGCTCATATCTACGGTTTACAAGTATGATAAGCCCTCCAAAGTCTTCCCCTGGATGAAGAAGAACCCTCGTTTCTCTCTGCAGAGGACGGAAGCCGCCAATCATTTACACATCTCAGACGTCCAATTCTCAGATTCGGCCTCGTACTTCTGTGGAAGCTCACACTCCAACATAGTGGAATTTGGAGATGGGGTCTTCCTGAGTGTTAAAGGTACGGTGCTTTTGTTTGATTTTTGACTGTAGATCAAATACAGAAGTGAGTAAAAATCTGCTCTTTTCTTTAGTGACTTAAAACTTTTTTTTTCTACTACACAGATGGCTAATCTTAGCCAATAAACAATAAATAAATCTAAAATACTTTTGGTGAAAAATGTAAAAAAAATAAAAATAAAAAAAAAGGCAGTTTCGGCAGTGTGCTTTTTATTGCTTTGTCTGACACCTCTATATATGTATGTGTATGTATATATATATATATATATATATATATATATATATATACACACACACACATACACACACACCTGCTGGCAATAAAAATAATCAAATCTAATAACTGATTGATTAAAAAAAATTGTAAAAAATTTGCATAGAGAAAAAGTAAAAAATTGATTGATTGCTTTTGGGCTAGTTTGCTTTTGCAAGGTTTTAAAGCGACATCAATATAAATCACAGTCTGTTTCAAAACTGAAAAAAAATCCTCATGAGAAGATTTGAATGTTATTTTTGTCTCTTTAAATTACCATAAAGCCACATGGGAATATAGGACACAGTGTAGTCTCAGGGGAAAAAGACTTACACTGTCTTTCTGTGTCCTGATTTCCATTGCGCTCAGGAAAGTATACAACATGCAGTTTCCGCCCAGCTATGTAGATCTTTCTACCATTTCTTTTCAATCCAGCTAATACTGTAAAGATAGTTAAACTCTCAGCCTATGGTAACACTGATAGTTGTAAAGTAAGGTCTCACAGCCAGTAAACCAATTTGCCCAAGGTCGCACTGCTCACTTCCTCATGTCACTCGGCCACCAGCAACGCCGGGCCCCTTGAAAAGATTACACATTGGGCCCCTACCAAAACTAACAATGGAGAATTTATATATCCACACCACCATCACACAAACGAGCTGTTCAAACTTGAAACAGTGCTGCTTTGTTTTACACCCTGACCATGGGAGATTAAACTGTAATATTTCCACATAGTTAAAAAACAATATACACTTTGTAAAACACACCTTACAGACATTTGAACCATTTCAGCAGCATTGTTTGAGAGAGGCCACATTTTTTTCCAGAAAGGAATTCTGAACGTTTGGGTTTTTTTTTTAGACAATTTAAATTAACTTATTGCAGTTATAACAAGATAAAACCCAGCCTCCCCTCCCCACATGGACCCTAAGTATTCAGTAACACTTGACACACTATGACGCCCGTGGCCTGAAACTGAGGAGTCATTTTCAATCGTTAAAGTCTATCAAGTTAAAAGGATACTAGGTTTTCTTAAAATGCATGATTATGACCAAAGGAGTGAAATAATATGTAAAATGAAATAACATTCACAATGAATAGAAGTGAGTTTTCAATAGTGTTATGTGCAGTGGCTGGCGGCTGCTCTTGGGCTTATGAAGGCATTTTATACTTTTAAGTGGTTAGTCATATCTGAAGTAGACCGCTTCTTTGTTTAACATATTTGTTAAAAGAAAACAATTTATTGTAAATACAAGAAAAGTATTCTTTTTATTTGACTGATTCTTTAATTTTTTTTTACCCCTTCTGTCAATTGTAGGAGCCAGCATTAAAGAGATAGACCAGGGACCGGCATCTAAGAGCATCCAGCCAGGAGGCTCTGTGACTCTGAACTGCACAGTCCACACTGGGACCTGTGATGGAGAACACAGTGTTTACTGGTTCAGACAGGGATCCCACAAAGGAGTCCTTCACACGCAGAGCAACAGGTGTAAACAAGTCTCTGCACAAGGTTCCCCTCCACAGAGCTGCGTCTACCATCTGCAGAAGGTCAACGTGAGCTCCTCTGATGCAGGGACCTACTACTGTGCGGTGGCCTCCTGCGGAGAATTACTTTTGGGCGATGGGAGCAAGTTGCTAGTCAAAGATAATGCTGAGGACGAGATGGCACAGATGAGAATCTTTGTCTATCTCTCGATCACTAGAATTGGGATCCTGTTGTTTTTTACAACTATTTGTCTTTTGGTTTACCTCAACAAACGCAGAAGAAATCCCAAATGATAGATTCTGGCTCTCCATTACATTATATTTTATTAAAACTTTTTGACAACGGCATCAAGTTAAACCAAACATAAGATACACATTCTCTCTTGTATATTACAATAAAACTAAGCTAATAAAGCTGCTGTCATTGTCATTGATGTATGAACATGTATATAACATGTTTAGGGCTTGCATTAGATTTGGTAAAATCCCCAAAAAAGAAATCTCAGTTCAGGAACTGAATATTCCAGATCTATTAATTATCACCCATTAACGGCCTGCTGAGGTTGAAATTGCAGTAAAACTTCAACATAGCTGACTCAAAGGTCCAATTCTTTATGGTAATGCTCTGGAAAAAAGGTGTTTACATGCTTCGCAGCTACTAAAATATTCCTGTTTACGTGTTAATCAGCATATAGGGGTCTTGTTCAGGTTTTTAAATAATTGAAAAATGAGCTTAAATTGGGTTATGACAATTAGAATAAAGTGTTTACATGATTCTGACGCAATCACAATTTTGTCATTATTATGATTAATACAGGAATATGGTGTGCATGTAAACGTAGTCACTGTGCAAACTCTGCAAAACCCCAACACTCCTGCAGCTTATAAATGTGTATGAGTGGAGTTAATACTGATGGACTCTTACACAGCAGCCTCTCAGTGTGTGGTGAACGTGTAGGTGTGACCTGCAGTGTAAAACTGCTTTGATGAGTCAGAAGAGAAAAGAACTTTACAAGCTGAAATCCATTTACCATAAACTCCCCTAACCACAGAGCAGCTGAACACCGCTGTTCTTTGCACACACGCTGTTAGCATTTAGGCAGAGTAACATTGTGATCTCTAAACGTGAGCTTCTTAACATGTTGGACATCTCTAAACTTCTTCTGAACATACATTTTGATCTCACAAGCAGGTTGCTGTGTTTGTTGACAGTCTCAGAGGTGAGTCACTCGGGTACTCTGCAACAAAATGAGCACATCCTGCTTGAAACCAACATACCACCGCCACGAGAGCACATGGTCTCAAATAGAAACATGACCAAACTTTACTAAAAGTATACAGTTCCCTTTTGTTTTTAAACACCACAAACCGACACAAAAAGAAGACTCAAGCGTAGAGATGTGGCCTGTTTTCTGTAACGATCCTGCAATATTAAAGTCACTTATCAGTTAAAAAAAAAAAAAAGTATTTGATTGTGGTTCAAATAGAAATCCTTTAGTTGAAATTTAAAAACCTTAGAGGAAATGCATCTGCAAATTTCTGTCTGGGAACAGAATAAATTGTTTTCGTGCATGCCTTTTTTCTGTTACTGTTCAGTATTTATCAGTGATCTGCAGAGATCTATGAAGCAGGGGCACTTCTGTGGTTTCTGCTGCAGCAGCTGAGATGACTAAAGAAGTCAATGTCACTTTTAACATTCAGCAACAATGTGCAGCCCAGTGAAAGTACAGTGACAATCTACTTGACGATTTATTCTGTTGACTCAAATCAAGCCGAGGCAGTTTGTAGTTATAAATGTGTAGAGTTTTCTTTTTAAAGGCCTCTCGTCTTTGGTCGTGACTTCAGCCTGAGCTGCTGCAGGCTGTGGCTTCTGGTGGCCAGTCTTCCTGTGTTCAAGTTCACTGAAACCTGTTCTCAGTAACTCACAGGTATTCACCACACGAGTCAACACTGATGCTGCAGCCTGAGCATTTCTGGTTAGAAGGGGCTGTTTATAGACTAGTGGGGGTTTTGAAGATGCTTTTTTTAGGTAAGAGTTTACTTTGTTTTACTGTCTAACTGTCAGTAATAACTTTTCCCCCCCTGACGCTTTTCTGAGTAATTCTGTCAATCTGCAATATTAAAGAGTTTGAAATAACATGTCTGTGTAGCTAAAATGTTTAAAACGTCTATTTTAATGTGTGAGATGGACTGGACTGACCACAACATTGTGACTTTGCATTTGAAATTCAAACTTGAAACTCCGGGCAAGTCAAAGTCAATCAGGATGGCCTTCAATTTTCTCCACACTGACAAACGTCAACTTAAGGCAGCAGTGACTCCAGATGAGTCAGAACAGCAACAATAAACTGAAGAAGTGTCTCAACGGACAACAATTCACAATAAATCCAATGTTAGAAAAGCTGGGAACAATATTTTAGGAAACGCAGCTCAAGGAAGTGACAGTCTAATCTATAGACAACAATACTGTACGAGTATCTTGAGCCTGCTTGTAAAATCCAGTTTCACAGTTCTACATATAAAGGACTGAAATGCGGAAGTCAAAGAAGGTTAGACAACAGAAAAGGCAAAACAAAGCTTACCTTATCAGCAGTCCAAAGTCCATAAATGTCCAACAAAACTCCAATGTAAAAAACCCTCTGAAAAATCACAGATAGAAGCCATGGGTAAAAAACAAACAAACAAAAAGCAGAGCTCAAAAGTCCTTAAGGAGCTGACAAGAGGTCAGAAACACTGAGAGACCAAAGAGAGACAGGAGTAATCAGACACAGGTGAGACTAACGACACAGGTGAAGACCATCAGAGCGATCAAAAAGGAGAGAAACCAGACGAAAGGAGGAAGGAAAACAGAAACAGACACAAAGAAAACTAAAGAATGTCACAGTATTATTGCTGTACGCATACAACATCATTTATTTATATCATTTATATACTTTATTAATCCCCGAGAGACATGCTTCTCACACACACAGGCCTGAATCACAGGACCTGTGGACATGCATTAATGAAGGCCCCCACAGGAGGCGCCCCCTGAGCTAGTCGGGGTTCGGTGCCTTGCTCATGGGCACCTTGTCAGTACTCCATATTTTTGTACTAAAGTAAGAAACATTAAAAATAAAGAGAACAGCAGAGAACCATCAGGTTGGTATAGTCCACAACAGAACACGTTGTGACGATCTCACCTTCTCACTGTTTTGCCTCCAATTCTTTTCAGCAATCAACAACGCTGTGACTTTATTTGGAGTCATAGAGAAGTTAAAGTGATTGAATATGCTCGTAAAAACATTCTTGTGTAATTTACTCAATTGTTCTGAATATACCAACATAGTCTTTATTTACGTCAGTCATATTATAAACATTTTACTGGAATATGTGAACATTAGCCAGACTGTTTGCCGGGTACAACATCCATCCATCCATTTTCTTCCACTTATCCGAGGGTGTTTCCTGGTGTCAACAGGCAAAACAAGTCAGTCCAGACATCTCTCTCACCAGCATTTCTCAGGTCAGATGGGATATACATAGTCTCTCCAGTGAACTCATGAGTTTACCGAGGGACTCCTTCCAATTCCAGAGACTTCTTTGAGGCATCCTTTTAAGACGCCCAACCACCTCAACAACTGGCTCCTTTCTGAAGTGGCGGCTACTTCAGGACCTCCCCTGAATGTCCGAGCTCCTCAAAGGTCGGATTAGACCCAATAGTCCTTTTGCCTTAAGTGACATTTCATACATTTAATATAAGCAACATATTGCTGACCTCTTTTTTGTTTTTGCTTTGCCTTTGTCTGTATTACTGAAAGAAAGTTTCCCTGTTCTTCTGACAGCATCTTACATCAGAATAAACCACAGAATCTTCATTCGGTTTCTCCTCAGATGTTCTTTGGGGGAAGCTCTCGGGTCCTGAAGACTCAAATGTAAAGATGACTCCATCACTAACCTGGGAGACATTAAAGTTAACATGATTATGGTTAGTGAAGTGCCACAGACACCAAAACAGTATCATTAAAAATCAAAGAAAAGGTGCTTTGGGTGCAAAGACAAACTCTTACCTGACCGACTTCAGAGCGTCTACCAGTTACCTCTGAAAGAGCAATCAAAAATAAAGACAGTGAATTCTTGCTTCTGCAGAAAGTAACAAAACATGGACGTAATCCTGATGAAACATTTAGAAACATTATTTACCTTTGGAATTATTTCTCCGACTCGTGCAGAATTTCCATAAAAGAACGAGTATCACAATCCCAAGAACTACATTTGACAGGATGAGGGCAATAACAGCTGGACTTAATTCCACTGGTTTTGTATCTGCAGAAGAAATGAAACACACTGTTTTGAAAACCTTTATATTTGCTATATCAGTGCAAACATACTGATTATTCATTCCACTTGCTTATGACAGTCAGTCGTAGTACTTGATATCTAAAGGATACTTTCACTCAAATTGTATTGATCTCCCCACTCATTTGCTATCTGCAGCCAGAGCATCATTTTGGGGCCTACAGTGGATAGCGATGTAGACTTATGCGTCACGATTTCTGTTTCACTTGCCGTTGCTTTAAGTCCATTGAAAAAAAAAAACCGATAATGGAGTTGGAGTTTGTAAAAAAACATCGAGGCTGGGGGTTACTGGCTGCACTTGAATTTAGGAAATAGTTTTTAGACTTCAGTTACAGCTAAATATTTGTTATGCGATGCCTAATATTGGGGAATTCAATAAGGTGGATTCGGTTTTACGATCCACATCTGACTGCTGTCCTGTGTTCAGGCAATGATCAATAATTTGCAAATGAGCGACACTTCTGAATTATGAAACAACACTTACGATTTATTGGAATCAAGTAACGTGCCAACAAATTATGCAATTGTGTTCTAGTTGAACCTGTTTATAAATTTTGACTGAAAAATGCACTGATGATTATTTTAACATTTAATTGACCTGCCGATAGTTCATCTATTCATTAGATGATTTTACACCGCCAAGTGTCCATTAGTTTTAACTAATCCCCTTCATACACATTTTTTTACGCCGTTGGCGAAGCAATGGGGGCAGCTTTGGGGTCATGAGGTGGCAGGAGCTGGGGATCGAACCCCTAACCTTCTGTTTGACAGATGACCGACTCTACTTTGACTCTTCATACACATCTCACATACACAATCAATTATATCTTACTGTGAGTATTAATCCTGGTCCCAAACAGAATCTGTCCACATGAAATCACAACACAGAGATAATAATCATCATAGCGGAGGTTCCTCATGACTAATGTGTACACACAGGAAGTTTCTCCTCTCTCACTCCTGTCACAGCTGTGGGTATTATATCCAGATGAGGAAATAATTTGTGCCTCAGAATGAGGAGAGTTTTAAAGCCGCATGATAACAGTGTGTTCACCTGCACAAAGCCCAGTGTTGAAAAAGCACCTGAGAGTCACAGAGTCTCCTGGATGGACTGTGTGAGACTCTGGCTGCTGGACAACAGAGTCACTGATCATATTTGTACCTAAGAAAGGAATAACAAAAACTGGGATCACCGGCATGACGTCACTCTTTACTAAATGTACATTCACGTTAAAGCCTGCCTCATCCTTGACCAGAAGTATCAACATTTATGATGGATTAAGCACCACAGTAGCATCAATTTGGAATAGGAGATGAACTGGAGCGTGTATACCGCATTTCTAGTCTTCAAACTACTCAAAAGCACTTTTACACCTCATGACAGACTAACAACTGAGCCACAGCTGCCTTTTAAAGGTAAGGGATGTAATTGAACATTTTGTGTTAGTTTGGGGGCAACTACTTCATCTACTTCCTTTAAGTATAACAAATCGTAAAAGTATACATACATACATACATACATACATAAAATGGACAACACGTCTCATGCAGATGCGAGCTCGCTGGGTATAAAATAGAGCACAATTTTCTTAGGTTCTGTTTGTCTGTTTTTTTTTTAGGTTAACTAAGAAATGCATTGCAATAAAACTCATGTAACAGACACATTTGTGGATCGTCATATTTTGAGGTTTAGAGCTCATGATGAATACCTTTCAGCATCAAAAAGGTTCCTGATCCAAACTGAATATCATTCAGGTACATTACTCCACAGAAGTAGGTTCCAGTGTCCTCCCGTGTGATTGCAGAGAGGCTCAGATTGCTGCTGATTCTGTCAAAGGTAACTGAGTACCGTTGATTAAATATATCAGCAATTTTACTGTCGTTAAACTTTACATCTAAAGTTGCCACTAGCTGTAGGCTCCTCAATGTGGTAAATGTGTACCACACTCTTCTTTGCCTGTCACTCTTTATGTGACATTCAATAGTTGCTGATTCTCCGAGCTTCACTGTTTGAAAAGGAACAGGCTGAGAGATGTCATCTGACTGTGACACACCTGAAACACGAACACAGAGGACAATCATCAGCTCAGTGTGAGGGTGGGCAGTTCAAGTTTTACATACAGTAAGTCGATTTTTGTTACTTACACAAAGTCCAGAGCAGGCTGATATTCACAAAGAACAGCATCATCCTGTCAGCGTCTTCCCCACAGCAATCTGCAGTTACTGGAGCAGCAGCAGAGCTAAAACAGACTCAGCACTCTTTTACCAGGCCACACCCCACGAGAACATGATTGGGTAGTTGGCAGCGAAGTAAGAAAAAACCTCACCATGACCTCTTTTTACATCGGTGTATGTTGATTTAAAGATACTACGTGGAGTCTTTGACATTGAATGACATAAACCACAATGAGGTCGAGTAGATACTGCAATTTAGTCTTAAACTTTCTACTCAAGGTTGCTGTTCAATTTTAGCCACAGTGTACTCAAAATAAGTGTTGAAATAGAATTGCACAAAGTGGTGAACTACTTGTATCTCAGAAAAACTGAACCCCCCCACCTACACCAGGGGCCGCATGAAAAACAGTAAGACATTGTTGTAAACATGGTGTCTATTGAATATGTTGTTGATGAAAAGATCCAAACAGAAAAGTAGTGAAAAAAATTAAGTCAACTGAAAAAAAAGACCTTCTTTATCAGTGGTCCTCATCCTCTTTGTCAGAAAACTCCTGTTTTTTATTTAAAAAAAATCCTTAGTATAAACTATTTAGGTATTTTATTGCCATTCATATGTCGCGCAAGTTTACACTAACGTCAGCACAGTAGCATCTTTATCCATCTGTCTCCCTCCCTAAATAAATAAATGTAAGCATTCGCTGGAATGATCTGTGAACTAAGCAATTCAAGAAAAGCGATAAGTATGAACGTGGTAGCGATACATGTCCTACCTTTATCCAGACACAGATACTTTTGGTTTGTTTCTTTTTATTCCCACTGTTCTTTCCAACACGACTCACGATACTGCATGTTACTCTCAACTGTGGCACAACAAGGCTCAGAGATTTAAAGTTACTGTTGTAACGTCCACTGTCTGGGAACATGAAAGTGACCTCCACTGTTCCCCTCCCCCGAAAGCAGGCAGCACCAATCAAATTCAGAGTTCAAGCTGCAGTTTATTTTTATGTAAGAAACCAATAAAAGGCCATTTTCAGATGTGTATTATCATATTTCTATTTTACTTCAGACTTTTCAGGTAAAATAATGTTAAAGATTCCTGTTGTCTGAAAAGTCAAATTACACAGTAAATAGTTTATGTCCTGCCACAGGTAGCTGAAGATGAAACGTCAATATGTATTACTTTACTCTGGAGTACACACATTCACTCATTGTGTCGTCGACATGTCTTCTTGATCTGCTGGCATGGTTTACCCTTAAAGCAGCGTAATGAAGATTATCTTCATTAATGTGACCCTGAACACACACACACACACACACAAGAAATCACAATAAGTAACCAGCAGGAACTAAAAGTAAAAAGACTTAAAGTAATTATTCTGAGCTGAAGAGCAACAAGAACAATAATAATAAACTGTATTCATAAATCAAATCTCTAAACCCATGATAAGAAGTACAAAACATCAATGAGTTGAGATAAGGCAGAAAAAAATTCAAACATTACAAACAACAATAGAAGTGAATACAATCAAAAAATTACAAATCACACATATTAGGGAGATTTAGGATTTCACAAATATAGTCTTAGAGCTCTCATGTTTTTAAAATGTCTGCTCCACTCCTGCACACGTAGGCATCCATGGACTTGCGTTTTTTCAATGTCAGTGAACAAGTTCAGCTGATTTATGGGGAGAGTGTGTTTTCAGGTCTCAAAGCTAAAACAGCAGTCACCTTTCGTTTTAAATTTTAATTCTACAATCAGATTGTTGCTGAATGACATAAGTAGTCACTCTGGGGTTAGTGTGACGATCACATTTTTACCCCATGGGTGAAATAAAATGCAGAGATTAAAATGCTTGGTTTTACAACCTGGGAGAGGACCAGTACACTGGCAAATGTTATTTCAGAAAAGTTTCAGGTCAAAAATATGATATTCAGTTTTGTCTGAAGGATAATTTCTTTAGAGCTGGCACAGACAGTGAGTTGCTGTAGCCTTCCTAAAGTAATGGACAACTGAGAGTCATCAGTGTAAATGTGATAACTAAGTAAGTCGAGAATAAAGTTTAACTATCCATACAAGTTCCACAAAAATTCAGAATAGAAAGATCTTTTATAGTTTTTATTATGATTTTTAACATTTCAATGCTGTCTCCAACTGATAAAACTCCCATCCCTCCTTAGATCTGCCAGTGATACTGAAAATGTAACGTTATTCTGGTAATCTCTACTTTTGGCTCTATGTTGACTACTGTTGGAAATACCTGTGAAGTTGTTGCGGAAGAATCTGACGTTTCTGAAAAAGAATAAAAAGCCATTTTGTTCCAAATGTAAATGTTTCAATTAGCATTGATGTTTAATGATATATTATAGAAACAAAAAGTACTAATTACCTCCATGACAGCAGCTTTTCCTCTTAATACTGAACAGAATCACAGCGAGTGAAAAACTAAGGATGGTGGTGAATGTCAAAGCTCCACTCAAGAAATACACAAAGACATGTGAGTATTTCTCTTCTGCATAGAGACAGAAAACAGAAGACATTGCTGAGAAGCTTTTTAAAGTCTTTGTTAGATTGTAATTATAACTATTTATCAGAAAGCAATAGTTTCTGTAGGATTTACTTACTTTCAACATTCAGCTTGGTCCCGTTTCCAAACAGAATGCGTCCACATGAGGCGACAGCGCAGTAGTAAGTCCCAGCATGAGAACGACTGACGCTCTTCAGTGGCAAGTTGTAGACACAGGTGTTTGTTTCTGTGTTGGAGCTCCTCACACACTGATCATTCCTGCCTCCATGGGTGTAAATGAGTCCTGGACGAGATTCTTCAGAGTTTCTGAACCAGTAAACACTGTGTTCTCCATCACAGGTCCCAGTGAGGACTGTACAGTTCAGAGTCACAGAGTTTCCTGTCTGGATGGTCTCAGATTCTGACTGATGAACCACAGTGGGGATGTTCAAACCTGATTTCTTAACACTGACTAATGTGCCATCAGCAAATTCACAAGTTACTGCAATTCTACTTGCGCAGTAGTAAGTAGCTGAGTCTGAAATTTGCAAATCTGTGATAATCAAGTGAATTCCACCATTTATGGCTTTCAGTGTAAAGCGTGGATTGTTCTTCCATTCATCAATAAATGCAATGCTTTTATAGGACCCATAGAAGGTTGACATCAGCCTTGGTTTCTGTCCGAGAGGTTGCTTATACCAGAAAAAACGTTGCACTGTATCATCTTCAGGGAAACATTTCAAAGTGATGTTGTCTCCGACATGAGCTGATATAAAGTCTCTATCTTGATGAATAGTTGAGGATTGAACGGTCATCTTAGCTGAAGTGAGAAGACAGACAAAATAAAGATACAATGAAAAGAAATAAATTGTAAAAGTCTCATGTAATGTTGTACTATCTACAATATCAGAGAAACACAATTAAAGGCTGTGACAGGTCGACTGAGCCAACCTAAACAGAAAAAACTCACCACTTTTGTCCAAGATGAAAAATAGAACATAAAAAAGTAACTTTGGAGATGTCATCGTGGCCAAATTGCAGTGCTGAATGAGAACAATCTTGATCTGTTCTCGATACCTCTTAGAGTAGACTGCCTTTGATTGGTCAACCTGTAGTGACACTTCATGTCCTATTATGGAAACAAGTTGAGATGTTCACCACCAGCAACAGCCACATCAAACTGATCTCAGTTGACAACAGTTTGGTGTTCCTTTTAACACCGCCAACCTCTTATTTAAACTGATTCTGTCTCCATTCTTTCATTCTGTTGACATGTGATAAATTTAAACATAATTATGTGGCTTTCATCAAAATATTGGATCTATCTCAGCTGTGCAAGTTTTAAGTTACAAGATAATTAGAGTGTTATTTTGCTAGGCTGTCACTAAGCCTCCTCGAATAAACTTTCACAGGCCGGCTGAGGACTTTCATCTGCTGATAATTGGAGAACACCCTCCAGTTTGGCTTTTTGAGACCACACTAGTCTGCAACTACAAAGATGTTGTTCCAGATTTCCATTAGACATTGTAGGACTCTCCCCCCTAAAATGCTACCTTATTGTGGTGAGGAGTCTGAGTACCTGAATGATCCTAGGAGCTATGATATAGTGGGCTTCAGTAGTTCATAGCAGTTCAAAAACCCAGATGAGGACAAGGGAAACAAAAAGGACTGTGACGTCACCCGGTATGGTGCAGTCGTGGCCCCACCCTGGAGCTAGGCCTGAGTTTGGGGCCTGTAGGAGAGTGCCTGTAGACCGGGCCTTTGCCTGTTTGGCTCAGTCGGGCTCATCCTGAACAGGTGAAGGGGGCCCGACCTCCTGTAAGTCCCACCACCCACAGAGGAGAGTATGTGTGTGTGTGTGTGTGTGAGAGTCGGGTACAGTGTGGATCGGAAGCAGGCGACAGGTGAAGAAGCAGTCAAAAACTCAGTCCTGGGAGGCATTTAGGGAGGCCATGGAGGAGGACTTTGGGATGGCCCCGAGGAAATTCTTGCAAACCATCCGTCGCTTCAGAAGGGGGAAGCAGTGCTTCCCCAGCATTGCTTACAGTGGAGGTGGGGAGCTGCTGACCTCAACTGGGGATGTAGTTGGGCAGTGGAAGGAATACTTTGAGCGGCTCCTCAATCCCACCGTCATGTCTTTCACTGTTGAAGCAGAGGCTGAATTTTCAGATGTAGACTCGATCACTTCAGTCGAAGTCACTGAGGTAGTTGGCAAACTCCTCCGGGGCAAGGCACCGTGGGTCGGTGAGATTCGCCCTGAGTATCTTAAGTCTCTGGATGTGCAGGGGCTGTCATGGTTGACACGTCTCTGTAACATAGTGTGGAGGTCGGGGACAGTGCCTCTAGACTGGCAGACCAGGGTGGTGGTCCCTCATTTCAAGAAGGAAGATTGGAGGGTGTGTTCCAACTACCGGGGAATCACACTCCTCAGCCTCCCTGGGAAAGTCTATTTCAGGGTACTGGAAAGGGGGATCCGGCTGTTAGTCGAAATTCTGATCGCAAAAGTTTTTGTCCCGGGTACGGAACACTGGACCAGCTCTACACTCTCCATCGGGTGCTCGAGGGTTCATGGGAGTTTGCCCAACCAGTCCACATGTGGATCTGGAGAAGGCTCCGTGGTGTCCTGTGGGGAGATGTCACATACAAGCGATTGAAATGAGCCTCCTCAGTAGGGTGGCTGGGCGCACCCTTCGAGAAAGGCTGAGGAGCTCAGTCACTATGGAGGAGCTCAGAGTTGAGCTACTACTCCCCCACATCGAGATGAGTCTCAGGCATTTGTTCCGGATGCCCCCCTAGGGAAGTAGTCCGGGCATGTCCCTCCAGGAGGAGGTTTTGGGGTAGACCTAGGACACGCTGGAGAGACTATAGAGGAGAGACTTAGTCCCGCCCACCAGAGACGCACGGAGGAAATGAAGCCGAGGAGAGAGGAAGGAGGAAATCAGTTTTAAGAGACATGAGACGTCGTTTTCTTCACAGCGTCATGTGGCGCGACATCAGCTTATCACGTTCAGATGTCAGTCAGCCAAACAGCTGTTTATGTCCACACAAACATGCACTGTATTATTTCTAATAAAAAAAAACACTGTTTAGTGTTCAGTCTCTTCACCTGATGAACCAGTCTCTACACCTGAAGAACAACCTGTAGTCTGTTCATAACCAAAAATTACCATTTCTACTGACTTAAAGTTTTTATAATGAATGTCTATTTGTTATTATTATAATACAGTTTTGACTTAGCCTAGCCTATATTTCGACAATGAACTCTGTATTTTATAAACAATCTCCTCGGTCCTCGCTCCTTGGCCGAACCGCAAGGAGTTTCAGACCTGCCATGTTCAGGATCGTCCCAAAGCTGTCTCCGCTGGCCTGGGAATGCCTTGGGGTCCCAGCGGAAGAGCTGGAGGAAGTGTCTGGGGTGAAGGAAGTCTGGGTGTCTCTGCTTAGACTCCTGCTCCCTCTGCTTAGACCCAGCCCCAGATAAACGGTAGAAAATGGATGGATTGTAGGACCAGCCGAGACAGACCAACAATGTCCAGAGCCTTTTGCATCTCGGAGCAAATCTCATCCACATCTGGTGTGTTGTCTAAAAATATTCCTTACACCACCCAACACTGTCGCCACTCATGCATAAGTATTTGCGGTACCTAGTAGTGAATCTAGTTACTTTTTTAATTAGGCTACAGATATTTATACAGCAGTTGTTACTTGATTTAAGATTAAGGTTTATTGACATTGATTTGGTAGATGAGATTTTGCCAGAGTCAGTGTAGTAGCACCTTCTGTTTTTGTCTGTCCTGCTGTAAATAAATAAGTTTGAGCATTTCTTGAAATGCTATATGAATTAATAGAAGTGATGAAAGGGTACGTATATATATGTTTTTCTACTACCAACTCCTTTTCGGACAAAGTTTCTTTTGTTTTTTATTATGCTATTAAAATGTTTAGTGTTATTACCTTCATCCTTTACAACCAGACTCACTATACTGCAATTTTACATAACTGTGGTAAGATCAAACAGGAACCTCGGGTCTTGAAAAATGAAGCCAAAGCGGAAGTGCAAATTCCTGCAGTTCGTTGACTTTCCACTTGAGGCTGGTTCCAGGAACATCAGACGTCATATACACATGACTGGCAAACAGCCATTTTTCAGCATAAAAGTTTACAGTCTAGAACTAAAGATTTAAATAGGTCTCATTAGTTGTTATCACGGACACATGCTGTACAGGGGGTGATTTTTTAAAACAACTCTGTTCTGATTTTAAAAATAATCCATGTTATCCATAGCTATTAGTGCAGCTAACGTGAGCACTATGTATTGGTTAGTCAAGAGATCTGGCTCTAAACATGTTGTTAGGTTGACTGAAAGTTAGGCTGAGACAGGATGTTCTGCATGGCGACTGTTGATGAGTCTCCAGAACTCCTGCAGGAACAGATGGCTGACAACAATCAGGCTTCGTCCATTAGATTCACAGTCTAAGGGTACGACACGGCTCAAAGATGTAAAAATACTGTTGTAATGTCCCCACTGAACAAGTGGAACTATAGACACAACTTAATACATAACCCCAACTCTTCCCACTGCCAAGAAAGCAGGCATCATCAGTCAAATTCAGAGATCATGCAGCAGTTTATTTTAACAAAGCGTTGGGCATTGCCTAAAATATGAAGCAAAAGTCATCTAATAAAATCCCCAATGTTCCACAACCAAAAACACAAAATCACACAAAAAGGTGGAAAAAAACACAATCAAAAAGGTTACTCATTTCTACACTGCTGATCAAGTTTTAATTGATGTATTTATTAAAAGTTAACAGAATCAACTTTATTATACCAGGTATGTTTACCATAAGGAATTTAACTTTGATAGACTGTGCTCTCTTTGTACAAATTTAAACATTAAACAAAAACGATTGATTAAAAATATGGAGAAGTAATATGTACAAGACTAAATAAGATACGAGTCAAGTGGTGAGTATTGCAAACTCACACTCAATAAATCCGACATAAAACTGAGGCCCAAACAACGGTCTGAAGACTGGAGACCTCAGAGGTAAATGCTGATATTGTTGACAGCGTGAGGTGAAGGAAGAAGAGCAGGCAGCAAAGGCTGAGATTTCTAGTGCGTGCCTTTTACTTCGGGATTGTATCTCAAAGCTGGGAATAGGGAATACAGTATTACCCCCGAGTAAAGCAACCCCCCCCCCCCCCCCCCCCCCCCACACACACACACACACACACACTAGTCGTGAATCTGCAACTAGTCGGACAAGAAACATGGACATTTGATTTGTTTGCTCATACCAGGCAATAACAACACACTTGATCGTTTAGTAACATGACAACATGTCCACAGATAGAATATGCACTACACTATTACTGTGATTGATTTCATTACACAATACGATTACAAAGCTGCTAATAAACACAATATTTCTGTTGAAACATTACTGTTGATGCATGTTGCAGCCATGTTGGATTTTAAACCGGGAGAGGAGGAGACAGAGTCGCACATACTGTACCACAAAAAAACAACTAAGTAACATAATTACTGAGATACTGAAAATCATTGTGCTAAGAGTTTATTTCTTTCAGATGTGTATTATCGTATTTCTGTTTTACTTCAGACTTTTCAGGTAAAAAAATGTTAAAGATCCCTGTTGTCTGAAAAGCCAAATTACACAGTAAATAGTTTATGTTCTGCAATTGGTAGCCAAAGATGAAACATCAACATTCATTGCTTTACTCTGGAGTACACACATTCAGCTGGTGTGTCATCCAGATGTCTTCTTGACCTGCTGACCTGATTTACCCTTAAAGCAGCGTAATGAAGATTATCTTCATTCATGTGACCCTAAACAGAAAAAAAACAACAACAATCACAATGAGTAACCAGCAAAACTAAAAGTACAAATATTCAAAGTAATTCTTCTGAGCTAAAGAGCAACAAGAACAACAATGATACAAATCATAAAATGTATTAATGAAGCACCCTTTTCAACCAATGTTTAAAAGTGAGTTCAGATAATCATTGAGTTCAGATAAGGCAGATAGAAATAAACAATAATAATCCAAAATAGAAGTAATAATGAAATAACAAAAAATTATAAAATGACAAAGTCTGGGAGATCGACATTGAGTGATCCTATACAGAAAAACAGATTCTGTGAATTTAAGAGGAGGGGAGAGTAAGTTTTAAAGGTGAAATATTATGTAAAATGCACTTGTCCATGTTTTTCTGACAATCTTTTGTATCCATCGTCTGTCAACAAACCCCAAATTATGAAAAAAGCTGATCTAATTTTTAGAAAATGTGGAGGCCATTTGTAGATTTTCCCTTCATGATATCCCAAAGGGTCGTAACCCCTCACCCGATCTGTGATGTTATATTAACACACAATATTATTTGCTTGGAAACATTGTTAACGTTGTATAACCTGCACTTCTATTGGTTGCTAAGAGAGCCTGATTGTGATTGGTCCATGGTGCATGCAGGCGATGTCTCCTTTCAGTTTCATGTGTGAGAAATTGGCCTTCATATCAAACAGCAACAACACAACTCCCTCCCCCATCTTGCAATTCAAATAAAGTAAAACAACTACATAAAAAAAGGCTCAGACGGGCCGAGGAAACGCTATCAATAATTATTCCATGAGGAAACACATGAGGTTAAAAATGTAATAAAAATAAATGGAGATAAAATTAGATCATTTTTTACTTGATCGTTAACATTTCAACATCTTCTCCAAATGATAAATAAAACCATTCCTCTTTGATTAAGACTTAAATCTGACAGTCATCGTGACAATTCAACGTTATTCAAGTCACTTCGACTTTATACTCAATATTGTGACTATTCAGGAGCACTGATGGATAAAAACCAAACCCCCGCCTTTTTTCTTGAATCAAACTCTGTGTAAATATTATTTACATACATTTGGAGGAAATACCTGTGAAGTTGTAGCGGAAGAATCTGACGTTTCTGAAAAACAATAAAAAGCCATTTAATTGCAATTTCAAAAGTTTTTATGATCCACTGTTTAATAGATGTTACATAGAAACAAAAAGTACTAATCACCTCCATGACAGCTGCTTTTCCTCCAAATATTGAACAGCATCACAGCGAGTGAAAAACTAAGGATGGTGGTGAATGTCAAAGCTCCACTCAAGAAATACACCAAGACATGGGAGTATGTCTCTTCTGCAAACAGACAAAAAACAGAAGACATTGATGAGCAGCTTTTGTAAGTCTTTGCTGAATGATATGTAACTGTAATTATAAGTATCAGAAAGCAATAGTTCTGTAGGAGTTACTTACTTTCAACATTCAGCTTGGTCCCGTTTCCAAACAGAATGCGTCCACATGAGACGACAGCGCAGTAGTAAGTCCCAGCATGAGAGCGACTGACGCTCTTCAATGGCAAGTCGTAGACACAGGTGTTTGTTTCTGTGTTGGAGCTCCTCACACACTGATCATTCCTGCCTCCATGGGTGTAAATGAGTCCTGGATGAGATTCTTCAGAGTCTCTGAACCAGTAAACACTGTGTTCTCCATCACAGGTCCCAGTGAGGACTGTACAGTTCAGAGTCACAGAGCCTCCTGTCTGGATGGTGTCAGATTCTGACTGATGACCCACAGCTGGGATGTTCAAACCTGAACTTTTAACACTGACTAAAGTGCCATCAGCAAATTCATCAGCTACTGCAATTCTACTTGAGCAGTAGTAAGTAGCTGTGTCTGAAATTTGTAAATCTGTAATATTCAGATAAACTACACTATTTATGGCTTCCAGTGTAAAGCGTAGATTGTTCTTCCATTCGTCATGAAATGCTGTGTTTTTATTGGTCCCAAAGAAGGTTGACATCAGCCTTGGTTTCTGTCCGAGAGGTTGCTTATACCAGAAAAAACGTTTCACCGTATTTTGTTTAGAGAAACATTTCAAAGTGATGTTGTCTCCGACATGAGCTGATATAAATTCTCTCTCTTGATGAACAGATGAGGATTGAACGGTCATCTGAGCTGAAGTGAGAAGAAAGACAAAATAAAAATGCAATGAATAGAAATAGATTGTGAAAGTATCATGTAATGTTGTACTATCTACAATATCAGAGAAGCACAATTAAAGGCTGTGACAGGTCGACTGAGCCAGCCTTATAAAACAACAAAAAAACTCACCACTTTTGCCCAAGATGAAAAATAGGAAATAAAAAAGTAACTTTGGAGATGTCATCCTGATCAAATTGCAGTGCTGAATGAGAACAATCTTGATCTGTTCTTGACACCTCATAGAGTAGACTGCCTTTGATTGGTCAGCCTGTAGTGACACTTCATGTCCTATTATGGAAACAAGTCGAGGCGTTCGCTGTCAGCAACAGCCACATCAAAATGATCTCAGTTCACAGCAGTTTGTTCATTTTAAACACCTGCAGACCTAATTCTGTCTCTATTCTTTTTTTCTGTTGACATTTGATGTATTTAAACTTTATAATAATTAGGTGTTCGTCAAAAGATGGGTGTTTCATTGCTGTACCTTTTTCAAGTTACAAAATATTGAGTGTGTTATTCTGCTACGCTGAGTGTAATTATATTCCACCTATACAGGAGTCACTGGACGATATTGGTAGAAGAGATATTTCATTGAGAAATGGGCTCCTATTAAACACATGGCACAAGTCTCGGTCACAAACTGAGCAGCACCACCAGAGGTCCATGTGTGAATTTATCAGGGGGATGATGCCATTTACGATGGGCAGAGTTTCTCTCCTGTTGTAACCTGAGCAATGTAAAGAGAGCTGTTGTTTAAGTTATTATTTTTGTTGGGGTAAACTGTGTGTTTTCCTATTTGCTGCTATGTAATTGAACATCACTTGATTATACCAATGATTGCTGCACGGTGCCGTCTCGGCCACAGTCAACAGCAAACCACCACATGTGTTCTCCGCATGCGTGAGGAGGCAGTAGTCCAATTTTATGATACAGGAAGAACATTTTCACACCTCTTCACTCTTCAGGTACTATAGGTAGCCTACTATTCAAGAATAATGTGTGAGTTGAAAATGGCACTGGCCTTCTCAGCCAGAAGAGGCAGAGGGAACCCTTTAAAAAAAAAAAACACACTAATGAGTGAAAGCCTGGCAGTGCTTTTTTTTAATTTCTAATGGAATTACAGAGGAGGCCAAGAAGCGCTTCAATGTTCACAGTGAGTGTTAGGCCAAAATGTAAAAGCTCATTGGAAACTTGGTCACACCACAGAAGCCGGGTGAACTGGTCCAGCTCGTGGGAGATCACCTGAATACAAAGTCTTCAGAGATAGTCCAACAGTTTTAGTTTTACAACCATTTCAGGAAGACAGGTCAGTCTGTGGCAAATTCTACAGCTGAGCTACAGCTCTCTGAACACTGTGAAGTGGAGACCCCAATGGAAAAGCCTACAGTAGTGTAACTGCACAACTATTTACAGTAACTAGTAGTGTATCTAGTTGCATTTCAAATTGAATTATGCTGTTAAAATTTGGCCACAGGAAGCACTTGCTGCTTTACATTAGATGGGGTTTGTTGGCATTGATATGGTGGGCGAGGTTACATCAGCATAGAAGCATCTTCTCTATTTGTCTGTCTCTCTCTAAATAAATACATTGGATCATTTATTGGAACATTAAATGAAGTCATAGATAATTTTTTAAATAACGTTATTCCCTCTATCCGTTCCAACAATACTCACTATACTACCTTTACTCTGTGGTTCAACAAGGTTAAGAGATGTAAAGTTACTGTTGTAATGTCTCGACTGTCTAAGGGAACCTTCTGTAGACACAACATGAAAGTCTCCCCAACCCTTCCCCCTCCCAACAAAGCAGGCAGCACCAGTCAAATTCAGAGTTTGAGCAGCAGTTTCTTTTATTAGAGAGTTAGGCAGTGCTTAAAATATGAAGCAAAAGTTGTCTAATAGAATCTCCAATGTTCCACAACCAAAAACACAAGTTTAAACAATTGACACATAAACAGGTGTAAAAAAAAGACTCAAAAAGGCTTCTGATTCCAACACTGATCAAGTGTTCAATGATAATTATCAAAAGTTATTTACAAACTGTTAAATACTCAATAAATCCATCAGAATCTTACTATAGTTTCCAACACAATCTAAAAATTCAGGCCTACATAACTTTCAATGGTCTAAAGATTGGAGATCTCAGAGCTAAATGCTGCTGTTGTTGAGCGTGTGAGATGAAGGAAGTAGAGGAAGCTGCAACAGCTAAGATTTATGGTGCGTGCCTTTTACTTCCCAAATTAGATCTCATACCTGACAATGACATCACACCTGACTTTACCATGTTCCACTTGTGAGTTTGCAACAAGACAGACAAGCAACAGGGACGCCTCCTGGAGAACCTTTGATTTGTTCACTAATACCAGGCAATAACAACACACTACCTGATCGTTTAGTTTCAGACGCAGCACCTGCACCAGCATCTGATTGACTGACACACTGACCACAGACACATTTTCCCAAATACACATCCACACTGCAGAGGAAGAGACAGAGGTGCACATACTGTACCACAAAACAACAACATATAAGTAACATATAATTTCAGAGAAACTGAAAATCATTGTACTGAATGAGTTATCATTTATCAGATTAATAAGAGTAGTTCTGTTTTACTTCAGACATTTCAGGTAAAATAAAGTGAAAGATCCTTGTTGTCTGAAAAGCCAAATTACACAGTAAATAGTTTTTGTCCGACCACAGGTAGCCAAAGATGAAACACCAAGATTTATTACTTTACTCTGGAGTACACACATTCAGCTGGTGTGTCATCCAGATGTCTTCTTGATCTGCTGGCCTGGTTTAGCCTTACAGCAGCGTAATGAAGATTATCTTCATTCTTGTGACCCTAAACAGAAACAAACAACTCATCACAATAAGTAACCAGCAAAACTAAAAGTTCAAATATTCAAAGTATTTCTTCTGAGCTAAAGAGCAACAACAACAATACAAATCATAATCTGTTTTAATGAAGCACCTTTCTTAACCCTTGTTAAACTGTGCATTGCATCATTGAGCCGAGATAAGGCAATAATGAAAAATGAAAATCCAAAAAAGAAGCAAGAATAGAATTTTAAAATCACACATTATATGGCGAGATTTAATTTGAGTGATGCAATACATATAAACATTGAGTCATTTTATTTGGAGGGAAGAGTAAGTTTTAAAGGTAAACTATATGTAAAAATCACTTGCCCATGTCTTTCTGATATTAATGTGTTTGTCTGTCTACAAACCTCTAATTATGAGAAAAGCTGGTTTAAATAAAATGTGTGCTCAAACAGGCCGTTTATAGATCTTCCTTCATGACATCACAGAAGGCAGTAACCCCTCACACAGCTAGATGTTTGTTCTGTCCTCTGAGTCTGCCTTCTCACTGCAAATAATAGGTCATGGTGCAAAAAAGTCCACGCCACCCAACCCTTCCCGAGGGGGGGCGTGGTCAGACACAGCTTCTTTACATTTAAAGCTACAGACACAGAAACAGCCTGTTCTGAGCAGGGCTGAAAAAGAGGGGTTTATAGACGTAATCAAATACAGGATCAGAGTGGATTTACAACAAGAAACTTCACACATACTTTGGGAACTCGGAGACTTACTTTAATTTGTTAAAAGAGGTATAATATGTGACCTTAAAGTCTTGGAGCCAAAACAGCAGCCACCTGTTGTTTGGAATTTTATTTGTAAAATGACCAAGAGCTTGTGGCTGGATGACATAAGTGGTCGATCTGTGATGCAAGGGATTAGTGTGATAAAATTTTAACTCATGTTAAAAAAAAGCAAAATATAATGTTAGGTTTGTCACCCTGGGATGTTATTTGAGGAAATATTCAGGCCTAAAATAAAATGCTCAGTTATGTCTGAAGCAAGCTTTGGGACATTAATTTCTCGATAGCGGCCAAACAGTTTTCTAGAGATATTGAGTTGCTGTAGACGGTCGGGTGAACAAAAAAGTGCACAACTGAATGTCATCAGCATAAAAGTGACGAAAACTGTGAAGTCAAAAATAAAGTCTAACTTTTCATTAATACCAGTTGCCTGAAATGACAAAAGAAAACATCTTTTGTTCCTATTATTTTTGACTTGATTGTGAGCATATAAACATCTTCTCCAAATGATAAATAATACCATTCCTTTTTGATTAAGACTAAAATCTGACAGTCATCGTGACAATTCAACGTTATTCTCGCCACTTTGACTTTATACTCAATATTGTGACTATCCAGGAGCAATAATGGCTCAAACCAAACCCCCCTCCTTTTTCTTCTATCAAAATATGTGCAAATGTAATTTACAAAAAATTTGGAGGAAATACCTGTGAAGTCATAGCGGAAGAATCTGACGTTTCTGAAAAACAATAAAAAAACATTTTATTCCAATTTAAAAATGTTCTATGATCCAATGTTTAATAGATATTACATAGAAACAAAAAGTACTAATCACCTCCATGACAGCTGCTTTTCCTCCAAATATTGAACAGAATCAGAGCGAGTGAAAAACTAATGATGGTGGTGAATGTCAAAGCTCCACTCAAGAAATACACCAAGACATGGGAGTATGTCTCTTCTGCAAACAGACAAAAAACAGAGGACATTGCTGAGCAGCTTTTGTAAGTATTGGCTGAATTATATTTAATTGTAATGATAACTATCAGAAAGCAATAGTTCTGTAGGAGTTACTTACTTTCAACATTCAGCTTGGTCCCGTTTCCAAGCAGAATGCGTCCACATGAGGCGACAGCGCAGTAGTAAGTCCCAGCATGAGAGCGACTGACGCTCTTCAATGGCAAGTCGTAGACACAGGTGTTTGTTTCTGTGTTGGAGCTCCTCACACACTGATCATTCCTGCCTCCATGGGTATAAATGAGTCCTGGATGAGATTCATCAAAGTCTCTGAACCAGTAAACACTGTGTTCACCATCACAGGTCCCAGTGAGGACTGTACAGTTCAGAGTCACAGAGCCTCCTGTCTGGATGGTCTCAGATTCTGACTGATGAACCACAGCGGGGATGTTCAAACCTGAACTTTTAACACTGACTAATGTGCCATCAGCAAATTCATAAGTACTTGAATAGCTAAATGCGCAGTAGTAAGTAGCTGTGTCTGAAATTTGTAAATCTGTGATATTCAGATTAACTCCACCATTAACGGCTTCCAGTGTAATGCGTGGGTTGTTCTTCCACTCATCAAAAAACTCAGTTTTTTCAATGGACAGATAGAAGTTAGATGTCAGCTTTGGTTTCTGTCCGAGAGGTTGCTTATACCAGAAAAAACGTTTTATCAATTTATCTCCAGAGAAGCATTTCAAAGTGATCTTGTCTCCGACATGAGCGGATATAAATTCTCTTTCTTGATGAACAGATGAAGATTGAACGGTCATCTGAGCTGAAGTGACAAGAAAGACAAAATAAAAATGCAATGAATAGAAATAGATTGTAAAAGTCTCATGTCGTGTTGTACTTTCTACAATATCAGAGAAGCACAATTAAAGGCTGTGACAGGTCGAGTGAGCCAACCTAAACAGAAAAAACTCACCACTTTTGTCACCACTTTTGATGAAAAATAGAAAATAAAAAAGTAACTTTGGAGATGTCATCCTGATCAAATTGCAGTGCTGAATGAGAACAATCTTGATCTGTTCTTGACACCTCATAGAGTAGACTGCCTTTGATTGGTCAGCCTGTAGTGACGCCTCATGTCCTATTATGGAAACAAGTCGAGGCGTTCACTGTCAGCAACAGCCACATCAAAATGATCTCAGATTCTCAGTTTGGTGTTAATTTTAAACACCTCCAACCGCTTTTTATTTGACCTAATTCTTTCTCCATTCTTTCTTTCTGTTGACATTTGATGTATTTAAACTTTATAATAATTAGTTGTTCATCAAAGGACGGGTTGTTTCATTGCTGTACTTTTTTTAATTTACAAGATAAATTTTGTGTTATTCTGCTACACTGTGTGTAAATATATCTCACTGATACAAGAGTCACTGGACGATATTGGTAGGAGAGGTCCAGGTCACAAACTGAGCAGCACCACCATAGGTCCTTCTTTATGTCAATGTGTGAATTTCGCAGGGGGATGATGCCATTTATGATGGGCAGAGTTCCTCTCCTGTTGTAACATGAGCATTATAAAATAATGCTTAACCTAATTCAAGTCAATCTCAGGATAGCCAACTCCCACTATGCTGTTGTTCAAGTTATTATTTTTGTTGGGGTATATGTTTTTCTATTTGCTGGTATGTGCTTTCCAGGCTTGGCAGGATCTATAATACCTCCAGCAAGCTCCGGATCTACCCTTGGGTCTGTCCCGAGTCGGGTTTGTCCAGAAGACCTCCCAAGCCAGGAGGCATCCCAATCAGATGCCCAAACCACCTCAACTGGCTCCTTTTGATGCTAAGGAGCAGCAGCTTTCACGGCTTTCCCCAGATGTCTGAGCTCCTTACCCTACCTCTAAAGCTGAACCCAGCCACCCTCTGGAGGAAACTAAATTTGGTTGCTTATGTTCCCGATCTAATTATTTCAGTCTCTACCCATAGTTTATGACCAAATGTGATGGTTGGGATAAAGATCGACCAGAAAGTTGAGAGCTTTGCCTTCAGGCTTAGCTTCCTCCTCCAGCACGAAGTCTGCAATACTACTGACACTGAGCCAATCTGTCTGTCAATCTTACAGTCCATCCTACTCTCACTTGTTAACAAGACCCTGAGATAATTAAAGTTTTTCACTTGGGGCAGCGACTCAGTCCGCACCTAGAGTGACCATAACACTGTTGCTGGAAAGAACCAGGGCCTCAGACTTGGAGTTGCTAACCCTCATTTCAGCCACTTTGCATTCATTTGCCCAATGCCTGCCTGAGGCCCCAGCATGAGGAAGCCAACAAAACCACAACATCAGAAAAAAGTAGAGATGAGATTTTGATGCCTCCAAATTGGAATACCTCCTTCACCCAGCTGTTCCTTGAGATCCTGTCCAGAAAAAAAACACAAAAGAACCAGCGACTAGGGGCAACACACCGGGAATGTGTCTGACTTTGCAAAGGATGCGGACAAAGCTCCCACATTGGTCATACAGGGACAGGATGGTTTGTTGCAACAGTCCCAGGAGCTCACATTCCTGTAGTACGAAAGAGCTCACTGGGGACAAAGCCATAAGCCTTCTTAAAGTCCATAAAAAATGTATAGGACTGGATGAGCAAAATCCCATGATTCCCCTTGAAGCCCTGTATGGGTAAAAGGCTGGTCCACTTTCCAACAACCATGGCAGAATGTATCTAAAGTTCAACAATTGGTCGGAGCCTCCTTACCAGCATCCTAGAGTAATTTTTCTAGCCAGCTGAGAAGTTTGATACCCTGATAATTGGAGCACAGCCTCCAGTCTGCCCTTTTGAAACCTCACTGATCTGCCACTCAACAGGAAATCTGTCCCAGATTTCCATGCAACATTGTAGGACTATCAGCCAAGACAGCCCAACAATGTCCTGATGACAATGGCCTTTTGCATCTCGGGGTGAATCTCATCCTGGCGCATTGTGACTGAGGAGCTTTCTAACTGTGTCAGTGACCTCTGCGAAGGTCAGTGGCTAGGCTCTGCCTCTTCAGCAGACATGTTGTCTGGGTTTAGGAGTTCCTCAAAATATTCCATACACTGCCCAACAATGTCCCCAGTCCAATGGGAAAGCATACAGTACTGTAACTGCATAACTATTTGCATTCACGAGGACTGAATCTAGTTACTTTTTAATTTAGGCTACAGGAATTTAAAATGCACTGGTTACTTGATTTAAGATTATGGTTTATTGACATTTGTTGGGTGAGATTTTGTCAGTTAGTGCAGTAGCATCTTCTGTTTTCATCTGTCTCTCTGTAAATGAATAATTTTGAGCATTTCTTGGAATGTAATATGAATTAATTGAAATATTGAAATGAAAGGGTATGGATTTACATTTTTTTACTTCTACCAACTCCTTTTCGGACACAGTCACTTTTTGTTGTTTCTTATTATGTTATCAAAATGTTTAGTGTTATTACCTTCATCCTTTCAAACCAGACATACCATGCTGCAATGTTACTGAACTGTGGCAAGACCAAGCGGGAACCAAGCGCATGTGTATTGTGATATGAATTTATGTGTTTTAATGTATTGTGCACATACTCTGAGTTGACTCGGTTGCTCGGCGACTGCAGATGGAAATTAGTAAACTGCTCTAATCTGGCATGAAGCATCTTTTCTCAATGAAATTAATGTTATTTTTAAATGCTCCCTGACAACTAAACTAATAAACTGGACTAAACTGAACGAAACTTTGGGTCTTGAAAAATTAAGCCAAAACGGAAGTGTAAATTCCTGCAGTTCGTTGACTGTCCACTTGAGGCTGGTTCCAGGAACATCAGACGTCATATACACGTGACTGGCAAACAGCCATTTTTCAGCGTAAAAGTTTACAGTCTGGAACTAAAGATTTAAATAGGTCTCATTAGTTGTTATCACAGACACATGCTGTACAGGTGGTGATTTTTTTAAACTCTGTTCTGATTTTAAAAATTATCCATGTTATCCATAGCTAGTAGTGCAGCTGACATGATTTATATGTGAGCACTATGTATTGGTTAGTCAAAAGACTTAAGATCTGGCTCTAAACATGTTGTTAGGTTGACTGAAAGTTAGGCTGAGACAGGATGTTCTGCATGGCGACTGTCGATGAGTCTCGTGAACTCCTGCAGAACAGATGGCTGACAACAATCAGGCTTCGTCCATTAGATTCACAGTCTAAGGGTACGACACGGCTCAAAGATGTAAAAATACTGTTGTAATGTCCCCACTGAACAAGTGGAACTATAGACAACTTAATACGTAACCCCAACTCTTCCCACTGCCAAGAAAGCAGGCATCATCAGTCAAATTCAGAGTTCATGCAGCAGTTTATTTTAACAAAGCGTTGGGCATTGCCTAAAATATGAAGCAAAAGTCATCTAATAAAATCCCCAATGTTCCACAACCAAAAACACAAAGTTAAACATTTGACACATAAACAGGAGGGAAAAAAAGACAATCAGAAAAGGTTACTCATTTCTACACTGCTGATAAAGTGTTCAGTGATGTATTTATTATTAAAAGTTATTTACAAACCAATACTCAATAAATCCATCAGATTGTTGCTATAGTTTCAAACACAAACTATCTTAAAACTCAGACCAACATAATTTATAGAGCTAAATGCTGGTACTGTTGAGCGTGTGAGGTGAAGGAAAGGGAGCAGGCTGCAGCAGCTTAGGATTTATGGTGCATTACTTTTACTTCAAGATCGTATCTGAGAGCTGGGAATGAAATCACACCCGTGTTACATCTGCTCCAGTTGCCAGTCAGCAATAAGTCAGACAAGAAAGATGGACGCCTTCTGGAGAACCATTAATTTGTTAGCTAATACCAGGCAATAACAACACACTATGTGATCATTTAGTAACATGACAACATGTCCACAGATAACTAACACAATACTATCGCTGTGATTGATTTCATGACACAAAAAGATGACTACGCTGCTAATGAACACAATATCTACAGCTTAAACATTACTGTTGATGCACTTAGCAGCCATTTTGGATTTTAACCCACACTCATGAAGTTCCTCTGAATTTTTAAGTCAGAATTCCGACTTCACGGAGCGTTTCTGATGACGTATCAGACTGGATTTTCATTTCGGAATTTCTGACTCCTAAGATCTAATGTAATGCATCATCAAAAACTTTCATGTCAGGCTTGATCCATTTAGGAGGAAGCAATTCTACTTGAACTGACCCATCAGACTCAGCACCTGCACTTGACTGACTGACACAGTCACCACAGACACATTTAATCAAATACACATCCACACTGCAGGCGAGGAGACAGAGCTGCACATAATGTAACACATACAAAAAAACAAACAACAAATAAGTAACATAATTACAGAGAAATTGAAAGTCATTGTCCTAAATGAGTTTATTTTTTTCATTTTCAGATTTGTATTATAGTATTTCTGTTTTACTTGGAATTGAGCTTGTACAGGGCCTTTCTGGTCTTCTGACTACTCAAAGGGCTTTTACACTGCATGTCACACCTACCCATTAACACACTGATGGCAGTGGTTGCTGTGTAAATTTGAGCATCAGAAGTAACTAATTCCATAAGTGTCTTGCCAAGGACACATCGGACATGTTGCTTGCAGAAGCAGGGGACCCTAAACCTTCCGTTTGAGAGATGACGACTCTACCAACAGAGCCGCAGCCGACCCTACTTCAGACATTCCAGGTAAAACAATGTAAAAGGTCCCTGTTGTCTGAGAATCCAAATTAAACAGTAAACAGTTTATGTCCTGGCACAGATTACCAAAGATGAAACCTCAAGATTACTTCTTTACTCCGGAGTACACACATTCACTCATTGTGTCGTCCACATGTCTTCTTGATCTGCTGGCCTGGTTCACCCTTAAAGCAGCGTAATGAAGATTATCTTCATTCATGTGACCCTAAACACAGAAAAAAAACCGCTAATAAGTAAACAGCAAAAACTTAAAGTACAAATATTCAAAGTAATTCTTCTGAGTTTAAGCGCAACAACAATGCAAATCATAAACTGTATTTCTTAAAGAAAAAAATAAACCCATGTTAAAAAGGGAGATAGGGCGGATACAAATAAAAAATAAAAATCCCAAATAGAAGTAATAGTGAAATAAGAAAAAATATAAAATGACATTAGATTGGGCGATTTACTTTGAGTGATCCAATACATATAAAAAATAACAGATTCAGTTAATTATGTAAATAAATATTATGTAAATGCACATGATCTTCTGACAATAATATGTGTCCCTATTCTGTCTATTTTCAAGTAAAACAAACTTGATTTGTCCCCAGCGGCAATTCAAAGACGAGACCCCCAATTAAGAATAAAAGCTGATCTAATCTTCAGAAAATAGGTGCTCAAACAGGCTGTTTAGAGACTTTCCCTTCATGACATCACAAATAGCAGTAGCTCCTCCCCCAGGTGGGTGACACTTCCACAGCTCGGTGTCTGACTCTGCCTTCTCACTGTAAATAATAGGACATGGTGCAAAAAAGCCGAAGCTACCCAAGCCTGTTCTGAGCAGGGCTGACAGAGAGGGGTTTATCAATCAAATGCAGGATCAGAATGGATTTACAACAAGAAACTTCACAGACATGTTTTAGGAGCTCCAAGACTTATTTTAACTTTTAGAAAAGGAGTATAATATGTGACCCTGAAGTCTTGGCGCCAAAACAGCTGCCACCTTTTGTTTGTATTTTTTTTGTAAAATGAAGGAGATTGTGGCTGGATGACATAAGTGGTCCCTATATGTGATGCAAGGGATTAGTGTGATTGAATTCTAACTCAGGTTTAAATAACATGCAGAGATTAAAATCCTGGGTTGAACACACTAGGATGTTATATGAGGAAAGTTTCAGGCCTAAAAGAAAATGCTCAGTTATGTCTGAAGTAAGCTTTGGGACATTCATTTCCTGACAGCAGCCAGACAGTTTTCTAGAGATATTAAGTTGCTGTAGACGGTCGAGTTAACATAGACAACTGATCAGTGTAAAAGGACAACTGAAGACTAACTCAAGAAGAAAGAAACTTTTCATAAATACTAGTTGCACGAAAATGCAGAAGAGACAGATTATTTTATTTGTTTTGCTCTATTTTTGATTATATTGTTGATATTATCTATATTCTTAATTCTTTACATTTCAACTTTTCACCAAATGATAATCGATACCTTTCCTCAGGGACTAAGACTTGCTGTTCAAAATTCCATATTATTCTGATAATTTGTACTTTATACTCCACTGTTGACGATTCGGGAGCACAGATGGACTAAATACAAAACCAAATTGCCCTCCTTTCTTTGAATGATCAGAAATTTAGTGGAAATACCTGTGAAGTCGTCACGGAAGAATCTGACGTTTCTGTAAAACAATAAAGAGCCATTTCATTACAATTCTAAAACTTACTATGATCCACTGTTTTATAGATATGCATAGAAACAAAAAGTACTAATTACCTCTGGGGTGACAGCAGATTTTTCTCCAAATATTGAACAGTCTCACAGCGAGAGAAAAACTAAGGATGGTGGTGAATGTCAAAGCTCCACTCAAGAAATACACCAAGACATGGGAGTATTTCTCTTCTGCAAACAGACAAAAAACAGAGGTCATTGCTGAGCAGCTTTTTTTTTTTTTTTTTTTAAGTTTTTACTTGATTAGATGTAATTATAACTATCAGAAAGCAATAGTTTCTGTAGGAGTTACTTACTTTCAACATTCAGCTTGGTCCCTTTTCCAAACAGAATGCGTCCACATGAGGCGACAGCGCAGTAGTAAGTCCCAGCATGAGAGAGACTGACGCTCTTCAATGGCAAGTCGTAGACACAGGTGTTTGTTTCTGTGTTGGAGCTCCTCACACACTGATCATTCCTGCCTCCATGGGTGTAAATGAATCCTGGATGAGATTCTTCAGAGTCTCTGAACCAGTAAACACTGTGTTCTCCATCACAGGTCCCAGTGAGGACTGTACAGTTCAGAGTCACAGAGCTTCCTTTCTGGATGGTCTGAGAGTCTGACTGATGAACCACAGCTGGGATGTTCAATCCTGAACTTTTAACACTGACGAAAGTACCCTTCACAAATTCAAAAGTTATTGAAAAGCTAACGGCACAGTAGTAAGTAGCTGCATCTGAAATTTGTAAATGTGTGATATTCAGAGAAACTCCACCATTTACAGCTTCCAGTGTAAAGCGTAGATTGTTCTTCCACTCATGATTAAATGCTGTATTTATATTGGTCCCAAAGAAGGTTGACATCAGCCTTGGTTTCTGTCCGAGAGGTTGCTTATACCAGAAAAAACGTTGTACCGTTTTGTCTTCATGGAGACATTTCAAAGTGATGCTGTCTCCGACATGAGCTGATATAAATTCTCTCTCTTGATGAACAGTTGAGGATTGATCGGTCATCTGAGCTGAAGTGACAAGACAGACAAAATAAATGTTAAATAGATTGTTAAAGTCTAATGTACTTTTGTACTATCAGAGGAACACATTCAGAGGCTTTAACAGGTAGAATGACCTGAACCTAAAAGAAAAAAAAACTCAACTCACCACTTTTGTCCAAGAGGAGTAATGTAAAATAGAAAAGTAACTTTGGAGATGTCATCCTGAGGAAATTGCAGTGCTGAATGAGAAGAATCTTGTTCCGTTCTCGTCACCTCATAGAGTAGACTGCCTTTGATTGGTCAACCTGTAGTGACACTTCATGTCCTATTATGGAAACAAGCCACGACATTCATCGCCAGCAACAGCCACATCAAAATGATCTCAGTTGAAAACAGTTTTGTGTTCTTTTTAAACACCTGCAGACCTAATTCTGTCTCCATTCTTTCTGTTGACATCTGATGTATTTAAACTTTGTGATGATGTCGGCTCCAATTATAAGTTTCAAGATAATTTGTTTTATTCTGCTGTGCTGTGTGTCATTATATCTCAGTGATGCAAGTGTCACTAGACAGAGTAGGAGACATCTCTCACCGAGAAATGGACTCCTACATTGCACAATTCTGGGTTTCAAATTGAGGAGCGCAACAACAGTTCCTTGTTTATGCCTATGTGTGAATTTAGCAGAATAATGCCATTCACAATGGGTAAAGTTTCCTTTAAAATAAATTCTGCTCACTTCATACAATGTGTTTTCTAGTGTTGCATTGATTCAGTGGAATAGTAACCCAGTAGAAAATTGCTCTCTGTTGTGTCATTTCAGTCAACGATATTGTTTATTTGCTTCGTAATCTGTCAATCAGGGTCGTGTCCTTTAGGTTTTGCCAACCGCCTTTAAACACACAGTATATAAGATCTGCTGCGAGGGGGCTTTCAATCAAAACATAACAAAAGATTATGTTGAGGCAGGCAGGGAATCGTGGGAGTGATTCTTTCAGCAACTCCCCCCAAACCTCTATTTGAAAATCTAGCTTTTAATTGACAACAAGTTCTGAACAGGCCTGTAGTTTAACAATACCTAAAATGTATTAGGAATTTAGCAGCAGTGCTAACATTTAGCCTCATATATTGTTCATGAAGGAATAAACTTTGGGGCTGTTTCTTTCTAACCTATGTGAAGACCTTTAAAATAATTATGCAGTTTCACAACAGACAATGTAACAACAGCTAACATGTAAGCCAGCAGAATTGCTCATGTTTAGTCTGAACAATATTCTGTGTTTACTTGATGCTAAATCCGGACCTACAAGTGTATGGCCTGGAGGCAGGGCACTGAGCCAGGACAGTCCAGACATGGAGAGTAGATTAGGGGGGCGGCCATGAAGAAGACCAAGAAGAGGCCAGTCCTTTTAGAAACAGGAGTGGGCAGAGTCAACAAGATCTCTGGCGCAGAAGTCAGAAAATGGCACTGGCTTTGTCAGCCCTTGATCTTTTAGTGGAAAAGAAGAGGCGGAGGTGACAAGAAACGAGAAACCGCACTAATGGGTGAAAGCATGGATACTTCAGCAACATGCTCAAGGGGCTTTCCCAAATCTGATTCAACAAGTTGAATTGACCAAAAAAAGGCAGACGGGGACTGACGGGTTGCGACACATGGTAAATACTAGGGCTGCTCACCAACTTTATATACAAGCGATAATAAAGATAAACAACAGTAAAGGCATATACTGCTACAAGTATGTACTTTGAATGAAACATAAATGGCCACGGTGGTATATAAAGTAGCATCTAAATAAAGTTTATTTAGCGAAACAATGTTTTCATTACACAAAAAAACATGTCTGAAACTCAAACTTTGTCCGTCCAGAGTAGACGACAACAGGCCTCCAAAACTGGTTTTGCGAGCCCATACAGTCCCATTGTATGCCGAACAGAGCCTTCAGTCTCTGTTGCATCGCAGGTCACCCATGAGATGAACTCAAGACAAGACAGATCAATCATGTGTTTCAATGGATCAGATCAAGATATATATATAAACAAACATTACTGACACAATTGCAAATATAATATATACAAACATTTCAGAAAATATATTTAACAAAATGTCCATCTCAGTGCAGGTCAAAATTATTATCATATAATTAACTTAAGACAATGATGCCTATGCATCCCATGTCATCAGCATCAGACTCTCCCATTTATGTGTTTTTTTTTTACCTTTCCTTTTTTTGGGATCATTTTATTAGATCAGGTCAGGAAATTGGGAAATTCTGAACAAATGCATTTGCTCTCCTTTGTTTTTTGTTTTTTTTCCAAAGGTAGTAGTGCCCAGACAAGCCTATTGTTTTTAGTGTTTGGATATAACACAGCGCTGGTTTACAGTCTGTGTGCAGAAGCTCACAGAATACAGCAAGCGTTGGGGTGACATTTCTATCGTTAAGTGCTGATTGATGATAAATGCAGACACTAAGAGTCTAACACAAGTGTCTCTCTGTTTGAGCATTTTGTAATAAGGCCATTCGTGTTTTCTCTCACTGAATTAAATTAAACTGCAGAACTCTGAAGTTACACCCTAATGAAACTAAGCTTGTAAAGGCAAGTCTCAATGGTATGGACAAAAAGTCAGCCATTGGGGCTATGTGGACAATATTTATTATATACTGTAAGTATCCATGGAAAAAGGAAAGTGTGAAAATAGAATTACTGCATCTCAAGTCAAGTGAAATTGAGTTAAATAGCACATTTCAGCAAGAAGGCAAAAAATAACAAGTGTTTCACACGAGACATCAAAAGACTCGTGACTAAGCCATCAACCATCACAATAAAATTATACATGAAGATATGTTAAAAAAATAAGATCCTAAAGAAATAAAGAAACTTGACATCCAGCAACAATAATAGAGTACAAAAAAAATAAAGATCTTCATTTGAAAAGTACTGATGTGATCTGCGTGCCTTTCAATGCTTGTGCACTCTGAAGGAGCCTCATCACCGTCAGGATGATGAGGTCATGATGAGGTCATGACGGACGGATGTCATCCTGACGGACACACCTACTTTATCTTGCCCAATCAAAATGGGTTCAATGTTTACCAATCCAATTCTCAAGTATTTAGGCTCACAGTCTGTGTCGGGCACAGCCCTGAAGTTAGTTTAAGACATCGGCCCCTCCCCTCTCCACTTCTCTCCTTTCCTTTTGTTTCCCCTTCTCTCTCTCTTAAAAACACATAAGCAGCAGTTTTCTTTTTTCCTTGACTGCAAAATAACAAACTTTTAAAAAGTTTCAGGAAAAAAAAGTTGGAGCCCTCTTCTCTCTTTAGAGGCTTGTTAGATGCATATAGGGGAAATCATTTTCAAGCATTTGTCTTTATTGTGAATGTAGAAGTAGTAAGATAGCAGGTTTGATCAACAAATTGTTGAGATTCAGGTCATGAGGTTAAAAACTGAGATAGGAGCAACCTAGGACACTATCAAAACACAAAAGAAGAGATGCTAATAGGATGACCACCATGTCTTAAAGGCTCATTTATAGTATTGTTACGGTACCCATCACTTTTGTTACAGAGAAATGTTAAACATACATGTCTACTGTTTTATACCTGAGTACACACACTCATCCTCTGTGTTTCGTGGTCTTCTGGGTCGGTTGACCCTGTGTGCCCTTAAAGCTGCGTAATGGATGTTTTCCTCATTGTGGTCACCCTGTTAATAAGACATGAGTATCAGTAAATATCAGAAAATCACCATATACCATCTCAGAGTAAAGCTTAGTACTGAAAAAAGAACCATATAAAAAACACTATTATTCATTTATTTTTCTTTTTAAAGAAGGGACGCATCCGACCAATAAACAGCTATCTGAATTTCTCTCAGAGTCTTTCGTACTAAATGCAGTGAGAGACTAAAGGTTAGTCATGGACATGTGCCAACATAACTATGAGTGGAGACAACATCACCCATGTGCCCATATGTGATTGAACATGTGTCCCAGTTCAGTGTGTATAACAAGCATACGTTGCTACGTGCAGAACGTTGGGATACATGGACTGGACAAAACACTGTCCATCATGGACGACACCCACCACCCTCTGCACAGCACCTTCACCAGGCAGAGGAGCATGCTCAGTGTCAGACTGCCGTCACAGTCGTGCTCCACGGACAGGCGCAAGAACTCTTTTGTCCCCGTGGACATAATACTGTACAACACTTCACTGTGACAGCAGGGGAAAAGCACACAGGGACTCCTGGACTGATCCTTTTTTTTCACTTCTAATATGCACTTTTGTCCTGAGAGTCAGCGTCCAGTTGGACACTTTAATGCCAATCTGACAATCACTTTACTTTTACATCTTTAATGTTTGGACATTTTAATGACACTAACTTTAATTTGCATCCTTAATGTCTGTATTCACTGTCTAATGCCTGTTTCCACACCTTTTGCACCACCCCCACCCTCAAACAACACTAACCCTATACATGTTTAAAAAACACACTTTCAGACGATCAACACTCGGATACACAGGTCACATCACTGTTCCTTAGCTGTTTGGAGTTCTCTTTTTAAATTGCACATATCTTTCTTTTCCTGCAGAGTTCATCTACATTTCTTTTTCTAAGTATAAGTCTATTTTTAATAGCGCAGATTTGATTTTAAATGTTTTATTTTTATTCGTATAAAATAAATACGAACAAATCTTGTTTTGGGTTATTATATATGGGAGGTGGACAGCAGTTTATTGTAACTAATGTCTTGTGTCCTGCATGTCTTGTATATTGCCTGGATGCATTGAATTTCCCTCAGGATCAATAAAGTATCTATCTATCTATCTATCTATCTATCTATCTATCTATCTATCTATCTATCTATCTATCTATCTATCTATCTATCTATCTATCTATCTATCTATCTATCTATCTATCTATCTATCTATCTATCTATCTATCTATCTATCTATCTATCTATCTATCTATCTATCTATCTATCTATCTATCTATCTATCTATCTATCTATCTATCTATCTATCTATCTATCTATCTATCTATCTATGGCAACAGGGTCCAGACTTTTTTTCCCACCCAAAGATTTATTTCAGTTTTTTTGTATTTGTTTAAACAGTAAAGTGGGTTTAGCAGCACATCGGGACAGAGATTAGGGAATGACTTGAGGGGCTGCCTCATCAGAGGTTTGAAGCCTCTGTACATGTGATGCAACCTCACAGCTCAGCCATCAGCGCCCCAGCAACACTTCTTTACAGATTTACTCCCTCATTACATCATAACCATACATTAAAAGAAAATGGTCTACAGTTCAGAGAGTACACTTTGTTAGCTGTGATTCTAGTTTGTTTCAAAGAATCTTTCATTAAGATTCAAGATTTTTATTTGTCACATGCTCATACAGATGGTGAAACGTAAGGACTGTTCTGCAGGCCATACAACTGGTGACCGGCAACGGTAGCAAGCATAACGCTTTGCAAATGGTTTGAGTGCTGAGGGCCTGTACTTCCTTACTTCAATATAACAGAAGGACGAGAGGTCAATTAGTAGGATTATAAACGCCACATGGTGACAACTGATGGGAGAAAGAACTTCTCAGCTGCACGGAAACAAGTGGTGGACTTTGCCGTGCGCCTGGAAACCTTTTATTCTCTCTGGGAGAGCTCACAAAACATCCCAGATTTAACTTGTTTTCAAACTGTCTAATTTGGTAGAAAAGTGAATTGAATCTTAAAGTACCTGTTCATTTGTTGTGGAGGGAGCCGAAATTCTTGCATCAGATTCTAGAAAATGATGAAAAAAATCCTTTACTATTAAACTGTATCATGTGATCAACACTGTTAAGAAAGGAAAGCGGTGACTGTACCTTTGCATTTGCAGTTCTTTCTCTTGTAGATTACATAGGTGAAGACCGCCAACAATACAAGCAAGGTGACGGTAAAAGTCAAAGCTCCACTCAAGATATACACCAGGTCAAGGGTGTTCTCATCTGTAGAGTGAGACATGAGTGTTTTAATGTGCAGACTTGTACTTTAACATAAAAAAGACAATCCCTGCTAAAATACTAACGCACCTCTGAACTTCAGCTGGGTCCCGTTTCCAAACAGAATGTGTCCACATGAAGCGACAGCGCAGTAGTACGTCCCAGTATGAGAAACATTCAGGTTCTTCATTGGTAAGTTGTATTCACAGGTTTGTTGGTTGGGTTTCCTCGGACACAAATTATTGCTGCCTCCATGAGTGTAAATAAATCCAGGGTGAGATTTTTCAGAGTCTCTGAACCAGTAAACACTGTGTTCTCCATCACAGGTCCCAGTGTGGACTGTACAGTTCAGAGTCACAGAGCCTCCTGGCTTGGTGATCGCAGATGCCGACTGATTGATCAACAGCTGAAAGTTCAAACCTGAGCCTTTTACTCTTAGAGTAATGCTTTCCATGAATTCAAACATGGACGTAAGGCTACGTGCACAGTAATAAGTAGCCATGTCTGTGATGCGCACGTCTGTGATCTTTAGATGATTATGACCAACTTTATTATCAAGTGTGAAGCGTGGATTATTCTCAAATCCACCGTATAAACTTGAATTTTTGTCATATTTGTAGAATGAAGAGAGGAGCTCAGGTTTCTGTCCCAGAGTCTGTTTGTACCAGTAAAACTTTGTTGCTATATCACCTTCATAGAAACAATGCAAAGTGACCTCCTCACCAACAGTCGCCGATATGAATCTACTCTCTTGGCGCCCATTAATGATCGATCTTGGATCCGACGTCTGAGCTAAAGTAAGAAATAGAAAACGCTGAAATTATTTCAGATTGTAAAAATGTTCTTCATCAGCAGAAAAGTTGAAGTAAATGTCATGAAAAGTGACCAAACAGCCTGTAAGACAATTCTAAAACATAACTCACCCATCTCCCCCAAGCACAGACATTCAAGGAAGAACACAATCATAAGAGGTGTCATCGTGTTCAAACTACTGTGTCGACTGAAACACATCTTCGTGCTCTCTTCACTCTTAAGAGGGAGGACAAAATTTGATTGGCCAGAGAGAAGTGACACAACACATTACTGCAGATGAAAAATGTTCTTCTTTGAAATACCGCAGGAAAACAAATACGATTTGGCCAAGGGTATTTCAATTTTTGCAATTTAAGGTGAACGAACAACATTGGTGTTTACTTATTTAGATAAGCTATTCTATAATTGCGTCGTCACTACACCTTCGATGAGGATGAGACTTAATGAAATGAGTTTAATTTACTGAATAAGTTTGAGTTAAAAACACAAATATCTGTAATCGTTTTGAAATAAAAAAAAGAGATTTTAAAAACCAAATTTAAACTGTAGTCAAGAGTGAAGATGTGAGGTTTCTATTGTGTTATTGTGTTGCAATAATGCATTTTTTTTTTTTTTGGTGTTAACGTGGTCTTCAGCTAAAGGAACATGACAGAAAACCACAAAGCTTTTTCCACCTAAAGAGGAAGAAAGTAAAGGCATAGCAAAGGTTAACACAGTTTGTTTACTTTTTTATAGACACCTTCGGTTAATGTGACCGCTGTTTACTTTGTTTTGCTTCGATATTTGAAGAAGTATTTTTAGCTGCAGATAACTTTAAGTGGTCTTCATCTAAAGAGAGTGTGACAGAAAACCACAAAGTTTTTTCCACTGAAAGAGGCAGGAACTACAGACAAAGAAAAAAACTGTTGAAAAAACAGCAAAACTTGTAAAGCATTCACACTACCCCAAAACAGACGCAACTATCCGACAAATGAACCAAACAGCTGAGGTGTGACCACACTGTTAGAGTACGAACAAGAGCAGGAAAGGTTGAGCTATCTAACAAGGGACGCTCAAGCTCCTAAATTATGTTCAAGTGGTGCCTTTATCTGCAGTTCCCACTTCTAGTTTTGACTTGAGTCCAAAGCTAACATAAGGCAGAGTAGCTCTGAATCTCTTTGATACACAACTTAAAGGGACAGAGATTTAACAAATCAATGCGGCTTTAAGACAATGAAAAACCCCAACCACTGACTGAGGTCCCGTCCTTCTCCAGTGCCTTCAATATTGTCTTGATTTGATCAGGAAGCTTTGATATAGAAGTTTCTGTAATTATTTAAGACTTTAAATTTGGTATATAAGTTATGATCTCAAAATGAATCAGTGTAGCCACAGCCACGCGTGGTATAACAGAAGATTATACTTATTTTTCTTTTTTTTAAATGCCATGGTTGTTGGGGAGGTACCTTCTGGTGGTGCAAAAAAAAAAAAAAAATCATGATCAAACCAGTTATTAATCCAGGTGCCATCGTGTTTGTTCAGCCATGTAATGGAGCTCAGGGTAAACTCAACCAGGGAGACTGCTTATTCCGTCACATATTCATTCATCTCTTCATTCAATTTAACCACTCCCCCTCACACTTCCTGTCTCTCCCTGCTTTGGTGATCCGCTGATCATGGGCGTTCATTCTTTAAGTAATAAACCAATCATATTCTGCTATAATCCCCGACCCTCCCCCGTCCCAGTCACCCTAATTCTAGCTCAGCGGAGGTCAGATACATCAGAAACCAATGACTCATCACTTCCTTTTGTCTTCACCACCAGTTATAGACTCCATGAGAGGTCCTATCCTGCTATTGGCCTCATTACCCCTCTGAGTGCATGAAGTCATCATGATTATTGCCTTTAGCCTCAGGCGTATTGGGTTTTCACAAAGAAGATAGTTAAGTGATGGGTTGAATAATATAAATGTCCCTAAAGCTGACTATCAACAGATTGGATAATATTAATGCATCGTATCACAACCGTGGTTCTGATCTAACAGACAACACTGAGACTCTGTGCAGGCTGAAAGATAGACAATTTAATGATCAGTGTGGAGCCATTATATACAGTACAACACTTTGGATATTTCTATAGATGGTCTGGAGAATCACATCACCTTTACTCTTTGAATGTCAAACCTCTATTTGAAGAACACTTCATCATTCTACTGTCAATTGAGGCCATACATTATGCTTTTGGAATACTTCATATAACGTGTTTCTCTTCAAATATGGTCATAGCTTCTCAGAACAGATCGTAGTCTGCTAACATCAAAGTCATCTCTACAGAGTAACCAAACTGAACGTATTCACAGAAATTTGCACCATCATTAAGATATTTCATATTAATGCGAAGGAGTCTTTTCTTAGCATATATATATATATATATATATATATATATATATCCCCTGTGCAATGTGACCTTATCCACAGCACTCCAGCTTGTTTATTGAAATATTTCTGGGTCTTCACTGCCAAGGCCGATTTATCAGGATCTGATGTCCGTCAAGCCCAAAAAGATTACAAAATCTGCTCCTTTTTTTTTTCTTAAATAATTTTAACTAATGTTACCGTCTATCACTCATCAGTTGTAGGTGTCTTTGTAAGTTTCTCCTGTGTTGTGATGTATGATATGATACACTTTAGCAGTAAACAGTCCTATTAACAACTGACAAACAACAGAGACCACACAATGCTTCAGCAAACAATTGTTAATGTCAAATGGAAATGTACTATATAAATACATATAGGTTCAGAACCAGTATCACTCACTGTGATTGATGGCCATCACCGTTTAAAAACAGAACAAAATAAAGAATTCAGATTTCTTTATGAAATGGCTTTATTGCAAAAGTGAAAAAGGTACAAAGATTTCATTTTCATGATTTTTTTGTAAGGGAAGGAAAACCCACATTAACTTCCTTTTGCATCAAAATAATCGTTTGAGTTATTAAGCTCAACACTATTTTCAATAAACCAATAGTTGTCAAGTTTAATGCACTGGAAACACAAAAAAATCTCAATTATTCATCATTCAAAATTTTTAAAAATGACTTCTCATGTCTGAGACATCTTTTTCTTGCCTTTTCTCTTTAAATAACATCCAAAGGACAAAATAACCAGATCAATGACCGAGATGTGCAAAATGTTTCATTTGTCCTGGTAGCAGTGACACTGAAATTACTAAAACCAGAGATCATGCTTCCCTAATAAGATAATGAATACAGTCAAAACGTTTTATTTCCAAGTGGTTGTTAGTGTTAAAATAAAATCACTGATTCGGGTATAATTGATCACTGCACTAACAGCATCATGTCAATTGTAGATGAGGTTTGTTTCTAAAAATGTAAATGTCATGATATGCTTAATCCTAGAGCTTCACACTCGAGTACACGCAATCATCCTTTTCTTTGATTCTCTGTCTTCTCGATCGATCAGGCTGATGAACACTTACAGCAGCATAGAGGAGGTTGCCCTAGCAATACAGAAATGTACAAATTAAATCACTATATAGTCCTTTGTAGAAATTATGAACATGTTCACAAGGTTGAAAAGAGATTACATTTACCTCGTCGTCTCCACTTGATGGAGCAGATAATCCTGACTTAGATTCTAGATGTGAAACACAAAATGTACCTTTACTGTAAAGCTAAAATCTGTAAATAAAATGGGTCAAAAAAAATAAAATAATGTAACACTTACCTCTACATACACAGATGTTTCCCTTGATTTTCTTGTATAATGAGAAAGCCAGGGCAACAACCAGGATGGTGGTGAATATCAAAGCTCCGATCAAGACGTACACTAAAGCGGGAGTGGTCACGTTATCTGTCGAGAGACGTCATTGGAAACAGATTTTAGGGTTTTCTTCTCTAAGTTTGGGCAAGAGTTACAATGAACTACGACTCAAATGACTCAAGCTACCCACCTTCAAAGTCCAGCTGGGTCCCGTTTCCAAACAGAATGTGTCCACATGAAGCGACAGCGCAGTAGTACGTCCCAACATGAGAAACATTCAGGTTCTTCATTGGTAAGTTGTAGACACAGGTGTGTGTTTTAGAGTTCTTCTCACTCTGATCATTCCTGCTTCCATGGGTGTAAATGATTTCCTGATGAGATTCTTCAGAGGTTTTGAACCAGTAAACACTGTGTTCCCCATCACAGGTCCCAGTGTGGACTGTACAGTTCAGAGTCACAGAGCCTCCTGGCTGGATGGTCTCAGATTCTGACTGATGGATTAAAGCTGGGACGTTCCAACCTGAGTCTTTTACACTGACTACAGCTCCCTCCAGAAAATTTAATACAAATTTAAAACTACTTGCGCAGTAGTAAGTAGCTGTGTCTGAAACTTTCAAATTCAAAATTGTTAAGTGATTTGTTTTATTTTGAGTTTGGAGTTTGAAGCGTGATTCGTCTGCAAATTCATGCTGGAAAGTTATTTTGGTATTGTACACGTAGAATGTAGAAATAAGCCTCGGTGTCTGACCCAGACTTTGTTTATACCAGTAAAGCCATGCTGAATCTTCACCTTCATAAAAACATCGCAGAGTCACAGTGTCTCCAACTTTAGATGAGACAAAACGTTTTTCTTGATGAACAGAGATAGATGGTTCCTGATCAGGCAGCTGAGCTGAAGTCAATTAAAGAGAAAATAGATACAAAATCAGTAATATGATGTCAAACAATGAGCCGAAGAATACTCTGAAATCTGAAAAAACTGAAGTTTAAAAAGTATAGTCTTAAAAACACAACTTACCCATTCCCCCCAAGAACAAATGGATCAGAAAACAGACAAACATTGTAGATGTTGACGTGTTGGAGTTCCTGTATTGAATGAAAAGACTCTCAATACCTTCTCCACTCTTGAATAACAAGCCTGCATTTGATTGGTCAGCCTGATGTGACACAATACGTCCTCTTCAGGAAACAAGATCACATGTTCACTGACATCTGTACTTTGTAGTTTGTTTGGGGAGAGTTATATGAAGAATATAACTTGATAGTGGTAGGATGTTTAAAATTGATTATAGAGTATACAGTAACGTTGTACAGTAAAGTCTAAAAGTGTTGTCATAAAACTTTTATTCTCATCTTAATTTGATTTCATACATATCAGGGCACACATCTAATTTGTGTTCATTGTTAATATACAGTATGTATGTATTCTTGACCTGCCCTTCTCATTACCATATTATTTAATGGATATAAGTAAAAATCCATTTAAACCTAGACGTTGCTTCAGCAATCCAAGCATTGTCTTTGTTTCAAACCAGGAACATTATCTTCACTATAGAAATTGTTACGTTTGCTTAATTCACAGTTGGAGTTTGCCTTTTTGCTGCCTATTCAGCCCAAACTTATTGAGCCACCGTAGTAAAACTGACAAGTAATGTAAGCTAATAGCCCAATGCTATTTAGCTTTTCAACCATTTTAGGAACCAATTAAATGAGACCGCGAATAACTGCAGATTAATAATACAGTATGCATCATTTAGAACTAACAGGTTCTAATATAATTTATACTTTATTAATCCCACGAGGGGAAATTCAGTTTACATTCTGTTTAATGGACATGAACACACACAGGCCGAAATACACTCATGCACAAACAGGATACTAGTGTCATGCATTAATGGAGAGGTCTCAGATTGAGGAGTCTGCCCACAGCAAGCGCCCCAGAGCAGTTTTGGGGTTTGGCGCCTTGCATAAGGGCACCTCGGCAGTGCTCAGGAGGTGGACTGACACCTCTCGAGCTACCAAACCAATTTCTAGACTTCTTCCGTGCCAGGACTTTAACCGGCGACCCTCTGGTTCCCAACCTGGGAACTGCTGCCCCACTTGTCCTGCTGTATACGATGCAGGCTGAAGGTGATACTGACACACATGCAACGTAATATAGCAAAATCACCATCATACTTGTGGGTTCGCTTACTATAATGTGCGTCTTATTCTGTACTACACTGAGAAGCCTATGCGTCTGTCATTGAGGAACTTGGTGACGTTTAAAGTTTGTACCACTTTCTTTCATAGAATTCCACATAGAAGTTTGATAAGTCAAGAAATTGCGTTCACAGTGTTGCTTGTGTTGGTGTACAGGTAAACAACTGTTTTTGGATGCTTTGTGGTATTTGTCTATGTGAGGGCAGACCACTTCCACTTCCTGCTAAAAACGGTAGCTGCTCTGACAGAGACAAAACCCCCCAGAAAAGTTGAATTATCACACAAAATGACAAGCTCTGATCATGTTACTTCTCAAGGCCACCAAATCAAAAAAGTGAAGCACATTTGTTGCTGAAAATCAGCTCCATCATACAAACAAAAGCTTGATTGTTGACTTTGGCAGGTTGAATGCTAAGATCCCTTTCTAAACTGTAAATCCCCAGGTTCTGTACACACATCTTGTACTTAGGTTACTTGCCAAACAAGAGTACAACGCAATGAATAACATCTGCCCCCTTTGGCCATTGAGCAGATTTGCATCATTCAAATTGATCAGAGTATTGACTGACAAAGTCCAACATCGAAACAGTCTTTCAATGGCCAGCTGAGCGTCCAGAAAGTCTTCATTAGAGCAGCCTTTCTAAACAGTACAGGCTTAGATGTCTCAGGAGCAGCGACCTGAGGCTAAAAATCCCTGAGCTCTCTGAAGAAGCTGAGTGCAGCATTTCCCCCCCATTATACACTAGAGATCTGCAACCCAACCCCCATTTAGCCTTAACCCCGGGCTCGTTTGGTCCGAGCCATGATCTAACCCACACACTGCTGATAATCGCTCAGACTAAAGGAACATGCGAGTTGACCCTGGCTAATGCCAGAGAGCTAATTATTGATCATCTCAGGAACTTATTAAATCATGTAAGCGAAGTCAACTTCATCCACTGACTGCAAACACACTGCTTCAAGTTTATAGTTATTTCAGATGAACAGTTTAATTTCTGGGTTACAATTTACACAGAAAAATTTACACAAAAAAAAGACATTGGCATAGTTTAAATCTGAAAATGACAAATACAGTTTACAACAAGGCCTTAAAAACTTCTACAGCATCAATTAATTAAACTTCAAAATGAGGCTAATAATATGAAAGAATGAATTTCTTACTCACAAGAAATAAACATACATACAGATGATTTCAATCATTTCAGAGAATATTTCATCTGCTTCAATTTGGGAAAATATTTCCTGAAAATCCCATAGAACCAAATTTACATTAACTCTTAAAATGTGCAGATAGTAAAATCTGTTTCACTTTAGAAATAAGCACAAATGTAACAGGTGCAGTGTTAGCTCCTTAAGCCGTGGTACACACACTCACTCCAGGTTGGATCCCTCTCACCTCTTGATCTGTTGGTCAGGTTGAAAGCAGCATAATAAAGGTGGTCTGTGTTTTGGTAACCCTAGTAACAAAATATATTTGACAATACATTTCATTCAATAAAATTAAAATTATAAATACAGTATGAAATGGTAGGTGAGCTCACCTCTGCCGTGGCGGTCGATGAAGCTGAAAAGCTTTTTTCACACTCTGTTTGAGACGCAAAGAAAACAGTTTTTTCATTAAAAAGTTGTACACAGACAACATGAGCTTTCAAAACTAAACAGTCCTACCTGGAGATTGGCTGCTGTTCCTCTTGTTCATCATGCAGAGTGTGAAGGCCAGTAAAGCAGAGAGCATGGAAGTCAATGTCACAGCTCCCTTCCAGAGGAAAGAAGAGTCTGTAGAATCTGTACAGACAAGAGGAACAGAGATGGTGCATGTGTTCACTTTTCCCTGATAAGTTTGTTCAGGCACTAACAATGAGTTCCTTTTATATGCTAACAAAAACTTTCATACCTTCAAAGTCCAGCTTGGTCCCGTTTCCAAACAGAATGTGTCCACATGAAGCGACAGCACAGTAGTACGTCCCAGTATCAGAAACATTCAGGTTCTTCATTGGTAAGTTGTATTCACAGGTTTGTTGGTTGGGTTTCCTCGGACACAAATTATTGCTGCCTCCATGAGTGTAAATAAATCCAGGGTGAGATTCTTCAGAGTCTCTGAACCAGTAAACACTGTGTTCTCCATCACAGGTCCCAGTGTGGACTGTACAGTTCAGAGTCACAGAGCCTCCTGGCTTGGTGATCGCAGATGCGGACTGATTGATCAAAAGCTGAAAGTTCAAACCTGAGCCTTTTACTCTTAGAGTAATGCTTTCCATGAATTCAAACACGGACGTAAGTCTACATGCACAGTAATAAGTAGCCATGTCTGTGATGCGCACGTCTGTGATCTTTAGATGATTATGACCAACTTTATTATCCACTGTGAAGCGTGGATTATTCTCAAATTCACCGTATAAACTTGCATTATTTTCATATTTGTAGAATGAAGAGAGGAGCTCAGGTTTCTGTCCCAGAGTTTGTTTGTACCAGTAAAACGTTGTTGCTATATCACCTTGATAGAAACAATGCAAAGTGACCTCCTCACCAACAGTCGCCGATATGAATCTACTCTCTTGGCGCCCATTTTTGATCGATCTTGGATCCGACGTCTGAGCTAAAGTAAGAAATAGAAAATGCTGAACTTATTTCAGATTATAAAAATGTTCTTAATCAGCACAAAAGTTGAAGTAAATGTCATGAAAAGTGACCAAACTGCCTGTAAGACAATTCTAAAACATAACTCACCCATCTCCACCAAGCACAGACATTCAAGGAAGAACACAATCATAAGAGGTGTCATCGTGTTCAAACTACTGTGTCGACTGAAACACACTTTAGAGCTCTCTTCACTCTTCAGAGGGAGGACAACATTTGATTGGCCAGAGAGAAGTGACACAATATGCCTATATAAGGAACATCACATCCTCCCTCCATTAGGGGCCAAACATTCTGACGTGTAATGGACGTGGTACAGATTTTCACCAGGTTTCTTGACTTGGTTAAGCTTCTATTTGTTCCAATATATGTGATTTTGTTTCATCAATTGGATCACTTCCCACCTTGTTTAGGTGGTCACTACCCTCAACAGATTTTATGACCAAGCCTCTGCTGGACCAAAGATTGTTCCATAAGCCTCAAGCGTGGTTGGATTTACTTCAAGGAGGAGATAATATTTTCATGGTACGGGAGTTATTTCAAATAAGCCTATTTAGGAAAAATCTATCCTGTTTAACTAACGTATTGCCCCCAATGCAAGGGCCAAAGGTCACAATTCAGGAAAACAGGAGCAGGACGGAAGTGCAGGTCAAGAAAAAATATTTCTTTAAACAAAAAAAGCAAACACTTGCTATTCAAAATGTCCAGCTGAAAAAAACCTTAGGAGCCACAAGAACCCACCAGGAACAGGAAAAGACTGACAACTAACATTCAACAGCAACATATGACAACGAGCTGACAGGAACACTGAGACTAAATAAACACTGGGGTAATCAGACACAGGTGACACTAATGTCACAGGTGAAGACAATCAGGGTAATCACACAGAGAGAAAATACAAGACAAGAAACACAGAAGACAAGATCTACCCATAATCCAGAACCACAAAAAGAACTCAAGAATATAACAAAACATTAGAAGTTAAACTTTGCAAAACAAAAAAGGAAGCACTGAAGACTACGAGGAAACATAACAAAACACACAAGAGAAACAAGCAACACCAGGATAGAAATCTGAAGTCTGAAATATGAAACTAAATAAGACCAAATCCAGACACAAAGGGGGGGCTTAGATAAGGAATGCTAAATGGACTTGAGCTCAAATCGGGGCTTTATAGTTTTCTGATTACTTAAAGCGCTTGTTCACTGCAGGCCACAGCTACTCATTCACACCCTGATGTATCATCCATCAGAAGAAACTAATCCATTCATACGCCTCCACTGAAGCAACGGGAACAACGTGGGATTAAGTGACTTGCCCATGAACACACTGGACATGTTGCTCAGCTGGGGATCAAACCCTCGAGCTTCAGGTTGAGAGACCACGACTCTACCACTGATCCACAGTCGCCCCAAATATATATTACTTATACTTATTACTTAATTATTATAATGTACATGGCCTGTGCAATGTGACCTTATCCACAGCACTCCAGCTTGTTTATCGATATATTTCTGGGTCTTCACTGCCAAAGCCGATTTCTCTGGATTTGATGTCCTTCAAGCCCAAAAAGATTACAAATCTGCTCTTTTAAAAAAAATAAAAATAATGTGAACTAATCTTACCATCTTTCACTCATCAGTTAAAGGTGTCTTTGTAAGTTTCTCCTGCATTGTGCTATATGATATGACACACTTTACCAGTAAACAATCCCATTAACAACAGTCAGAGACCATACAATGCTGCAGCAAAAAAAATATATAAAAAGACATGTAAATTGTACTCAGTTGTATTGGTTCAAAATAAAAAGGAACATTACCACTTACTGGTATTGATGGACATCACCGTGTAAGAGGAGCTTTGTTTGGTACAGAATAAACAGAGACATTTGGTTTCTTAATAGAATGGTTTTATTGTAAAAGTAAAAAAAAAAAAGATGCAATAATATCATATGCATGTTTTTTTCTAATAAAGAGAAAAACCCAAATTACTTCACAGAAACTTTCTTGTCCATCCCTTCTATGACAACAATGAACCCATCTTCCAATGGCCAGAGGCGCCACCAGAAAGCCTTCATGAGAGTGGCCAGGTGGGGCCTTTTTGAACAGCACAGGTGAAGATGTCTCAGTCGTAGCGACCTGAAGCTAAACATCCCTGAGGGCTTGAGACAAGACGTCCACACTAAAAGGTCTGCAACCTGACCCAAGCCCTCCGGAACCAGAAGCCCGACCACTGGCACGGGCTTGGGTTGGTTTGGGCTCGATTTTTTTGGGGGCGAGCCTTGATCGAACCCTTTGCACTAACTAAAGATGTACAGTATGTAAAATCTGCATCATCTTCTGACTGCAAGCCATTACTGTTTATAGTTTATTGTGATTCCATGTTAATTAACAGTTTTGGATCAAGTCTGTCAAACAATTTAAACGTATTTGCTGATTTAAAGTCTGACGAGGACAAAAAGAAAACTGTTTACAACAAGTCCTTTCAAGCTTCTACAGCATCTATTAATGGAACCTCAAAATGAGGCTAATATGCAAAACTGCATTCCTTACTCACAAGAAAGAAAGAAGAAAAAGTAATATTTATATAAAGATGATTTCAATGATTTCAGAGGATGTTTTACCTGCTTCAATTAAGAAAAAAACCATCAGTTACATTTCCTGGAGACCCCATTGATCCAAATTTACATTAACTCTTGAAATGTGCAGATAATAAAATCTGCAACACTTTAGAAATAAGCACAAATGTAACAGGTGCAGTTTTAGCTCCTTAAGCCGTGGTACACACACTCACTCCAGGTTGGATCCCTCTGACCTCTTGATCTGTTGGTCAGGTTGACAGCAGCATAATAAAGGTGGTCTGTGTTTTGGTAGCCCTAGTAGCAAAAATATATTTGACAATCCATTTCATTCCTTTAAATATTAATAAAATTATAAATACAGTATGAGATGGTAATGTAGGTGAGCTCACCTCTGCCGTGGCGGTCGATAAAGCTGAAAAGCTTTTTTCACACTCTGGTTGAGACGCAAGGAAAACAGTTTTTTCATTAAAAAGTTGTACACAGACAACATGAGCTTTCAAAACTAAACAGTCCTACCTGGAGATTGGCTGCTGTTCCTCTTGTTCATCATGCAGAGTGTGAAGGCCAGTAAAGCAGAGAGCATGGAAGTCAATGTCACAGCTCCCTTCCAGAAGAAAGAAGAATCTGCAGAATCTGTACAGACAAGAGGAACAGAGATGTTGCATGTGTTCACTTTTCCCTGATAAGTTTGTTCAGGCACTAACAATGAGTTCCTTTTATATGCCAACAAAATATCATACCTTCAAAGTCCAGCTGGGTCCCGTTTCCAAACAGAATGTGTCCACATGATGCGACAGCGCAGTAGTACGTCCCAACATGAGAAACATTCAGGTTCTTCATTGGTAAGTTGTAGACACAGGTGTGTGTTTTAGAGTTCTTCTCACTCTGATCATTCCTGCCTCCATGGGTGTAAATGATTTCCTGATGAGATTCTTCAGAGTCTCTGAACCAGTAAACACTGTGTTCTCCATCACAGGTCCCAGTGTGGACTGTACAGTTCAGAGTCACAGAGCCTCCTGGCTGGATGGTCTCAGATGCTGACTGATGGATTAAAGCTGGGACGTTCCAACCTGAGTCTTTTACACTGACTACAGCTCCCTCAAGAAAATTTAATACCAATTTAAAACTACTTGCGCAGTAGTAAGTAGCTGTGTCTGAAACTTTCAAATTCAAAATTGTTAAGTGATTTGTTTTATTTTCAGTCTGGAGTTGGAAGCGTGATTTGTCTGCAAATTCATGCTGGAAAGTTATTTTTGTATCGTACACGTAGAAGGTAGAAATAAGCCTCGGTGTCTGACCCAGACTTTGTTTATACCAGTAAAGCCATGCTGAATCTTCACCTTCATAAAAACATCGCAGAGTCACAGTGTCTCCAACTTCAGATGAGACAAAACGTTTTTCTTGATGAACAGAGATAGATGGTTCCTGATCAGGCAGCTGAGCTGAAGTCAATTAAAGAGAAAATAGATACAAAATCAGTGAAATGATGTCGAACAATGAGCCGAAGAATACTCTGAAATCTGAAAAACTGAAGTATAAAAAGTGTAGTCTTAAAAACACAACTTACCCATTCCCCCCAAGAACAAATGGATCAGAAAACAGACAAACATTGTAGATGTTGACGTGTTGGAGTTCCTGTATTGAATGAAAAGACTCTCAATACCGTCTCCACTCTTGAATATCAAGCTTGTGTTTGATTGGTCCGCCTGATGTGACACAATACGTCCTCTTCAGGAAACAAAAGATCACATGTTCACTGACATCTGTACTTTGTAGTTTGTTTGGGGAGAGTTATATGAAGAATATAACGGCTCTTGATATTGGTAGGATGTTTAAAATTGGTTGTGTCGAGTACAGTTATGATTTACAGTTGTGTATAATCTTTTTCTAATATACGTGATGGACTGATTGTCATCAGGGTTCCGAACTTTGTCAAACAGTTTCAAGGTTAAGACAGCGTACAAAAGGTCAAGTAAACAGCAGCAGCTTCTGTTTTGCTTCTTTACAGGTTAAATCCACCAAATTAAAAAGCCTTCATCAAGATGATGCTCTTCACTGGCATTAAGTTGGGCTCCATTTGTGAAGATATTGATCCAAACGTGTGGGGGATATTTTCTTGGTGGCTGAATGGCCTCATTGAAAGGTGTGATATGTAGAATGTGTTTTATAATGTTTACTTTGAAATATGTAGATTACTTGTCAGCTATCACAGCCAGAGAAATTCATAATTTTATAGTTTTAAAGGGACCTATCTCGTTTGCGGCTGCCATGATGAGCTGCCATGACAGACTTGTTGCTGTATAAGCTAGCGGTAGCTGTAACTGACAGCTGCCGTACTGATGCTATATGTGCTGCTGTGATAGAAACGTCATGTCATATACTCCGATACATCTTCGGCAAACATTCTCTTCCTCAGGTCGGTTTCACTGGTTCGTATTGATGACAGTCAACGCAGAGTTCGTTTTCACCTGGGAAAAATATCTAATCAGTCCCATGATTCCCTGCGATACTCAACGTCATCTTTTTTTGTTTTGATTAAGAGCCCCCGGACAGCGTTTTTTTTATACTGTGCGTAAAGGTCATGTAACTTTTTTTAAAATTTTATTTATTTATGTTTTACCATATTAATACCCTCTGGGAAATTAGGTGTTTACACTCTAACATGCAACACACAGCGGCTCGTGCACAAACCTGATCCCTATGGACATGCACTGACGGAGAGACGTCAGAGTGACGGAGCAGCCCCCGGCAGACGCTCTGGAGCTGGTGGGGGTGCAGGGCCGCCCCTGGCCAAGTGGGGGCCCTAAGCAGGATTTTATTTTGGGGCCCCCCTTCCAATAACATAATAATAATAAATTACAATTACTAACGAATCAAATAAACAGCCTCTATCAAAAGTGGAACAATAAAAGCATAGATTGATAAACTATAAACCTGAGCCAACATATGACCACCAACGGGTCAATTAAAAACTCCTTTTTTCAATAAAGCTGAAAATATTCAGTTAACAAGACATTTAATAAATGGTCATCAGGGCCACTTGAAAATGTAATCTCCAGTGCACATCTCAACACAATTATCATCTGTTCTGTCTCATGATTAGCACAAGTAGACATGCTAGCAGTTCATGTTTATATGCCACTAAGTTATTTCTTTGTTATTTCAACAACATACCCACCTTCAAGTGAAGCACGGGCCTCTTCTTGTTTGGACTTTTTCTTTCTTTTGCTAGCTCCCGAATTGTATTGACGTTTGGAAGCCATCTCTCTCTCTACCTGCAAACAACTGCCTACCGGCCCATCTGACTGCTGATTGGTCAGATGGTGATGCTTCGCACTTTCAATCATAGCGTCTCTTTTTTTTCTCTCTCTCTCCTGCCTCAGGCTGACTTGGTGGCGGTGCTCTAAGCGCGCCTCTCAGCAAAATGCATGCGCATCCTTTGCGCATTTGCAGAGCATGATGATACTTTATTGATCCCGAGGTAAATTCAATTTACTTGCACAAAATGGGGCCCCCCATGGATCGTGTGAGCGCGTGTTCTGCGTCTGGGCCTGGGGGGAGGGGATGCGGTGCCGTGCTCAAGGGCTTAAGGGCACCTCTCCAGCAAACAACAAATTTCCGTATTTGGTCCGCTCGAACCAGCGACCCTCCAGTTCCCAACCCAAGTCCCTACGGACTGATCTACTGCCGCCCCAAAGGTCTTGAGGAACACCAAGTTCAGAAGCTTGATGCTTTAAATTTTTTCTATTCTTCTGAGTCAAAGCACTTTCACCAACACATTCACTCCCTGAATTATACTTCCTCAGATAAACTGTTAGCACTATACAAATAAAGACTGATACATTGACACCCATTCACACACTGATGGCAGAGGCTGCTATGTAAAGTGACCCTTGGTTTTAAATGAGCCATTCACACACACTCATGCCGCGGCCGAAGCAGCAGGATTAACTGAGGGTTAGTTTTGCCCAAGGACACATCGGACATGTGGCTGCAGGATCCATGTGTCCAACCTTCCTGTTCAGAGACGTCTGAGTCTACCAACGGCAAAGAGAAGGAAACAAACTTATTAATGTGATGGTTGCAGTCTGTTGATGAATAACAAGCACTTTTGCTGTTTCTCTGGGTCCATCCAACTCTTTTCCGTTCTACCAACCCACCCTTAGAAAACACACATCCTATAAATAATAAATTCAGCACATCTTCAACTGACAGGCAATGAAAAACTTTTGTTATTACCGAAGACCAGAGCCAAAAATTCTCCTGATTGAGAGAATCACCTGGGAGCTGAAATGTCCTCGAATTATATAGAAACACATCACATCCACTGTCCTCCAATTTACTGACAAATAGAAACGATGTAACTACAGAGACTCACTATCACCTCTGGCCACCAGATCAGATTCTGTTTAACCAATCACTTGTCTGAGTGTAAAGCAAACCATCAGCCAATCACGACCAGCCTTCATTTCGTGTGAAAAAGTTGAGAGCGTCAGTCAGCACACAGTGCAGCCACGATGTCACTTCACCTTTTTCTGTTCCTTATCAGTAAAATCTGTGAGTATACAAGACTTGATTTCCTGAAACTATGTTGAAAAGTGAGATGGATGAGGTTTTATCATTCGTGGAAACACGTTTTAATTTCTTTCCAGATCAGGTTGCAGCGGTTACCTCTGATGTAAAACAGGACAGCGGGTTGATAACGGTAACACTCGGACAGAAGGTGACTCTGCACTGCTCGTTTGAGAACGATGCTGTGACTTACTTTACTTGGTACCAGCAGCGCTTGGGAGGCAAACCTTTCATCATATCAAAACTGAGGACAGGCAGCAGAGAAGCTTCCATCTCCCCAGCGTACAAAGACAGGTATGAAGTTGTAGGACAAGGAGGCGTCAACAATCTTGTAATCAGAGACGTTCTCTTGTCAGATTCAGCATCATACTTCTGTGGGGTTTTAGAATACGACACAGTTGAATTTGGGAAAGGAGTCTTTCTGCATGTCAAATCGTCATCAGCCAACACCCAAACTGTCGTTCATCAGTCAGCGTTAGGGCCGCTCTCGATGGGAGATTCTGTGAATTTGAGCTGCACAGTGCAGACTGAACCATGTGCCGATGATCAGAGCTTCTACTGGTTCAGACGTGGTGCAGCTCAGCCTGCAATCATTTATCACAATGCAGGGGAGTGTATTAAAGACTCAGGGTCTCACATGAGAAACTGCACTTTAAACCTCCCATTAAAGTCTGTGAGCTCCTCTGATGAAGGGATGTACTACTGTGCTCTGGCTTCATGCGGGGAGGTAGTCTTTGGAAACGGAACACGAGTATGGATTGGAGGTAAATTCTTTCAGCTTATAATGCAAGCTTTTGTTTTTCTTATTTCTGTTCAAATAAAATACAAATAGTGATGTGAGACTTCTTTTATCTTGACTGCAATTTAGGATATACTGCCAAAGTCCCCTCTCTCCTTGCATATTTCTTGAGTGTGGCTTTGGCACTTTTCATCATTGTGCTACTCGTCTTGGCATTTATCATGCAAAAGATCAAGAAGAAGTCATGCTCCATCTGCAAAGGTAAAACTTTTAGAATAAATGGGCCAAGAATTGGCTTGTGTTGGCCTTTCTCGATCCATTATGAACCTTGATTAACAGAAACTGTTTCTTATTTGCAGCGTCTGATGCAACGGGAGGTGAAATAAATGTAAGCTAGAAGCAAAATTCATGAAAACGAGCTACTTTTTGGGTTCACATCTTTTACATGGTCTGTTCCACTTTGTCATTACCAGAGCCATGATGCAGACCATCTCCACTATGCAGCTCTGAGTCTGAACAGAAGGATTAAGCGGCATCGCCAAGAGGAGAACGTGACGTCAGACTGTGTTTACTCTGGAGTGAGAAGGAAGTGAAGAAGGACTTTGTTTTTATGTTTTTATTACTTTTAACTCATCTGTTCAGTCATTTCGCACAAGTAATTGTACAACAGAAAATTCCATTGATGAAAATAAACAATGTTTAGTGCAATGTGGTTGTAGTGGTTTAATGGTGGATAAAGGACAGTTGGGTCATCATGAATGCACACAGTACGAGACTGGATTGAAAAAAGGACAAAGCATGCTCATGAGAGCCCATGTAATCTATAAATATCCTGCTAAACCTCTTTCACACACACAGGGTGTTTCTTTCAATCTACAGCCAGCTCTCAACAGTTACATCTCACGCATGTGGTGAAGGTGGTGAAACCTTGAGTTTCCATTGGAGGAAGTTCGAGACCTTGCTCTCAGGCCTCAGCATTTAGCACCTCTGCAAAGCTGCCCTCACAAAGCATAGTGAAAAAAAAGCATCATGCACTGCACACCATCAGATCCAGCACTCAACTTTAAACAGGCAGCTTGTTTTTTGTTGTTGTTGCTGCCACTAATAAACTGCAAATCAATATCCAAACAAGAATAAAATAATCGAGTTCAGGGTGACATATATATCTCACAGAACCATATTTATCTCCAGGCTTCTGTGAATATGGTCTAACACCTTTTCACTCAATAGAAAGGAGAGTACTCTACAGCCAGTCTGTATTTCTATGGCTTTTCTATAATGCTGAGCTGTAAACTTTGCTCAAGCTGTGCTTTTGAGGGAAACTTATTTTCATGATTCATCCATGACATCTATTCGAATGAACTGGGAAGATGTTTGAGGTTAAAAAAAACAAAAAAGACTCGAGCTCATGGACAGTTACAATGTACTTGATACATCGTAGACACAACAAGACATTTTCAGCTGGATCAGTTAGGACCTAAATAACGAACATATGATGAACACATGCTACCATTGAAATGTACATGGTAATAGTAAAGCTATAGTAATAGAAAAGCTTTGGCTTTTAATACAATCTGAGCTTGACATCTTTTTATTTAATTTTCCTACTTATTGTATTTTAATTGTTTTCATTGTCTTTTTTATAGTGTGACTTCTGCCTGTACAGCACTTTGGTCAACCAAGGTTGTTTTAAATGTGTTCTAGAAATATACTTTGATTGATTGTATATGGACTTGAGGTTGTATAATGCTTTTCTAGCTATCTCACTCAAAGCACTTTCACACCTCAGGTCCAACCAAGCCACAGCCGACCAATAGGAGCTCAGCACTCTTTCTGAAAACACCCCATGACAAACCTTCTACAGCACATCGTCTCAACCACATGGTGAAAAGTCTATTTCTAAATTTGCTGGTTAAACAACACACCATATCTGGGTGCTAAGTGAGACGCAGGGCTTGAAGAGGTTGGACTAACTCTGATTATTCAGAGGTGCTTTAGGTGTAACATGCATCAAAGCAGTCAACATTGCTTTGGAGCAGTTTCCTCCTTGTCGTATGATAGCAATGCGTCAACTGTGCACCTGACCACAACTTATTTTAAGACCAACATGCTCATTGTGGGCTTCTGTGCAGTTGTCTTCACAAGGTTTGGTACGGAAATGAAAGTAATACTATAGCAACAACACTTGCACTGCGATACTGTTTGTTGCCAAGTGTAAGAGAGGGCCGAAAATGCCTTTCATGGTATCAAACTTTTCTTCTTAGCTAAATAGTTTGTGTTTGATGAATAAACTAACCTTGTAAGTGTGCTACCATAGGTCTTAAAGAAATGTTCTGACCAACCTGGGTACCAGGTTAGAGAAGAAATATTTTGGAAATACTAGCAGTTATGGGAGGAAGGGTAAGACTAACAAAAAGAATGGAGGGCATTTGTGCCTGTGCATATGTATCGAAAAGACACAAAGCAACAGAACACGCGGTGTGTTAATGCAAGGATAACTGCACTGCAGAGCATACAGCGTCCTGTTGCCCGTTGCGCATACACATTAATAGAGAGATGTCAGAGTGCAGCGGCTGCCACCACTGGAGGCGCCCCCTGGTGGGGATTTGATGCATTGTTTAAGGGCACCTCGGCAGTGCTCGAAAAACCAGACCAACCTCAGTATTTTGTTCCGCATCGGAACTTGAACCGGCGACCCTCCAGTTCCCAACCCAAGAGCTACTGCCGCCCTTTATGCGAACGCTCTTGGGCAGTAATTTGAGCTGGACCAGTCAGGCACTAAATAACTTCTTCATAATATCATCCATGTAACTGTTTCTAAAGAAAATATGATTAATACAAGCTACCATTAAAATGATGAAACTGCCTCCTTTCTATGCAAAAAAGCACAATTGGAAAAAAAATAATATCGGGTAATAGATTGTGGACAGCAAAGGATGGAGCTATTTGTGGTTGCAATTCGTTCTTAGTGGGTGTAGCGCAGATTCACTAGTGTCTCCTCTTCATAGTAAATCAGATTTTACTAGATCGTCGTCTTGAGACATTCAAGAAGTTTCTTATAGACGTTTTAGTTTTTAACAGGGCTATAGGATAAAAGACTCCTTTATTCATCAAAACAGACAATTCAAGAGTGCTCTTTCTAACTCAACACGAGACATGTACTCAGTAAATCCATGCTATGTGCTTCACTGTGTGCGTCTAGTGTGGTAACTAGTCATGTGACCAATCCTGACGGGCCAATCAAACAAAGTCTCGTCTATAAAAAGGAGACAACATATAAAGTTCTTTCAAGAAACCACATCAACTTCAACAATGACACCCGCTAAGTTAGCTCTGTATGTGACGTGCGTGCTCATGGGGAGGATGGGTAAGTTAAATTGTTTTCAAGTGTTATATCATTGTCTTTGTCTTTGATGGGTTCTACAATGTGTTTGTGTCTTCACATATGCTCTCAGGAAAGGTGTAAAGTTATTCATTTGCTTTGGCACTGTTTTCTCCTCAGCAGACGTGTTAACCCTGGAGTCGTCCTCGTCTTCACGTTTCCTATCGGTCAGTGTCGGTGAACACGTGACTTTGGAGTGCGTCCATGAAGACAGTTTGGCGTTAATGTTTTTTTGGTATAAACAAAGTCTGGGGCAGAAACCAGAGCTGGTGTCTAAATTCTATAAGCATGACAAAAGTGGCTCCCTGATTGGTGCATTTAAGAATGATCCACGCATTGAACTGGAAATCAGCTCTGGGAAATATAACGTTAGGATCTCAGGTGTGCACATTTCAGACTCGGCTACTTACCACTGCATGAGTGGCTTTTCCTATGTGTATGAATTTATTAAGAGCATCACTGTCCACGTAAAGACTTCAGGTTTGAATGTCCGACCAGTCATCCATCAGTCAGCATCTGAGACCATCCAGCCTGGAGGCTCTGTGACTCTGAACTGTACAGTCCACTATGGGAGCTGTGAAGAAGAACACAATGTTTACTGGTTTAAAAACTCTGAAAAAACAAATCCAGGACTCATTTTGACCCATGGAGGCAGAAACGAGCAGTGTGAGATGAACCCCGACGCAACAAACACCTGCGTTTACAACTTGCCAATGAAGAAGCTGAATCTTTCTCTTGCTGGGACATACTACTGCGCTGTTGCATCATGTGGACAAATCGTGTTTGGAAACGGGACCACGGTGGACATCGGTAAGGAACTTTCATAAAGACTTGTTACGTTGTGTTATATATTTCATGAAAGAAAGTGAGAAATGTTTGAAATCTCCTGATGTTAATCTGCAGATGGCGAAGACAATCTCCTCTTGGTGTATGTAATGAGTTCAGCTTTGGCTCTTACTACCATCCTTGCTTTTTTACTGGCTTACAAAGCATTTACAACATACAAGGCGACCAGCCTCAGATGCACAGGTAGGTCACACTGACATTGTTTAAATCTGTTTCTGTGTTCAGGGACAAAACACTGAGACAAACCATTTTTCAGCCAACATACGACTGACAAAAAAAAACAAAAAAAAAAACAGATCGCTGTCCCAGTGTTTGATTTTAAACCATTTTGCATCAGTGGAGAATGTGAAATATAAAGGAAGAGAGTGTTTCACATATACAAACAAAACAACTGTAACGTTAAGCCATTTACAGAAACTTCATTTTGCTTTTAGTACGCCTTTTTTACGAGCTTAGCTGCCAGATGAATGCGGGAACGACTACGACTCACTCCTCAGTCTTAACTTTTAAACAGATGGTATGGTTTAACGACAGTATCATGGTCCAGTCTTGTAAAGGTCGCATATAAACAGAAGAGTAAACAGAAACCTATTTAATTTCCTGTGATAATGAGTACAGTTCAACGTTTTATTTTTGAGTAATCTGAAGAAATCTATTTTGTCATCTCTGGATATTAATGATGGTTTTTCAGTGATAACAACTTACCATGTTACATGTAAAGCACTCTGTTGACATTCAGTCAAAATGAAATGAAAATGATCAGTCCAACATAAGTGAGCAAGGCTGGTTTTAATAACTTTTCTTTCTTTTTTTTATTTATCCAGGCCCTGAAGCAAGAACCTCAGCTGAATCGGATCCCATAGAGGTGTGTGTTTTCTCTTGATGGAAACCAGTATACCTCTGTGTAGGCCTGTTCTGCCATTTGACCAGCTCTTCATTTACATTCAGTACAACCTCTCTTAATTAATCTCTCAAGCTTAATCTCTAAACTTTACAGATTTGTTTTTTGTCTGTATAACCTATTAAACAATATAAAGCAGTGATACTATTTAATATTATTACCAGGGTGAACAGGAGAACCTCCATTATGCTGCCCTAAGGAGGATCAAGACCAACAGATCAACAAGACTGAGGGACGACATCTTAAATGAATGTGTTTATTCCAGTGTCAGACAGTAAAACTATCGACTGTATAAAAGATGGACGTAGTCTCAGTAATGTCCCCCTTTGGTTTCTGAAGAATCGTCAAACAATGTTGTTCCCCAAATTAGAAATGCGGCCTGCATCTTTCTTTAAAGCAGTTTAGAAAGGAGCGAAGAGGTGGAACTGACGGGGAGCCTCAACCCTCCTGCCAAATAAGTCCAGTGTGTCCACCTGTCCTGGATACTTTTTGATCCAGTAGATGTCGTCCTCGATCACCAGCATAAAAACAAAACAAACCGCTGTTTGGCGACACTTACCCCAAAGTGAAGCCTCCCTTCTCCTCTAGCTAAACACACCACCAACCCCACTCTCCTCGCCTTCACACGAAGAAGAACATAACTCAGCGCCATCATGCCCATTCAGTGCTCAAAATGTCCTTCGCTCGAGCTGCAGTTTCCTTCGGTCTGCATTGTTTTGTTAGCAGGCTAATGTTAGCATGCTTCAGTTGGTCTGTAGCTTCACATTGTAAATTGATACAGAATGATGTGATCTAAAAACGCTTGACATTCAGTTAAGCAATGAGTATGTTATTCTTCTCATCTCCTCGTCCTTGACTTAAACAGCATTTATACGCAAGGCCGTCCCGTCCATGTAAATGTGGTGTAAACACGGCTCAGACAACCACACAGCCAGTGTTCTGTCTCATCGTAGACAGTCAGGACTCAGAGAGACATTTACACAGGATTTCTGTTGTATTTACAGTATGTGTAAAATGTCTTTAAAGGCTCCATATTCTTCTTTTTCTCTGGATCTATATGCTCTTTAGTGTGTTTTCCAGGTGTCTTGTTCGTCTTTAAGCATATCTGTTTGCATTTACATCTATCTGGCTTTTAAACACAGCTTCAAGTCGATATTTGAGGAACTGCCGTTGGTAAGCGGAGGCGTACACTTCAGTAAAGATTGGGCCGTGTAAATGTGACAAAGTAAACTTGAGCTATAAGACTCACTCTGCACAGATCAAATAAAATGTTTTCTTCCTCTATAGTTAAGCCGTGCTTCATTCATGTGATCGAGGTGCTATATTTCCACTCTCACGACACACCCGTCTTCAACAATGCACAAACACGTGACCTTACAAACTGATGCCTGTGGTCTTTGTGGTCTCTGGTCGTTGAACAGGCAAATAAATAAGTAGAAAGATCAGAATGTGCTGCTAAATGCACAAACACCTCTGTCTTCTACCATCAAAATCTATCTATCCATCCATCCATCTATATACAATCAGTATGTCATTAAAACCACACTGTGTTTTATTCAGAGACATCATGATGACAAGAGCTGCTGCATATCTGGTGATGTGAGGATTGTACACCACAAACAAACACAAAGGACCGTTTTTTTTTTTTTTTTTCTTTCTCGAGCTCCTATGTGGTCAGACGTCAAAGTTAAGTTCTCAGTAAACTTTGGTCAAACACTTTCCACTCATCTGCTTGTGTGTTCTGTTCAATATTCGGACGTTTTTCCACACCCGGAGGCAGAAGTTGTTCACCTAAGTTTTCATCTATGTATTGATCTTGTCCTTTGTGAGTCAGCTCTATGAGCCGTTGTTGTGAAGTGCTGCCTTGTCGTAGTTTGTGCATTTCAGTCAGACAACTCACGTTTGTATCATTTAAAATATTCACTGCAGCAGAACATCATTTTTTTCAGAAACAAATCCTCAGTTTTGATTGAATGCAGATGCAGATAGTAGGCTCTGACCCCCCCCCCGCAGTCAGAGCCTATAGGTCACAGGTGTCAAACTCCAGTCCTCGAGGGCAGGCTTCCTCAGACTGTTAGACGTCTTCCTGCTCTAACACACCTGCTTTAAAACAATGTGTTGTCATCAAGCTCTGCAGAAGCCTGATAACGAGTCACTCATTGGATTCAGCTGCGTCCAAGCAGGGAGACGTCTAACAGTCTGAGGAGCCCGGCCCTCCAGGACTGGAGTTTGACACCCCTGCTAAAGGTGGATGCCGGGGTGGTGGGTGGGGCTGAGCGAGAGTATAGACTGTACTGGTGTAGCTCAAAGCTTGCAATGAAAGAGCAGAGGGAGAGGGAGGACTTGTCAGGTGATTGTTGGGAATGGGGCATGTCAAGTGTTTCGTCAGAACAGCTCGAGTTGACTGCCTTAACTAGCACGCAAACGTCACCTCCTGTTGTGGCAAGGGGCTAATCGTTACAGATTTCAGGGGACATAAATCTCATTGGACAATTGTTCCCTATCTAATAATGCTGGCAGCACAGTCCCTATGCTGCCTGTAAGAGCCACATGGTGCTAGGTCCTCTTTTGTGAAAGACAACAGAATAAAGATAAATGCATAAAGGGATATTTTCTGCACAGTGCTCAGCCACATGCACACCATGCAATGACTAATACTGTATCATTGTGTGCAGCGGGCGACCAATCAGGAAGCGGTGAACAAAAAATCCTGGTCACTATCTCCTCCTCCATCTTTTTATGTCTTAGGACAGCTTTAAGTCAGCTGTATGAGCTGTGAACTCTGTTTTAAAGCTGTATTTTGTGTTTGTTTTTACCTATTTAAAGTCATTCACTTGTAAGTGCAGAGGACTAATGGGTCTGTGCTGAGTTTTTTTTTTCTTCTTATGAACAGTCGAAACAAACAACAGCATCGAAGACAACAAAACCACATAGACATCCTGTCAGAGGGGGAGAGAAGGGGGCGTTAAAACCACATGGGCTGAACTTGATGAGAACAAGCTTGACCAGGGAGGAGCAAGTTTCTTTTTTTCTATTCGGCTGTAGAACTTGAAAACACATGTAGTGTCTTTTCCTGTAGACGTGCGTATCTATATTATAATCAATACTTGTATTGTGTAATCACAAGAAATCACTCAACAAACTGTCTGTCTTAATAAACATCACATTAAAGTGCAGAGTGTGTACGGTACATCAGACAGTTAGCATAAACTGAAGGCTTAGCCACGAAGGCTAAGAAATGCAATCTGCACCTACTGTATGTGCAGATCAAAAGCTGAGAGATGTGAGAACAAAATCACCAACAGAGATGACAGCAACTCGTCCTGCAGAGTCCCCAATTCTACCTCAATGACAACACACACTAAATAAAGTGTTGTGTTTTTTATTGGATTCAAGCTTCGGCTACTTCTCACCCTAGCCTCATTTCACACTACACACACCTTGTGTTGAAAATTAGGTTTTTTTCTGTGACAGTAGAAATGTTTTTTTTTTTTTTTTTCTACAGGACTTGTTAATCAAACATAAGGGATGGGGAACTCTGGGTGCTGAGCTATTCTTACAGTTTGCCAGGGATCTGACAACAAGACAGATTTCTTTTATCAATGTCCAACAAACACAAATGCACCTCAGATAACACGATGTTGGTGAAAGACACAGGACTCATCTCTTAAAGGATCCTTCTTTAGGTCTCTATATAAGTTATTAGTTTGTAATGATGATCTAATTTCAGCAGCAGGTTGACTACTGACTCCTACTGGACATTAGCTGAACTGCATGCAACAAGCTGAAGGGAAAGGCCCTGTTTATGATATATAAGGATTAAGCCAGCAAGTGTACTGATGAGGAGGTGTTAACTCTGTACAGAGAAACACTGAGCCTGTGAAAACAGCCAATGTGACCGCGACTTTAGCGAGAGAACAGGTGTTACCGGGGGGGGGACCAGTATGAGTTGAAGTTCTGTTCTTTAAGAAAAAGGCATTTTCCTTCTAATCACAGTCATGATGTGGAAACACAGCCTCTCAGTGCTGTTCTTTGCCTGTCTTGATTTAAAATCCACAGTCTGCCTCGTCTGAGGGCGAGACAAGGAATCGGTAGAATGCAAATCCTTTCTGCACAATGATTGATGACATTTTTAACATGTAACCCTTCATGTGAAATTGAGGTCATTTCCACAGGAGGCAGGGGTGCTGGGAGGAGTGCTGCGATACCCCCCCCCCCCCCCCCCCCCCCCTGCTGGAAAAGACAGATATTATGCAATATTTTCCGGATGCAAAATAAAGAAATATAAATAAACATTTTAAAATCTCTAACATGCTTCAATACATGTCATTCAATTTCTCAATTTTCAAAGTATTATTAAAATAACGCTCAGCATCATAGTCTACCTACGTTACACACAAGTAGCAGCAGCTGTTATACTAACGCTGCATCATTCAAAGTAGCTAACACAATGACAATGAAATGACTTTCAAATTTCATTTGTAAACCAATCGCTTCTAAAAAGAGCACTGAGGCGGATCAGTTTCTTCATGAAAACATCCCGACTCCCACCACCACTTCTTCGCCTGCTTCTTGATCACTTAGTAATGCCTCAAGGATTACTGACTAAGAAAGCAGGAGAAGCCCAGAGGAGCTGTCTCTCTGCTGACCATGGGATTGGATAAGTTGTACATCTCTGTGTGCTACAGCCTTTTGGACTTGTTTCACAATGTTTAGCTATTCTCTCATCTGTAAAACAGAATCTGCTCAATGAAAGTCGGACACACATCTCATACATAAAGCCTTCTATAAGTACGCAAAATGACATGTTTACTTAATTGCTTGTATTCAATCTGAATCAATAAAATAATTTTCTGTACACACTATCATTTCTTCACCCCAACGAAATGCATCTTCCCACAGATCTGAATGAGGTCAATACATGTAACTTGTTTTAAATCAAGGTGTAAGCAAACCACATTCCTTAGCTATCTTATCTTATCCAAAATGCTCTCATCTCATTAACATAAGACTTTGAGCCTTAAATTGAGGGCTCTTGTTGCTTCAACTTAACTACTGAGTCGAGGGTGCAATCTTGCACCCTGCTGCCTCCAGTGATGAGTCCACTTTAAACTTAAACACAAAATGAATTTATTACATGTAACATGGTAAACGTGTTATTTTAAGCAAATCTAGCCAAAAGTTTGCTTTAGAATTCTAGAAATGTCCACGATCTGCTACAGACACTGAAGGTAAAACGCACAAAATCAAAGAAACAAAAAATTAAACCACACAACTTCCCACTTCCCTTTATGCAAGAAGTGACATAAAAAAGCTGCTCATCTGGGTCAGTATACATTTTTTCAGACGAAAGAGAAGACTGTCTTTATGACCCAAATAACAAAACCACCGTCATAGTCTTCACAGCAGAGAGTGAAGGATGTTCACGTTTTATCTGCTCTTTCTTGTTCTCCACGCAGCATGTATGTCGAGGCATTCAACGTTTACTTCAACTTTCTACATCTGCAAATATTTACATGAAATGCTCTTTAATGAACCTCTATGTCTTTCAGATGGAGCTCTGCTGTACGCTGAGCCCGGACAACGTGTGACTTTACCGTGCGCTGTCCCCTCTGGTGCAAACTACCTGTCTTGGTACAAGCAGGTGGCAGGGGAGAAACCTCAAATGATGTCCTCCTTCTACAAACACCTGCCTGCTGTTGTCAGTTTCTTCAAGCAGTTTAAAGATGAGAATCGGTTTTCAGCTCAGACCGGAGAAGGGTTCTACCATTTCATCATCTCTAACGTGCAGGAGTCTGATTCGGCTATGTACTACTGTGGACAAACCAGCATATCAACCATTGAATTTCATGAGGGAATATTTTTGGTTTTAAAAGGTATCTGGATGATTTACAATGCTAAGTTGCACATTTCCCTTTCATTGTCCTTTTAAACATCTTTCAAACATGTCTGATTTTAGATTCCAGTGCCCTCCCTTTTATCCTGCAGCCGGCGTCTGAACCTGCGAAGCAAGGAAGCTCTGTGACTCTGAGCTGCACCATCCACACTGGGACCTGTGATGGAGAACACAGTGTTTACTGGTTTAAAAACTCGGAGGAATCACCCCCAGGACTCCTTTACACCAGTGGAGGAAGGAATGATCAGTGTGAGAGCAAACATATCTCACAATCACTCACTTGTGTCTACAATTTGCCGATGACCAGTCTGAATCTTTCTCATGCTGGGACCTACTACTGCGCTGTTGTCACATGTGGACGCATTCTGTTTGGCAATGGCACCAAGCTGGAAATTGATAGTAAGTCGCTTTTCTAAAAAAAAAAGAACAAAAAAAGGGCTTGTTCCATTTTATAGCCGGCCCTAAATCTCTCTTTAAAACACATTTTCTGATTCTCAGCAGATGAGGGGAAATTTTCAATGGGAACTTTGACATTCATCACCATCCTGGCTGTTGTGATTGCTCTCTCAGTTTGCATGATGAAAAAGAGAAACAGCTGCCGATCTTCAGGTAACTGTTTGAATTTTATAGCGTGTTAGCATCAAACATAACATAACATAAAAAAAAACAACTCTCTTTTTTTTCCACAACTAGAGTCCCAAGCAACAGTTTCAGCTCCATCCACGACAAACGCAGAGGTGACTATAAACGCTTCACTGTATCACTCTTTTTACACAACGAGATACTTCATTCAGTGGATATATGTCAATGACAACATGCTAACATGGATTGTCACATGTTGTCAGGGTTACCAAAACAAACTCAACCTCTACTATGCTGCTTTAAGCATCAACCTGACCAACAGATCAAGGACGCAGAGGGATCCAACCTGGAGTGAAGCTGTGTATGATTGTGTGAAGCATTAGAATTTGATTGATATTTATATTAAGTATGTCTTCTGTGGTGAGACAGGATTTTATCAGTATTTTTGTGAATTTTTAACAATGCTTTTTTTTACTTTCTGTGGTAAGCCGCCAAAATTCAATAGGATTCAGTTTTTGTGTGTAGCAGAATATCTCTACAATGTTGCCTTGTTTCTAACATATTAACCATTTATTTAAAAGCCCAAGGATCTTCAGTACAAAAGGAATCATTTTAGTCCAGTTGGATGGTTTTTGTTCTTTGACTTTGAGTTTAATTGAAGGATGAGATTCAGGGAAGAGAGTCTCTTAGAGGAACGGTTGGCGGTTGATTCACAGCTCCTCTACATGCACAAAATGTCGTTGGGCAGGAAATCAATGTGATAAGTAGGGATTGGTATTTAATGTAACAGCGTCTGCCGTCAGTGTATGAACGTGGATGTGAATGGGTGAGTATAACTTGTGTTAAAGCCTTTTGAGCAATTGGAAGATTACAATAGAGCCGAATATAGTCTTTTGTTTTTAGGACAATGTTCATGGTAATAATGGCCTTTTTTGTATTTATTTATTTTACATAATTATTGACCAAATAATAAATGGTTGAGAGAATAAAAAGTGTGTGTGTTTAATCTGTACGTAAGCGCAGCACCATGTTTATCAAAGAAAGTAGCTGACCTCACTCGCTTCATTAAGGGAGTGATTGGTAGAAATGATGTGTGATTTTATCCACTTAAACACGCTGACGTTTTTCTGTTGCACAAAATTAACGCTTCGGGGAAGATGAGGCAAGCAGGACTTTTCATGTCACTTGCATCATCATCAAAACTATTGTCAGAAGAAATTAATGTTTTACAACCTTTGAGGACATTTTCATTTAAACAAATGGAATTCTGTCTGTCATACACTTGTTAACAGAGCAGAAGGTATAAGATACTCTTTCATGCATTTCACTATATGTGGACAACAAAACAATCTAACAGGTACGTAACTGTAAGAACATCTTGAATCAAAAATGAGTCAATGGGTGAAGCCTGAGTGACATTGCCCTTCTGTTACTGAAGGGGGCTTTGGAGTCCCATCGATGGCGGTTGCCATGCTCTCTGAAAATGATTTTCAGTCAACCTAACGACAGGCTGAGAGCTGGAGCTGAGGCGGGTTTTAAGCCTCTTGACAAACTGCAACACCACGCCCACCTGTCAATCAGATCAGCCACGCGCCTTATTGTGAATAACTGTTATCCTTCACAAAAGTCTCAAGCAACCAATTGATGAACCGCAGAACTTTGCACTTTCGAATCAGCTTTAGTTATCAACTCTGGAGGTTGCAGCTTGATCAAAACCCATACGCTTTATTTAGAGTTTGCTAACCACAACATCAGAAAGCATTGGTCGCTTTTTATCTAACAAGCTGTCGGCGGTTTAACCCAGAGAAAAACACCAATGTATGATGTTCTGCATGATACAATAAGGAGGGAGCCACACTCTGTAACTACGAGATGCATGTTCTTCAGAAAGTAAGATTTACGTCAACGTGTCAAGTCAGGGTGGAAACTACAAAATAATCATATAATCCCACCTTTCAAAAATCCCAAACAAGTTAAGATTTTTTGATGGTTTCAAAGATTATCTTGTCAGATGCACCTTGACAATGCAAGACCTGTAAATTGTGTCATCTGAAAGGAAAAGTTGCATATCTTGTGTCCTGTCTTTCAAAGACCTGCGTAGGTTTTGTTCAGTGGCTCATTTCAGAGAAGAACTAAAGACATCCTGTCTGAAACCACAAAGACAAAGAAACGGAGGGGCCTTATATGTCTTTACTCTCTCTCTTTAATCTCTGCTAGACAGTAAAAAGGTACAGAAACCAGGCCAGCCTCACTGCCTTACACCCGAGTACACAGATTCATTTACGTCATAGTCCCTTTGTCTTCTTGATCCATTGGCCCTATGAACACTCAAGGCAGCATAGTGCAGGTTGTCTGGGTCTTGATGTAACTACAAACACAAAAAAGAAACGTCTTTATGATGAGATGTACAGCATAAAAGTAGCATGTTTTGTTTGATTATTTAATCATAGAGGATACTTACCATTGTAGCTGGGCTAGAGTCTTCTGTTGTGAAAGACAAAATGAAAGTCCTTTTATTCTGCAATAGCAATATGCACCCAAACATGATGTAAGCTGATTGCATTAGCATTAGTTACCTGTACATGTGCAGATTCTGCTATTCATCTTGTACAAAAAGAAGGTTAACAAAGCAACAAGGATGGTGGTGAATGCCAAAGCTGTGCTCAAGATGTACACCAAGACAGGAGGGTCATCTGAAAACAGAGAGACACACAAGAAGACATTTACAGAGTGTGTATGTGTGTCCATTAAAGCTCCTGTGAAGAGTTTGAAGCTGGTTAAAAAATACTGAACTCATTATCTATACCTCGACAGTATTTGACCTAAAAAAGCAAGACAGAGCAAAATTGACATAATTAATGTGTAAGGGATTCTACATGCAAAATGCCTTTTTAATGTTCCTTTGGCATTGGTTCCTAGTAAGAGATAAGGAACAAAATCAGTGGTGAACGTTTTACTTTCATACACCAAAACTTTTATGACAATGCAAATAACATCGTTGTCTACTTCTGACGTCCCTTTTACTTTAACCGTTGGTTTCAAACCTCATGGCTTTGTTTGCTCTAAGAACGTCAACATTGGATTTGCAAACTTTTACTAAAATCACAACACAACTTGTAGATAGTTTCAGACATATTTTGGTAAAAACAATTTCAATTGATAATCATTTTGTTAGCAATGGCTCACTTCTGGGTCCTGTGGGGGCATTTTATTTTAGAAAATGTTGATGTGTCTGTGCGACACAATGGGTGGATGAAGGACATATGCAGATGCTTTATCCCGAGTTAAATGACCTGAAAAAACAATTGATAAACTGTAAGATATCGGCAACCAAATCTACTCTATACTTTCTCATGTAAGTTGGTAAACTACAAAATACACCTTTTCTGTGTTCTGGGAAACAGCTTACAGGCTTAGGTATGTTAAAGAGAGAGTTATAAAATAGAAATTGAAAGAGAAACATACCCTTTAAGTCCAGCTTGGTCCCGTTTCCAAACAGAATGTGTCCACATGAAGCGACTGCACAGTAGTAGGTTCCAGCATGAGAAAGATTTAGGTTGGTTATTGGTAAATTGTAGACACAACTGTGTGTTTGTGGAGCGTGGCTCCTCACACACTGATCATTCCTGCCTCCATGAGTGTAAATGAGTCCTGGATGAGATTCTTCAGAGGTTTTGAACCAGGAAACACTGTGTTGTTGGTCACAGCTCCCAGGGTAGACTGAACAGGTCAGAGTCATGTTATCTCCTGGCTGGTTGGTGGTCTCAGACACTGACTGACGGACAGTGGTTTGGATATCTAAAGCGTCTGCACTGACAGTCGTACTCTGACAAAATTCAAGGTTATATAAATCACTCCCGATGCACAAGTAAGTCGCTGAATCAGAAATTCCAAAATCCAAAATCTTCAGTTGATATTTGTGGTTTGTTGTATCCAAGGAGAAACGTGAGCTGTCCTTAAATTGGTCATGAAAGGTGACAAGATCATTATGCTTATAGAGTGTAGATATCAGCTGGGGTGTATGTCCCAAAGATTGCTTTAGCCAGTAAAACATCACTGCTGTTTTGTCTTGACAGGTGCACGGCAAGATCACACTTTCTCCAACAATGACAGTTTGAAACTGTGAAAATGAACTTTTGGAAGTTGTTATCAGAGCTGAGGAGAAAAGAAAGACAAAAAAAGATATATCTTAAATGTATCCTTTTTTTAAAGACTTGTATTAAACTAAAAAAACTTTTTTTGTAAAGTAATGTAAAATAGTGAACTTACCCACATTCGCAATGAGAAGGCATGTATAATACCAAGCTAAGGTTGGAGGTGCCATCGTGCTGTGATGAATGACTGAAATCTCTGCCTCTTCTTCACTCTTCACAGAGAAGACTTTGAATTTGATTGGCCAATCAGGTTGACTGTCTTTTTTTGGAAACACTGTAAACATGTTCCGTATGCCCTGAATGACAATGATGGTGCTTGACAACAACACAAATAAAGACAATATGATACCTCCTGAACATGATCTAAAGTTTAATATCCTCACCATGAAGTAACTGTTTCTACTAAACATTGTTTGGTCACTACTTGTCACACAGGTGTAGGCGTATAGCAGTTATAGAAATCACTTCCTACACTATATTCATTCAGACATTTAAACCTCTGTTTGAAACACTTTGAATGTTTGCTTGCTGCACAGTTAAATGGCTTTCTTTTAAACAAAGAATGCAGCACTGCAGTTCTGAGACAAAACTCTTTATCAACAAACAAAAGGCTTCATGGTCGTGCTAAACTGGAAATAGACAGTTGACAGATCTACCATATACACGGTTGAGTGGGCAGGATTTAACATTTACAATATTATTCCAATACTTGAGTCAGATACAACAGTTTTTGCGATTTGTAACATTGCGATTTGCTGAGAATTGTGTTAAAATATATTATGATTAGGCTTTTTCACATGCTTATTTGTCCACTCTACCCAATGAGAGTCAAGCCCACAGACGGACACTGAGATCAAAGTCAAATCCTGTAAAGCGCTTCGTGCACCTCACAATCTGAACTGTTATTATTTCAGTCTGACTGGACTTTACTGAACACAAACATGGACGGAAAACTGAACAACTGCAGGACTTTTAAACAACACAATGAACTGTGCAACTCCTTGAGCATTTAAACTAAAAAAACATATTTGCTGTTGCTATAATGAATATGTCGATACATGGGGGCCATGAGATGGTATAATATCGCCACGCAATATATCGTGACACTTTGCTGTACCAAATTTTTTCCCCCTCCTCGTAGTGTTCTGAAGTAACAGGAAGTGACAAGTGACAGGAAGTGACGGACCCTGCAGAGGTCTTTAAATATGAAGAGCTGCTGTGGTAGGAAGTGACAGACGCTGCAGGGGAGTTGTCTCAGATTCTTCAACTAGAAGACTCATTTCGAGGAGGTTAAATGTTTAATTTTTCTACAATTGGATCATGTTGACAGATTTGTAGTTTTGTAGAGGTGGCCAGCACTTTTAGAGCACTTGAAGTCCACCTTAGCATGTAAAACCTCTCGAACCAAGAAAAGAGATCATTAAATAAATGCTATTTTAGCACTGATATTGGATATAAAACGACCATTCTCATTATACAGTGTACTTTGTTGTTTTTACATTAAGTACTGTCTACTGCTTTCAGGAGTGCATATGAAATTGATTAAAGTCTGCACAGTATGGAACAACTGGTGTAGCCAGGGTATTGATGCTTCAGATCCCTCAGGTGTGCATTTGTCAGTGGAGCTGTCAGTCATGGTGTAATATCTCTCTTAAATGCATCACATAATTGCATTTAATGTTCCCAAATACTTTGCAGTATTTTGCACTGCTGCCCTTTTACAAATGTCATTTTGTTTGTTCTTGGCTTCTGTCGGAGCTGCTGCAGGCTGTGGCTTGGAGGCCACACACTCTTCTCTCTGACTTTCAGACGGGGCTGAAGTTTCTGCCTGCAGAGCCTTTGTCACAGCAGTTCACAGCTTTTTTTTAAATCTCAGGAGTCATAACAACAGTTGAACACTGAAAGATCGCACATTAGAAGGCGACACCCCTCAGACTCTCCTCCCCTTGAAAGAAGATTAAAATAGACCAGAGGGGATTTTTGCTCTATGCACACAATGCTGTATAGGAAAGTGATGTTTGACGTTTTCACATCCCTTTTGATGCTTCAAATTGAATTGGGGTTAATTACTACTACTACTACTACTACTACTACTACTACTACTACTACTACCACCACTACTACTACTACAGGATAATAACTTTTTATTTCCTTTCGCCTTCTACTGTTCAAACCTCACCATGCCACATGAAATTAGCAGTGAGCGTGTTGCTACGTCAGATCTCTAAATGTCTATCAGATAGTCGTTGATTGACTATCTCAATGATTTGTGTGGGACTAATAGCTTCATGCAATAAAGAACAAAAGAAAGACACAGGAATATTCTAAATATGGCACTGACTTAGTACATTATATTGTGAAATGTTCAAGGCAGAAATTGGAAACTTCATGAAAATAAAAATTGCACTTTGAAGAATAAATTTTTCAGTGTCTTAGAAGTATTAATGACTGATCATTTAATCCAATGTGGGACAGTTATCAGAGGTTAAATACACATGGCTGTTAAAAGAACAAACACTACAAGTGAAAAAGGTAAAGATTTTTATTTTTTTAATGGCCTTTTTTAACATTGAGATTTCTTAGTTGCTGCTCAGCTGGACATGTTTTCATAGTCAGACTGCAGGTCTTTGCTACGCATTAAATAAAGGAAACATTTTGTATAGTTTAACCTTTTATCCCTCATCTGTTCAGTGTTAATCATGACAAGCAAGTGTAATATATCAATTGTGAACCAAAATAATCCACTGTAACAGGCCGTATTGTTGGCATTACCTCAAATCCAGAATTCAACAAGAAATTTCAAGAAATGTTGTGTATACTCGTGTAACATCTAACAATCATGCGTGTTCAAAAGGGATGAAGGCAGAAGGTCATGGGTATTTGGTACTCTTGAGCTAATTATATGACTATATAGTGTGTTCTTGTATTCACTTCTTTGCAGGTCTGTGTGTGACCTTGAACAATCAGAACCCTCAACTCAACAATAAAACACTTATGCCTCAGGCGTTGTGTTTTTTTTGTTAAATTATTTTTGTTGACATGTTTTTATAACAACTCAATCAGTACCCATGGATATACACACCCACCCGCCTTTCTTTGTTAGCGACAGTACACACACCTGGAACCTTACAAAACTATCTCAACAAGGATGTAATAAAATAACCTCTCTGAAATAACACCTGATGGAGCCATTATTTGAGTCAAAGAGCAAAAACCATGGAAGTAACTTGCTGAGATTTTTTTTCACCACAATTTGCTGAGCTGGATGTAGACCATGACATGTAACTGGAGAAGCTTGTTCAGTAGGTTTATTGCAGGTCAAGTATTTACATGGATCATTATATGGGTGTGTAGTAATGTTTACAAAAGCGGTGAAAGAAAAGCCTTGTTCAAAATCAAATACAAATGTATTGAAAAAAAGAAAAAGCATTATTTAGCTTTTAATGATACACTTACACAGTCATGCTATTCAGAGACTGAAATATATCCTGTTCAGCTTTACTGCTTTGCATACAAATACACACACTCACTCCAGCTGCCGTCTCTCTTCATTTTTGAACTGTTGACTTTGTTCTGCCTTTCTGCAGCATGTTGCATAATATCTTTGTCTTGGAAGCTCTGCGCATGAAAAGCAGGACAGGATCAACACACTGAAGTTTAAACGTATTTCTTAAAAGCAGTAAAAAAATACCTGTGTGGGGGTTGTGATGGGAGTGGAAGGTTCTGCACCAGCCTCTGAAAAACAAAGAAGAAAAAAACAGATGAAGTATATGCCTTGTAAAATGAACACTCGACAGTAATACCAACACAATGTTACCTGTGCATTGATCACACTTTTTCTTCATGATAACAAACACAAGGACTGTAAGGATGACAACCAGGATGGTGTTGATTACTAAGAATCCAATATTTAAGTATTTTGTCATTGCAGCGTAATCTGCGAACACAGAGAGGAGACACTCAGTTCCATTAATTTGTAAAGTAACACAACAGTTTAACTTTCTGTGTGATTTGTTTTAAAAAGTATAAATGAGATGAATAAATGGAAAGTCACTTACTCCAAATGTCCAGCTTGGTCCCGTTTCCAAACAGAATGTGTCCACATGAAGCGACTGCACAGTAGTAGGTTCCAGCATGAGAATGATTTAGGTTGGTTATTGGTAAATTGTAGACACAACTGTGTGTTTGTGGAGTGTGGCTCCTCACACACTGATCATTCCTGCCTCCATGAGTGTAAATGAGTCATGTTAGTGGAGTACGGTGCACCTTATCAAAATACGAGCATTGGCGAGAGAGGCGGTGATTTGCTCCGGAGTGCACATGACATGGACACTTCACGCAAGGATCATGTGGAAACTGTGGGGGACATCGACATGTGGACCAACACACACCTAATCTTTTTCTGTTAAGTTTGACTTTGTTTTCAGAACAACTATGTTTTACTTCTGACTCATGATTAGTACAGATCAGCAGAGCCATATTCACTATTAAAAAAACATGGGGTGACAATAGCCCCAAGTAACCTTTATTGGAGAAATTTAAGAAATGCAATTAGCATACAAACAAATAGAAAAATAGAGTTCACAGCAGTGTTGTACAGGGCTTCAATGAAAGGGAACAACATTAGAAAAATTACGTTCACAGTAATTACATTCTATGTTAAAAAGATTCTTCACAAGACAGCCACATGTACAAAAACTAAAATCATTCTAATCATTTCAGAGGATTCACCTGCTTCATTTCCAAAAAAAAAACGCTGTTCTTCACAGTTCCTGGAGATCACGCAGATCCAAGTCTACAATAAGTCTTCAAATGGGCGGTTAGAAAATCTGTCTCACTGTGGAGTTAAGCACAAATGTAACAGGTGCAGTTTTTTACTTTCTAAAGCCGTGGTACACACATTCAGTCCATGTTGGATCCCTCTGTCCTCTTGATCTTGTCAGGTTGACAGCAGCATAATAAAGGTGGTGTGTGTTTTGGTAACTCTAGTGACAAAACAGGGAACAATGCAACATGCAGTAAATGTTCAGCTGGAATTCAATAGTCATTTAAATGTGAGTTATTTTTGTTCACCTGTGACGGGACAGTGGATGAAGCTCGATCACTTCTTTTAGACTCTGGTCGGGGCACAAAGAAGATCGCGTCTTAGTGAAGAGATGTGCACAGACAACATGAGCTTTCAAAACTAAACAGTCCTACCTGGAGATAGGCTGCTGTTCCTCTTGTTCATCATGCAGAGTGTGAAGGCCAGTAAAGCAGAGAGCATGGAAGTCAATGTCACAGCTCCCTTCCAGACGAAAGAAGAGTCTGCAGATACAGACAGAAGAAATGTGGATTTTGCACTTTTTCCCTGCTAAGTTTGTTGAGGCACAAACAAGTTCCTTTCACATGTTCACAAAAAAAAAAGTAAGAAATTTACCTCCAAAGTCCAGCTTGGTCCCGTTTCCAAACAGAATGCGTCCACATGAGGCGACAGCGCAGTAGTAAGTCCCAGCATGAGAGCGATTGACGCTCTTCAATGGCAAGTCGTAGACACAGGTGTTTGTTTCTGTGTTGGAGCTCCTCACACACTGATCATTCCTGCCTCCATGGGTGTAAATGAGTCCTGGATGAGATTCTTCAGAGTCTCTGAACCAGTAAACACTGTGTTCTCCATCACAGGTCCCAGTGTGGACTGTACAGTTCAGAGTCACAGAGCCTCCTGGCTGGATGGTCTCAGATTCTGACTGATGGACCACAGCTGGGGCATTTAAACTTGAACCCTGCACAATGACTGTAGTGCTCTCCAAGACCTCCAACGCAGATAAGTATGAATGTATGCAGTAATAGGTAGCTGAGTCCGAAACACGCAGATCTGCGATTGTCAAATGATTCGTACCATTATGAGTCTCCAGTGAGAAGCGTTGATTCCCTTTGAATTCACCATTAAAAGTGCCATTTTCATCAAACAAGTAGAATGTAGAGATGAGCCTTGGTTTCTGTCCCAGCACCTGTTTGTACCAATAAATCCTTGCTGCAACGCCAGTTTCATAGAAACATTTCAGGATCAAACTCTCCCCAGTGTTTACAGATACAAAACCACTCTCTTGACCAACCGATGACAGATCTACGGCAGTTGTCCAAACTGAAATGACAAAGTGAATATAGATGTAATATAACGAGACAAAAGTCAGCACAACCTGAACATATACAAAGCAAATATGCAGAAGTCAATACATCACAACTCACCCATTTCCCCCAGGAACAAACATGTCAGACAGATAGCGAACGCAGGCGATGTCATCGTGCCGCTCGTGTGTGAAATGAAAGGACTTAGTAGCTTGTCTCTACATTTAGCAGACGAGATGGTGCCTGATTGGACAGCGGAAGTGTTGCTGCAAATTGTCCTACTCAGCAAACTTTAAGTTCACTGCTGCATACGGTGCCATTTTTTTTTCACTTTTTTTTTTTGTGTAAATGGTTGAAATTTTAGAAATGACCTTTGAATACAACATCAAAATGTCAAGAAAAAAAGCACCTGTTTCTAGTTATTTCTTTTCCATCTCTTTGTTAATGAACCACATCAATGAAATGAAGGTCATATTTGAATAAATTATGAGTTTATGCTTAAAAACTTAGGTAGGTAGGATTTCGTCTTACAAGCAGACTTTGCATCCTGCTCAAAACCGCAAACATCGATGTTCTGAAAGACAAAACTTGTATGTGGGTGAAAAGGTGAACAGCTCAGGGGCTAATGGTTGTGTAATTTTTTTTCCACATTTTTTTCACATTCACCACAGCGACAAAACCTTTAAGTGAGCTTTGTAGAGCCTCTGTTACTGCTGCACCTGATAAAAATCAGCTACTCAGCAAAAGCAGAGCGCAGCAGCATGCAGCAGATGTTCATCTGTATTAGCTTTAGTGCAGCTGTATACATTACACTAGCAGTTTACTGTACTTACACCTTGACTAAAAAATTTCAGTATCAATTAATTTAGTTTATTTACAACAAACATGTAAATGCAGCAGCTGAACGTGATGTGCAAAACAAACACCCAAACCAAATAAAATCATAACGATTCCAGAACAGGAGAAGAAGGGGAAAAGAGCTTTGAATTCTATTGAGTCCCAATATGAGAAACATTCAGGTTCTTCATTGTCAAGTTGTAGGCACAGGTGTGTGTTTGTGAGTTAGGTTTCCTCACACACTGATCATTCCTTCCTCCATGGGTGTAAATGAGTCCTGGATGAGATTCATCAAAGTCTCTGAACCAGTAAACACTGTGTTCTCCATCACAGGTCCCAGTGTGGACTGTACAGTTCAGAGTCACAGAGCCTCCTGGCTGGATGGTCTCAAATTCTGACTGATGGATCACAGCTGGGATGGCCGATCCTGGACCTTCTACACTGACAATCACAGTTTCCAGAATTTCTAGTGAGCAGACACTACAACTTATGCAGTAATAGGTAGCTGAGTCTGACATGGTCAAAAATGAGATGGTTAGGTGATTTATACCATTTTCAGCCTCCAGTGTGAAGCGTGTATCATTTATAAATTCACCATGAAAAGGATCAGCTTCTTCGTATTTGTAGAATTCAGAGACAAGCCTTAGTTTCTTTCCGATTGTTTGCTTGTACCAATAAACTCGTGTGGAAGAATCATCATCTTTAAAGAAACATGTTAAAGTCAAGCTCTCTCCAGCTCCATGTCTCTCGTGACGAACTGATGCAGACAACTTTGGAGAAACCGTCCATGCTGAAATTAAATGAGAAAAGATGCCATTTTATAAAAATGTATTGAATTTCACATTAAACTCATGATATGTAAGAAAAAAAAATGTCCATTGACAATTCAACTGACCCATTTCCCCCAGGATCAAACAGGTCAGGTAGACCACTGTTGGAGATGTCATCTTTCTCAAATTGTCGTTCTGAATGAAAGAGTACTGACAGCTTCTCCCCTCTTCACAGACCACGCTGCAGTTGATTGGCCGGAAAGAAACATCTTACAATAAAGGAAATATACTCACATGCTCACTGGTTGTTGTGTGTTTGCTCTCTCTCTCTTTTTTATGTGCAGCCAGATGCTGCCCCCTCACCCAGTGATGGCAGCAGTGATAGAGCTTATCTCAGTTTAATTGCCAACCAAGGGTGTGAAAGTATTTACACATATATTAGATGCATGGCAACACAAAAGAGGGATACTTAGAGGGGAACATCAATAACTAATAGTGACATTACATAAGACGGAGCGACTGATGACTGTGGACAGAAATCATGGTTGATACTGTACCAACAGATGAAACAGTGTTAGACTTGTTTACATTCACTTTTGCAGGCGTAATGTTGACAGCAGGTTTGCCACTTTGCAGTGGTATTGACACATCCTACACATGTAACTGCAGATTTGATCTATCAGTTCATCTTTCAAACTGTCTGTCTGCATATTTTAACTGTGCAGGGGTCTAAAGCTCACAATACATTATCCTGCTTATTACACCACTACTTACTACTAATTTATGAATAAATAATGTAAACCCATTGATTTGGAATTTGATTTATTTAAAAATGATTCATTTCTGCAGCTTAACAAACAGTCATTTGGAAACTACAGTTAAAGTTGAAGGAGTTAGACTTTTTAAATTTATTGATAAATGGACTTGAGCTTGTAGAGTATTTTTCTAGTCTTCTGACTACTCAAAGCACTTTTACACCTCAGGTCGAACCTGTTCACGAACACTCATTTACACACTGATGGCAGAGGCTTCCATGTAAGGTGACAATCAGAAGTCACTAATTTCATTCATAGACATTCATTCGTTGCTGCCAACGATGCAGCAGGAACAACTTGAGGTTCAGTGTCTTACCCAAGAACAGGATGAACTAAACATCTCTGTGATAAATTGTTATACGGATTTTGTATTAAGTATTATGCTTTCAAAATGTTTGAAATCACATGCTCACTTGTGATATTATGAAAAACTCTTATGTTTAATAAAATCAAAACATACAAGTCACAAAAAGAATTGCGTGAAATTAAAAATAAGCCATTCAGACCATTTCATTTTTGGAAACAGGCTGTAAACATGCTTATTTCTGTAGTAAAAACAGACATTGTTGACTTATGTGACCTCATGGGCTCCTGCATCCAGCCTCAAGTAGAAACTTGATGAACAGCAGTTTTTAGCAGTTCAGCATTAGCTTCTAATCCAACACTGAAGGTTGCTACTCATTGCCTAGGAGGCCTTGCCCTAGCAGCAGCAGCAGCATCCAGCTGTTCTCGAGTGGATGGAGCTCCTCCAACCGTCAGCGAGGTGCTCTGGCTCTACTACCTTCCGACGTCCCTGACACCCAGCCACGACCATCGGACTAAGACGTCCCAACCACCGAGGAGGGTCTGTCTGCAGACTGCAAGAGAGGGGGGCAGGACTCATGTGTGAAGAGAAAGGCGTAACTCATACCAGGCTTGGGGGCAAAACTCATCCCTGTCCAAATCTCACAGAATTACACAAGACGTGCAAGCAAAACCGTAGCTTATGTTTTTTAATTAAATATTTGCAAGAGCACTAAAAAAGATGACTAGAGGCTGTAAGAATGATTCGTGAGAGTTCCCGGCCTGATGACGTTTAATGTCCCCGACAACAACTGTTGTCTCATTTAATTCAATTAAACTATTTTATTTGGATAGCAAAATTCATACAAACGTAAACCCAATGTGCTTTACAGAAGACAAAGAAAAAAACACAAACAGTAACTGTTCAATCAAAATGATACACACAACAAATCAAAACAGACAAAGATAAACTAGCAGCCAAATGCCAAGGGAAAAAGCACGTTTTAAGACCCCTTTTTTAAAGAATTTAAAGTTTCCACAGACCTCAGATCAGCAGGTAGTTTATTTAATAAAACTGCCCCAAGGTGACTAAATGCACCTTCACCAGATGTTGTCTTGGCTGTAGGTATATTCAGCAGACCCATACCTGCTGATCTGAGGGGTCTTACTGGACTGTAGTCAGTGAATAGTTCAGAAAGATATTGAGGTGCCATTCCCTGTAATGCATTATAAACTAGAAGTAATATTTTGAATCCAATGCTGTAGTGAACTGGAAGCCAAAGAAGGTTTTTTTAAGGATTGGTGATACATGTTCTATTTGCTTTGTCCCAGCGAGCAGTCTGGCTGCTGCGTTTTGGAATAGCCATTTTATTTTTTATTTTTTTTTGGGAAACCCAGCATAGAGGGCATTACAATAATCTAGTCTGTATGAATGCATGGATCAATTGTTCGCAGTCGGATTGCGTCGTGAAGCACCTGAGTTTGGATATGTTCTTAAGATGATAAAAGCTTGTCTTTATAAAAGCTGTAAATGTACTTCTGAAAGTTTAGATCTGAATCAGTGATGACACCGAAGTTTTTGACATTATCAGTGTACTGATGAGAAAAAGATGATGAAATGGATATGAGCTCCTGTCTTTGTCTTTCTGGACCTACAATCTGAATTTATGTTACATCTTTGTGAAGCTGTAGAGAAATGCATCAACCAGCAACTGATTTCTTTAATGCATTTGGACATTTCATTTGTGGGGCTGTTGTTATCTGGGGCTATCTATGACTGAGAACTGAACCTTGTTGCACCCCATAGTGAATGCGGAAATTGTCTGATTAGTACGGGAATATTGCAAACATCTGGGAATACATTTCTTACCAATAGATTTCTTCTCAGATATGTTCATGAAGGTGTCTGATAAAAACAAAAACATTTAAATCCAACTCCTGTAGGAAAGTCTGTGAGAGCGGCTCAAAGTCAGGCTACCTGGAATAGTTCCTTATTGGAATTGAACTGTATACTTCTTGGTGGTACATGTACATGTAAAAGTGGCCACGCCCACTTTTACATGTAAATTTGCAGTCACTTTATGTTGATTTCAATATCTCAACTACTAGTTAAAAACAATGCTGCACCACATTGTTAAATGTATTAGGGGTCCAGGTCTGAGTCTTCTCCACACTGTACTGTTCTTAAAGTGGGGATTAGGACCCCCTGGGGGCTTCAGAGACACTGAGAGGGGGGGGGGTCGTGAGATGCTTTCCATCACCAAATACAAAAGTTGAACGATCTAAATTTGTGTATCTTATCCATTATTGAGAAAAAACCCCCACTCTAACATAAGTTGAATTTTATCTAATGGCAATAACTAGTGCTGTGGTTTGGTCTTTAACCTGACTGGTACAGATTTTGAAGGGTTAGGCGATTGTGTAATCGTTTGTAGACAACCTTTTCAAAAACGTTACTGATCACAGTAAGTTTGAGATGGGTTTATAGTTAGTGATGAGTGAAGGAATAAGTTTGTTATTTATTAGCAAAGGGGTAACAATAGCATGTTTCAGATAATTGGGGAAAACTCCAGACTGAAGAGAAACATTTGCAATATGAAGTAAGTCATGTAACAGACAGTGAGCCCGAAAATGTACATAATAAACTTAATAACAAAGGCATACCAACAAACATGTACACAATGACCACAATCTTAACACATAAGCAATTTATACAAAACACATACAGTTCAGGGCAAACAGACTCAGAGTTATTTGATACACAAAGTTTCCGACTTCAAAAATTTCAAGTGAATCTGAAGAAGTAAAAATGAAACAATTAGCTTCTACTGCCGAACACTGGAGTAGACACACTGGTCTTTGGGTGTGTGTCTCTGTCTTCTTGATGTGTTGGATATATTAATGTTAAGAGGGGCATAGAAGAGTCCATCTGCATCTCTGTGACCCTGTAGAAATATGAACAATCTGTCACTGTTAGGTTCTTGAGAAAAGAAACCTTGTCAAGACATGCAATAAAAAAAAAAAGAATTTGAACGGTAATTAAACAAGTAAAAACTAAATTCTCACCTCATGGTTTCTGATAGAAGAAGAGGACAAGTTGGTTTGAGTCTCTGATTGTGAAATACAGAAAAACAGTCATGAGAAACACACAGACAGACAGACAGTTGTAAGCCATGTTAGCTACCGTACCTTGAGATAGGAGACGGTTTCTTTTGTTCATCTTGTACAGTAAGAAGGCCATGATGACTATCAGGACGGTCGCAAATATCAAAGCTCCACTCAAAAAATACACCAAGGCAGGAGAGTTCACCACATCTGTCAGTAAATCAGACATAAACACAGCTTTGAGTTTTATGTCAGTGGAAATGTTTGGATTGATTAGGCAGTTATGTATTATATGAGATAACAATGGATAGAAAGATTTCCCTCCCATTTCCCCATTTTTAAAACTTACTTTTAGAATATAAAAAAGTCGGTCGTTAGTTAGTCTCCAGCCTTTTGAAATACTTTGTTCCAAGCAGGATATACTTCCGTTTTCTCGAGTGTTTATAGCATTTCATAATGTAGTTTATTAAAGTTATGTTGTCAGTTGTGCTTTTTGTTGAGTCTGGTTTTATTGTACGAGGTGTCTTTTCTCATCATGCGGGACGACAGATGGAAATTAGCGACTTGCTAAATCTGGCCTAACTATCTTTTCTTTGTGTGAATGTATTCTGCCATTAAACACTGTCCGCCTGATTAATAAAACACATGATGCATCAAGTTATCACCACTTTTTGTCAAATAAAACGACTTGGGATAAAGAGTAACATACCTTCAAAGTCCAGCTTGGTCCCTTTTCCAAACAGAATGTGTCCACATGAAGCGACAGCGCAGTAGTACGTCCCAATATGAGAAACATTCAGGTTCTTCATTGTCAAGTTGTAGGCACAGGTGTGTGTTTGTGAGTCAGGTTTCCTCACACACTGATCATTCCTGCCTCCATGGGTGTAAATGAGTCCTGGATGAGATTCATCAGAGTCTCTGAACCAGTAAACACTGTGTTCTCCATCACAGGTCCCAGTGTGGACTGTACAGTTCAGAGTCACAGAGCCTCCTGGCTGCATGGTCTCAGATTCTGACTGATGGATCACAGCTGGGATGGTCAATCGTGGACCTTCTACACTGACAATCACTGTTTCCAGAAATTCTAATAAGCAGCGATTACAACTTATGCAGTAATAGGTAGCTGAGTCTGACATGTTCAAATCTAAGATGGTTAGTTGATTTTTACCATTTTGCACCTCCAGAGTGAAGCGTGGATTGTTTCTAAATTCATCATGAAAAGGATCGCCTACTTTGTATTTGTAGAATTCAGAGACAAGCCTAAGTTTCTCTCCAATTGTTTGCTTGTACCAATAAACTCTCGTAGCTGGCTCATCTTTGAAGAAACATGTTAAAGTCAAGCTCTCCCCAGCTTCCTGTCTCTTGTGCTGAACTGTTGGAGACAACTTTGAAGAATAGGTCCACGCTGAAATGAAAAGACAAAAGTTGCCAGTTTAAAAAAATATATTGAATTTTACATGAATACATTATATACATTGTATTATATACATAAAAAACTAAAACCTCAACTGACCGATTTCCCCCAGGATCAAACATGTCAGGTAGACCACTGTTGGAGATGTCATCTTGATCAAAATGTTGTTCTGAATGAAAGAGTACTGACAGTTTCTCCCCTCTTCACAGACCACGCTGCATTTGATTGGCCAAACAGAAACAGCATCTTACGATAAAGGAAATATACTCACATGCTCACTGGTTGTTGTGATGTGTGTTCACTCTCTCTCTTTTCTATGTGCAGCCAAATGCTGCCCCCTCACCCAATGATGGCAGCTGATAGAGCGTATCTCCGTTTAATTGCCAACAAAGGGTGAGAGAGTATATAAAAATATATTACATATATGTCAACATATAACGGGTTACTATAAACTTAATTCAGAGCTAATATATTAGTTACATCAATAATTCATAGTGACATTACATAAGACAGTAAACAGAAAACACGGTTGACGCTGTACCTACTCCGTTTCTTTAACATTTTCTCAGATGTGAGCTTTGTGGGTTCGTTGGACTTAGTACCCTTTAACTAAAAAAATAATAAACATAGACAGGGAGCTTCTTCAGTGACAGCTTCCACTTTATTTTTCCACACGAGGAGAGCCAACTAGAATCACAACACTTTTTACCACTTTAAGGCAGCTATGGTAACTCACTAGGACCACTGCACTCTAAAGGCGATTGGACATGCAATATAAATAACCACACAACTGTTTGTTATATATGTCCCCCCTTCCACGAGAAATGTCTCCGTTTTACTCTAAACAGTGCAGATTTACATGAAACACCTCAAAACAGTCCCTGAACAGAACTACACTTGAGAAAGAGGAGGGGGAAAAAACTGTCAACACCCAAATAGAGTTGACAGAGGAGACGTCGTCGGGCATCTGTCGGACCGCAGAGGAGACTGCATCAGGTATTGGCTGGACGGCCGAGGAGACGACGTGAGGTGTCGGCCGGACCGCTGAGGATGAGATGTCAGGTGTAAGCCGGACCGCTGATGAGGCGTCGTGAGGTGTCGGCTGGACCACCGAGGAGAAGATGTCAGATGTCGGCTGGACCGCCGAGGAGACGTCAACTGGATGCAGACGGCGCTCTGTAGGACCAGGATCAGGAAGCACCGAGTGCTCAGTGGGATCAGGAACAGGTACAGTAAGCAAGGGGCCCTCTTTGGAATCCAGAACAGTCACAGGAAGCATTCTGCAGGATCAGGTACAGGCAGCAGGGGGCGCTCTGCATAATCAGGAACAGGAAGCAGTCGGTGCTCTGCGGGGTCAGGAACAGGTACAGGAAGTAGGGGGAGCTCTGCCGAAGCTGGTGGCAGACGGCGCTCTGCAGGAACAGGGACAGGAAGCAGGGGCTCCAATGCACCAGGAGGCCAAAGCCTGGACTGAGGCTTGAGCTGTACTTTGGGCCGAGGCTCGGGTTGAGGCCTTGGTTGAGGCCTAGACTGAGGCTTGAGTCGAGTACTGGGCGGAGGCCCAGACTGTTGAGGCCAATCCGACTTTGAGGCACAAACTCTGGCATTAAAAAAACGTTTGTCTAATGGGAGAGCATATGCTTCAGCCAAGGTTTAGAGTCCATCTCCCTTAGGGCCTCAGCAAGGGCTGTCTCCCTTTCCTCATCACAGCAAGCCATTCTTAATGCATGGTAAGATTTGTTTTAAACAAGAGCCACTAAATCAAAAAGGAAAAAATACAAAACTTACTCAAAAACTAAATCCAGAACGTCTCGAAAACCGAGTGTGAAAAAACAAAGTAAATCCAGGGAACAAGGAACAGTCGACAGGCAATGACAGACACTCATCACAGATTAACACTGGGAAAGACAATAAACCGACAAGGGACTGAGGAAAAACACAGACTAAATAGACAGGGTTAGTTGGACACAGGTGAGACTAATGAGACAGGTGAGAACAATCAGGGTAATCACACAGGCGGGATACAAGCAAAAAAGAACCCAAGAGCATGAGCAGTAAAAGAAAACCATTCAGAACCTCACAAAATCTTCAAGGTATGCAGGTGTCCATGCACGAGGTAAAAGGGGGGTTTATCGGGTGCTGGCATGCCTAGAGGTGTTGCCCTGACACAAAGCGTGGTGGCCTTGCTCCCCCTAAAGCTCACAATACATTATCCTGCTTATTACACGACTACTTACTACTAATGTACTTACTTAAGAATCAATAATGTCAACACAAATATTTGATATGAGATTCAAAAGTGATTTATTTCTGCAGCTTGACCAATAGTCAGTTGGAATCTGCAGTTAAAGCTTCAACAGTGAGACTTTTTAAATGGCATTGGTAAATGGACTTTAGCTTGTAGAGCATTTTTCTGGTCTTCTGACTACTCAAAACACTTTTACACCTCAAGTCACACCTACTCATCTACACCCATTCACACACTGATGGCAGAGGATTCTAATGAAAGTGACCATCAAAAGTTACTAATTCCAATCATACAAATTCATTCGCAGCTGCAGACGAAGCAGCAGGAACAACTTGAGGTTCAGGGTCTTGCTAAAGGACACATCAGACATGTACAGTTTTGCTCATAAGTATTCATACCCATACTAAAATTAACTAAGTCTCAATTCTTTTCTACACTTAAGTTTGGATGTTGCGAATACACCTATACTAAGGGAGACTAATAGTTACACAACAACCCAGAACACATTTTAATTAAGCTGATGAGGATTATGTCATTTGATATAGTATTTCTATTTTCACCCATGTTCAAGTGTATTCATACCCTTGTCCTTCTGAAGTACAAAGGTAAATATTTTTCCTGGTTCAGGTACTTTTCCAAATGTGTCCAATTAATTAATTAACAATTGAAAGTGAAGATTGGTTGCCAGAAAGTTCACTGGCCCTATAAATTAAGGAGTATTGGTGAGACCACTTTCAGTTCATCATCAATGCCAGACTCGACACCATGGTCAAGCAGAAAGAACTGAGTGAAGACCTAAGATCCCGTATTGTGGAGGCACACAAGGAAGGTTTGGGTTACAAAGCAATATCCAATATTTTCAAGTCCATGCAGCCACAGTCCAGAGTATTGTTAAGAAGTTTAAGGCATTCCACACAGTGAAGAATCTTAAAAGACCTGGAAGGAAGCCCAAAGTGTCAGACAGGCTTGCCAGAAAATTGGTTCGGGCCGCAACCATCAACCCACGAATCACCACCAAGGAGATGTTGCAGGGTGTCAGTGACAAAGGAACCAGTATCTCCAGACAAACACTCCAGAGGACGTTGAACAGGGCAGGACTCCATGGACGCCGACCACGGAAGACTCCATTGCTAAAGCCTAACCACACAAGATTGCGTCTTGACTTTGCCAAAGGTCACCTGAATGAAGAAGAGACCTTTTGGTTGTCGGTTCTATGGTCAGATGAGGTAAAGATAGAGCTCTTTGGGCACAGAGATGTTGCTTATGTTTGGCGAAAGAAGGGTGAAGCTTTCAAACCAAAGAACACAGTGCCAACTGTCAAGCATGGAGGAGGAAGCATAATGCTGTGGGGCTGTTTCTCAGCGAGTGGGACCGGTAACCTTGTTAAGGTGGATGGTATCATGAGGAAGGGACAGTACATCAGCATCCTCCGAGAGAACATCACACAGTCAGCGGCAAAGCTTGGTCTGGGGCCACAGTGGATCTTCCAACAGGACAATGACCCCAAACATACCGCCAAAATGGTCAAGAAATGGTTTGAGGACAACACAATCAATGTTTTGAAATGGCCAAGCCAAAGCCCCAACCTCAACCCTATTGAAAATCTGTGGAGGCAACTCAAGATGAAGGTCAAAGCAAGAAAACCAACCAATTTGCAGGACCTGGAGAAAATTTCAAAGGGAGGAGTGGGCCAAAATCCCAGTAGATGTAAAGGACTTAAATCGCTCTTCTTGTTTGAGTGACTAATTATTTTAAGGTGATATTTTATTCGTGTAATTTTTGATTTCTACCGGTCTTTTATTTTGGTAATCACTGGGCGGAAGTGAACGCTCTATCTAAAGGTGCTCAACTTGATGTAACAAGGGAACACAGACGTACGGAGCGGAGCAGAGAACAAGAGAAGGAAATTATCTTATTGTGTAAATTAAGCGCCTAGCTGGAACGGGAACAAGGTATTTTTATGTGCCGTAATTGTTTTATTGTGCATTGTTTAGAAGTTCATGTTAATTTACGTTCCTTTCATTGTGGTAGCGCCAGCCCTTTAGCGCATTAGCATTGTTATATTTACTTGTGCTTGAAAGAGCTAATTGTATGCTATTTATTTTGTCCTTTAGCTCTGTTTCATGGAGAAACTAAATTTATGCTCACAAAAAGGAATAAGGCTGAACATAAATAAAGACTCTAAAACATCAGTAAGCTTCACCATTGTCTGGCTGGGGTTCGCTACAGTAAGAGCTTGACCCGCATTGATCCTGACTGATCGTCGCCATTACGGAGGGTCTTCACACGTGCCTGCCGCAGCCCCTGCTTCATCGCCCGTGCTTCGTCGCCCACGCCTTTCCTGTGGATTCTTCGAGCAGCACGTTTCCACCCGTTGGCGCCTGATCCACTTTGGCAGCGGTCACAACGGATTCGATGCAATGGTCAAGTACAGCCATGTTCACTGAGCGTGATTCAGAACTGTGAGTATTGCCACATCATTATATGGACAACGCCATCTCAAATAAGTTGAGCAACGGACGAACAGTTTCTTGAGCTAACGGGCATTCAATAGTTTTCTTACCTGCTCATCTTGAGAAGAGGAAATAAGCTGTCGTCTCATCTTCATTTTCTCTTTATAAATGAATCCTTTATAATTAAGGACCTGTTTTTAATTTTTGGACTTTCATATTCCTCGAGAATTGTTTATTGTGGTGTTTACATTAACATTTACCACTTTTGAAGTTTATTTACATTTTGCATCAGTGCCTCTTATTTCGTACTGATATGCTGTTTATGCTGTTCATTGAAAAGGCTAACCTTATCTGCTAAAAGGGTTCACTTAAGTTTAAGATTTAGAAAAATTGTGTTAATAATGTCACAGTCAGCAGAAATGACAGAGTTAGAGGAGCAGACGGATGGAGTAAATCAAGAAGTTGAAGATTTACAAAGTGAGCTCCACACGGTGACAGATGTATCTGAGAGACATCATGTAAAGGAAGCTGTTGAGGCAAAACAACACAGTTTGACTGACGTCCTATTTCAGAAAGAAAATGACCAAACTGAAGGTCCCCGACGCTCAGAACGCACACGAAAACCTACTGAGAAGATGTGTGAGTTTCAAGAGAAAGAAGCCAAAAAAAAGGGAGAAAAGACTGCTGTCCATGCATGAACAATGGAAATTTCAGGTTCGCAAAGCAAGGGATCAACTGAAGACATACATGTCAGAAGAGCAGCTCTGGCTTCTCATTGATGAACTTAAGAAAGGTAAGGGAGACATAACGAACATGTACAGTCAAATTCGAGATCTCATCACACCATCGACCGACAAAAGAAGATGAGTCGACACGTGCGAGTCAGTGACCACAGAAATAATAAACATTGCCTACGACAGAGCAGTAGATGGGGTGGGGGAATTCAACGAAGAAAATGAAAGACGTCGACTTCATGAACTGCGCCACCGTGACTATGCAACATCTGTCTATGGATCTGCAGCTTCCTTGATGAGTCGCAGCACATCCAATCACCACTCCATTGCTTCATCAACAGCAGCCAAGCGTGTAGATGCAGCAGCTGATCTTGCAGTGAAAGAAGCAAATTACATGATGATGCTTGAGGAAGAAAGACAACGGGAATCAATACGGGAGTTGGAGGAACAACAACGGAAAGCCATAGAAGCGCAAAGGCGTGAGTTAGAGCGGTTGCAGGCAGAAAAGGAGCACCTCCTTTTCTGCCTGCAACCGCTCTAACAGTCTAGGGCAGCTCAAGCTAAGCTGAAGGTATACGAGAATGAAACGGAACGCGAAGCTGCTAACTTCGTCAAAAATGAAAGGAACGAGGAAACAAAAAATGTCCCTGTCACTGCAGTCCCTCTATCGAATGTCACATCTTCCTCTAATACAGACATCTCCTCTCTCGCCCAAGTCCTTCAAGACAGCCTTACCTTAAATAGACTGCCTGTTCCTGAGCCCTTCGTCTTCAATGGTGATTCTATACGATTCATTGAATGGAAGTTATTGTTTACCTCGCTCATTGACCAACGGGCAATCACTGCAGCTGAAAATCTCTTCTATCTGAAGAAATATGTTGATGGCCCAGCACGCCAGGTTTTAGACCGAAATGATAATGAAGCTTACCAAGATGCCTGGAACAAGCTGAATCGTCGCTTTGGCCAGCCTTTCACCATTCAGAGGGCATTCAGAGAGAAGCTCACCAATTGGCCAAGGATTCAACCTAAGGATGCCGAAGGACTCAGAAACTTCTCTGACTTTCTCAATGCCTGTCTCGATGCCATGCCTCATGTCAAGGCTCTCGACATATTAAATGACTGTGAAGAGAACCAGAAACTCGTTCACAAATTACCAGACTGGGCAGCTTCACGCTGGAACCGTCACACAAAGTCTAAATGAGAACCAAGAATTCCCAAGCTTCAAGGATTTTTCCAGCTTCACTTCTACTGAAGCTGAGGTTGCGTGCAACCCAATTACATCTTTTCACGCCCTTCATCCTCCAGACTCCAGCCCTGAGAAGAGAAATCTCAGAGACCCAAAGCGAAACAAGGCCAGCGTTCTCATCACTCAAACAGCTGCAGACAACAATTCCTTAAGGTTAGATCAGAGAAAGGCTAAGATTGCATGTATTCTATGTCAAGATAAAAGACACCAGCTTCATGCGTGCTCCAAGTTTACAGAGATGTCGTTGGTTGTTAGACAGAACTATGTAAGGGAAAAGAAACTTTGCTACGGGTGTCTCAAACCTGGCCACAGCGCAAAAAACTGTCGTCATCGTCACGCCTGTGACACCTGCAAAGGGAAGCACCCGACAGCCCTCCATGATCACAACTATAAAGAGAAGGGTCTTCCCCAGAAGTGAGGAAAAGCCAAGGTGCCGCTGCTACATCACTCAGTGTAGCAGGTGAAGGCTCATCTAGCACATCAATGGTGATACCAGTGTGGGTGTCATCGAAAAGGAATCCAACTGCAGAGAAACTTGTCTATGCTCTACTTGATACTCAAAGCGATACAACATTCATCGACCAAGAAGTGAGCAATGGTATTGATGCTGACAAGTATCCAGTGAAGCTGAAGTTGACGACCATGAGTGGAAAAGACACAGTTCTCACAAGTGTAAGGGTTTCCGGCCTTTGTATAAGGGGATACAGTTCAAACATCCAAGTCGATCTTCCTGCTGCCTACACGAAAGATTCTATACCTTTGAACCACACTCACATCCCTACTTGTGAGAAAGCTAAACAATGGAGTCATCTTACTGAAATAGCAGATGAAATCCAACCCCTGAAGGACTGCGAAGTGGGTCTTCTCATAGGCTATAACTGCTCCAGAGAAATGGCACCGATGCAAGTCATTTTGGCAGGAGATGAAGAACCCTACGCTGTACGGACAGATTTGGGATGGAGTATTGTGGGCCGATCATCACAAAGCCATGACACGCTGAGCACAAGTCATTTATGTCACAGAATTGCAGTTAAAGAGCTACCTCAAGCTACTCCAGCAGATGTTATCCGTATTCTAGAGTCAGACTTTAAGGATGGTAGTGAAGATAACAAAACAGTATCACAAGATGACATCACGTTGCTCAACAAGCTGGGTGATGGCATACGGAAAAATACACATGGTCATTACGAAATGCCTCTACCTTTCAAAAGGAGACCCAGCTTACCTGACAACAGAGACTCAGCCGCGATACGCCTGAATCATCTCAAAAGGAAATTGCAACGGGATGAACGGTATAAGGAGCATTACATCAAGTTCATGGAAGAGGTCATTGAAAGGGGAGATGCAGAGCAGATCGAAGACGGTGGGAGCACTGAGAATCCTGCCGACCATGCTTCTAGAGGCCTGACTCCCAGCGAGCTTCTGTCATCTAACCGGTTCACCGGACCCAAGTTCCTATGGAACAAGGAAATTAAGCTGTCGACAGATGAAATTCCAGAGTTAACGATCGGAGATCCAGAGGTCCGAAGTGCCCTAACACTTTGCACAAGAGCTGCAGAACGAGTGAGCCTTGTTGATCATTTGTCTAAACTCTCATCCTGGTCACTGGCTACTCGAGCTGTTGCACGCATTCTAAGGCGCATCAGCAAGAACAAGTCCAACAGCCTTGCCACGGTAACGGAACGAGAAGACGCAGAACACTGCATCATCAAAAACCTGCAGAAAGACGTATATCAAGACCAACTGAAGCTGTTGAGCAAAGGGATCCCTCTACCATCCCACGATTCACTGTACTCCCTTGATGCCTTTCTCGGCAAAGACGGTGTCCTCAGGGTGGGAGGAAGACTGCACAACTCCTCTCTTCCTGACCCTGTCAAGCACCCTGCAATCATCCCCAAAGATCATCACATCTCAAAGATGTTGATTGCACATCATCACGAAAGGATGAAACATCAAGGTAAAGGTCTCACCATCAATGCGATCAGGTCCAGTGGCTACTGGATACCAGGAATAAACCGGGCAGTAGCATCCTACATTCGTCAATGTGTTACCTGCAGACGGCACCGGAAACCAACGAAAGAGCAAAGGATGGCTGATCTACCCTCTGAACGTGTGGAACCATCGCCCCCCTTCACCTTCTGCGGTATGGACTACTTTGGCCCGTTCATTACAAAGCAAGGGAGAAAGGAGAACAAGAGGTACGGTCTTCTCTTCACTTGCCTCAGTTCCCGTGCCGTCCACATAGAGATGCTTGATGAAATGACAACGGATGCTCTTATAAACGGCCTGAGATGTTTCATTGCCATACGTGGTGCTGTTCACCAGATTAAGTCAGATCAAGGGAGCAACTTTGTCGGAGCAAAAAACGAACTCAAAGAAGCTCTAAAAGAAGTTGATGCTGACCGATTGGCTATATTTCTTGCGGAAAAGCAATGCGATTTTTGCATGAACGCACCCTACTCGAGTCACGTTGGAGGGGTGTGGGAGAGACAGATTAGGACGGTGAGAAGCATCTTGAGGTCCACACTTACCCTCTCTTCTGGAAGGCTAAATGATGCATCGCTACGGGCTTTCCTCTATGAAGCTATGACAATCGTCAACAGTCGCCCACTGACAACCTCAGTGACTCTCATAGTCTTGAGCCACTCACCCCGAATCACCTCCTGACTATGAAATCTGTTCAGGCCTTACCTCCACCAGGTGAATTTGTCAGAGAAGATGTTTATGGCAGAAAAAGGTGGCGACATGTTCAATACCTTGCAGAACAGTTTTGGAGTCGATGGCGAAAGGAGTACCTTGCCAACATCGCTCTCAGACAACGTTGGCATGCCCCAAGAAGAAATCTGCAAGTCGGAGATATTGTCATGATAAAAGGAGAAGATGCCCACAGAAACAAGTGGAGATTGGGCAGAGTTTCAGAGACTACTGCTGACAAGGATGGACTAGTAAGGAGAGTGAAGGTCTGCCTCGGCGACAGGGAGCTTGGCAAGAAAGGAGAGCGTCTCCACAAGATGTCTGAAGTTGAGCGTCCTGTCCAGAAGCTAGTCCTGTTGCTGGAGACGGACTAAATCTGCTCTCTCTTTCTATAGTTTATATTCCCCTTACTATAGATGGTATTGTTTCCAAATTGTTATAAAGGTTTTCTACTTAAGACGTTTTCTGCTCTTGGCAAGTTCACTTTGTTGTTTAAAAGGTATGTCATTTGGTGTTTCAAAATCATTCGCTCATAATTCAATTTGTACCATTATATTATTCACTCGTGATTGGTGGGAGTGTAAAGGACTTAAATCGCTCTTATTTGAGTGACAAATTATTTTAAGGTGATATATTATTTGTGTAATTTTTGATTTCTACCGATCTTTTATTTTGGTGATCACTGGGCGGAAGTGAACGCTCTATCTAAAGGTGCTCAACTTGATGTAACAAGGGAACACAGACGTACGGAGCGGAGCAGAGAACGAGAGAAGGAAACTCTCTTGAGTAAATTAAGCGCTTAGCTGGAACTGGAACAAGGTATTTTAATGTGCCGTAATTGTTTTATTGTGCATTGTTTAGAAGTTCCTGTTAATTTACGTTCCTTTCATTGTGGTAGCGCCAGCCCTTTAGCGCATTAGCATTGTTATATTTACTTGTGCTTGAAAGAGCTAATTGTATGCTATTTATTTTGTCCTTTAGCTCTGACGTTGTTTCATGGAGAAACTAAATTTATGCTCACAAAAAGGAATAAGGCTGAACATAAATAAAGACTCTAAAACATCAGTAAGCTTCACCATTGTCTGGCTGGGGTTCGCTACAGTAGAAACATGCCAGAACCTCGTAGTAAACTACAGGAGACATCTTGAATCTGTAATTGCAAATAAAGGCTATGCCATTGATTATTAAATCATCTTAGAAACAGGGGTATGAATACTTCTGAACATGTCATTTTTTGCCAATTTGTTGAATAAAGCTGAAATAAGAATGAAATTTGTCAGCAAGACATGTTATATTTGTGAAAGCCTATTTCAACCTTTTTATTTAATGAGTTGGAGAATAAATGAATTTTGCAAAGAAATACACAAGCAATAGCAAAAACATGCAAGGGGTATGAATACTTATGAGCACAACTGTAGCTGCAGATCAAACCCCTGAACTTCTGGTTGAGAGATAACAAACCAACTGAACCACAGCTGCCCCACATTACTCACATTGATCTGCATGAATAAGTAAGGTTTGTTTTTCTTCCTCATCATGTCAGAGTCTGATGACATTTTCTTTTCCATTCAGCAGCATTTGAATACCAGTTGGTCCAAAAATGTCCTGTTATGTGTTGACTTCATGTGACCAGGCCTTTTAGCTTAGGAGTGATTTAGAAACATTCTCAGATCAACTCTGAGAGAAGAAGAGACAGAAACTTTTATTTTTGAGAGGAGGCGTGGTTGACCCCGTTGCGAGGTATAGTAAATTATTTCGTAAACTGTGATTGGTTAATCCCCAAAAATAGGGAAAAAAAGTGCTCTCTTTGTAAGGATGGGCATAGACAGATAGTAAAATCCATTTGACCCAATCACAGAATGGAATCAGACATTGTGTAATTATAGACAATATAAAACTGTGACACTAAAAAAATATGTTTCTGGGCTACAAAATGTTTTAAATCATATGCTCACGATTGAAATTCGGAATAACTGTTATCTGTCATAAAATCAAAACAGATGTCAGAACAATAATTTTGTGACATTAACACGCCATTCAGACAATGGAAAAAGGCTGTAAAAATGTCTATTTCTGCAGTAAAAACAGACATTGCTGAAAAGGGTGTGTATGTGACTTCATGGGCTCCTGCAGCCAGGCTCAAGTGGAAACTCGAGGAACTGCAGGTTTTTGCAGTTCTGCATGAGGTTCTAATTCAACACTGAAGGTTGCCACTCATGTCCAGGAGGCCTTGTCCAAGCACAGCCAGGCTCTACAGTGGACCGAGCTCCCCCAACCTTCAGCGAGGTGATCTGGCTCTACTACCTCCCAACGTCCCTGACACCCAGCCGCTACCATCAGACTGTCGTCCCACCGCTGTCCTAATACATGCACGGCCTGCTCCGACCTCCACCTCAGCGGCAAAGAATTGTGGACAACAGGAACACGAGGAATACAAAGAGAGAATGCATTAAAGCCCCAAAATGTATCTAATTATCTTTATAATGAGATACCAAAAAATGTAGGTACATACAGAATGACCCCAATCTTAAAGCATTTACAATTTTTACAAAAAAACGTAAAAGCAAAATACCTAAGCATATTCAAAAAAACTAAACATTCAAAGACATTTGATTCACAAAGTTTACGTCTTCAAAAATATGTTACTAAAGGTCAAGCTGAAGACAAACAATGAACTTCTACTCCCGTACACTGGAGTACACACACTCGTCTTTGGGTGTGTTTCTCTGTCTTCTTGATGTGTTGGGCATATTAATGTTAAGAGGGGCATAGAAGAGGTTGCCTGAATCTCTGTGACCCTGTAGAAATATGAACAATCTGTCACTGCGATGTCAAGAGATGCAAGAAAAATGACTTTGAAAGGTTTTTCAACATGCAAAAAAAAAAAAGTCACCTCATGGTTTCTGATGGAAGGAGAGGAAAATCTTTGCTGAGCCTCTGATTGTGAAACAGAAAAACAGTCATAAAGAAAAAATATTTAGTGGACACAGAAAGATGTAAGCCATGTGAGCTACCTTACCTTGAGATAGGAGACGGTTTCTTTTGTTCATCTTGGACAGTAAGAAGGCCATGACGACTATCAGGATGGTCGCAAATATCAAAGCTCCACTCAAGAAATACACCAAGGCAGGAGAGTTCACCTCATCTGTCAGTAAATCAGACATAACAAGCAGACCTTTGAATTCTATATCAGTGTTCATGTTCGGTTTGATTAGACAGTTATCATGAATCAAATGAGATATAAAACAATCTGGTGGTTAGTTTGTGTCACATGTAAGGAGGCTGTGGTCCTCTATAGGTGGACAGCCCGAGCTTGAGTCCGGCCTGTGGTTCCTTTATCGCATTTCATTCCCCAATCTCTCTCCCATGAGTTCCTACTATATCAACTGTCCTATTGAATAAAGGCAAATAGCACCCAATAAAACTACATCAAAAAAAAAGTCTTTGAGTGATCAGTATTTTCATCACTGATCCTGGATAGATGTTAATCAATAACTACATGAGAACATTGACAACTTTAAATACAGTCATTGAACATTATTGTATTTCCTGGTCACTTTTAAAATGAAAATTTTTTCTATACATTGTTTCAAGCAGGATGTACTTCTATTTTCTCGAGTGTTTGTAACATTTTATAATGTAGTTTTTTGACGTTGTGTTGTCAGTTGTGCTTTTTGTTGATTGTGGTTTTATTGTACACGGTGTCTACCTTCACTTTTATTTTAGACTACAGATGGAAATTTGCGACTTGCTAAATCTGGTGCAACTAGCTTTTCTTTGGATAAATGTTTAATATTGTTGCACACTGTCCGCCTGATTAATAAAGCAAATGATGCATCAAGTTATCACCACTTTTTGTCAAATAAAACGACTTGTGATAAAGAGTAACATACCTCCACTGTCCAGCTTGGTCCCTTTTCCAAACAGAATGTGTCCACATGAAGCGACAGCACAGTAGTACGTCCCAATATGAGAAACATTCAGGTTCTTCATTGTCAAGTTGTAGGCACAGGTGTGTGTTTGTGAGTTAGGTTTCCTCACACACTGATCATTCCTGCCTCCATGGGTATAAATAAGTCCTGGATGAGATTCATCAAAGTCTCTGAACCAGTAAACACTGTGTTCTCCATCACAGGTCCCAGTGTGGACTGTACAGTTCAGAGTCACAGAGCCTCCTGGCTGGATGGTCTCAGATTCTGACTGATGGATCACAGCTGGGATGGTCGATCCTCGACCTTCTACACTGACAATCACTGTTTCCAGAAATTCTAGTGAGCAGACACTACAACTTATGCAGAAATAGGTAGCTGAGTCTGACATGTTCAAATCTGAGATGGTTAGGTGATTTATATCATTTTGATTCTCCAGAGTGAAGCGTGGATTGTCTATAAATTCACCATGAAAAGGATCGCCTACTTTGTGTTTGTGGAATTCAGAGACAAGTCTTAGTTTGTTTTTGATTGTTTGCTTGTACCAATAAAGCCGCGTAGCTGGCTGATCTTTGAAGAAACATGTTAAAGTCAAGCGCTCCCCAGCTTCCCGTCTCTCATGACGAACTGTTGGAGACAACTTTGAAGAAAAGGTCCATGCTGAAATTAAAAGACAAAAGTTGCCAGTTTAAAAAAAATATATTGAATTTTACATGAATATAATACATTATATACATGAAAAAAACAGTAAAACCTCAACTCACCCATTTCCCCCAGGATCAAACAGGTCAGGTAGACCACTGTTGGAGATGTCATCTAGATCAAATTGTCGTTCTGAATGAAAGAGAACTGACAGTTTCTCCCCTCTTCACAGACCACGCTGCGTTTGATTGGCCAAACAGAAACATCTTACGATAAAGTAAATATACTCACATGCTCACTGGTTGTTGTGATGTGTGTTCACTCTCTCTTTCCCATGTGCAGCCAAATGCTGCCCCCTCACCCAATGATGGCAGCTGATAGAGCGTATCTCTGATTATTTGCCAACCAAGGGTGAGAGTATATAAAAATATTACATATACATACATATATAATTACATATATGTCAACATATAACGGGTTGCTATAAACTTAATTCAGAGCTAATATATTAGTTACATCAATAATTCACATTGACGTTACATAAGACAGTGAACAGAAAACACGGTTGACGCTGTACCTACTCCGTTTCTTCAACATTTTCTCAGATGTGAGCTTTGTGGGTTCGTTGGACCTAGTACCCTTCAAATAAAAAAAATAAATAAACGTTGACAGGGAGCTTCTTCAGTCACAGCTTCCACTTTATTTTTCCACACGAGGAGAGCCAAGTAGAATCACAACACTTTTTACCGCTTTACGTCAGCCATGGTAACTCACTAGGACCACTGCACTCTGAAGGCGATTGGATATACAATATAAATAACCACACAACAGTCTGTTACAAATGTCCCCCCCCTCAACGAGAAACGTCTCCGTTCTAAACAGTGCAGATATACATGAAACCTCAAAACAGTCCCTGAACAGAACTACACTTGAGAAAGAGGAGGGGGGGGAAAAAAAACTGTCAACACCCAAACAGAGGAGACGTCGTTGGGTGTCTGTCGGACTGCAGAGGAGACTGCATCAGGCATTGGCTGGACGGCCGAGGAGACGACGTGAGGTGTCGGCCGGACCGCCGAGGATGAGATGTCAGGTGTAAGCCGGACCTCCGATGAGCCGTCGTGAGATGTCGGCTGAATAACCGAGGAGAAGATGACGTGAGGCGTTGGCTGGACCATCGAGGAGAAGATGTCAGATGTCGGCTGGACTGCTATGGAGACGTCAACTGGATGCAGACGGCGCTCTGTAGGACCAGGATCAGGAAGCACTGAGTGCTCAGTGGGATCAGGAACAGGTACAGGAAGCAAGGGGCCCTCTTTGGAATCCAGAACAGGCACAGGAAGCATTCTGCAGGATCAGGTACAGGAAGCAGGGGGCACTCTGCGGGGTCAGGAACAGGTACAGGAAGTAAGGGGTGCTCTGCCGAAGCTGGTGGCAGACGGCACTCTGCAAGAACGGGGACAGAAGGCAGACAGCACTCTGCAGGATCAGGAACAGGTACTGGAAGCAGGGGCTCCAATGCACCAGGAGGCCAAAGCCTGGACTGAGGCTTGAGCTGTACTTTGGACCGAGGCTCGGTTTGAGGCCTTGGTTGAGGCTTGAGTTGAGTACTGGGCGGAGGCCCAGACTGTTGTGGCCAACCCGACTTTGAGGCACAAACTCTGGCATTAAAAAAATGTTTGTCTAATCGGGGAGCATGTGCTTCAGCCAAGGTTTAGAGTCTATCTCCTTTAGAGCCTCAGCAAGGGCTGTCTCCCTTTCCTCATCACAGCAAGCCATTCTTAATGCATGTGAGATCACCTCACGCAATTCAAACGAAAAAAATCCCGCTGGGTCCATAATTGGTCGGTATATTCTGTCACGACTCGGGCAGAAACACAGGGGAGGAAGAACCAAATGCGGTAAAAGATTTGTTTTAAACAAAAGCCACTAAATAAAAAAGGAAAAAATACAAAACTTACTCAAAAACTAAATCCAGAACGTCTCGAAAACCGAGTGTAAATAAACAAAGTAAATCCAGGGAACAAGGAACAGTCGACAGGCAACGACGGACACTCATGACAGACTAACACTGGGAAAGACAATAAACCGACAAGGGACTGAGGAAAAACACAGACTAAATAGACGAGGTTAATTGGACACAGGTGAGACTAATGAGACAGGTGAGAACAATCAGGGTAATCACAGGCGGGATACACTGTAAAAAAGCCAACTTGTATTTTTTGGCCTAAAATAGTCATTTATGCTGGTAAAACTTGGAAATATAAATAATTGACATTTAAGGCAATAATGTTAGTCAGTACAACAAAGCACAACAGTTGTATGCTCCAAAATGCTTTGGTGAGTTGTTAATACTTAAATCTTTAAATTGGGGTTCAATACAAGGCTCAACAGTTCTGCTAACTCTTATTTCTTTGTCGTGAAATGCAGGAAAGCCAACTTTCCGAGTTTGAACTGTGCACTTCAAGTCTCCTTGTGGCTGTGCTGTGCTGCCTCGAGCTGGAGTCCAGACAGGTACGGTGTAACCAGTTTTTAATCAAATTAAGTCAAAATGATACGGAATGTTATTCTGAATTGTGTTGTGCAGTATGTTGCACATCGTTTAATGGAGAAAGCGACCGAAACAAAAAATTTTTCAGTCATTAGCGAAAGCTAGCGGCTAACTGATGCTAGCGGAGCAGCATGTCTGGGCAGGTTCCGTTCAAATAGGACAGTAATGTTATCTTCCGACTGGTTGTATTAATTCTCGCTAACTTGTGACTGCTACAAGAGTAGCCATTATGGTATTAATGCTCACTCAAAATGCCGGTCGCAACATTAGCTGACATATCATGTCATTTTACAGAAGTGTCGGCGGTGTTACTGCGCTCAGGTAATAAAAAAGCTCCGTCTCGGTCCGCAGTGCAGTTAGTTTGCTGCCTGTCTCTCTACTCGGTTCTCTACCGTCTGCTGGTGTTAGTAAATGACTGTAATATAGGCCTATATTTTGCACATTTATGACGATATGTTCAATGATGTCCTTGTTAGCCGGGTCACCAAAGTAGCAGGAAAGACCAATTCACCAGTATAAAATATTGTGTTGGTCAGAAGTTACCGCTGGTCCGTTGATTTAATAAAACAAGATACTGACTGCTGACTTTCTTAACTGAGACTGTTATTGCTGTTTGTTTGTAAACAAGTGTCCTTGATTATTATAATTCATCTTTACTCCAGCAAAATGTATTTCAAATGAAAAATGGGACAGAATATCATATTGTCAGTCTTGTCAACTCTAGTGTCCAATCCACTGTTAACATCATTAAATTTATACATTCAACTAATCCCCTGCAAATTGTCATCTTTGTTTTTCAGATTGAAATTAATGCAGTGCAAGTTCTGCAAGTTCACCCACGCTGTTGAAGCTGTTCTGCTGAAACACTATCGACTGTATCACAGAGGTTCAACCTGGCCTTGCATCCACAGAGACTGCTGTTGCACTTTTAGGACCATTAGTGCTCTGAAATCACATTCATGTTTCGGTCTTTTCCTGTCTGTCAACACAAGGACACTGACCCAGAAGAGGAGCAGAAGAAGGGCCTCATTGTGGGTATCCTCACTGTGTTGGAGGATAATAACAACACAGCTCCTCAAAGTGTTGTGAGTGTTGCTGTTGTTGTGGAAGAAGAGATTGTCATTCAAGATCTCCCTGACCTGGCAACTGCTTTTGCTTACCACTTTGGACTGATCTATGCTTTAATCCTAAAGTACCCAAAAGATCTCAGGTACACATTTGAAACTGTTCAGAAGGTTTTCATGGAACTTGGTACAGACCTCTCTGCAAGGGTCAGATCCCTCAAGAACAAACTCCTTCAGTGAATCCACAAGTTAACTGATAATGTTGTATCTGAATGTTGACCTAAAAGTTCAGTTTTATCCAGCCAACACCATGTTAATTTACTCATGCTGTTTCTCACTCTCAAGTCTTATGTACACTCTCCAACTGTTACATTTATGTCACACTTTTATTGGACTTTTATCAAACATGTTAAATGTTAAGATTAAGCAGTGTTACAAAAAAGAATTTGCTGATTTATTTTGAGACGAGAAGTGATGGTGCTTTGTATCCTTGTTAACGGATTTATTGAATTCATAGTTGTGTATCATACTGGTTCTGTATGGTCTTACGTGAATCATGTTTGATCTGTTATTCAATCTCAAAGTTTAAAAGCATACAATGTAGCACAAGTTGACTGTTAGGACTGGGACAATTGGGTCTCATCAGTTTGCATTTACTTGGCCCTGTTGAAAGGGATTGGATGCTGATGCTGTTTAAATTAAACAGATGTTTTGAATTTACTGTATATGTTGCATCTGCAATTATTACTAATATTTGATTAGACGTTATTAGTCAAATTACATTATAAAATATTGTGCAATTTTACATTTATTATTCTGCTATACTAATTTAAGTGGATTCTGTGTAAGGGTTAAAAGTTATTACAATGTAAAATGATAAGTTAGTCCAATTCATGGTAGAGTTGGCAGAAGTAAGGATTAAAAGTTACAACAATGTAAAATTATAAGTTTGTACAACTTCCAGCTAGGTTGACAAAAATCTGAATTCAGAGTTGAGCAAACTCAAAAGCAAAACTTAAAATGTTTAGTTTAATTGCCTAACTTAAAATTTTATCGAAGTTTGTTGCCTTGAAATTTTGAGTTCACCCAGCTTTTCTTTTTTTACAGTGTACAAGCAAAAAAGAACCCAAGACCAGAACACTAGAGGACAAGTACCAAGTAAAACCCAACACTGACACCACCAAAACCAGATATACAAAATAAAACAGGAAACAGCAAAGACTAGACTTAAAACACAAAACAGGAAATAAACTTACAGGCAACAGATTAACACACTTAAGACTAGCGTAAACAAGACTATGAAACATTACAACACACAAGGGAAACAAACAAAACTGAGGAAAACATGAAAACTAAAAGAAGACAAAATACAGAAACAAAACAAAACCATGACATTAACTTGAGCAGTCAAATAAAACCACTCAGAACCTCACAAAATCTTCAAGGGATGCAGGTGTCTATGCACGAGGTAAAAGGGGGGTTTATCAGGTGCTGGCGTGCCTAGAGGTGTTGCCCTGACACAAAGCGTGGTGGTCTTGCTCCCCTGAAAGCTCACAATACATTATCCTGCTTATTACACGACGACTTACTACTAATGTACTTACTTAAGAATCAATAATGTCAACACAAATATTTGATATGAGATTCAAAAGTGATTTAATTCTGCAGCTTGACCAATAGTCATTTGGAATCTGCAGTTAAAGCTTCAACAGTGAGACTTTTTCAATGTATTGGTAAATGGACTTTAGCTTGTAGAGCATTTTTCTGGTCTTCTGACTACTCAAAACACTTTTACACCTCAAGTCACACCTACTCATCTACACCCATTCACACACTGATGGCAGAGGATTCTATTTAAAGTGACCAACAGAAGTCACTAATTCCAACCATACAAATTCATTTGCAGCTGCAGACGAAGCAGCAGGAACAACTTGAGGTTCAGAGTCTTGCTAAAGGACACATCAGACATGTAGCTGCACATCAAACCCCCAACCTTCTGGTTGAGAGATGACCAACTAACTGAACCACAGCTGCCCCACATTACTCACATTGATCTGCATGAATAAGTAAGGTTTGTTTTTCTTCCTCATCATGTCAGAGTCTGATGACATTTTCTTTTCCATTCAGGAGCATTTGAACACCACTTTGTCCAAAAACGTCCTGTTATGTGTTGACTTCATGTGACCAGGCCTTTTAGCTTAGGAGTGATTTAGAAACATTCTCAGATCAACTCTGAGAGAGGGAGAGACAGAAACTTTTATTTTTGAGAGGAGTCGTGATTGACCCCGTTGCGAGGTATAGTAAATTATTTCATTAGCTGTGATTGGTTAATCCCCAAAAATAGAAAAAAAAAATGCTCTCTTTGTAAGGATGGGCAGAGACGGATAGTAAAATCCATTTGACCCGATCACAGAATGGAATCAGACATTGTGTAATTGTGTGACACTAAAAAAAAAATGCTTCTGGGCTACAACAAAATGTTTTAAATCACATGCTCACGAGTGACATTCGGAATAACTCTTATCTTCATCATCAAAACAGATGTTATAACAATAATTGTGTGACATTAACACGCCATTCAGACAATTTTCATTTTTGTAAAAAGGCTGTAAAAATGTTCTGTAGTTAAAATGACATTGTTGACATGGGTGTGTATGTGACTTCATGGGCTCCTGCAACCAGCCTCAAGTGGAAACTGGAGGAACTGCAGGTTTTTGCAGTTCTGCATGAGGTTCTAGTTCAACACTGAAGGTTGCCACTCATATCCAGGAGGCCTTGTTCAAGCACAGCCAGGCTCTACAGTGGACCGAGCTCCCCCAACCTTCAGCGAGGTGATCTGGCTCTACTACCTCCCAACGTCCCTGACACCCAGCCACTACCATCAGTACGGCATACATTTTAGGACATCCTCAGGTCTCAGACGAAGGTGTCAGACCTCAGATGAAAAAGCATCAGTTCTCAGGAAAACCTCCGTCAGGTGTCAGACCTCAGACTAAATGGCCTCAGATGAAACTGTCTCTGACTAAACAGCGTCAGACCTCAGACTGAACAGACTCAGACGAAACGGCCTCAGGCAAAATGGCCTCAGACGAAACTCTGCACAGACTGAACGACCTCAGACGAAATGGCCTCACACGTTTATTTTATTTATTTTTAAATTTGAGGGGGTGGGGGCGTGACTAAACGGCCTTAGACATAATTATTTTATTTATTTATATATTTTTAAATAGGGGGGGAGCGGAGCGTTGCCGGGGAACATGAAACGTCCTGGCGCGTCTATGGGCGCGGAATGAAAATACACAACATTAAGTTTTAGTTAATATATATTAACACTTGCACAAGCAAAAGAAACAGAACGGCGAGCGTTAACTAAAACTTACTGTTGTGTATTTTCATTCCGCACCCATAGACACGCCAGGGTTGTTGTGGTCGTATCTTGATGACGTTTCATGTTCCCCGGCAATGCTCGGCTCCCCCCCCCCCCCCCCCCCAATTTTAAAATATATAAATAAATAAAATAATGTCTGAGGCCGTTTAGTCCCCCCCCCCTCGAATTTAAAAATAAATAAAATATGTGTGAGGCCGTTTCATCTGAGGCTGTTTAGCCTGAGGCCATACCGTCTGAGGCCGTTTCGCCTGAGGCCGTTTCGTCTGAGGCTTTTCGTCTGAGGCCGTTTAGTCTGAGGTCTGACACCCGACAGAGGTTTTCCTGAGAACTGATGCTTTTTCGTCTGAGGTCTGACACCTTCGTCTGAGACCTGAGGATGTCCTAAAATGTATGCCGTACATCAGACTGTCGTCCCACCGCTGTCCTAATACATGCACAGCCTGATCTGACCTCCACCTCAGCGGCAAAGAATTGTGGACAACAGGAACACGAGGAATACAAAGAGAGAATGCATTAAAGCCCCAAAATGTACCTAATTATCTTTATAATGAGATACCAAAAAATGTATGTACGTACAGAATGACCCCAATCTTAAAGCATTTACAATTTTTACAAAAAAACATAAAAAGCAAAATACCTAAGCATATTCCAAAAAAACTAAACATATTCAAAGACATTTGATTCACAAAGTTTACATGTCTTCAAAAATGAAATACTGAAGGTCAAGCTGAAGACAAACAATGAACTTCTACTGCCGTACACTGGAGTACACACACTGGTCTTTGGGTGTGTTTCTCTGTCTTCTTGATGTGTTGGGCATATTAATGTTAAGAGGGGCATAGAAGAGGTTGCCTGCATCTCTGTGACCCTGTAGAAATATGAACAATATGTCACTGCGATGTCAACAGATGCAAGAAAAATGATTTTGAAAGGTAATTCAACATGCAAAAAAAAAAAAAAAAAAAAAAAAAGTCACCTCATGGTTTCTGATGGAAGGAGAGGAAAATCTTTCCTGAGCCTCTGATTGTAAAATCACAGAAAAAAAGTCAAAGAAAAAATGATATTTAGTGGACACAGGAAGATGTAAGCCATGTTAGCTACCTTACCTTGAGATAGGAGACTGTTTCTTTTGTTCATCTTGTACAGTAAGAAGGCCATGACGACTATCAGGACGGTCGCAAATATCAAAGCTCCACTCAAGAAATACACCAAGGCAGGAGAGTTCACCTCACCTGTCAGTAAATCAGACATAAATAGAGCTTTGAATTCTATATCAGTGTTCATGTTAGTTTGATTAGACAGTTATCATGAATCAAATGAGATATAAAACAATCTGGTGGTTAGTTTGTGTCACATGTACGGAGGCTGTGTTCCTCTATAGGTGGACAGCCCGAGCTCGAGTCCGGCCTGTGGCTCCTGTCTCGCATTTATTTCTCCAATCTCTCTCCCATGAGTTCCTACTATATCAACTGTCCAATTGAATAAAGGCAATACGACCCCCTGATAAATCTAAATTAAAAAAAAAATAAAAAAAGGTTTTGAGCAATCAGTGTTGTCAGCACTGATCCTGGATAGATTTTAGTCAATAACTACATGAGAACCTTGGTAACTTTGACTACAGTCATTAAACATTATTGTACTTCTTGGTCACTTTTAAAATATACTTTATATCAAGCAGGATATACTTCTGTTTCCTCTCGCGTTTGATGCATTTTATAATGTAGTTTTTTGACGTGTTGTCAGTTGTGCTTTTTGTTGAGTGTGGTTGTATTGTGCAGGGTGTCTAGCTTCACTTTTATTTCAGACTACAGATGGAAATCTGTGACTTCATAAATCTGGTGCAACTATCTCTCTTTGTATAAATGTTCAATATCGTTGCACACTGTCCCCCTGATTAATAAAACACATGATGCATTAAGTGTGTTGTTTTTTGTCAGAATGAACGACTTCTGATAAAGAGTAACATACCTCCAAAGTCCAGCTTGGTCCCTTTTCCAAACAGAATGTGTCCACATGAAGCGACAGCGCAGTAGTACGTCCCAATATGAGAAACATTCAGGTTCTTCATTGGTAAGTTGTAGGCACAGGTGTGTGTTTGTGAGTTAGGTTTCCTCACACACTGATCATTCCTGCCTCCATGGGTGTAAATGAGTCCTGGATGAGATTCATCAAAGTCTCTGAACCAGTAAACACTGTGTTCTCCATCATAGGTCCCAGTGTAGACTGTACAGTTCAGAGTCACAGAGCCTCCTGGCTGGATGGTCTCAGATTCTGACTGATGGATCACAGCTGGGATGGTTGATCCTGGACGTTCTACACTGACAATCACACTTTCCAGAATTTCTAATGAGCAGTAATTACAACTTATGCAGTAATAGGTAGCCGAGTCTGACATGTTCAAATCTGAGATGGTTAGTTGATTTTTACCATTTTCAGCCTCCAGCGTGAAGCGTGTATCATTTATAAATTCACCATGAAAAGGATCAGCTTCTTTGTATTTGTAGAATTCAGAGACAAGTCTTAGTTTCTCTCCGATTGTTTGCTTGTACCAATAAACTCGTTGAACAGAAGGATCTTTGAAGAAACATGTTAAAGTCAAGCTCTCTCCAGCTTCCCGCCTCTCGTGACGAACTGATGGAGACAACTTTGGAGAAACCGTCCATGCTGAAATGAAACGAGAAAAGATGCCATTTTGTAAAAATGTATTGAATTTCACATTAAACTCATTATAAGTAAGAAAAAAAAAAGTCAAATGAAAATTCAACTCACCCATTTCCCCCAGGATCAAACATGTCAGGTAGACAACAACTGTTGGAGATGTCATCTTGCTCAAACTGTCGTTCTGAATGAAAGAGTACTGACAGCTTCTCCCCTCTTCACAGACCACGCTGCGTTTGATTGGCCGGAAAGAAACATCTTACAATAAAGGAAATATACTCACATGCTCACTGGTTGTTGTGTGTTCGCTCTCTCTCTCTCTTTTCTATGTGCAGCCAAATGTTGCCCCCTCACCCAGTGATGGCAGCTGATAGAGCTGACCTGTTTAAATGCCAACCAAGGGTGAGAGAGTATATAAAAATATATAATATATATGGCAACACAAGAGCGATACTATGAACTTGATTCAAAGATAACATATAAAAGATAATATTTATGCGTAACATTAACAACTAATAGTGACAATATGTAAGACGGATGACAGTGGACAGAAGACACAGTTGACACTGTCCCCACTCCGTTTCTTCAACATTTCCTCAGATGTAACAGTGGTAGACTTGTTTACATTCAGTTTTAAGGTTAATTCAGAAATGAAACTTGTTGACAGCTACTGTCAGAGACAGGTTTGTCATGTTGTAGTGGTCATGACACATCCTGCACATGTGGATAACTGCAGATTTGGTTTATCAGTTCGTCACCTTTGTGGTCCCTGCTGCTGTGTTAAACCTGTCACATATCCTTGGCGTCGATCCCGTCTCTACTGTTCATGTGAATCTTGACAACGACTAACTTGTTGACTTCAGGTGCACATGCCTGGTTCAAAAACAAGATGGCATAGGCAGCATCTGAAACTGGCAGCAATGCAAAAGTGTGGGTGTAATGGGTCCTGCATATGGTCCCTGTTGAACTGACAGGTTACATGCATGTGTCCTGTTAACAAGGATTATGGATGTACTAAACACGACGTGATTCACCTCTAAAACCTTGATCAGTTCATGAAAATAAAATGATAAATGTTTTTCATCCATTCAACTGAGGGTGCATCATTTTGCACCCTGAGCTTCTGTTTTTTATTTCTCTCCTGGTTTTTACTTTATTTGTCCACTGTTACGTTGCAGGCAGCCTGAGACCACACCTCACCACCTGTTTTTTTTCCTCTGTGCAGGTTAATTTAGAAAGGCTGCACCTGATTGCTGTTCAGCCTGGGAGAGACATCTTATAAAGCTCTCTCTGCTGCCAGACAAGAGACACACTCCATGTTATCAGACTATCTCTCTGCTGTGGTCATTATTCTTGAAATTTCTGTGATCACTCTTTTTTTTGTTGTGCTAAAGGTTTGTGGTGAGGTTGGACTAGGTAAGTTGGGGTACTCCTACACTCACATAGTAGTCTTTGTTAAATCACTAGGTAAGAGTGGTTTGTGCCACATCTGTATTTTTTGACTGTTTTAGATAAGGAAGTTAGGTGTTTGTTTTTTGGTTTCCTTTCATTGAGGTAGAAGATTAGTTAGGTCCGGTTTTGTTTTGATAAGTTTGTTTATTTGGCACAACTACATTTGTCCAATTCTCACCCTCTCCTCATTGTTTTTTCTTAGTTGAAAAATAAGAAAATGTTGGTTTACTACAATTACTCTTTGGATTTGTCCTACTTTTGTTTGTTATTTGCAGCTCTGCAGGGATGTAAAATCCACGCTCACAACTTTTAATCCCCCCATTTTGCTCCACCCACAGTCTGTGATGAGAGCTACGTCGCTAACAACCATCTGCTTTTCTTATACCTTCTTCTACAATTCACGAAGCAGATTCTTTTTTTAAAGCAAGAGTTTTAATAATTAAATCAACTCTACCTTAATAACCGGTCACCCAGTTGGCTGTCAGTATTTCAAATATATAAAAGGAGAAAATTAAATGTACACTTTGTTGCCATCTTAGACATTAATATCACAAATTAAACTTATTGAAGAAAAAAAAAATATTGTCCACCTTTAATGTCAAAATTCAGGAGAGGCTTTCATAGTTGCCAGGGTAACAACTCAAAACCTCCTAAAAGTTAATCCGCATAGAAAAAAAAAAAAAAAACATGTTACGCAAAAATATCCTCAAAAAGGGAAAAAGGTATCCACTGCTGAGGCACTCACTGGTCCTGCAGCATAGATCGTCTCCTTACCTTAAAATACTGAATAGTCCCTCTCCCATGGTCTCCCACAGTCTCTCACAGTCCTCCGAAACAGATGCATTTTGATCATGTGGAGAAGAAAACACTGCACAAAAAAAGACAAGCTCCTCCATTCTCCTCCAGGAATCTTTGAATCCAATTCTCCTCCGGCCTCTTTTCCAGTCCAACCAAAAAAACATTCTCACAAACATTTTCCCATCTTCCTTTGTTCTCCCCAGGCCACGCCCCCTACACACCTATGTCTACCTGGCTGAGCAGGTCACCTGACCGGGCTGAACGCAGAAAAACACATGACCACAGGGTAACACATAATATATACATACAGAGACATTACAAAGGGAATTAACCTCCTTAAAGATGGTGGCCATGTCACATGTTTCTGGACAGGAACTCAAAAGACTTGATTAAAAACTGTCATTCTTAACAATGATGACCTATCCAGAAATACAATTAATTAACCAATTGGATTTTAGGTATTTAACACAGTGGCTTTTTAAACTCCTAGCTTCCTTGCCAAATACCAACGACAAACAAAATTCTGTATAATGTTTTTATGTTTCTTAATTTACAATCTCATCTTGCATGCTGTGATTTTGCAGATTCCCTTTGCACATTATGAGCAGGGCCGATAATGTGCCCTGGGCAAATAAGGGTCCTGATCAGAATTTTATTTTGCCCCTCACTTTACAGTGGTAATGACACATCCTACTCATGTGGATAACTGCAGGTTTGATCAATCAGCTCATCTTTAAAACTCTCTGCCATTGTGGTCCATGCTGCTTTGTTAAACCTGTCACATCCCCTCGGCCTCGTTACTGTCTCTACTGTTCATGTGCATCCTAAAAAACATCTGGTGTACATTTTTGAGGACATGTAAAGCGGAGCGCCCAATTGCAGGGAGCAGCCATCATGCTCACACGTAGTAAAAAGCAAGTATATGTCCCGTCATTGCTCACTAATAAATGTCTATGATTTTCTAAAACTGTCTTCACCTATTTTCCCCCTTGGTATTATAATGACATAATGTATAGTGAGTTTAAGTTATCGTGGAATATAACCCTAAAAGGGTGATCAGGACCCTGACACAAAGCAGAGTGGTCTTGCTCCCCCTCAAGCTCACAATACATTATCATGCTTATGACATGACTACTTAATACTACTTACTAATGAATCAATAATATGAACACAAATATTGATTTGGAATTTGATATGAGGGTTAAAAGTGATTGGTTTGTAGTCAGTTGGAAACTGCAGGTAAAGCTTCAACAGTGAGACTTTTTAAATGTATTGGTAAATGGACTTGAGCTTGTGCATTTTTCTGGTCTTCTGACTTCTCAAAGGACTTTTACACCTCAAGTCACACCTACTCATTTACACTCATTCACACACTGATGGCAGAGGATTCTCTTTAAAGTGACCATCATAAGTCACTAATCCCATTCATACACATTCATTCGCTGCTGCCAACCAAGCAGCAGGAACAACTTGTGGTTTTAGTGTCTTGCCCAAGGACACATCAGACATGTAGCTGCAGGAGCTGGGAATCAAACCCCAGACCTTTCGGTTGAGAGATGACCAATGTGGAAAATATATAATCCATAGTAAACATATTACACTGAGATGCTTGACATATATTATCATCCCGAGATGTTTTGCTTGTATTAGCCTGAGATGCTTTAAGATGAGTGAGCTTTCCTCTACAAAAAGAACATAATATTTTGAATATGGTGGGATTGCTGATTGCTATGACAATGTGACTTTTATGCAACATGCTTGGAGTTCTGTGTGAGGATCTGGGACAGCAACATGTGTTTTGTTGTGACGATCTCGGCTCCACTGTTAAGATAAACACGGTAGGGTTCTCCATTGGCACGACAAAGAAAAAAAAATTCAACATGTTCAAAGATATTTGATTCACATAGTTTACAAGTCTTCAAAAATGCAATACAAAAGGTCAAGCAGAAAACGTAAAAATGAAAAAATTGACTTCTACTGCCGTACACTGGAGTACACACACTCGTCTTTGGATGTGTTTCTCTGTCTTCTTGATGTGTTGGGCATATTAATGTTAAGAGGGGCATAGAAGAGGTCGTCTGCATCTCTGTGACCCTGTAGAAATCTGTCACTGTTAGGTTCTTGAGAAAAGTTTAAACCATGTCAAGAAATGAGATAAAAATGATTTTAAATTTTAATTTAACAGGCATAAAAAAAAAGAAAGTCACCTCATGATTTCTTATGGAAGGAGCAGAAAATCTTGCCTGAGCCTCTGATTGTAAAATCACAGAAAAACAGCCATGAAGAAAAAATCATATTTAGTGGACACAGAAAGATGTAAGCCATGTTAGCTACCTTACCTTGAGATAGGAGACGGTTTCTTTTGTTCATCTTGTACAGTAAGAAGGCCATGATGACTATCAGGACGGTCGCAAATATCAAAGCTCCACTCAAGAAATACACCAAGGCAGGAGAGTTCACCTCATCTGTCAGTAAATCAGACAAAACAAACAGACCTTTGAACATTTTCTTATCACATGAGATAACATTGGATAGAAAGATTTCCCTCCCATTTCCAACATTTACAAAATGTACTTTTATAATATGAAAAAGTTGGTCGTGAGTTTGCACCACATACGGAGTCTTTGGTCCTCTCGCTGGACAACACATTCTGATCACGTGGTCCTCGATAGATGTTCGCCATTAACTACGTGAGAATCTTGGCAACTTTAAATGCAGTCATTGAACATGATTGTCCTTCTTGGTCACTTTTCAAATGAAGTTTTTTTCTCTACTTTGTACTGAACAGGATATCAACTATCTTTTCTTTGTATAAATGTTCATTGTCATTACACACTGTACCCCTGATTAATAAAATAAATGATGCATCAAGTTTGCTATTTTTTGTCAGAATAAACGACTTGTGATAAAGAGTAACATACCTCCACTGTCCAGCTTGGTCCCTTTTCCAAACAGAATGTGTCCACATGAAGCGACAGCACAGTAGTACGTCCCAATATGAGAAACATCCAGGTTCTTCATTGTCAAGTTGTAGGCACAGGTGTGTGTTTGTGAGTTAGGTTTCCTCACACACTGATCATTCCTGCCTCCATGGGTGTAAATGAGTCCTGGATGAGATTCATTAAAGTCTCTGAACCAGTAAACACTGTGTTCTCCATCACAGGTCCCAGTGTGGACTGTACAGTTCAGAGTCACAGAGCCTCCTGGCTGGATGGTCTCAGATTCTGACTGATGGACCACAGCTGGGATGGTCGATCCTGGACCTTCTACACTGACAATCACAGTTTCCAGAATTTCTAATGAGGAGTATTGACAACTTATGCAGTGATAGGTAGCTGAGTCTGATGTGGTCAAATCTGAGATGGTTAGGTGATTTTGACCATTTTGCGCCTCCAGTTTGAAGTGTGGATTGTTCATAAATTCACCATGATTACTTTCCGATGAATATACGTAGAAGTCAGAAACAAGTATTAGTTTCTCTCCGATTGTTTGCTTGTACCAATAAACTCGCGTAGCTCGCCGATCTTTGAAAAAACATGTTAAAGTCAAGCTCTCTCCAACTTCCCGTCTCTCGTGACGAACTGATGGAGACAACTTTGAAGAAAAGGTCCATGCTGAAATGAAATGTCAAAAGTTGCCAGTTTAATTTTTTTTTTTGAATTTTACATGAAGAATACATTATATACAAGAAAAAAACAGTAAAACCTCAACTGACCCATTTCCCCCAGGATCAAACATGTCAGGTAGACAACAACTGTTGGAGATGTCATCTTGATCAAATAGTTGTTCTGAATGAAAGAGTACTGACAGTTTCTCCCCTCTTCACAGACCACGCTGCGTTTGATTGGCCAAACAGAAACAACATCATACGATAAAGGAAATATACTCACATGCTCACTGGTTGTGTGTTCGCTCTCTCTCTTTCCCATGTGCAGCCAGATGCTGACTCCTCCCCCAGTGATGGCAGCTGATAAAGCTTCTCTCTGTTTAATTGCCAACCAAGGGTGTGAAAGTATATACAAATATATTACATGCATGGAAACACAAAAGAGGGATACTTTGAGGATAACATCAATAACTAATAGTGACATTACATAAGACGGAGCGACTGATGACTGTGGACAGAAATCATGGTTGACACTGTACCAACAGATGAAACAGTGGTAGACGTGTTTACATTCACTTTTGCAGGCGTAATGTTGACAGCAGGTTTGCCACTTTGCAGTGGTAATGACACATCCTACACATGTAACTGCAGACTGGATCTATCAGTTCATCTTTCAAACTGTCTGTCTGCATATTTTAACTGTGCAGGGATCTAAAGCTCACAATACATTATCCTGCTTATTACACCACTACTTACTACTACTTAGTTATGAATAAATAATATGAACCCATTGATTTGGAATTTGATATGAGATTTAAAAGTGATTCATTTCTGCAGCTTAACAAACAGTCATTTGGAAACTACAGTTAAAGTTGAAGCAGTTAGACTTTTTAAATTTATTGATAAATGGACTTGAGCTTGTAGAGTATTTTTCTAGTCTTCTGACTACTCAAAGCACTTTTACACCTCATGTCGAACCTGTTCACGAACACTCATTCACACACAGATGGCAGAGGCTTCCATGTAAGGTGACAATCAGAAGTCACTAATTTCATTCATACACATTCATTAATCGCTGCCAACGATGCAGCAGGAACAACTTGAGGTTCAGTGTTTTACCCAAGGACAGGATGAACTAAACCTCTGTGATAAATTGTTATACGGACATTGAAAGTATTATGCTTTCAAAATGTTCAAAATCACATGCTCACTTGTGATATTATTATGAAAAACTCTTATGTTTTATAAAATCAAAACATATACAAGTCACAAAAAGAATTGCGTGAAATTAAAAATAAGCCATTCAGACCATTTCATTTTTGGAAACAGGCTGTAAACATGCTTATTTCTGTAATAAAAACAGACATTGTTGACTTATGTGACCTCATGGGCTCCTGCATCCAGCCTCAAGTAGAAACTTGAGGAACAGCAGTTTTTTGCAGTTCAGCATTAGCTTCTAATCCAACACTGAAGGTTGCTACTCATTGCCCAGGAGGCCTTCCCCTAGCAGTAGCAGCAGCATCCAGCTGTTCTCGAGTGGATGGAGCTCCTCCAACCATCAGTGAGGTGCTCTGGCTCTACTACCTTCCGACGTCCCTGACACCCAGCCACGACCATCGGACAAAGACGTCCCAACCGCCGAGGAGGGTCTGTCTGCAGGCTGCAAGAGAGGGGGGCAGGACTCATGTGTGAAGAGAAAGGCGTAACTCATACCAGGCTTGGGGGCAAAACTCCTCCCTGTCCAAATCTCACAGTCTTACACAAGATGTGCAAGCAAAACTTTAGCTTAAGTTTTTCATTCAACATTTGTAAGAGCACTAAAAAAGATGACTAGAGGCTGTAAGAATGATTAGTGAGAGTTCCCGGCCTGATGACGTTTAATGTCACCGACAACCACTGTAGTCTCATTTAATTCAATTAAACTATTTTATTTGGATAGCAAAATTCATACAAACGTAAACCCAATGTGCTTTACAGAAGACAAAGAAAAACACAAACAGTAACTGTTCAATCAAAATGATACACACAACAAATCAAAACAGACAAAGATAAACTAGCAGCCAAATGCCAAGGGGAAAAAGCACGTTTTAAGACCCCTTTTTTAAAGAATTTAAAGTTTCCACAGACCTCAGATCAGCAGGTAGTTTATTTAATAAAACTGCCCCATGGTGACTAAATGCACCTTCACCAGATGTCGTCTTGACTGTAGGTATATTCAGCAGACCCATACCTGCTGATCTGAGGGGTCTTACTGGACTGTAGTCAGTGAATAGGTCAGAAAGATATTGAGGTGCCATTCCATGTGATACATTTTTAACTAGAAGTAATATTTTGAATTCAATGCTGTAGTAAACTGGAAGCCAAAGAAGGTTTTTTTTAGGATGGGTGCTATACGTTATATTTTCGTTGTCCCAGCGAGCACTCTTACTGCTGCATTTTGGAATAGCCATTTTTTTTTATTGATTTTTTTTATTGATTTTTTGGGAAACCCAGCATAGAGGCATACAAGCAATTCATACAAAACACATACAGTTCAGGTCAAACAGACTCAGAGTTATTTGATACACAAAGTTTCCGACCTCAAAAATTTCAAGTGAATCTGAAGAAGTAAAAATGAAACAAATAACTTCTACTGCCGGACACTGGAGTACACACACTGGTCTTTGGGTGTGTTTCTCTGTCTTCTTGATGTGTTGGACATATTAATGTTAAGAGGGGCATAGAAGAGGTCGTCTGCATCTCTGTGACCCTGTAGAAATATGAACAATCTGTCACTGTCTTGAGAAAAGAAACCATGTGAAGAGATGCAATAAAAAAAGAATTTGAACTGTAATTTAACAGGTAAAAACTAAATTCTCACCTCCTGGTTTCTGATAGAAGAAGAGGACAATTTGGTTTGGGCCTCTGATTGTGAAATACAGAAAAACGGTCATGAGAAACACGCAGACAGAGACAGATGTAAGCAGTGTTAGCTACCTTACCTTGAGATAGGAGACGGTTTCTTTTGTTCATCTTGTACAGTAAGAAGGCCATGATGACTATCAGGATGTTCGCAAATATCAAAGCTCCACTCAAGAAATACACCAAGGCAAGAGAGTTCAGCTCATCTGTCAGTAAATCAGACATAACAAACAGAGCTTTGAGTCAGTGGAAATGTTTGCATTGATTACGCAGTTGTTTATTATATGAGATAACAATGAATAGAAAGATAATGTAAAGATAATGATTAAAATGTACGTTCATAATATAAAACAGTCTTTAGTTAGTTCGACTCCGGCCTTTTGAAATACTTTGTTCAATTATGTTTATAGTATCGCTCTTATGTGTTGCCATTTATATATATATATATATATATATATATATATATATATTATACTTGTGTTTTCTCGAGTGTTTGTAGCATTTTATAATGTAGTTTATTAAAGTAATGTTGTCGGTTGTGCTTTTTGTTGAGTGTGGTTTTATTGTACGAGGTGTCTTTTTTCATCATGCGGGACGACAGATGGAAATTAGCGACTTGCTAAATCTGGCCCAACTATCTTTTCTTTGGATAAATGTTTAATGCCATTCAACACTGTCCGCCTGATTAATAAAACAAATGATGCATCAAGTTATCACAACTTTTTGTCAGATAAGGCGACTTGTGATAAAGAGTAACATACCTTCAAAGTCCAGCTTGGTCCCTTTTCCAAACAGAATGTGTCCACATGAAGCGACAGCGCAGTAGTACGTCCCAACATGAGAAACATCCAGGTTCTTCATTGGTAAGTTGTAGGCACAGGTGTGTGTTTGTGAGTTAGGTTTCCTCACGCACTGATCATTTCTGCCTCCATGGGTGTAAATGAGTCCTGGATGAGATTCCTCAGAGTCTCTGAACCAGTAAACACTGTGTTCTCCATCACAGGTCCCAGTGTAGACTGTACAGTTCAGAGTCACAGAGCCTCCTGGCTGGATGGTCTCAGATTCTGACTGATGGATCACAGCTGGGACGGTCGATCCTGGACCTTCTACACTGACAATCACAGTTTCCAGAAATTCTAATGAGGAGTATTGACAACTTATGCAGTGATAGGTAGCTGAGTCTGACATGTTCAAATCTGAGATGGTTAGGTGATTTTTACCATTTTGCGCCTCCAGAGTGAAGCGTGGATTGTTTCTAAATTCACCATGAAAAGGATCAGCTTCATTGTATTTGTAGAATTCAGAGACAAGCATTAGTTTCTCTCCGATTGTTTGCTTGTACCAATAAACTCTCGTAGCTGGCTGATCTTTGAAGAAACATGTTAAAGTCAAGCTCTCCCCAGCTTCCCGTCTCTTGTGCTGAACTGTTGGAGACAACTTTGAAGAAAAGGTACATGCTGAAATAAAAAGACAAAAGTTGCCAGTTAAAAAAAATACATGTTACATGAATATAATACATTATATACAAGAAAAAAAACAGTAAAACCTCAACTGACCCATTTCTCCCAGGATCAAACATGTCATGTAGACCACTGTTGGAGATGTCATCTTGATCAAATTGTCGTTCTGAATGGAAGAGTACTGACAGTTTCTCCCCTCTTCACAGACCACGCTGCGTTTGATTGGCCAAACAGAAACAACATCTTGCGATAAAGGAAATATACTCACATGCTCACTGGTTGTTGTGATGTGTGTTTACTCTCTCTCTTTCCCATGTGCAGCCAGATGCTGCCCCCTCACCCAGCTGATAGAGCTTATTTCTGATTAATTGCCAACCAAGGGTGAGAGTATATAAAAATATATTACATATCTGTCAACATATAACAGTTTACTATAAACTTATTTCACAGCTAATGTATTAGTTACATCAATAATTCATATTGACGTTACATAAGACAGTGAACAGAAAACACGGTTGACGCTGTACCTACTCCGTTTCTTCAACATTTTCTCAGATGTGAGCTTTGTGGGTTCGTTGGACTTAGTACCCTTCAAAGAAAAAAAAATAATAAACGTTGACAGGGAGCTTCTTCAGTCACAGCTTCCACTATATTTTTCCACACGAGGAGAGCCAAGTAGAATCACAACACTTTTTACCGCTTTACGGCAGCTGTGGTAACTCACTTAGAATACTGCACTCTAAAGGCGATTAGATATACAATATAAATAACCACACAACAAATGTCCCCCTCTCAACTAGACATGTCTCCGTTCTAAACAGTGCAGATATACATGAACCACCTCAAAACAGTCCCTGAACAGAACTACACTTGAGAAAGAGGAGGGGGAAAAAAATGTCAACACCCAAACAGAGTTAACAGAGGAGACGTCGTCGGGCGTCTATTGGACCGCAGAGGAGACTGCATCAGGCATTGGCTGGACAGCCGAGGAGACGACGTGAGGTGTCGGCTGGACCACCGAGGAGAAGATGTCAGATGTCGGCTTGACCGCCGAGGAGACGTCAACTGGATGCAGACGGCGCTTTGTAGGACCAGAATCAGGAAGCACTGAGTGCTCAGTGGGATCAGGATCAGGTACAGGAAGCAGGGGGCGCTCTGCAGAATCAGGAACAGGAAGCAAGGGGCGCTCTACGGGGTCAGGAACAGGTACAGGAAGCAGGGGGCGCTCTGCAGAATCAGGAACAGGAAGCAGGGGGCGCTCTACGGGGTCAGGAACAGGTACAGGAAGTAGGGGGAGCTCTGCCAAAGCTGGTGGCAGACGGCGCTCTGCAGGAACGGGGACAGAAGGCAGACAGCGCTCTGCAGGATCAGGAACAGGTACAGGAAGCATGGGCTCCAATGCACCAGGAGGCCAAAGCCTGGACTGAGGCTTGAGCTGTACTTTGGGTTGAGGCCTTGGTTGAGGCCTGGACTGAGGCTTGAGTTGAGTAATGGGCGGAGGCCCAGACTGTTGTGGCCAACCTGACTTTGAGGCACAAACTCTGCCATTAAAAAAATGTTTGTCTAATCGGGAAGCATGTGCTTCAGCCAAGGTTTAGAGTCCATCTCCCTTAGGGCCTCAGCAAGGGCTGCCTCCCTTTCCTCATTACAGCAAGCCATTCTTAATGCATTTGAGATCACCTCACGCAATTCAAACGAAAAAAATCGTGCTGGGTCCATAATTGGTCGGTATATTCTGTCACGACTCGGGCAGAAACACAGGGGAGGAAGAACCAAATGCGGTAAAAGATTTGTTTTAAACAAGAGACTAAATGAAAGAGGAAAAAATACAAAACTTACTCAAAAACTAAATCCAGAACGTCTCGAAAACCGAGTGCGAAAAAACAAAGTAAATCCAGGGAACAATCAATCAATCAATCTTTATTTGTTCTTTACAAGGAACAGTCGACAGGCAATGACGGACACTCATCACAGACTAACACTGGGAAAGACAATAAACCGACAAGGGACTGAGGAAAAACACAGACTAAATAGACAGGGTTAGTTGGACACAGGTGAGACTAATGAGACAGGTGAGGACAATCAGGGTATTCACACAGGCGGGAAACAAACAAAAAAGAACCCAAGACCAGAACACTAGAGGACAAGTACCAAGTAAAACCCAACACTGACACCACCAAAACCAGATATACAAAATAAAACCGGAAACACCAAAGACTAGACTTAACACACAAAACAGGAAATAAACTTACAGGCAACAGATTAACACACTTAAGACTAGCGTACACAAGACTATGAAACATTACAACACACAAGGGAAACAAACAGAAAACTGAGGAAAACATGAAAACTAAAACAAGACAAAATACAGAAACAAAACAAAACCATGACATTAACTTGAGCAGTAAAATAAAACCATTCAGAACCTCACAACATCTTCAAGGTATGCAGGTGTCTATGCAAGAGGTAAAAGGGGGGTTTATCAGGTGCTGGCGTGCCTAGAGGTGTTGCCCTGACACAAAGCGTGGTGGCCTTGCTCCCCTGAAAGCTCACAATACATTATCCTGCTTATTACACGACTACTTACTACTAATGTACTTACTTAAGAATCAATAATGTGAACACAAATATTCGATTTGAGATTAAAAAAGTGATTTAATTCTGCAGCTTGACCAATAGTCAGTTGGAATCTGCAGTTAAAGCTTCAACAGTGAGACTTTTTAAATGTTTTGGTAAATGGACTTTAGCTTGTAGATCATTTTTCTGGTCTTCTGACTACTCAAAACACTTTTACACCTCAAGTCACACCTACTCATCTACACCCATTCACACACTGATGGCAGAGGATTCTATTTAAAGTGACCATCAAAAGTTACTAATATCAATCATACAAATTCATTAGCAGCTGCAGACGAAGCAGCAGGAACAACTTGAGGTTCAGGGTCTTGCTATAGGACACATCACACATGTAGCTGCAGATCAAACCCCCAACCTTCTGGTTGAGAGATGACCAACTAAGTGAACCACAGCTGCCCCACATTACTCACATTGATCTGCATGAATAAGGAAGGTTTGTTTTTCTTCCTCATCATGTCAGAGTCTGATGACATTTTCTTTTCCATTCAGCAGCATTTGAACACCACTTTGTCCAAAAACGTCCTGTTATGTGTTGACTTCATGTGACCAGGCCTTTTAGCTTAGGAGTGATTTAGAAACATTCTCAGCTCAACTCTGAGAGAAGGAGAGAGAGAAACTTTTATTTTTGAGAGGAGGCGTGGTTGACCCCGTTGCGAGGTATAGTAAATTATTTCGTAAGCTGTGTTTGGTTAATCCCCAAAAATAGAAAACAAGTGCTCTCTTTGTGGAAAGACGGACAGTAAAATCCATTTGACCCAATCACAGAATGGAATCAGACGCTGTGTAATTATAGACAATATAAATATAACTGTGACACTAAAAAAAAAATTTTCTGGGCTACAACAAAATGCTTTAAATCACATGCTCACGAGTGACAGTCGGAATAACTCTTATCTTCATCATCAAAACAGATGTTAAAACAGTAATTTTGTGACATTAAAGACACACCATTCAGACAATTTTCATATTTGGAAAAAGGCTGTAAAAATGTTTATTTCTGTAGTAAAAACAGACTTTGTTGACATGGGTGCGTATGTGACTTCATGGGCTCCTGCAGCCAGCCTCAAGTGGAAATTCGAGGAACTGCAGGTTTTTGCTGTTCTGCATGAGGTTCGAATTCAACACTGAAGGTTGCCACTCATGTCCAGGAGGCCTTGTCCAAGCACAGCCAGGCTCTACAGTGGACCGAGCTCCACCAACCTTCAGCGAGGTGATCTGGCTCTACTACCTCCCAACGTCCCTGACACCCAGCCACTACCATCGGACAAAGACGTCCCAACCGCCGAGGAGGGTCTGTCTGCAGGCTGCAAGAGAGGGGGGCAGGACTCATGTGTGAAGAGAAAGGCGTAACTCATGCCAGGCTTGGGGGCAAAACTCCTCCCTGTCCAAATCTCACAGTCTTACACAAGATGTGCAAGCAAAACTTTAGCTTAAGTTTTTCATTCAACATTTGTAAGAGCACTAAAAAAGATGACTAGAGGCTGTAAGAATGATTAGTGAGAGTTCCCGGCCTGATGACGTTTAATGTCACCGACAACCACTGTAGTCTCATTTAATTCAATTAAACTATTTTATTTGGATAGCAAAATTCATACAAACGTAAACCCAATGTGCTTTACAGAAGACAAAGAAAAACACAAACAGTAACTGTTCAATCAAAATGATACACACAACAAATCAAAACAGACAAAGATAAACTAGCAGCCAAATGCCAAGGGAAAAAGCACGTTTTAAGACCCCTTTTTTAAAGAATTTAAAGTTTCCACAGACCTCAGATCAGCAGGTAGTTAATTTAATAAAACTGCCCCATGGTGACTAAATGCACCTTCACCAGATGTCGTCTTGACTGTAGGTATATTCAGCAGACCCATACCTGCTGATCTGAGGGGTCTTACTGGACTGTAGTCAGTGAATAGTTCAGAAAGATATTGAGGTGCCATTCCATGTGATACATTTTTAACTAGAAGTAATATTTTGAATTCAATGCTGTAGTAAACTGGAAGCCAAAGAAGGTTTTTTTTAGGATGGGTGCTATACGTTATATTTTCGTTGTCCCAGCGAGCACTCTTACTGCTGCATTTTGGAATAGCCATTTTTTTTTATTGATTTTTTTTATTGATTTTTTGGGAAACCCAGCATAGAGGGCATTACAATAATCTAGTCTGCTGGATTTGAATGCATGAATCAATTGTTCACAGTCGGACTGCGTCGTGAAGCACCTGAGTTTGGATATGTTCTTAAGATGATAAAAGCCTGTAAATGTGCTTCTGAAAGTTTAGATCTGAAACAGTAACACCGAGGTTTTTGACATTATCAGTGTACTGAAGAGGAAAAAGATGAAGTAGATATGAGCTCCTGTCTTTGTCTTTCTGGGCCTACAACCTGAATTTCTGTTACATCTTTGTTAAGCTGTAGAAAATATATCAAGGCCGTGGGTACCTGGGGAACGTGAAACATAGAGTTGTATATTATCAGCATAGGAGTGATAGGAGATATAGTGTTTCTGTTTGATGGAACCAAGAGGGAGCGTGGAAAGACTAAATAGTATATGACTGAGAACTGAACCTTGTTGCACCCCATAGTGAATGCGGAAATTGTCAGATTAGTACGGGAATATTGCAAACATCTGGGAATACATTTCTTACCAATAGATTTCTTCTCAGATATGTTCATAAAGGTGTCTTTTAACACAAAAACATTTAAATCCAACTCCTGTAGGAAAGTCCGTGAGAGCGGCTCAAAGTCAGGCTACCTGGAATAGTTCCTTATTGGAATTTAACTGTATACTTCTTGGTGAAAATGTTAACCTTTGCTTTTGGTATCTTGTGAGAGGTCAAACTAAGGGTTCTTTAGGATTCTGATTCCATTGTGCAATGTACATGTAAAAGTGGGCGTGGCCACTTTTACATGTAAATTTGCAGTCACTATATGTTGATTTCAATATCTCAAATACTAGTTAAAAACGATCCTGCACCACATTGTTAAATGTATCAGGGGTCCAGGTCTGAGTCTTCTCCACATTGTACTGTTCTTAAAGTGGTGACTTCAAAGACACTGAGGGGGAGGGGGGGGGGGGGGGGGGGGGGGGGGGGGGGGGTCGTGAGATGCTTTCCATCACCAAATACAAAAGTTGAACAATCTAAAATTGCAAATCTTAACAAAAAAACCCCACTCAAACATAAGTTGAATTTTATCTAATGGCACAAACTAGTGCTGTGGTTTGCTCTTTCACCTGATTGGTACAGATTTTGAAGGGTTAGGCGATTGTGTAGTCGTTTGTAGACAACCTTTTCAACGTTACCGATTACAGTAAGTTGGAGATGAGTTTATAGTTAGTGATGAGTGAAGGATTAAGTTTGATATTAGTAAAGGGGTAACAATAGCATGTTTCAGATAATTGGGGAAAACTCCAGACTGAATAGAAACATTTACAATATGAAGTAAGTCGTGTGAAAGACAGTGAGCCCGAAAATGTACATAATAAACTTAATAACAAAGAGATACCAACAAACATGTACACAATAACCACAATCTTAACACATAAGCAATTCATACAAAACACATACAGTTCAGGGCAAACAGACTCAGAGTTATTTGATACACAAAGTTTCCGACCTCAAAAATTTCAAGTGAATCTGAAGAAGTAAAAATGAAACAATTAGCTTCTACGGCCGAACACTGGAGTAGACACACTGGTCTTTGGGTGTGTGTCTCTGTCTTCTTGATGTGTTGGATATATTAATGTTAAGAGGGGCATAGAAGAGTCCATCTGCATCTCTGTGACCCTGTAGAAATATGGACAATTTGTCACTGTTTGGTTCTTGAGAAAAGAAACCTTGTCAAGAGATGCAATGAAAAAAAGAATTTGAACTGTAATTTAACAGGTAAAAACTAAATTCTCACCTCATGGTTTCCGATAGAAGAAGAGGACAATTTGGTTTGAGTCTCTGATTGTGAAATACAGAAAAACAGTCATGAGAAACACACAGATAGACGGACAGTTGTAAGCCATGTTAGCTACCTTACCTTGAGAAAGGAGACGGTTTCTTTTGTTCATCTTGTACAGTAAGAAGGCCATGACGACTATCAGGACGGTCGCAAATATCAAAGCTCCACTCAAGGAATACACCAAGGCAAGAGAGTTCACCTCATCTGTCAGTAAATCAGACATAACAAACACAGCTTTGAGTTTTATGTCAGTGGAAATGTTTGGATTGATTAGGCAGTTATGTATTATTTGAGATAACAATGGATAGAAAGATTTCCCTCCCATTTACCCATTTTTAAAATGTACGTTCATAATATAAAACAGTCGTTAGTTCGACTCCGGCCTTTTGAAATACTTTGTTCACAGCAGGATATACTTCCGTTTTCTCGAGTGTTTGTAGCATTTTATAATGTAGTTTATTAAAGTTATGTTGTCAGTTGTGCTTTTTGTTGAGTGTGGTTTTATTGTACAAGGTGTCTTTTTTCATCATGCGGTACGACAGATGGAAATTAGCGACTTGCTAAATCTGGCCCAACTATCTTTTCTTTGTGTGAATGTATTCTGCCATTAAACACTGTCCGCCTGATTAACAAAACACATGATGCATGAAGTTATCACTTTTTGTCAAATAAAACGACTTGTGATAAAGAGTAACATACCTTCAAAGTCCAGCTTGGTCCCTTTTCCAAACAGAATGTGTCCACATGAAGCGACAGCACAGTAGTACGTCCCAATATGAGAAACATTCAGGTTCTTCATTGGTAAGTTGTAGGCACAGGTGTGTGTTTGTGAGTCAGGTTTCCTCACACACTGATCATTCCTGCCTCCATGGGTGTAAATGAGTCCTGGATGAGATTCATCAAAGTCTCTGAACCAGTAAACACTGTGTTCTCCATCACAGGTCCCAGTGTGGACTGTACAGTTCAGAGTCACAGAGCCTCCTGGCTGGACAGTCTCAGATTCTGACTGATGGATCACAGCTGGGATGGTCGATCCTGGACCTTCTACACTGACAATCACAGTTTCCAGAAATTCTAATGAGCAGCGACTACAACTTATGCAGTAATAGGTAGCTGAGTCTGACATGTTCAAATCTGAGATGGTTAGTTGATTATTATCATTTTGCGCCTCCAGAGTGAAGCGTGGATTGTTTCTAAATTCACCATGAAAAGGATCAGCTTCATTGTATTTGTAGAATTCAGAGACAAGTCTTAGTTTCTCTCCGATTGTTTGCTTGTACCAATAAACTCTCGTAGCTGGCTGATCTTTGAAGAAACATGTTAAAGTCAAGCTCTCCCCAGCTTCCTGTCTCTCGTGCTGAACTGTTAGAGACAACTTTGAAGAAAAGGTCCATGCTGAAATGAAAAGACAAAAGTTGGCAGTTTAAAAATATATATTGAATTTTACATGAAGAATACATTATATACAAGAAAAAAAACAGTAAAACCTCAACTGACCCATTTCCCCCAGGATCAAACAGGTCAGGTAGACAACTGTTGGAGATGTCATCTTGATCAAATAGTCGTTCTGAATGAAAGAGTACTGACAGCTTCTCCCCTCTTCACAGACCATGCTGCGTTTGATTGGCCGGAAAGAAACATCTTACAATAAAGGAAATATACTCACTGGTTGTTGTGATGTGTGTTCACTCTCTCTCTTTTCTATGTGCAGCCAAATGCTGCCCCCTCACCCAATGATGGCAGCTGATAGAGCGTATCTCCGATTAATTTGCCAATGGTGAGAGTATATCAAAATATATTACATATATGTCAACATATAACGGGTTACTATAAACTTAATTCAGAGCTAATATATTACATCAATAATTCATAGTGACGTTACATAAGACAGTGAACAGAAAACACGGTTGACGCTGTACCTACTCCGTTTCTTCAACATTTTCTCAGATGTGAGCTTTGTGGGTTCGTTGGACCTAGTACCCTTTAACTAAAAAAAATAAAACGTAGACAAGGAGCTTCTTCAGTCACAGCTTACACTTTATTTTTCCACACGAGGAGAGCCAAGTAGAATCACAACACTTTTTACCGCTTTACGGCAGCTATGGTAACTCACTAGGACCACTGCATTCTGAAGGCGATTGGATATACAATATAAATAACAGGAACAGGAAGCAAGGGGCCCTCTTTGGAATCCAGAGCAGGCACAGGAAGTATTCTGCAGGATCAGGTACAGGAAGCAGGGGGCGCTCTGCCGAAGCTGGTGGCAGACAGCGCTCTGCAGGATCAGGAACAGGTACTGGAAGCAGGGGCTCCAATGCACCAGGAGGCCAAAGCCTGGACTGAGGCTTGAGCTGTACTTTAGGTTGAGGCCTTGGTTGAGGCCTGGACTGAAGCTTGAGTTGATGACTGGGCGGAGGCCCAGACTGTTGTGGCCAACCCGACTTTGAGGCACAAACTCTGGCATTAAAAAAACGTTTGTCTAATCGGGGAGCATGTGCTTCAGCCAAGGTTTAGAGTCTATCTCCTTTAGAGCCTCAGCAAGGGCTGCCTCCCTTTCCTCATCACAGCAAACCATTCTTAATGCATGTGAGATCACCTCACGCAATTCAAACGAAAAAAATCCCGCTGGGTCCATAATTGGTCGGTATATTCTGTCACGACTCGGGCAGAAACACAGGGGAGGAAGAACCAAATGCGGTAAAAGATTTGTTTTAAACAAGAGACTAAATGAAAGAGGAAAAAATACAAAACTTACTCAAAAACTAAATCCAGAACGTCTCGAAAACCGAGTGCGAAAAAACAAAGTAAATCCAGGGAACAATCAATCAATCAATCTTTATTTGTTCTTTACAAGGAACAGTCGACAGGCACCAACGGACACTCATCACAGACTAACACTGGGAAAGACAATAAACCGACAAGGGACTGAGGAAAAACACAGACTAAATAGACAGGGTTAGTTGGACACAGGTGAGACTAATGAGACAGGTGAGGACAATCAGGGTATTCACACAGGCGGGAAACAAACAAAAAAGAACCCAAGACCAGAACACTAGAGGACAAGTACCAAGTAAAACCCAACACTGACTCCACCAAAACCAGATATACAAAATAAAAAAGGAAACAGCAAAGACTAGACTAAACACAAAACAGGAAATAAACTTACAGGCCACAGATTAACACATTTAAGACTAGCGTAAACAAGACTATGAAACATTACAACACACAAGGGAAACCAACAAAACTGAGGAAAACATGAAAACTAAAACAAGACAAAATACAGAAACAAAACAAAACCATGACATTAACTTGAGCAGTAAAATAAAACCATTCAGAACCTCACAACATCTTCAAGGTATGCAGGTGTCTATGCAAGAGGTAAAAGGGGGGTTTATCAGGTGCTGGCGTGCCTAGAGGTGTTGCCCTGACACAAAGTGTGGTGGCCTTGCTCCCCTGAAAGCTCACAATACATTATCCTGCTTATTACACGACTACTTACTACTAATGTACTTACTTAAGAATCAATAATGTGAACACAAATATTCGATTTGAGATTAAAAAAGTGATTTAATTCTGCAGCTTGACCAATAGTCAGTTGCAATCTGCAGTTAAAGCTTCAACAGTGAGACTTTTTAAATGTATTGGTAAATGGACTTTAGCTTGTAGATCATTTTTCTGGTCTTCTGACTACTCAAAACACTTTTACACCTCAAGTCACACCTACTCATCTACACCCATTCACACACTGATGGCAGAGGTTTCCATTTAAAGTGACCATCAGAAGTCACTCATTCCAATCATACAAATTCATTCGCTGCTGCAGACGAAGCAGCAGGAACAACTTGAGGTTCAGGGTCTTGCTAAAGGACACATCAGACATGTAGCTGCAGATCAAACCCCCAACCTTCTGGTTGAGAGATGACCAACTAACTGAACCACAGCTGCCCCACATTACTCACATTGATCTGCATGAATAAGTAAGGTTTGTTTTTCTTCCTCATCATGTCAGAGTCTGATGACATTTTCTTTTCCATTCAGCAGCATTTGAACACCAGTTTGTCTAAAAACGTCCCGTTATGTGTTGACTTCATGTGACCAGGCCTTTTAACTTAGGAGTGATTTAGAAACATTCTCAGATCAACTCTGAGAGAGGGAGAGACAGAAACTTTTATTTTTGAGAGGAGTCGTGGTTGACCCCGTTGCTAGGTACTATAAATTATTTTGTAAGCTGTGATTGGTTAATCCCCAAAAATAGAAAACAAGTGCTCTCTTTGTAAGGATGGGCAAAGACGGACAGTAAAATCCATTTGACCCAATCACAGAATGGAATCAGACATTGTGTAATTATAGACAATATAAATATACTGTGTGTAAACTGTGTGACAATGAAAAAAAAAATGTTTCTGGGCTACAAAATGTTTGAAATTACATGCTCACGAGTGACATTCGGAATAGGTTGTTTCATAAAATCAAAACAGATGTTATAACAATAATTTTGTGACATTAACATGCCATTCAGACAATTTTCATTTTTGGAAAAAGACTGTAAAAATGTTTATTTCTGTAGTGAAAACAGACATTGCTGACATGGGTGTGTGTGTGACTTCATGGGCTCCTGCAGCCAGGCTCAAGTGGAAACTCGAGGAACTGCAGGTTTTTGCTGTTCTGCATGAGGTTCTAATTCAACACTGAAGGTTGCCACTCATGTCCAGGAGGCCTTGTTCAAGCACAGCCAGGCTCTACAGTGGACCGAGCTCCCCCAACCTTCAGCGAGGTGATCTGGCTCTACTACCTCCCAACGTCCCTGACACCCAGCCACTACCATCAGACTGTCGTCCCACCGCTGTCCTAATACATGCACAGCCTGCTCCGACCTCCACCTCAGCGACAAAGAATTGTGGACAACAGGAACACGAGGAATACAAAGAGAGAATGCATTAAAGCCCAAAAATGTATCTAATTATCTTTATAATGAGATACCAAAAAATGGAGGTACGTACAGAATGACCCCAATCTTAAAGCATGTAAAATGTTTACAAAAAAACATTAAAGCAAAATAATAATAATAACTAAGCTACCTTACCTTGAGAAAGGAGACTGTTTCTTTTGTTCATCTTGTACAGTAAGAAGGCCATGATGACTATCAGGACGGTCGCAAATATCAAAGCTCCACTCAAGAAATACACCAAGGCAGGAGAGTTCACCTCATCTGTCAGTAAATCAGACATAACAAGCAGACCTTTGAATTCTATATCAGTGTTCATGTTTGTTTGATTAGACAGTTATCATGAATCAAATGAGATATAAAACAATCTGGTGGTTAGTTTGCGTCACATGTAAGGAGGCTGTGTTCCTCTATAGGTGGACAGCCCGAGCTCGAGTCCGGCCTGTGGCTCCTTTATCGCATTGATTTCCCCAATCTCTCTCCCATGAGTTCCTACTATATCAACTGTCCTATTGAATAAAGGCAAACAGCCCGCCCAATAAAACTACATCAAAAAAAAGGTTTTGTGCGATCAGTATTGTCATCACTGATCCTAGATAGATGTTAGTCAATAACTACTTGAGAACATTGACAACTTTAAATACAGTCATTGAACATTATTGTACTTCCTGGTCACTTTTAAAATGAACTTTTTTTTCTATACATTGTATCAAGCAGGATATACTTCTATTCTCTCTAGTATTTGTAGCATTTTATAATGTAGTTTTTTGACGTTGTGTTGTCAGTTGGGCTTTTTGTTGAGTGTGGTTGTATTGTGCAGGGTGTCTAACTTCACTTTTATTTCAGAGTACAGATGGAAATCTGCGACTTGCTAAATCTGGTGCAACTATCTTTTCTTTGTATAAATGTTTAATGTCATTGCACACTGATTAATAAAACAAATGATGCATCAATTTATCACCCTTTTTACAGATAAAGCGTCTTCTGATAAAGAGTAACATACCTCCAAAGTCCAGCTTGGTCCCTTTTCCAAACAGAATGTGTCCACATGAAGCGACAGCGCAGTAGTACGTCCCAACATGAGAAACATCCAGGTTCTTCATTGTCAAGTTATAGGCACAGGTGTGCGTTTGTGAGTTAGGTTTCCTCACACACTGATCATTCCTGCCTCCATGGGTGTAAATGAGTCCTGGATGAGATTCATCAAAGTTTCTGAACCAGTAAACACTGTGTTCTCCATCACAGGTCCCAGTGTGGACTGTACAGTTCAGAGTCACAGAGCCTCCTGGCTGGATGGTCTCAGATTCTGACTGATGGACCAAAGCTGGGATGGTCGATCCTGGACCTTCTACACTGACAATCACAGTTTCCAGAATTTCTAAAGAGCAGAGACTACAACTTATGCAGTAATAGGTAGCTGAGTCTGACATGTTCAAATCTGAGATGGTGAGCTGATTTTAACCATTTTGATTCTCCAGTGTGAAGCGTGTATCGTTTCTAAATTCACCATGAAAACGATCACCTTTTATGTATTTGCCGAATTCAGAAACAACCCTTAGTTTCTCTCCGATTGTTTGCTTGTACCAATAAACTCGTTGAACTGAAGGATCTTTGAAGAAACATGTTAAAGTCAAGCTCTCTCCAACTTCCCGTCTCTCGTGACGAACTGATGGAGACAACTTTGGAGAAACCGTCCATGCTGAAATGAAATGAGAAAAGATGCCATGTTATAAAAATGTGTTAAATTTCACATTAAACTCATTATATGTAAGAAAACATTTTTCTTAATGAAAATTCAACTCAACCATTTCCTCCAGGATCAAACATGTCAGGTAGACAACTGTTGGAGATGTCATCTTGATCAAACTGTCGTTCTGAATGAAAGAGTACTGGCAGCTTCTCCCCTCTTCACAGACCACGCTGCGTTTGATTGGCCGGAAAGAAACATCTTACGATAAAGGAAATATACTCACATGCTCACTGGTTGTTGTGCGTTTGCTCTCTCTCTCTTTTCTATGTGCAGCCAAATGCTGCCCCCTCACCCAGTGATGGCAGCTGATAGAGCTGACCCGTTTAAATGCCAACCAAGGGTTAGAGAGTATATAAAAACATATAATATATATGGCAACACATAAGAGCGATACTATGAACTTAATTGAAAGGTACTATATTAGTAACATCAACAACTAATAGTGACATTATGTAAGACGGATGACAGTGGACAGAAGACACAGTTGACACTGTCCCCACTCTGTTTCTTCAACATTTCCTCAGATGTAACAGTGGTAGACTTGTTTACATTCAGTTTTAAGGTTTATTCAGAAATGAAACTTGTTGACAGCTACTGTCAGAGACAGGTTTGTCACGTTGTAGTGGTCATGACACATCCTGCACATGTGGATTACTGCAGATTTGGTTTATCAGTTCGTCACCTTTGTGGTCCCTGCTGCTGTGTTAAACCTGTCACATATCCTTGGCGTCGATCCTGTCTCTACTGTTCATGTTAATCTTGAAAACGGCTAGCTTGTTGACTTCAGGTGCACAGGCCTGGTTCAAAAACAAAATGGCATCGGCAGCATCTGAAACTGGCAGCAATGCAATAGCGTGGGTGTAATGGGTCCTGCATGTGCTCTCTGTTGAACAGACAGGTTACATGCATGTGTCATGTCAACACGGATTATGGATGTACAAAACACAACCTGATTCACCTCTAAAACCTTGATCAGTTCATGAAAACAAAACAATAAATGTTTTTCATCCTTTCAATTGAGGGTGCATCATTTTGCACCCTGAGCTTCGGTTTTTTATTTCTCTGTCCTGGTTTTGAGTTTTTTCTTTACTTGTTCACGATCATAACTTTTAATCCTCCCATTTTGCTCCACCCACAGTCTGTGATTAGAGCTACGTCGCTAACAACCATCTGCTTTTCTTATACCTTCTTCTACAATTCACGAATCAGACGCTTTATTAAAGCAAAAGTTACATTTAAATCAAATCTACCTTAATCACCGGTCACCCAGTTAGCTGTCAGTAATTCAAATAGACAAAAGGAGAAAAATAAATGTACACTTTGTTTCCATCGTAGACATCAAAATCACACAAATTCAACTTATTTAAGAAAAAAAAAAATTGTGTCCACCTTTAATATCAAAATTCAGGAAACGCTTTCATAGTTGCCAGGGTAACACCTCAAACCTCTGAAAAGTTAATCTGCACAAAAAAAAATAAAAAAATAAATCATGTTATGCAAAAATATCCTCAAAAAGGGAAAAAGGTATCCACAGCTGAGGCACTCACTGGTCCTGCAGCATAGATCCTCTCCTTACCTTAAAATACTGAATTGTCCCTCTCCCATGGTCTCCCACAGTCTCCCACAGTCTCTCACGGTCCTCCGAAACAGATGCATTTTGGTCATGTGGAGAAGAAAACACTGCACAAAAAAAGACAAGCTCCTCCATTCTCCTCCAGGTATCTTTTAATCCAATTCTCCTCCGTCCTCTTTTCCAGTCCAACCAAAAAAACATTCTCACAAACATTTTCCCATCTTCCTTTGTTCTCCCCAGGCCACGCCCCCTACACACCTGTGTCTACTTGGCTGAGCAGGTCACATGACCGGGCTGAACGCAGAAAAACACATGACCACAGGGTAACACATAATATATGCATACAGAGACATTACAAAGGGAATTAACCTCCTTAAAGACAGTGGCCATGTCACATGTTTCTGGACAGGAACTCAAAAGACTTGATTAAAGACTGTGTCATTATTTATGATGATGTAGCCAGAGATCTAATTAATTAATCAATTGGAATAGAGTATTTAACTCAGTGGTTTTTTATAATCCTAGCTTTCATGCCAATTACCAACGTCAATCAAAATTCTGTATAATGCTTCTTACTTTACAATCTTATCTTGCATGCTGTACTTTTGCAGATTCTGTGCATTTTGGGATGGCTAAATTAGGGCCCTAAACAGAATCCCCCCCCCCATTACAAAATGACTGTATCATGAGGCAGGATCAACAAGTTGTGCAGATAAAGTAGTCAGAGTAGCATCTGAAGCTTAAGAGTTTTGCTTGAGGACCTTGGTGAAATATGGGCACTGGCTAACAAACTTTAGCATTGACCCTGTTGTGACAAGAAATGCATCATACAAGCAGACATGTTGTACTGAGGTTTCATATTGCTACACTGCTGCTTTAATTTTCTCCATTATGGGTCAAATAAAGGATTATATTAATTAAATTCATTATCTAATTTTATCTGATCTTATATGACTGTTGTGAATTTAATTCACCAAGTGATGGTGAAATTTTACCTCCATAAAAATAACCTTAAACTTCTGTTGATAGCATGGATTGATGGGCTAAAAACCTGAGCCATCAAACGACCACCAGAGGTGAATGTACATGCAGTTAAGAAGACATTTGATAAATGATCATCAGGGCCGCTGGAAAATGTAATCTCCAGTCCACATCTAGACAGAATGATCCTCTCTTCTGTCGCATTATATCAGAGGAGCAGCTGGGGAGTTTATAACACTAAGTTTCAACATCATACGTCCTCTTGCTTTGACTGTTTCTTTATGCTTGCTCCCAATTCATATTGCCGTTTGGACGCTGTCTCTCTATCTGCATCCAACTGTGCATTTGCAGAGAATGATATATAGCTTGATACTTTATTGATCCAGAGAGAAATTCAAGTCACTTGCGCAAAATGGGGCCTCCCATGGATCTGGGGCGGCACTGATTATGGCTAATGTGCAATATACTGTATGTTGTATTGGTTTGCATTGCTATGTGCCTCTCTGTCAATGATTGGATGTGTTTTTCTATTGACGGTGGTGAATCAGAACTTTAGGCCAAGACCATCCATTCCTCTGGGGACAATAAAGTGTATCGTATAGTAATTTGGGCAATGCGAACATTCACTGCCACCTAAGTCCAATCAGTGAGATGATTCACAGGAGGAGAAAGAAGACAACAGTATTGTGGCAGTGAGAAATTACCTGAACATAGCTGTCTTTTTTCACACCATTTTTGACACACAGCAGGAGTCCATTTAGTTAAATGCATGGGTATAAGCCGGTTCCTCACTATTATTCGTAAATAGCTGAAGTCTAGAAAGCAGTATTTTACAATCACTCCACTCTAACACTCCATTGGCAATACAGAATCACTCTTGCTAGCGTTAGTCCATAAAACACTCAATATTTCATTTCTGACCTGCTCACAGACTAAACTCGGCCCTTCAGGTCACCAAGTGGAGGTCTTTTAGCCTGACCTGAAGAGGCTCCATTGAGGTGACCTTTTAACTGTGGACCCTCTCTCTGGAACAATCTCCCTGTTCTTACAACTGTCATCATTTTGCACATGTTCATCTAGTCCAGCATTGTATGTTGACGTTCAGTTAAACATGACTTACAAATGTATCTATTCATTTCTCACATGTTGTACTAGTTGGGATGTTTAAGTTAAATCCTATATATAATACTTACTCTGACCTTTTATATTTTGTACATCTATCTTCCATCACAAAGCTCTGTATTTTTAAAGCTCAAAACCAATTCTCCCTATCATTCTTAGATCAGTCGCTCACTTAGTTACGCTTCATGTGTTTGTGGGATCACTTGCATGGTAATTGAAACTATTTTTTTAACTTCTGTGTAAAGCATATTGAGCATACCTGTAATGGAATGTGTCTTATAAATAAAATGTATATTGCTATTATGAACTGCATTGAAAAGTCACATCTTCATATATAGGGTACAGAAGCATCATGAAGATAATTATGTAATGTACATATCTATACACAGCATTCTGTTGTCCTGATTACCAAACACCCATCCTTTTAAGTTCAATAGCATGATGGAACAAGTCACTCACAAATTACTGCATAAACAGACTGACTTCAAATCTTTACATTTTTGAGACATTATTTTGAATATATTTTCTTCCTTTGTGGATTTTTTTTAAATGGGATTGGCTGAATTATAATTAGTACTGATGAGCTGAGCCACATTCAATGATGAAACAATGATGTCATCAAAGCCCAACTGCTGGATTAAATATGCACAAAAATATAGAAAATTCACAGTGATTTAGTTTTGATCAATTTTATTGAATGATTGAAGAAACAACTTATATACAAACAAATACGAATAATAGAGAAAACTGGAAATGTTACACTCACAGTAATTATTTTCTAGATTGTATAAACCAGATTGTATAATCCGTCGTATAAACCAAACATGATTTATACGACGGAGGATTCGGGCCACGTTAAAGGAACATTTTGAGATAATAGTTGTACATGTCCGAGAATGAAGTCATACATTTACAGGAATAATGTTATTTAAGTCTGAGCAGCAGCCGCCTGCTCTAAAATGAGAAACACGGAGCAACTTGTTATACTTCAGTAAAAGTTTCACAAAGAAGGAAGTCGACTACTTCCTTGTGTAGTCTGTAAAAAACTCTTAAACATTTAAAATAGTTGTGTTGGGTATGTAGTTATGCAGATGTTATAAAACAAATACCTTTGGCACATCATCATCATACTGCAATAAAACTACGTTTTTTCTGAAGACAGAAGCGTGCGGACTTGCAGGAAATTCTGTCTGCAGAGGAAAAGCCTTAAAGAGTCTTTTTCATGCAGACTAGTCTCGTAAATTTACGAGTTAAATCTTTTAATTTTTGTTTTGTTTCCCCCTTAAGATTACCTTCAAACTCTAAACACTATGTTTGACCTGCTTCATATCAGAACAATCGATAACATTTCACACAGATCAATATTTACAGTAAGTCTTCAAATGGGCGGTTAGAAAATCTGTCTCACTGTGGAGTTCAGCACAAATGTAACAGGTGCAGATTTTACTTTCTAAAGCCGTGGTACACACATTCAGTCCATGTTGGATCCCTCTGTCCTCTTGATCTTCTCAGGTTGACAGCAACATAATAAAGGTGGTGTGTGTTTTGGTAACTCTAGTGACAAAACAGGGAACAATGCAACATGCAGTAAATGTTCAGCTGGAATTCAATAGTCATTTAAATGTGAGGTATTTTTGTTCACCTCTGCCGGGACAGTGGATGAAGCTCGATCCCTTTTTTTAGACTCTGGTCGGGGCACAAAGAAGATCGCGTCTTAGTGAAGAGATGTGCAAAGACAACATGAGCTTTCAAAACTAAACAGTCCTACCTGGAGATTGGCTGCTGTTCCTCTTGTTCATCATGCAGAGTGTGAAGGCCAGTAAAGCAGAGAGCACGGAAGTCAATGTCACAGCTCCCTTCCAGACGAAAGAAGAGTCTGCAGATACAGACAGAAGAAATGTGGATTTTGCACTTTTTCCCTGCTAAGTTTGTTGAGGGTCAAACAAGTTCCTTTCACATGTTCACAAAAAAAAAAAAAGATGAAGAAATGTTTTACTTTTTACTTGATTAGATGTAATTATAACTACCAGAAAGCAATAGTTTATGTAGGAGTTACTTACTTTCAACATTCAGCTTGGTCCCGTTTCCAAACAGAATGCGTCCACATGAGGCGACAGCGCAGTAGTAAGTCCCAGTATGAGAGCGACTGACGCTCTTCAATGGCAAGTCGTAGACACAGGTGTTTGTTTCTGTGTTGGAGCTCCTCACACACTGATCATTCCTGCCTCCATGGGTGTAAATGAGTCCTGGATGAGATTCTTCATAGTTTCTGAACCAGTAAACACTGTGTTCTCCATCACAGGTCCCAGTGTGGACTGTACAGTTCAGAGTCACAGAGTCTCCTGTCTGGATGGTGTCAGAGTCTGACTGAATGACCACAGCTGGGATGTTCAATCCTGAACTCTTTACACTGACTAAAGTGCCCTCTGCAAATTCATAAGTACTTGAAAAGCTAACGGCACAGTAGTAAGTAGCTGTATCTGAAATTTGTAAATTGGTGATTTTCAGAATAACCCCACCATTAACGGCTTCCACTGTGATGCGCAGGTTGTTCTTCCACTCATCAAAAAATTCCGTTTTTTTATTGAACAGATACAAGGAAGATGTCAGCCTTGATCTCTGTCCGAGAGGTTGCTTATACCAGAAAAAACGTTGCACTGTATTATCTTCAGGGAGACATTTCAAAGTGATGTTGTCTCCGACATGAGCTGATATAAATTCTCTCTCTTGATGAAGAGATGAGGATTGATCGGTCATCTGAGCTGAAGTGACAAGAAAGACAAAATAAAAATGCAATGAATAGAAATAGATTGTGAAAGTCTCATGTAATGTTGTACTATCTACAATATCAGAGAAGCACAATTAAAGGCTGTGACAGGTCGAGTGAGCCAGCCTTATAAAAAAACAAAAAAAACTCACCACTTTTGTCCAAGATGAAAAATAGAAAATAAAAAAGTAACTTTGGAGATGTCATCGTGGCCAAATTGCAGTGCTGAATGAGAACAATCTTGATCTGTTCTTGACACCTCATAGAGTAGACTGCCTTTGATTGGTCAGCCTGTAGTGACGCCTCATGTCCTATTATGGAAACAAGTCGAGGCGTTCACTGTCAGCAACAGCCACATCAAAATGATCTCAGATTCTCAGTTTGGTGTTAATTTTAAACACCTCCAACCGCTTTTTATTTGACCTAATTCCTTCTCCATTCTTTCTTTCTGCTGACATTTGATGTATTTAAACCTTATAATAATGAGGTGTTCGTCAAAGGACGGGTTGTTTCATTGCTGTACCTTTTATAATATACAAGATATTTAGTGTGTTATTCTGCTACGCTGTGTGTAAATATATCTCACTGGTACAAGAGTCACTGGACGATATTGGTGGGAGGGATCTTTCATTGAGAAATGCGCTCCTACATTGCACAAGTCTCGGTCACAAACTGAGCAGCACCACCAGAGGTCCTTGTTTATGTCAATGTGTGAATTTATCAGGGGGATGATGCCATTTACGATGGGCAGAGTTTCTCTCTTGTTGTAACCTGAAAGAAGAAGGCAGAGGAAACCCATTTGGAAAAAAAAACACACACTAATGAGTGAAAGCATGGCAGTGTTTTTTTAATTTCTAATGGAATTACAGAGGAGGCCAAAAAGTGCTTCAATGTTCACAGTGAGTGTTAGGCCAAAACGTATGAGCTCATTGATCACACCACAGAAGCCCGGTGAACTGGTCCAGCTCGTGGGGGACCACCTCAAACCAAAGTCTTCAGAGATAGTCCAACAGTTTTAGTTTCACAACCATTTCAGGAAGACAGGTCAGTCTGTGGCAAATTCTACAGCTGAGCTACAGCTCTCTGAACACTGTGAAGTGGGGACCCCAATGGAAAAGCCTACAGTACTGTAACTGCACAACTATTTACAGTAACTTGTAGTGTATCTAGTTGCATTTCAAACTTAATTATGCTGTTAAAATTTGGCCACAGGAAGCACTTGCTGCTTTACATTAGATGAGGTTTGTTGGCATTGATATGGTGGGCGAGGTTACATCAGCATAGAAGCATCTTCTCTATTTGTCTGTCTCTCTCTAAATAAATACATTGGATCATTTATTGGAACGTTAAGTGAATTCATAGATGATTTTTTAAATAACATTATTCCCTCTATCCGTTCCAACAATACTCACTATACTACCTTTACTCTGTGGTACAACAAGGTTAAGAGATGTAAAGTTACTGTTGTAATGTCTCGACTGTCTAAGGGAACCTTCTGTAGACACAACATGAAAGTGTCCCCCACCCTTCCCCCTCCCAACAAAGCAGGCAGCACCAGTCAAATTCAGAGTTTGAGCAGCAGTTTCTTTTAATAAAGAGTTAGGCAGTGCTTAAAATATGAAGCAAAAGTTGTCAAATAAAATGTCTGATGTTCCACAACCAAAAACACAAGTTTAAACAATTGACACATAAATAGGCAGGAAAAAAAGACTCAAAAAGGCTTCTGATTCAAACGCTGATCAAGTGTTCAATGATAATTATCAAAAGTTATTTACAAACTCACACTCAATAAATCCATCAGAATCTTATTATAGTTTCCAACACAATCTAAAAACTCAGGTCTACATAACTTTCAATGGTCTAAAGATTGGAGATCTCAGAGCTAAATGCTGCTGTTGTTGAGCGTGTGAGATGAAGGAAGTAGACAAGGCTGCAACAGCTAAGATTTATGGTGCGTGCCTTTTACTTCCCACATTAGATCTCATACCTGACAATGACGTCACACCTGACTTTACCATGTTCTACTTGTGAGTGTGCAACAAGACAGACAAGCAACATGGACGCCTCCTGGAGAACCTTTGATTTGTTCACTAATACCAGGCAATAACAACACACTACCTGATCGTTTAGTTTCAGACGCAGCACCTGCACCAGCATCTGATTGACTGACACACTGACCACAGACACATTTTCCCAAATACACATCCACACTGCAGAGGAAGAGACAGAGTGGCACATACTGCACCACAAAACAACAACAACATATAAGTAACATACAATTTCAGAGAAACTGAAAATCATTGTACGAAATGAGTTATCATTTATCAGATTTATAAGAGTAGTTCTGTTTTACTTCAGACATTTCAGGTAAAATAAAGTGAAAGATCCTTGTTGTCTGAAAAGCCAAATTACACAGTAAATAGTTTATGTCCTACCACAGGTAGCCAAAGATGAAACACCAAGATGTATTACTTTACTCTGGAGTACACACATTCAGCTGGTGTGTCATCCAGATGTCTTCTTGATCTGCTGGCCTGGTTTAGCCTTACAGCAGCGTAATGAAGATTATCTTCATTCATGTGACCCTAAACAGAAAAAAAACAACTCATCACAATAAGTAACCAGCAAAACTAAAAGTTCAAATATTCAAAGTAATTCTTCTGAGCTAAAGAGCAACAACAACAATACAAATCATAAACTGTTTTAATGAAGCACCTTTCTTAACCTTTGTTAAAATGTTTTTGCAATTTTTGAGCTGAGATAAGGCAATAAATGAAAAATTAAAATCCAAAAAAAGAAGCAAGAATAGAATTTTAAAATCACACATTATATGGCGAAATTTAATTTGAGTGATGCAATACATACAAACATTGAGTTATTTTATTTGGAGGGAAGAGTAAGTTTTAAAGGTAAACTATATGTAAAAATCACTTGCCCATGTTTTTCTGATATTAATGTGTTTGTCTGTCTACAAACCACTAATTATGAGAAAAGCTGGTTTAAATAAAATGTGTGCTCAAACAGGCCGTTTATAGATCTTCCTTCATGACATCACAGAGGGCAGTAACCCCTCACACAGCTCGGTGTTTGTTCTGTCCTCTGAGTCTGCCTTCTCACTGCAAATAATAGGTCATGGTGCAAAAAAGCCCACGTCACCCAACCCTTCCCGAGGGGGGGGCGTGGTCAGACACAGTTCATTTACATTTAAAGCTACAGACACAGAAACAGCCTGTTCTGAGCAGGGCTGAAAAAGAGGGGTTTATAGTCGTGATCAAAAACAGGATCAGAGTGGATTTACAACAAGAAACTTCACACACATTCTTTGGGAGCTCTGAGACTTACTTTAACTTGTTAAAATGGGTATAATATGTGACCTTAAAGTCTTGGAGCCAAAACAGCAGCCACCTGTTGTTTGGAATTTTATTTGTAAAATGACCAAGGGCTTGTGGCTGGATGACATAAGTGGTCGATCTGTGATGCAAGGGATTAGTGTGATCAAATTTTAACTCATGTTAAAAAAAAGCAAAATAAAATGCTAGGTTTTTCACCCTGGGATGTTATTTGAGGAAATATTCAGGCCTAAAATAAAATGCTCAGTTATGTCTGAAGTAAGCTTTGGGACATTAATTTCTCGATAGCGGCCAAACAGTTTTCTAGAGATATTGAGTTGCCGTAGGCGGTCGGGTGAACAAAAAAGTGCACAACTGAATGTCATCAGCATAAAAGTGACGAAAACAGTGAAGTCAAAAATGAAGTCTAAGTTTTCATTAATACCAGTTGCCTGAAATGACAAAAGAAAGCATCTTTTGTTCCTATTATTTTTGACTTGATTGCGAGCATATACACATCTTCTCCAAATGATAAATAATACCATTCCTCTTTGATTAAGACTTAAATCTGACAGTCATCGTGACAATTCAACGTTATTCTCGCCACTTTGACTTTATACTCAATATTGTGACTATCCAGGAGCAATAATGGCTCAAACCAAACCCCCCCCCCTTTTTCTTATATCAAAATATATGTAAATGTAATTTACAAAAATTTGGAGGAAATACCTGTGAAGTTGTAGTGGAAGAAGCTGACGTTTCTGAAAAATAATAAAGAACCATTTTATTCCAATTTAAAAATGTTCTATGATCCAATGTTTAATAGATATTACATAGAAACAAAAAGTACTAATCACCTCCATGACAGCTGCTTTTCCTCCAAATATTGAACAGAATCAGAGCGAGTGAAAAACTAAGGATGGTGGTGAATGTCAAAGCTCCACTCAAGAAATACACCAAGACATGGGAGTATTTCTCTTCTGCAAACAGACAGACAACAGAAGACATTGATGAGGAGCTTTTGTAAGTCTTTGTTGAATTATATTTAATTGTAATTATAACTATCAGGAAGCAATAGTTTCTGTAGGAGTTACTTACTTTCAACATTCAGCTTGGTCCCGTTTCCAAACAGAATGCGTCCACATGAGGCGACAGCGCAGTAGTAAGTCCCAGCATGAGAGCGACTGACGCTCTTCAATGGCAAGTCGTATACACAGGTGTTTGTTTCTGTGTTGGAGCTCCTCACACACTGATCACTCCTGCCTCCATGGGTGTAAATGAGTCCTGGATGAGATTCTTCAGAGTCTCTGAACCAGTAAACACTGTGTTCTCCATCACAGGTCCCAGTGTGGACTGTACAGTTCAGAGTCACAGAGCCTCCTGTCTGGATGGTCTCAGATTCTGACTGATGGACAGCGGGGATGTTCAATCCTGAACTTTTAACACTGACTAATGTGCCCTCTGCAAATTCACAATTTACTGAAATTCTACTTGCGCAATAGTAAGTAGCTGAGTCTGAAATTTGCAAATCTGTGATAATCAAGTGAATTCCACCATTTATGGCTTTCAGTGTAAAGCGTCGGATTGTTCTTCCATTCATCAATAAATGCAATGCTTTTATAGGACCCATAGAAGGTTGACATCAGCCTTGGTTTCTGTCCGAGAGGTTGCTTATACCAGAAAAAACGTTGTACTGTATTATCTTCAGGGAGACATTTCAAAGTGAAGTTGTCTCCGACATGAGCTGATATAAAGTCTCTATCTTGATGAATAGTTGAGGATTGAACGGTCATCTTAGCTGAAGTGACAAGACAGACAAAATAAAGATGCAATGAATAGAAATAGCTTGTAAAAGTCTCATGTAATGTTGTACTATCTACAATATCAAAGAAGCACAATTAAAGGCTGTGACAGGTCGAGTGAGCCCAACCTAAACAGAAAAAACTCACCACTTTTGTCCAAGATGAAAAATAGAAAATAAAAAAGTAACTTTGGAGATGTCATCGTGGCCAAATTGCAGTGCTGAATGAGAACAATCTTGATCTGTTCTTGACACCTCATAGAGTAGACTGCCTTTGATTGGTCAGCCTGTAGTGACGCCTCATGTCCTATTATGGAAACAAGTCGAGGCGTTCGCTGTCAGCAACAGCCACATCAAAATGATCTCAGTTCACAGCAGTTTGTTCATTTTAAACACCTGCAGACCTAATTCTGTCTCCATTCTATTTTTCTATTGACATTTTATGTATTTCAACATTATAATAATGAGGTGTTCATCAAAAGATGGGTGTTTCATTGCTGTACCTTTTTTAATTTACAAGATATTTAGTGTGTTTTTCTGCGACGCTGTGTGTAAATATATCTCACTGGTACAAGAGTCACTGGACGATATTGGTGGGAGGCATCTTTTATTGAGAAATGGGCTCCTACATTGCACAAGTCTCGGTCACAAACTGAGCAGCACCACCAGAGGTCCTTGTTTATGCCAATGTGTGAATTTATCAGGGGGATGATGCCATTTACAATGGGCAGAGTTTCTCTCCTGTTGTCAATCAATCAATCAATCAATCTTTATTTATATAGCGTCAATTCATAACAGGCGTTATCTCAAGACACTTTACAAAAGCAGGTAAAGGACCTTACTGTTTGTCTGTTAACATTAACAAAAGAGCAGGTAACAAGACCATGCTCATTGTTATGTTTACAAAAAGCAGGTAAAGGACCTTACTGATGGCTATGTTACAAGAGCCCAGCTTAATCCGTCATGGCGTGGCAAGAAAAAACTTCCTTTTAACAGGCAGAAATCTTCAGCAGACCCGGGCTCATGACGGAACAGCCATCTGCTAAACTGTGCTGGGCTTGAAAATGGGATGGGGGAGATGGGACAAGATGTAGAAAGAAGAATGGGATGGGATCGGTTGGGGGGGGGGGGGGGGGGGTCTGGGCAGGCCATCCTCAGGGGGAGGGGGGGGGGTTGTTTGGGCAGGCCATCCTCAGGGGGAGGGGGGGGGGTTGTTTGGGCAGGCCATCCTCACCAACAGTCCCAAGGAACCTAAGAGAGCTCAAGGAACCTAAGAGAGCTCAAAAGGAGAGGTTAGAATACAAAGATAGTGACAAGCTACTGCTTGTCACTATAGACATATCTTATTACTATAAGGTAAGAAAGCTGGGAGAGAAAGAGGGAGAGAGAGATAAGAGATCCTGGTGCCAGTTCCCCCGGTAGTCTAAGCCTATAGCAGCATAACTATGAGCTGGTCCTAAGCCAGCCCTAACTATAAGATTTATCAAAAAGAAAAGTTTTAAGTCTATTCTTAAAAGTACCTAGTGTGTCTGCCTCCCGGACCCCGACTGGTAGACGATTCCAAAGGAGCGGTGCCTGATAACTAAAGGCTCTACCTCCCATAGTACTTTTAGAGACTATAGGCACCACAAGCAGGCCTGCATTCTGGGAACGTAATGTTCTTGATGGATAGTACGGTACAATTAACTCTTTAAGATACGATGGTGCCTGACCGTTTAGAGCTTTGTAGGTGAGCAGAAGGATTTTAAATTCTATTCTAGATTTTATAGGGAGCCAATGGAGAGAAGCCAATACAGGAGTAATGTGGTCCCTTTTCCTCGTTCTAGTAAGAGCTGCAGCGTTTTGGACGAGTTGGAGGGTCTTTAGAGATTTACCATAGCACCCTGCTAAAATAGAATTACAATAATCCAACCTGGAGGTAACAAATGCATGAACTAATTTTTCAGCATCATTTTGTGACAGGATCTGCCTGATCTTAGAGATATTACGAAGGTGAAAATAAGCTGTCCTTGAAATTTGTTTAATGTAGGAATCAAAGGACATATCCTGATCAAACAGAACTCCTAGGTTTCTAACAGTGGTACTAGAGGCTACACTAATACTACTAAGGGCCGTCATATCGGCAGAGAAAGTCTCTCTAAGGTTCTTAGGTCCAATCACTATAACTTCAGTCTTGTCTGAGTTGAGCAGTAAGAAGTTTCTGGTCATCCAGGTCCTGATGTCCTTGACGCAGGCTTCTAGTTTACGAAGCTGGTTGGTGTCTTCTGGCTTCATTGCTATGTAGAGCTGAGTATCGTCTGCATAGCAATGAAAGTTCATGGAGTGTTTTCTCATAATACTACCTAGAGGAAGCATATATAATGTAAATAAAATCGGACCAAGCACTGATCCTTGAGGCACTCCATGGCTAACTTTGGTGTACAAAGAGGACTCATCATGAACATGCACAAACTGAGATCTATCTGACAAATAAGAAGTAACCTGAGCAATGTAAAGAGAGCTGTTGTTTAAGTTATTATTTTTGTTGGGGTAAACTGTGTGTTTTCCTATTTGCTGCTATGTAATTGAACATCACTTGATTATACCAATGATTGCTGCACGGTGCCGTCTCGGCCACAGTCGACAGCCAACCACCACATGTGTTCTCCGCATGCGTGAGGCGGCGGTAGTCAATTTTTTCGATACAGGAAGAACATTTTCACACATCTTCACTCTTCAGGTACTATAGGTAGCCTGCTATTCAAGAATAATGTGTGAGTTGAAAATGGCACTGGCCTTGTCAGTCAGAAGAGGCAGAGGGAACCCTATAAAAAAAAAAAAACACACTAATGAGTGAAAGCATTGCAGTGCTTCTTTATTTGCCAAGAAGCACTTTAATGTTCACAGTGAGTGTTAGGCCAAAATGTAAAAGCTCATTGGAAACTTGGTCACACCACAGAAGCCGGGTGAACTGGTCCAGCTCGTGGGAGATCACCTCAAACCAAAGTCTTCAGAGATAATCCAACAGTTTTAGTTTCACAACCATTTCAGAAAGACAGGTCAGTCTGTGGCAAATTCTACAGCTGAGCTACAGCTCTCTGAACACTGTGAAGTGGGGACCCCAATGGAAAAGCCTACAGTACTGTAACTGCACAACTATTTACAGTAACTAGTAGTGTATCGAGTTTCATTTCAAATTTAATTATGCTGTTAAAATTAGGCCACAGGAAGCACTTGCTACTTTACATTAGATGAGGTTTGTTGGCATTGATATGGTGGGCGAGGTTACATCAGTATAGAAGCATCTTCTCTATTTGTCTGTCTCTCTCTAAATAAATACATTGGATCATTTATTGGAACGTTAAATTAATTCATAGATGATGTTTTAAATAACATTATTCCCTCTATCCGTTCCAACAATACTCACAATACTACGTTTACTCTGTGGTACAACAAGGTTCAGAGATGTAAAGTTACTGTTGTAATGTCTCGACTGTCTACGGGAACCTACTGCAGACACAACATGAAAGTGTCCCCCACCCTTCCCCCTCCCAACAAAGCAGGCAGCACCAGTCAAATTCAGAGTTTGAGCAGCAGTTTCTTTTAATAAAGAGTTAGGCAGTGCTTAAAATATGAAGCAAAAGTTGTCTAATCAAATCTCCAATGTTCCACAACCAAAAACACAAGTTTAAACAATTGACACATAAACAGGCGTAAAAAAAAAAAAAACACTCAAAAAGGCTTCTGATTCAAACACTGATCAAGTGTTCAATGATAATTATCAAAAGTTATTTACAAACTCACACTCAATAAATCCATCAGAATCTCACTTTAGTTTCCAACACAATCTAAAAACTCAGGTCTACATAACTTTCAATGGTCTAAAGATTGGAGATCTCAGAGCTAAATGCTGCTGTTGTTGAGCGTGTGAGATGAAGGAAGTAGACAAGGCTGCAACAGCTAAGATTTATGGTGCGTGCCTTTTACTTCCCAAATTAGATCTCATACCTGACAATGACATCACACCTGACTTTACCATGTTCCACTTGTGAGTCTGCAACAAGACAGACAAGCAACAGACATGCTCAAACTCCTGGAGAACCTTTGATTTGTTCACTAATACCAGGCAATAACAACACACTACCTGATCATTTAGTTTCAGACGCAGCACCTGCACCAGCATCTGATTGACTGACACACTGACCACAGACACATTTTCCCACATACACATCCACACTGCAGAGGAAGAGACGGAGGTGCACATACTGTACCAAAAAACAACAACATATAAGTAACATATAATTTCAGAGAAACTGAAAAATGAGTTATCATTTATCAGATTTATAAGAGTAGTTCTGTTTTACTTCAGACATTTCAGGTAAAATAAAGTGAAAGATCCTTGTTGTCTGAAAAGCCAAATTACACAGTAAATAGTTTATGTCCTACCACAGGTAGCCAAAGATGAAACACCAAGATGTATTACTTTACTCTGGAGTAAACACATTCAGCTGGTGTGTCATCCAGATGTCTTCTTGATCTGCTGGCCTGGTTTAGCCTTACAGCAGCGTAATGAAGATTATCTTCATTCATGTGACCCTAAACAGAAACAAACAACTCATCACAATAAGTAACCAGCAAAACTAAAAGTTCAAATATTCAAAGTAATTCTTCTGAGCTAAAGAGCAACAACAACAATACAAATCATAAACTGTTTTAATGAAGCACCTTTCTTAACCCTTGTTAAAATGTTTTTACAATTATTGAGCTGAGATAAGGCAATAAATGAATAATAAATAAATTAAAATCCAAAAAAGAAGCAAGAATAGAATTTTAAAATTACACATTAAATGGCGAAATTTAATTTCAGTGATGCAATACATACAAACATTGAGTCATTTCATTTGGAGGGAAGAGTAAGTTTTAAAGGTAAACTATATGTAAAAATCACTTGTCCATGTTTTTCTGATATTAATGTGTTTGTCTGTCTACAAACCTCTAATTATGAGAAAAACTGGTTTAAATAAAACGTGTGCTCAAACAGGCCGTTAATAGATCTTCCTTCATGACATCACAGTGGGCAGTAACCCCTCACACAGCCAGGTGTTTGTTCTGTCCTCTGAGTCTGCCTTCTCACTGCAAATAATAGGTCATGGTGCAAAAAAGCCCACGCCACCCAACCCTTCCCGAGGGGGGGGGCGTGGTCAGACACAGTTCATTTACATTTAAAGCTACAGACACAGAAACAGCCTGTTCTGAGCAGGGCTGAAAAAGAGGGGTTTATAGTCGTGATCAAATACAGGATCAGAGTGGATTTACAACAAGAAACTTCACACACATGCTTTGGGAGCTCTGAGACTTACTTTAACTTGTTAAAAGGGGTGTAATATGTGACCTTAAAATCTTGGAGCCAAAACAGCAGCCAACTTTTGTTTGGAATTTTATTTGTAAAATGACCAAGAGATAATGGCTGGATGACATAAGTGGTTGATCTTTGATGCAAGGGATTAGTGTGATCAAATTTTAACTCATGTTAAAAAAAAGTAAAATAAAATGCTAGGTTTTACACCCTGGGATGTTATTTGAGGAAATATTCAGGCCTAAAAGAAAATGCTTAGTTATGTCTGAAGTAAGCTTTGGGACATTAATTTCTCGATAGCGGCCAAACAGTTTTCTAGAGATATTGAGTTGCTGTAGATGGTCGGGTTAACAAAAAATTGCACAACTAAATGTCATCAGCGTGAAAGTGACGAAAACTGTGAAGAGTAAGTCAAAGATAAAGTCTAACGTTTCATTAATACCAGTTGCCTGAAATGACAAAAGAAAGCATCTTTTGATACTATTATTTTTGACTTGATTGTGAGCATATAAACATCTTCTCCAAATGATAAATAACACCATTCCTCTTTGATTAAGACTTAAATCTGACAGTCATCGTGACAATTCAACGTTATTCTCGCCACGTTGACTTGATACTCAATATTGTGACTATCCAGGAGCAATAATGGCTCAAACCAAATCCCCCTCCTTTTTCTTATATCAAAATATATGTAAATGTAATTTACAAAAAATTTGAAGGAAATACCTGTGAAGTTGTAGCGGAAGAATCTGACGTTTCTGTAAAACAATAAAAAGCCATTTTATTCCAATTTCAAAGGTTTTTATGATCCAATGTTTAATAGATATTTCATAGAAACAAAAAGTACTAATCACCTCCATGACAGCTGCTTTTCCTCCAAATATTGAACAGAATCACAGCGAGTGAAAAACTAAGGATGGTGGTGAATGTCAAAGCTCCACTCAAGAAATACACCAAGACATGGGAGTATTTCTCTTCTGCAAACAGACAGACAACAGAAGACATTGCTGAGAAGCTTTTGTAAGTATTTGCTTCATTATATTTAATTGTAATTATAACTATCAGAAAGCAATAGTTTCTGTAGGAGTTACTTACTTTCAACATTCAGCTTGGTCCCGTTTCCAAACAGAATGCGTCCACATGAGGCGACAGCGCAGTAGTAAGTCCCAGCATGAGAGTGACTGACGTTCTTCAATGGCAAGTCGTAGACACAGGTGTTTGTTTCTGTGTTGGAGCTCCTCACACACTGATCATTCCTGTCTCCATGGGTGTAAATGAGTCCTGGATGAGATTCTTCAGAGTTTCTGAACCAGTAAACACTGTGTTCTCCATCACAGGTCCCAGTGTGGACTGTACAGTTCAGAGTCACAGAGCCTCCTGTCTGGATGGTGTCAGATTCTGTCTGATGAACCACAGCTGGGATGTTCAATCCTGAACTTTTAACACTGACTAAAGTACCATTAGCAAATTCATAAGTACTGGAAAAGCTAACGGCACAGTAGTAAGTAGCTGTATCTGAAATTTGTAAATTGGTGATATTCAGAATAACTCCACCATTAACGGCTTCCAGTGTAAAGCGTAGATTGTTCTTCCACTCATCAATAAATTCATTGTTTTTATTGGGCAGATAGAAGGTAGATGTCAGCCTTGGTTTCTGTCCGAGAGGTTGCTTATACCAGAAAAAACGTTTTATCAAATCTTTTCCAGAGAAACATTTCAAAGTGATGTTGTCTCCGACATGAGCTGATATAAATTCTCTCTCTTGATGAACAGATGAGGATTGATCGGTCATCTGAGCTGAAGTGACAAGACAGACAAAATAAAAATGCAATGAATAGAAATAGCTTGTAAAAGTCTCATGTAATGTTGTACTATCTACAATATCAGAGAAGCTCAAGTATAGGCTGTGACAGGTCGAGTTATAGCCAGCCTCATAAAACAACAAAAAAACTCACCACTTTTGTCCAAGATGAAAAATAGAAAATAAAAAAGTAACTTTGGAGATGTCATCCTGATCAAATTGCAGCGCTGAATGAGAACAATCTTGATCTGTTCCTGACACCTCATAGAGTAGACTGCCTTTGATTGGTCAGCCTGTAGTGACGCCTCATGTCCTATTATGGAAACAAGTCGAGGCGTTCACTGTCAGCAACAGCCACATCAAAATGATCTCAGATTCTCAGTTTGGTGTTAATTTTAAACACCTGCAACCGCTTTTTATTTGACCTAATTCTGTCTCCATTCTTTCTTTCTGTTGACATTTGATGTATTTAAACATTATAATAATTAGGTGTTCATCAAAGGACGGGTTGTTTCATTGCTGTACCTTTTTTAATTTACAAGATAAATGTTGTGTTATTCTGCTAAACTGTGTGTAAATATATCTCACTGATACAAGAGTCACTAGACGATATTGGTAGGAGAGGTCCAGGTCACAAACTGAGCAGCACCACCAGAGGTCCTTGTTTCTGTCATTGTGTGAATTTATCAGGGGGATGATGCCATTTACAATGGGCAGAGTTTCTCTCCTGTTGTAACGTGAGCATTATAAAATAATGCTTAACCTAATTTGGTCAATCTCAGGATTGCCGACTCCCACTATGCTGTTGTTCAAGTTCTTATTTTTGTTGGGGTATATGTTTTCCTATTTGCTGGTATGTGCTTTACCCTTAATTGCAGCACAGTGCCGTCTCAGCCACATTCTGGAAACAAAATCCTGTCATCCTAGCTGAAGAATAAATACTGTCCCTCGACATAAAGTTAGTATACTGGTTAATTTTACAGTACAAGTTACCACCAATTTTTGGCAATGAGGTGAACTGGTTTCGTAGGTCCTGGTGACCCTTTTTGTTTTGTTTTTAGTTGGAGTAATATTTAGGGCCTGATTTACTAAAGGTTTGTCTTAAAACGTGTGCAAACTTGATACCACCGGCAAAAAAATGTGCTATGTTATCTATTAAAGGCACACTTGGAGGATTGTGTCTGTCATGTGAGCAAAACAATACGATGTGGACGATGAGGAAATAAGCAGGGACGAGAGGCAAAGTGCACTGTTGGCTGCAAAGGAGCTGCACAGGGAAGAGGAGCCTCGCCATGAGATGGCTACTTTTAAGACCATCTGGTAAATTCTATTTGATGAACTGTTTCAGCTCAGGCGGAACAACCAATCCAAAGCCTTCTATGATAGTCCAATGGTAGAAGTTTCTTAGCCATTTCAGAAAGCCAGGCCCAAGTGTCTCAAACTTTATATCTGAGTTTCGGCAGCTTTCTGAACACTGAAGTCAGGACCCCATTGGCAAAGCATCCATTTATCCATCAATTTTTTTCTGCTTATCTAAGGTTGGGTCGTGGTGGAAGCAGGCACAGTAAGTCAACCCAAACTTCCCTCTCCGCAGCAATGTTTTCCAGCTCTTCTTGAGGCTTTCCAGGCTTGACAGGATCTATAATACCTCCAGCAAGCTCTGTATCTACCCTTGGGTCTGTCCCGAGTTGGGTTTGTCCAGAAGACCTCCCAAGCCAGGCGTCCAGGAGGCATCACAATCAGATGCCCAAACCACCTCAACCGCAGCAGCTCTACTCACGGCTTTCCCCAGATGTCTGAGCTCCTTTCCCTACCTCTAAAGCTGAACCCAGCCACCGTCTAGAGGAAACTAAATTTGGTTGCTTATATACCCGATCTAATTATTTCAGTCTCTACCCATAGTTTATGACCAAATGTGATGGTTGGGATGAAGATTGACCAGAAAGTTGAGAGCTTTGCCTTCAGGCTTAGCTCCCTCCTCCAACACAAAGTCTGCAATACTACTGACACTGAGCCAATCTGTCTGTCAATCTTACAGTCCATCCTACTCTCACTCTTGAACAAGACCCTGAGATAATTAAAGTTTTTCACTTGGGGCAGCGACTCAGTCCGCACCTAGAGTGACCATAACACTGTTGCTGGCAAGAACCAGGGCCTCAGACTTGGAGTTGCTAACCCTCATTTCAGCCACTTTGCATTCATTTGCCCAATGCCTGCTCGAGGCCCCAGCATGTGGAAGCCAACAAAACCACAACATTAGAAAAAAGTAGAGATGAGATTTTGATGCCTCCAAATTGGAATACCTCCTTCACCCAGCTGCTCCTTGAGATCCTGTCCAGAAAAAAACCACAAAAGAACCAGCGACTAGGGGCAACCCTAGCATAGGCCAACACACCGGGAACGTGTCTGACTTTCCAAAGGATGCGGACAAAGCTCCCACATTGGTCATACATGGACAGGATGGTTTGTTGCAACAGTCCCAGGAGCCCACATTCCCGTAGTTCCAGACAAATGATCCCCCTGGGGACAAAGCCATAAGCCTTCTTAAAGTCCATAAAAAATGTATAGGACAGGATGAGCAAAATCCCATGATTCCCCTTGAAGCCCTGTATGGGTAAAAGACTGGTCCACTTTCCAACGACCATGGCAGAATGTATCTGAAGTTCAACAATTGGTCGGAGCCTCCATACCAGCATCCTAGAGTAATTTTTCTAGCCGGCTGAGAAGTTTGATACCCTGATAATTGGAGCACAGCCTCCAGTCCACCCTTTTGAAACCTCACTGATCTGCCACTCAACAGGCGCTGTCCTAGATTTCCATGCAACATTGTAGGACTATCAGCCAAGACAGCCCAACAATGTCCCGAGCCTTTTGCATTTCGGGGTGAATCTCATCCTGGCGCATTCTGACTGAGGAGCTTTCTAACTGTGTCAGTGACCTCTGCGAAGGTCAGTGGCTACGCTCTGCCTCTTCAGCAGACATGTTGTCTGGGTTTAGGAGTTCCTCAAAATATTCCATACACTGCCCAACAATGTCCCCAGTCCAATGGGAAAGCATACAGTAGTGTAACTGCATAACTATTTGCAGTCGCTAGGAGTGGATCTAGTTACTTTTTAATTTAGGATACAGGAATTTAAAATGCACTGATTACTTCATTTAAGACTATGGTTTATTGACATTTGTTGGGTGAGATTTTGTCAGTTAGTGCAGTAGCATCTTCTGTTTTCATCTGTCTCTCTGTAAATGAATAGTTTTGAGCATTTCTTGGAATGCAATATGAATTAATTAAGAGAAAAGTGATGAAAGAGAATGGATTTAAATTTTTTTTACTTCTACCAACTCCTTTTCGGACACAGTCACTTTTTGTTGTTTCTTATTATGTTATCAAAATGTTTAGTGTTATTACCTTCATCCTTTCAAACCAAACTTACTATACTGCATTGTTACTGAACTGTGGTAAGACCAAGTGGGAACCAAGCACATGTCTTTTGTGATATGAATGTATGTGTTTTAATGTATTGTGCACATACTCTGAGTTGACCTGCTCGGGGACTGCAGATGGAAATTAGTAAACTTCTCTAATCTGGCATGAAGCATCTTTTCTCAATGAAATTAATGTTATTTTTAAATGCTCCCTGACAACTAAACTAATAAACTGGACTAAACTGAACAAAACCTCAGGTCTTGAAAAATGAAGCCAAAACGGAAGTGTAAATTCCTGCAGTTTGTTGACTGTCCACTTGAGGCTGGTTCCAGGAACACGAGACGTCACATACACATGACTGGCAAACAGCCATTTTTCAGCGTAAAAGTTTACAGTCTGGAACTAAAGATTTAAATAGGTCTCATTAGTTATTGTTTTCACTGTACAGGGGGTGATTTTTTAAAACAACTCTTTTCTGATTTTAAAAATAATCCATGTTATCCATAGCTAGTAGTGCAGCTAACATAATGTGTAGGTGAGCACTATGTATTGGTTAGTCAAAAGTCTTAAGACCTGGCTCTAAACATGTTGTTAGGTTGACTGAAAGTTAGGCTGAGACAGGATGTCCTGCATGGCGACTGTCGATGAGTCTCCAGAACTCCTGCAGGAACAGATGGCTGACAACAATCAGGCTTTGTCCATTAGATTCACAGTCTAAGGGTACGACACGGCTCAAAGATGTAAAAATACTGTTGTAATGTCCCCACTGAACAAGTGGAATTATAGACAACTTAATAAGTAACCCCAACTCTTCCCACTGCCAAGAAAGCAGGCATCATCAGTCAAATTCAGAGTTCATGCAGCAGTTTATTTTAACAAAGCGTTGGGCATTGCCTGAAAAATGAAGCAAAAGTCATCTAATAAAATCCCCAATGTTCCACAACCAAAAACACAAAGTTAAACATTTGACACATAAACAGGAGGGGAAAAAAAGACAATCAGAAAAGGTTACTCATTTCTACACTGCTGATAAAGTGTTCAGTGATGTATTTATTATTAAAAGTTATTTACAAACCAATACTCAATAAATCAATCAGATTGCTATAGTTTCAAACACAAACTATCTTAAAACTCAGACCAACATAATTTATAGAGCTAAATGCTGGTATTGTTGAGCGTGTGAGGTGAAGCAAGGGGCGCATGCTGCAGCAGCTTAGGATTTATGGTGCATTACTTTTACTTCAAGATCGTATCTGAGAGCTGGGAATGAAATCACACCCGTGTTACTTTTGCTCCAGTTTCCAGTCAGCAATAAGTCAGACAAGAAAGATGGACGCCTTCTGGAGAACCATTGATTTGTTAGCTAATACCAGGCAATAACAACACACTACGTGATCATTTAGTAACATGACAACATGTCCACAGATAACTAACAATACTATCGCTGTGATTGATTTCATTACACAAAGAGGTGACTACGCTGCTAATGAACACAATATCGACAGCTTAAACATTACTGTTGATGCACTTAGCAGCCATTTTGGATTTTAACCCACACTCATGAAGTTCCTCTGAATTTTTAAGTCAGAATTCCGACTTCATGGAGCATTTCTGATGACGTATCAGACTGGATTGTCATTTCGGAATTTCTGACTCCTAAGATCTAATGTAATGCACCATCAAAAGCTTTCATGTCAGGCTTGATCCATTTAGGAGGAAGCAATTCTACTTGAATTGACCCATCAGACTCAGCACCTGCACCAGCACTTGACTGACTGACACAGTCACCACAGACACATTTACCCAAATACACATCCACACTGCAGGCGAGGAGACAGAGCTGCACATAATGTAACACACACAAAAAACAAAAAAAAACAAATAAGTAACATAATTACAGAGAAACTGAAAGTCATTGTCCTAAATGAGTTTATTTTTTTCATTTTCAGATTTGTATTATAGTATTTCTGTTTTACTTGGAATTGAGCTTGTACAGTGCTTTTCTAGTCTTCTGACTACTCAAAGGGCTTTTACACTGCATGTCACACCTACCCATTCACACACTGATGGCAGTGGTTGCTGTGTAAATTTGACCATCAGAAGAAACTAATTCCATAATTGTCTTGCCAAGGAACATCGGACATGTTGCTTGCAGAAGCAGGGGACCCTAAACCTTCCGTTTGAGAGATCACAACTTCACCAACAGAGCCACAGCCGACCCTGCTTCAGACATTCCAGGTAAAACAATGTAAAAGGTCCCTGTTGTCTGAGAATCCAAATTAAACAGTAAACAGTTTATGTCCTGGCACAGATTACCAATGATGAAACCTTAAGGTTACTTCTTTACTCCAGAGTACACACATTCACTCATTGTGTCGTCCACATGTCTTCTTGATCTGCTGGCCTGGTTCACCCTTAAAGCAGCGTAATGAAGATTATCTTCATTCATGTGACCCTAAACACAGTAAAAAAACACTAATAAGTAAACAGCAAAAACTTAAAGTACAAATATTCAAAGTAATTCTTCTGAGTTTAAGCGCAACAACAACAACAATACAAATCATAAACTGTATTTCTTAAAGAAAAAATTAAACCCATGTTAAAAAGTGAGATACGGCGGATACAAATAAAAAATAAAAATCCAAAATAGAAGTAATAATGAAATAACAAAAAATATAAAATGACATTAGATTGGGAGATTTACTTTGAGTGATCCAATACATAGAAAAAATAACAGATTCAGTTTATTATGTAAATAAATATGTAAATGCACATGATCTTCTGACAATAATATGTGTCCCTATTCTGTTTATTTTCAAGTAAAACAAACCTGATTTGTCCCCAGCGGCAATTCAAAGACCAGACCCCCAATTAAGAATAAAAGCTGATCTAATCTTCAGAAAATAGGTGCTCAAACAGGCTGTTTGGAGACTTTCCCTTCATGACATCACAAATGGCAGTAACTCCTCCCCCAGGTGGGTGACACTTCCACAGCTAAGTGTTTGTTCTGCACTCTGAGTCTGCCTTCTCACTGTAAATAATAGGACATGGTGCAAAAAAGCCGAAGCTACCCAAGCCTGTTCTGAGCAGGGCTGACATAGAGGGGTTTATCAATCAAATGCAGGATCAGAATGGATTTACAACAAGAAACTTCACAGACATGTTTTAGGAGCTCCAAGACTTATTTTAACTTTTGGAAAATGAGTATAATATGTGACCCTGAAGTCTTGGCGCCAAAACAGCTGCCACCTTTTGTTTGTATTTATTTTGTAAAATGAAGGAGATTGTGGCTGGATGACATAAGCGGTCCCAATGTGATGCAAGGGATTAGTGTGATTGAATTCTAGCTCAGGCTTAAATAACATGCAGAGATTAAAATCCTGGGTTGAACACACTGGGATGTTATTGGAGGGAAGTTTCAGGCCTAAAATAAAATGCTCAGTTATGTCTGAAGTAAGCTTCGGGACATTCATTTCTTGACAGCAGCCAAACAGTTTTCTAGAGATATTAAGTTGCTGTAGACGGTCGAGTTAACATAGACAACTGATCAGTGTAAAAGGACAACTGAAGACTAACTCAAGAATAAAGAAACTTTTCATAAATACTAGTTGCATGAAAATGCAGAAGAGACAGATTATTTTATTTATTTTGCTCTATTTTTGATTATATTGTTGATATTATCTATCTTCTTAATTCTTTATTTCAACTTCTTCTCCAAATGATAAACGATACCCTTCCTCAGGGATTAAGACTTGCTGTTCAAAATTCCATGTTATAGTGGTAATTTGTACTTTATACTCCACTGTTGACGATTCGGGAGCAGAGATGGACTAAATACAAAACCAAATTGCCCTCCTTTCTTTGAATGATCAGAAATTTGGTGGAAATACCTGTGAAGTCGTCACGGAAGAATCTGACGTTTCTGTAAAACAATAACGAGCCATTTCATTACAATTCTAAAACTTACTATGATCCACTGTTTTATAGATATGCATAGAAACAAAAAGTACTAATTACCTCTGGGGTGACAGCAGATTTTTCTCCAAATATTGAACAGCCTCACAGCGAGTGAAAAACTAAGGATGGTGGTGAATGTCAAAGCTCCACTCAAGAAATACACCAAGACATGGGAGTACTTCTCTTCTGCAAACAGACAAAAAACAGAGGTTATTGCTGAGCAGCTTCTTTTTTTAAAAAAAAAAGTTTTTACTTGATTAGATGTAATTATAGCTATCAGAAAGCAATAGTTTCTGAAGGAGTTACTTACTTTCAACATTCAGCTTGGTCCCTTTTCCAAACAGAATGCGTCCACATGAGGCGACAGCGCAGTAGTAAGTCCCAGTATGAGAGAGACTGACGCTCTTCAATGGCAAGTCGTAGACACAGGTGTTTGTTTCTGTGTTGGAGCTCCTCACACACTGATCATTCCTGCCTCCATGGGTGTAAATGAGTCCTGGATGAGATTCTTCAGAGTTTCTGAACCAGTAAACACTGTGTTCTCCATCACAGGTCCTAGTGTGGACTGTACAGTTCAGAGTCACAGAGCCTCCTGTCTGGATGGTGTCAGATTCTGACTGATGGACCACAGCTGGGATGTTCAAACCTGAACTTTGAACACTGACGAAAGTACCCTTCACAAATTCAAAAGTGATTGAAAAGCTAACGGCACAGTAGTAAGTAGCTGCATCTGAAATTTGTAAATGTGTGATGTTCAGAGAAACTCCACCATTTACAGCTTCCAGTGTAAAGCGTAGATTGTTCTTCCACTCATGATTAAATGCTGTATTTATATTGGTCCCAAAGAAGGTTGACATCAGCCTTGGTTTTTGTCCGAGAGGTTGCTTATACCAGAAAAAACGTTGTACCGTTTTGTCTTCATGGAGACATTTCAAAGTGATGTTGTCTCCGACATGAGCTGATATAAATTCTCTCTCTTGATGAATAGTTGAGGATTGATCGGTCATCTGAGCTGAAGTGAGAAGACAGAAAAAATAAATGTTAAATAGATTGTTTAGGTCTAATGTACTTTTGTACTATCAGAGGAACACATTTAGAGGCTTTAACAGGTAGAATGACCTGAACCTAAAAGAAAAGAAAACTCAACTCACCACTTTTGTCCAAGAGGAGTAATGTAAAATAGAAAAGTAACTTTGGAGATGTCATCCTGAGGAAATTGCAGTGCTGAATGAGAAGAATCTTGTTCCGTTCTCGTCACCTCATAGAGTAGACTGCCTTTGATTGGTCAACCTGTAGTGACACTTCATGTCCTATTATGGAAACAAGCCACGACATTCACCGCCAGCAACAGCCACATCAAACTCATCTCAGTTGAAAACAGTTTGGTGTTCTTTTTAAACAACTGCAGACCTAATTCTGTCTCCATTCTTTCTGTTGACATCTGATGTATTTAAACTTTGTGATGATGTCGGCTCCAATTATAAGTTTCAAGATAATTTGTTTTATTCTGCTGTGCTTTGTGTCATTATATCTCAGTGATGCAAGTATCACTAGACAGAGTAGGAGACATCTCTCACTGAGAAATGGACTCCTACATGGCACAATTCTGGGTTTCAAATTGAGGAGCGCAACAAGAGTTCCTTGTTTATGCCAATGTGTGAATTTAGCAGAATAATGCCATTCACAATGGGTAAAGTTTCCTTTAAAATAAATTCTGCTCACTTCATACAATGTGTTTTCTAGTGTTGCATTGATTCAGTGGAATAGTAACCCAGTAGAAAATTGCTCTCTGTTGTGTCATTTCAGTCAACGATATTGTTTATTTGCTTCGTAATCTGTCAATCAGGGTCGTGTCCTTCAGGTTTTGCTCCCAATGGCTTGGTTGATGAATGCTTACTACTGATTGGCCATGGGAGGTTATGTTCAACCCCTTACCGGGAGAAGTCAGAGAGTGCAGGGTAAATTTCTTTCAGGTATGGCTGAAGTAGAAAAAACAACCTGTAGTAGCGCTATGAATACAGGAGATCGCAGTAATGCAACTCTTTGGATGCCAACCGCCTTTAAACACACAGTATATAAGATCTGCTGCGAGGGGGCTTTCAATCAAAACATAACAATAGATGATGTTGAGGCAGGCGGGGAATCGTGGGAGTGATTCTTTCAGCAACTCCCCCCAAACCTCTATTTGAAAATCTAGCTTTTAATTGACAACAAGTTCTGAACAGGCCTGTAGTTTAACAATACCTAAAATGTATTAGGAATTTAGCAGCAGTGCTAACATTTAGCCTCATATATTGTCCATGAAGGGATAAACTTTGGGGCTGTTTCTTTTGTGATAACCTATGTGAAGAGCTTTAAAATAATTATGCAGTTTCACAACAGACAATGTAACAACAGCTACCATGTAAGCCAGCAGAATTGCTCATGTTTAGTCTGAACAATATTCTGTGTTTACTTGATGCTAAATCCGGACCTACAAGTGTATGGCCTGGAGGCAGGGCACTGAGCCAGGACAGTCCAGACATGGAGAGTAGATTAGGGGGGCGGCCATGAAGAAGACCAAGAAGAGGCCAGTCCTTTTAGAAACAGGAGTGGGCAGAGTCAACAAGATCTCTGGCGCAGAAGTCAGAAAATGGCACTGGCTTTGTCAGCCCTTGGTCTTTTAGTGGAAAAGAAGAGGCGGAGGTGACAAGAAACGAGAAACCGCACTAATGGGTGAAAGCATGGATACTTCAGCAAGATGCTCAAGGGGCTTTCTCAAACCTGATTCAACAAGTTGAATTGACCAAAAAAAGGCAGACGGGGACTGACGGGTTGCGACACATGGTAAATACTAGGGCTGCTCACCAACTTTATATACAAGCGATAATAAAGATAAACAGCAGTAAAGGCATATACTGCTACAAGCATGTACTTTGAATGAAACATAAATGGCCACGGTGGTATATAAAGTAGCATTTAAATAAAGTTTATTTAGCGAAACAATGTTTTCATTACACAAAAAAACATGTCTGAAACTCAAACTTTGTCCGTCCAGAGTAGATGACAACAGGCCTCCAAAACTGGTTTTGCGAGCCCATACAGTCCCATTGTATGCCGAACAGAGCCTTCAGTCTCTGTTGCATCGCAGGTCACCCATGAGATGAACTCAAGACAAGACAGATCAATCATGTGTTTCAATGGATCAGATCAAGATATATATATATATATATATATATATATATATATATATATATATATATATATATAAACATTACTGACACAATCGCAAATATAATATATACAAACATTTCAGAAAATATATTTAACAAAATGTCCATCTCAGTGCAGGTCAAAATTAATATCATATAATTAACTTAAGACATCAGACTCTCCCATTTATGTGTTTTTTTTTTACCTTTCATAATCTTTTTTTGGGATCATTTTATTAGATCACGTCAGGAAATTGGGAAATTCTAAACAAATGCATTTGCTCTCCTTTGTTTTTTTGTTTTTTTTCAAAGGTAGTAGTGCCCAGACAAGCCTATTGTTTTTAGTGTTTGGATATAACACAGCGCTGGTTTACAGTCTGTGTGCAGAAGCTCACAGAATACAGCAAGCGTTGGGGTGACATTTCTATCGTTAAGTGCTGATTGATGATAAATGCAGACACTAAGAGTCAAAGGCATGTGACTCGAGTCCACATCTCTACTTAACACAAATGATACAACGATAATTAACACAAGTGTCTCTCTGTTTGAGCATTTTGTAATAAGGCCATTCATGTTTTCTCTCACTGAATTAAATTAAACTGCAGAACTCTGAAGTTACACCCTAATGAAACTAAGCTTGTAAAGGCAAGTCTCAATGGTATGGACAAAAAGTCAGCCATTGGGGCTATGTGGACAATATTTATTATATACTGTAAGTATCCATGGAAAAAGTAACGTGTGAAAATAGAATTACTGCATCTCAAGTCAAGTGAAATTCAGTTAAATAGCACATTTCAGCAAGAAGGCAAAAAATAACAAGTGTTTCACACGAGACATGAAAAGACTTGTGACTAAGCCATCAACCATCACAATAAAATTATACATGAAGATATGTTAAAAAAATAAGATCCTAAAGAAATAAAGAAACTTGACATCCAGCAACAATAATAGAGTACAAAATAAATAAAGATCTTCATTTGAAAAGTAATGATGTGATCTGCGTGCCTTTCAATGCTTGTGCACTCTGAAGGAGCCTCATCACCGTCAGGATGATGAGGTCATGACGGACGGATGTCATCCTGACAGACACACCTACTTTATCTTGCCCAATCAAAATGGGTTCAATGTTTACCAATCCAATTCTCAAGTATTTAGGCTCACAGTCTGCGCTGTCTGTGTCGGGCACAGCCCTGAAGTTAGTTTAAGACATCGGCCCCTCCCCTCTCCACTTCTCTCCTTTCCTTTTGTTTCCCCTTCTCTCTCTCTTAAAAACAAATAACAAACTTTTAAAAAGTTTCAGGAAAAAAAAGTTGGAGCCCTCTTCTCTCTTTAGAGCAGGGGTGTCCAAAGTGCGGCCCGGGGGCCATTTGTGGTCCTTGAGTGGATTGTTTGTGGCCCTTGACTTCGTTCGAAGAATCAGAAGATTTTGACCCCAGGCCTCATCAGATGGCATATTTCGTTCTTTTTCTTTTTCATGTCAGCGAGGGAGACCTATAAAAGCCTGACTATTCTTTCCAAAAAAATTAGAACACAACAGTTTCCCACTGCAATAAATTATTGTGTATTTACATTATTTTTTGAAGTGGTCAAAATACAAAAAGTTCCTTCCAATATTTAAAAAAAACCAAACAAACAAAAAACCCTGTGGCCCGTGAGCGATTCTAACATGACAATTTTGGCCCGCAAGAAAAAAAGTTTGGACACCACTGCTTTAGAGGCTTGTTAGATGCATATAGGGGAAATCATTTTCAAGCTTTTGTCTTTATTGTGAATGTAGAAGTAGTAAGATAGCAGGTTTGATCAACAAATTGTTGAGATTCAGGTCATGAGGTTAAAAACTGAGATAGGAGCAACCTAGGACACCATCAAAACACAAAAGAAGAGATGCTAATAGGATTACCACCATGTCTTAAAGGCTCATTTATAGTATTGTTATGGTACCCATCACTTTTGTTACAGAGAAATGTTAAATATACATGTCTACTGTTTTATACCTGAGTACACACACTCATCCTCTGTGTTTCGTGGTCTTCTGGGTCGGTTGACCCTGTGTGCCCTTAAAGCTGCGTAATGGATGTTTTCCTCATTGTGGTCACCCTGTTAATAAGACATGAGTATTAGTAAATATCAGAAAATCACCATATACCTTCTCAGAGTAAAGCTTAGTACTGAAAAAAGAACCGTATGAAAAACACTATTATTCATTTATTTTTCTTTTAAAAGAAGGGACGCATCCGACCAATAAACAGCTATCTGAATTTCCCTCAGAGTCTTTCGTACTAAATGCAGTGAGAAACTAAAGGTTAGTCATGGACATGTGCCAACATAACTATGAGTGGAGACAACATCACCCATGTGCCCATATGTGATTGAACATGTGTCCCAGTTCAGTGTGTATAACAAGCATACGTTGCGACGTGCAGAACGTTGGGATACATGGACTGGACAAAACACTGTCCATCATGGACAACACCCACCAGCCTCTGCACAGCACCTTCTCCAGGCAGAGGAGCATGCTCAGTGTCAGACTGCTGTCACAGTCGTGCTCCACGGATAGGCTCAAGAACTCTTTTGTCCCCGTGGACATAATACTGTACAACACTTCACTGTGACAGCAGGGGACAAGCACACAGGGACTCCTGGACTGATCTTTTTTCCCTCACTTCTAATATGCACTTTGGTCCTGAGAGTCAGCGTCCAGTTGGACACTTTAATGCCGATCTGACAATCACTTTACTTCTACATCTTTAATGTTTGGACATTTTAATGACTATAACTTTAATTTGCATCCTTAATGTCTGTATTCACTGTCTAATGTCTGTTGTTAATATATGTTTAAAAAAACACACTTTCAGACGGTCAACACTCGGGTATGCACAGGTAACATCACTGTTCTGAGTTTCCTTAGCTGTTTGGACTTCTCTTTTTAAATTGCACATATCTTTCTTTTCCTGCAGAGTTCATTTACATTTCTTTTTATAAGTATAAGTCTATTTTTAATAGGGCAAATTTGATTTTAAATGTTTTATTTTTATTTGTATAGGGGCCCTTGTAAATTTTGTTTTGGGTTATTATATATGTAAGGGAGGTGGATAGCAGTTTATTCTTGTGTCCTGCATGTCTTGTATATTGCCTGGATGCATTGAATTTCCCTCAGGATCAATAAAGTATCTATCTATCTATCTATCTATCTATCTATCTATCTATCTATATGGCGACAGGGTCCCAACTTTTTTTCCCACCCAAAGATTGATTTTAGTTTTTTTGTATTTGTTTAAACAGTAAAGTGGGTTTAGCAGCACATCGGTACAGAGATTAGGGAATGACTTGATGGGCTGCCTCATCGGAGGTTTAAAGCCTCTGTACATGTGATGCAACCTCACAGCTCAGCCATCAGCGCCCCAGCAACACTTCTTTACAGTTTTACTCCCTCATTAGATCATAACCATACATTTAAAGAAAGTGGTCTACAGTTGAGAGAATACACTTTGTTAGCTGCAATTGTAGCTTGTTTCAAAGAATCTTTCATTAAGATTCAAGATTTTTATCACATGCTCATACAGATGGTTAAATGTAAGGACTGTTCTGCAGGCCATACAACTGGTGGAAAGGATTGGCAGGACGAGAGGTCAACTAGCAGGATTACAAACGCCACATGGTGACAACTGATGGTAGAAAGAACTTCTCAGCTGCACGGAAACAAGTGGTGGACTTTGCCGTGCGCCCTTTTTTTCTCTCTGGGAGAGCTCGCAAAACATCCCAGATTTATGAAACTAGTTTTTAAACTGTTTAATTTGGGAGAAAAGTGAATTGAATCATAAAGTACCTGTTCATTTGTTGTGGAGGGAGCCGAAATTCTTGCACCAGATTCTAGAAAATGATGAAAAAAATCCTTTACTATTAAACTGTATCATGTGATCAACACTGTTAAGAAAGGAAAGCGGTGACCGTACCTTTGCATTTGCAGCTCTTTCTCTTGTAGATTACATAGGTGAAGACCGCCAACAATACAAGCAAGGTGACGGTAAAAGTCAAAGCTCCACTCAAGATATACACCAGGTCAAGGGTGTTCTCATCTGTAGAGAGACATGAGTGTTTTAATGTGCAGACTTGTACTTTAACATAAAAAAGACAATCCCTGCTAAAATACTAACGCACATCTGAACTTCAGCTGGGTCCCGTTTCCAAACAGAATGTGTCCACATGAAGCGACAGCGCAGTAGTACGTCCCAGTATGAGAAACATTCAGGTTCTTCATTGGTAAGTTGTATTCACAGGTTTGTTGGTTGGGTTTCCTCGGACACAAATTATTGCTGCCTCCATGAGTGTAAATAAATCCAGGGTGAGATTCATCAGAGTCTCTGAACCAGTAAACACTGTGTTCTCCATCACAGGTCCCAGTGTGGACTGTACAGTTCAGAGTCACAGAGCCTCCTGGCTTGGTGATCGCAGATGCTGACTGATCGATCAACAGCTGAAAGTTCAAACCTGAGCCTTTTACTCTTAGAGTAATGCTTTCCATGAATTCAAACATGGACGTAAGGCTACGTGCACAGTAATAAGTAGCCATGTCTGTGATGTGCACATCTGTGATCTTTAGATGATTATGACCAACTTTATTATCAAGTGTGAAGCGTGGATTATTCTCAAATTCACCGTATAAACTTGAATTTTTGTCATATTTGTAGGATGAAGAGAGGAGCTCAGGTTTCTGTCCCAGAGTCTGTTTGTACCAGTAAAACTTTGTTGCTAAATCACCTTCATAGAAACAATGCAAAGTGACCTCCTCACCAACATTAGCCAATATGAATCTACTCTCTTGGCGCCCATTAATGATCGATCTTGGATCCGACGTCTGAGCTAAAGTAAGAAATAGAAAACGCTGAAATCATTTCAGATTGAAAACATTTTCTTAATCAGCACAAAAGTTGAAGTAAATGTCATGAAAAGTGACCAAACAGCCTGTAAGACAATTCTAAAACATAACTCACCCATCTCCCCCAAGCACAGACATAAAAGGAAGAACACAATCACAAGAGGTGTCATCGTGTTCAAACTTCTGTGTCGACTGAAACACATCTTCGTGCTCTCTTCACTCTTCAGAGGGAGGACAAAATCTGATTGGCCAGAGAGAAGTGACACGACACATCACTGCAGATGAAAAATGTTCTTCTTTGAAATACCGCAGGAAAACAAATACGATTTGGCCAAGGGTATTTCAATTTTTGCAATTTAAGGTGAACAAACAACATTGGTGTTTACTTATTTAGATAAGCTATTCTATAATTGCATCGTCACTACATTCCTTCGATGAGGATGAGACTTAATGAAATGAGTTTAATTTACTGAATAAGTAAGTATAAGTATAAGTTTGAGTAAAAAACACAAATATCTGTTATCGTTTTGAAAAAAAAAAGAGATTTTCAAAACCAAATTTAAATTGTAGTCAAGAGTGAAGATGTGAGGTTTCTTTTGTGTTATAGTGTTGCAATTTTTTTTCTTTTGGTGTTAACGTGGTTTTCAGCTAAAGGAACATGACAGAAAACCACAAAGCTTTTTCCACCTAAAGAGGAAGAAAGTGAAGGCATAGCAAAGGTTAACTTACTTTTTTATAGACACCTTCGGTTAATGTGACCGCTGTTTACTTTGTTTTGCTTCGATATTTGAATAAGTCTTTTCAGCTGCAGATAACTTTAAGTGGTCTTCATCTGAAGAGAGTGTGACAGAAAACCACAAAGTTTTTTCCACTGAAAGAGGCAGAAACTACAGACAAAGAAAAAAACTGTCGAAAAAACAGCAAAACTTGTTAAGCATTCACACTACCCCAAAACAGACGCAACTATCCGACAAATGAACCAAACAGCTGAGGTGTGACCACACTGTTAGAGTACGAACAACAGCAGGAAAGGTTGAGCTATCTAACAAGGGATGCTCAAGCTCCTAAATTATGTTCAAGTGGTGCCTTTATCTGCAGTTCCCACTTCTAGTTTTGACTTGAGTCCAAAGCTAACATAAGGCAGAGTGGCTCTGAATCTCTTTGATATACAACTTAAAGGGACAGAGATTTAACAAATTAATACTGCTTTAAGACAATGAAAAACCCCAACCACTGACTGAGGTCCCGTCCTTCTCCAGTGCCTTCAATATTGTCTTGATTTGATCAGGAAGCTTTGATATAGAAGTTTCTGTAATTATTTAAGACTTTAAATTTGGTATATAAGTTATGATCTCAAAATGAATCAGTGTCGCCACAGCCACACGTGGTATAACAGAAGATTATACTTATTTTTTTTTAAATGCCATGGTTGTTGGGGAGGTACCTTCTGGTGGTGCAAAAAAAAAAAAAAAAAAAATCATGATCAAACCAGTTATTAATCCAGGTGCCATCTTGTTTGTTCAGCCATGTAATGGAGCTCAGGGTAAACTCAACCAGGGAGACTGCTTATTCCGTCACATATTCATTCATCTCTTCATTCAATTTAACCACTCCCCCTCACACTTCCTGTCTCTCCCTGCTTTGGTGATCAGCTGATCATGGGCGTTCATTCTTTAAGTAATAAACCAATCATATTCTGCTATAATCCCCGACCCTCCCCCGACCCAGTCACCCTAATTCTAGCTCAGCGGAGGTCAGATACATCAGAAACCAACGACTCATCACTTCCTTTTGTCTTCACCACCACCAGTTATAGACTCCATGAGAGGTCCTATCCTGCTGTTGGCCTCATTACCCCTCTATGAAGTCATTATGATTATTGCTTTTAGCCTCAAGCGTATTGGGTTTTCACAAAGAAGGTAGTTAAGTGATGGGTTGAATGATATAAATGTCCCTAAAGCTGACTATCAACAGATTGGATAATATTAATGCATCATATCACAACCGTGGTTCTGATCTAACAGACAACACTGAGACTCTGTGCAGGCTGAAAGATAGACAAAGTGTGGAGCCATTATATACAGTACAACAGGTGTCATAAATTCCTTCCCATTTTGGATATACATGGTCTGGAGAATCACATCACCTTTACTCTTTAAATGTCAAACCTCTATTTGAGGAACAGTTCATTCTACGGTCTACTGAGGCCATACATTATACTTTTGTGATACCTCATATAACGTGTTTCTCTTCAAATATGGTCATAGCTTCTCAGAATAGATCGTAGTCTGCAAACATCAAAGTCACCTCTACACAGTGTAACCAAACTGAACGTATTCACAGAAATTTGCACCATCATTAAGATATTTCATATTAATGCGAAGGAGTCTTTTCTTAGCATATATATATATAAATATATATATATATATATCCCCTGTGCAATGTGACCTTATCCACAGCACTCCAGCTTGTTTATTGAAATATTTCTGGGTCTTCACTGCCAAGGCCGATTTATCAGGATCTGATGTCCGTCAAGCCCAAGAAGATTACACAATCTGCTCCTTTTTTTTTTCTTAAATAATTTTAACTAATGTTACCAGCTATCAATCATCAGTTGTCTTTGTAAGTTTCTCCTGTGTTGTGATGTATGATATGATACACTTTAGCAGTGAACAGTCCCATTAACAACTGACAAACAGAGACCACACAATGCTTCAACAAACATTTGTTGATGTCAAATGGAAATGTACTATATAAATACATATAGGTTCAGAACCACTATCACTCACCGTGATTGATGGCCATCACTGTGTAAAAACAGATTTTTTTGGGTACAAAATAAAGAATTTAGATTTCTTTATGAAATTGCTTTATTGCAAAAGTGAAAAAAGGTACAAAGATTTCATTTTCATGATTTTTTTGTAATGGAAGGAAAACCCACATTAACTTCCTTTTACATCAAAATAATCGTTTGAGTTATTAAGCTCAACACTATTTTCAATAAACCAATAGTTGTCAAGTTTAATGCACTGGAAACACTAAAAAATCTCAATTATTCATGATTCAAATTTTTAAAAAATGACTCCCCATGTCCGAGACATCTTTTTCTTGCCTTTTCTCTTTAAATAACATCCAAAGGACAAAATAACCAGATCAATGACCGAGATGTGCAAAATGTTTCATTTGTCCTGGTAACAGTGACACTGAAATGACTAAAACCAGAGATCATGCTTCCCCAATAAGATAATGAATACAGTCAAAACTTTTTATTTCCACGTGGTTGTTAGTGATAAAATAAAATCACTGATTCGGGTATAATTGATCACTGCACTAACAGCATCATGTCAATTGTAGATGAGATTTGTTTCTAAAAATTTAAATGTCATGAAATGCTTAATCCTAGAGCTTCACACTCGAGTACACGCAATCATCCTTTTCTTTGATTCTCTGTCTTCTCGATCGATCAGGCTGATGAACACTTACAGAAGCATAGAGGAGGTTGCCCTAGCAATACAGAAATGTACAAATTAAATCACTATATAGTCCTCTGTAGAAATTATGAACATGTTCACAAGGTTGAAAAGAGATTACATTTACCTCGTTGTCTCCACTTGATGGAGCAGATAATCCTGACTGAGACTCTGGATGTGAAACACAAAATGTACCTTTACTGTAAAGCTAAAATCTGTAAATAAAATGGGTCAAAACTCTAAAAAAATGTAACACTTACCTCTACATACACAGATGTTTCCCTTGATTTTCTTGAATAATGAGAAAGCCAGGGCAACGACCAGGATGGTGGTGAATATCAAAGCTCCGATCAAGACGTACACTAAAGCGGGAGTGGTCACGTTATCTGTCGAGAGACGACATTGGAAACAGATTTTAGGGTTTTCATCTCTAAGTTTGGGCAAGAGTTACAATTAACTACAACTCGAATGACTCAAGCTACCAACCTTCAAAGTCCAGCTGGGTCCCGTTTCCAAACAGAATGTGTCCACATGAAGCGACAGCGCAGTAGTACGTCCCAACATGAGAAACATTCAGGTTCTTCATTGGTAAGTTGTAGACACAGGTGTGTGTTTTAGAGTTCTTCTCACTCTGATCATTCCTGCCTCCATGGGTGTAAATGATTTCCTGATGAGATTCTTCAGAGGTTTTGAACCAGTAAACACTGTGTTCCCCATCACAGGTCCTAGTGTGGACTGTACAGTTCAGAGTCACAGAGCCTCCTGGCTGGATGGTCTCAGATTCTGACTGATGGATTAAAGCTGGGACGTTCCAACCTGAGTCTTTTACACTGACTACAGCTCCCTCCAGAAAATGTAATACAAATTTAAAACTACTTGCGCAGTAGTAAGTAGCTGTGTCTGAAACTTTCAAATTCAAAATTGTTAAGTGATTTGTTTTATTTTGAGTTTGGAGTTTGAAGCGTGATTCGTCTGCAAATTCATCCTGGAAAGTTATTTTTGTATCGTACACGTAGAAGGTAGAAATAAGCCTCGGTGTCTGACCCAGACTTTGTTTATACCAGTAAAGCCATGCTGAATCTTCACCTTTATAGAAACATCGCAGAGTCACAGTGTCTCCAACTTTAGATGAGACAAAACTTTTTTCTTGATGAACAGAGACAGATGGTTCCTGATCAGGCAGCTGAGCTGAAGTCAATTAAAGAGAAAATAGGTACAAAATCAGTAATAAGATGTCAAACAATGAGCCGAAGAATACTCTGAAATCTGAAAAACGGAAGTTTAAGAAGTATAGTCTTAAAAACACAACTTACCCATTCCCCCCAAGAACAAATGGATCAGAAAACAGACAAACATTGTAGATGTTGACGTGTTGGAGTTCCTGTATTGAATGAAAAGACTCTCAATACCTTCTCCACTCTTGAATAACAAGCCTGCATTTGATTGGTCAGCCTGATGTGACACAATACGTCCTCTTCAGGAAACAAAAGATCACATGTTCACTGACATCTGTACTTTGTAGTTTGTTTGGGGAGAGTTATATGAAGAATATAACTTGATAGTGGTAGGATGTTTAAAATTGATTATAGAGAGTTTACAGTAATGTTGTACAGTAAAGTCTAAAAGTGTTGTCATAAAACTTTTATTCTCATCTTAATTTGATTTCATACATATCAGGGCACATCTAATTTGTGTTCATTGTTAATATACAGTATGTATGTATTCTTGACCTGCCCTTCTCATTACCATATTTAATGGATACAAGTAAAAATCCATGTAAACCTAGACGTTGCTTCAGCAATCCAAGCATTGTCTTTGTTTTAAACCAGGAACATTATCTTCACTATGGAAATTGTTACGTTTGCTTAATTCACAGTTGGAGTTTGCCTTTTTGCTGCCTATTCAGCCCGAACTTATTGAGCCACCGTAGTAAAACTGACAAGTAATGTAAGCTAATAGCCCAATGCTATTTAGCTTTTCAACCATTTTAAGAACCAATTAAATGAGACCTCGAATAACTGCAGATTAATAATACAGTACGCATCATTTAGAACTAACAGGTTCTAATATAATTTATACTTTATTAATCCCACGAGGGGAAATTCAGTTTACATTCTGTTTAATGGACATGAACACACACAGGCCGAAATACACTCATGCACAAACAGGATACTAGTGTCATGCATTAATGGAGAGGTCTCAGATTGAGGAGTCTGCCCACAGCAAGCGCCCCAGAGCAGTTTTGGGGTTTGGCGCCTTGCATAAGGGCACCTCGGCAGTGCTCAGGAGGTGGACTGACACCTCTCGAGCTACCAAACCAATTTCTAGACTTCTTCCGTGCCAGGACTTTAACCGGCGACCCTCTGGTTCCCCACCCGGGAACTGCTGCCCCACTTGTCCTGCTGTATACATGCAGGCTGAAGGTGATACTGACACACATGCAACGTAATATAGCAAATCACCATCATACTTGTGGGTTCGCTTACTATAATGTGCGTCTTATTCTGTACTACACTGAGAAGCCTATGCGTCTGTCATTGAGGAACTTGGTGAAGTTTAAAGTTTGTACCACTTTCTTTCATAGAATTCCACAGAAGTTTGATAAGTCAAGAAATTGCGTTCACAGTGTTGCTTGTGTTGGCGTACAGGTAAACAACTGTTTTTGGATGCTTTGTGGTATTCGTCTATGTGAGGGCAGACCTCTTCCACTTCCTGCTAAAAACGGTAGCTGTTCTGACAGAGACAAAACCCCCCAGAAAAGTTGAATTATCACTCAAAATGACAAGCTCTGATCATGTTACTTCTCAAGGCCACCAAATCAAAAAAGTGAAGTGCATTTGTTGCTGAAAATCAGCTCCATCATACAAACAAAAGGTTGATAGTTGACTGTGGTAGGTTGAATGCTAAGATCCCTTTCTAAACTGTAAATCCCCAGGTTCTGTACACACATCTTGTACTTAGATTACTTGCCAAACAAGAGTACAATGCAATGAATGACATCTGGCCCCTTTGGCCATTGAGCAGATTTGCATCATTCAAATTTATCAGAAAACCTGAGTATTGACTGACAAAGTCCAACAGCAAAACAGTCTTTCAATGGCCAGCTGAGCGTCCAGAAAGTCTTCATTAGAGCAGCCTTTCTAAACAGTACAGGCTTAGATGTCTCAGGAGCAGCGACCTGAGGCTAAAAATCCCTGAGCTCTCTGAAGAAGCTGAGTGCAGCATTTCCCCCCCATTATACACTAGAGATCTGCAACCCAAGCCCCATTTAGCCTTAACCCCGGGCTCGTTTGGTCCGAGCCATGATCTAACCCACACACTGCTGATAATCGCTCAGACTAAAGTAACATGCGAGTTGACCCTGGCTAATGCCAGAGAGCTAATTATTGATCATCTCAGGAACCTATTAAATCATGTAAGCGAAGTCAACTTCATCCACTGACTGCAAACACACTGCTTCAAGTTTATAGTTATTTCAGATGAACAGTTTAATTTCTAGGTTACAATTTACACAAAAAAGACATTGGCATAGTTTAAAATCTGAAAATGACAAATACAGTTTACAACAAGGCCTTAAAAACTTCTACAGCATCAATTAATTAAACTGAAAACAAAATGAGGCTAATATGCAAGAATGAATTTCTTACTCACAAGAAATAAAAGAATGTTTCATCTGCTTCAATTTGGGAAAAAATATTTCCTGAAAATCCAATTAATCCAAATTTTATTAACTCTTAAAATGTGCAGATAATAAAATCTGCAACACTTTAGAAATAAGCACAAATGTAACAGGTGCAGTTTTAGCTCCTTAAGCCGTGGTACACACACTCACTCCAGGTTGGATCCCTCTGACCTCTTGATCTGTTGCTCAGGTTGACAGCAGCATAATAAAGGTGGTCCGTGTTTTGGTAACCCTGGTAACAAATATATATTTGACAATCCATTTCATTCAATTAATGCAATATTAATAAAATTATAAATACAGTATGAGATGGTAATGTAGGTGAGCTCACCTCTGCCGTGGCGGTCGATGAAGCTGAAAAGCTTTTTTCACACTCTGTTTGAGACGCAAAGAAAACAGTTTTTTCATTAAAAAGTTTTGCACAGACAACATGAGCTTTCAAAACTAAACAGTCCTACCTGGAGATTGGCTGCTGTTCCTCTTGTTCATCATGCAGAGTGTGAAGGCCAGTAAAGCAGAGAGCATGGAAGTCAATGTCACGGCTCCCTTCCAGAGGAAAGAAGAGTCTGCAGAATCTGTACAGACAAGAGGAACAGAGATGTTGCATGTGTTCACTTTTCCCTGATAAGTTTGTTCAGGCACTAACAATGAGTTCCTTTCATATGCCAACAAAATATACCTTCAAAGTCCAGCTGGGTCCCGTTTCCAAACAGAATGCGTCCACATGAAGCGACAGCGCAGTAGTACGTCCCAATATGAGAAACATTCAGGTTCTTCATTGGTAAGTTGTAGGCACAGGTTTGTTGGTTGGGTTTCCTCGGACACAAATTATTGCTGTCTCCATGAGTGTAAATAAATCCAGGGTGAGATTTTTCAGAGTCTCTGAACCAGTAAACACTGTGTTCTCCATCACAGGTCCCAGTGTGGACTGTACAGTTCAGAGTCACAGAGCCTCCTGGCTTGGTGATCGCAGATGCTGACTGATCGATCAACAGCTGAATGTTCAAACCTGAGTCTTTTACTCTTAGTGTAATGCTTTCCATGAATTCAAACATGGACGTAAGGCTACGTGCACAGTAATAAGTAGCCATGTCTGTGATGCGCACATCTGTGATCTTTAGATGATTATGACCAACTTTATTATCCACTGTGAAGCGTGGATTATTCTCAAATTCACCGTATAAACTTGCATTTTTGTCATATTTGTAGAATGAAGAGAGGAGCTCAGGTTTCTGTCCCAGAGTTTGTTTGTACCAGTAAAACTTTGTTGCTATATCACCTTCATAGAAACAATGCAAAGTTACCTCCTCGCCAACAGTCGCCGATATGAATCTACTCTCTTGGCGCCCATTAATGATCGATCTTGGATCCGACATCTGAGCTAAAAGTAAGAAACACAAATAGCTGAAATCAGTACAGATTGTAAAAATGTTCTTCATCAGAACAAAATTTGAAGTAAATGTCATGAAAAGTGACCAAACAGTCTGTAAGACAATTCTAAAACATAACTCACCCATCTCCCCCAAGCACAGACATTCAAGGAAGAACACAATCACAAGAGGTGTCATCGTGTTCAAACTACTGTGTCGACTGAAACACACTTTAGAGCTCTCTTCACTCTTCAGAGGGAGGACAAAATTTGATTGGCCAGAGAGAAGTGACACAATATGCCTATATAAGGAACATCACATCCTCCCTCCATTAGGGGCCAAACATTCTGACGTGTAATGGACGTGGTGAAGATTTTCACCAGGTTTCTTGACTTGGTTAAGCTTCTATTTGTTCCAATATGTGTGATTGTGTTTCATCAATTGGATCACTTCCCACCTTGTTTAGGTGGTCACTACCCTCAACAGATTTTATGACCAAGCCTCTGCTGGTCAAAAGATTGTTCCATAAGCCTCAAGCCTGGTTGGGTTTACTTGAAGAAGGAAATAATATTTTAATGTTGATGTTACGGTAGATGTAGCAGGAGTTATTTCAAATAAGCCTATTTAGAAATAATCTGTCCTGTTTAACTAACGTATTGCCCCCAATGCAAGGGCCAAAGGTCACAATTCAGGAAAACAGGAGGAGGACGGAAGTGCAGGTCAAGAAAAAATATTTTTTTAAACAAAAAAAGCAAACGCTTACTATTCAAAATGTCCAGCTGAAAAAAACCTTAGGAGCCACGAGAACCCACCAGGAACAGGAAAAGACTGACAACTAACATTCAACAGCAACATATGACAACGAGCTGACAGGAACACTGAGACTAAATAAACACTGGGTTAATCAGACACAGGTGACACTAATGACACAGGTGAAGACAATCAGTTGGTGTCCGAGACAGACGGCCGGAGGTCAGATGACACGACCGCAAAGTCTATCATCGTCCTCCGGCCTAGGGAGTCCTGGTGCCACGTGCACTTATGGACATCCCTGTGCTCGAACATGGTGTTTGTTATGGACAGACTGTGACTAGCACAGAAGTCCAATAACAGAACACCACTCTGGTTCAGATCAGGGAGGCCGTTCATCCCAATCACCCCACTCCAGATCTCACTGTCGTTGCCCACGTGAGCATTGAAGTCCCGAAGTAGAACAATGGAGTCCCCTCTCAAGGAGCTGGGTTCCAGAGCCCAAGCAGTGCGTGGAGGTGAGCCCGACTATATCTAGCCGGTACCTCTCAACCTCCTGCACAAGCTCAGGTTCCTTCCCCCCCAGTAAGGTGATGTTCCACGTCCCAAACGCCAGAAGCTGCGCTCGGGGATCGGGTCGCAGAGGCCCCCGCCGTCGACTGCCGCCCGATCCACACTACACCCGACCCCTACGGCTTCCTCTGTGGATGGTGGGTCCACAGGAGGATGGGCCCGCGTCGTCCTTTCGGGCTGAACCCGGCCGGGCCCCACGGGCAAAGTCCCGGCCACCAGGCGCTCTCCTGCGGGCCCCAACCCCAGGCCTGGCTCCAGGGTGGGGCCCCGGCTCCGCCATGCCGGGCGACGTCACGGTCCTATTTGTGTTTTTCATCATAGAGGTTTTATGAACTGCATTTAGTCTGACCCGTCACCTAGGAGCTGTTTGCCTTGGGTGACCCTGCTGGGGGCTCAAAGCCCCCGACAACATAGCTCCTAGGGTCATTCGAGTGCTCAAACTCCCCCACCATGATAAGGTAGCAGTTCAGGGTGGAGTCAAGCTCAAATATATATCACTTTTACTTAATTATTATGATGTACATGGCCTGTGCAATGTGACCTTAACCACAGCACTCCAGCTTGTTTATTGATGTATTTCTGGGTCTTCACTGCCAAAGCCGATTTCTCTGGATTTGATGTCCTTCAAGCCCAAAAAGATTACAATTCTGCTCTTTTTAAAAAAATAAATATGTGAACTAATCTTACCGTCTTTCACTCATCAGTTAAAGGTGTCTTTGTAAGTTTCTCCTGCATTGTGATGTACGATATGACACACTTTACCAGTAAGTCTTATTAACAACTGACCATCAACAGAGACCACACAATGCTGCTTAAAAAAAAAAAATTTAAATAAATAATAAAATACATGTAAATTGTACTCTGTTGTATTGGTTCAAAATAAAAAAAGGAATATTACCACTTACTGGTATTGATGGACATCACCGTGTAAGAGAAGCTTTGTTTGGTACAGAACAAACAGAGACATTTGGTTTCTTAATAGAATGGTTTTATTGTAAAAGTTAAAAAAAAAAAAAAAAGCTACCATATAAAATGCATCTTTTTTTCTAATAAAGAGAAAAACCCAAGCTACTTCACAGAAACTTTGTACATCCCTTCTATGACAACAATGAACCCATCTTCCAATGGCCAGAGGCGCCACCAGAAAGCCTTCATGAGAGTGGCCAGGTGGGGCCTTTTTGAACAGTACAGGCGAAGATGTCTCAGTCGTAGCGACCTGAGGCTAAACATCCCTGAGGGCTCGAGAGAAGACGTCCACACTAAAAGGTCTGCAACCTGACCCAAGCCCTCCAGAACACGAAGCCCGACCTCAGGCACGGGCTCGGGTTGGTTTGGGCTCGATTTTTTGGAGGCAAGCCTTGATCGAACCCTTTGCACTAACTAAAGATGTACAGTATGTAAAATCAACATCTTCTGACTGCAAGCCATTACTGTTTATAGTTCATTGTGATTCCATGTTAATTAACAGTTTTGGATCCAGTCTGTCAAACAATTTAAACATATTTGCTGATTTAAAGTCTGACGAGGACAAAAAGAAAACTGTTTACAACAAGTCCTTTCAAGCTTCTACAGCATCTATTAATGGAACCTCAAAATGAGGCTAATATGCAAAAATGCATTCCTTACTCACAAGAAAGAAAGAAGAAAAGAACTATTTATATAAAGATGATTTCAGAGGATGTTTTACCTGCTTCAATTAAGAAAAAAACCCATCAGTTACATTTCCTGGAGACCCCATTGATCCAAATTTACATTAACTCTTGAAATGTGCAGATAATGAAATCTGCATCACTTTAGAAATAAGCACAAATGTAACAGGTGCAGTTTTAGCTCCTTAAGCCGTGGTACACACACTCACTCCAGGTTGGATCCCTCTGACCTCTTGATCTGTTGGTCAGGTTGACAGCAGCGTAATAAAGGTGGTCCGTGTTTTGGTAACCCTGGTAACAAATATATATTTGACAATCCATTTCATTCAATTAAATATTAATAAAATTATAAATACAGTATGAGAGAGTAATGTAGGTGAGCTCACCTCTGCCGTGGCGGTCGATGAAGCTGAAAAGCTTTTTTCACACTCTGTTTGAGACGCAAAGAAAACAGTTTTTTCATTAAAAAGTTTTGCACAGACAACATGAGCTTTCAAAACTAAACAGTCCTACCTGGAGATTGGCTGCTGTTCCTCTTGTTCATCATGCAGAGTGTGAAGGCCAGTAAAGCAGAGAGCATGGAAGTCAATGTCACGGCTCCCTTCCAGAGGAAAGAAGAGTCTGCAGAATCTGTACAGACAAGAGGAACAGAGATGTTGCATGTGTTCACTTTTCCCTGATAAGTTTGTTCAGGCACTAACAATGAGTTCCTTTCATATGCCAACAAAATATACCTTCAAAGTCCAGCTGGGTCCCGTTTCCAAACAGAATGCGTCCACATGAAGCGACAGCGCAGTAGTACGTCCCAATATGAGAAACATTCAGGTTCTTCATTGGTAAGTTGTATTCACAGGTTTGTTGGTTGGGCTTCCTCGGACACAAATTATTGCTGTCTCCATGAGTGTAAATGAGTCCTGGATGAGATTCTTCAGAGTCTCTGAACCAGTAAACACTGTGTTCTCCATCACAGGTCCCAGTGTGGACTGTACAGTTCAGAGTCACAGAGCCTCCTGGCTTGGTGATCGCAGATGCTGACTGATCGATCAACAGTTGAATGTTCAAACCTGAGCCTTTTACTCTTAGAGTAATGCTTTCCATGAATTCAAACATGGACGTATGGCTACGTGCACAGTAATAAGTAGCCGTGTCTGTGATGCGCACGTCTGTGATCTTTAGATGATTATGACCAACTTTATTATCCAGTGTGAAGCGTGGATTATTCTGAAATTCACTGTATAAACTTGCATTCTTGTCATATTTGTAGAATGAAGAGAGGAGCTCAGGTTTCTGTCCCAGAGTTTGTTTGTACCAGTAAAACTTTGTTGCTATATCACCTTCATAGAAACAATGCAAAGTGACCTCCTCACCAACAGTCGCCGATATGAATCTACTCTCTTGGCGCCCATTTATGATCGATCTTGGATCCGACATCTGAGCTAAAAGTAAGAAACACAAATAGCTGAAATCAGTACAGATCGTAAAAATGTTCTTAATCAGCACAAAATTGGAAGTAAATGTCATGAAAAGTGACCAAACAGCCTATAAGACAATTCTAAAACAGAACTCACCCATCTCCCCCAAGCACAGACATTCAAGGAAGAACACAATCACAAGAGGTGTCATCGTGTTCAAACTACTGTGTCGAATGAAACACATCTTAGAGCTCTCTTCACTCTTCAGAGGGAGGACAAAATTTGATTGGCCAGAGAGAAGTGACACAATATGCCTATATAAGGAACATCACATCCTCCCTCCATTAGGGGCCAAACATTCTGACGTGTAATGGACGTGGTGCAGATTTTCACCAGGTTTCTTATTTGTTCCAAAATATGTGATTGTGTTTCATCAATTGGATCACTTCCCTCCTTGTTTAGGTGGTCACTACTTCACTACCCTCAACAGATTTTATGACCAAGCCTCTGCTGGACAAAAGATTGTACCATAAGCCTCAAGCCTGGTTGCGTTTACTTAAAGAAGGAGATAATAATTTCAAGTTGATGTTACGGTAGATGTTGCGGGAATTATTTCAAATAAGCCTATTTAGGAAGAATCTGTCCTGTTTAATTAACTTAATGCCCCCAACGCAAGGGCCAAAGGTCACAATTCAGGAAAACAGGAGGAGGACGGAAATGCAGGTCAAGAATTATTATTTATTTTTTTTTAAACAAAAAAATCAAACACTTACTATTCAAAATGTCCAGCTGAAAAAAAAAACAACCTTAGGAGCCACAAGAACCCAACAGGAACAGGAAAAGACTGACAACTAGCATTCAACAGCAACATATGATAATGAGCTGACAGGAACACTGAGACTAAATAAACACTGGGGTAATCAGACACAGGTGACACTAATGTCACAGGTGAAGACAATCAGGGTAATCACACAGAGAGAAAATACAAGACAAGAAACACAGAAGACAAGAACTACCCATAATCCAGAACCTCACAAAGCACTCAAGAATATAACAAAACATTAGAAGTTAAAGTTTGCAAAACAAAAAGGAAGCACTGAAGACTACGAGGAAACATAACAAAACACACAAGAGAAACAAGCAACACCAGGATATAAATCTGAAGTCTGAAATATGAAACTAAATAAGACCAAATCCGGACACAAAGGGTGGGCTTACATAAGGAATGCTAAATGGATTTGAGCTTATCTAGGGGCTTTATAGTTTTCTGATTACTTAAAGTGCTTGGTCACTGCAGGTCACACCTACACATTCACACCCTGATGGCAGTGGTTGCAAAGTCGTATCATCCATCAGAAGTAACTAATCCATTCATACGCCTCCACTGAAGCAGCGGGAACAACGTGGGATTAAGTGACTTGCCCAGGAACACATCGGACATCTTGCTCAGCCGGGGATCAAACCCTCGAGCTTCAGGTTGAGAGACCACGACTCTACTCCCAGCTTTACAGCTCAGCCCCTCTCTTCACCCGAGTGTCCGAGACACACGGCCGGAGGTCAGATGACACGACCGCAAAGTCTATCATCGACCTCCGGCCTAGGGAGTCCTGGTGTCATGTGCACTTATGGACATCCCTGTGCTCGAACATGGTGTTTGTTATGGACAGACTGTGACTAGCACAGAAGTCCAATAACAGAACACCACTCTGGTTCAGATCAGGGAGGCCGTTCATCTCAATCACCCCACTCCAGATCTCACTGTCGTTGCCCACGTGAGCATTGAAGTCCCGAAGTAGAACAATGGAGTCCCCTCTCAAGGGGCTGGGCTCCAGAGCCCAAGCAGTGCGTGGAGGTGAGCCCGACTATATCTAGCCGGTACCTCTCAACCTCCTGCACAAGCTCAGGCTCCTTCCCCCCCAGTGAGGTGATGTTCCACGTCCCAAACCAACCCGAGCCCATGCCTGACGTCAGGCTTCTGGTTCCGGAGGGCTTGGGTCAGGTTGCAGACCTTTAGTGTGGACGTCTTCTCTCGAGCCCTCAGGGATGTTTAGCCTCAGGTCGCTACGACTGAGACATCTTCGCCTGGACATCTTCGCCTGGACTGTTCAAAAAGGCCCCACCTGGCCACTCTCATGGAGGCTTTCTGGTGGCGCCTCTGGCCATTGGAAGATGGGTTCATTGTTGTCATAGAAGCGATGGACAAAAAAGTTTCTGTGAAGTAGCTTGGGTTTTTCTCTTTATTAGAAAAAAACATGCATATGATATTATTGCATCTTTTTTTTTTTTTTTTTTACTTTTACAATAAAACCATTCTATTAAGAAACCAAATGTCTCTGTTTATTCTGTACCAAACAAAGCTTCTCTTACACGGTGATGTCCATCAATACCAGTAAGTGGTAATATTCCTTTTTTTATTTTGAACCAATACAACAGAGTACAATTTACATGTATTTTATTATTTATTTAATTTATTTATTTTTTTTAAGCAGCATTGTGTGGTCTCTGTTGACGGTCAGTTGTTAATAAGACTTACTGGTAAAGTGTGTCATATCGTACATCACAATGCAGGAGAAACTTACAAAGACACCTTTAACTGGTGAGTGAAAGATGGTAAGATTAGTTCACTTTTTTTTTTTTTTTTAAAAAGAGCAGATTTGTAATCTTTTTGGGCTTGAAGGACATCAAATCCAGAGAAATCGGCTTTGGCAGTGAAGACCCAGAAATATATCGATAAACAAGCTGGAGTGCTGTGGATAAGGTCACATTGCATAGGCTATGTACATTATAATAATTAAGTAAAAGTAATATATATTTGAGCTTGACTCCCCCCTGAACTGCTACCTTATCATGGTGGGGGAGTTTGAGCACTCGAATGACCCTAGGAGCTATGTTGTCGGGGGCTTTGAGCCCCCAGCAGGGTCACCCAAGGCAAACAGGTCCTAGGTGACGGGTCAGACTAAATGCAGTTCATAAAACCTCTATGATGAAAAACACAAATAGGACCGTGACGTCGCCCGGCATGGCGGAGCCGAGGCCCCACCCTGGAGCCAGGCCTGGGGTTGGGGCCCGCAGGAGAGGGCCTGGTGGCCGGGACTTTGCCCGTGGGGCCCGGACGGGTTCAGTCCGAAAGGACAACACGGGCCCGTCCTCCTGTGGACCATCTCCACCTCCACCATCCACAGAGGAAGCCGTAGGGGTCGGGTGCAGTGTGGATCGGGCGGCAGTCGACAGCTTCTGGCGTACAGTATGTAAAATCAATATCTTCTGACTGCAAGCCATTACTGTTTATAGTTTATTGTGATTCCATTTTAATTAATAGTTTTGGATCAAGTCTGTCAAACAATTTAAAATATATGTACTGATTTAAAGTCTGACGAGGTCAAAAAGAAAACTGTTCACAACAAGTCCTTTCAAGCTTCTACAGCATCTATTAATGGAACCTCAAAATGAGGCTAATATGCAAAACTGCATTCCTTACTCGCAAGAAATAAAGAAGAAAAGTAATATTTACATAAGATGATTTCAATGATTTCAGAGGATGTTTTACCTGCTTCAATTAATAAAAAAAACCCATCAGTTACATTTCCTGGAGACCCCATTGATCCAAATTTACATGAACTCTTAAAATGTGCAGATAATAAAATCTGCATCTGTAGCGAACCCCAGCCAGACAATGGTGAAGCTTACTGATGTTTTAGAGTCTTTATTTATGTTCAGCCTTATTCCTTTTTCTGAGCATAAATTCAGTTTCTCCATGAAACAACGTAAGAGCTAAAGGACAAAATAAATAGCATACAATTAGCTCTTTCAAGTACAAGTAAATACAACAATGCTAATGCGCTAAAGGGCTAGCGCTACCACAATGAAAGAAACATAAATTAACATGAACTTATAAACAATGTACAATAAAACAATTAAGGCACATAAAAATACCTTGTTCCCGTTCCAGCTAGGCGCTTAATTTACACAATAAGAAAGTTTCCTTCTCTCGTTCTCTGCTCCGCTCCGTACGTCTGTGTTCCTTCATTACATCAAATTGAGCACATTTAGATAGAGCATTCACTTCCGCCCAGTGATTACCAAAATAAAAGACCGGTAGAAATCAAAAATTACACAAATAAAATATCACCTTAAAATAATTAGTCACTCAAATAAGAAGAGCGATTTAAGTCCTTTACACTCCCACCAATCACGAGTGAATAATACAATGGTACAGATTGAATTATGAGCGAATGATTTTGAAACACCAAATGACATACCTTTTAAACAACAAAGTGAACTTGCCAAGAGCAGAAAACCTCTTAAGTAGAAAACCTTTATAACCATTTGGAAACAATACCATCTATAGTAAGGGATATAAACTATAGAAAGAGAGAGCAGATTTAGTCCGTCTCCAGCAACAGGACTAGCTTCTGGACAGGACGCTCAACTTCAGACATCTTGTGGAGACGCTCTCCTTTCTTGCCAAGCTCCCTGTCGCCGAGGCAGACCTTCACTCTCCTTACTAGTCCGTCCTTGTCAGCAGTAGTCTCTGAGACTCTGCCCAATCTCCACTTGTTTCTGTGGGCATCTTCTCCTTTTATCATGACGATATCTCCGACTTGCAGATTTCTTCTTGGGGCATGCCAACGTTGTCTGAGAGCGATGTTGGCAAGGTACTCCTTTCGCCATCGACTCCAAAACTGTTCTGCAAGGTATTGAACATGTCGCCACCTTTTTCTGCCATAAACATCTTCTCTGACAAATTCACCTGGTGGAGGTAAGGCCTGGACAGATTTCATAGTCAGGAGGTGATTCGGGGTGAGTGGCTCAAGACTATGAGGGTCACTGAGGTTGTCAGTGGTCAGTGGGCGACTGTTGACGATTGTCATAGCTTCATAGAGGAAAGCCCGTAGCGAAGCATCATTTAGCCTTCCAGAAGAGAGGGTAAGTGTGGACCTCAAGATGCTTCTCACCGTCCTAATCTGTCTCTCCCACACCCCTCCAACGTGACTCGAGTAGGGTGCGTTCATGCTAAAATCGCATTGCTTTTCCGCAAGAAATATAGCCAATCGGTCAGCATCGACTTCTTTTAAAGCTTCTTTGAGTTCGTTTTTTGCTCCGACAAAGTTGCTCCCTTGATCTGACTTAATCTGGCGAACAGCACCACGTATGGCAATGAAACATCTCAGGCCGTTTATAAGAGCATCCGTTGTCATTTCATCAAGCATCTCTATGTGGACGGCACGGGAACTGAGACAAGTGAAGAGAAGACCGTACCTCTTGTTCTCCTTTCTCCCTTGCTTTGTAATGAACGGGCCGAAGCAGTCCATACCGCAGAAGGTGAAGGGGGGTGATGGTTCCACACGTTCAGAGGGTAGATCAGCCATCCTTTGCTCTTCCGTTGGTTTCCGGTGCCGTCTGCAGGTAACACATTGACGAATGTTGGATGCTACTGCCCGGTTTATTCCTGGTATCCAGTAGCCGCTGGACCTGATTGCATTGATGGTGAGACCTTTACCTTGATGTTTCATCATTTCGTGATGATGTGCAATCAACATCTTTGAGATGTGATGATCTTTGGGGATGATTGCAGGGTGCTTGACAGGGTCAGGAAGAGAGGAGTTGTGCAGTCTTCCTCCCACCCTGAGGACACCGCCTTTGCCGAGAAAGGCATCAAGGGAGTACAGTGAATCGTGGGATGGTAGAGGGATCCCTTTGCTCAACAGCTTCAGTTGGTCTTGATATACGTCTTTCTGCAGGTTTTTGATGATGCAGTGTTCTGCCTCTTCTCGTTCCGTTACCGTGGTAAGGTTGTTGGACTTGTTCTTGCTGATGCGCCTTAGAATGCGTGCAACAGCTCGAGTAGCCAGTGACCAGGATGAGAGTTTAGACAAACGATCAACAAGGTTCACTCGTTCTGCAACTCTTGTGCAAAGTGTTTGGGCACTTCGGACCTCTGGATCTCCGATCGTTAACTCTGGAATTTCATCTGTCGGCAGCTTCATTTCCTTGTTCCATAGGAACTTGGGTCCGGTGAACCAGTTAGATGACAGAAGCTCGCTGGGAGTCAGGCCTCTAGAAGCATGGTCGGCAGGATTCTCAGTGGTAGGGACGTATCTCCATTGTTTTGGGTCTGAACTGAGATGAATCTTTTGAACGCGGTTGGCCACAAAGGTGTGGAATCGTCGTGCTTCGTTGTTGATATATCCCAGGATCACTTTAGAGTCTGTCCAGTAGAACTCCTCAGTGTCAGCAGTTCCCAGTTCCTCCTTGAGCATGTTGCTTATCTTAACAGAAACAACTGCGGCTGTCAATTCCAATCTTGGAATAGTTGTGAGTTTGGTTGGTGAAACACGTGATTTTCCGACAACTAGGGCACAATGAACATCTCCTTCTTCATTTTGTAGTCTCAGGTACGAACACTGTCCATAACCCTTCGTGCTGGCGTCTGAGAAATGATGCAGCTCGGTCTTTGAGACCCTTCCAAAACCAGCAGGTGAGTAAGTGCGGGATATGGTGACGTTATCCAGATGAGCTAAATCATTTCTCCACTGTTCCCATCTTGAACGAAGCTCGTCAGTGAGAAGATCGTCCCAGCCTGTACCACGTCTACACGTCTCCTGAAGGATGATCTTCGCTTTGAGCAGGACAGGTGCCACAAACCCGAGAGGATCATACAGGGACGCTACTGTAGAAAGAATGCCTCGGCGTGTGGCAGGCTGTTCCTTGGGGGTGACGTTAAGCCGAAAGTGGTCGGACTCCACGTCCCATTGAATCCCGAGAGCTCTCTCAATTGGAAGATCCTCGAACACAAGGTCCATATTCTTCACATTGGTTGCTCGTTCAGAGGGTGGTATGCTCTCGAGGACGTCTCTGTCGTTCGACACAAACTTGTGTAGTCTGAGACCGCCCATGGCACAGAGTTCACGTGCTTCCCTGGCGAGTTTAATAGCATCTCCAGTGCTTTCGACGCTTGTCAGCCCGTCGTCTACATAGAAGTCGTGCATGATAAACCGTGAGCCTTGGGGGTAGATGTCAGCATTTTCCTTAGCTAGATGTTTCAGCCCGTAGTTTGCGCATCCGGGAGAGGAGGCCGCGCCAAACAGATGCACTTTCATGCGGAACTCGCAGGGCTTTGCGTTCAAGTCTCCGTGCTTCCACCAAAGAAACCGCAGGTAGTTGCGATCAACTTCATCCACATGGAATTGATGGAACATTTTCTCGATATCACATATTAATGCAACAGGATGCAGGCGAAAGCGGATGAGGACTCCGTTTAAGTTGTTCAACATATCAGGCCCAGAGAGGAGGTGGTCATTTAAGCTAGATCCTTTATATCTGGCTGAGCAGTCGAATACTACACGAAGTTTATCAGGCTTTTTCTCATGATACACGCCATGATGAGGGATGTACCATCTCTCACCTTCCCTCCCACCGTCTTCGATCTGCTCTGCATCTCCCCTTTCGATGACCTCTTCCATAAACTTGATGTAATGCTCCTTATACCGTTCATCCCGTTGCAATTTCCTTTTGAGATGATTCAGGCGTATCGCGGCTGAGTCTCTGTTGTCAGGTAAGCTGGGTCTCCTTTTGAAAGGTAGAGGCATTTCGTAATGACCCTGTGTATTTTTTCGTATGCCATCACCCAGCTTGTTGAGGAACATGATGTCATCTTGTGATACTGTTTTGTTATCTTCACTGCCATCCTTAAAGTCTGACTCTAGAATATGGATAACATCTGCTGGAGTAGCTTGAGGTAGCTCTTTAACTGCGATTCTGTGACACAAATGAGTTGTACTCAGCGAGTCATGGCTTTGTGATGATCGGCCCACAATACTCCATCCCAAATCTGTCCGTACAGCGTAGGGTTCTTCATCTCCTCCCAAAATGACTTGCTTCGGTGCCATTGCTCTGGAGCAGTTATAGCCTATGAGGAGACCTACTTCGCAGTCCTTCAGGGGTTGGATTTCATCTGTTATTTCAGTAAGATGACTCCATTGTTTAGCTGTCTCACAAGTAGGGATGTGAGCGCGGTTCAAAGGTATAGAATCTTTCGTGTAGGCAGCAGGAAGATCGACTTGGATGTTTGAACTGTATCCCCTTATACAAAGGCCGGAAACCCTTTCACTTGTGAGAACTGTGTCTTTTCCACTCATGGTCGTCAACTTCAACTTCACTGGATACTTGTCAGCATCAATACCATTGCTCACTTCTTGGTCGATGAATGTAGTATCACTTTGAGTATCAAGTAGAGCATAGACAAGTTTCTCTGCAGTTGGATTCCTTTTCGATGACACCCACACTGGTATCACCATTGATGTGCTGGATGAGCCTTCACCTGCTACACTGAGTGATGTAGCAGCGGCACCTTGGCTTTTTCTTGCTTCTGGGGGAGATCCTTCTCTTTTATAGTTGTGATCATGGAGGGCTGTCGGGTGCTTGCCTTTGCAGGTGTCACAGGCGTGACGATGACGACAGTCTTTTGCACTGTGGCCAGGTTTGAGACACCCGTAGCAAAGTTTCTTTTCCCTTACATAGTTCCGTCTATCAACCAATGACATTTCTGTAAACTTAGAGCACGCATGAAGCTGGTGTCTTTTATCTTGACATAGAATACATGCAAACTTAGACTTTCTCTGATCTGACCTTAAGGAATCGTTGTCTGCAGCTGTTTGAGTGATGAGAACGCTGGCCTTGTTTCGCTTTGGGTCTCTGAGATTTCTCTTCTCAGTGCTGGAGTCTGGAGGACGAAGGGCGTGAAAAGATGTAATTGGGTTGCACGCAACCTCAGCTTCAGTAGAAGTGAAGCTGGCAAAATCCTTGAAACTTGGGAATTCTTGGTTCTCATTCAGACTTTGTGTGACTTGACGGTTCCAGCGTGAAGCTGCCCAGTCTGGTAATTTGTAAACGAGTTTCTGGTTCTCTTCACAGTCATTTAATATGTCGAGACCCTTGACATGAGGCATAGCATCGAGACAGGCATTGAGAAAGTCAGAGAAGTTTCTGAGTCCTTCGGCATCCTTAGGTTGAATCCTTGGCCAATTGGTGAGCTTCTCTCTGAATGCCCTCTGAATGGTGAAAGGCTGGCCGAAGCGACGATTCAGCTTGTTCCAGGCATCTTGGTAAGCTTCATTATCATTTCGGTAGAAGGTACCGTCTAAAACCTGGCGTGCTGGGCCACCAACATATTTCTTCAGATAGAAGAGTTTTTCAGCTGCAGTGATTGCCCGTTGGTCAATGAGCGAGGTAAACAAAAACTTCCATTCAATGAATCGTATAGAATCACCATTGAAGACGAAGGGCTCAGGAACAGGCAGTCTATTTAAGGTAAGGCTGTCTTGAAGGACTTGGGCAAGAGAGGAGATGTCTGTATTAGGGGAAGATGTGACATTCGATAGAGGGACTGCAGTGACAGGGACATTTTTTGTTTCCTCGTTCCTTTCCTTTTTGACGAAGTTAGCAGCTTCGCGTTCCGTTTCATTCTCATATACCTTTAGCTTAGCTTGAGCTGCCCGCACCTCTTTTTCTGCCTGCAACCGCTCTAACTCACGCCTTTGCACTTCTATGGCTTTCCGTTGTTGTTCCTCCAACTCCCGTATTGCTTCCCGTTGTCTTTCTTCCTCAAGCATCATCATGTAATTTGCTTCCTTCGCTGCAAGATCAGCTGCTGCATCTACACGCTTGGCTGCTATTGATGAAGCAATGGAGTGGTGATCGGATGTGCTGCGACTCATCAAGGAAGCTGCGGATCCATAGACAGATGTTGCATAGTCACGGTGGCGCAGTTCATGAAGTCGACGTCTTTCATTTTCTTCGTTGAACTCCCCCACCTCATCTACTGCTCTGTCGTAGGCAATGTTTATTATTTCTGTGGTCACTGACTCGCACGTGTCGACTCGTCTTCTTATGTCGGTCGATGGTGTGATGAGATCTCGAATTTGACTGTACATGTTCGTTATGTCTCCCTTACCTTTCTTAAGTTCATCAATGAGAAGCCAGAGCTGCTCTTCTGACATGTATGTCTTCAGTTGATCCCTTGCTTTGCGAACCTGTAGTTTCCATTGTTCATACAAGGACAGCAGTCTTTTCTCCCTTTTTTTTGCTTCTTCCTCTTGAAACTCACGCATCTTCTCAGTAGGATTTCGTGTGCGTTCTGAGCGTCGGGGACCTTCAGTTTGGTCATTTTCTTTCTGAAATAGGACGTCAGTCAAACTGTGTTGTTTTGCCTCAACAGCTTCCTTTACATGATGTCTCTCAGATACATCTGTCGCTGTGTGGAGCTCACTTTGTAAATCTTCAACTTCTTGATTTACTCCATCCATCTGCTCCTCTAACTCTGTCATGTCTGCTGACTGTGACATTATTAACACAATTTTTCTAAAATCTTAAACTAAAATAAACCCCTTTAGCAGATAAGGTTAGCCTTTTCAATGAACAGCATAAACAGCATATCAGTACGAAACAAGAGGCACTGATGCAAAATGTAAATATACTTCAAAAGTGGTAAATATAAATTTAAACACCACAATAAACACAATTCTCGAGGAATATGAAAGGCAAAGTCCAAAAATTGAAAACAGGTCCTTAATTATAAAGGATTCATTTATAAAGAGAAAATGAAAATGAGATGACAGTCTATTTCCTCTTCTCAAGATGAGCAGGTAAGAAAACTATTGAATGTCCGTTAGCTCAAGAAACTGTTCGTCCGTTGCTCAACTTATTTGAGATGTCCATTTAATGATGTGGCAATACTCACAGTTCTGAATCACGCTCAGTGAACATGGCTGTACTTGACCATTGCAACGAATCCGTTGTGACCGCTGCCAAAGTGGATCAGGCGCCAACGGGTGGAAACATGCTGCTTGAAGAATCCACAGGGAAGGCGTGGGTGACGAAGCACGGGCGATGAAGCAGGGGCTGCTGCGGCAGGCACGTGCGAAGACCCTCCGTAATGGCGACGATCAGTCAGGATCAATGCGGGTCAAGCTCTTACTGTAGCGAACCCCAGCCAGACAATGGTGAAGCTTACTGATGTTTTAGAGTCTTTATTTATGTTCAGCCTTATTCCTTTTTCTGAGCATAAATTCAGTTTCTCCATGAAACAACGTAAGAGCTAAAGGACAAAATAAATAGCATACAATTAGCTCTTTCAAGTACAAGTAAATACAACAATGCTAATGCGCTAAAGGGCTAGCGCTACCACAATGAAAGAAACATAAATTAACATGAACTTATAAACAATGTACAATAAAACAATTAAGGCACATAAAAATACCTTGTTCCCGTTCCAGCTAGGCGCTTAATTTACACAATAAGAAAGTTTCCTTCTCTCGTTCTCTGCTCCGCTCCGTACGTCTGTGTTCCTTCATTACATCAAATTGAGCACATTTAGATAGAGCATTCACTTCCGCCCAGTGATTACCAAAATAAAAGACCGGTAGAAATCAAAAATTACACAAATAAAATATCACCTTAAAATAATTAGTCACTCAAATAAGAAGAGCGATTTAAGTCCTTTACAGCATCACTTTAGAAATAAGCACAAATGTAACAGGTGCAGTTTTAGCTCCTGAAGCCGTGGTACACACACTCACTCCAGGTTGGATCCCTCTGACCTCTTGATCTGTTGGTCAGGTTGACAGCAGCGTAATAAAGGTGGTCCGTGTTTTGGTATCCCTGGTAACAAAAATATATTTGACAATACATTTCATTTAATGCAATATTAATAAAATTATAAAGACAGTATGAAATGAATCAAATAAACAGCCTCTATCAAAAGTGGAACAATAAAAGCATAGATTGATAAACTATAAACCTGAGCCAACATATGACCACCAACTGGTCAATTAAAAACTCCTTTTTTCAATAAAGCTGAAAATATTCAGTTAACAAGACATTTAATAAATGGTCCTCAGGGCCACTTGAAAATGTAATCTCCAGTGCACATCTCAACACAATTATCATCTGTTCTGTCTCATGATTAGCACGAGCAGACATGCTAGCAGTTCATGTTTATATGCCACTAAGTTATTTCTTTGTTATTTCAACAACAAGCACGGGCCTCTTCTTGTTTGGACTTTTTCTTTCTTTTGCTAGCTCCCGAATCGTATTGACGTTTGGAAGCCATCTCTCTCTCTCTACCTGCAAACAACTGCCTACCGGCCCATCTGACTGCTGATTGGTCAGATGGTGATGCTTCGCACTTTCAATCATAGCGTCTCTTTTTTTTCTCTCTCTCTCTCCTGCCTCAGGCTGACTTGGTGGCGGTGCTCTAAGCGCGCCTCTCAGCAAAATGCATGCGCATCCTTTGCGCATTTGCAGAGCATGATGATACTTTATTGATCCCGAGGTAAATTCAATTTACTTGCACAAAATGGGGCCCCCCATGGATCGTGTGAGCGCGTGTTCTGCGTCTGGGCCTGGGGGGAGGGGATGCGGTGCCGTGCTCAAGGGCTTAAGGGCACCTCTCCAGCAAACAACAAATTTCTGTATTTGGTCCGCTCGAACCAGCGACCCTCCAGTTCCCAACCCAAGTCCCTACGGACTGATCTACTGCCGCCCCAAAGGTCTTGAGGAACACCAAGTTCAGAAGCTTGATGTTTTAAATTTTTTCTATTCTTCTGACTCAAAGCACTTTCACCAACACATTCACTCCCTGAATTATACTTCCTCAGATAAACTGTTGGCACTATACAAATAAAGACTGATTCATTGACACCCATTCACACACTGATGGCAGAGGCTGCTATGTAAAGTGACCCTTGGTTTTAAATGAGCCATTCACACACGTTCGCCGCGGCCGAAGCAGCAGGATTAACTGAGGGTTAGTTTTGCCCAAGGACACATCGGACATGTGGCTGCAGGATCCATGTGTCCAACCTTCCTGTTCAGAAACGTCTGAGTCTACCAACGGCAAAGAGAAGGAAACAAACTTATTAATGTGATGGTTGCAGTCTGTTGATGAATAAAAAGCACTTTTGCTGTTTCTCTGGGTCCATCCAACTCTTTTCCGTTCTACCAACCCACCCTTAGAAAACACACATCCTATAAATAATCAATTCAGCACATCTTCAACTGACAGGCAATGAAAAACTTTTGTCATTACTGAAGACCAGAGCCAAAATTTCTCCTGATTGAGAGAATCACCTGGGAGCTGAAATGTCCTCGAATTATATAGAAACACATCACACCCACTGTCCTCCAATTTACTGACAAATAGAAACGATGTAACTACAGAGACTCACTATCACCTCTGGCCACCAGATCAGATTCTGTTTAACCAATCACTTGTCTGAGTGTAAAGCAAACCATCAGCCAATCACGACCAGCCTTCATTTCGTGTGAAAAAGTTGAGAGCGTCAGTCAGCACACAGTGCAGCCACGATGTCACTTCAACTTTTTCTGTTCCTTATCAGTAAAATCTGTGAGTATACAAGACTTGATTTCCTGAAACTATGTTGAAAAGTGAGATTGATGAGGTTTTATCATTCGTGGAAACACGTTTTAATTTCTTTCCAGATCAGGTTGCAGCGGTTACCTCTGATGTAAAACAGGACAGCGGGTTGATAACGGTAACACTCGGACAGAAGGTGACTCTGCACTGCTCGTTTGAGAACGATGCTGTGACTTACTTTACTTGGTACCAGCAGCGCTTGGGAGGCAAACCTTTCATCATATCAAAACTGAGGACAGGCAGCAGAGAAGCTTCCATCTCCCCAGCGTACAAAGACAGGTATGAAGTTGTAGGACAAGGAGGCGTCAACAATCTTGTAATCAGAGACGTTCTCTTGTCAGATTCAGCATCATACTTCTGTGAGATTTTAGAATACGACACAGTTGAATTTGGGAAAGGAGTCTTTCTGCATGTCAAATCGTCATCAGCCAACACCCAAACTGTCGTTCATCAGTCAGCGTTAGGGCCGCTCTCGATGGGAGATTCTGTGAATTTGAGCTGCACAGTGCAGACTGAACCATGTGCCGATGATCAGAGCTTCTACTGGTTCAGACGTGGTGCAGCTCAGCCTGCAATCATTTATCACAATGCAGGGGAGTGTATTAAAGACTCAGGGTCTCACATGAGAAACTGCACTTTAAACCTCCCATTAAAGTCTGTGAGCTCCTCTGATGAAGGGATGTACTACTGTGCTCTGGCTTCATGCGGGGAGGTAGTCTTTGGAAACGGAACACGAGTATGGATTGGAGGTAAATTCTTTCAGCTTATAATGCAAGCTTTTGTTTTTCTTATTTCTGTTCAAATAAAATACAAATAGTGATGTGAGACTTCTTTTATCTTGACTGCAATTTAGGATATACTGCCAAAGTCCCCTCTCTCCTTGCATATTTCTTGAGTGTGGCTTTGGCACTTTTCATCATTGTGCTACTCGTCTTGGCATTTATCATGCAAAAGATCAAGAAGAAGTCATGCTCCATCTGCAAAGGTAAAACTTTTAGAATAAATGGGCCAAGAATTGGCTTGTGTTGGCCTTTCTCGATCCATTATGAACCTTGATTAACAGAAACTGTTTCTTATTTGCAGCGTCTGATGCGACGGGAGGTGAAATAAATGTAAGCTAGAAGCAAAATTCATGAAAACGAGCTACTTTTTGGGTTCACATCTTTTACATGGTCTGTTCCACTTTGTCATTACCAGAGCCATGATGCAGACCATCTCCACTATGCAGCTGAGTCTGAACAGAAGGATTAAGCGGCATCGCCAAGAGGAGAACGTGACGTCAGACTGTGTTTACTCTGGAGTGAGAAGGAAGTGAAGAAGGACTTTGTTTTTATGTTTTTATTACTTTTAACTCATCTGTTCAGTCATTTCGCACAAGTAATTGTACAACAGAAAATTCCATTGATGAAAATAAACAATATTTAGTGCAATGTGGTTGTAGTGGTTTAATGGTGGATAAAGGACAGTTGGGTCATCATGAATGCACACAGTACGAGACTGGATTGAAAAATAGACAAAGCATGCTCATGAGAGCCCATGTAATCTATAAATATCCTGCTAAACCTCTGTCACACACACAGGGTGTTTCTTTCAATCTACAGCCAGCTCTCAACAGTTACATCTCACGCATGTGGTGAAGGTGGTGAAACCTTGAGTTTCCATTGGAGGAAGTTCGAGACCTTGCTCTCAGGCCTCAGCATTTAGCACCTCTGCAAAGCTGCCCTCACAAAGCATAGTGAAAAAAAAGCATCATGCACTGCACACCATCAGACCCAGCACTCAACTTTAAACAGGCAGCTTGTTTTTTGTTGTTGTTGTTGTTGCTGCCACTAATAAACTGCAAATCAATATCCAAACAAGAATAAAGTAATCGAGTTCAGGGTGACATATATCTCACAGAACCATATTTATCTCCAGGCTTCTGTGAATATGGTCTAACACCTTTTCACTTAGTAGAAAGGAGAGTACTCTACAGCCAGTCTGTATTTCTATGGCTTTTCTATAATGCTGAGCTGTAAACTTTGCTCAAGCTGTGCTTTTGAGGGAAACTTATTTTCATGATTCATCCATGACATCTATTCGAATCAACTGGGAAGATGTTTGAGGTTAAAAAAAATAAAAAGAGGTACATTTGTAAAGACTCGAGCTCATGGACAGTTACAATGTACTTGATACATCATAGACACAACAAGACATTTTCAGCTGGATCAGTTAGGACCTAAATAACGAAAATATGATGAACACATGCTACCATTGAAATGTACATGGTAATAGTAAAGCTATAGTAATAGAAAAGCTTTGGCTTTTAATACAATCTGAGCTTGACATCTTTTTATTTAATTTTCCTACTTATTGTATTTTAATTGTCTTTTTATAGTGTGACTTCTGCCTGTATAGCACTTTGGTCAACCAAGGTTGTTTTAAATGTGTTCTAGAAATATACTTTGATTGATTGAATATGGACTTGAGGTTGTATAATGCTTTTCTAGCTATCTCACTCAAAGCACTTTCACACCTCAGGTCCAACCAAGCCACAGCCGACCAATAGGAGCTCAGCACTCTTTCTGAAAACACCCCATGACAAACCTTCTACAGCACATCGTCTCAACCACATGGTGAAAAGTCTATTTCTAAATTTGCTGGTTAAACAACACACCATATCTGGGTGCTAAGTGAGACGCAGGGCTTGAAGAGGTTGGACTAACTCTGATTATTCAGAGGTGCTTTAGGTGTAACATGCATCAAAGCAGTCAACATTGCTTTGGAGCAGTTTCCTCCTTGTCGTATGATAGCAATGCGTCAACTGTGCACCTGACCACAACTTATTTTAAGACCAACATGCTCATTGTGGGCTTCTGTGCAGTTGTCTTCACAAGGTTTGGTACGGAAATGAAAGTAATACTATAGCAACAACACTTGCACTGCGATACTGTTTGTTGCCAAGTGTAAGAGAGGGCCGAAAATGCCTTTCATGGTATCAAACTTTTCTTCTTAGCTAAATAGTTTGTGTTTGATGAATAAACTAACCTTGTAAGTGTGCTACCATAGGTCTTAAAGAAATGTTCTGACCAACCATGGGTACCAGGTTAGAGAAGAAATATTTTGGAAATACTAGCAGTTATGGGAGGAAGGGTAAGACTAACAAAAAGAATGGAGGGCATTTGTGCCTGTGCATATGTATCGAAAAGACACAAAGCAACAGAACACGCGGTGTGTTAATGCAAGGATAACTGCACTGCAGAGCATACAGCGTCCTGTTGCCCGTTGCGCATACGCATTAATAGAGAGATGTCAGAGTGCAGCGGCTGCCACCACTGGAGGCGCCCCCTGGTGGGGATTTGATGCATTGTTTAAGGGCACCTCGGCAGTGCTCGAAAAACCAGACCAACCTCAGTATTTTGTTCCGCATCGGAACTTGAACCGGCGACCCTCCGGTTCCCAACCCAAGAGCTACTGCCGCCCTTTATGCGAACGCTCTTGGGCAGTAATTTGAGCTGGACCAGTCAGGCACTAAATAACTTCTTCATAATATCATCCATGTAACTGTTTCTAAAGAAAATATGATTAATACAAGCTACCATTAAAATGATGAAACTGCCTCCTTTCTATGCAAAAAAGCACAATTGGAAAAAAAATAATATCGGGTAATAGATTGTGGACAGCAAAGGATGGAGCTATTTGTGGTTGCAATTCGTTCTTAGTGGGTGTAGCGCAGATTCACTAGTGTCTCCTCTTCATAGTAAATCAGATTTTACTAGATCGTCGTCTTGAGACATTCAAGAAGTTTCTTATAGACGTTTTAGTTTTTAACAGGGCTATAGGATAAAAGACTCCTTTATTCATCAAAACAGACAATTCAAGAGTGCTCTTTCTAACTCAACACGAGACATGTACTCAGTAAATCCATGCTATGTGCTTCACTGTGTGCGTCTAGTGTGGTAACTAGTCATGTGACCAATCCTGACGGGCCAATCAAACAAAGTCTCGTCTATAAAAAGGAGACAACATATAAAGTTCTTTCAAGAAACCACATCAACTTCAACAATGACACCCGCTAAGTTAGCTCTGTATGTGACGTGCGTGCTCATGGGGAGGATGGGTAAGTTAAATTGTTTTCAAGTGTTATATCATTGTCTTTGTCTTTGATGGGTTCTACAATGTGTTTGTGTCTTCACATATGCTCTCAGGAAAGGTGTAAAGTTATTCATTTGCTTTGGCACTGTTTTCTCCTCAGCAGACGTGTTAACCCTGGAGTCGTCCTCGTCTTCACGTTTCCTATCGGTCAGTGTCGGTGAACACGTGACTTTGGAGTGCGTCCATGAAGACAGTTTGGCGTTAATGTTTTTTTGGTATAAACAAAGTCTGGGGCAGAAACCAGAGCTGGTGTCTAAATTCTATAAGCATGACAAAAGTGGCTCCCTGATTGGTGCATTTAAGAATGATCCACGCATTGAACTGGAAATCAGCTCTGGGAAATATAACGTTAGGATCTCAGGTGTGCACATTTCAGACTCGGCTACTTACCACTGCATGAGTGGCTTTTCCTATGTGTATGAATTTATTAAGAGCATCACTGTCCACGTAAAGACTTCAGGTTTGAATGTCCGACCAGTCATCCATCAGTCAGCATCTGAGACCATCCAGCCTGGAGGCTCTGTGACTCTGAACTGTACAGTCCACTATGGGAGCTGTGAAGAAGAACACAGTGTTTACTGGTTTAGAAACTCTGAAAAAACAAATTCAGGACTCCTTTTGACCCATGGAGGCAGAAACGAGCAGTGTGAGATGAACCCCGACGCAACAAACACCTGCGTTTACAACTTGCCAATGAAGAAGCTGAATCTTTCTCTTGCTGGGACATACTACTGCGCTGTTGCATCATGTGGACAAATCGTGTTTGGAAACGGGACCACGGTGGACATCGGTAAGGAACTTTCATACAAAGACTTGTTATGTTACGTTATATATTTCATGAAAGAAAGTGAGAAATGTTTGAAATCTCCTGATGTTAATCTGCAGATGGTGAAGACAATCTCCTCTTGGTGTATGTATTGAGTTCAGCTTTGGCTCTTACTACCATCCTTGCTTTTTTACTGGCTTACAAAGCATTTACAACATACAAGGCGACCAGCCTCAGATGCACAGGTAGGTCACACTGACATTGTTTAAATCTGTTTCTGTGTTCAGGGACAAAACACTGAGACAAACCATTTTCTCAACCAACATACGACTGACAAAAAAAAACAAAAAAAAAACCAGATCGCTGTCCCAGTGTTTGATTTTAAACCATTTTGCATCAGTGGAGAATGTGAAATATAAAGGAAGAGAGTGTTTCACATATACAAACAAAACAACTGTAACGTTAAGCCATTTACAGAAACTTCATTTTGCTTTTAGTACGCCTTTTTTACGAGCTTAGCTGCCAGATGAATGCGGGAACGACTACGACTCACTCCTCAGTCTTAACTTTTAAACAGATGGTATGGTTTAACGACAGTATCATGGTCCAGTCTTGTAAAGGTCGCATGTAAACAGAAGAATAAACAGAAACATGTTTAATTTCCTGTGATAATGAGTACAGTTCAACGTTTTATTTTTGAGTAATCTGAAGAAATCTATTTTGTCATCTCTGGATATTAATGATGGTTTTTCAGTGATAACAACTTACCATGTTACATGTAAAGCACTCTGTTGACATTCAGTCAAAATGAAATGAAAATGATCAGTCCAACATAAGTGAGCAAGGCTGGTTTTAATAACTTTTCTTTCTTTTTTTTATTTATCCAGGCCCTGAAGCAAGAACCTCAGCTGAATCGGATCCCATAGAGGTGTGTGTTTTCTCTCGATGGAAACCAGTATACCTCTGTTTAGGCCTGTTCTGCTATTTGACCAGCTCTTCATTTACATTCAGTACAACCTCTCTTAATTAATCTCTCAAGCTTAATCTCTAAACTTTACATATGTGGTTTTTGTCTATATAACCTATTAAACAATATAAAGCAGTGATACTATTTAATATTATTACCAGGGTGAACAGGAGAACCTCCATTATGCTGCCCTAAGGAGGATCAAGACCAACAGATCAACAAGAGTGAGGGACGACATCTTAAATGAATGTGTTTATTCCAGTGTCAGGCAGTAAAACTATCGACTGTACAAAAGATGGACGTAGTCTCAGTGATGTCCCCCTTTGGTTTCTGAAGAATCGTCAAACAATGTCGTTCCCCAAATTAGAAATGCGGCCTGCATCTTTCTTTAAAGCAGTTTAGAAAAGAGCGAAGAGGTGGAACTGACAGGGGCCTCAACCCTCCTGGCAAATAAGTCCAGTGTGTCCACCTGTCCTGGATACTTGTTGATCCAGTAGATGTCGTCCTCGATCACCAGCATAAAAACAAAACAAACCGCTGTTTGGCGACACTTACCTCAAAGTGAAGCCTCCCTTCTCCTCTCGCTAAACACACCACCAACCCCACTCTCCTCGCCTTCACACGAAGAAGAACATAACTCAGCGCCATCATGCCCAGTCAGTGCTCAAAATGTCCTTCGCTCGAGCTGCAGTTTCCTTCGATCTGCATTGTTTTGTTAGCAGGCTAATGTTAGCATGCTTCAGTTGGTCTGTAGCTTCACATTGTAAATTGATACAGAGTGATGTGATCTAAAAACGCTTGACATTCAGTTAAGCAATGAGTATGTTATTCTTCTCATCTCCTAGTCCTTGACTTAAACAGCATTTATACGCAAGGCCGTCCCGTCCATGTAAATGTGGTGTAAACACGGCTCAGACAACCACACAGCCAGTGTTCTGTCTCATCGTAGACAGTCAGGACTCAGAGAGACATTTACACAGGATTTCTGTTGTATTTACAGTATGTGTAAAATGTCTTTAAAGGCTCCATATTCTTCTTTTTCTCTGGGTCTATATGCTCTTTAGTGTGTTTTCCAGGTGTCTTGTTCGTCTTTAAGCACATCTGTTTGCATTTACATCTATCTGGCTTTTAAACACAGCTTCAAGTCGATACTTGAGGAACTGCCGTTGGTAAGCGGAGGCGGACACTTCAGTAAAGACTGGGCTGTGTAAATGTGACAAAGTAAACTTGAGCTACAAGACTCACTCTGCACAGATCAAATAAAATGTTTTCTTCCTCTATAGTTAAGCCGCGCTTCATTCATGTGATCGAGGTGCTATATTTCCACTCTCACGACTCACCCGTCTTCAACAATGCACAAACACGTGACCTTACAAACTGATGCCTGTGGTCTTTGTGGTCTCTGGTCGTTGAACAGGCAAATAAATAAGTAGAAAGATCAGAATGTGCTTCTAAATGCACAAACACCTCTGTCTTCTACCATCAAAATCTATCTATCCATCCATCCATCTATATACAATCAGTATGTCATTAAAACCACACTGTGTTTTATTCAGACATGACACCAGTGTGGTGGCGTGCTCAGAGACATCATGGTGACAAGAGCTGCTGCATATCTGGTGATGTGAGGATTTTACACCACAAACAAACACAAAGGACTGTTTTTTTTTTTTTTTTCTTTCTCGAGCTCCTATGTGGTCAGACGTCAAGTTCAGTTCTCAGTAAACTTTGGTCAAACACTTTCCACTCATCTGCTTGTGTGTTCTGTTCAATATTCGGACGTTTTTCCACACCCAGAAGTTGTTCACCTAAGTTTTCATCTATGTATTGATCTTGTCCTTTGTGAGTCAGCTCTATGAGCCGTTGTTGTGAAGTGCTGCCTTGTCGTAGTTTGTGCGTTTCAGTCAGACAACTCACGTTTGTATCATTTAAAATATTCACTGCAGCAGAACATCATTTTTTTCAGAAACAAATCCTCAGTTTTGATTGAATGCAGATGCAGATAGTAGGCTCTGACCCCCCCGCAGTCAGAGCCTATAGGTCACAGGTGTCAAACTCCAGTCCTGGAGGGCAGGCTTCCTCAGACTGTTAGACGTCTTCCTGCTCTAACACACCTGCTTTAAAACAATGTGTTGTCATCAAGCTCTGCAGAAGCCTGATAACGAGTCACTCATTGGATTCAGCTGCGTCCAAGCAGGGAGACGTCTAACAGTCTGAGGAGCCCGGCCCTCCAGGACTGGAGTTTGACACCCCTGCTATAGGTGGATGCCGGGGTGGTGGGTGGGGCTGAGCGAGAGTAGACTGTACTGGTGTAGCTCAAAGCTTGCAATGAAAGAGCAGAGGGAGAGGGAGGACTTGTCAGGTGATTGTTGGGAATGAGGCATGTCAAGTGTTTCGTCAGAACAGCTCGAGTTGACTGCCTTAACTAGCACGCAAACGTCACCTCCTGTTGTGGCAAGGGGCTAATCGTTACAGATTTCAGGGGACATAAATCTCATTGGACAATTGTTCTCTATCTAATAATGCTGGCAGCACAGTCCCTATGCTGCCTGTAAGCCACAGAGCTTTCTTTTGTGAAAGACAACAGAATAAAGATAAATGCATAAGGGATATTTTCTGCACAGTGCTCAGCCACATGCACACCATGCAATGACTAATACTGTATCATTGTGTGCAGCGGGCGACCAATCAGGAAGCGGTGAACAAAAAATCCTGGTCACTATCTCCTCCTCCATCTTTTTATGTCTTAGGACAGCTTTAACTCAGCTGTATGAGCTGTGAACTCTGTTTTAAAGCTGTATTTTGTGTTTGTTTTTACCTATTTAAAGTCATTCACTTGTAAGTGCAGAGGACTAATGGGTCTGTGCTGAGTTTTTTTCTTTTTTTATGAACAGTCGAAACAAACAACAGCATCGAAGACAACAAAACCACATAGACATCCTGTCAGAGGGGGAGAGAAGGGGGCGTAAAAACCACATGGGCTGAACTTGACGAGAACAAGCTTGACCAGGGAGGAGCAAGTTTCTTTTTTTCTATTTGGCTGTAGAATTTGAAAACACATGTAGTGTCTTTTCCTGTAGACGTGCGTATCTATATTATGTTATTATCTTGTGTAATCACAAGAAATCACTCAACAAACTGTCTGTCTTAATAAATGTCACATTAAAGTGCAGAGTGTGTACGGTACATCACACAGTTAGCATAATCCACGAAGGCTAAGAAATGCAATCTGCACCTACTGTATGTGCAGATCAAAAGCTGAGAGATGTGAGAACAAAATCACCAACAGAGATGACAGCAGCTCGTCCTGCAGAGTCCCCAATTCTACCTCAATGACAACACACACTAAATAAAGTGTTGTGTTTTTTATTGGATTCAAGCTTCGGCTACTTCTCACCCTAGCCTCATTTCACACTACACACACCTTGTGTTGAAAATTAGGTTTTTTTCTGTGACAGTAGAAATGTTTTTATTTATTTTTTTTTACAGGACTTGTTAATCAAACATCAGGGATGGGGAACTCTGGGTGCTGAGCTATTCTTACAGTTTGCCAGGGATCTGACAACAAGACAGATTTCTTTTATCAATGTCCAACAAACACAAATGCACCTCAGATAACATGATGTTGGTGAAAGACACAGGACTCATCTCTTAAAGGATCCTTCTTTAGGTCTCTATATAAGTTATTAGTTTGTAATGATGATCTAATTTCAGCAGCAGGTTGACTACTGACTCCTACTGGACATTAGCTGAACTGCATGCAACAAGCTGAAGGGAAAGGCCCTGTTTATGATATACAAGGATTAAGCCAGCAAGTGTACTGATGAGGAGGTGTTAACTCTGTACAGAGAAACACTGAGCCTGTGAAAACAGCCAATGTGACCGCGACTTTAGCGAGAGAACAGGTGTTACCGGGGGGGGACCAGTATGAGTTGAAGTTCTGTTCTTTAAGAAAAAGAAATTTTCCTTCTTATCACAGTCATGATGTGGAAACACAGCCTCTCAGTGCTGTTCTTTGCCTGTCTTGATTTAAAATCCAGAGTCTGCCTCGTCTGCGGGCGAGACAAGGAATCCCCCCATCTGCTGGAAGAGACAGATATTATGCAACATTTTCCAGATGCAAAATAAAGAAATAAAAATAAACATTTTAAAATCTCTAACATGCTTCAATACATGTCATTCAATTTCTCAATTTTCAAAGTATTATTAAAATAACGCTCAGCATCATAGTCTACCTACGTTACACACAAGTAGCAGCAGCTGTTATACTAACGCTGCATCATTCAAAGTAGCTAACACAATGACAATGAAATGACTTTCAAATTTCATTTGTAAACCAATCGCTTCTAAAAAGAGCACTGAGCCGGATCAGTTTCTTCATGAAAACATCCCGACTCCCACCACCACTTCTTCGCCTGCTTCTTCATCACTTAGTAATGCCTCAAGGATTACTGACTAAGAAAGCAGGAGAAGCCCAGAGGAGCTCTCTGCTGACCATGGGATTGGATAAGTTGTACATCTCTGTGTGCTACAGCCTTTTGGACTTGTTTCACAATGTTTAGCTATTCTCTCATCTGTAAAACAGAATCTGCTCAATGAAAGTCGGACACACATCTCATACATAAAGCCTTCTATAAGTACGCAAAATGACATGTTTACTTAATTGCTTGTATTCAATCTGAATCAATAAAATAATTTTCTGTACACACTATCATTTCTTCACCCCAACGAAATGCATCTTCCCACAGATCTGAATGAGGTCAATACATGTAACTTGTTTTAAATCAAGGTGTAAGCAAACCACATTCCTGAGCTACCTTATCTATCCAAAATGCTCTCATCTCATTAACATAAGACTTTGAGCCTTAAATTGAGTGCTCTTGTTGCTTCAAATTAACTACTGAGTCGAGGGTGCAATCTTGCACCCTGCTGCCTCCAGTGATGAGTCCACTTTAGACTTAAACACAAAATGAATTTATTACATGTAACATGGTAAACATGTTATTTTAAGCAAATCTAGCCAAAAGTTTGCTTTAGAATTCCAGAAATGTCCACGATCTGCTACAGACACTGAAGGTAAAACGCACAAAATCAAAGAAACAAAAAATTAAACCACACAACTTCCCACTTCCCTTTATGCAAGAAGTGACATAAAAAAGCTGCTCATCTGGGTCAGTATACATTTTTTCAGACGAAAGAGAAGACTGTCTTTATGACCCAAATAACAAAACCACCTTCATAGTCTTCACAGCAGAGAGTGAAGGATGTTCACGTTTTATCTGCTCTTTCTTGTTCTCCACGCAGCATGTATGTCGAGGCATTTTACGTTTACTTCAACTTTCTACATCTGCAAATATTTACATGAAATGCTCTTTAATGAACCTCTATGTCTTTCAGATGGAGCTCTGCTGTACGCTGAGCCCGGACAACGTGTGACTTTACCGTGCGCTGTCCCCTCTGGTGCAAACTACCTGTCTTGGTACAAGCAGGTGGCAGGGGAGAAACCTCAAATGATGTCCTCCTTCTACAAACACCTGCCTGGTGTTGTCAGTTTCTTCAAGCAGTTTAAAGATGAGAATCGGTTTTCAGCTCAGACCGGAGAAGGGTTCTACCATTTCATCATCTCTAACGTGCAGGAGTCTGATTCGGCTATGTACTACTGTGGACAAACCAGCATATCAACCATTGAATTTCATGAGGGAATATTTTTGGTTTTAAAAGGTATCTGGATGATTTACAATGCTAAGCTGCACATTTCCCTTTCATTGTCCTTTTAAACATCTTTCGAACACGTCTGATTTTAGATTCCAGTGCCCTCCCTTTTATCCTGCAGCCGGCGTCTGAACCTGTGAAGCAAGGAAGCTCTGTGACTCTGAGCTGCACCATCCACACTGGGACCTGTGATGGAGAACACAGTGTTTACTGGTTTAAAAACTCGGAGGAATCACCCCCAGGACTCCTTTACACCAGTGGAGGAAGGAATGATCAGTGTGAGAGCAAACATATCTCACAATCACTCACTTGTGTCTACAATTTGCCGATGACCAGTCTGAATCTTTCTCATGCTGGGACCTACTACTGCGCTGTTGTCACATGTGGACGCATTCTGTTTGGCAATGGCACCAAGCTGGAAATTGATAGTAAGTCGCTTTTCTAAAAAAAAAAAAAAAAAAAAGGGCTTGTTCCATTTCATAGCCGGTCCTAAATCTCTCTTTAAAACACATTTTCTGATTCTCAGCAGATGAGGGGAAATTTTTAATGGGAACTTTGACATTCATCACCATCCTGGCTGTTGTGATTGCTCTCTCAGTATGCATGATGAAAAAGAGAAACAGCTGCCGATCTTCAGGTAACTGGTTGAATTTTATAGCGTGTTAGCATCGAACATGAATGTTTCATAAAAAAAACACAACTCTATTTTTTTCACAACTAGATTCCCAAGCAACAGTTTCAGCTCCATCCACGACAAACGCAGAGGTGACTATAAGCGCTTCACTGTATCACTCTTTTTACACAACGAGATACTTCATTCAGTGGATATATGTCAATGACAACATGCTAACATAGATTGTCACATGTTGTCAGGGTTACCAAAACAAACTCAACCTCTACTATGCTGCTTTAAGCATCAACCTGACCAACAGATCAAGGACGCAGAGGGATCCGACCTGGAGTGAAGCTGTGTATGATTGTGTGAAGCATTAGAATTTGATTGATATTTATGTTAAGTATGTCTTCTGTGGTGAGACAGGATTTAATTTTTTAACAATGCTTTTTTTACTTTCTGTGGTCAGCCGCCAAAATTCAATAGGATTCATATTTTGTGTGTAGCAGAATATCTCTACAATGTTGCCTTGTTTCTAACATATTAACCATTTATTTAAAAGCCCAAGGATCTTCAGTACAAAAAGAATCATTTTAGTCCAGTTGGATGGTTTTTGTTCTTTGACTTTGAGTTTAATTGAAGGATGAGATTCAGGGAAGAGAGTCTCTTAGAGGAACGGTTGGCGGTTGATTCACAGCTCCTCCACTCTACATGCACAAAATGTCGTTGGGCAGGAAATCAATGTGATAAGTGGGGATTGGTACTTAATGTAACAGCGTCTGCCGTCAGTGTATGAACGTGGATGTGAATGGGTGAGTATAACTTGTGTTAAAGCCTTTTGAGCGGTTGGAAGATTACAATAGAGCCGAATATAGTCTTTTGTTTTTAGGATAATGTTCATGGTAATAATGGCCTTTTTTGTATTTATTTATTTTACATAATTATTGACCAAATAATAAATGGTTGAGAGAAAAAAAGTGTGTGTGTTTAATCTGTACGTAAGCGCAGCACCATGTTTATCAAAGAAAGTAGCTGACCTCACTCGGTTCATTAAGGGAGTGATTGGTAGAAATGATGTGTGATTTTATCCACTTAAACACGCTGACGTTTTTCTGTTGCACAAAATTAACGCTTCGGGGAAGATGATGCAAGCAGGACTTTTCATGTCACTTGCATCATCATCAAAACTATTGTCAGAAGAAATTAATGTTTTACAACCTTTGAGGACATTTTCATTTAAACAAATGGAATTCTGTCTGTCATACACTTGTTAATAGAGCAGAAGGTATAAGATACTCTTTCATGCATTTCACTACTGTGTGGACAACAAAACAATCTAACAGGTACATAACTGTAAGAACATCTTGAATCAAAAATGAGTCAATGGGTGAAGCCTGAGTGACATTGCCCTTCTGTTACTGAAGGGGGCTTTGGAGTCCCATCGATGGCGGTTGCCATGCTCTCTGAAAATGATTTTCAATCAACCTAACGACAGGCTGAGAGCTGGAGCTGAGGCGGGTTTTAAGCCTCTTGACAAACTGCAACACCACGCCCACCTGTCAATCAGATCAGCCAGGCGCCTTATTGTGAATAACTGTTATCCTTCACAAAAGTCTCAAGCAACCAATCGATGAACTGCAGAATTTTGCACTTTCGAATCAGCTTTAGTTATCAACTCTGGAGGTTGCAGCTTGACCAAAACCCATACGCCTTATTTAGAATTTGCTAACCACAACATCAGAAAGCATTGGTCGCTTTTTATCTAACAAGCTGTCGGCGGTTTCACCCAGAGAAAAACACCAATGTATGATGTTCTGCATGATACAATAAGGAGGGAGCCACACTCTGTAACTACGAGATGAATGTTCTTCAGAAAGTAAGATTTACTTCAACATGCATCAAGTCAGGGTGGAAACTACAAAATAATCAGATAATCCCACCTTTCAAAAATCCCAAACAAGTTAAGATTTTTTGATGGTTTGAAAGATTATCTTGTCACATGCACCTTGACAATGCAAGACCTGTAAATTGTGTCATCTGAAAGGAAAAGTTGCATATCTTGTGTCCTGTCTTTCAAAGACCTGCGTAGGTTTTGTTCAGTGGCTCATTTCAGAGAAGAACTAAAGACATCCTGTCTGAAACCACAAAGACAAAGAAACGGAGGGGCCTTATATGTCTTTACTCTCTCTCTTTAATCTCTGCAAGACAGTAAAAAGGTACAGAAACCAGGCCAGCCTCACTGCCTTACACCCGAGTACACAGATTCATTTACGTCATAGTCCCTTTGTCTTCTTGATCCATTGGCCCTATGAACACTCAAGGCAGCATAGTGCAGGTTGTCTGGGTCTTGATGTAACTAAAAACACAAAAAAAGAAACGTCTTTATGATGAGATGTACAGCATAAAAGTAACATGTTTTGTTTGATTATTTAATCATAGAGGATATTTACCATTGTAGCTGGGCTAGAGTCTTCTGTTGTGAAAGACAAAATGAAAGTCCTTTTATTCTGCAATAGCAATATGCAACCCAAACATGATGTGAGCTGATTGCATTAGCATTAGTTACCTGTACATGTGCAGATTCTGCTATTCATCTTGTACAAAAAGAAGGCCAACAAAGCAACAAGGATGGTGGTGAATGCCAAAGCTGTGCTCAAGATGTACACCAAGACAGGAGGGTCACCTGAAAACAGAGAGACACACAAGAAGACATTTACAGAGTGTGTAAGTGTGTCCATTAAAGCTCCTGTGAAGAGTTTGAAGCTGGTTAAAAAATACTGAACTCATTATCTATACCTCGACAGTATTTGACCTAAAAAAGCAAGATAGAGTAAAATTGACATAATTAATGTGTAAGGGATTCTACATGCAAAATGCCTTTTTAATGTTACTTTGGCATTGGTTCCTCGTAAGAGATAAGGAACAAAATCAGTGGTGAACGTTTTACTTTCATTCACCAAAACTTTTATGATAATGCAAATAACATATGTGACCAACCATCATCGTTGTCTACTTCTGACGTCCCTTTTACTTTAATCGTTGGCTTCAAACCTCATGGCTTTGTTTGCTCTAAGAACGTCAACATTGGATTTGCAAATTTTTACTAAAATCACAACACAACTTGTAGATAGTTTCAGACATCTTTTGGTAAAAAAAAATTCAATTGATAATAATTTTGTTAGCAATGGCTCACTTCTGGGTCCTGTGGGGGCATTTTATTTTAGAAAATGTTAATGTGTCTGTGCGACACAATGGGTAGATAAAGGACATATGCAGATGCTTTATCCCGAGTTAAATGACCGGAAAAAACAATTGATAAACTGTAAGATATCGGCAACCAAATCTACTGTATACTTTCTCATGTAAGTTGGTAAACTACAAAATACACTTTTTCTGTGTTCTGGGAAACATCTTACAGGCTTAGGTGTGTTAAAGAGAGAGTTAGAAAATAGAAATTGAAAGAGAAACATACCCTTTAAGTCCAGCTTGGTCCCGTTTCCAAACAGAATGTGTCCACATGAAGCGACTGCACAGTAGTAGGTTCCAGCATGAGAAAGATTTAGGTTGGTTATTGGTAAATTGTAGACACAACTGTGTGTTTGTGGAGCGTGGCTCCTCACACACTGATCATTCCTGCCTCCATGAGTGTAAATGAGTCCTGGATGAGATTCTTCAGAGGTTTTGAACCAGTAAACACTGTGTTGTTGGTCACAGCTCCCAGGGTAGACTGAACAGGTCAGAGTCATGTTATCTCCTGGCTGGTTGGTGGTCTCAGACACTGACTGACGGACAGTGGTTTGGATATCTAAAGCGTCTGCACTGACAGTCGTACTCTGACAAAATTCAAGGTTATATAAATCACTCCCGATGCAGAAGTAAGTCGCTGAATCAGAAATTCCAAAATCCAAAATCTTCAGTTGATATTTGTGGTTTGTAGTATCCAAGGAGAAACGTGAGCTGTTCTTAAATTGGTCATGAAAGGTGACAAGATCATTATGCTTATAGAGTGTAGATATCAGCTGGGGTGTATGTCCCAAAGATTGCTTTAGCCAGTAAAACATCACTGCTGTTTTATCTTGACAGGTGCACGGCAAGATCACACTTCCTCCAACAATGACAGTTTGAAACTGTGAAAATGAACTTTTGGAAGTTGTTATCAGAGCTGAGGAGAAAAGAAAGACAAAAAAAAAGATATATCTTAAATGTATCCTTTTTTTAAAGACTTGTATTAAACTAAAAAAACTTTTTTTGTAAAGTAATGTAAAATAGTGAACTTACCCACATTCGCAATGAGAAGGCATGTATAATACCAAGCTAAGGTTGGAGGTGCCATCGTGCTGTGATGAATGACTGAAATCTCTGCCTCTTCACTCTTCACAGAGAAGACTTTGAATTTGATTGGCCAATCAGGTTGACTGTCTTTTTTTGGAAACACTGTAAACATGTTCCGTATGCCCTGAATGACAATGATGGTGCTTGACAACAACACAAATAAAGACAATATGAGACCTCCTGAACATGATCTGAAGTTTAATATCCTCACCATGAAATAACTGTTTCTACTAAACATTGTTTGGTCACGACTTGCCACACAGGTGTAGGCGTATAGCAGTTATAGAAATCACTTCCTACACTATATTCATTCAGACATTTAAACCTCTGTTTGAAACACTTTAAATGTTTGCTTGCTGCACAGTTAAATGGCTTTCTTTTAAACAAAGAATGCAGCACTGCAGTTCTGAGACAAAACTCTTTATCAACAAACAAAAGGCTTCATGGTCGTGCTAAACTGGAAATAGACAGTTGATAGATCTACCATATACACGGTCGAGTGGGCAGGATTTAACGTTTACGATGTTATTCCAATACTTGAGTCACGATACAACAGTTTTTGCGATTTGTAACATTGCGATTTGCTGAGAATTGTGTTAAAATATATTATGATTAGGCTTTTTCACATGCTTATTTGTCCACTCTACCCAATGAGAGTCAAGCCCACAGACGGACACTGAGATCAAAGTCAAATACTGTAAAGCGCTTCATGCACCTCACAATCTGAACTGTTATTATGTCAGTCTGACTGGACTTTACTGAACACAAACATGGACGGACGACTGAACAACTGCAGGACTTTTAAACAACACACTTTGGTGTTTTTACATTAAGTACTGTCTACTGCTTTCAGGAGTGCGTATGGAATTGATTAAAGTCTGCACAGTAGGGAACAACTGGTGTAGCCAGGGTATTGATGCTCCAGATCCCTAAGGTGTGCATTTGTCAGTGGAGCTGTCAGTCATGGTGTATTATCTCTCTTAAATGCATCACATAATTGCATTTAATGTTCCCAAATACTTTGCAGTATTTTACACTGCTGCCCTTTTACAAATGTCATTGTGTTTGTTCTTGGCTTCTGTCGGAGCTGCTGCAGGCTGTGGCTTGGAGGCCACACACTCTTCTCTCTGACTTTCAGACGGGGCTGAAGTTTCTGCCTGCAGAGCCTTTGTCACAGCAGTTCACAGCTTTTTTTTAAATCTCAGGAGTCATAACAACAGTTGAACACTGAAAGATCGCACATTAGAAGGCGACACCCCTCAGACTCTCCTCCCCTTGAAAGAAGATTAAAATAGACCAGAGGGGATTTTTGCTCTATGCACACAATGCTGTATAGGAAAGTGATGTTTGATGTTTTCACATCCCTTTTGATGCTTCAAATTGAATTGGGGTTAATTACTACTACTACTACTACTACTACTACTACTACCACCACTACTACTACTACAGGATAATAACTTTTTATTTCCTTTCGCCTTCTACTGTTCAAACCTCACCATGCCACATGAAAGGAGCAGTGAGCGTGTTGCTACGTCAGATCTCTAAATGTCTATCAGATAGTCGTTGATTGACTATCTCAATGATTTGTGTGGGACTAATAGCTTCATGCAATAAAGAACAAAAGAAAGACACAGGAATATTCTAAATATGGCACTGATTTAGTAGATCATATTGTGAAATGTTCAAGGCAGAAATTGGAAACTTCATGAAAATAAAAATTGCACTTTGAAGAATACATTTTTCAGTGTCTTAGAAGTATTAATGACTGATCATTTAATCCAATGTGGGACAGTTATCAGAGGTTAAATACACATGGCTGTTAAAAGAACAAACACTACAAGTGAAAAAGGTAAAGATTTTTCTTTTTTTAATGGCCTTTTTTAACATTGAGATTTCTTAGTTGCTGCTCAGCTGGACATATTTTCATAGTCAGACTGCAGGTCTTTGCTACGCATTAAATAAAGGAAACATTTTTTATAGTTAAACCTTTTATCCCTCATCTGTTCAGTGTTAGTCATGACAAGCAAGTATAATATATCAATTGTGAACCAAAATAATCCACTGTAACAGGCCGTATTGTTGGCATTACCTCAAATCCAGAATTCAACAAGAAATTTCAAGAAATGTCGTGTATACTCGTGGAACATCTAACAATCATGCGTGTTCAAAAGGGATGAAGGAAGAAGGTCATGGGTATTTGGTACTCTTGAGCTAATTATATGACTATATAGTGTGTTCGTGTATTCACTTCTTTGCAGGTCTGTGTGTGACCTTGAACAATCAAAAGCCCTCAACTCAACAACAAAACACTTATGCCTCAGGCGTTGTGTTTTTTTTGTTAAATTATTTTTGTTGACATGTTTTTATAACAAGTCAATCAGAACCCATGGATATACACACCCACCCGCCTTTCTTTGTTAGCGACAGTACACACACCTGGAACCTTACAAAACTATCTCAACAAGGATGTAATGAAATAACCTCTCTAAAATAACACCTGATGGAGCCATTATTTGAGTCAAAGAGCAAAAACCATGGAAGTAACTTGCTGAGATTTTTTTTCACCAAAATTTGCTGAGCTGGATGCACACCATGACATGTAACTGGAGAAGCTTGTTCAGTAGGTTTATTGCAGGTCAAGTATTTACATGGATCATTATATGGGTGTGTAGTAATGTTTACAAAAGCAGTGAAAGAAAAGCCTCATCCAAAATCAAATACAAATGTATTGAAAAAAAAGAAAAAGCATTATTTAGCTTTTAATGATACACTTACACAGTCATGTTATTCAGAGACTGAAATATATCCTGTTCAGCTTTACTGCTTTGCATACAAATACACGCACTCACTCCAGCTGCCGTCTCTCTTCATTTTTGAACTGTTGACTTTGTTCTGCCTTTCTGCAGCATGTTGCATAATATCTTTGTCTTGGAAGCTCTGCACATGAAAAGCAGGACATTACTATATAGCTTTGTCAAATCAACACACTGAAGTTTAAACGTAGTTCTTAAAAACAGTAAAAACAATACCTGTGTGGGGGTTGTGATGGGAGTGGACGGTTCTGCACCAGCCTCTGAAAAAAGAAGAAGAAAAAAACAGATGAAATATATGCCTTGTAAAATTAACACACAACAGTAATACCAACACAATGTTACCTGTGCATTGATCACACTTTGTCTTTATGATAACAAACACAAGGACTGTAAGGATTACAACCAGGATGGCGTTGATTACTAAGAATCCAATATTTAAGTATTTTGTCATTGCAGTGTAATCTGCGAACACACAGAGGAGACACTCAGTTCCATTAATTTGTAAAGTAACACAACAGTTTAACTTTCTGTGTGATTTGTTTTAAAAAGTATAAATGTGATGAGTAAATAGAAAGTCACTTACTCCAAATGTCCAGCTTGGTCCCGTTTCCAAACAGAATGTGTCCACATGAAGCGACTGCACAGTCGTAGGTTCCAGCATGAGAAAGATTTAGGTTGGTTATTGGTAAATTGTAGACACAACTGTGTGTTTGTGGAGCGTGGCTCTTCACACACTGATCATTCCTGCCTCCATGAGTGTAAATGAGTCCTTGATGAGATTCTTCAGAGGTTTTGAACCAATAAACACTGTGTTGTTGGTCACAGCTCCCAGGGTAGACTGAACAGGTCAGAGTCATGTTATCTCCTGGCTGGTTGGTGGTCTCAGACACTGACAGTCGTACTCTGACAAAATTCAAGGTGATATAAATCGTGAGCTGTCCTTAAATTGGTTATGAAAGGTGACAAGATTATTATGCTTATAGAGTGTAGATATCAGCTGGGGTGTATGTCCCAAAGATTGCTTTAGCCAGTAAAACATCACTGCTGTTTTATCTTGACAGGTGCACGGCAAGATCACACTTTCTCCAACAATGACAGTTTGAAACTGTGAAAATGAACTTTTGGAAGTTGTTATCAGAGCTGAGGAGAGAAGAAAGACAAAAAGAAAAAGTCTTAAATGTATCCTTTCATTTTTAAACACTTGTAAGACATAATGCATCAAACATTTGTATGTTATAAAGTAACATGAAATAGTGAACAACTTACCCACATTAGCCATGAGAAGGCATGTGAAATAACAAGCAAAGGTTGGAGGTGCCATCATGCTGCAATTGCTGTGATAAATGACACATTTCTGCACCTTCTTCACTGTTCACAGAGAAGACTTTGAATTTGATTGGCCAATCAGATTGACTGTCTTTTTCTGGAAACAGTGAGCACATGTTCAGTACAGCGTGGAGGGTGACTCTGGTACTTGAGAACAAGAAAAAAACCACCTAGCTTCGAAGCATAACCTTTGGATCATATTCCCCGAATTGAAAGGTTGCTTCGCTAAAACCACATTATTAAGTATCCTGGCTGTTTCCAGCTCTTTAGCTTGAGTTCATGTGTGAACACAGCAGTAGTTCATCATGAAGGAGCGGCCTTTTCCACTCATCTGTTTCCTGAATATATCCAGTGATCTCCTTTAATAAGATGAGTTGTAATCTACTTTACATTGTGTGTAAAGGTGTTGGTGATAGTGATGAATAGAAAGTGTACGTAGTGCTTTAAACGCTTTGTCTTTGTTCTTATCTTCTGTTTTAGCTGCTGCAGGCTGTGGCTGGGAGGCCACAGGCCGTTCTTCCTGTGTTTAAGCTAGCACACCTTATAAACCACAGGCCTGAGAACAGAAGTCAAACACTGAGAGGCTTCAACCCTCAGCTCACACCAAGACGTGAAAAGACCAAATTAAACAAATATGTGGAGTGGTACATACGTGTAAGCAGAGGATGAACAAGCTCAAAAGAAACATGTTGTTCATTGATATGATACAAACATCATCCATTCGTATGCAGTGAATATTCCTGAATATTTCCAGCTGTCTCAATGATAAGTCTCAGTCATAAGTAGCAACATTAATTATTTCTTGATAATCCCCTGAATGGCTCAGCTCTCTGGTTTGGAACCACCACAGCTAATGTGGGCGTGACCTCTGATAATTCTTTGAAGGTACCTGCAAAAAGGAGGAACATTTACAGTCTCTCTACTTACTAATAAAAAACTTATGGGTCAGGCATTACCATCTTTAAAAGGGCTAGAAGTGCAAACTGCACCTTGACAATGAAATCTTATTAAGAAAGCATAGAGTCTCCACAAGTAGTATTGGGGGGGCGGAGCCTAAAATGATCAAGCTCTCAACAGCTATAAAAAAAACAAAAAAAACACCTCCTGTTGTGAAGACGCATTTGCAGCGTGTCTGACAAAATCTGTTTTATCAGAGACACAAATTTACTGAGTGAATAATATAACTTTGTACACTTTTGCTTCACTTCATATATATTCTTTAATTTATAAAACCAGTGTCCCCCCCCCCCCTTTTTTTTTTCGGACACTTTGCAATCAGGAACTCTGGTCATTAGATACGCAGGACAAAATCCACAGAGGAGCCTTTAGAGCCTGTTGCAGAAATGAATATACACCATGACCTTACGTCATTTGAGAAACTTGTTCAGAGGCTTTATTGCAGGGGAAGTATTTACACTGACACTTTGTTACTAAGTGAATGTCATGGTTTATCACACGCTCAGCTTTACTGTGTAACACCAAAGTACACACATTCACTCCAGGTGTTGTCTCTTCTTCCTTCTGATTTGTTGAATTGGTTCTCTCTTACAGCTCCATGTTGGGCAACACCTTCTCTCAGACTCTGCACAGGAGAAGAGTTAGGATGTAAAAACTGTATTTGACAGTAAAAGAAACCCATTGTGTCGTCTAAACTGTTCATCTAAAGTGAATACCTGAGTGGTGTTGGTGTATGGATTGACATGTTCTGAAAAACAGAAGCAAGAGGGGTAAAGTATAATCAGTGAACAAACAATATACATCAGAGGGCCAAATATAAGACAGCACTGATCCCCATTTTAATAGCAAATGTTACAAAGGAAACATTTTTTATAGTGGTTGTGCAAAAACAAATGGGATTGAATAAGGCAGGTGGTTGTTTTTAACACCTGTTCAAAATCCTAGTTTCTACATTTTGTAATTTATTAAATGTTACAAATTCTTCATTTTCCGCAGATTGAGGGTTTTTCTGCTGCGGGGCTAATGGGAGGGTGGAACACACACACACACACACACACACACACACACACACACACACACACACACACACACACACACACACACCACACACACACACACACACACACACACACACACACACACAGTTACTTTTGATGATGAAAAATGTGTCTTTCTTTCAGACCTAAACAGAAAATACCAATCAAAACTTACCTCCACATTGGCTGCAGATTTTCATGAAGATGATGATGAAGAAGACCAATAAAACAATCAGAACAACAACCAAAAAACTGAGATGATCTTGTTCCATGTTCTCTGCAAATACAGAAATAAAACAAAAACATTTAATGGGATTTATTTAACAGCTGCTTTAATCCAAAGATACTTACGATTGTTTAAAAAAATAAACAGTAAATCATAATTAGCAACCATAACTTATGATAAACCAACATTAAACAGTCCCGTACCACACAAATACAGGTTGGCTCCATTTCCAAACAACGTTTGTTCACATGCAGTCACCGCACAGTAGTCGTAAAGGGATAACTGTGACGGAGCGGCTCCATCACTGAGTGCAGGCGCACACACCAACACACACGCCAACACGTACACTGACACAAACACGCGCACCAAACTTTCCCCTCTGCCAATGCTCCTTATCACGCAATTAAACACATCATCTTCCTCCTTTCCCTTCCCGTTCCATAGCACGACCACGGGTGTCAAACATTCATATCAACTTTCAGCGCACTCACCATTCAGGGCGTTGGTCCATGGCGTCCCGTTCTGATGCAAACAGAGGCGGTACATTTCCGCCAGGTAAATAGGCGGACGTGGCGCCGAATTACAATCACGTGATATTATTGATTGCTTAAATGTTTGTTTTAAATATATCTACAGAAATGTGGCTGTCTGGTGATTAAAAGGTTCAGGTAAAAAAGGGTAAGTTAGTGGTGAGGCATCCACAGGGAAGTACATGTGAAAACTCCATTCATTTATAAGAAAATTTAACAGTTTAGAAATATTATGCAAATCATAAGCCCAGTGGGAGGGGCTTTTTCTTACAGAGGAGGTAACACCTTGAGGAAGAAAAGTTTTTTTGCTAACTACTCATGTTGGAGTTTTGTTCTGTAAATATTTTTTGTAAATATTTTTTTTCTATTTTTCTTTTCTTTTTGCCGATCATTGACCCATTCTCACCTTGCTATGTGTTAAGACTTTTTTTTTTGTTTCATTTCTACTCTGGAAGGTTAAACAGTAGGTAGACTTTACAAATCCCATTCCTATGCTGCAGACGAAGCAACAGCAGCAATTCAGGGTTAAGTGTCTTGTGCTCAAGGACACATCGGACATGTCGCCGCGGGAGCTGGCAACCTTATGCATGAAAGACGATGACTAACAACTGAACCACAGCCGCCCCTTAAAGGTAAAGGATGTAGTTTAACATTTTGTGTTATTCTGGGGGCAACTACTTCATCTACTTCCTTTAAGTATAACAAATAGGAAAAGTCTACTTATTCCAACACGACTTTTAACACACAGAGGTAGATACACGTCTATGTCTGATTCAGCTTTACAAAAGAGAAGCCGACACTGACATCTCGCACTGTTGTCATTTAGAGCCAAGACATGTAGATGTGAGCTTGCTGGGTATAGAATAGAGTAGACTGGAGTGAACATATCAATTGTAGTTTCAGTTAGAAGATGTTTCTGGATGTTTTGTTAGGTTCTGTTAATTTGTTAAATTTAAGGTTAACTAAGAAATGCATTGTAATAAAACTCATGTAACAGACACATTTCTGGATCGTCATCGAGGTTTAGAGCTCATGATGAATACCTTTCAGCATCAAAAAGGTTCCTGATCCAAACTGAACATCATTCAGGTACATTACTCCACAGAAGTAGGTTCCAGTGTCCTCCCGTGTGATTGCAGAGAGGCTCAGATTGCTGCTGATTCTGTCAAAGGTAACTGAGTAACGTTTATGAAATATATCAGCAATTTTACTGTCGTTAAATTTTAAATCAAAAGTTGCCACTAGCTGTAGGCTCCTCAATGTGGTAAATTTGTACCACACTCTTTTTCGTATTTCACTCTTTATGTGACATTCAATAGTTGCTGATTCTCCGAGCTTCACTGTTTGAAAAGGAACAGGCTGAGAGATGTCATCTGACTGTGACACACCTGAAACACGAACACAGAGGACAATCAACTCAGTGTGAGGGTGGGCAGTTCAAGTTTTACATACAGTAAGTCGATTTTTGTTACTTACACAAAGTCCAGAGCAGGCTGATATTCACAAAGAACAGCATCATCCTGTCAGCGTCTTCCCCACAGCAATCTGCAGTTACTGGAGCAGCAGCAGAGCTAAAACAGACTCAGCACTCTTTTATCAGGCCACACCTCAGTTGTTTTTTTTTTTTTTTTAAATCCAACCCACGAGAACATGATTGGGTAGTTGGCAGCGAAGTAAGAAAAAAAATCTCACCATGACCTCTTTCTACATCAGAGTCTGTGGATTTCAGATGTGTGGAGTCTTTGATATTAAATGGTAGCAAAAGGGTAAACCACAATAAGACTGCAATTTAGTCTTGAACTTTCAAAAGGTTTTAGAATATGTGTAGGGCATTCAAAGACTTTTGAATACCCTCTATATTGGTATTCAAAAGTCTTTAGCCAAACTATAACACAATACCACTTTTTCAGGTGTGTTTGAAAAGGGAAAAAAACAAATTATTGTCAGACCTATACAGAAAATACCACTCAAAAGTTACCTCTACATTGGCTGCAGATTCTCTTGATGATGATCATGAAGAAGGCCATTAAAACAGCTGGGATGGCTAGAACCAAAACTTTTGTTTCAGTCGGTATGCCCATGTTCTCTGCAAATACAGACATTAGATATTAGCTGGTGCTTTAATCCAAAGAAACAGTCATAACTAGCAACCATAATTTATTATAAACCCACATTAAATAAACACCTACCACACAAATACAGGTTGGTTCCATTTCCAAACAATGATTGTTCACATGCAGTCACCACACAGTAGTACGTCCCTTCATCCTCAGACCCGAGGTTCCTCATGACAAGGTTGTACACACAGGTAGGGTTTCCACTCTCAGCCCACCTGCAGATCTGGTTCTTCTGGTAAACCAAATATGTTGTCTTGGTGCTATTGTCAATATATGGGGTCTCAATGCTTTGCAAAACACATCCTGTATTCATTTACACATTTCACACAACTTCCACATTTTTTTTGATTTTAGGTTTGTATGAACTTTCATTCAAAGTATCTTAAAATGCATTCTGACTGAATAACAAAGTGAAGACAACAAATACCTTGCAGCATCAAAAAGATTCCTGGTCCAAACTGAATATCGGTTGAGGTCAAAACTCCACAGAAGTACGTCCCAATGTCTTCCAAGGTCGCTGCCGATACACTCAGATTGCTGCTGATACTGTTGAATTTCACTGAATGACGGTGTTTGAATTGATTGACTAATGTACTAACATTATATTTCGGGTTGAACGTTGCCACATGCTGTAGTCTCTTCCTTGTGGTCAGTTTGTACCAAACTCTTCTCTGCATTTCACTCTTTATGTGACATTCAACAGGGGCTGTGTCTCCGAGCGTCACAGTTTGGACCGACACAGGCTGAAAGACGTCGCTTCACTGCGCCACACCTGAAACACACAGAGACATACAGGGTATATAATGAGCTGAAGTATGAGAGTTTAAAGATTCCATAAGTGTGTTTGTATTACTCACACAGAGTCCAGAGCAGGCAAACATTCACAAAGTACAGCATCATCCTGTCTGCGTCTTCTCCTCCACAGCTCTGACTGAACAAACACGCAGCTTGTTCTAAATGCAGTCACATTGTCTGATTTAATTGGTCCACCATTCTCAACTTGCAGCAAATGAGAGAAGCAGCTGTGTGGTTATCAGAAGCGTTGCGCTGGCTTCTGGTTAATTTCGGTCTTCATGCTCACATACAGATCTTTAAAGTCAAACATCTCAGAGTCAGATTTATTGGCCCGTTGTGTATGTGCACATACAGGGAGTTCTGCTCTGGTTAACTTTACTCTCTGCTGTATGAGCGTTTAACACATTTAATGCATCACTCTGCATGAGGGTTTATTATTGGTGATGCATAAAACACATTTTTTATGGGACGGTGTCATGGTCCTCTCTCCAAAAGGGACTTGACATTCATCGGCATCTTATATTAAATACAAGACAGTGACATCTGTTCTCACCGAGCTCCATGGAAAAAATGCAGAGGTCTAACAGTGGGCCTGTGATGTCTCTTAGGTCAGTAATCTTCAGGGAGACAGTCCTGTCGTTGAAGAATTCTGTGTCAGAGGGGTTTTTATTTGAGTGTTTGAAGTGGGAGGGGACTTCACAGAGCTGCCGAGATCTGTCAGAGATAAACGGACTGAAGAGGTCAGCAAAGCTTGCAGGGGTTTCAGACAGGTGAGTGACATGCTGTCTGGGCCTGCGGCCTCTTGGCCTAACTGTAACATTCAAATATCATTTGAATGAGCATCACAGAGATAACTACAAGGAGTCTGAATTTGCAACTCAATTACCAAATGTACAGTATTATATTCACAGGTACAGAGGGGAATGTCTTGCCATACATGTATTCAAAATGAAACAATGCACCTGTTGTGGTTGTTAACTGTGAAGGCAATGATCCACATTCTTGCTAACTGTACACAATTGTGCTCCAGCTAACAGGAGGCTGTGGAGGGCAGTAAGGTCAAAAGCTCAATGCATGCTGCACTCAATGACTAAATCAATTCTATAAATCATGTGGTAACATAAGTATGAATAAACCATTTCATAGGGGTTCTTGGGGGATGTTGAGAATATCCTAGCGGTAGCTAAAGACACCTTAGCCCCTGCCTCGTGCCGCCCTTGGTGGGAAGGTGAAAAGGGTCCTATGGCATGTGGTCTGTAGTAAAATTGAAATGAACATTTTCTATAGGAGTGACCCAAAATAGTCATGGTACTACAACCAGCTATGGAGTTTCTAAATGTCTTATTTGACATGGATTTTCTTGTTTTCTCCAAAATAAATCACGACTCATAGCCTAATATAAGATCCAATTATTGATGGAAGCAGAAAGAACAAGAAACGTGTATCCCAGCGTTTTGATGTGCATCACAGTTGAAAAGGTTGTTCATTATCATAAATGATTATAGGAACAGCATGTGGCTAATTTTGAAGCAGTCCGTCAAATAGTGCAATATGTTAGGATTCTTAAAAAAGGTATTTGAACAGTCAGTCCTGAATAGGCACAATCTGACCAATCACGTTCAACTATGTAATCCTTTGTCATGGACACCCCGAAGTTGTATGATTGGCAGTCTGTAAATGGTGTTTTATTTTTAAACTTACCTGATGCTTTATGCGTTCCTGTGCTTTGCTTCTTGTTCTGCATTCTGTCGGTGGGCTCAAAAAGAGACGCAGCACTTCTTTCAAGTGGAGTACGGCGGGGTGGCACGGTGCGCCAAATCAAAATACGAGCATTGGCGAGAGAGGCTGCGATTTCCTCCAGAGTGCGTCTTGCGGACACGCACGGATCGTATGGAAACTGTGGGGGACATCGACATGTGGACCAACACACACCTAATCTTTTTCTGTTAAGTTTGACTTTGTTTTCAGAACAACTATGTTTTACTTCTGACTCATGATTAGTACAGATCAGCAGAGCCATATTCACTAATAAAAAAAATGGGGTGACAATAGCCCCAAGTAACCTTTATTGGAGAAATTTAAGAAATGCAATTAGCATATAAACAAATGGAAAAATAGAGTTCACAGCAGTGTTGTATAGGGCTTCAATGAAAGGGAACAACATTAGAAATATTACGTTCACAGTAATTACATTCTATGTTAAAAAGATTCTTCACAAGACAGCCACATGTACAAAAACTAAAATCATTCTAATCATTTCAGAGGATTTAATCATTTCAGAGGATTTTTCACCTGCTTCATTTCCAAAAAAAACGCTGTACTTCACAGTTCCTGGAGATCACGCAGATCCAAGTCTACAATAAGTCTTCAAATGGGTGGTAAGAAAATCTGTCTCACTGTGGAGTTAAGCACAAATGTAACAGGTGCAGATTTTACTTTCTAAAGCCGTGGTACACACATTCAGTCCATGTTGGATCCCTCTGTCCTCTTGATCTTGTCAGGTTGACAGCAGCATAATAAAGGTGGTGTGTGTTTTGGTAACTCTAGTGACAAAACAGGGAACAATGCAACATGCAGTAAATGTTCAGCTGGAATTCAATAGTCATTTAAATGTGAGTTATTTTTGTTCACCTCTGACGGGACAGTGGATGAAGCTCGATCACTTTTTTTAGACTCTGGTCGGGGCACAAAGAAGATCGCGTCTTAGTGAAGAGATGTGCACAGACAACATGAGCTTTCAAAACTAAACAGTCCTACCTGGAGATTGGCTGCTGTTCCTCTTGTTCATCATGCAGAGTGTGAAGGCCAGTAAAGCAGAGAGCATGGAAGTCAATGTCACAGCTCCCTTCCAGACGAAAGAAGAGTCTGCAGATACAGACAGAAAAAATGTGGATTTTGCACTTTTTCCCTGCTAAGTTTGTTGAGGCACAAACAAGTTCCTTTCACATGTTCACAAAAAAAAAAGTAAGAAATTTACCTCCAAAGTCCAGCTTGGTCCCTTTTCCAAACAGAATGCGTCCACATGAGGCGACAGCGCAGTAGTAAGTCCCAGCATGAGAGCGACTGACGCTCTTCAATGGCAAGTCGTAGACACAGGTGTTTGTTTCTGTGTTGGAGCTCCTCACACACTGATCATTCCTGCCTCCATGGGTGTAAATGAGTCCTGGATGAGATTCTTCAGAGTCTCTGTACCAGTAAACACTGTGTTCTCCATCACAGGTCCCAGTGTGGACTGTACAGTTCAGAGTCACAGAGCCTCCTGGCTGGATGGTCTCAGATTCTGACTGATGGACCACAGCGGGGGCATTTAAACTTGAACCCTGCACAATGACTGTAGTGCTCTCCAAGACCTCCAACGCAGATAAGTATGAATGTATGCAGTAATAGGTAGCTGAGTCCGAAACACGCAGATCTGCGATTGTCAAATGATTCGTACCATTATGAGTCTCCAGTGAGAAGCGTTGATTCCCTTTGAATTCACCATTAAAAGTGCCATTTTCATCAAACAAGTAGAATGTAGAGATGAGCCTTGGTTTCTGTCCCAGCACCTGTTTGTACCAATAAATCCTTGCTGCAACGCCAGTTTCATAGAAACATTTCAGGATCAAACTCTCCCCAGTGTTTACAGATACAAAACCACTCTCTTGACCAACTGATGACAGATCTACGGCGGTTGTCCAAACTGAAATGACAAAGTGAATATAGATGTAATATAACGAGACAAAAGTCAGCACAACCTGAACATATACAAAGCAAATATGCAGAAGTCAATACATCACAACTCACCCATTTCCCCCAGGAACAAACATGTCAGACAGATAGCGAACGCAGGCGATGTCATCGTGCCGCTCGTGTGTGAAATGAAAGGACTTAGTAGCTTGTCTCTACATTTAGCAGATGAGATGGTGCCTGATTGGACAGCGGAAGTGGTGCTGCAAATTGTCCTACTCAGCAAACTTTAAGTTCACTGCTGCAGACGGTGCCATTTTTTTTCACTTTTTTTTTTTTTTGTAAATGGTTGAAATTTTAGAAATGACCTTTGAATCCAACATCAAAATGTCAAGAAAAAAAGCACCTGTTTCTGGTTCTTTCTTTTCCATCTCCTGTTTAATGAACCACATCAATGAAATGAAGGTCATATTTGAATAAATTATGAGTTGATGCTTAAAAACTTAGGTAGGTAGGATTTCGTCTTACAAGCACACTTTGCATCTTGCTCAAAACCGCAAACATCGATGTTCTGAAAGACAAAACTTGTATGTGGGTGAAAAGGTGAACAGCTCAGGGGCTAATGGTTGTGTAATTTTTTTCTCCACATTTTTTTTACATTCACCACAGCGACAAAACCTTTAAGTGAGCTTTGTAGAGCCTCTGTTACTGCTGCACCTGATAAAAATCAGCTACTCAGCAAAAGCAGAGCGCAGCAGCATGCAGCAGATGTTCATCTGTATTAGCTTTAGTGCAGCTGTATACATTACACTAGCGGTGTACTGTACTTACACCTTGACTAAAAAATTTCAGTATCTATTAATTTAGTTTATTTACAACAAACGTGTAAATGCAGCAGCTGAACGTGATGTGCAAAACAAACACCCAAACCAAATAAAATCATAATGATTCAAGAACAGGAGAAGAAGGGGAAAACTATAATAGCACACCAGTAGCCTATTCAAGACAAGAAGACTCAAATGTTTTCATGTAAAACAAAGTATGGAGCATACACTATAAATGTTAATGGTTAAAGACTGTTACTGCCAGTTGTTGTCGCCATGCTGGAAAATCTGTCTCAAACTAATTTTTGTCCACTAAACTCCAGGCAAAGAGCCCGGCTTGTTTTTTCCAATCTGAGAATCCTCTCAGAGAGCTCCTAACTTAGCTTTAACAAAAATAAATAATAATCATAGTAAGGATTTCATTCCTTATCACTCCTCAGATAAAACTCCTTCAGAACATACACATGCTGAGTCTGAACGAGGAAAGGACATCTGAGTGAAGAGCCTGTTTGTAGGTATGATACTCTTTTTTTTACAGAAGCTGTGATTGGTTTAACCAAAAAAAATAATAAAAATGCAGAAAAAAATGCTGTGCAAGTGATAATGGGCAGAGATGGCTATGAAAATCCATTAAGCCCAATCATATACTCGAGTCAGCCATAGTGTTATTATAAAAACTATGAGATTAGCATCTGTGTGATAAATTGTAAGACACATTTTAATGCTCACTTATAACATCATGAATGACTCTCCCTCATAAAATAAAAACATATGTTATAACAAGAATTGTGTGAAATTAAAATCATTCAGACCATTTTTGTCATTTTGGAAACAAGCTTCAAACATTTCTGCAGTAAAAACAAAAGAATTGATTTACAAAACAGAGTAAAGGGCAAAAAAACTAAACATTCAAAGATATTTGATTCACAAAGTTTACTAGTCTTCAAAAATATGTTACTAAAGGTCAAGCTGAAAACGTAACCATGAACCAATGAACTTCTACAGCCATACACTGGAGTATACACACTCGTCTTTGGGTGTGTTTCTCTGTCTTCTTGATGTGTTGGGCATATTAATGTTAAGAGGGGCATAGAAGAGATCGCCTGCATCTCTGTGACCCTGTGGAAATATGAACAATATGTCATTGTTATATTCTTGAGAAAACTTAAAACCATGTCAAGAAATGCAATAAAAATGATTGTACTGGTAATTCAACAGGAAAAAAAAGTCACCTCATGGTTTCTCATTGAAGGAGCAGAAAATCTTGCCTGATTGAAAAATCACCGAAAAAAACATTCATGTGGAAAAAATATTTAGTGGACACAGATGTAAGCAGTGTTAGCTACCTTACCTTGAGATAGGAGACGGTTTCTTTTGTTCATCTTGTACAGTTAGAAGGCCATGACGACTATCAGGATGATCACAAATATCAATGCGCCACTCAAGAAATACACCAAGGCAGGAGAGTTCACCTCATCTGTCAGTAAATCAGAAATAACAAACAGAGCTTTGCGTTTTATATCAGTGTTCATGTTCGGTTTGATTAGACAGTCATCATGAATCAAATGAGATATAAAACAATCTGGTGGTTAGTTTGCGTCACATGTACAGAGGCTGTGTTCCTCTATAGGTCGACAGCCCGAGCTTGAGTCCGGCCTGTGGCTCCTTTATCGCATTTCTTTCCCCAATCTCTCTCCCATCAGTTCCTACTATATCAACTGTCCTATTGAATAAAGGCAAACAGCCCCCAAAAAAACTACAAAAAAAAAGTCTTTGAGCGATCAGTGTTGTCATCACTGATCCTGGATAGATGTTAGTCAATAACTACATGAGAGCATTGACAACTTTAAATACAGTCATTGAACATTATTGTATTTCCTGCTCATTTTTAAATTGAACTTTTTTTAATATACTTTGTACTGAACAGGATATACTTGTGCTTTCTCGTGTGTTTGTAGCATTTTATAATGTCGTTTATGAACATTGTGTCGTCAGTTTTGCTTATTGAGTGTGGTTTTATTGTGAAAGGTTGCTTCACTTTTATTTCAGACTACAGATGGAAATCTGCGACTTGCTAAATCTGGTGCAACTATCTTTTCTTTGTAAAAATGTTTAATATTGTTGCACACTGTACCCCTGATTAATAAAATGCATGATCCATTAAGTGTGATATTTATTGCCAGAAAAGACAACTTGTGATAAAGAGTAACATACCTTCAAAGTCCAGCTTGGTCCCTTTTCCAAACAGAATGTGTCCACATGAAGCGACAGCGCAGTAGTACGTCCCAATATGAGAAACATCCAGGTTCTTCATTGTCAAGTTGTAGGCACAGGTGTGTGTTTGTGAGTTAGGTTTCCTCACACAGTGATCATTCCTGCCTCCATGGGTGTAAATGAGTCCTGGATGAGATTCATCAAAGTCTCTGAACCAGTAAACACTGTGTTCTCCATCACAGGTCCCAGTGTGGACTGTACAGTTCAGAGTCACAGAGCCTCCTGGCTGGATGGTCTCAGATTCTGACTGATGGACCACAGCTGGGATGGTCGATCCTGGACCTTCTACACTGACAATCACACTTTCCAGAACTTCTAATGAGCAGTAAATACAACTTATGCAGTAATAGGTAGCTGAGTCTGACCTGTTCAAAAGTGAGATGGTTAGGTGATTTTGACCATTTTCAGCCTCCAGTGTGAAGCGTGTATCATTTATAAATTCACAATAAAAAGGATCAGCTTCTTTGTATTTGTAGAATTCAGAAACAAGTCTAAGTTTCTCTCCGATTGTTTGCTTGTACCAATAAACTCGTTGAACAGAAGGATCTTTGAAGAAACATGTTAAAGTCAAGCTCTCTCCAGCTCCGCGTCTCTCGTGACGAACTGATGCAGACAACTTTGGAGAAACCGTCCATGCTGAAATGAAAAGACAAAAGATGCCATTTTATAAAAATGTATTGAATTTCACATTAAACTCATTATATGTAAGAAAAAAAATGTCCAATGAAAATTCAACTGACCCATTCGCAGAGACACCCAGACTTCCCTCACCCCAGACACCTCCTCCAGCTCTTCCGGTGGGACCCCGAGGCGTGTCCTGGGTCTACCCCGAGGCCTCCTCCCGGATGGACATGCCCGGAACACCTCCCTAGGGAGGCGTCCAGGGGGCATCCGGACCAGATGCCCGAACCACCTCAACGGACTCCTCTCGATGTGGAGGAGTAACGGCTCTACTCCGAGCTCCTCCCTGGTGACCGAGCTCCTCACCCTATCTTCTCTAAGGGTGCGCCCAGCATCCCTACAGAGGAAGCCCATTTCAGCCGCTTGTATCCGAGATCTCGTTCTTTCGGTCATGACCCAAAGCTCATGACCATAGGTGAGGGTAGGAACGAAGATCGACCGGTAAATCGAGAGCTTCGCCTTTCGGCTTAGCTCCTTCTTCACCATGATGGACCGATACAGCGACCGCATGACTGCAGATGCCGCACCGATCCGTCTGTCGATCTCACGCTCCATCTTCCCCCCACTCGAGAACAAGACCCCGAGATACTTAAACTCCTCCACCTGGGGCAAGGACTCCCCACCGACCCGAAGGGGGCAAGCCACCTTTTTCCGTACGAGAACCATGGCCTCAGATTTAGAGGTGCTGATCCTCATCCCAGCTGCCTCACACTCGGTAGTGAACCGCCCCAGGTCACACTGAAGGTCCGGGTTTGATGGAGCCAACAAGACCACATCATCCGCAAAAAGCAGAGACGAGATCCTGTGGTCCCCGAACCGGACCCCCTCTGGCCCCTGGCTGCGCCTGGAAATTCTGTCCATAAAAGTAATGAACAGAACCGGTGACAAAGGGCAGCCCTGCCGGAGGCCAATGCGCACCAGGAACAGGTCCGACTTAATACCGGCAATGCGAACCATACTCCTGCTCCGGTCGTACAAGGACCGGACCGCCCTTAGCAAAGGGCCCCAAACCCCATACTCATGGAGCACCCCCACAGGGCGCCACGAAGGACACGGTTTAATGCCTTCTCCATATCCACAAAGCACATGTGGACTGGTTGGGCAAACTCCCATGAACCCTTGAGCACCCGCTGGAGAGTGTAGAGCTGGTCCAGTGTTCCACGGCCAGGACGAAATCCGCATTGTTCCTCTTGAATCCAAGGTTCGACTAACAGCCGGACCCTCCTCTCCAGTACCCTGGAATAGACTTTCCCAGGGAGGTTGAGGAGTGTGATTCCCCGGTAGTTGGAACACACCCTCCGGTCCCCCTTCTTGAAAAGAGGGACCACCACCCCGGTCTGCCAGTCTAGAGGCACTGTCCCCGACCTCCACGCGACGTTTCAGAGGCGTGTCAACCATGACAGCCCCTGCACATCCAGAGACTTCAGATACTCAGGGCGAATCTCATCCACCCCTAGTGCCTTGCCACCAAGGAGCTTGCCAATTACCTCGGTGACTTTGGCTTGGGTGATGGACGAATCCACCTCTGAGCACTCAGCCTCCGCTTCCTCAGTGGAAGACGTGAAGGCGGGATTGAGGAGATCCTCGAAATATTCCTTCCACCGTCCGACTACATCCCCAGTTGAGGTCAGCAGCTCCCCACCTCCACTATAAACAGTGTTGGTGAAGCACTGCTTCCCCCTCCTGAGGCAACGGACGGTTTGCCAGAATTTCCTCGAGGCCGACCGAAAGTCCTCCTCCATGGCCTCCCTGAACTCCTCCCAGGCCCGAGTTTTTGTCTCAACGACCGCTTGGGCTTCAGAACGCCTGGCCTACCGGTACTCGTCAGCTGCCTCAGGAGTCCTATGCGCTAGCAACGACCAATAGGACTCCTTCTTCAGCTTGACGGCCTCCCTTACTTCCGGTGTCCACCACCGGGTTCGGGGATTGCCGCCACGACAGGCAGCAGAGACCCTGCAACCACAGCTCAGAGCAGCTGCTTTGACAATGGAGGCGGAGAACATGGTCAACTCGGACTCAATGTCCCCATCCTCCCCCAGGATCTGTGAAAAGCTCGTCCGGAGATGGGAGTTGAAGACCTCGCTAACAGAGGGTTCAGCCAGACATTCCCAGCAGACCCTCACTACACGTTTGGGCCTGCCGAGTCTGACCGGCTTCCTCCCCTGCCAGCGCATCCAACTCACCACCAGGTGGTGATCAGTTGACAGCTCAGCCCCTCTCTTCACCCGAGCGTCCGAGACACACGGCCGGAGGTCAGATGACACGACCACCAAGTCTATCATCGACCTCCAGCCTAGGGAGTCCTGGTGCCACGTGCACTTATGGACATCCCTGTGCTCGAGCATGGTGTTTGTTATGGAAAAACTGTGACTGGCACAGAAGTCCAATAACAGAACACCACTCTGGTTCAGATCAGGGAGGCCATTAATCCCAATCACCCCACTCCAGATCTCACTGTTGTTGCCCACGTGCGCATTGAAGTCCCCCAGTAGAACAATGGAGTCCCCAGTCGGAGCACTGTCCAGCACCCCTCCCAGGGACTCCAAGAAGGCTGGGTACTCCGCACTGCCGTTCGGGCCGTAGGCCGAAACGACTGTTAGAGACCTGTCCCCTACCCGAAGGCGTAGGGACACGACCCTCTCGTTTACCGGGGTAAACTCCAACCCCTGGCGGCTGAGCTGTGGGGCTATGAGCAAACCCACGCCAGCCCGCCGCCTCTCACCGCAGGCAACTCCAGAGAAGTAGAGAGTCCAGCCCCTCTCAAGGAGCTGGGTTCCAGAGCCCAAGCAGTGCGTGGAGGTGAGCCCGACTATATCTAGCCGGTACCTCTCAACCTCCTGCACAAGCTCAGGCTCCTTCCCCCCCAGTGAGGTGACGTTCCACGTCCCAAACGCCAGAAGCTGCGACCCGTCGCCTAGGACCTGTTTGCCTTGGGTGACCCTGCTGGGGGCTCAAAGCCCCTGACAACATAGCTCCTAGGGTCATTCGAGTGCTCAAATTCCCCCACCATGATAAGGTAGCAGTTCAGGGGGATTTAGATAAAACTAAATAAATAAAAACATAAAGGTTTTGAGCGATCAGTATTGTCATCACTGATCCTGGTTAGATGTTAGTCAATAACTACATGAGCACCTTGGCAACTTTAAATACAGTCATTAAACATTGTATTTCCTGGTCACTTTTAAATTTCACTTTTTTTAATATACTTTGTACTGAACAGGATAGACTTGTGTTTTCTCGAGTGTTTGTAGCATTTTATAATGTAGTTTATGAACATTGTGTTGTCAGTTGTGCTTTTTGTTGAGTGTGGTTTTATTGTACAGGGTGTCTTGCTTCACTTTTATTTCAGACTACTACAACTTGCTAAATCTGGTGCAACTCTTTTCTTTATATAAATGTTCAATGTCATTAAACACTGTCCCCCTGATTAATAAAACACATGATGCATTAAGTGTGTTATTTTTTGTCAGATAAAACGACTTGTGATAAAGAGTAACATACCTTCAAAGTCCAGCTTGGTCCCTTTTCCAAACAGAATGTGTCCACATGAAGCGACAGCGCAGTAGTACGTCCCAATATGAGAAACATCCAGGTTCTTCATTGTCAAGTTATAGGCACAGGTGTGTGTTTGTGAGTTAGGTTTCCTCACACACTGATCATTCCTGCCTCCATGGGTGTAAATGAGTCCTGGATGAGATTCGTCAAAGTCTCTGAACCAGTAAACACTGTGTTCTCCATCACAGGTCCCAGTGTGGACTGTACAGTTCAGAGTCACAGAGCCTCCTGGCTGGATGGTCTCAAATTCTGACTGATGGACCACAGCTGGGATGCTCGATCCTGGACCTTCTACACTGACAATCACACTTTCCAGAATTTCTAATGAGCAGTAATTACAACTTATGCAGTAATAGGTAGCTGAGTCTGACATGGTCAAAAATGAGATGGTTAGGTGATTTTTACCATTTTCAGCCTCCAGCGTGAAGCGTGTATCATTTATAAATTCACCATGAAAAGGATCAGCTTCTTTGTATTTGTAGAATTCAGAGACAAGTCTTAGTTTCTCTCCGATTGTTTGCTTGTACCAATAAACTCTTTGAACAGAAGGATCTTTGAAGAAACATGTTAAAGTCAAGCTCTCTCCAGCTTCCCGTCTCTCGTGACGAACTAATGCAGAGAACTTTGGAGAAACCTTCCATGCTGAAATGAAATGAGAAAAGATGCCATTTTATAAAAATGTATTGAATTTCACATTAAACTCATTATATGTAAGAAAAAAAAAAGTCAAATGAAAATTCAACTCACCCATTTCCCCCAGGATCAAACATGTCAGGTAGACAACTGTTGGAGATGTCATCTTGCTCAAACTGTCGTTCTGAATGAAAGAGTACTGACAGTTTCTCCCCTCTTCACAGACCACGCTGCGTTTGATTGGCCGGAAAGAAACATCTTACAATAAAGGAAATATACTCACATGCTCACTGGTTGTTGTGTTGTGTTTTCGCTCTCTCTCTCTTTTCTATGTGCAGCCAAATGCTGCCCCCTCACCCAGTGATGGCAGCTGATAAAGCTGACCTGTTTAAATGCGAACCAAGGGTGAGAGAGTATATAAAAATATATAATATATATGGCAACACATAAGAGCGATACTATGAACTTGATTCAAAGATAACATATAAAAGATAATATTTATGCGTAACATCAACAACTAATAGTGACAATATGTAAGACGGATGACAGTGGACAGAAGACACAGTTGACACTGTCCCCACTCTGTTTCTTTAACATTTCCTCAGATGTAACAGTGGTAGACTTGTCTACATTCAGTTTTAAGGTTTATTCAGAAATGAAACTTGTTGACAGCTACTGTCAGAGACAGGTTTGTCACGTTGTAGTGGTCATGACACATCCTACACATGTGGATAACTGCAGATTTGGTTTATCAGCTTGTCACCTTTGTGGTCCCTGCTGCTGTGTTAAACCTGTCACATATCCTTGGCGTCGATCCTGTCTACTGTTCATGTGAATCTTTAAAATGGCTAGCTTGTTGACTTCAGGTGCACATGCCTGGTTCAAAAACAAGATGGCATAGGCAGCATCTGAAACTGGCAGCAATGCAATAGCATGGGTGTAATGGGTCCTGCATGTGGTCCCTGTTGAACTGACAGGTTACATGCATGTGTCATGTTAACACGGATTATGGATGTACTAAACGCAAACCTGATTCACCTCTAAAACCTTGATCAGTTCATGAAAATAAAATGATGAATGTTTTTCATCCATTCAATTGAGGGTGCATCATTTTGCACCCTGAGCTTCTGTTTTTTATTTCTCTCCTGGTTTTGAGTTTTTACTTTATTTGTCCACTGTTACATTGCAGGCAGCCTGAGACCACACCTCACCACCTGTTTTTTTTCCTCTGTGCAGGTTAATTTAGAAAGGCTGCACCTGATTGCAGTTCAGCTACGTCGCTAACAACCATCTGCTTTTCTTATACCTTCTTCTACAATTCACAAAGCAGATGCTTTATGAAAGCAAAAGTTACATTTATATCAAATGTACCGCAATCACCGGTCACCCATTTAGCTGTCAGTATTTCAAATATATAAAAGGAGAAAATTAAATGTACACTTTGTTGCCATCTTAGACATCAATATCACAAATTAAACTTATTGAAGAAAAAAAAAATATTGCCCACCTTTAATGTCAAAGTTCAGGAGAGGCTTTCATAGTTGCTAGGGTAACAACTCAAAACCTCCTAAAAGTTAATCCGCATAGAAAAAAAAAAAAAAAACATGTTACGCAAAAATATCCTCAAAAAGGGAAAAAGGTATCCACTGCTGAGGCACTCACTGGTCCTGCAGCATAGATCGTCTCCTTACCTTAAAATACTGAATAGTCCCTCTCCCATGGTCTCCCACAGTCTCTCACGGTCCTCTGAAACAGATGCATTTTGGTCATGTGGAGAAGAAAACACTGCACAAAAAAAGACAAGCTCCTCCATTCTCCTCCAGGTATCTTTGAATCCAATTCTCCTCCGGCCTCTTTTCCAGTCCAACCAAAAAAACATTCTCACAAACATTTTCCCATCTTCCTTTGTTCTCCCCAGGCCACGCCCCCTACACACCTATGTCTACCTGGCTGAGCAGGTCACCTGACCGGGCTGAACGCAGAAAAACACATGACCACAGGGTAACACATAATATATACATACAGAGACATTACAAAGGGAATTAACCTCCTTAAAGATAGTGGCCATGTCACATGTTTCTGGACAGGAACTCAAAAGACTTGATTAAAAACTGTCATTCTTAACAATGATGACCTATCCAGAAATACAATAAATTAACCAATTGGATTTTAGGTATTTAACACAGTGACTTTTTAAACTCCTAGCTTCCTTGCCAAATACCAACGACAAACAAAATTCTGTTTAATGTTTTTATGTTTCTTAATTTACAATCTCATCTTGCATGCTGTGATTTTGCAGATTCCCTTTGCACATTATGAGCAGGGCCGATAATGTGCCCTGGCCAAATAAGGGTCCTGATCAGAATTTTGTTTTGTCCCTCACTTTACAGTGGTAATGACACATCCTACTCATGTGGATAACTGCAGATTTCATCAATCAGCTCATCTTTAAAACTCTCTGCCATTGTTGTCCATGCTGCTTTGTTAAACCTGTCACATCCCCTCTGCCTCATTACTGTCTCTACTGTTCATGTGCATCTTAAAAAACATCTGGTGTACATTTTTGAGGACATGCAAAGCGGAGCGCCCAATTGCAGGGAGCAGCCATCATGCTCACACATAGTAAAAAGCAAGTATATGTCCTGTCATTGCTCACTAATAAATGTCTATGATTTTCTAAAACTGTCTTCACCTATTTTCCCCCTTGGTATTATAATGACATAATGTATAGTGAGTTTAAGTTATCGTGGAATATAACCCTGACAGGGTGATCAGGACCCTGACACAAAGCAGAGTGGTCTTGCTCCCCCTCAAGCTCACAATACATTATCCTGCTTATGATGCAAATATTGATTTGGAATTTGATATGAGGGTTAAAAGTGATTTGTTTGTGCAGCTTAAAAAAATAATCACTTGGAAACTTCAGTTAAAGCTTCAACAGTGAGACTTTTTAAATGTATTGGTAAATGGACTTGAGCTTGTTGAGCATTGTTCTGGTCTTCTGGCTACTCAAAGCACACCTACTCATTAACACCCATTCACACACAGATGGCAGAGGATTCTATTTAAAGTGACCAACAGAAGTCCCTAATCCCATTCATACACATTCATTCGCTGCTGCCAACCAAGCAGCAGGAACAACTTGTGGTTTAGTGTCTTGCCCAAGGACACAGACATGTAGCTGCAGGAGCTGGGAATCAAACCCCAGACCTTTTGGTTGAGAGATGACCAATGTGGAAAATATATAATCCATAGTAAACATATTACACTTAGATGCTTGACATACACTCAACAAAAATATAAACGCAACACTTTTGTTTTTGCTCCCATTTGTCATGAGATGGACTCAAAGATCTAAAATTCATTCCAGATACACAATATTACCATTTCTCTCAAACATTGTTCATAAATCTGTCTAAATGTGTGATAGTGAGCACTTTTGCTTTGCTGAGACAATCCATCCCACCTCACAGGTGTGCCACATCAAGATGCTCATCAGACACCATGATTAGTGCACAGGTGTACCTTATACTGCCCACAATAAAAGGCCACTCTGAAATGTGCAGTTTTGTCTCACAGCAAAATGCCACAGATGGCGCAAGCATTGAGGGAGCGTGCAATTGGCATGCTGACAGCAGGAATGTCAACCAGATCTGTTGCTCGGGCATTGAATGTTCATTTCTCCACCATAAGCCGTCTCCAAAGGCGTTTCAGAGAATATGGCAGTACATCCAACCGGCCTCACAACCGCAGACCACGTGTAACCACACCAGCCCAGGACCTCCACATCCAGCAGGTTCACCTCCAAGATCGTCTGAGACCAGCTACTCAGACAGCTGCTGAAACAATTGGTTTGCATAACCAAAGAATTTCTGCACAAACTGTCAGAAACCGTCTCAGGGAAGCTCAACTGCATGCTCGTCGTCCTCATCGGGGTCTTAACCTGACTCCAGATCGTCGCCGTAACAGACTTGAGTGGGCAAATGCTCACATTCGATGGCGTCTGGCACGTTGGAGAGGTGTTCTCTTCACGGATGAATCTCGGTTTACATTGTTCAGGGCAGATGGCAGACAGCGTGTGTGGCGTCGTGTGGGTGAGCGCTTTGCTGATGTCAATGTTGTGGATCGAGTGGCCCATGGTGGTGGTGGGGTTATGGTATGGGCAGGCATCTGTTATGGACGAAGAACACAGGTGCATTTTATTGATGGCATTTTGAATGCACAGAGATACCGTGATGAGATCCTGAGGCCCATTGTTGTGCCATACATCCATGAACATCACCTCATGTTTCAGCAAGATAATGCACGGCCCCATGTTGCAAGGATCTGTACACAATTCTTGGAAGCTGAAAATGTCCCAGTTCTTGCATGGCCAGCATACTCACCGGACATGTCACCCATTGAGCATGTTTGGGATGTGCTTGACCGGCGTATACGACAGCGCGTACCAGTTCCCACTAATATCCAGCAACTTCGCACAGCCATTGAAGAGGAGTGGACCAACATTCCACAGGCCACAATTGACAATCTGATAAACTCTATGCGAAGAAGATGTGTTGCACTGCATGAGGCAAATGGTGGTCACACCAGATACTGACTGGTTCTGAGTCCCCAGACCCTCAATAAAGCAAAAACTGCACATTTCAGGGTGGCCTTTTATTGTGGACAGTCTAAGGTACACCTATGCACTAATCATGGTGTCTGATGAGCATCTTGATGTGGCACACCTGTGAGGTGGGATGGATTGTCTCAGCAAAGCAAAAGTGCTCACTATCACACATTTAGACAGATTTATGAACAATGTTTGAGAGAAATGGTAATATTGTGTATCTGGAATGAATTTTAGATCTTTGAGTCCATCTCATGACAAATGGGAGCAAAAACAAAAGTGTTGCGTTTATATTTTTGTTGAGTGTATATTATCATCCTGATATGTTTTGCTTATATTAGCCTTAGATGCTTTAAAATGAGTGAGCTTTCCTCTACAAAAAGAACATAATATTTTGAATATGGTGGGATTGCTGATTGCTATGACAATGTGACTTTTATGCAACATGCTTGGAGTTCTGTGTGAGGATCTGGGACAGCAACATGTGTTTTGTTGTGACGATCTCGGCTCCACTGTTAAGATAAACACTGTAGGGCTCTCCATTGGCACGACAAAGAAAAAAAATTCAACATATTCAAAGATATTTGATTCACATAGTTTACAAGTCTTCAAAAATGCAATACAAAAGGTCAAGCAGAAAACGTAAAAATGAAAAAATTGACTTCTACTGCCGTACACCGGAGTACACACACTCGTCTTTGGGTGTGTTTCTCGGTCTTCTTGATGTGTTGGATATATTAATGTTAAGAGGGGCATAGAAGAGTCCATCTGCATCTCTGTGAACCTGTAGAAATATGAACAATCTGTCACTGTTAGGTTCTTGAGAAAAGTTAAAACCATGTCAAGAAATGCAATTCAAATGATTCTAAATAGTAATTCAACATGCAAAAAATAAATAAATTAAGAAGTGACCTCATGGTTTCTCATTGAAGGAGCAGACAATCTTGCCTGAGCGTCTGATTGTAAGATCACAGAAAAACAGTCTTAAAGAAAAAATCATATTTAGTGGACACAGAAAGATGTAAGCCATGTTAGCTACCTTACCTTGAGATAGGAGACGGTTTCTTTTGTTCATCTTGTACAGTAAGAAGGCCATGACGACTATCAGGATGTTCGCAAATATCAAAGCTCCACTCAAGAAATACACCAAGGCAAGAGAGTTCAGCTCATCTGTCAGTAAATCAGACATAACAAACAGAGCTTTGAGTCAGTGGAAATGTTTGCATTGATTACGCAGTTGTTTATTATATGAGATAACAATGAATAGAAAGATAATGTAAAGATAATGATTAAAATGTACGTTCATAATATAAAACAGTCTTTAGTTAGTTCGACTCCGGCCTTTTGAAATACTTTGTTCAATTATGTTTATAGTATCGCTCTTATGTGTTGCCATTTATATATATATATATATATATATATATATATATATTTTATACTTGTGTTTTCTCGAGTGTTTGTAGCATTTTATAATGTAGTTTATTAAAGATATGTTGTCGGTTGTGCTTTTTGTTGAGTGTGGTTTTATTGTACGAGGTGTCTTTTTTCATCATGCGGGACGACAGATGGAAATTAGCGACTTGCTAAATCTGGTGCAACTATCTTTTCTTTGGATAAATGTTTAATGCCATTCAACACTGTCCGCCTGATTAATAAAACAAATGATGCATCAAGTTATCACAACTTTTTGTCAGATAAGGCGACTTGTGATAAAGAGTAACATACCTTCAAAGTCCAGCTTGGTCCCTTTTCCAAACAGAATGTGTCCACATGAAGCGACAGCGCAGTAGTACGTCCCAACATGAGAAACATCCAGGTTCTTCATTGGTAAGTTGTAGGCACAGGTGTGTGTTTGTGAGTTAGGTTTCCTCACGCACTGATCATTTCTGCCTCCATGGGTGTAAATGAGTCCTGGATGAGATTCCTCAGAGTCTCTGAACCAGTAAACACTGTGTTCTCCATCACAGGTCCCAGTGTGGACTGTACAGTTCAGAGTCACAGAGCCTCCTGGCTGGATGGTCTCAGATTCTGACTGATGGATCACAGCTGGGACGGTCGATCCTGGACCTTCTACACTGACAATCACAGTTTCCAGAAATTCTAATGAGCAGCGAGTACAACTTATGCAGTGATAGGTAGCTGAGTCTGACATGTTCAAATCTGAGATGGTTAGGTGATTTTTACCATTTTGCGCCTCCAGAGTGAAGCGTGGATTGTTTCTAAATTCATCATGAAAAGGATCAGCTTCATTGTATTTGTAGAATTCAGAGACAAGCATTAGTTTCTCTCCGATTGTTTGCTTGTACCAATAAACTCTCGTAGCTGGCTCATCTTTGAAGAAACATGTTAAAGTCAAGCTCTCCCCAGCTTCCCGTCTCTCGTGCTGAACTGTTGGAGACAACTTTGAAGAAAAGGTACATGCTGAAATAAAAAGACAAAAGTTGCCAGTTAAAAAAAATACATGTTACATGAATATAATACATTATATACAAGAAAGAAAACAGTAAAACCTCAACTGACCCATTTCTCCCAGGATCAAACATGTCATGTAGACCACTGTTGGAGATGTCATCTTGATCAAATTGTCGTTCTGAATGGAAGAGTACTGACAGTTTCTCCCCTCTTCACAGACCACGCTGCGTTTGATTGGCCAAACAGAAACAACATCTTGCGATAAAGGAAATATACTCACATGCTCACTGGTTGTTGTGATGTGTGTTTACTCTCTCTCTTTCCCATGTGCAGCCAAATGCTGCCCCCTCACCCAGCTGATAGAGCTTATTTCTGATTAATTGCCAACCAAGGGTGAGAGTATATAAAAATATATTACATATCTGTCAACATATAACGGTTTACTATAAACTTATTTCACAGCTAATATATTAGTTACATCAATAATTCATAGTGACGTTACATTAGACTGAACAGAAAACACGGTTGACGCTGTACCTACTCCGTTTCTTCAACATTTTCTCAGATGTGAGCTTTGTGGGTTCGTTGGACCTAGTACCCTTCAAAGAAAAAAAATAAATAAACGTTGACAGGGAGCCTCTTCAGTCACAGCTTCCACTATATTTTTCCACACGAGGAGAGCCAAGTAGAATCACAACACTTTTTACCGCTTTACGGCAGCTGTGGTAACTCACTAAGAATACTGCACTCTAAAGGCGATTGGATATACAATATAAATAACCACACAACAAATGTCCCCCTCTCAACTAGACATGTCTCCGTTCTAAACAGTGCAGATATACATGAACCACCTCAAAACAGTCCCTGAACAGAACTACACTTGAGAAAGAGGAGGGGAAAAAAATGTCAACACCCAAACAGAGTTAACAGAGGAGACGTCGTCGGGCGTCTATTGGACCGCAGAGGAGACTGCATCAGGCATTGGCTGGACGGCCGAGGAGACGACGTGAGGTGTCGGCTGGACCACCGAGGAGAAGATGTCAGATGTCGGCTTGACCGCCGAGGAGACGTCAACTGGATGCAGACGGCGCTTTGTAGGACCAGAATCAGGAAGCACTGAGTGCTCAGTGGGATCAGGATCAGGTACAGGAAGCAGGGGGCGCTCTGCAGAATCAGGAACAGGAAGCAGGGGGCGCTCTACGGGGTCAGGAACAGGTACAGGAAGTAGGGGGAGCTCTGCCAAAGCTGGTGGCAGACGGCGCTCTGCAGGATCAGGAACAGGTACAGGAAGCAGGGGCTCCAATGCACCAGGAGGCCAAAGCCTGGACTGAGGCTTGAGCTGTACTTTAGGTTGATGTCTTGGTTGAGGCCTGGACTGAGGCTTGAGTTGAGTATTGGGCGGAGGCCCAGACTGTTGTGGCCAACCCGACTTTGAGGCACAAACTCTACCATTAAAAAAATGTTTGTCTAATCGGGGAGCATGTGCTTCAGCCAAGGTTTAGAGTCCATCTCCCTTAGGGCCTCAGCAAGGGCTGCCTCCCTTTCCTCATTACAGCAAGCCATTCTTAATGCATTTGAGATCACCTCACGCAATTCAAACGAAAAAAATCGTGCTGGGTCCATAATTGGTCGGTATATTCTGTCAGGACTCAGGCAGAAACACAGGGGAGGAAGAACCAAATGCGGTAAAAGATTTGTTTTAAACAAGAGACTAAATGAAAGAGGAAAAAATACAAAACTTACTCAAAAACTAAATCCAGAACGTCTCGAAAACCGAGTGCGAAAAAACAAAGTAAATCCAGGGAACAATCAATCAATCAATCTTTATTTGTTCTTTACAAGGAACAGTCGACAGGCAATGACGGACACTCATCACAGACTAACACTGGGAAAGACAATAAACTGACAAGGGACTGAGGAAAAACACAGACTAAATAGACAGGGTTAGTTGGACACAGGTGAGACTAATGAGACAGGTGAGGACAATCAGGGTATTCACACAGGCGGGAAACAAACAAAAAAGAACCCAAGACCAGAACACTAGAGGACAAGTACCAAGTAAAACCCAACACTGACACCACCAAAACCAGATATACAAAATAAAACCGGAAACACCAAAGACTAGACTTAACACAAAACAGGAAATAAATTTACAGGCAACAGATTAACACACTTAAGACTAGCGTACACAAGACTATGAAACATTACAACACACAAGGGAAACAAACAGAAAACTGAGGAAAACATGAAAACTAAAACAAGACAAAATACAGAAACAAAACAAAACCATGACATTAACTTGAGCAGTAAAATAAAACCATTCAGAACCTCACAAAATCTTCGAGGTATGCAGGTGTCCATGCACGAGGTAAAAGGGGGGTTTATCAGGTGCTGGCGTGCCTAGAGGTGTTGCCCTGACACAAAGCGTGGTGGCCTTGCTCCCCTGAAAGCTCACAATACATTATCCTGCTTATTACACGACTACTTACTACTAATGTACTTACTTAAGAATCAATAATGTGAACACAAATATTCGATTTGAGATTAAAAAAGTGATTTAATTCTGCAGCTTGACCAATAGTCAGTTGGAATCTGCAGTTAAAGCTTCAACAGTGAGACTTTTTAAATGTATTGGTAAATGGACTTTAGCTTGTAGATCATTTTTCTGGTCTTCTGACTACTCAAAACACTTTTACACCTCAAGTCACACCTACTCATCTACACCCATTCACACACTGATGGCAGAGGATTCTATTTAAAGTGACCATCAAAAGTTACTAATATCAATCATACAAATTCATTAGCAGCTGCAGACGAAGCAGCAGGAACAACTTGAGGTTCAGAGTCTTGCTAAAGGACACATCACACATGTAGCTGCACATCAAACCCCCAACCTTCTGGTTGAGAGATGACCAACTAAGTGAACCACAGCTGCCCCACATTACTCACATTGATCTGCATGAATAAGTAAGGTTTGTTTTTCTTCCTCATGTCAGAGTCTGATGACATTTTCTTTTCCATTCAGCAGCATTTGAACACCACTTTGTCCAAAAACGTCCTGTTATGTGTTGACTTCATGTGACCAGGCCTTTTAGCTTAGGAGTGATTTAGAAACATTCTCAGCTCAACTCTGAGAGAAGGAGAGAGAGATACTTTTATTTTTGAGAGGAGGCGTGGTTGACCCCGTTGCGAGGTATAGTAAATTATTTCGTAAGCTGTGTTTGGTTAATCCCCCAAAATAGAAAACAAGTGCTCTCTTTGTGGAAAGACGGACAGTAAAATCCATTTGACCCAATCACAGAATGGAATCAGACGCTGTGTAATTATAGACAATATAAATATAACTGTGACACTAAAAAAATTTTTTTCTGGGCTACAACAAAATGCTTTAAATCACATGCTCACGAGTGACATTCGGAATAACTCTTATCTTCATCATCAAAACAGATGTTAAAACAGTAATTTTGTGACATTAAAGACACACCATTCAGACAATTTTCATATTTGGAAAAAGGATGTAAAAATGTTTATTTCTGTAGTAAAAACAGACTTTGTTGACATGGGTGCGTATGTGACTTCATGGGCTCCTGCAGCCAGCCTCAAGTGGAAATTCGAGGAACTGCAGGTTTTTGCAGTTCTGCATGAGGTTCGAATTCAACACTGAAGGTTGCCACTCATGTCCAGGAGGCCTTGTTCAAGCACAGCCAGGCTCTACAGTGGACCGAGCTCCACCAACCTTCAGCGAGGTGATCTGGCTCTACTACCTCCCAACGTCCCTGACACCCAGCCACTACCATCAGACTGTTGTCCCACCGCTGTCCTAATACATGCACGGCCCGCGCCGACCTCCACCTCAGCGACAAAGAATTGTGGACAACAGGAACACGAGGAATACAATGAGAGAATGCATTAAAGCCCAAAAATGTATCTAATTATCTTTATAATGAGATACCAAAAAATGTATGTACATACAGAATAACCCCAATCTTAAAGCATGTACAATTTTTACAAAAAAACGTAAACGCAAAATACCTAAGCATATTCAAAAAAACTAAACATATTCAAAAATAAAAAACTGAAGGTCAAGCTGAAGACAAACAATGAACTTCTACTGCCGAACACTGGAGTACACACACTCGTCTTTGGGTGTGTTTCTCTGTCTTCCTGATGTGTTGGGCAGATTAATGTTAAGAGGGGCATAGAAGAGTCCATCTGCATCTCTGTGACGCTGCAGAAATATGAACAATCTGTCACTGCGATGTCAACAGATGCAAGAAAAATGATTTTGAAAGGTAATTCAACATGCAAAAAAAAAAAAAAGTCACCTCATGGTTTCTGATTGAAGGAGAGGAAAATCTTTGCTGAGCCTCTGATTGTGAAACACAGAAAAACAGTCATAAAGAAAAAATATTTAGTGGACACAGAAAGATGTAAGCCATGTTAGCTACCTTACCTTGAGATAGGAGACGGTTTCTTTTGTTCATCTTGTACAGTAAGAAGGCCATGACGACTATCAGGACGGTCGCAAATATCAAAGCTCCACTCAAGAAATACACCAAGGCAGGAGAGTTCACCTCATCTGTCAGTAAATCAGACATAAATAGAGCTTTGAATTCTATATCAGTGTTCATGTTAGTTTGATTAGACAGTTATCATGAATCAAATGAGATAAAACAATCTGGTGGTTAGTTTGTGTCACATGTACAGAGTCTGTGTTCCTCTATAGGTGGACAGCCCGAGCTTGAGTCCGGCCTGTGGCTCCTTTAACTTCCTACTATATCAACTGTCCTATTGAATAAAGGCAAACAGCCCCCCTGATAAAACAAAAAAAAAAAAAAAAAACTGCATGAGAGCTTTAAATACAGTCATTAAACATTGTATTTCCTGGTCACTTTTAAATTCAACTTTTTTTAATAAACTTTGTACTGAACAGGATATACTTGTGTTTTCTCGAGTGTTTGTAGCATTTTATAATGTAGTTTATGAACATTGTGTTGTCAGTTGTGCTTTTTGTTGAGTGTGGTTTTATTGTACAGGGTGTCTTGCTTCACTTTTATTTCAGATGACTACAACTTACTAAATCTGGTGCAACTATCTTTTCTTTGTATAAATGTTTCATATTGTTGCACACTGTCCGCCTGATTGATAAAGCAAATGATGCATCAATTTATCACCCTTTTTACAGATAATACGACTTGTGATAAAGAGTAACATACCTTCAAAGTCCAGCTTGGTCCCTTTTCCAAACAGAATGTGTCCACATGAAGCGACAGCGCAGTAGTACGTCCCAATATGAGAAACATCCAGGTTCTTCATTGTTAAGTTATAGGCACAGGTGTGTGTTTGTGAGTTAGGTTTCCTCACACACTGATCATTCCTGCCTCCATGGGTGTAAATGAGTCCTGGATGAGATTCATCAAAGTCTCTGAACCAGTAAACACTGTGTTCTCCATCACAGGTCCCAGTGTGGACTGTACAGTTCAGAGTCACAGAGCCTCCTGGCTGGATGGTCTCAGATTCTGACTGATGGATCACAGCTGGGATGGTCGATCCTGGACCTTCTACACTGACAATCACACTTTCCAGAATTTCTAGTGAGCAGACACTACAACTTATGCAGTAATAGGTAGCTGAGTCTGACGTGTTCAAATCTGAGATGGTTAGGTGATTTATATCATTTTGAGCCTCCAGTGTGAAACGTGGATTGTTTATAAATTCATCATGAAAAGGATCGCCTACTTTGTATTTGTAGAATTCAGAAACAAGCCTTAGTTTCTCACCGATCGTTTTCTTGTACCAATAAACTCTTTGAACAAAAGAATCTTTGAAGAAACATGTTAAAGTCAAGCTCTCTCCAACTTCCCGTCTCTCGTGACGAACTGATGCAGACAACTTTGGAGAAACCGTCCATGCTGAAATGAAATGAGAAAAGTTGCCATTTTATAAAAATGTATTGAATTTCACATGAAACTCATGTCAGAAAAAAAAAGTCAAATGAAAATTCAACTCACCCATTTCCCCCAGGATCAAACATGTCAGGTAGACAACTGTTGGAGATGTCATCTTGATCAAACTGTCGTTCTGAATGAAAGAGTACTGGCAGCTTCTCCCCTCTTCACAGACCACGCTGCGTTTGATTGGCCGGAAAGAAACATCTTACGATAAAGGAAATATACTCACATGCTCACTGGTTGTGTTGTGTTTTCGCTCTCGCTCTCTTTTCTATGTGCAGCCAAATGCTGCCCCCTCACCCAGTGATGGCAGCTGACAGAGCTGACCTGTTTAAATGCCAAACAAGTGTGAGAGAGTATATACAAATACATAATTTATATGGCAACACAAAAGAGCGATACTATGAACTTAATTGAAAGGTACTATATTAGTAACATCAACAACTAATAGTGACATTATGTAAGACGGATGACAGTGGACAGAAGACACAGTTGACACTGTCCCCACTCCGTTTCTTCAACATTTCCTCAGATGTAACAGTGGTAGACTTGTTTACATTCAGTTTTAAGGTTTATTCAGAAATGAAACTTGTTGACAGCTTCTGTCAGAGACAGGTTTGTCATGTTGTAGTGGTCATGACACATCCTACACATGTGGATAACTGCAGATTTGGTTTATCAGCTTGTCACCTTTGTGGTCCCTGCTGCTGTGTTAAACCTGTCACATATCCTTGGCGTCGATCCTGTCTCTACTCCATCCATCCATCCATCCATTTTCTACCGCTTATCCGGGGTCGGGTCGAGGGGGCAGCAGTCTAAGCAGAGACACCCAGACTTCCCTCACCCCAGACACCTCCTCCAGCTCTTCCGGTGGGACCCCAAGGCGTTCCCAAGCCAGCCGAGAGACGTAGTCTCTCCAGCGTGTCCTGGGTCTACCCCGTGGCCTCCTCCCGGAGGGACATGCCCGGAACACCTCCCTAGGGAGGCGTCCAGGGGGCATCCGGACCAGATGCCCGAACCACCTCAACTGACTCCTCTCAATGTGAAGGAGTAACGGCTCTACTCCGAGCTCCTCCCTGGTGACCGAGCTCCTCACCCTATCTCTAAGGGTGCGCCCAGCCACCCTACGGAGGAAGCCCATTTCGGCCGCTTGTATCCGAGATCTCGTTCTTTCGGTCATGACCCAAAGCTCATGACCATAGGTGAGGGTAGGAACGAAGATCGATCGGTAAATCGAGAGCTTCGCCTTTCGGCTTAGCTCCTTCTTCACCACGACGGACCGATACAGCGACCGCATGACTGCAGACGCCGCACCGATCCGTCTGTCGATCTCGCGCTCCATCTTCCCCCCACTCGTGAACAAGACCCCGAGATACTTAAACTCCTCCACCTGGGGCAAGGACTCCCCACCGACCCGAAGAGGGCAAACCACCTTTTTCCGGTCGAGAACCATGGCCTCAGATTTAGAGGTGCTGATCCTTATTACATACTGTTCATGTGAATCTTTAAAATGGCTAGCATGTTGACTTCAGGTGCACAGGCCTGGTTCAAAAACAAGATGGCATAGGCAGCATCTGAAACTGGCAGCAATGCAATAGCGTGAGTGGAATGGGTCCTGCATGTGCTCTCTGTTGAACTGACAGGTTACATGCATGTGTCATGTCAATACGGATTATGGATGTACTAAACACAACGTGATTCACCTCTAAAACCTTGATCAGTTCATGAAAAAAAAACAATAAATGTTTTTCATCCTTTCAATTGAGGGTGCATCATTTTGCACCCTGAGCTTCTGTTTTTTATTTCTCTGTCCTGGTTTTAAGTTTTTACTTTACTTGTCCACCCCATCAACTTTTAATCCTCCCATTTTGCTCCACCCACAGTCTGTGATTAGAGCTACGTCGCTAACAACCATCTGCTTTTCTTATACCTTCTTCTACAATTCACGAAGCAGATGCTTTTTTAAAGCAAAAGTTATATTTAAATCAAATGTACCGCAATCACCGGTCACCCAGTTAGACGTCAGTATTTCAAATAGACAAAAGGAGAAAAATAAATGTACACTTTGTTGCCATCTTAGACATCAAAATCACAAATTAAACTTATTTAAGAAAAAAAAAATGTCCACCTTTAATGTCAAAATTCAGGAAACGCTTTCATAGTTGCCAGGGTAACAACTCAAATCCTTCGAAAAAGTTATGCAAAAATATCCTCAAAAAGGGAAAAAGCTATCCACTGCTGAGGCACTCACTGGTCCTGCAGCATAGATCCACTCCTTACCTTGAAATGCTGAATAGTCCCTCTCCCACAGTCTCCCACAGTCTCTCACGGTCCTCCGAAACAGATGCATTTTGGTCATGTGGAGAAGAAAACACTGCACAAAAAAAGACAAGCTCCTCCATTCTCCTCCAGGAATCTTTGAATCCAATTCTCCTCTGGCCTCTTTTCCAGTCCAACCAAAAAAACATTCTCACAAACATTTTCCCATCTTCCTTTGTTCTCCCCAGGCCACGCCCCCTACACACCTGTGTCTACCTGGCTGAGCAGGTCACATGACCGGGCTGAACGCAGAAAAACACATGACCACAGGGTAACACATAATATATACATACAGAGACATTACAAAGGGAATTAACCTCCTTAAAGATAGTGGCCATGTCACATGTTTCTGGACAGGAACTCATAAGACTTGATTAAAGACTGTGTCATTATTTATGATGATGTATCCAGAGATATAATTAATTAACCAATTGGAATAGAGTATTTAACACAGTGGTTTTTTATAATCCTAGCTTTCTTTCCAAATACTAACATCAATCAAAATTCTGTATAATGTTTCTTACTTTACAATCTTATCTTGCATGCTGTACTTTTGCAGATTCTGTGCATTATGGGATGGCTAAATTAGGGCCCTAAACAGAATCCCCCCCCCCCCATTACAAAATGACTGTATCATGAGGCAGGATCAACAAGTTGTGCAGATGAAGTAGTCAGAGTAGCATCTGAAGCTTAAGAGTTTTGCTTGAGGGCCTTGGTGAAATATGGGCACTGGCTAACAAACTTTAGCATTGACCCTGTTGTGACAAGACATGCATCATACAAGCAGATATGTTGTACTGAGGTTTCATATTGCTACACTGCTGTTTGCTGCTGCAATGCTTTAATTTTCTCCATTATGGGTCAAATAAAGGATTATCTTAATTAAATTCATTATCTAATTTTATCTGATCTTATATGACTGTTGTGAATTTAATTCACCAAGTGATGGTGAAATTTTACCCCCATAAAAATAACCTTAAACTTCTGTTGATAGCATGGATTGATGGGCTAAAAACCTGAGCCATCAAACGACCACCAGAGGCGAATGTACATGCAGTTAACAAGACATTTAATAAATGATCATCAGGGCCGCTGGAAAATGTAATCTCCAGTCCACATCTAGACAGAATGATCCTCTCTTCTGTCTCATTATATCAGAGGAGCAGCTGGGGAGTTTATAACACTAAGTTTCAACAACATACGTCCTCTTGCTTTGACTGTTTCTTTATGCTTGCTCCCAATTCATATTGCCGTTTGCACGCTGTCTCTCTATCTGCATCCAACTGTGCATTTGCAGAGAATGATATATAGCTTGATACTTTATTGATCCTGAGAGAAATTCAAGTCACTTGCGCAAAATGGGGCCTCCCATGGATCTGGGGCGGCACTGATTATGGCTAATGTGCAATATACTGTATGTTGTATTGGTTTGCATTGCTATGTGCCTTTCTGTCAATGATTGGATGTGTTTTTCTATTGTTTTGATCTATTGACGGTGGTGAATCAGAACTTTAGGCCAAGACAATCCTTTCCTCTGGGGACAATAAAGTGTGTCGTATAGTAATTTGGGCAATGCGAACATTCACTGCCACCTAAGTCCAGTCAGTGAGATGATTCACAGGAGGAGAAAGAAGACAACAGTATTGTGGCAGTGAGAAATTACCTGAACATAGTTGTGTTTTTTCACATCATTTTTTACACACAGCAGGATTTAGTTAAATGCATGGGTATAAGCCGGTTCCTCACTATCATTCGTAAATAGCTGAAGTCTAGAAAGCAGTATTTTACAATCACTCCTCTCTAAAACTCCATTGGAGACACAGAATCACTCTTGCTAACATTTTTCCATTTCTGACCTATTCACAGACTAAACTCGGCCCTTCAGGTCACCAAGTGGAGGTCTTTTAGCCTGACCTGAAGAGACATAATTTTGCACATGTTCATCTAGTCCAGCATTGTATGTTGACATTCAGTTAAACATGATTTACAAATGTAACTCTTCATTTCTCACATGTTGTACTAGTTGGGATGTTTAAGTTAAATCCTATATATATATATATATATATATATATAATACTTACTCTTACCTTTTATATTTTGTACATCTATCTTCCATCACAAAGCTCTGTATTTTTAAAGCCCAAACCAATTCATTCTTAGATCAGTCGTTCACGTAATTACTCTTCATGTGTTTGTGGGATCACTTGCATGCTAATTGACTTTTAATTGTTTTATTCCTATTTTTTTAACCTCTGTGTAAAGCATATTGGGCATACCTGTAATGGATAGTGTCTAATAAATAAAATGTATATTGCTATTATGAACTGCATTGCAAAGCCACATCTTCATATATAGGGTACAGAAGCATCATAAAGATAATTATGTAATGTACATATCTATACACAGCATTATGTTGTCCTGATTACCAAACACCCATCCTTTTAAGTTCAGTAGCATGATAGAACAAGTCACTCACAAATAACTGCATAAACAGACAACAAACAGACTTCAAATCTTTACATTTTTTAGACATTATTTTGAATATTTTTTCTTCCTTTGTGTATTTTTTTAAATGGGATTGGCTGAATTATAATTAGTACTGATGAGCTGATGAAAAAATGGTGTTATCAAAACCCAACTGCTGGATTAAATATGCACAAAAATATAGAAAATTCACAGTGATTTAGTTTTGATCAATTTTATTGAATGATTGAAGAAACAACTTATATACAAACAAATACGAATAATAGAGAAAACTGGAAATATTACACTCACAGTAATTATTTTCTAGATTGTATAAACCAGATTGTATAATCCGTCGTATAAACCAAACATGATTTATACGACGGAGGATGAGGGCCACGTGAAAAGAACATTTTGAGATAATAGTTGTACATGTCCGAGAATGAAGTCAGACATTTACAGGAATAATGTTATTTAAGTCTGAGCAGCAGCCGCCTGCTCTAAAATGAGAAACACGGAGCAACTTGTTATACTTCAGTAAAAGTTTCACAAAGAAGGAAATCGACTACTTCCTGTCTGTAAAAAACTCTTAAACATTTAAAATAGTTGTTTTGGGTATTTACTTATGCAGATATTATAAAACAAATACCTTTGGCACATCATCATCATCATCACATTGTCATAAAATATCAGGACCCTGAAAAGATACAGCAATAAAACTGCATCTTTTCTGAAGACAGAAGCGTGCGGACTTGCAAGAAATTCTGTCTGCAGAGGAAAAAGCCTTAAAGGGTCTTTTTCATGCGGATCGGTCGAGTAAATTTACAAGTTAAATCTTTTAATTTTTGTTTTGTTTACCCCTAAAGATTACCTTCAAACTCTATACACTATGTTTGACCTGCTTCATTTCAGAACAATCGATAACTGCTGTTCCTCTTGTTCATCATGCAGAGTGTGAAGGCCAGTAAAGCAGAGAGCATGGAAGTCAATGTCACAGCTCCCTTCCAGACGAAAGAAGAGTCTGCAGATACAGACAGAAGAAATGTGGATTTTGCACTTTTTCCCTGCTAAGTTTGTTGAGGCACAAACAAGTTCCTTTCACATGTTCACAAAAAAAAAAAAAAAAGTAAGAAATTTACCTCCAAAGTCCAGCTTGGTCCCGTTTCCAAACAGAATGCGTCCACATGAGGCGACAGCGCAGTAGTAAGTCCCAGCATGAGAGCGACTGACGCTCTTCAATGGCAAGTCGTAGACACAGGTGTTTGTTTCTGTGTTGGAGCTCCTCACACACTGATCATTCCTGCCTCCATGGGTGTAAAGGAATCCTGGATGAGATTCTTCAGAGTTTCTGAACCAGTAAACACTGTGTTCTCCATCACAGGTCCCAGTGTGGACTGTACAGTTCAGAGTCACAGAGCCTCCTGTCTGGATGGTCTCAGATTCTGACTGATGAACCACAGCTGGGATGTTCAATCCTGAACTTTTAACACTGACGAAAGTGCCATCAGCAAATTCATAAGTACTTGAAAAGCTAAATGCGCAGTAGTAAGTAGCTGTATCTGAAATTTGTAAATTGGTGATTTTCAGATTAACTCCACCATTAACGGCTTCCAGTGTTACGCGCAGGTTGTTCTTCCACTCGTCAAAAAATTCAGTGTTTTTATTGGGCAGATAGAAGTTAGATGTCAGCTTTGGTTTCTGTCCGAGAGGTTGCTTATACCAGAAAAAACGTTTTATCAATTTATCTCCAGAGAAACATTTCAAAGTGATGTTGTCTCCGACATGAGCTGATATAAATTCTCTCTCTTGATAAATAGTTGAAGATTGAACAGTCATCCGAGCTGAAGTGACAAGAAAGACAAAATGAAAATGCAATGACTAGAAATAGATTGTAAAAGTATCATGTAATGTTGTACTTTCTACAATATCAGAGAAGCACAATTAAAGGCTGTGACAGGTCGAGTGAGCCAACAAAAAAAAAAAAAAAAATCACCACTTTTGTCCAAGATGAAAAATAGAATATAAAAAAGTAACTTTGGAGATGTCATCGTGGCCAAATTGCAGTGCTGAATGAGAACAATCTTGATCTGTTCTTGACACCTCATAGAGTAGACTGCCTTTGATTGGTCAGCCTGTAGTGACGCCTCATGTCCTATTATGGAAACAAGTCGAGGCGTTCGCTGTCAGCAACAGCCACATCAAACTGATCTCAGATTCTCAGTTTGGTGTTAATTTTAAACACCTCCAACCGCTTTTTATTTGACCTAATTCTGTCTCCATTCTTTCTTTCTGTTGACATTTGATGTATTTAAACAAGATATGTATTTAAACATTTACAAGATATTTAGTGTGTTATTCTGCTACGCTGTGTGTAAATATATCTCACTGGTACAAGAGTCACCGGACGATATTGGTGGGAGGCATCTTTCATTGAGAAATGGGCTCCTACATTGCACAAGTCTCGGTCACAAATTGAGCAGCACCACCAGAGGTCCTTGTTTATGCCAATGTGTGAATTTATCAGGGGGATGATGCCATTTACGATGGACAGAGTTTCTCTCCTGTTGTAACCTGAAAGAAGAAGGCAGAGGGAACCCATTTGGAAAAAAAAACACACTAATGAGTGAAAGCATGGCAGTGCTTCTTTATTTGCTAATGGAATTACAGAGGAGGCCAAGAAGCGCTTTAATGTTCACAGTGAGTGTTAGGCCAAAATGTATGAGCTCATAGGAAACTTGGTCACACCACAGAAGCCGGGTGAACTGGTCCAGCTCGTGGGAGACCACCTCAAACCAAAGTGTTCAGAGATAGTCCAACAGTTTTAGTTTCACAACCATTTCAGGAAGACAGGTCAGTCTGTGGCAAATTCTACAGCTGAGCTACAGCTCTCTGAACACTGTGAAGTGGGGACCCCAATGGAAAAGCCTACAGTACTGTAACTGCACAACTATTTACAGTAACTTGTAGTGTATCTAGTTGCAGTTCAAATTGAATTATGCTGTTAAAATTAGGCCACAGGAAGCACTTTACATTAGATGAGGTTTGTTGGCATTGATATGGTGGGCGAGGTTTCATCAGCATAGAAGCATCTTCTCTATTTGTCTGTCTCTCTCTAAATAAATACATTGGATCATTTATTGGATTTTTTCAAATAACATTATTCCCTCTATCCGTTCCAACAATACTCACTACTCTACATTTTACTCTGTGGTTCAACAAGGTTAAGAGATGTAAAGTTACTGCTGTAATGTCTCGACTGTCTAAGGGAACCTTCTGTAGACAACATGAAAGTGACCCCCACCCTTCCCCCTCCCAACAAAGCAGGCAGCACCAGTCACATTCAGAGTTTGAGCAGCAGTTTCTTTTAATAAAGAGTTAGGCAGTGCTTAAAATATGAAGCAAAAGTTGTCTAATCAAATCTCCAATGTTCCACAACCAAAAACACAAGTTTAAACAATTGACACATAAACAGGCGGGGAAAAAAAAAAAAGACTCAAAAAGGCTTCTGATTCCAACACTGATCAAGTGTTCAATGATAATTATCAAAAGTTAGTTACAAACTCACACTCAATAAATCCATCAGAATCTTACTTTAGTTTCCAACAATCTAAAAACTCAGGTCTACATAACTTTCAATGGTCTAAAGATTGGAGATCTCAGAGCTAAATGCTGGTGTTGTTGAGCGTGTGAGATGAAGGAAGTAGAGGAAGCTGCATCAGCTAAGATTTATGGTGCGTGTCTTTTACTTCCCAAATTAGATCTCATACCTGACAATGACATCACACCTGACTTTACCATGTTCCACTTGTGAGTCTGCAACAAGACAGACAAGCAACATGGACGCCTCCTGGAGAACCTTTGATTTGTTCACTAATACCAGGCAATAACAACACACTACCTGATCGTTTAGTTTCAGACGCAACACCTGCACCAGCATCTGATTGACTGACACACTGACCACAGACACATTTTCCCAAATACACATCCAGAGGAAGAGACAGAGCTGCACACACTGTACCACAAAACAACAACAAAATATAAGGAACATATAATTTCATAGAAAATCAAAATCATTATAGTAATTCAGTTATCATTTATCAGATTAATAAGAGTAGTTCTGTTTTACTTCAGACATTTCATGTAAAATAAAGTGAAAGATCCTTGTTGTCTGAAAAGCCAAATTACACAGTAAATAGTTTATGTCCTACCACAGGTAGCCAAAGATGAAACGCCAAGATGTATTACTTTACTCTGGAGTAAACACATTCAGCTGGTGTGTCATCCAGATGTCTTCTTGATCTGCTGGCCTGGTTTAGCCTTACAGCAGCGTAATGAAGATTATCTTCATTCATGTGACCCTAAACACAGAAAAAAATGATAATAAGTAAACAGCACAAAGTAAAAGTTCAAATATTCAAAGTAATTCTTCTGAGCTAAAACCTTTGTTAAAAAGTGTATTACACCAATGAGTTGAGATCAGGCGGATACAAATAAAAAAATAAAAAAGCTACAGACACAGAAACAGCCTGTTCTGAGCAGGGCTGAAAAAGAGGGGTTTATAGACGTGATCAAATACAGGATCAGAGTGGATTTACAACAAGAAACTTCACACACATGCTTTGGGAGCTCTGAGACTTACTTTAACTTGTTAAAAGGGGTATAATATGTGACCTTAAAGTCTTGGAGCCAAAACAGCAGCCACCTGTTGTTTGGAATTTATTTGTAAAATGACCAAGAACTTGTGGTTGGATGACATAAGTGGTCGATCTGTGATGCAAGGGATTAGTGTGATCAAATTTTAACTCATGTTAAAAAAACAAAATAAAATGCTAGGTTTTTCACCCTGGGATGTTATTTGAGGAAATATTCAGGCCTAAAATAAAATGCTCAGTTATGTCTGAAGTAAGCTTTGGGACATTAATTTCTCGATAGCGGCCAAACAGTTTACTAGAAATATTGAGTTGCTGTAGACGGTCGGGTGAACAAAAAATTGCACAACTGAATGTCATCATCGTAAAAGTGACAAAAACTGTGAAGTCAAAGATAAAGTCTAACTTTTCATTAATACCAGTTGCCTGAAAATACAGAAGAAAGCATCTTTTGTTCCTATTATTTTTGACTTGATTGTGAGCATATAAACATCTTCTCCAAATGATAAATAACACCATTCCTTTTTGATTAAGACTAAAATCTGACAGTCATTGTGACAATTCAACGTTATTCTCGCCACTTTGACTTTATACTCAATATTGTGACTATCCAGGAGCAATAATGGCTCAAACCAAATCCCCCTCCTTTTTCTTCTATCAAAATATATGTAAATGTAATTTACAATAAATTTGGAGGAAATACCTGTGAAGTTGTAGCGGAAGAATCTGACGTTTCTGAAAAACAATAAAAAGCCATTTAAGTCCAATTTAAAAATTTTCTATGATCCAATGTTTAATAGATATATCACAGAAAAAAAAGTACTAATCACCTCCATGACAGCTGCTTTTCCTCCAAATATTGAACAGAATCACAGCGAGTGAAAAACTAAGGATGGTGGTGAATGTCAAAGCTCCACTCAAGAAATACACCAAGACATGGGAGTATGTCTCTTCTGCAAACAGACAAAAAACAGAGGACATTGCTGAGCAGCTTTTTAAAGTATTTGATTCATTATATTTAATTGTAATTATAACTATCAGAAAGCAATAGTTTCTGTAGGAGTTACTTACTTTCAACATTCAGCTTGGTCCCGTTTCCAAACAGAATGCGTCCACATGAGGCGACAGCGCAGTAGTAAGTCCCAGCATGAGAGCGACTGACGTTCTTCAATGGCAAGTCGTAGACACAGGTGTTTGTTTCTGTGTTGGAGCTCCTCACACACTGATCATTCCTGCCTCCATGGGTGTAAATGAGTCCTGGATGAGATTCTTCAGAGTTTCTGAACCAGTAAACACTGTGTTCTCCATCACAGGTCCCAGTGTGGACTGTACAGTTCAGAGTCACAGAGCCTCCTGTCTGGATGGTGTCAGATTCTGTCTGATGAACCACAGCTGGGATGTTCAATCCTGAACTTTTAACACTGACTAAAGTGCCATTAGCAAATTCATAAGTACTGGAAAAGCTAACAGCACAGTAGTAAGTAGCTGTATCTGAAATTTGTAAATAGGTGATATTCAGAATAACTCCACCATTAATGGCTTCCAGTGTAAAGCGTAGATTGTTCTTCCACTCATCAAAAAATTCATTGTTTTTATTGGGCAGATAGAAGGTAGATGTCAGCCTTGGTTTCTGTCCGAGAGGTTGCTTATACCAGAAAAAACGTTTTATCAAATCATTTCCAGAGAAACATTTCAAAGTGATGTTGTCTCCGACATGAGCTGATATAAATTCTCTCTCTTGATGAACAGATGAGGATTGAACGGTCATCTCAGCTGAAGTGACAAGAAAGACAAAATAAAAATGCAATGAATAGAAATAGATTGTAAAGGTCTCATGTAATGTTGTACTATCTACAATATCAGAGAAGCACAATTAAAGGCTGTGACAGGTCGAGTTATAGCCAACCTCAAAAAAAAAAAAAAAAAACTCACCACTTTTGTGCAAGATGAAAAATAGAAAATAAAAAAGTAACTTTGGAGATGTCATCGTGGCCAAATTGCAGTGCTGAATGAGAACAATCTTGATCTGTCCTTGACACCTCATAGAGTAGACTGCCTTTGATTGGTCAGCCTGTAGTGACACTTCATGTCCTATTATGGAAACAAGTCGAGGCGTTCGCTGTCAGCAACAGCCACATCAAAATGATCTCAGATTCTCAGTTTGGTGTTAATTTTAAACACCTCCAACCGCTTTTTATTTGACCTTGTTCTTTCTCCATTCTTTCTTTCTGCTGACCTTTGATGTATTTAAACATGATAATAGTTAGGTGTTCATCAAAGGACGGGTTGTTTCATAGCTGTACCTTTTTTAATTTACAAGATAAATTTTGTGTTATTCTGCTACGCTGTGTGTCAATATATCTCACTGATACAAGAGTCACTAGACGATATTGGTAGGAGAGGTCCAGGTCACAAACTGAGCAGCACCACCAGAGGTCTTTGTTTACGTCATTGTGTGAATTTATCAGGGGGATGATGCCATTTACGATGGGCAGAGTTTCTCTCCTGTTGTAACGTGAGCATTATAAAATAATGCTTAACCTAAGTAGGTCAATCTCAGGATAGCCGACTCCCACTATGCCGTTGTTCAAGTTATTATTTTTGTTGGGGTGTATGTTTTCCTATTTGCTGGTATGTGCTTTTCCCTTAATTGCAGCACAGTGCCGTCTCGGCCACCTTCTGGAAACAAAATCCTGTCGTCCTAGCTAAAGAATAAATACTGTCCCTCGACATAAAGTTAGTATACTGGTTAATTTTACAGTACAAGCTACCACCAATGTTTGACAATGAGGTGAACTGGTTTCGTAGGTCCTGGTGACCCTTTTTGTTTTGTTTTTAGGTGGAGTAATATTTAGGGCCTGCTTTACTAAAGGTTTGTCTTAAAACGTGTGCAAACTTGATACCACCAGCAAAAAAAGTGCTATGTTATCTACTAAAGGCACACTTGGAGGATTGTGTCTGTCATATGAGCAAAAGAATACGCATTTTCCATTTAAGTACATAATAACACAATATGCAATATGGAGCGTTTTTGCGTTGTGCAAAATACTGGGAGGAGGAGGTGGACGACGAGGAAATAAGCAGGGATGTTGGCTGCAAAGCAGCTGCACAGGGAAGAGGAGCCTCGCCATGAGATGGCTACTTTTAAGACCATCTGGTAAATTCTATTTGATGAACTGTTTCAGCTCAGGCGGATCAACCAATCCAAAGCCTTCTATGAAAGTCCAATGGTAGAAGTTTCACAGCCATTTCAGAAAGCCAGGCCCAACTGTCTCAAACTTTATAGCTGAGTTTCGGCAGCTTTCTGAACACTGAAGTCAGGACCCCATTGGTAAAGCATCCATTTATCAATCAATTTTCTTCTGCTTATCTAAGGTTGGGTCGTGGTGGAAGCAGGCACAGTAAGTCAACCCAAACTTCCCTCTCCCCAGCAATGTTTTCCAGCTCTTCTTGAGGCTTTCCAGGCTTGACAGGATCTATAATACCTCCAGCAAGCTCTGGATCTACCCTTGGGTCTGTCCCGAGTTGGGTTTGTCCAGAAGACCTCCCAAGCCAGGCGTCCAGGAAGCATCCCAATCAGATGCCCAAACAACCTCAACTGGCTCCTTTTGATGCTAAGGAGCAGCAGCTCTACTCACGGCTTGCCCCAGATGTCTGAGCTCCTTACCCTACCTCTAAAGCTGAACCCAGCCACCCTCTGGAGGAAACTAAATTTGGTTGCTTATATACCCGATCTAATTATTTCAGTTTCCACACATAGTTTATGACCAAATGTGATGGTTGGGATAAAGATCGACCAGAAAGTTGAGAGCTCTGCCTTCAGGCTTAGCTTCCTCCTCCAGCACAAAGTCTGCAAAACTACTGACACTGAGCCAATCTGTCTGTCAATCTTACAGTCCATCCTACTCTCACTCGTGAACAAGACCCTGAGATAATTAAAGTTTTTCACTTGGGGCAGCGACTCAGTCTGCACCTAGAGTGACCATAACACTGTTGCTGGCAAGAACCAGGGCCTCAGACTTGGAGTTGCTAACCCTCATTTCAGCCACTATGCATTCATTTGCCCAATGCCTGCTCGAGGCCCCAGCATGTGGAAGCCAACAAAACCACAACATCAGAAAAAAGTAGAGATGAGATTTTGATGCCTCCAAATTGGAATACCTCCTCCACCCAGCTGCTCCTTGAGATCCTGTCCAGAAAAAAAATACACAAAAGAACCAGCAACTAGGGGCAACCGTAGCATAGGCCAACACATCGGGATTGTGTCTGACTTTGCAAAGGAATGCGGACTAAGCTCCCACATTGGTCATACAGGGACAGGATGGTTTGTTGCAACAGTCCCAGGAGCCCACATTCCCGTAGTACCAGACAAAAGATCTCACTGGGGACAAAGTCATAAGCCTTTTTAAAGTCCATAAAAAATGTATAGGACAGGATGAGCAAAATCCCATGATTCCCCTTGAATCCCTGTATGGGTAAAAGGCTGGTCCACTTTCCAACGACCATGGCAGAATGTATCTGAAGTTCAACAATTGGTCGGAGCCTCCTTACCAGCATCCTAGAGTAATTTTTCTAGCCGGCTGAGAAGTTTGATACCCTGATAATTGGAGCACAGCCTCCAGTCTGCCCTTTTGAAACCTCACTGATCTGCCACTCAACAGGCGCTGTCCCAGATTTCCATGCAACATTGTAGGACTATCAGCCAAGACAGCCCAACAATGTCCCGAGCCGTTTGCATCTCGGGGTGAATCTCATCCTGGCGCATTGTGAGTGAGGAGCTTTCTAACTGTGTCAGTGACCTCTACGAAGGTCAGTGGCTAGGCTCTGCCTCTTCAGCAGACATGTTGTCTGGGTTTAGGAGTTCCTCAAAATATTCCATACACTGCCCAACAATGTCCCCAGTCCAATGGGAAAGCATACAGTAGTGTAACTGCATAACTATTTGCATTCACTAGGACTGAATCTAGTTACTTTTTAATTTAGGCTACAGGAATTTAAAACGCACTGATTACTTCATTTAAGATTATGGTTTATTGACATTTGTAGGGTGATATTTTGTCAGTTAGTGCAGCAGCATCTTCTGTTTTCATCTGTCTGTCTGTAAATGAATAAATTTGAGCATTTCTTGGAACGCAATATGAATTAATTAAGATAAAAGTGATGAAAGGGTATGGATTTACATTTTTTTTACTTCTACCAACTCCTTTTCGGACACAGTCACTTTTTGTTGTTTCTTATTATGTTATCAAAATGTTTAGTGTTATTACCTTCATCCTTTCAAACCAGACTTGCTATACTGCAATGTTACTGAACTGAGGTAAGACCAAGTGGGAACCAAGCACATGTGTATTGTGATATGAATGTATGTGTTTTAATGTATTGTGCACATACTCTGAGTTGACTCGGTTGCTCGGCGACTGCAGATGGAAATTAGTAAACTGCTCTAATCTGGCATGAAGCATCTTTTCTCAATGAAATTAATGTTATTTTTAAATGCTCCCTGACAACTAAACTAATAAACTGGACTATATGAACGAAACCTCTGGTCTTGAAAAATTAAGCCAAAACGGAAGTGTAAATTCCTGCAGTTTGTTGACTGTCCACTTGAGGCTGGTTCCAGGAACACGAGACGTCACATACACATGACTGGCAAACAGCCATTTTTCAGCATAAAAGTTTACAGTCTGGGACTAAAGATTTAAATAGGTCTCATTAGTTGTTATCACGGACACACTGTACAGGTGGTGATTTTTTTAAACAGCTTCGTTTTCACCATTCTTCACCATTCTCACCTGTGCACCGATGTGAGTGGCAGCACATTCAGTAGCTCCATTTCCTGAATTTCCCTCGGGATCAATAAAGTATCTATCTATCTATCTATCTATCTATCTATCTTTTGATTTTGAAAATAATCCAGGTTATCCATAGCTAGTAGTGCAGCTGACATGATGTATATGTGAGCAAGAGACTTAAGACCTGGCTCTAAACATGTTGTTAGGTTGACTGAAAGTTAGGCTGAGACAGGATGTTCTGCATGGCGACTGTCGATGAGTCTCCAGAACTCCTGCAGGAACAGATGGCTGACAACAATCAGGCTTCGTCCATTAGATTCACAGTCTAAGGGTACGACAAGGCTCAAAGATGTAAAAATACTGCTGTAATGTCCCCACTGAACAAGTGGAATTATAGACACAACTTAATACGTAACCCCAACTCTTCCCACTGCCAAGAAATCAGGCATCATCAGTCAAATTCAGAGTTCATGCAGCAGTTTATTTTAACAAAGCGTTGGGCATTGCCCGAAAAATGAAGCAAAAGTCATCTAATAAAATCCCCAATGTTCCACAACCAAAAACACAAAGTTAAACATTTGACACATAGACAGGAGGGGAAAAAAGGACAATCAGAAAAGGTTACTCATTTTTACACTGCTGATAATGTGTTCAGTGATGTATTTATTATTAAAAGTTATTTACAAACCAATACTCAATAAATCCATCAGATTGTTGCTATAGTTTCAAACACAAACTATCTTAAAACTCAGACCTACATAATTTATAGAGCTAAATGCTGGTATTGTTGAGCGTGTGAGGTGAAGGAAAGGGAGCAGGCTGCAGCAGCTTAGGATTTATGGTGCATTACTTTTACTTCAAGATCGTATCTGAGAGCTGGGAATGAAATCACACCCGTGTTACATCTGCTCCAGTTGCCAGTCAGCAATAAGTCAGACAAGAAAGATGGACGCCTTCTGGAGAACCATTGATTTGTTAGCTAATACCAGGCAATAACAACACACTACGTGATCATTTAGTAACATGACAACATGTCCACAGATAACTAACACAATACTATCGCTGTGATTAATTTCATTACACAAAAAGATGACTAAGCTGCTAATGAACACAATATCTACAGCTTAAACGTTACTGTTGATGCACTTAGCAGCCATTTTGGATTTTAACCCACACTCATGAAGTTCCTCTGAATTTTTAAGTCAGAATTCCGACTTCACGGAGCGTTTCTGATGATGTATCAGACTGGATTTTCATTTCGGAATTTCTGACTCCTAAGATCTAATGTAATGCATCATCAAAAGCTTTGATGTCAGGCTTGATCCATTTAGGAGGAAGCAATTCTACTTGAATTGACCCATCAGACTCAGCACCTGCACCAGCATTTCACTGACTGACACAGTCACCACAGACACATTTAACCAAATACACATCCACACCGCAGGCGAGAAGACAGAGCTGCACATAATGTAACACATACAAAAAAACAAACAACAAATAAGTAACATAATTACAGAGAAACTGAAAGTCATTGTCCTAAATGAGTTTATTTTTTTCATTTTCAGATTTGTATTATAGTATTTCTGTTTTACTTGGAATTGAGCTTGTACAGTGCTTTTCTAGTCTTCTGACTTTGGCTTTTACACTGCATGTCACACCTACCCATTCACACACTGATGGCAGTGGTTGCTGTGTAAATTTGACCATCAGAAGTAACTAATTCCATAAGTGTCTTGCCAAGGACACATTGGACATGTTGCTTGCAGAAGCAGGGGACCCTAAACCTTCTGTTTGAGAGACGACGACTCTACCAACAGAGCCGCAGCCGACCCTACTTCAGACATTCCAGGTAAAACAATGTAAAAGGTCCCTGTTGTCTGAGAATCCAAATTACACAGTAAACAGTTTATGTCCTGGCACAGATTACCAAAGATGAAACCTCAAGATTACTTCTTTACTCCAGAGTACACACATTCAGTCATTGTGTCGTCCACATGTCTTCTTGATCTGCTGGCCTGGTTCACCCTTAAAGCAGCGTAATGAAGATTATCTTCATTCATGTGACCCTAAACACAGAAAAAAATGATAATAAGTAAACAGCAAAAACTTAAAGTACAAATATTCAAAGTAATTCTTCTGAGCTTAAGCGCAACAACAACAACAATACAAATCATAAACTGTATTTCTTAAAGAAAATGTTTAAACCCATGTTAAAAAGTGCATTACACCAATGAGTTGAGATAGGGCGGATACAAATAAAAAATAAAAATCCAAAATAGAAGTAATAATGAAATAACAAAAAATATAAAATGACATTAGATTGGGAGATTTACTTTGAGTGATCCAATACCCCCAATTAAGAATAACAGCTGATCTAATCTTCAGAAAATAGGTGCTCAAACAGGCTGTTTGGAGACTTTCCCTTCATGACATCACAAATGGCAGTAACTCCTCCCCCAGGTGGGTGACACTTCCACAGCGAGGTGTTTGTTCTGCCCTCTGAGTCTGCCTTCTCACTGTAAATAATAGGACATGGTGCAAAAAAGCCGAAGCTACCCAAGCCTGTTCTGAGCAGGGCTGACATAGAGGGGTTTATCAATCAAATGCAGGATCAGAGTGTATTTACAACAAGAAACTTCACAGACATGTTTTAGGAGCTCCGAGACTTATTTGAACTTTTAGAAAAGGAGTGTAATATGTGACCCTGAAGTCTTGGCGCCAAAACAGCTGCCACCTTTTGTTTGTATTTTTTTTGCAAAATGAAGGAGATTGTGGCTGGATGACATAAGCGGTCCCTATGTGATGCAAGGGATTAGTGTGATTGAATTTTAACTCAGGCTTAAATAACATGCAGAGATCAAAATCCTGGGTTGAACACACTGGGATGTTATTTGAGGAAATATTCAGGCCTAAAATAAAATGCTCAGTTATGTCTGAAGTAAGCTTTGGGACAATAATTTCTCGATAGCGGCCAAACAGTTTTCTAGAGATATTGAGTTGCTGGAGACGGTCGAGTTAACATAGACAACTGATCAGTGTAAAAGGACAACTGAAGACTAACTCAAGAATAAAGAATCTTTTCATAAATACTAGTTGCACGAAAATGCAGAAGAGACAGATTATTTTATTTGTTTTGCTCTATTTTTGAATATTTTGTTGATATTATCTATATTCTTAATTCTTTACATTTCAACTTTTCTCCAAATGATAAATGATACCCTTCCTCAGGAAGTAAGACTTGCTGTTCAAAATTCAAGTTATTGGTAATTTACTGGTAATTTGTACTTTATACTCCACTGTTGACGATTCGGGAGCACAGATGGACTAAATACAAAACCAAATTGCCCTCCTTTCTTTGAATGATCAGAAATTTGGTGGAAATACCTGTGAAGTCGTCACGGAAGAATCTGACGTTTCTGTAAAACAAAAACGAGCCATTTCATTACAATTCTAAAACTTACGATGATCCACTGTTTTATAGATATGCATAGAAACTAAAAAGTACTAATTACCTCTGGGGTGACAGCAGATTTTTCTCCAAATATTGAACAGTCTCACAGCGAGTGAAAAACTAAGGATGGTGGTGAATGTCAAAGCTCCACTCAAGAAATACACCAAGACATGGGAGTATTTCTCTTCTGCAAAGAGACAGACAACAGAGGTCATTGCTGAGCAGCTTCTTTTTCTTTTTTTTTTTTTTAAGTTTTCACTTGATTAGATGTAATTATAAGTATCAGAAAGCAATAGTTTCTGTAGGAGTTACTTACTTTCAACATTCAGCTTGGTCCCGTTTCCAAACAGAATGCGTCCACATGAGGCGACAGCGCAGTAGTAAGTCCCAGCATGAGAGCGGCTGACGCTCTTTAATGGCAAGTCGTAGACACAGGTGTGTGTTTGTGAGTTGGAGCTCCTCACACACTGATCATTCCTGCCTCCATGGGTGTAAATGAGTCCTGGATGAGATTCTTCAGAGTCTCTGAACCAGTAAACACTGTGTTCTCCATCACAGGTCCCAGTGTGGACTGTACAGTTCAGAGTCACAGAGCCTCCTGTCTGGATGGTCTGAGAGTCTGACTGATGGACAGCGGGGATGTTCAAACCTGAACTTTTAACACTGACGAAAGTACCCTTCACAAATTCAAAAGTTATTGAAAAGCTAACGGCACAGTAGTAAGTAGCTGCATCTGAAATTTGTAAATGTGTGATATTCAGAGAAACTCCACCATTTACAGCTTCCAGTGTAAAGCGTAGATTGTTCTTCCACTCATGATTAAATGCTGTCTTTATATTGGTCCCAAAGAAGGTTGACATCAGCCTTGGTTTCTGTCCGAGAGGTTGCTTATACCAGAAAAAACGTTGTACCGTTTTGTCTTCATGGAGACATTTCAATGTGATGTTGTCTCCGACATGAGCTGATATAAATTCTCTCTCTTGATGAACAGATGAGGATTGATCGGTCATCTGAGCTGAAGTGACAAGAAAGACAAAATAAATGTTAAATAGATTGTTAAAGTCTAATGTACTTTTTTACTATCAGAGGAACACATTCAGAGGCTTTAACAGGTAGAATGACCTGAACCTAAAAGAAAAGAAAAATCAACTCACCACTTTTGTCCAAGAGGAGTAATGTAAAATAGAAAAGTAACTTTGGAGATGTCATCCTGAGGAAATTGCAGTGCTGAATGAGAAGAATCTTGTTCCGTTCTCGTCACCTCATAGAGTAGACTGCCTTTGATTGGTCAACCTGTAGTGACACTTCATGTCCTATTATGGAAACAAGCCACGACATTCACTGTCAGCAACAGCCACATCAAACTGATCTCAGTTGAAAACAGTTTTGTGTTCTTTTTAAACACCTGCAGACCTAATTCTGTCTCCATTCTTTCTGTTGACATCTGATGTATTTAAACTTTGTGATGATGTCGGCTCCAATTATAAGTTTCAAGATAATTTGTTTTATTCTGCTGTGCTGTGTGTCATTATATCTCAGTGATGCAAGTGTCACTAGACAGAGTAGGAGACATCTCTCATCGAGAAATGGACTCCTACATGGCACAAGTCTTGGTTTCAAATTGAGGAGCGCAACAAGAGTTCCTTGTTTATGCCAATGTGTGAATTTAGCAGAATAATGCCATTCACAATGGGTAAAGTTTCCTTTAAAATAAATTCTGCTCACTTCATACAATGTGTTTTCTAGTGTTGCATTGATTCAGTGGAATAGTAACCCAGTAGAAAATTGCTCTCTGTTGTGTCATTTCAGTCAACGATATTGTTTATTTGCTTCGTAATCTGTCAATCAGGGTCGTGTCCTTTAGGTTTTGCTCCATATGGCTTGGTTGATGAATGCTTACTACTGATTGGCCATGGGAGGTTATGTTCAACCCCTTCCCGGGAGATGTCAGAGAGTGCAGGGTAAATTTCTTTCAGGTATGGCTGAAGTAGAAAAAACAACAACCTGTAGTAGCGCTATGAATACAGGAGATCGCAGTAATGCAACTCTTTGGATGCCAACCGCCTTTAAACACACAGTATATAAGATCTGCTGCGAGGGGGCTTTCAATCAAAACATAACAAAAGATGATGTTGAGGCAGGCAGGGAATCGTGGGAGTGATTCTTTCAGCAACTCCCCCCAAACCTCTATTTGAAAATCTAGCTTTTAATTGACAACAAGTTCTGAACAGGCCTGTAGTTTAACAATACCTAGAATGTATTAGGAATTTAGCAGCAGTGCTAACATTTAGCCTCATATATTGTCCATGAAGGGATAAACTTTGGGGCTGTTTCTTTTGTGATAACCTATGTGAAGACCTTTAAAATAATTATGCAGTTTCACAACAGACAATGTAACAACAGCTACCATGTAAGCCAGCAGAATTGCTCATGTTTAGTCTGAACAATATTCTGTGTTTACTTGATGCTAAATCCGGACCTACAAGTGTATGGCCTGGAGGCAGGGCACTGAGCCAGGACAGTCCAGACATGGAGAGTAGATTAGGGGGGCGGCCATGAAGAAGACCAGGAAGAGGCCAGTCCTTTTAGAAACAAGAGTGGGCAGAGTCAACAAGATCTCTGGCGCAGAAGTCAGAAAATGGCACTGGCTTTGTCAGCCCTTGGTCTTTTAGTGGAAAAGAAGAGGCGGAGGTGACAAGAAACGAGAAACCGCACTAATGGGTGAAAGCATGGATACTTCAGCAAGATGCTCAAGGGGCTTTCTCAAACCTGATTCAACAAGTTGAATTGACCAAAAAAAGGCAGACGGGGACTGACGGGTTGCGACACATGGTAAATACTAGGGCTGCTCACCAACTTTATATACAAGCGATAATAAAGATAAACAGCAGTAAAGGCATATACTGCTACAAGCATGTACTTTGAATGAAACATAAATGGCCACGGTGGTATATAAAGTAGCATTTAAATAAAGTTTATTTAGCGAAACAATGTTTTCATTACACAAAAAAACATGTCTGAAACTCAAACTTTGTCCGTCCAGAGTAGACGACAACAGGCCTCCAAAACTGGTTTTGCGAGCCCATACAGTCCCAATGTATGCCGAACAGAGCCTTCAGTCTCTGTTGCATCGCAGGTCACCCATGAGATGAACTCAAGACAAGACAGATCAATCATGTGTTTCAATGGATCAGATCAAGATATATATATATATATATATATATAAACATTACTGACACAATCGCAAATATAATATATACAAACATTTCAGAAAATATATTTAACAAAATGTCCATCTCAGTGCAGGTCAAAATTAATATCATATAATTAACTTAAGACATCAGACTCTCCCATTTATGTGTTTTTTTTTTACCTTTCATAATCTTTTTTTGGGATCATTTTATTAGATCACGTCAGGAAATTGGGAAATTCTAAACAAATGCATTTGCTCTCCTTTGTTTTTTTGTTTTTTTTCAAAGGTAGTAGTGCCCAGACAAGCCTATTGTTTTTAGTGTTTGGATATAACACAGCGCTGGTTTACAGTCTGTGTGCAGAAGCTCACAGAATACAGCAAGCGTTGGGGTGACATTTCTATCGTTAAGTGCTGATTGATGATAAATGCAGACACTAAGAGTCAAAGGCATGTGACTCGAGTCCACATCTCTACTTAACACAAATGATACAACGATAATTAACACAAGTGTCTCTCTGTTTGAGCATTTTGTAATAAGGCCATTCATGTTTTCTCTCACAGAATTAAATTAAACTGCAGAACTCTGAAGTTACACCCTAATGAAACTAAGCTTGTAAAGGCAAGTCTCAATGGTATGGACAAAAAGTCAGCCATTGGGGCTATGTGGACAATATTTATTATATACTGTAAGTATCCATGGAAAAAGTAACGTGTGAAAATAGAATTACTGCATCTCAAGTCAAGTGAAATTCAGTTAAATAGCACATTTCAGCAAGAAGGCAAAAAATAACAAGTGTTTCACACGAGACATGAAAAGACTTGTGACTAAGCCATCAACCATCACAATAAAATTATACATGAAGATATGTTAAAAAAATAAGATCCTAAAGAAATAAAGAAACTTGACATCCAGCAACAATAATAGAGTACAAAATAAATAAAGATCTTCATTTGAAAAGTAATGATGTGATCTGCGTGCCTTTCAATGCTTGTGCACTCTGAAGGAGCCTCATCACCGTCAGGATGATGAGGTCATGATGAGGTCATGACGGACGGATGTCATCCTGACAGACACACCTACTTTATCTTGCCCAATCAAAATGGGTTCAATGTTTACCAATCCAATTCTCAAGTATTTAGGCTCACAGTCTGCGCTGTCTGTGTCGGGCACAGCCCTGAAGTTAGTTTAAGACATCGGCCCCTCCCCTCTCCACTTCTCTCCTTTCCTTTTGTTTCCCCTTCTCTCTCTCTTAAAAACAAATAACAAACTTTTAAAAAGTTTCAGGAAAAAAAAGTTGGAGCCCGCTTCTCTCTTTAGAGCAGGGGTGTCCAAAGTGCGGCCCGGAGGCCATTTGTGGTCCTTGAGTGGATTGTTTGTGGCCCTTGACTTCGTTCGAAGAATCAGAAGATTTTGACCCCAGGCCTCATCAGATGGCATATTTCGTTCTTTTTCTTTTTCATGTCAGCGAGGGAGACCTATAAAAGCCTGACTATTCTTTCCAAAAAAATTAGAACACAACAGTTTCCCACTGCAATTAATTATTGTGTATTTACATTATTTTTTGAAGTGGTCAAAATACAAAAAGCTCCTTCCAATATTTAAAAAAAACCAAACAAACAAAAAACCCTGTGGCCCGTGAGCGATTCTAACATGACAATTTTGGCCCGCAAGAAAAAAAGTTTGGACACCACTGCAATAGAGGCTTGTTAGATGCATATAGGGGAAATCATTTTCAAGCTTTTGTCTTTATTGTGAATGTAGAAGTAGTAAGATAGCAGGTTTGATCAACAAATTGTTGAGATTCAGGTCATGAGGTTAAAAACTGAGATAGGAGCAACCTCGGACACCATCAAAACACAAAAGAAGAGATGCTAATAGGATTACCACCATGTCTTAAAGGCTCATTTATAGTATTGTTATGGTACCCATCACTTTTGTTACAGAGAAATGTTAAACATACATGTCTACTGTTTTATACCTGAGTACACACACTCATCTTCTGTGTTTCGTGGTCTTCTGGGTCGGTTGACCCTGTGTGCCCTTAAAGCTGCGTAATGGATGTTTTCCTCATTGTGGTCACCCTGTTAATAAGACATGAGTATTAGTAAATATCAGAAAATCACCATATACCATCTCAGAGTAAAGCTGAGTACTGAAAAAAGAACCGTATGAAAAACACTATTATTCATTTATTTTTCTTTTAAAAGAAGGGACGCATCCGACCAATAAACAGGTGACTGAATTTCTCTCAGAGTCTTTCGTACTAAATGCAGTGAGAAACTAAAGGTTAGTCATGGACATGTGCCAACATAACTATGAGTGGAGACAACATCACCCATGTGCCCATATGTGATTGAACATGTGTCCCAGTTCAGTGTGTATAACAAGCATACGTTGCGACGTGCAGAACGTTGGGATACATGGACTGGACAAAACACTGTCCATCATGGACGACACCCACCACCCTCTGCACAGCACCTTCACCAGGCAGAGGAGCATGCTCAGTGTCAGACTGCCGTCACAGTCGTGCTCCACGGACAGGCTCAAGAACTCTTTTGTCCCCGTGGACATAATACTGTACAACACTTCACTGTGACAGCAGGGGAAAAGCACACAGGGACTCCTGGACTGATCTTTTTTCCCTCACTTCTAATATGCACTTTGGTCCTGAGAGTCAGCGTCCAGTTGGACACTTTAATGCCGATCTGACAATCACTTTACTTCTGCATCTTTAATGTTTGGACATTTTAATGACAATAACTTTAATTTGCATCCTTAATGTCTGTATTCACTGTCTAATGTCTGTTGTTAATATATGTTTAAAAAAACACACTTTCAGACGGTCAACACTCGGGTATGCACAGATAACATCACTGTTCTGAGTTTCCTTAGCTGTTTGGACTTCTCTTTTTAAATTGCACATATCTTTCTTTTCCTGCAGAGTTCATTTACATTTCTTTTTATAAGTATAAGTCTATTTTTAATAGAGCAAATTTGATTTTAAATGTTTTATTTTTATTTGTATAGGGGCCCTTGTAAATTTTGTTTTGGGTTATTATATATGTAAGGGAGGTGGATAGCAGTTTATTCTTGTGTCCTGCATGTCTTGTATATTGCCTGGATGCATTGCATTTCCCTCAGGATCAATAAAGTATCTATCTATCTATCTATCTATCTATCTATCTATCTATCTATCTATCTATCTATCTATCTATGGCAACAGGGTCCCGACTTTTTTCCCACCCAAAGATTGATTTTAGTTTTTTTGTATTTGTTTAAACAGTAAAGTGGGTATAGCAGCACATCGGTATAGAGATTAGGGAATGACTTGAGGGGCTGCCTCATCGGAGGTTTAAAGCCTCTGTACATGTGATGCAACCTCACAGCTCAGCCATCAGCGCCCCAGCAACACTTCTTTACAGTTTTACTCCCTCATTAGATCATAACCATACATTTAAAGAAAGTGGTCTACAGTTGAGAGAATACACTTTGTTAGCTGCAATTGTAGCTTGTTTCAAAGAATCTTTCATTAAGATTCAAGATTTTTATCACATGCTCATACAGATGGTTAAATGTAAGGACTGTTCTGCAGGCCATACAACTGGTGGAAAGGCTTGGCAAATGGTTTGAGTGCTGAGGGCCCGTACTTCCTTACTTCAATATAACAGAAGGACGAGAGGTCAACTAGCAGGATTACAAACGCCACATGGTGACAACTGATGGTAGAAAGAACTTCTCAGCTGCACGGAAACAAGTGGTGGACTTTGCCGTGCGCCTGGAAACCTTTTTTTCTCTCTGGGAGAGCTCGCAAAACATCCCAGATTTATGAAACTAGTTTTTAAACTGTTTAATTTGGGAGAAAAGTGAATTGAATCATAAAGTACCTGTTCATTTGTTGTGGAGGGAGCCGAAATTCTTGCACCAGATTCTAGAAAATGATGAAAAAGATCCTTTACTATTAAACTGTATCATGTGATCAACACTGTTAAGAAAGGAAAGCGGTGAACGTACCTTTGCATTTGCAGCTCTTTCTCTTGTAGATTACATAGGTGAAGACCGCCAAGCAAGGTGACGGTAAAAGTCAAAGCTCCACTCAAGATATACACCAGGTCAAGGGTGTTCTCATCTGTAGAGAGACATGAGTGTTTTAATGTGCAGACTTGTACTTTAACATAAAAAAGACAATCCCTGCTAAAATACTAACGCACATCTGAACTTCAGCTGGGTCCCGTTTCCAAACAGAATGTGTCCACATGAAGCGACAGCGCAGTAGTACGTCCCAGTATGAGAAACATTCAGGTTCTTCATTGGTAAGTTGTATTCACAGGTTTGTTGGTTGGGTTTCCTCGGACACAAATTATTGCTGCCTCCATGAGTGTAAATAAATCACAGAGTCACAGAGCCTCCTGGCTTGGTGATCGCAGATGCTGACTGATTGATCAACAGCTGAAAGTTCAAACCTGAGCCTTTTACTCTTAGAGTAATGCTTTCCATGAATTCAAACACGGACCTAATGTTACGTGCACAGTAATAAGTAGCCGTGTCTGTGATGCGCACATCTGTGATCTTTAGATGATTATGACCAACTTTATTATCAAGTGTGAAGCGTGGATTATTCTCAAATCCACCGTATAAACTTGAATTTTTGTCATATTTGTAGGATGAAGAGAGGAGCTCAGGTTTCTGTCCCAGAGTTTGTTTGTACCAGTAAAACTTTGTTGCTAAATCACCTTCATAGAAACAATGCAAAGTGACCTCCTCACCAACAGTCGCCGATATGAATCTACTCTCTTGGCGCCCATTAATGATCGATCTTGGATCCGATGTCTGAGCTAAAGTAAGAAATAGAAAACGCTGAAATCATTTCAGATTGAAAAAATGTTCTTAATCAGCACAAAAGTTGAAGTAAATGTCATGAAAAGTGACCAAATAGCCTGTAAGACAATTCTAAAACATAACTCACCCATCTCCCCCAAGCACAGACATAAAAGGAAGAACACAATCACAAGAGGTGTCATCGTGTTCAAACTTCTGTGTCGACTGAAACACATCTTCGTGCTCTCTTCACTCTTAAGAGGGAGGACAAAATCTGATTGGCCAGAGAGAAGTGACACGACACATCACTGCAGATGAAAAATGTTCTTCTTTGAAATACCGCAGGAAAACAAATACGATTTGGCCAAGGGTATTTCAATTTTTGCAATTTAAGGTGAACAAACAACATTGGTGTTTACTTATTTAGATAAGCTATTCTATAATTGCGTCGTCACTACATTCCTTCGATGAGGATGAGACTTAATGAAATGAGTTTAATTTACTGAATAAGTAAGTATAAGTATAAGTTTGAGTAAAAAACACAAATATCTGTTATCGTTTTGAAAAAAAAAAGAGATTTTCAAAACCAAATTTAAATTGTAGTCAAGAGTGAAGATGTGAGGTTTCTTTTGTGTTATAGTGTTGCAATTTTTTTTCTTTTGGTGTTAACGTGGTTTTCAGCTAAAGGAACATGACAGAAAACCACAAAGCTTTTTCCACCTAAAGAGGAAGAAAGTGAAGGCATAGCAAAGGTTAACTTACTTTTTTATAGACACCTTCGGTTAATGTGACCGCTGTTTACTTTGTTTTGCTTCGATATTTGAAGAAGTCTTTTCAGCTGCAGATAACTTTAAGTGGTCTTTATCTAAAGAGATTGTGACAGAAAACCACAAAGTTTTTTCCACTGAAAGAGGCAGGAACTACAGACAAAGAAAAAAACTGTTGAAAAAACAGCAAAACTTGTAAAGCATTCACACTACCCCAAAACAGACGCAACTATCCGACAAATGAACCAAACAGCTGAGGTGTGACCACACTGTTAGAGTACGAACAACAGCAGGAAAGGTTGAGCTATCTAACAAGGGACGCTCAAGCTCCTAAATTATGTTCAAGTGGTGCCTTTATCTGCAGTTCCCACTTCTAGTTTTGACTTGAGTCCAAAGCTAACATAAGGCAGAGTGGCTCTGAATCTCTTTGATACACAACTTAAAGGGACAGAGATTTAACAAATCAATGCTGCTTTAAGACAATGAAAAACCCCAACCACTGACTGAGGTTCCGTCCTTCTCCAGTGCCTTCAATATTGTCTTGATTTGATCAGGAAGCTTTGATATAGAAGTTTCTGTAATTATTTAAGACTTTAAATTTGGTATATAAGTTATGATCTCAAAATGAATCAGTGTCGCCACAGCCACACGTGGTATAACAGAAGATTATACTTATTTTTTTTAAATGCCATGGTTGTTGGGGAGGTACCTTCTGGTGGTGCAAAAAAAAAATTAAAAAAATCATGATCAAACCAGTCATTAATCCAGGTGCCATCTTGTTTGTTCAGCCATGTAATGGAGCTCAGGGTAAGATCAACCAGGGAGACTGCTTATTCTGTCACATATTCATTCATCTCTTCATTCAATTTAACCACTCCCCCTCACACTTCCTGTCTCTCCCTGCTTTGGTGATCAGCTGATCATGGGCGTTCATTCTTTAAGTAATAAACCAATCATATTCTGCTATAATCCCCGACCCTCCCCCGACCCAGTCACCCTAATTCTAGCTCAGCGGAGGTCAGATACATCAGAAACCAACTACTCATCACTTCCTTTTGTCTTCACCACCACCAGTTATAGACTCCATGAGAGGTCCTATCCTGCTATTGGCCTCATTACCCCTCTATGAAGTCATTATGATTATTGCTTTTAGCCTCAAGCGTATTGGGTTTTCACAAAGAAGGTAGTTAAGTGATGGGTTGAATGATATAAATGTCCCTAAAGCTGACTATCAACAGATTGGATAATATTAACGCATCATATCACAACCGTGGTTCTGATCTAACAGACAACACTGAGACTCTGTGCAGGCTGAAAGATAGACAAAGTGTGGAGCCATTATATACAGTACAACAGGTGTCATAAATTCCTTCCCATTTTGGATATACATGGTCTGGAGAATCACATCACCTTTACTCTTTAAATGTCAAACCTCTATTTGAGGAACAGTTCATTCTACGGTCTACTGAGGCCATACATTATACTTTTGTGATACCTCATATAACGTGTTTCTCTTCAAATATGGTCATAGCTTCTCAGAATAGTTCGTAGTCTGCAAACATCAAAGTCACCTCTACACAGTGTAACCAAACTGAACGTATTCACAGAAATTCGTACTATCATTAAGATATTTCATATTAATGCGAAGGTAAATGTGGAAGGAGTCTTTTCTTAGCATATATATATATATATATATATATATATATATATATATCCCCTGTGCAATGTGACCTTATCCACAGCACTCCAGCTTGTTTATTGAAATATTTCTGGGTCTTCACTGCCAAGGCCGATTTATCAGGATCTGATGTCCGTCAAGCCCAAGAAGATTACACAATCTGCTCCTTTTTTTTTTCTTAAATAATTTTAACTAATGTTACCAGCTATCAATCATCAGTTGTCTTTGTAAGTTTCTCCTGTGTTGTGATGTATGATATGATACACTTTAGCAGTGAACAGTCCCATTAACAACTGACAAACAGAGACCACACAACGCTTCAACAAACATTTGTTGATGTCAAATGGAAATGTACTATATAAATACATATAGGTTCAGAACCACTATCACTCACCGTGATTGATGGCCATCACTGTGTAAAAACAGATTTTTTTGGGTACAAAATAAAGAATTTAGATTTCTTTATGAAATTGCTTTATTGCAAAAGTGAAAAAAGGTACAAAGATTTCATTTTCATGATTTTTTTGTAATGGAAGGAAAACCCACATTAACTTCCTTTTACATCAAAATAATCGTTTGAGTTATTAAGCTCAACACTATTTTCAATAAACCAATAGTTGTCAAGTTTAATGCACTGGAAACACAAAAAAATCTCAATTATTCATGATTCAAAATTTTAAAAAATGACTCCCCATGTCCGAGACATCTTTTTCTTGCCTTTTCTCTTTAAATAACATCCAAAGGACAAAATAACCAGATCAATGACCGAGATGTGCAAAATGTTTCATTTGTCCTGGTAACAGTGACACTGAAATGACTAAAACCAGAGATCATGCTTCCCCAATAAGATAATGAATACAGTCAAAGCTTTTTATTTCCACGTGGTTGTTAGTGATAAAATAAAATCACTGATTCGGGTATAATTGATCACTGCACTAACAGCATCATGTCAATTGTAGATGAGATTTGTTTCTAAAAATTTAAATGTCATGAAATGCTTAATCCTAGAGCTTCACACTCGAGTACACGCAATCATCCTTTTCTTTGATTCTCTGTCTTCTCGATCGATCAGGCTGATGAACACTTACAGAAGCATAGAGGAGGTTGCCCTGGCAATACAGAAATGTACAAATTAAATCACTATATAGTCCTCTGTAGAAATTATGAACATGTTCACAAGGTTGAAAAGAGATTACATTTACCTCGTCGTCTCCACTTGATGGAGCAGATAATCCTGACTGAGACTCTGGATGTGAAACACAAAATGTACCTTTACTGTAAAGCTAAAATCTGTAAATAAAATGGGTCAAAACTCTAAAAAAATGTAACACTTACCTCTACATACACAGATGTTTCCCTTGATTTTCTTGAATAATGAGAAAGCCAGGGCAACGACCAGGATGGTGGTGAATATCAAAGCTCCGATCAAGACGTACACTAAAGCGGGAGTGGTCACGTTATCTGTCGAGAGACGACATTGGAAACAGATTTTAGGGTTTTCATCTCTAAGTTTGGGCAAGAGTTACAATTAACTACAACTCGAATGACTCAAGCTAACCACCTTCAAAGTCCAGCTGGGTCCCGTTTCCAAACAGAATGTGTCCACATGAAGCGACAGCGCAGTAGTACGTCCCAACATGAGAAACATTCAGGTTCTTCATTGGTAAGTTGTAGACACAGGTGTGTGTTTTAGAGTTCTTCTCACTCTGATCATTCCTGCCTCCATGGGTGTAAATGATTTCCTGATGAGATTCTTCAGAGGTTTTGAACCAGTAAACACTGTGTTCTCCATCACAGGTCCCATTGTGGACTGTACAGTTCAGAGTCACAGAGCCTCCTGGCTGGATGGTCTCAGATTCTGACTGATGGATTAAAGCTGGGACGTTCCAACCTGAGTCTTTTACACTGACTACAGCTCCCTCCAGAAAATGTAATACAAATTTAAAACTACTTGCGCAGTAGTAAGTAGCTGTGTCTGAAACTTTCAAATTCAAAATTGTTAAGTGATTTGTTTTATTTTGAGTTTGGAGTTTGAAGCGTGATTCGTCTGCAAATTCATCCTGGAAAGTTATTTTTGTATCGTACACGTAGAAGGTAGAAATAAGCCTCGGTGTCTGACCCAGACTTTGTTTATACCAGTAAAGCCATGCTGAATCTTCACCTTTATAGAAACATCGCAGAGTCACAGTGTCTCCAACTTTAGATGAGACAAAACTTTTTTCTTGATGAACAGAGACAGATGGTTCCTGATCAGGCAGCTGAGCTGAAGTCAATTAAAGAGAAAATAGGTACAAAATCAGTAATAAGATGTCAAACAATGAGCCGAAGAATACTCTGAAATCTGAAAAACGGAAGTTTAAGAAGTATAGTCTTAAAAACACAACTTACCCATTCCCCCCAAGAACAAATGGATCAGAAAACAGACAAACATTGTAGATGTTGACGTGTTGGAGTTCCTGTATTGAATGAAAAGACTCTCAATACCTTCTCCACTCTTGAATAACAAGCCTGCATTTGATTGGTCAGCCTGATGTGACACAATACGTCCTCTTCAGGAAACAAAAGATCACATGTTCACTGACATCTGTACTTTGTAGTTTGTTTGGGGAGAGTTATATGAAGAATATAACTTGATAGTGGTAGGATGTTTAAAATTGATTATAGAGAGTTTACAGTAATGTTGTACAGTAAAGTCTAAAAGTGTTGTCATAAAACTTTTATTCTCATCTTAATTTGATTTCATACATATCAGGGCACATCTAATTTGTGTTCATTGTTAATATACAGTATGTATGTATTCTTGACCTGCCCTTCTCATTACCATATTTAATGGATACAAGTAAAAATCCATGTAAACCTAGACGTTGCTTCAGCAATCCAAGCATTGTCTTTGTTTTAAACCAGGAACATTATCTTCACTATGGAAATTGTTACGTTTGCTTAATTCACAGTTGGAGTTTGCCTTTTTGCTGCCTATTCAGCCCGAACTTATTGAGCCACCGTAGTAAAACTGACAAGTAATGTAAGCTAATAGCCCAATGCTATTTAGCTTTTCAACCATTTTAAGAACCAATTAAATGAGACCGCGAATAACTGCAGATTAATAATACAGTACGCATCATTTAGAACTAACAGGTTCTAATATAATTTATACTTTATTAATCCCACGAGGGGAAATTCAGTTTACATTCTGTTTAATGGACATGAACACACACAGGCCGAAATACACTCATGCACAAACAGGATACTAGTGTCATGCATTAATGGAGAGGTCTCAGATTGAGGAGTCTGCCCACAGCAAGCGCCCCAGAGCAGTTTTGGGGTTTGGCGCCTTGCATAAGGGCACCTCGGCAGTGCTCAGGAGGTGGACTGACACCTCTCGAGCTACCAAACCAATTTCTAGACTTCTTCCGTGCCAGGACTTTAACCGGCGACCCTCTGGTTCCCCACCCGGGAACTGCTGCCCCACTTGTCCTGCTGTATACATGCAGGCTGAAGGTGATACTGACACACATGCAACGTAATATAGCAAATCACCATCATACTTGTGGGTTCGCTTACTATAATGTGCGTCTTATTCTGTACTACACTGAGAAGCCTATGAGTCTGTCATTGAGGAACTTGGTGAAGTTTAAAGTTTGTACCACTTTCTTTCATAGAATTCCACAGAAGTTTGATAAGTCAAGAAATTGCGTTCACAGTGTTGCTTGTGTTGGCGTACAGGTAAACAACTGTTTTTGGATGCTTTGTGGTATTCGTCTATGTGAGGGCAGACCTCTTCCACTTCCTGCTAAAAACGGTAGCTGTTCTGACAGAGACAAAACCCCCCAGAAAAGTTGAATTATCACTCAAAATGACAAGCTCTGATCATGTTACTTCTCAAGGCCACCAAATCAAAAAAGTGAAGTGCATTTGTTGCTGAAAATCAGCTCCATCATACAAACAAAAGGTTGATAGTTGACTGTGGTAGGTTGAATGCTAAGATCCCTTTCTAAACTGTAAATCCCCAGGTTCTGTACACACATCTTGTACTTAGATTACTTGCCAAACAAGAGTACAATGCAATGAATGACATCTGGCCCCTTTGGCCATTGAGCAGATTTGCATCATTCAAATTTATCAGAAAACCTGAGTATTGACTGACAAAGTCCAACAGCAAAACAGTCTTTCAATGGCCAGCTGAGCGTCCAGAAAGTCTTCATTAGAGCAGCCTTTCTAAACAGTACAGGCTTAGATGTCTCAGGAGCAGCGACCTGAGGCTAAAAATCCCTGAGCTCTCTGAAGAAGCTGAGTGCAGCATTTCCCCCCCATTATACACTAGAGATCTGCAACCCAAGCCCCATTTAGCCTTAACCCCGGGCTCGTTTGGTCCGAGCCATGATCTAACCCACACACTGCTGATAATCGCTCAGACTAAAGTAACATGCGAGTTGACCCTGGCTAATGCCAGAGAGCTAATTATTGATCATCTCAGGAACCTATTAAATCATGTAAGCGAAGTCAACTTCATCCACTGACTGCAAACACACTGCTTCAAGTTTATAGTTATTTCAGATGAACAGTTTAATTTCTAGGTTACAATTTACACAAAAAAGACATTGGCATAGTTTAAAATCTGAAAATGACAAATACAGTTTACAACAAGGCCTTAAAAACTTCTACAGCATCAATTAATTAAACTGAAAACAAAATGAGGCTAATATGCAAGAATGAATTTCTTACTCACAAGAAATAAAAGAATGTTTCATCTGCTTCAATTTGGGAAAAAATATTTCCTGAAAATCCAATTAATCCAAATTTTATTAACTCTTAAAATGTGCAGATAATAAAATCTGCAACACTTTAGAAATAAGCACAAATGTAACAGGTGCAGTTTTAGCTCCTTAAGCCGTGGTACACACACTCACTCCAGGTTGGATCCCTCTGACCTCTTGATCTGTTGCTCAGGTTGACAGCAGCATAATAAAGGTGGTCCGTGTTTTGGTAACCCTGGTAACAAATATATATTTGACAATCCATTTCATTCAATTAATGCAATATTAATAAAATTATAAATACAGTATGAGATGGTAATGTAGGTGAGCTCACCTCTGCCGTGGCGGTCGATGAAGCTGAAAAGCTTTTTTCACACTCTGTTTGAGACGCAAAGAAAACAGTTTTTTCATTAAAAAGTTTTGCACAGACAACATGAGCTTTCAAAACTAAACAGTCCTACCTGGAGATTGGCTGCTGTTCCTCTTGTTCATCATGCAGAGTGTGAAGGCCAGTAAAGCAGAGAGCATGGAAGTCAATGTCACGGCTCCCTTCCAGAGGAAAGAAGAGTCTGCAGAATCTGTACAGACAAGAGGAACAGAGATGTTGCATGTGTTCACTTTTCCCTGATAAGTTTGTTCAGGCACTAACAATGAGTTCCTTTCATATGCCAACAAAATATACCTTCAAAGTCCAGCTGGGTCCCGTTTCCAAACAGAATGCGTCCACATGAAGCGACAGCGCAGTAGTACGTCCCAATATGAGAAACATTCAGGTTCTTCATTGGTAAGTTGTAGGCACAGGTTTGTTGGTTGGGTTTCCTCGGACACAAATTATTGCTGTCTCCATGAGTGTAAATAAATCCAGGGTGAGATTTTTCAGAGTCTCTGAACCAGTAAACACTGTGTTCTCCATCACAGGTCCCAGTGTGGACTGTACAGTTCAGAGTCACAGAGCCTCCTGGCTTGGTGATCGCAGATGCTGACTGATCGATCAACAGCTGAATGTTCAAACCTGAGTCTTTTACTCTTAGTGTAATGCTTTCCATGAATTCAAACATGGACGTAAGGCTACGTGCACAGTAATAAGTAGCCATGTCTGTGATGCGCACATCTGTGATCTTTAGATGATTATGACCAACTTTATTATCCACTGTGAAGCGTGGATTATTCTCAAATTCACCGTATAAACTTGCATTTTTGTCATATTTGTAGAATGAAGAGAGGAGCTCAGGTTTCTGTCCCAGAGTTTGTTTGTACCAGTAAAACTTTGTTGCTATATCACCTTCATAGAAACAATGCAAAGTTACCTCCTCGCCAACAGTCGCCGATATGAATCTACTCTCTTGGCGCCCATTAATGATCGATCTTGGATCCGACATCTGAGCTAAAAGTAAGAAACACAAATAGCTGAAATCAGTACAGATTGTAAAAATGTTCTTCATCAGAACAAAATTTGAAGTAAATGTCATGAAAAGTGACCAAACAGTCTGTAAGACAATTCTAAAACATAACTCACCCATCTCCCCCAAGCACAGACATTCAAGGAAGAACACAATCACAAGAGGTGTCATCGTGTTCAAACTACTGTGTCGACTGAAACACACTTTAGAGCTCTCTTCACTCTTCAGAGGGAGGACAAAATTTGATTGGCCAGAGAGAAGTGACACAATATGCCTATATAAGGAACATCACATCCTCCCTCCATTAGGGGCCAAACATTCTGACGTGTAATGGACGTGGTGAAGATTTTCACCAGGTTTCTTGACTTGGTTAAGCTTCTATTTGTTCCAATATGTGTGATTGTGTTTCATCAATTGGATCACTTCCCACCTTGTTTAGGTGGTCACTACCCTCAACAGATTTTATGACCAAGCCTCTGCTGGTCAAAAGATTGTTCCATAAGCCTCAAGCCTGGTTGGGTTTACTTGAAGAAGGAAATAATATTTTAATGTTGATGTTACGGTAGATGTAGCAGGAGTTATTTCAAATAAGCCTATTTAGAAATAATCTGTCCTGTTTAACTAACGTATTGCCCCCAATGCAAGGGCCAAAGGTCACAATTCAGGAAAACAGGAGGAGGACGGAAGTGCAGGTCAAGAAAAAATATTTTTTTAAACAAAAAAAGCAAACGCTTACTATTCAAAATGTCCAGCTGAAAAAAACCTTAGGAGCCACGAGAACCCACCAGGAACAGGAAAAGACTGACAACTAACATTCAACAGCAACATATGACAACGAGCTGACAGGAACACTGAGACTAAATAAACACTGGGTTAATCAGACACAGGTGACACTAATGACACAGGTGAAGACAATCAGTTGGTGTCCGAGACAGACGGCCGGAGGTCAGATGACACGACCGCAAAGTCTATCATCGTCCTCCGGCCTAGGGAGTCCTGGTGCCACGTGCACTTATGGACATCCCTGTGCTCGAACATGGTGTTTGTTATGGACAGACTGTGACTAGCACAGAAGTCCAATAACAGAACACCACTCTGGTTCAGATCAGGGAGGCCGTTCATCCCAATCACCCCACTCCAGATCTCACTGTCGTTGCCCACGTGAGCATTGAAGTCCCGAAGTAGAACAATGGAGTCCCCTCTCAAGGAGCTGGGTTCCAGAGCCCAAGCAGTGCGTGGAGGTGAGCCCGACTATATCTAGCCGGTACCTCTCAACCTCCTGCACAAGCTCAGGTTCCTTCCCCCCCAGTAAGGTGATGTTCCACGTCCCAAACGCCAGAAGCTGCGCTCGGGGATCGGGTCGCAGAGGCCCCCGCCGTCGACTGCCGCCCGATCCACACTACACCCGACCCCTACGGCTTCCTCTGTGGATGGTGGGTCCACAGGAGGATGGGCCCGCGTCGTCCTTTCGGGCTGAACCCGGCCGGGCCCCACGGGCAAAGTCCCGGCCACCAGGCGCTCTCCTGCGGGCCCCAACCCCAGGCCTGGCTCCAGGGTGGGGCCCCGGCTCCGCCATGCCGGGCGACGTCACGGTCCTATTTGTGTTTTTCATCATAGAGGTTTTATGAACTGCATTTAGTCTGACCCGTCACCTAGGAGCTGTTTGCCTTGGGTGACCCTGCTGGGGGCTCAAAGCCCCCGACAACATAGCTCCTAGGGTCATTCGAGTGCTCAAACTCCCCCACCATGATAAGGTAGCAGTTCAGGGTGGAGTCAAGCTCAAATATATATCACTTTTACTTAATTATTATGATGTACATGGCCTGTGCAATGTGACCTTAACCACAGCACTCCAGCTTGTTTATTGATGTATTTCTGGGTCTTCACTGCCAAAGCCGATTTCTCTGGATTTGATGTCCTTCAAGCCCAAAAAGATTACAATTCTGCTCTTTTTAAAAAAATAAATATGTGAACTAATCTTACCGTCTTTCACTCATCAGTTAAAGGTGTCTTTGTAAGTTTCTCCTGCATTGTGATGTACGATATGACACACTTTACCAGTAAGTCTTATTAACAACTGACCATCAACAGAGACCACACAATGCTGCTTAAAAAAAAAAAATTTAAATAAATAATAAAATACATGTAAATTGTACTCTGTTGTATTGGTTCAAAATAAAAAAAGGAATATTACCACTTACTGGTATTGATGGACATCACCGTGTAAGAGAAGCTTTGTTTGGTACAGAACAAACAGAGACATTTGGTTTCTTAATAGAATGGTTTTATTGTAAAAGTTAAAAAAAAAAAAAAAAGCTACCATATAAAATGCATCTTTTTTTCTAATAAAGAGAAAAACCCAAGCTACTTCACAGAAACTTTGTACATCCCTTCTATGACAACAATGAACCCGTCTTCCAATGGCCAGAGGCGCCACCAGAAAGCCTTCATGAGAGTGGCCAGGTGGGGCCTTTTTGAACAGTACAGGCGAAGATGTCCAGGCGAAGATGTCTCAGTCGTAGCGACCTGAGGCTAAACATCCCTGAGGGCTCGAGAGAAGACGTCCACACTAAAAGGTCTGCAACCTGACCCAAGCCCTCCAGAACACGAAGCCCGACCTCAGGCACGGGCTCGGGTTGGTTTGGGCTCGATTTTTTGGAGGCAAGCCTTGATCGAACCCTTTGCACTAACTAAAGATGTACAGTATGTAAAATCAATATCTTCTGACTGCAAGCCATCACTGTTTATAGTTCATTGTGATTCCATGTTAATTAACAGTTTTGGATCCAGTCTGTCAAACAATTTAAACATATTTGCTGATTTAAAGTCTGACGAGGACAAAAAGAAAACTGTTTACAACAAGTCCTTTCAAGCTTCTACAGCATCTATTAATGGAACCTCAAAATGAGGTTAATATGCAAAAATGCATTCCTTACTCACAAGAAAGAAAGAAGAAAAGAACTATTTATATAAAGATGATTTCAGAGGATGTTTTACCTGCTTCAATTAAGAAAAAAACCCATCAGTTACATTTCCTGGAGACCCCATTGATCCAAATTTACATTAACTCTTGAAATGTGCAGATAATGAAATCTGCATCACTTTAGAAATAAGCACAAATGTAACAGGTGCAGTTTTAGCTCCTTAAGCCGTGGTACACACACTCACTCCAGGTTGGATCCCTCTGACCTCTTGATCTGTTGGTCAGGTTGACAGCAGCGTAATAAAGGTGGTCCGTGTTTTGGTAACCCTGGTAACAAATATATATTTGACAATCCATTTCATTCAATTAAATATTAATAAAATTATAAATACAGTATGAGAGAGTAATGTAGGTGAGCTCACCTCTGCCGTGGCGGTCGATGAAGCTGAAAAGCTTTTTTCACACTCTGTTTGAGACGCAAAGAAAACAGTTTTTTCATTAAAAAGTTTTGCACAGACAACATGAGCTTTCAAAACTAAACAGTCCTACCTGGAGATTGGCTGCTGTTCCTCTTGTTCATCATGCAGAGTGTGAAGGCCAGTAAAGCAGAGAGCATGGAAGTCAATGTCACAGCTCCCTTCCAGAGGAAAGAAGAGTCTGCAGAATCTGTACAGACAAGAGGAACAGAGATGTTGCATACGTTCACTTTTCCCTGATAAGTTTGTTCAGGCACTAACAATGAGTTCCTTTGATATGCCAACAAAAAAACGTTCATACCTTCAAAGTCCAGCTTGGTCCCGTTTCCAAACAGAATGTGTCCACATGAAGCGACAGCGCAGTAGTACGTCCCAATATGAGAAACATTCAGGTTCTTCATTGGTAAGTTGTATTCACAGGTTTGTTGGTTGGGCTTCCTCGGACACAAATTATTGCTGTCTCCATGGGTGTAAATGAGTCCTGGATGAGATTCTTCAGAGTCTCTGAACCAGTAAACACTGTGTTCTCCATCACAGGTCCCAGTGTGGACTGTACAGTTCAGAGTCACAGAGCCTCCTGGCTTGGTGATCGCAGATGCTGACTGATCGATCAACAGTTGAATGTTCAAACCTGAGCCTTTTACTCTTAGAGTAATGCTTTCCATGAATTCAAACATGGACGTATGGCTACGTGCACAGTAATAAGTAGCCGTGTCTGTGATGCGCACGTCTGTGATCTTTAGATGATTATGACCAACTTTATTATCCAGTGTGAAGCGTGGATTATTCTGAAATTCACTGTATAAACTTGCATTCTTGTCATATTTGTAGAATGAAGAGAGGAGCTCAGGTTTCTGTCCCAGAGTTTGTTTGTACCAGTAAAACTTTGTTGCTATATCACCTTCATAGAAACAATGCAAAGTGACCTCCTCACCAACAGTCGCCGATATGAATCTACTCTCTTGGCGCCCATTTATGATCGATCTTGGATCCGACATCTGAGCTAAAAGTAAGAAACACAAATAGCTGAAATCAGTACAGATCGTAAAAATGTTCTTAATCAGCACAAAATTGGAAGTAAATGTCATGAAAAGTGACCAAACAGCCTATAAGACAATTCTAAAACAGAACTCACCCATCTCCCCCAAGCACAGACATTCAAGGAAGAACACAATCACAAGAGGTGTCATCGTGTTCAAACTACTGTGTCGAATGAAACACATCTTAGAGCTCTCTTCACTCTTCAGAGGGAGGACAAAATTTGATTGGCCAGAGAGAAGTGACACAATATGCCTATATAAGGAACATCACATCCTCCCTCCATTAGGGGCCAAACATTCTGACGTGTAATGGACGTGGTGCAGATTTTCACCAGGTTTCTTATTTGTTCCAAAATATGTGATTGTGTTTCATCAATTGGATCACTTCCCTCCTTGTTTAGGTGGTCACTACTTCACTACCCTCAACAGATTTTATGACCAAGCCTCTGCTGGACAAAAGATTGTACCATAAGCCTCAAGCCTGGTTGCGTTTACTTAAAGAAGGAGATAATAATTTCAAGTTGATGTTACGGTAGATGTTGCGGGAATTATTTCAAATAAGCCTATTTAGGAAGAATCTGTCCTGTTTAATTAACTTAATGCCCCCAACGCAAGGGCCAAAGGTCACAATTCAGGAAAACAGGAGGAGGACGGAAATGCAGGTCAAGAATTATTATTTATTTTTTTTTAAACAAAAAAATCAAACACTTACTATTCAAAATGTCCAGCTGAAAAAAAAAACAACCTTAGGAGCCACAAGAACCCAACAGGAACAGGAAAAGACTGACAACTAGCATTCAACAGCAACATATGATAATGAGCTGACAGGAACACTGAGACTAAATAAACACTGGGGTAATCAGACACAGGTGACACTAATGTCACAGGTGAAGACAATCAGGGTAATCACACAGAGAGAAAATACAAGACAAGAAACACAGAAGACAAGAACTACCCATAATCCAGAACCTCACAAAGCACTCAAGAATATAACAAAACATTAGAAGTTAAAGTTTGCAAAACAAAAAGGAAGCACTGAAGACTACGAGGAAACATAACAAAACACACAAGAGAAACAAGCAACACCAGGATATAAATCTGAAGTCTGAAATATGAAACTAAATAAGACCAAATCCGGACACAAAGGGTGGGCTTACATAAGGAATGCTAAATGGATTTGAGCTTATCTAGGGGCTTTATAGTTTTCTGATTACTTAAAGTGCTTGGTCACTGCAGGTCACACCTACACATTCACACCCTGATGGCAGTGGTTGCAAAGTCGTATCATCCATCAGAAGTAACTAATCCATTCATACGCCTCCACTGAAGCAGCGGGAACAACGTGGGATTAAGTGACTTGCCCATGAACACATCGGACATCTTGCTCAGCCGGGGATCAAACCCTCGAGCTTCAGGTTGAGAGACCACGACTCTACTCCCAGCTTTACAGCTCAGCCCCTCTCTTCACCCGAGTGTCCGAGACACACGGCCGGAGGTCAGATGACACGACCGCAAAGTCTATCATCGACCTCCGGCCTAGGGAGTCCTGGTGTCATGTGCACTTATGGACATCCCTGTGCTCGAACATGGTGTTTGTTATGGACAGACTGTGACTAGCACAGAAGTCCAATAACAGAACACCACTCTGGTTCAGATCAGGGAGGCCGTTCATCTCAATCACCCCACTCCAGATCTCACTGTCGTTGCCCACGTGAGCATTGAAGTCCCGAAGTAGAACAATGGAGTCCCCTCTCAAGGGGCTGGGCTCCAGAGCCCAAGCAGTGCGTGGAGGTGAGCCCGACTATATCTAGCCGGTACCTCTCAACCTCCTGCACAAGCTCAGGCTCCTTCCCCCCCAGTGAGGTGATGTTCCACGTCCCAAACCAACCCGAGCCCATGCCTGACGTCAGGCTTCTGGTTCCGGAGGGCTTGGGTCAGGTTGCAGACCTTTAGTGTGGACGTCTTCTCTCGAGCCCTCAGGGATGTTTAGCCTCAGGTCGCTACGACTGAGACATCTTCGCCTGGACATCTTCGCCTGGACTGTTCAAAAAGGCCCCACCTGGCCACTCTCATGGAGGCTTTCTGGTGGCGCCTCTGGCCATTGGAAGATGGGTTCATTGTTGTCATAGAAGCGATGGACAAAAAAGTTTCTGTGAAGTAGCTTGGGTTTTTCTCTTTATTAGAAAAAAACATGCATATGATATTATTGCATCTTTTTTTTTTTTTTTTTTACTTTTACAATAAAACCATTCTATTAAGAAACCAAATGTCTCTGTTTATTCTGTACCAAACAAAGCTTCTCTTACACGGTGATGTCCATCAATACCAGTAAGTGGTAATATTCCTTTTTTTATTTTGAACCAATACAACAGAGTACAATTTACATGTATTTTATTATTTATTTAATTTATTTTTTTTTTTTAAGCAGCATTGTGTGGTCTCTGTTGACGGTCAGTTGTTAATAAGACTTACTGGTAAAGTGTGTCATATCGTACATCACAATGCAGGAGAAACTTACAAAGACACCTTTAACTGGTGAGTGAAAGATGGTAAGATTAGTTCACTTTTTTTTTTTTTTTTAAAAAGAGCAGATTTGTAATCTTTTTGGGCTTGAAGGACATCAAATCCAGAGAAATCGGCTTTGGCAGTGAAGACCCAGAAATATATCGATAAACAAGCTGGAGTGCTGTGGATAAGGTCACATTGCATAGGCTATGTACATTATAATAATTAAGTAAAAGTAATATATATTTGAGCTTGACTCCCCCCTGAACTGCTACCTTATCGTGGTGGGGGAGTTTGAGCACTCGAATGACCCTAGGAGCTATGTTGTCGGGGGCTTTGAGCCCCCAGCAGGGTCACCCAAGGCAAACAGGTCCTAGGTGACGGGTCAGACTAAATGCAGTTCATAAAACCTCTATGATGAAAAACACAAATAGGACCGTGACGTCGCCCGGCATGGCGGAGCCGAGGCCCCACCCTGGAGCCAGGCCTGGGGTTGGGGCCCGCAGGAGAGGGCCTGGTGGCCGGGACTTTGCCCGTGGGGCCCGGACGGGTTCAGTCCGAAAGGACAACACGGGCCCGTCCTCCTGTGGACCATCTCCACCTCCACCATCCACAGAGGAAGCCGTAGGGGTCGGGTGCAGTGTGGATCGGGCGGCAGTCGACAGCTTCTGGCGTACAGTATGTAAAATCAATATCTTCTGACTGCAAGCCATTACTGTTTATAGTTTATTGTGATTCCATTTTAATTAATAGTTTTGGATCAAGTCTGTCAAACAATTTAAAATATATGTACTGATTTAAAGTCTGACGAGGTCAAAAAGAAAACTGTTCACAACAAGTCCTTTCAAGCTTCTACAGCATCTATTAATGGAACCTCAAAATGAGGCTAATATGCAAAACTGCATTCCTTACTCACAAGAAATAAAGAAGAAAAGTAATATTTACATAAGATGATTTCAATGATTTCAGAGGATGTTTTACCTGCTTCAATTAATAAAAAAAACCCATCAGTTACATTTCCTGGAGACCCCATTGATCCAAATTTACATGAACTCTTAAAATGTGCAGATAATAAAATCTGCATCACTTTAGAAATAAGCACAAATGTAACAGGTGCAGTTTTAGCTCCTGAAGCCGTGGTACACACACTCACTCCAGGTTGGATCCCTCTGACCTCTTGATCTGTTGGTCAGGTTGACAGCAGCGTAATAAAGGTGGTCCGTGTTTTGGTATCCCTGGTAACAAAAATATATTTGACAATACATTTCATTTAATGCAATATTAATAAAATTATAAAGACAGTATGAAATGAATCAAATAAACAGCCTCTATCAAAAGTGGAACAATAAAAGCATAGATTGATAAACTATAAACCTGAGCCAACATATGACCACCAACTGGTCAATTAAAAACTCCTTTTTTCAATAAAGCTGAAAATATTCAGTTAACAAGACATTTAATAAATGGTCCTCAGGGCCACTTGAAAATGTAATCTCCAGTGCACATCTCAACACAATTATCATCTGTTCTGTCTCATGATTAGCACGAGCAGACATGCTAGCAGTTCATGTTTATATGCCACTAAGTTATTTCTTTGTTATTTCAACAACAAGCACGGGCCTCTTCTTGTTTGGACTTTTTCTTTCTTTTGCTAGCTCCCGAATCGTATTGACGTTTGGAAGCCATCTCTCTCTCTCTACCTGCAAACAACTGCCTACCGGCCCATCTGACTGCTGATTGGTCAGATGGTGATGCTTCGCACTTTCAATCATAGCGTCTCTTTTTTTTCTCTCTCTCTCTCCTGCCTCAGGCTGACTTGGTGGCGGTGCTCTAAGCGCGCCTCTCAGCAAAATGCATGCGCATCCTTTGCGCATTTGCAGAGCATGATGATACTTTATTGATCCCGAGGTAAATTCAATTTACTTGCACAAAATGGGGCCCCCCATGGATCGTGTGAGCGCGTGTTCTGCGTCTGGGCCTGGGGGGAGGGGATGCGGTGCCGTGCTCAAGGGCTTAAGGGCACCTCTCCAGCAAACAACAAATTTCTGTATTTGGTCCGCTCGAACCAGCGACCCTCCAGTTCCCAACCCAAGTCCCTACGGACTGATCTACTGCCGCCCCAAAGGTCTTGAGGAACACCAAGTTCAGAAGCTTGATGTTTTAAATTTTTTCTATTCTTCTGACTCAAAGCACTTTCACCAACACATTCACTCCCTGAATTATACTTCCTCAGATAAACTGTTGGCACTATACAAATAAAGACTGATTCATTGACACCCATTCACACACTGATGGCAGAGGCTGCTATGTAAAGTGACCCTTGGTTTTAAATGAGCCATTCACACACGTTCGCCGCGGCCGAAGCAGCAGGATTAACTGAGGGTTAGTTTTGCCCAAGGACACATCGGACATGTGGCTGCAGGATCCATGTGTCCAACTTTCCTGTTCAGAGATGTCTGAGTCTACCAACGGCAAAGAGAAGGAAACAAACTTATTAATGTGATGGTTGCAGTCTGTTGATGAATAAAAAGCACTTTTGCTGTTTCTCTGGGTCCATCCAACTCTTTTCCGTTCTACCAACCCACCCTTAGAAAACACACATCCTATAAATAATCAATTCAGCACATCTTCAACTGACAGGCAATGAAAAACTTTTGTCATTACTGAAGACCAGAGCCAAAAATTCTCCTGATTGAGAGAATCACCTGGGAGCTGAAATGTCCTCGAATTATATAGAAACACATCACACCCACTGTCCTCCAATTTACTGACAAATAGAAACGATGTAACTACAGAGACTCACTATCACCTCTGGCCACCAGATCAGATTCTGTTTAACCAATCACTTGTCTGAGTGTAAAGCAAACCATCAGCCAATCACGACCAGCCTTCATTTCGTGTGAAAAAGTTGAGAGCGTCAGTCAGCACACAGTGCAGCCACGATGTCACTTCAACTTTTTCTGTTCCTTATCAGTAAAATCTGTGAGTATACAAGACTTGATTTCCTGAAACTATGTTGAAAAGTGAGATTGATGAGGTTTTATCATTCGTGGAAACACGTTTTAATTTCTTTCCAGATCAGGTTGCAGCGGTTACCTCTGATGTAAAACAGGACAGCGGGTTGATAACGGTAACACTCGGACAGAAGGTGACTCTGCACTGCTCGTTTGAGAACGATGCTGTGACTTACTTTACTTGGTACCAGCAGCGCTTGGGAGGCAAACCTTTCATCATATCAAAACTGAGGACAGGCAGCAGAGAAGCTTCCATCTCCCCAGCGTACAAAGACAGGTATGAAGTTGTAGGACAAGGAGGCGTCAACAATCTTGTAATCAGAGACGTTCTCTTGTCAGATTCAGCATCATACTTCTGTGGGATTTTAGAATACGACACAGTTGAATTTGGGAAAGGAGTCTTTCTGCATGTCAAATCGTCATCAGCCAACACCCAAACTGTCGTTCATCAGTCAGCGTTAGGGCCGCTCTCGATGGGAGATTCTGTGAATTTGAGCTGCACAGTGCAGACTGAACCATGTGCCGATGATCAGAGCTTCTACTGGTTCAGACGTGGTGCAGCTCAGCCTGCAATCATTTATCACAATGCAGGGGAGTGTATTAAAGACTCAGGGTCTCACATGAGAAACTGCACTTTAAACCTCCCATTAAAGTCTGTGAGCTCCTCTGATGAAGGGATGTACTACTGTGCTCTGGCTTCATGCGGGGAGGTAGTCTTTGGAAACGGAACACGAGTATGGATTGGAGGTAAATTCTTTCAGCTTATAATGCAAGCTTTTGTTTTTCTTATTTCTGTTCAAATAAAATACAAATAGTGATGTGAGACTTCTTTTATCTTGACTGCAATTTAGGATATACTGCCAAAGTCCCCCCTCTCCTTGCATATTTCTTGAGTGTGGCTTTGGCACTTTTCATCATTGTGCTACTCGTCTTGGCATTTATCATGCAAAAGATCAAGAAGAAGTCATGCTCCATCTGCAAAGGTAAAACTTTTAGAATAAATGGGCCAAGAATTGGCTTGTGTTGGCCTTTCTCGATCCATTATGAACCTTGATTAACAGAAACTGTTTCTTATTTGCAGCGTCTGATGCGACGGGAGGTGAAATAAATGTAAGCTAGAAGCAAAATTCATGAAAACGAGCTACTTTTTGGGTTCACATCTTTTACATGGTCTGTTCCACTTTGTCATTACCAGAGCCATGATGCAGACCATCTCCACTATGCAGCTGAGTCTGAACAGAAGGATTAAGCGGCATCGCCAAGAGGAGAACGTGACGTCAGACTGTGTTTACTCTGGAGTGAGAAGGAAGTGAAGAAGGACTTTGTTTTTATGTTTTTATTACTTTTAACTCATCTGTTCAGTCATTTCGCACAAGTAATTGTACAACAGAAAATTCCATTGATGAAAATAAACAATATTTAGTGCAATGTGGTTGTAGTGGTTTAATGGTGGATAAAGGACAGTTGGGTCATCATGAATGCACACAGTACGAGACTGGATTGAAAAATAGACAAAGCATGCTCATGAGAGCCCATGTAATCTATAAATATCCTGCTAAACCTCTGTCACACACACAGGGTGTTTCTTTCAATCTACAGCCAGTTCTCAACAGTTACATCTCACGCATGTGGTGAAGGTGGTGAAACCTTGAGTTTCCATTGGAGGAAGTTCGAGACCTTGCTCTCAGGCCTCAGCATTTAGCACCTCTGCAAAGCTGCCCTCACAAAGCATAGTGAAAAAAAAGCATCATGCACTGCACACCATCAGACCCAGCACTCAACTTTAAACAGGCAGCTTGTTTTTTGTTGTTGTTGTTGTTGCTGCCACTAATAAACTGCAAATCAATATCCAAACAAGAATAAAGTAATCGAGTTCAGGGTGACATATATCTCACAGAACCATATTTATCTCCAGGCTTCTGTGAATATGGTCTAACACCTTTTCACTTAGTAGAAAGGAGAGTACTCTACAGCCAGTCTGTATTTCTATGGCTTTTCTATAATGCTGAGCTGTAAACTTTGCTCAAGCTGTGCTTTTGAGGGAAACTTATTTTCATGATTCATCCATGACATCTATTCGAATCAACTGGGAAGATGTTTGAGGTTAAAAAAAATAAAAAGAGGTACATTTGTAAAGACTCGAGCTCATGGACAGTTACAATGTACTTGATACATCATAGACACAACAAGACATTTTCAGCTGGATCAGTTAGGACCTAAATAACGAAAATATGATGAACACATGCTACCATTGAAATGTACATGGTAATAGTAAAGCTATAGTAATAGAAAAGCTTTGGCTTTTAATACAATCTGAGCTTGACATCTTTTTATTTAATTTTCCTACTTATTGTATTTTAATTGTTTTCATTGTCTTTTTTATAGTGTGACTTCTGCCTGTATAGCACTTTGGTCAACCAAGGTTGTTTTAAATGTGTTCTAGAAATATACTTTGATTGATTGAATATGGACTTGAGGTTGTATAATGCTTTTCTAGCTATCTCACTCAAAGCACTTTCACACCTCAGGTCCAACCAAGCCACAGCCGACCAATAGGAGCTCAGCACTCTTTCTGAAAACACCCCATGACAAACCTTCTACAGCACATCGTCTCAACCACATGGTGAAAAGTCTATTTCTAAATTTGCTGGTTAAACAACACACCATATCTGGGTGCTAAGTGAGACGCAGGGCTTGAAGAGGTTGGACTAACTCTGATTATTCAGAGGTGCTTTAGGTGTAACATGCATCAAAGCAGTCAACATTGCTTTGGAGCAGTTTCCTCCTTGTCGTATGATAGCAATGCGTCAACTGTGCACCTGACCACAACTTATTTTAAGACCAACATGCTCATTGTGGGCTTCTGTGCAGTTGTCTTCACAAGGTTTGGTACGGAAATGAAAGTAATACTATAGCAACAACACTTGCACTGCGATACTGTTTGTTGCCAAGTGTAAGAGAGGGCCGAAAATGCCTTTCATGGTATCAAACTTTTCTTCTTAGCTAAATAGTTTGTGTTTGATGAATAAACTAACCTTGTAAGTGTGCTACCATAGGTCTTAAAGAAATGTTCTGACCAACCATGGGTACCAGGTTAGAGAAGAAATATTTTGGAAATACTAGCAGTTATGGGAGGAAGGGTAAGACTAACAAAAAGAATGGAGGGCATTTGTGCCTGTGCATATGTATCGAAAAGACACAAAGCAACAGAACACGCGGTGTGTTAATGCAAGGATAACTGCACTGCAGAGCATACAGCGTCCTGTTGCCCGTTGCGCATACGCATTAATAGAGAGATGTCAGAGTGCAGCGGCTGCCACCACTGGAGGCGCCCCCTGGTGGGGATTTGATGCATTGTTTAAGGGCACCTCGGCAGTGCTCGAAAAACCAGACCAACCTCAGTATTTTGTTCCGCATCGGAACTTGAACCGGCGACCCTCCGGTTCCCAACCCAAGAGCTACTGCCGCCCTTTATGCGAACGCTCTTGGGCAGTAATTTGAGCTGGACCAGTCAGGCACTAAATAACTTCTTCATAATATCATCCATGTAACTGTTTCTAAAGAAAATATGATTAATACAAGCTACCATTAAAATGATGAAACTGCTTCCTTTCTATGCAAAAAAGCACAATTGGAAAAAAAATAATATCGGGTAATAGATTGTGGACAGCAAAGGATGGAGCTATTTGTGGTTGCAATTCGTTCTTAGTGGGTGTAGCGCAGATTCACTAGTGTCTCCTCTTCATAGTAAATCAGATTTTACTAGATCGTCGTCTTGAGACATTCAAGAAGTTTCTTATAGACGTTTTAGTTTTTAACAGGGCTATAGGATAAAAGACTCCTTTATTCATCAAAACAGACAATTCAAGAGTGCTCTTTCTAACTCAACACGAGACATGTACTCAGTAAATCCATGCTATGTGCTTCACTGTGTGCGTCTAGTGTGGTAACTAGTCATGTGACCAATCCTGACGGGCCAATCAAACAAAGTCTCGTCTATAAAAAGGAGACAACATATAAAGTTCTTTCAAGAAACCACATCAACTTCAACAATGACACCCGCTAAGTTAGCTCTGTATGTGACGTGCGTGCTCATGGGGAGGATGGGTAAGTTAAATTGTTTTCAAGTGTTATATCATTGTCTTTGTCTTTGATGGGTTCTACAATGTGTTTGTGTCTTCACATATGCTCTCAGGAAAGGTGTAAAGTTATTCATTTGCTTTGGCACTGTTTTCTCCTCAGCAGACGTGTTAACCCTGGAGTCGTCCTCGTCTTCACGTTTCCTATCGGTCAGTGTCGGTGAACACGTGACTTTGGAGTGCGTCCATGAAGACAGTTTGGCGTTAATGTTTTTTTGGTATAAACAAAGTCTGGGGCAGAAACCAGAGCTGGTGTCTAAATTCTATAAGCATGACAAAAGTGGCTCCCTGATTGGTGCATTTAAGAATGATCCACGCATTGAACTGGAAATCAGCTCTGGGAAATATAACGTTAGGATCTCAGGTGTGCACATTTCAGACTCGGCTACTTACCACTGCATGAGTGGCTTTTCCTATGTGTATGAATTTATTAAGAGCATCACTGTCCACGTAAAGACTTCAGGTTTGAATGTCCGACCAGTCATCCATCAGTCAGCATCTGAGACCATCCAGCCTGGAGGCTCTGTGACTCTGAACTGTACAGTCCACTATGGGAGCTGTGAAGAAGAACACAGTGTTTACTGGTTTAGAAACTCTGAAAAAACAAATTCAGGACTCCTTTTGACCCATGGAGGCAGAAACGAGCAGTGTGAGATGAACCCCGACGCAACAAACACCTGCGTTTACAACTTGCCAATGAAGAAGCTGAATCTTTCTCTTGCTGGGACATACTACTGCGCTGTTGCATCATGTGGACAAATCGTGTTTGGAAACGGGACCACGGTGGACATCGGTAAGGAACTTTCATACAAAGACTTGTTATGTTACGTTATATATTTCATGAAAGAAAGTGAGAAATGTTTGAAATCTCCTGATGTTAATCTGCAGATGGTGAAGACAATCTCCTCTTGGTGTATGTAATGAGTTCAGCTTTGGCTCTTACTACCATCCTTGCTTTTTTACTGGCTTACAAAGCATTTACAACATACAAGGCGACCAGCCTCAGATGCACAGGTAGGTCACACTGACATTGTTTAAATCTGTTTCTGTGTTCAGGGACAAAACACTGAGACAAACCATTTTCTCAACCAACATACGACTGACAAAAAAAAAAAAAAAAAAAAACAGATCGCTGTCCCAGTGTTTGATTTTAAACCATTTTGCATCAGTGGAGAATGTGAAATATAAAGGAAGAGAGTGTTTCACATATACAAACAAAACAACTGTAACGTTAAGCCATTTACAGAAACTTCATTTTGCTTTTAGTACGCCTTTTTTACGAGCTTAGCTGCCAGATGAATGCGGGAACGACTACGACTCACTCCTCAGTCTTAACTTTTAAACAGATGGTATGGTTTAACGACAGTATCATGGTCCAGTCTTGTAAAGGTCGCATGTAAACAGAAGAATAAACAGAAACATGTTTAATTTCCTGTGATAATGAGTACAGTTCAACGTTTTATTTTTGAGTAATCTGAAGAAATCTATTTTGTCATCTCTGGATATTAATGATGGTTTTTCAGTGATAACAACTTACCATGTTACATGTAAAGCACTCTGTTGACATTCAGTCAAAATGAAATGAAAATGATCAGTCCAACATAAGTGAGCAAGGCTGGTTTTAATAACTTTTCTTTCTTTTTTTTATTTATCCAGGCCCTGAAGCAAGAACCTCAGCTGAATCGGATCCCATAGAGGTGTGTGTTTTCTCTCGATGGAAACCAGTATACCTCTGTTTAGGCCTGTTCTGCTATTTGACCAGCTCTTCATTTACATTCAGTACAACCTCTCTTAATTAATCTCTCAAGCTTAATCTCTAAACTTTACATATGTGGTTTTTGTCTATATAACCTATTAAACAATATAAAGCAGTGATACTATTTAATATTATTACCAGGGTGAACAGGAGAACCTCCATTATGCTGCCCTAAGGAGGATCAAGACCAACAGATCAACAAGAGTGAGGGACGACATCTTAAATGAATGTGTTTATTCCAGTGTCAGGCAGTAAAACTATCGACTGTACAAAAGATGGACGTAGTCTCAGTGATGTCCCCCTTTGGTTTCTGAAGAATCGTCAAACAATGTCGTTCCCCAAATTAGAAATGCGGCCTGCATCTTTCTTTAAAGCAGTTTAGAAAAGAGCGAAGAGGTGGAACTGACAGGGGCCTCAACCCTCCTGGCAAATAAGTCCAGTGTGTCCACCTGTCCTGGATACTTGTTGATCCAGTAGATGTCGTCCTCGATCACCAGCATAAAAACAAAACAAACCGCTGTTTGGCGACACTTACCTCAAAGTGAAGCCTCCCTTCTCCTCTCGCTAAACACACCACCAACCCCACTCTCCTCGCCTTCACACGAAGAAGAACATAACTCAGCGCCATCATGCCCAGTCAGTGCTCAAAATGTCCTTCGCTCGAGCTGCAGTTTCCTTCGATCTGCATTGTTTTGTTAGCAGGCTAATGTTAGCATGCTTCAGTTGGTCTGTAGCTTCACATTGTAAATTGATACAGAGTGATGTGATCTAAAAACGCTTGACATTCAGTTAAGCAATGAGTATGTTATTCTTCTCATCTCCTAGTCCTTGACTTAAACAGCATTTATACGCAAGGCCGTCCCGTCCATGTAAATGTGGTGTAAACACGGCTCAGACAACCACACAGCCAGTGTTCTGTCTCATCGTAGACAGTCAGGACTCAGAGAGACATTTACACAGGATTTCTGTTGTATTTACAGTATGTGTAAAATGTCTTTAAAGGCTCCATATTCTTCTTTTTCTCTGGGTCTATATGCTCTTTAGTGTGTTTTCCAGGTGTCTTGTTCGTCTTTAAGCACATCTGTTTGCATTTACATCTATCTGGCTTTTAAACACAGCTTCAAGTCGATACTTGAGGAACTGCCGTTGGTAAGCGGAGGCGGACACTTCAGTAAAGACTGGGCTGTGTAAATGTGACAAAGTAAACTTGAGCTACAAGACTCACTCTGCACAGATCAAATAAAATGTTTTCTTCCTCTATAGTTAAGCCGCGCTTCATTCATGTGATCGAGGTGCTATATTTCCACTCTCACGACTCACCCGTCTTCAACAATGCACAAACACGTGACCTTACAAACTGATGCCTGTGGTCTTTGTGGTCTCTGGTCGTTGAACAGGCAAATAAATAAGTAGAAAGATCAGAATGTGCTTCTAAATGCACAAACACCTCTGTCTTCTACCATCAAAATCTATCTATCCATCCATCCATCTATATACAATCAGTATGTCATTAAAACCACACTGTGTTTTATTCAGACATGACACCAGTGTGGTGGCGTGCTCAGAGACATCATGGTGACAAGAGCTGCTGCATATCTGGTGATGTGAGGATTTTACACCACAAACAAACACAAAGGACTGTTTTTTTTTTTTTTTTCTTTCTCGAGCTCCTATGTGGTCAGACGTCAAGTTCAGTTCTCAGTAAACTTTGGTCAAACACTTTCCACTCATCTGCTTGTGTGTTCTGTTCAATATTCGGACGTTTTTCCACACCCAGAAGTTGTTCACCTAAGTTTTCATCTATGTATTGATCTTGTCCTTTGTGAGTCAGCTCTATGAGCCGTTGTTGTGAAGTGCTGCCTTGTCGTAGTTTGTGCGTTTCAGTCAGACAACTCACGTTTGTATCATTTAAAATATTCACTGCAGCAGAACATCATTTTTTTCAGAAACAAATCCTCAGTTTTGATTGAATGCAGATGCAGATAGTAGGCTCTGACCCCCCCGCAGTCAGAGCCTATAGGTCACAGGTGTCAAACTCCAGTCCTGGAGGGCAGGCTTCCTCAGACTGTTAGACGTCTTCCTGCTCTAACACACCTGCTTTAAAACAATGTGTTGTCATCAAGCTCTGCAGAAGCCTGATAACGAGTCACTCATTGGATTCAGCTGCGTCCAAGCAGGGAGACGTCTAACAGTCTGAGGAGCCCGGCCCTCCAGGACTGGAGTTTGACACCCCTGCTATAGGTGGATGCCGGGGTGGTGGGTGGGGCTGAGCGAGAGTAGACTGTACTGGTGTAGCTCAAAGCTTGCAATGAAAGAGCAGAGGGAGAGGGAGGACTTGTCAGGTGATTGTTGGGAATGAGGCATGTCAAGTGTTTCGTCAGAACAGCTCGAGTTGACTGCCTTAACTAGCACGCAAACGTCACCTCCTGTTGTGGCAAGGGGCTAATCGTTACAGATTTCAGGGGACATAAATCTCATTGGACAATTGTTCTCTATCTAATAATGCTGGCAGCACAGTCCCTATGCTGCCTGTAAGCCACAGAGCTTTCTTTTGTGAAAGACAACAGAATAAAGATAAATGCATAAGGGATATTTTCTGCACAGTGCTCAGCCACATGCACACCATGCAATGACTAATACTGTATCATTGTGTGCAGCGGGCGACCAATCAGGAAGCGGTGAACAAAAAATCCTGGTCACTATCTCCTCCTCCATCTTTTTATGTCTTAGGACAGCTTTAAGTCAGCTGTATGAGCTGTGAACTCTGTTTTAAAGCTGTATTTTGTGTTTGTTTTTACCTATTTAAAGTCATTCACTTGTAAGTGCAGAGGACTAATGGGTCTGTGCTGAGTTTTTTTCTTTTTTTATGAACAGTCGAAACAAACAACAGCATCGAAGACAACAAAACCACATAGACATCCTGTCAGAGGGGGAGAGAAGGGGGCGTAAAAACCACATGGGCTGAACTTGACGAGAACAAGCTTGACCAGGGAGGAGCAAGTTTCTTTTTTTCTATTTGGCTGTAGAATTTGAAAACACATGTAGTGTCTTTTCCTGTAGACGTGCGTATCTATATTATGTTATTATCTTGTGTAATCACAAGAAATCACTCAACAAACTGTCTGTCTTAATAAATGTCACATTAAAGTGCAGAGTGTGTACGGTACATCACACAGTTAGCATAATCCACGAAGGCTAAGAAATGCAATCTGCACCTACTGTATGTGCAGATCAAAAGCTGAGAGATGTGAGAACAAAATCACCAACAGAGATGACAGCAGCTCGTCCTGCAGAGTCCCCAATTCTACCTCAATGACAACACACACTAAATAAAGTGTTGTGTTTTTTATTGGATTCAAGCTTCGGCTACTTCTCACCCTAGCCTCATTTCACACTACACACACCTTGTGTTGAAAATTAGGTTTTTTTCTGTGACAGTAGAAATGTTTTTATTTATTTTTTTTTACAGGACTTGTTAATCAAACATCAGGGATGGGGAACTCTGGGTGCTGAGCTATTCTTACAGTTCTCCAGGGATCTGACAACAAGACAGATTTCTTTTATCAATGTCCAACAAACACAAATGCACCTCAGATAACATGATGTTGGTGAAAGACACAGGACTCATCTCTTAAAGGATCCTTCTTTAGGTCTCTATATAAGTTATTAGTTTGTAATGATGATCTAATTTCAGCAGCAGGTTGACTACTGACTCCTACTGGACATTAGCTGAACTGCATGCAACAAGCTGAAGGGAAAGGCCCTGTTTATGATATACAAGGATTAAGCCAGCAAGTGTACTGATGAGGAGGTGTTAACTCTGTACAGAGAAACACTGAGCCTGTGAAAACAGCCAATGTGACCGCGACTTTAGCGAGAGAACAGGTGTTACCGGGGGGGGACCAGTATGAGTTGAAGTTCTGTTCTTTAAGAAAAAGAAATTTTCCTTCTTATCACAGTCATGATGTGGAAACATAGCCTCTCAGAGCTGTTCTTTGCCTGTCTTGATTTAAAATCCAGAGTCTGCCTCGTCTGCGGGCGAGACAAGGAATCCCCCCATCTGCTGGAAGAGACAGATATTATGCAACATTTTCCAGATGCAAAATAAAGAAATAAAAATAAACATTTTAAAATCTCTAACATGCTTCAATACATGTCATTCAATTTCTCAATTTTCAAAGTATTATTAAAATAACGCTCAGCATCATAGTCTACCTACGTTACACACAAGTAGCAGCAGCTGTTATACTAACGCTGCATCATTCAAAGTAGCTAACACAATGACAATGAAATGACTTTCAAATTTCATTTGTAAACCAATCGCTTCTAAAAAGAGCACTGAGCCGGATCAGTTTCTTCATGAAAACATCCCGACTCCCACCACCACTTCTTCGCCTGCTTCTTCATCACTTAGTAATGCCTCAAGGATTACTGACTAAGAAAGCAGGAGAAGCCCAGAGGAGCTCTCTGCTGACCATGGGATTGGATAAGTTGTACATCTCTGTGTGCTACAGCCTTTTGGACTTGTTTCACAATGTTTAGCTATTCTCTCATCTGTAAAACAGAATCTGCTCAATGAAAGTCGGACACACATCTCATACATAAAGCCTTCTATAAGTACGCAAAATGACATGTTTACTTAATTGCTTGTATTCAATCTGAATCAATAAAATAATTTTCTGTACACACTATCATTTCTTCACCCCAACGAAATGCATCTTCCCACAGATCTGAATGAGGTCAATACATGTAACTTGTTTTAAATCAAGGTGTAAGCAAACCACATTCCTGAGCTACCTTATCTATCCAAAATGCTCTCATCTCATTAACATAAGACTTTGAGCCTTAAATTGAGTGCTCTTGTTGCTTCAAATTAACTACTGAGTCGAGGGTGCAATCTTGCACCCTGCTGCCTCCAGTGATGAGTCCACTTTAGACTTAAACACAAAATGAATTTATTACATGTAACATGGTAAACATGTTATTTTAAGCAAATCTAGCCAAAAGTTTGCTGTAGAATTCCAGAAATGTCCACGATCTGCTACAGACACTGAAGGTAAAACGCACAAAATCAAAGAAACAAAAAATTAAACCACACAACTTCCCACTTCCCTTTATGCAAGAAGTGACATAAAAAAGCTGCTCATCTGGGTCAGTATACATTTTTTCAGACGAAAGAGAAGACTGTCTTTATGACCCAAATAACAAAACCACCTTCATAGTCTTCACAGCAGAGAGTGAAGGATGTTCACGTTTTATCTGCTCTTTCTTGTTCTCCACGCAGCATGTATGTCGAGGCATTTTACGTTTACTTCAACTTTCTACATCTGCAAATATTTACATGAAATGCTCTTTAATGAACCTCTATGTCTTTCAGATGGAGCTCTGCTGTACGCTGAGCCCGGCCAACGTGTGACTTTACCGTGCGCTGTCCCCTCTGGTGCAAACTACCTGTCTTGGTACAAGCAGGTGGCAGGGGAGAAACCTCAAATGATGTCCTCCTTCTACAAACACCTGCCTGGTGTTGTCAGTTTCTTCAAGCAGTTTAAAGATGAGAATCGGTTTTCAGCTCAGACCGGAGAAGGGTTCTACCATTTCATCATCTCTAACGTGCAGGAGTCTGATTCGGCTATGTACTACTGTGGACAAACCAGCATATCAACCATTGAATTTCATGAGGGAATATTTTTGGTTTTAAAAGGTATCTGGATGATTTACAATGCTAAGCTGCACATTTCCCTTTCATTGTCCTTTTAAACATCTTTCGAACATGTCTGATTTTAGATTCCAGTGCCCTCCCTTTTATCCTGCAGCCGGCGTCTGAACCTGTGAAGCAAGGAAGCTCTGTGACTCTGAGCTGCACCATCCACACTGGGACCTGTGATGGAGAACACAGTGTTTACTGGTTTAAAAACTTGGAGGAATCACCCCCAGGACTCCTTTACACCAGTGGAGGAAGGAATGATCAGTGTGAGATCAAACATATCTCACAATCACTCACTTGTGTCTACAATTTGCCGATGACCAGTCTGAATCTTTCTCATGCTGGGACCTACTACTGCGCTGTTGTCACATGTGGACGCATTCTGTTTGGCAATGGCACCAAGCTGGAAATTGATAGTAAGTCGCTTTTCTAAAAAAAAAAGGGCTTGTTCCATTTTGTAGCCGGTCCTAAATCTCTCTTTAAAACACATTTTCTGATTCGCAGCAGATGAGGGGAAATTTTTAATGAGAACTTTGACATTCATCACCATCCTGGCTGTTGTGATTGCTCTCTCAGTATGCATGATGAAAAAGAGAAACAGCTGCCGATCTTCAGGTAACTGTTTGAATTTTATAGCGTGTTAGCATCGAACATGAGTGTTTCATAAAAAAACACAACTCTCTTTTTTTTCCACAACTAGATTCCCAAGCAACAGTTTCAGCTCCATCCACGACAAACGCAGAGGTGACTATAACCGCTTCACTGTATCACTCTTTTTACACAACGAGATACTTCATTCAGTGGATATATGTCAATGACTACATGCTAACATGGATTGTCACATGTTGTCAGGGTTACCGAAACAAACTCAACCTCTACTATGCCGCTTTAAGCATCAACCTGACCAACAGATCAAGGACGCAGAGGGATCCGACCTGGAGTGAAGCTGTGTATGATTGTGTGAAGCATTAGAATTTGATTGATATTTATATTAAGTATGTCTTCTGTGGTGAGACAGGATTTTATCAGTATTTTTGTGATTTCTTTAACAATGCTTTTTTTTACTTTCTGTGGTCAGCCGCCAAAATTCAATAGGATTCAGTTTTTGTGTGTAGCAGAATATCTCTACAATGTTGCCTTGTTTCTAACATATTAACCATTTATTTAAAAGTCCAAGGATCTTCAGTACAAAAGGAATCATTTTAGTCCAGTTGGATGGTTTTTGTTCTTTGACTTTGAGTTTAATTGAAGGATGAGATTCAGGGAAGAGAGTCTCTTAGAGGAACGGTTGGCGGTTGATTCACAGCTCCTCCACTCTACATGCACAAAATGTCGTTGGGCAAGAAATCAATGTGATAAGTGGGGATTGGTACTTAATGTAACAGCGTCTGCCGTCAGTGTATGAACGTGGATGTGAATGGGTGAGTATAACTTGTGTTAAAGCCTTTTGAGCAGTTGGAAGATTACAATAGAGCCGAATATAGTCTTTTGTTTTTAGGATAATGTTCATGGTAATAATGGCCTTTTTTGTATTTATTTATTTTACATAATTATTGACCAAATAATAAATGGTTGAGAGAAGAAAAAGTGTGTGTGTTTAATCTGTAGGTAAGCGCAGCACCATGTTTATCAAAGAAAGTAGCTGACCTCACTCGCTTCATTAAGGGAGTGATTGGTAGAAATGATGTGTGATTTTATCCACTTAAACATGCTGACGTTTTTCTGTTGCACAACATTAACGCTTCGGGGAAGATGAGGCAAGCAGGACTTTTCATGTCACTTGCATCATCATCAAAACTATTGTCAGAAGAAATTAATGTTTTACAACCTTTGAGGACATTTTCATTTAAACAAATTGAATTCTGTCATACACTTGTTAACAGAGCAGAAGGTATAAGATACTCTTTCATACATTTCACTATATGTGGACAACAAAACAATCTAACAGGTACATAACTGTGAGAACATCTTGAATCAAAAATGAGTCAATGGACGAAGCCTGAGTGACATTGCCCTTCTGTTACTGAAGGGGGCTTTGGAGTCCCATCGATGGCGGTTGCCATGCTCTCTGAAAATGATTTTCAGTCAACCTAATGACAGGCTGAGAGCTGGAGCTGAGGCGGGTTTTAAGCCTCTTGACAAACTGCAACACCACGCCCACCTGTCAATCAGATCAGCCATCAGAACAGCCTTATTGTGAATAACTGTTATCCTTCACAAAAGTCTCAAGCAACCAATCGATGAACTGCAGAATTTTGCACTTTCGAATCAGCTTTAGTTATCAACTCTGGAGGTTGCAGCTTGATCAAAACCCATACGCCTTATTTAGAATTTGCTAACCACAACATCAGAAAGCATTGGTCGCTTTTTATCTAACAAGCTGTCGGCGGTTTCACCCAGAGAAAAAACCCAATGTATGATGTTCTGCATGATAAAATAAGGAGGGAGCCACACTCTGTAACTACGAGATGAATGTTCTTCAGAAAGTAAGATTTACTTCAACATGCATCAAGTCAGGGTGGAAACTACAAAATAATCAGATAATCCCACCTTAAAAAAATCCCAAACAAATTAAGATTTTTTGATGGTTTCAAAGATTATCTCGTCAGATGCACCTTGACAATGCAAGACCTGTAAATTGTGTCATCTGAAAGGAAAAGTTGCATATCTTGTGTCCTGTCTTTCAAAGACCTGCGTAGGTTTTGTTCAGTGGCTCATTTCAGAGAAGAACTAAAGACATCCTGTCTGAAACCACAAAGACAAAGAAACGGAGGGGCCTTATATGTCTTTACTCTCTCTCTTTAATCTCTGCTAGACAGTAAAAAGGTACAGAAACCAGGCCAGCCTCACTGCCTTACACCCGAGTACACAGATTCATTTACGTCATAGTCCCTTTGTCTTCTTGATCCATTGGCCCTATGAACACTCAAGGCAGCATAGTGCAGGTTGTCTGGGTCTTGATGTAACTAAAAACACAAAAAAGAAACGTCTTTATGATGAAATGTACAGCATAAAAGTAGCATGTTTTGTTTGATTATTTAATCATAGAGGATACTTACCATTGTAGCTGGGCTAGAGTCTTCTGTTGTGAAAGACAAAATGAAAGTCCTTTTATTCTACAATAGCAATATGCAACCCAAACATGATGTGAGCTGATTGCATTAGCATTAGTTACCTGTACATGTGCAGATTCTGCTATTCATCTTGTACAAAAAGAAGGTTAACAAAGCAACAAGGATGGTGGTGAATGCCAAAGCTGTGCTCAAGATGTACACCAAGACAGGAGGGTCATCTGAAAACAGAGAGACACACAAGAAGACATTTACAGAGTGTGTACGTGTGTCCATTAAAGCTCCTGTGAAGAGTTTGAAGCTGGTTAAAAAATACTGAACTCATTATCTATACCTCAACAATATTTGACCTAAAAAAGCAAGACAGAGCAAAATTGACATAATTAATGTATAAGGGATTCTACATGCAAAATGCCTTTTTAATGTTCCTTTGGCATTGGTTCCTAGTAAGAGATAAGGAACAAAATCAGTGGTGAACGTTTTACTTTCATACACCAAAACTTTTATGACAATGCAAATAACATCGTTGTCTACTTCTGACGTCCCTTTTACTTTAACCGTTGGTTTCAAACCTCATGGCTTTGTCTGCTCTAAGAACGTCAACATTGGATTTGCAAATTTTTACTAAAATCACAACACAACTTGCAGATAGTTTCAGACATCTTTTGGTAAAAACAATTTCAATTGATAATAATTTTGTTAGCAATGGCTCACTTCTGGGTCCTGTGGGGGCATTTTATTTTAGAAAATGTTAACGTGTCTGTGCGACACAATGGGTGGATGAAGGACATATGCAGATGCTTTATCCCGAGTTAAATGACCTGAAAAAACAATTGATAAACTGTAAGATATCGGCAACCAAATCTACTGTATACTTTCTCATGTAAGTTGGTAAACTACAAAATACACTTTTTCTGTGTTCTGGGAAACAGCTTACAGGCTTAGGTATGTTAAAGAAAGAGTTAGAAAATAGAAATTGAAAGAGAAACATACCCTTTAAGTCCAGCTTGGTCCCGTTTCCAAACAGAATGTGTCCACATGAAGCGACTGCACAGTAGTAGGTTCCAGCATGAGAAAGATTTAGGTTGGTTATTGGTAAATTGTAGACACAACTGTGTGTTTGTGGAGCGTGGCTCCTCACACACTGATCATTCCTGCCTCCATGAGTGTAAATGAGTCCTGGATGAGATTCTTCAGAGGTTTTGAACCAGGAAACACTGTGTTCTTGGTCACAGCTCCCAGGGTAGACTGAACAGGTCAGAGTCATGTTATCTCCTGGCTGGTTGGTGGTCTCAGACACTGACTGACGGACAGTGGTTTGGATATCTAAAGCGTCTGCACTGACAGTCGTACTCTGACAAAATTCAAGGTTATATAAATCACTCCCGATACAGCAGTAAGTCGCTGAATCAGAAATTCCAAAATCCAAAATCTTAAGTTGATATTTGTGGTTTGTAGTATCCAAGGAGAAACGTGAGCTGTCCTTAAATTGGTTATGAAAGGTGACAAGATCATTATGCTTATAGAGTGTAGATATCAGCTGGGGTGTATGTCCCAAAGATTGCTTTAGCCAGTAAAACATCACTGCTGTTTCATCTTGACAGGTGCATGGCAAGATCACACTTTCTCCAACAATGACAGTTTGAAACTGTGAAAATGAACTTTTGGAAGTTGTTATCAGAGCTGAGGAGAAAAGAAAGACAAAAAAAGATATATCTTAAATGTATCCTTTTTTTAAAGACTTGTATTAAACTAAAAAAACTTTTTTGTAAAGTAATGTAAAATAGTGAACTTACCCACATTCGCAATGAGAAGGCATGTATAATACCAAGCTAAGGTTGGAGGTGCCATCGTGCTGTGATGAATGACTGAAATCTCTGCCTCTTCTTCACTCTTCACAGAGAAGACTTTGAATTTGATTGGCCAATCAGGTTGACTGTCTTTTTTTGGAAACTCTGTAAACATGTTCCGTATGCCCTGAATGACAATGATGGTGCTTGACAACAACACAAAAAAAGACAATATGATACCTCCTGAACATGATCTAAAGTTTAATATCCTCACCATGAAATAACTGTTTCTACTAAACATTGTTTGGTCACTACTTGCCACACAGGTGTAGGCGTATAGCAGTTATAGAAATCACTTCCTACACTATATTCATTCAGACATTTAAACCTCTGTTTGAAACACTTTAAATGTTTGCTTGCTGCACAGTTAAATGGCTTTCTTTTAAACAAAGAATGCAGCACTGCAGTTCTGAGACAAAACTCTTTATCAACAAACAAAAGGCTTCATGGTCGTGCTAAACTGGAAATAGACAGTTGACAGATCTACCATATACGAGTACATATATGAGTGGGCAGGATTTAACATTTACAATATTATTCCAATACTTGAGTCAGATACAACAGTTTTTGCGATTTGTAACATTGCGATTTGCTGAGAATTGTGTTAAAATATATTATGATTAGGCTTTTTCACATGCTTATTTGTCCACTCTACCCAATGAGAGTCAAGCCCACAGACGGACACTGAGATCAAAGTCAAATCCTGTAAAGCGCTTCGTGCACCTCACAATCTGAACTGTTATTATTTCAGTCTGACTGGACTTTACTGAACACAAACATGGACGGAAAACTGAACAACTGCAGGACTTTTAAACAACACAATGAACTGTGCAACTCCTTGAGCATTTAAACTAAAAAAACATATTTGCTGTTGCTATAATGAATATGTCGATACATGGGGGCCATGAGATGGTATAATATCGCCACGCAATATATCGTGACACTTTGCTGTACCAAATTTTTTCCCCCTCCTCGTAGTGTTCAGAAGTAACAGGAAGTGACAAGTGACAGGAAGTGACGGACCCTGCAGAGGTCTTTAAATATGAAGAGCTGCTGTGGTAGGAAGTGACAGACGCTGCAGGGGAGTTGTCTCAGATTCTTCAACTAGAAGACTCATTTGAAGGATGTTAAATGTTTAATTTTTCTACAATTGGATCATGTTGACAGATTTGTAGTTTTGTAGAGGTGGCTCGCACTTTTAGAGCACTTGAAGTCCACCGCAGCATGTAAAACCTCTCGAACCAAGAAAAGAGATCATTAAATAAATGCTATTTTAGCACTGATATTGGATATAAAACGACCATTCTCATTATACAGTGTACTTTGTTGTTTTTATATTAAGTACTGTCTACTGCTTTCAGGAGTGCATATGAAATTGATTAAAGTCTGCACAGTATGGAACAACTGGTGTAGCCAGGGTATTGATGCTTCAGATCCCTCAGGTGTGCATTTGTCAGTGGAGCTGTCAGTCATGGTGTAATATCTCTCTTAAATGCATCACATAATTGCATTTAATGTTCCCAAATACTTTGCAGTATTTTGCACTGCTGCCCTTTTACAAATGTCATTTTGTTTGTTCTTGGCTTCTGTCGGAGCTGCTGCAGGCTGTGGCTTGGAGGCCACACACTCTTCTCTCTGACTTTCAGACGGGGCTGAAGTTTCTGCCTGCAGAGCCTTTGTCACAGCAGTTCACAGCTTTTTTTTAAATCTCAGGAGTCAGAACAACAGTTGAACACTGAAAGATCACACGTTAGAAGGCGACACCCCTCAGACTCTCCTCCCCTTGAAAGAAGATTAAAATAGACCAGAGGGGATTTTTGCTCTACGCACACAATGCTGTATAGGAAAGTGATGTTTGATGTTTTCACATCCCTTTTGATGCTTCAAATTGAATTGAGGTTAATTACTACTACTACTACTACTACTACTACTACTACCACCACTACTACTACTACAGGATAATAACTTTTTATTTCCTTTCGCCTTCTACTGTTCAAACCTCACCATGCCACATGAAATTAGCAGTGAGCGTGTTGCTACGTCAGATCTCTAAATGTCTATCAGATAGTCGTTGATTGACTATCTCAATGATTTGTGTGGGACTAATAGCTTCATGCAATAAAGAACAAAAGAAAGACACAGGAATATTCTAAATATGGCACTGACTTAGTACATTATATTGTGAAATGTTCAAGGCAGAAATTGGAAACTTCATGAAAATAAAAATTGCACTTTGAAGAATACATTTTTCAGTGTCTTAGAAGTATTAATGACTGATCATTTAATCCAATGTGGGACAGTTATCAGAGGTTAAATACACATGGCTGTTAAAAGAACAAACACTACAAGTGAAAAAGGTAAAGATTTTTATTTTTTTAATGGCCTTTTTTAACATTGAGATTTCTTAGTTGCTGCTCAGCTGGACATGTTTTCATAGTCAGACTGCAGGTCTTTGCTACGCATTAAATAAAGGAAACATTTTGTATAGTTTAACCTTTTATCCCTCATCTGTTCAGTGTTAATCATGACAAGCAAGTGTAATATATCAATTGTGAACCAAAATAATCCACTGTAACAGGCCGTATTGTTGGCATTACCTCAAATCCAGAATTCAACAAGAAATTTCAAGAAATGTCGTGTATACTCGTGTAACATCTAACAATCATGCGTGTTCAAAAGGGATGAAGGCAGAAGGTCATGGGTATTTGGTACTCTTGAGCTAATTATATGACTATATAGTGTGTTCCTGTATTCACTTCTTTGCAGGTCTGTGTGTGACCTTGAACAATCAAAAGCCCTCAACTCAACAACAAAACACTTATGCCTCAGGCGTTGTGTTTTTTTTGTTAAATTATTTTTGTTGACATGTTTTTATAACAACTCAATCAGTACCCATGGATATACACACCCACCCGCCTTTCTTTGTTAGCGACAGTACACACACCTGGAACCTTACAAAACTATCTCAACAAGGATGTAATAAAATAACCTCTCTGAAATAAACACCTGATGGAGCCATTATTTGAGTCAAAGAGCAAAAACCATGGAAGTAACTTTCTGAGATTTTTTTTCACCACAATTTGCTGAGCTGGATGTAGACCATGACATGTCACTGGAGAAGCTTGTTCAGTAGGTTTATTGCAGGTCAAGTAGTTACATGGATCATTATATGGGTGTGTAGTAATGTTTACAAAAGCGGTGAAAGAAAAGCCTTGTTCAAAATCAAATACAAATGTATTGAAAAAAAGAAAAAGCATTATTTAGCTTTTAATGATACACTTACACAGTCATGTTATTCAGAGACTGAAATATATCCTGTTCAGCTTTACTGCTTTGCATACAAATACACACACTCACTCCAGCTGCCGTCTCTCTTCATTTTTGAACTGTTGACTTTGTTCTGCCTTTCTGCAGCATGTTGCACAATATCTTTGTCTTGGAAGCTCTGCACATGAAAAGCAGGACAGGATCAACACACTGAAGTTTAAACGTATTTCTTAAAAACAGTAAAACACAATACCTGTGTGGGGGTTGTGATGGGAGTGGAAGGTTCTGCACCAGCCTCTGAAAAACAAAGAAGAAAAAAACAGATGAAGTATATGCCTTGTAAAATGAACACTCGACAGTAATACCAACACAATGTTACCTGTGCATTGATCACACTTTGTCTTCATGATAACAAACACAAGGACTGTAAGGATGACAACCAGGATGGCGTTGATAACTAAGAATCCAATATTTAAGTATTTTGTCATTGCAGCGTAATCTGCGAACACAGAGAGGAGACACTCAGTTCCATTAATTTGTAAAGTAACACAACAGTGTAACTTTCTGTGTGATTTGTTTTAAAAAGTATAAATGAGATGAATAAATGGAAAGTCACTTACTCCAAATGTCCAGCTTGGTCCCGTTTCCAAACAGAATGTGTCCACATGAAGCGACTGCACAGTAGTAGGTTCCAGCATGAGAATGATTTAGGTTGGTTATTGGTAAATTGTAGACACAACTGTGTGTTTGTGGAGTGTGGCTCTTCACACACTGATCATTCCTGCCTCCATGAGTGTAAATGAGTCATGTTAGTGGAGTACGGTGCACCTTATCAAAATACGAGCATTGGCGAGAGAGGCGGTGATTTGCTCCGGAGTGCACATGACATGGACACTTCACGCAAGGATCATGTGGAAACTGTGGGGGACATCGACATGTGGACCAACACACACCTAATCTTTTTCTGTTAAGTTTGACTTTGTTTTCAGAACAACTATGTTTTACTTCTGACTTATGATTAGTACAGATCAGCAGAGCCATATTCACTATTAAAAAAATGGGGTGACAATAGCCCCAAGTAACCTTTATTGGAGAAATTTAAGAAATGCAATTAGCATACAAACAAATAGAAAAATAGAGTTCACAGCAGTGTTGTACAGGGCTTCAATGAAAGGGAACAACATTAGAAAAATTACGTTCACAGTAATTACATTCTATGTTAAAAAGATTCTTCACAAGACAGCCACATGTACAAAAACTAAAATCATTCTAATCATTTCAGAGGATTCACCTGATTCATTTCCAAAAAAAAAACGCTGTTCTTCACAGTTACTGGAGATCACGCAGATCCAAGTCTACAATAAATCTTCAAATGGGCGGTAAGAAAATCTGTCTCACTGTGGAGTTAAGCACAAATGTAACAGGTGCAGATTTTACTTTCTAAAGCCGTGGTACACACATTCAGTCCATGTTGGATCCCTCTGTCCTCTTGATCTTGTCAGGTTGACAGCAGCATAATAAAGGTGGTGTGTGTTTTGGTAACTCTAGTGACAAAACAGGGAACAATGCAACATGCAGTAAATGTTCAGCTGGAATTCAATAGTCATTTAAATGTGAGGTATTTTTGTTCACCTCTGACGGGACAGTGGATGAAGCTCGATCACTTTTTTTAGACTCTGGTCGGGGCACAAAGAAGATCGCGTCTTAGTGAAGAGATGTGCACAGACAACATGAGCTTTCAAAACTAAACAGTCCTACCTGGAGATTGGCTGCTGTTCCTCTTGTTCATCATGCAGAGTGTGAAGGCCAGTAAAGCAGAGAGCATGGAAGTCAATGTCACAGCTCCCTTCCAGACGAAAGAAGAGTCTGCAGATACAGACAGAAGAAATGTGGATTTTGCACTTTTTCCCTGCTAAGTTTGTTGAGGCACAAACAAGTTCCTTTCACATGTTCACAAAAAAAAAAAAGTAAGAAATTTACCTCCAAAGTCCAGCTTGGTCCCGTTTCCAAACAGAATGCGTCCACATGAGGCGACAGCGCAGTAGTAAGTCCCAGCATGAGAGCGACTGACGCTCTTCAATGGCAAGTCGTAGACACAGGTGTTTGTTTCTGTGTTGGAGCTCCTCACACACTGATCATTCCTGCCTCCATGGGTGTAAATGAGTCCTGGATGAGATTCTTCAGAGTCTCTGAACCAGTAAACACTGTGTTCTCCATCACAGGTCCCAGTGTGGACTGTGCAGTTCAGAGTCACAGAGCCTCCTGGCTGGATGGTCTCAGATTCTGACTGATGGACCACAGCTGGGGCATTTAAACTTGAACCCTGCACAATGACTGTAGTGCTCTCCAAGACCTCCAACGCAGATAAGTATGAATGTATGCAGTAATAGGTAGCTGAGTCCGAAACACGCAGATCTGCGATTGTCAAATGATTCGTACCATTATGAGTCTCCAGTGAGAGGCGTTGATTCCCTTTGAATTTACCATTAAAAGTGCCATTTTCATCAAACAAGTAGAATGTAGAGATGAGCCTTGGTTTCTGTCCCAGCACCTGTTTGTACCAATAAATCCTTGCTGCAACGCCAGTTTCATAGAAACATTTCAGGATCAAACTCTCCCCAGTGTGTACAGATACAAAACCACTCTCTTGACCAACTGATGACAGATCTACGGCGGTTGTCCAAACTGAAATGACAAAGTGAATATAGATGTAATATAACGAGACAAAAGTCAGCACAACCTGAACATATACAAAGCAAATATGCAGAAGTCAATACATCACAACTCACCCATTTCCCCCAGGAACAAACATGTCAGACAGATAGCGAACGCAGGCGATGTCATCGTGCCGCTCGTGTGTGAAATGAAAGGACTTAGTAGCTTGTCTCTACATTTAGCAGACGAGATGGTGCCTGATTGGACAGCAGAAGTGGTGCTGCAAATTGTCCTACTCAGCAAACTTTAAGTTCACTGCTGCATACGGTGCCATTTTTTTTCACTTTTTTTTTTTTTTGTAAATGGTTGAAATTTTAGAAATGACCTTTGAATCCAACATCAAAATGCCAAGAAAAAAAGCACCTGTATCTGGTTCTTTCTTTTCCATCTCCTTTTTAATGAACCACATCAATGAAATGAAGGTCATATTTGAATAAATTATGAGTTGATGCTTAAAAACTTAGGTAGGTAGGATTTTGTCTTACAAGCACACTTTGCATCTTGCTCAAAACCGCAAACATTGATGTTCTGAAAGACAAAACTTGTATGTGGGTGAAAAGGTGAACAGCTCAGGGGCTAATGGTTGTGTAATTTTTTTCTCCACATTTTTTTCACATTCACCACAGCGACAAAACCTTTAAGTGAGCTTTGTAGAGCCTCTGTTACTGCTGCACCTGATGAAAATCAGCTACTCAGCAAAAGCAGAGCGCAGCAGCAGATGTTCATCTGTATTAGCTTTAGTGCAGCTGTATACATTACACAAGCGGTGTACTGTACTTACACCTTGACTAAAAAATTTCAGTATCAATTAATTTAGTTTATTTACAACAAACGTGTAAATGCAGCAGCTGAACGTGATGTGCAAAACAAACACCCAAACCAAATAAAATCATAATGATTCAAGAACAGGAGAAGAAGGGGAAAACTATAATAGCACACCAGTAGCCTTTTCAAGACAAGAAGACTCAAATGTTTTCATGTAAAACAAAGTATGGAGCATACACTATAAATGTTAATGGTTAAAGACTGTTACTGCCAGTTGTTGTCGCCATGCTGGAAAATCTGTCTCAAACTAATTTTTGTCCACTAAACTCCAGGCAAAGAGCCTGGCTCATTTTTTTCCAATCTGAGAATCCTCTCAGAGAGCTCCTAACTTAGCTTTAAAAAAAAAAAAAAAAAAATCATAGTAAGGATTTCATTCCTTATCACTCCTCAGATAAAACTCCTTCAGAACATACACATGCTGAGTCTGAACGAGGAAAGGACATCTGAGTGAGGAGCCTGTTTGTAGGTATGATACTCTTTTTTTACAGAAGCTGTGATTGGTTTAACCAAAAAAAATAATAAAAATGCAGAAAAAAATGCTGTGCAAGTGATAATGGGCAGAGATGGCTATGAAAATCCATGAGGCCCAATCATATACTCTAGTCAGCCATAGTTGTTATAAACACTATGAGATTAGCATTTGTGTGATAAATTGTAAGACACATTTTAATGCTCACTTATAACATTATGAATGACTCTCCCTCATGAAATAAAAACATATGTTATAACAAGAATTGTGTGAAATTAAAATCATTCAGACCATTTTTGTCATTTTGGAAACAAGCTTCAAACATTTCTGCAGTAAAAACAAAATAATTGATTTACAAAACAGAGTAAAGGGCAAAAAAAATAAACATTCAAAGATATTTGATTCACAAAGTTTACTAGTCTTCAAAAATATGTTACTAAAGGTCAAGCTGAAAACGAAACCATGAACCAATTAACTTCTACTGTCGAACACTGGAGTATACACACTCGTCTTTGGGTGTGTTTCTCTGTCTTCTTGATGTGTTGGGCAGATTAATGTTAAGAGGGGCATAGAACAGGTCACCTGCATCTCTGTGACCCTGTGGAAATATGCACAATCTGTCATTGTTATGTTCTTGAGAAAACTTAAAACCATGTCAAGAAATGCAATAAAAATGATTGTACTGGTAATTCAACAGGAAAAAACAAAAAAGTCACCTCATGGTTTCTCATTGAAGGAGCAGAAAATCTTTGCTGAGCCTCTGATTGAAAAATCTCCGGAAAAAAAAGTCATAAAGAAAAAATATTTAGTGGACACAGAAAGATGTAAGCCATGTTAGTTACCTTACCTTGAGATAGGAGACGGTTTCTTTTGTTCATCTTGTACAGTAAGAAGGCCATGACGACTATCAGGATGGTCGCAAATATCAAAGCTCCACTCAAGAAATACACCGAGGCAGGAGAGTTGACCTCATCTGTCAGTAAATCAGACATAACAAGCAGACCTTTGCGTTTTATATCAGTGTTCATGTTCGGTTTGATTAGACAGTCATCATGAATCAAATGAGATATAAAACAATCTGGTGGTTAGTTTGCATCACATGTAAGGAGGCTGTGGTCCTCTAAAGGTGGACAGCCCGAGCTCGAGTCCGGCCTGTGGCTCCTTTATCACATTTCTTTCCCCAATCTCTCTCTCATGAGTTCCTACTATATCAACTGTCCTGTTGAATAAAGGCAAACAGCACCCCCAAAAAAATTACAAAAAAAAAAAAGAGTCTTTGAGCGATCAGTATTGTCATCACTGATCCTGGATAGATGTTAGTCAATAACTACATGAGAGCATTGACAACTTTAAATACAGTCATTGAACATTATTGTATTTCCTGCTCACTTTTAAATTGAACTTTTTTTTTTATACTTTGTACTGAACAGGATATACTTGTGCTTTCTCGTGTGTTTGTAGCATTTTATAATGTCGTTAGGGTTAGTAATTAACTCAGGTCCAGGGGAGACTGCGACCTGAACGCAGCGCCTTAGACCGCTTGGCCATCCTGACTGTGTTGTGTGTTCGCTCTCTCTCTCTTTTCTATGTGCAGCCAAATGCTGCCCCCTCACCCAGTGATGGCAGCTGATAGAGCTGACCTGTTTAAATGCCAACCAAGGGTTAGAGAGTATTGATAGTACATATTTTCATGGATCATTCATCTCATTCATGGATGTATCTTTTAATTGTGTCAACCATGAGATATAAATTCTTTTAGGTTTCTGAAGATGTACTACATACGTTTGTAAGAGATCGCATCACAGAAGCAGCAGAGTTATATTTGGTTTGGAGCCAATTGTCGTCTTTGTTCTAGCCTCATAGAGAAGTATACAAATAGTCAAGTATTTGTTGGCTGTCTTTGTAGCAGACTATAAGAAACACTGTGAAGAAGAATACTTGGGCCAGTGATGGCGGAGTCCTGCTCCCGCAGCATGTCAACTATTGTGAGATTCTGAGCAGCATGCCAGTAACTGAAAGGTTCTGTTCATGAAGCATGTCTGAGCTATTGTTTGTCATGTTATTATGTTATTTGACCATGGCTAAATAAATCTAAGATGATCCACAGGTCTGTTTAATGATGTCGTCTTTATTCATTTAACACTGTACCTACTCTGTTTCTTCAACATTTTCTCAGATGTGTAACCGAGCATTGCGGGTTCGTTGCACCTAGTACCCTTTAACTAAAAAAAAAAAACAATAAATAAACAGGACGTAGACAGGGAGCTTCTTCAGTCACAGCTTCCACTTTATTTTTCCACACGAGGAGAGCCAACCGGAATCACAACACTTTTTACCGCTTTACGTCAGCTATGGTAACTCACAAAGAATACTGCACTCTAAAGGGGAGTGGATGTACAATTCAAATAATAAACACACAACAGTCTTTTACCTATGTCCCCCCTCAACTAGAAATGTCCCAGTTTTACTGTAAACAGTGCAGATATACATGAAACACCTTAAAACAGTCCCTGAACATTGACAGTCTGTCATGATGCACCACCTGAGCCCTCTCCAGAGAGTCCAGAGGACTGATGATGCGGTCAGTCAGTGCAGCCTCACTTCAACACCTCCACAACTTGGTATAGGCCCTTCCAATGAGGCGCCAACTTCATCTGGCTCTCAGTGGGGTTATTTAACCACAACATCTCACCCACCTTATAAGCATGGTGACAGACGGTGTCGTGATACAGTTTCTGCCTCTCATAAGCCCCTGCAGCATTAAGCCTGGCGGCTGAGAATGCATTCTCCAGCCCTTCCACCAGTGAAGACACATACCCTGGCAGAGAACCAGCCAACCCAGAGCCCGAAACAACACAAGGTACAAGCACATCCGCTGGGACACGTCTCATGTCCATGCATGAGGTGAAAGGGGGTGTATCGGGTGCTGGTGTGTCTGGAGGTGTTGTATGCAAAAGCAGCCTGTGTTAATTAACTGTCCCATTCACCCCCATGAGAGAGAAACAATTTAGGAAGCTGATCAATAAGAGTCCAAATATGCTGCTCTACCATCCCATCTAACTTCGGATTATAGGCCGTGGTGCGCATCTTCTTGATCCCCAACATCTGACAGTGACCCTTAATCACATCTGCCTCAAACTGACGGCCTTGGTCCTAGAGCAGGACCTCGGGAAAACCATGTACCAAAACATAGTCCTCAAAGAGACAGTGAGCAACTGTGGGGGCAGTCTGGTCGCGAAGGGAGTAGACATTAACAAGCTTGGTTAAATAATCCTCCACAACCACGCTGACAGGGTGATCAGGACCCTGACACAAAGCGTGGTGGTATTGCTCCCCCTAAAGCTCACAATACATTAGCCTGCTTATTACACAACTACTTACTACTAATGTACTTACTTAAGAATCAATAATGTGAACACAAATAGTTGATATGAGATTCAAAAGTGATTTAATTCTGCAGCTTGACCAACAGTCAGTTGAAATCTGCAGTTAAAGCTTCAACAGTTGGACTTTTTCAATGTATTGGTAAATGGACTTTAGCTTGTAGAGCATTTTTCTGGTCTTCTGACTACTCAAAGTACTTTTACACCTCAAGTCACACCTACTCATCTACACCCATTCACACACTGATGACAGAGGTTTCTCTTTAAAGTGACCATCAAAAGTCACTCATTTCAAACAAATTAATTCGCAGCTGCAGACGAAGCAGCAAAAACAACTACAAGTTCAGGATCTTGCTGAAGGACACATCAGACATGTAGCTGCAGATCAAACCCCCAACCTACTGGTTGAGCGATGACCAACTAAGTGAACCACAGCTGCCCCACATTACTGACATTGATCTGCATGAATAAGTAAGGTTTGTTTTTCTTCCTCATCATGTCAGAGTCTGATGACATTTTCTTTTCCATTCAGCAGCATTTGAACAACACTTTGTCCAAAAACGTCCCGTTATGTGTTGACTTCATGTGACCAGGCCTTTTAGCATAGCAGTGATTTAGAAACATTCTCAGATCAACTCTGAGAGAAGAAGAAACAGAAACTTTTATTTTTGAGAGGAGTCGTGGTTGACCCCTTTCCAAGTGTAGTAAATTATTTCGTAAACTGTGATTGGTTAATCCCCAAAAATAGAAAAAAAAGTGCTCTTTGTAAGGATGGGCATAGAAGGACAGTAAAAATCAATTCGACCCAATCACAGAATCAAATCAGACATTATGTAATTATAAAAACTATAAATATAACATCTGTGTGATACTAAAAAAAAATGTTTTAAATTACATGCTCACGAGTGACATTAGGAATAACTCTTATCTTTCATAAAATCAAAACAGATGTTATAACAGTAATTTTGTGACATGAAAGACACACCGTTCAGACAATTTTCATTTTTGTAAAAAGGCTGTACATTTTTTTATTTCTGTAGTGAAAACAGACATTGGTGACATGGGTCTGTATGTGACTTCATGGGCTCCTGCAGCCAGGCTCAAGTGGAAACTCGAGGAACTGCAGGTTTTTGCTGTTCTGCATGAGGTTCGAATTCAACACTGAAGGTTGCCACTCATGTCCAGGAGGCCTTGTCCAAGCACAGCCAGGCTCTACAGTGGACCGAGCTCCCCCAACCTTCAGCGAGGTGATCTGGCTCTACTACCTCCCGACGTCCCTGACACCCAGCCACTACCATCAGACTGTCGTCCCACCGCTGTCCTAATACATGCACAGCCTGCTCCGACCTCCACCTCAGCGACAAAGAATTGTGGAGAACAGGAACACGAGGAATACAAAGAGAGAATGCATTAAAGCCCCAAAATGTACCTAATTATCTTTATAATGAGATGCCAAAAAATGGAGGTACGTACAGAATGACCCCAATCTTAAAGCATGTACAATCTTTTCAAAAAAACGTAAAAGCAAAATAACTAAGCATATTCAAAAAAACTAAACATTCAAAGACATTTGATTCACAAAGTTTACATGTCTTCAAAAATACGTTACTAAAGGTCAAGCTGAAGACAAACAATGAACTTCTACTGCCGAACACTGGAGTACACACACTCGTCTTTGGGTGCATTTCTCTGTCTTCTTGATGTGTTGGGCAGATTAATGTTAAGAGGGGCATAGAAGAGGTCGCCTGCATCTCTGTGACCCTGTAGAAATATGAACAATATGTCACTGCGATGTCAAGAGATGCAAGAAAAATGATTTTGAAAGGTAATTCAACATGCAAAAAAAAAAAAAGTCACCTCATGGTTTCTGATGGAAGGAGCAGAACATCTTTCCTGAGCCTCTGATTGTAAGATCACAGAAAAACAATAATAAAAAATGATATTTAGTGGACACAGAAAGATGTAAGCCATGTTAGCTACCTTACCTTGAGATAGGAGACAGTTTCTTTTGTTCATCTTGTACAGTAAGAAGGCCATGACGACTATCAGGATGGTCGCAAATATCAAAGCTCCACTCAAGAAATAAACCAAGGCAGGAGAGTTAACCTCATCTGTCAGTAAATCAGACATAACAAGCAGACCTTTGAATTCTATATCAGTGTTCATGTTTGTTTGAATAGACAGTTATCATGAATCAAATGAGATATAAAACAATCTGGTGTTTATTTTGCGTCACATGTACGGAGGCTGTGTTCCTCTATAGGTGGACAGCCCGAGCACGAGTCCGTCCTGTAGCTGCTTTATCGCATTTCTTTCCCCAATCTCTCTCCCATGAGCTCCTACTAAATCAACTGTCCAATTGAATAAAGGCAATAAGACCCCCTGATAAATCTAAATAGATAAATAAAAAAAAAAGTCTTTGAGCGATCAGTATTGTCAGCACTGATCCTGGATAGATGTTAGTCAATAACTACATGAGAGCATTGACAACTTTAAATACAGTCATTAAACATTTTATTTCCTGGTCACTTTCAAATTTAACTTTTAATGTACTTTGAACTGAACAGGATATACTTGTGTTTTCTCGAGTGCATTTTATAATGTAGTTTATTGACATTGTGTTGTCAGTTGTGCTTTTTGTTGAGTGTGGTTTTATTGTACACGGTGTCTAGCTTCACTTTTATTTCAGACTACTACAACTTGCTAAATCTGGTGCAACTATCTTTTCTTCATATGAATGTTCAATATCGTTGCACACTGTCCCCCTGATTAATAAAACAAATGATGCATTAAGTGTTTCTTTTATTTTTCAGATAAAACGACTCGTCTTTAACGTGATAAAGAGTAACATACCTTCAAAGTCCAGCTTGGTCCCTTTTCCAAACAGAATGTGTCCACATGAAGCAACAGCGCAGTAGTACGTCCCAATATGAGAAACATCCAGGTTCTTCATTGTCAAGTTGTAGGCACAGGTGTGTGATTGTGAGTCAGGTTTCCTCACACACTGATCATTCCTGCCTCCATGGGTGTAAATGAGTCCTGGATGAGATTCATCAAAGTCTCTGAACCAGTAAACACTGTGTTCTCCATCACAGGTCCCAGTGTGGACTGTACAGTTCAGAGTCACAGAGCCTCCTGGCTGGATGGTCTCAGATTCTGACTGATGGATCACAGCTGGGATGGTCGATCCTGGACCTTCTACACTGACAATCACAGTTTCCAGAACTTGTAATGGGCAGCGTTTACAATTTATGCAGTAATAGGTAGCTGAGTCTGACATGGTCAAATTTGAGATGGTTATGTGATTTATACCATTTTGAGCCTCCAGTGTGAAGCGTGGATTGTTTATAAATTCACCATGAAAAGGATCAGCTCCATCGTATTTGTAGACTTCAGAGACAAGCCTTAGTTTCTCTCCGATTGTTTGCTTGTACCAATAAACTCGTGTGTAAGAATCATCATCTTTAAAGAAACATGTTAAAGTCAAGCTCTCTCCAGCTCCGCGTCTCTCGTGACGAACTGATGCAGACAACTTTGGAGAAACCGTCCATGCTGAAATGAAATGAGAAAAGATGCCATTTTATAAAAATGTATTAAATAACACATTAAACTCATGTGTAAGAAAAAAAAAATGTCCATTGAAAATTCAACTCACCCATTTCCCCCAGGATCAAACATGTCAGGTAGACAACTGTTGGAGATGTCATCTTGATCAAACTGTCGTTCTGAATGAAAGAGTACTGACAGCTTCTCCCCTCTTCACAGACCACGCTGCGTTTGATTGGCCAAACAGAAACATCTTACGATAAAAGGAAATATACTCACATGCTCACTGGTTGTTGTGATGTGTGTTCACTCTCTCTCTTTCTTATTAGCAGCCAAATGCTGCCCCCTCCCCCAGTGGTGGCAGCTGATAAAGATACCTCTGTTTAACTGTCAACAAAAGGGTGGGAGAGTATACAAAAATATGTAATATATACGGCAACGTATAAGGGCATACTATGAACTTAATTCTTCAGAATACTCAAAGCACTTTTTCACCTCAGGTCACACCTACTCATTTACACTCATTCACACACTGATAGTAGAGGTTTCTATGTAAAGCAGTCCCTCCAGGAAGTCACAATGTTGCGATCGCAACAATTCAACCAATCCTCACGATTTCTGTGCGACCTTGCAATTTTGTCCAATCACCGCAATATTTCTGCAAATTTGAACAATGAAAATAGTTTTCCCCCCAATTTTCACCAATTAAAGTAGTCCCCCGTGAAAACAGCGAGCCTTACGTCACAAAAGTTTAGTGACCATGGACAAACTCATGACCTTGTTCACGTGCACTCAGGACTGTGTGCATTAAGTGTTTGTGTGCTGAACAGAAAAGTGCTACAGGTCCGTCCAGTCTTCATGACAACAGTTTGTTGACAAAGTGCCGCTGTGTAGCTGACAATGCTCCGTCACTTTTACAGGGATTAAAGTTTTCCGTCTACATGTCGGAATTCCGTCAAAATGAAAATTATGAGACGGAACAAAAATTCGCATAGACTGGTGTGATAGGCTGCCGAAATTCGCAAGCATTCTTTATGCGCGGTGTGTCTTAAGCAGAATTAGTGATGTGTCGGTCTCAAACGTAACGTCGGCTCTTTGAAGTGAACGACAGGAGCCGGCTCGTCATTGGGAGCCAGATGGAAGCCGATTAGTTTTTTTCTTGTCTTTTTTCTGTTAAAGCCGGATATCATTCGTGAAGATGTGCGGTTGTGTCTGTGTCCTCACTGAGAAGGGGGAGGGGTTATACACAGCAGACGAACAGGAGACAGAGAGACAGAGGTTGACACCTCTGTTTTGTCCTTGTATTTTTCTTTAAGGTTTCGTTTTATTAAAACCGAAAGTAAACACGTTCACGAGTCTCACGACGTGACTGCAGGTCTATTTTTTAGAACGGTATTTAAATGAATCGGAGCAACGATGTAACATAGTTTTAAGAGGCAGCGTCAATCAAGTTATCATTTGTTGCAGCAAGAAAGGCAGAAGATGATCAGGCAAAGAGGAGAGGAGAACTTTTTATTTTGAACTTGATTTTGCAGCTAAGAGAATGAGAAACAGTGAATGAGCATATAGATGCAACAGATAGACAATAAAGATGTACCGTAAATGTAGCCTGGGCTGAAAAATGAAAGGACATGAATCAGAATATTTGAAGTTCATGTTCAAGGCTGAACAGCATTTTATAATATTATTTGGATGTTTGGATGGATAAGTAAAACTGTGACTAAACATGGCATTACAATTGTAATAATCATGACTCAGTCTACTGAGGCTTTTCATTTTAAAAATTTAACAGAGGATGAGACAGGAGGAGAGGAGAGAGAAAGAGCAGGACAAGGAACCAGTGAGATGAATGTGGAGTCAGGTCCATTATCAGCCCAGGACCCAGTTACATACAAAGACCATGACCCAGTTACATACAAAGACCAGAGTCTCTATATCACTCAGTCAATCACCATATCCTATACTTAGCACTTAATATACAGTTAGAGATCACCTTAGTTATTTGTTGTGAGGCAGCAACACCACACACACAAATACTTCAGTTATAGTTTTATATATTTTATGATTGCAGCAACACACTCATACAAAGACACACTAAACAGTTTTGCCCAAAATAAATGTTTTTCGAATGTTGACCTCGATATTTCAAAAATCCTGGCCAGGGCCGCTTGTAAATTTGTGTTTTTTTCCCACTCTCTCTCTTCTTTTTCCTCTTCAAGCTGCAACTCTGCAGAGTGTATAAATAACAGTGTATTTATATAATAAACATTTGTTATAATGCATATTTTTACATCAGTAATTAATATTTTTCCTCGTTTTATATTATTGTTGGTAATAAATAAATTTAAGCACCAACAAATCTGAAGGCCACTTGGGAGCTGAAAGAGCCAGCTCTTTTTGGTGAGCCGAGCCAAAAGAATTCCCATCACTACTCCAGAGCGCCTGCCACTGCCTCCACTTCCAATAGAAAGTCAAGCCAAAAGAAACGACGGTCAGGTGTAGCCATGCTTGAGACATTTGGCTTTGTGGCTAAAAAGAAAAAGTAAACTGTCACTATAGCCATGTTATGGTCCCATCTCCCCCATCCCATCTTCAAGCCCAGCACAGTTTAGCAGATGGCTGTTCCGTCATGAGCCCGGGTCTGCTGAAGATTTGTTCCTGTTAAAAGGAAGTTTTATCTTGCCACGCTATGACGGATTCAGCTGGGCTCTTGTAATATAGCCATCAGTAAGGTCCTTTACCTGCTTTTTGTAAACATAACAATGAGCATGGTCTTGTCAACTGCTCTGTTGTTAATGTTAACAGACAAACAGAAAGGTCCTTTACCTGCTTTTGTAAAGTGTCTCGAGATAACGCCTGTTATGAATTGACGCTATACAAATAAAGATTGATTGATTGATTGATGTTTGCAGCTGTTAACTTTTCAGGTTACTTTTTGAGGTTCAAAGTCTTTTTTTGTGAGGTTTAAATAAAATGGACAATTATTTCTTAAATAAGCCTAGTAAAATCCTTGAAATTATTGAAACCTAGAAGGTTTGACCATATTCTTACAGGCCTTTTTGAGACCAAAGTAAATTAGTAGGAGAAAACAATGGTGCTTGTTGACAGTGAATTGATCCGTTCTGACCAACCTGAATTTCTTTTTTGTTTCTGTCATTCATGCTGAAGTTTAGGCAATTAGTTCTGTGAGCTGAAAGATCTCTAATAATCGTTCTGATTTATCGCTGTGTGCAGGTGCCTATCTGGCAGCCGCTTGAGCCGGGAAAGCACTTTGGATGTAGTGGGATACTGTTAAAGCACTATATAATGCGCACCATGTGGGTTGGGCATGCCGAATTTTTTTTTCAGTCGAAACATTATTTTTTTTTTTTACTTTAATCCCTGCTTTTAACTGCATGTTTAATACAGAGCATAGACAATCTGGATACAAGATACGATCTGTAGGAAGATATACAATATAGGGGATATCAGACATTTAGAGAAGAGCACCCGTGAAGTCAACAGCGCCTTTCTGAAAAGAGGAAAGAGCTCGGAGCGGCCACACGAAAATAGCACTGTGTGCATGCGCGTTTGTGAGAGGGAGACGTCACTGACTGAGGCAGATGAATATGCTTCACAAAGTAAATCGCTCTGCTCAGGTTAAAATATCACTATTGCAAAAAAACTGCTAAAAAGAAATCACAACACGCATTACAATTCTTTGGAAAAGCTGCAGTGAAATCAGGTATTTTAGGCTGCAACAATCCCCCAAAAAGTCCACGAAATCCTGGAGGGACTGGTAAAGTGAACATCAGAAGTCACTAATTCCAATCATACAAATTCATTCGCAGCTGCAGACGAAACAGCAGGAACAACTTGAGGTTTATTGTCTCGCCAAAGGACACATCAGACATGTAGCTGCAGATCAAACCCCCAACCTTCTGGTTGAGAGATGACCAACCAACTGAACCACAGCTGCCCCACATTACTCACATTGATCTGCATGAATAAGGAAGGTTTGTTTTTCCTCATGTCAGAGTCTGATGACATTTTCTTTTCCATTCAGCAGCATTTGAACACCACTTTGTCCAAAAATGTCCTGTTATGTGTTGACTGCATGTGACCAGGCCTTTTAGCTTAGGAGTGATTTAGAAACATTCTCAGATCAACTCTGAGAGAGGGAGAGACAGAAACTTTTATTTTTGAGAGGAGGCGTGGTTGACCCCGTTGCTAGGTATAGTAAATTATTTCGTAAACTGTGATTGGTTATTCCCCAAAAATAGAAAAAAAGTGCTCACTTTGTAAGGATGGGAATAGACGGACAGTAAAATCCATTTGACCCAATCACAGAATGGAATCAGACATTATGTAATTATAAAAACTATAAATACAACCTGTGCGATACTAAAAAAAAAAAAAAATATGTTTTGAGGCTACAAAATGTTTTAAATCACATGCTCACAAGTGACATTAGGAATAACTCTTATCTTTCATAAAATCAAAACAATAATTTTGTCATTCAGACAATTTTCATTTTTGTAAAAAGGCTGTAAGAAAGTTTATTTCTGCAGTAAAAACAGACATTGCTGACATGGGTCTGTATGTGACTTCATGGGCTCCTGCAGCCAGCCTCAAGTGGATACTCGAGGAACTGCAGGTTTTTGCTGTTCTGCATGAGGTTCTAATTCAACACTGAAGGTTGCCACTCATGTCCAGGAGGCCTTGTCCAAGCACAGCCAGGCTCTACAGTGGACCGAGCTCCCCCAACCTTCAGCGAGGTGATCTGGCTCTACTACCTCCCAACGTCCCTGACACCCAGCCACTACCATCAGACTGTCATCCCACCGCTGTCCTAATACATGCACAGCCCGCGCCGACCTCCACCTCAGCGACAAAGAATTGTGGAGAACAGGAACACGAGGAATACAAAGAGAGAATGCATTAAAGCCCCAAAATGCATCTAATTATCTTTATAATGAGATACCAAAAAATGTAGGTACGTACAGAATGACCCCAATCTTAAAGCATGTACAATCTTTTCAAAAAAATGTAAAAGCAAAATAACTAAGCATATATTCAAAAAAACTAAACATTCAAAGACATTTGATTCACAAAGTATACATGTCTTCAAAAATACGTTACTAAAGGTCAAGCTGAAGACATAATGAAACAATGAACTTCTACTGCCGAACACTGGAGTACACACACTGGTCTTTGGGTGTGTTTCTCTGTCTTCTTGATGTGTTGGGCAGATTAATGTTAAGAGGGGCATAGAAGAGGTCGCCTGCATCTCTGTGACCCTGTAGAAATATGGACAATCTGTCACTGCGATGTCAAGAGATGCAATAAAAATTATTTTGAAAGGTAATTCAACATGCAAAAAAAAAAAAAGTCACCTCATGGTTTCTGATGGAAGGAGAGGAAAATCTCTGCTGAGCCTCTGATTGTGAAAAACAGAAAAACAGTCATAAAGAAAAAATGTTTAGTGGACACAGAAAGATGTAAGCCATGTTAGCTACCTTACCTTGAGAAAGGAGACGGTTTCTTTTGTTCATGTTGTACAGTAAGAAGGCCATGACGACTATCAGGACGGTCGCAAATATCAAAGCTCCACTCAAGAAATACACAAAGGTAGGAGAGTTCACCTCATCTGTCAGTAAATCTGACATAACAAGCAGACCTTTGAATTCTATATCAGTGTTCATGTTTGTTTGATTAGACAGTTATCATGAATCAAATGAGATATAAAACAATCTGGTGTTTATTTTGCGTCACATGTACGGAGGCTGTGTTCCTCTATAGGTGGACAGCCCGAGCACGAGTCCGTCCTGTAGCTGCTTTATCGCATTTCTTTCCCCAATCTCTCTCCCATGAGCTCCTACTAAATCAACTGTCCAAAATGAACTTTTTTTCTATACATTGTATCAAGCAGGATATACTTCTATTCTGTTTGTAGCATTTTATAATGTAGTTTATGAACATTGTGTTGTCAGTTGTGCTTTTTGTTGAGTGTGGTTTTATTGTACACAGTGTCTAGCTTCACTTTTATTTCAGACGACAGATGGAAATCTGCGACTTGCTGAATCTGGTGCAACTATCTTTTCTTTGTATAAATGTTTAATATTGTTGCACACTGTCCGCCTGATTAATAAAGCAAATGATGCATCAATTTATCACCCTTTTTACAGATAATACGACTTGTGATAAAGAGTAACATACCTTCAAAGTCCAGCTTGGTCCCATTTCCAAACAGAATGTGTCCACATGAAGCGACAGCACAGTAGTACGTCCCAACATGAGAAACATCCAGGTTCTTCATTGTCAAGTTGTAGGCACAGGTGTGTGTTTGTGAGTTAGGTTTCCTCACACACTGATCATTCCTGCCTCCATGGGTGTAAATGAGTCCTGGATGAGATTCATCAAAGTCTCTGAACCAGTAAACACTGTGTTCTCCATCACAGGTCCCAGTGTGGACTGTACAGTTCAGAGTCACAGAGCCTCCTGGCTGGATGGTCTCAGATTCTGACTGATGGATCACAGCTAGGATGGTTGATCCTGGACCTTCTACACTGACAATCACAGTTTCCAGAATTTCTAGTGAGCAGTAATTACAACTTATGCAGTAATAGGTAGCTGAGTCTGACGTGTTCAAATCTGAGATGGTTAGGTGATTTTTACCATTTTGATTCTCCAGAGTCAAACGTGGATTGTTTATAAATTCACCATGAAAAGGATCGCCTACTTTGTGTTTGTGGAATTCAGAGACAAGTCTTAGTTTCTTTTTGATTGTTTGCTTGTACCAATAAACTCGCGTAGCTGACTGATCTTTAAAGAAACATGTTAAAGTCAAGCTCTCCCCAGCTTCCCGTCTCTCGTGACAAACTGATGGAGACAACTTTGGAGAAACTGTCCATGCTGAAATGAAATTAAAGAGAGATTTACCATTCAATAAAATAAATGGAGTTAATAACATAAATATTGTACATAGCTAATGTAACTAGACTTTGATTCAAACTTCAAATAAACAGATCAATCAAGTTAGAAAAAACAGTAGAATATCAACTCACCCATTTCCCCCAGGATCAAACATGTCAGGTAGACAACTGTTGGAGACGTCATCTTGATCAAACTGTCGTTCTGAATGAAACAGTACTGGCAGCTTCTCCCCTCTTCACAGACCACGCTGCGTTTGATTGGCCGGATAGAAACATCTTACGATAAAGGAAATATACTCACATGCTCACTGGTTGTTGTGTGTTTGCTCTCTCTCTCTTTTCTATGTGCAGCCAAATGCTGCCCCCTCACCCAGTGATGGCAGCTGATAGAGCTTACCTGTTTAAATGCCAACCAAGGGTGAGATAGTATATAAAAATATATAATATATATGGCAACACAAAACGGCAATACTATGAACTTAATTGAAAGGTATTATATGAGTTATGTAAGACGGATGACAGTGGACAGAAGACACAGTTGACACTTGTCGCCTCTCCGTTTCTTCAACATTTCCTCAGATGTAACAGTGGTAGACTTGTTTACATTCAGTTTTAAGGTTTATTCAGAAATGAAACTTGTTGACAGCTACTGTCAGAGACAGGTTTGTCATGTTGTAGTGGTCATGACACATCCTACACATGTGGATTACTGCAGATTTGGTTTATCAGTTCGTCACCTTTGTGGTCCCTGCTGCTGTGTTAAACCTGTCACATATCCTTGGCGTCGATCCTGTCTCTACTGTTCATGTGAATCTTGAAAACGACTAGCTTGTTGACTTCAGGTGCACATGCCTGGTTCAAAAACAAGATGGCATAGGCAGCATCTGAAACTGGCAGCAATGCAATAGCGTGGGTGTAATGGGTCCTGCATGTGCTCTCTGTTGAACTGACAGGTTACATGCATGTGTCATGTCAACACGGATTATGGATGTACAAAACACAACCTGATTCACCTCTAAAACCTTGAACAGTTCATGAAAACAAAATGATAGATGTTTTTCATCCATTTAACTGAGGGTGCATCATTTTGCACCCTGAACTTCTGTTTTATATTTCTCTGTCCTGGTTTTGAGTTTTTACTTTACTTGTCCACCCCATCAACTTTTAATCCTCCCATTTTGCTCCACCCACAGTCTGTGATTAGAGCTACGTCGCTAACAACCACCTGCTTTTCTTATACCTTCTTCTACAATTCACGAAGCAGATGCTTTTTTAAAGCAAAAGTTATATTCAAATCAAATGTACCGTAATCACCGGTCACCCAGTTAGCTGTCAATATTTCAAATAGACAAAAGGAGAAAAATGAATGTACACTTTGTTGCCATCGTAGACATCAAAATTACAAAAACAAAACAAATTAAACTTACTTAAGAAAAAAAAAAGTTGTCCAACTTTAATGTCAAAATTCAGGAAACGCTTTCATAGTTGCCAGGGAAACAACTCAAAACCTCCGAAAAATTAATCCGCACAAAAAATAAGAAATAGATAAAAAAAAAAAATCTTGTTATGCAAAAATATCCTCAAAAAGGGAAAAAGGTATCCACAGCTGAGGCACTCACTGGTCCTGCAGCATAGATCCTCTCCTTACCTTGAAATGCTGAATAGTCCCTCTCCCATGGTCTGCCATGGTCTCCCACAGTCTCTCACGGTCCTCTGAAACAGATGCATTTTGGTCATGTGGAGAAGAAAACACTGCACAAAATAAGACAAGCTCCTCCAGGAATCTTTGAATCCAATTCTCCTCTGGCCTCTTTTCCAGTCCAACCAAAAAAACATTCTCACAAACATTTTCCCATCTTCCTTTGTTCTCCCCAGGCCACGTCCCCTACACACCTGTGTCTACCTGGCTGAGCAGGTCACATGACCGGGCTGAACGCAGAAAAACACATGACCACAGGGTAACACATAATATATACATACAGAGACATTACAAAGGGAATTAACCTCCTTAAAGATAGCGGCCATGTCACATGTTTCTGGACAGGAACTCGTGAGACTTGATTAAAGACTGTCTCATTATGTATGATGATGTAGCCAGAGATATAATTAATTAACCAATTGGAATCAAGTATTTAACACAGTGGTTTTTTATAATCCTAGCTGTCTTGCCAGTTACCAATGTCAATCAAAATTCTGTATAATGCTTCTTACTTTACAATCTTATCTTGCATGCTGTATTTTTGCAGATTCTGTGCATTATGGGATGGCTAAATTAGGGCCCTAAACAGAATCCCCCCCCCTCCCCCCCATATTACAAAATGACTGTATCATGAGGCAGGATCAACAAGTTGTGCAGATGAAGTAGTCAGAGTAGCATCTGAAGCTTAAGAGTTTTGCTTGAGGGCCTTGGTGAAATATGGGCACTGGCTAACAAACTTTAGCATTGACCCTGTTGTGACAAGAAATGCATCATACAAGCAGATATGTTGTACTGAGGTTTCATATTGCTACACTGCGGTTTGCTGCTGCAATGCTTTAATTTTCTCCATTATGGGTCAAATAAAGGACAATATTAATTAAATTAATTATTTAATTTTATCTGATCTTATATGACTGTTGTGAATTTAATTCACCAAGTGATGGTGAAATTTTACCTCCATAAAAATAACCTTCAACATCTATTGATAGCATGGATTGATGGGCTAAAATCATGTCAATGTCAATGATTGGATGTGTTTTTCTATTGTTTTGATTTATTGACTGTAGTGAATCAGAACTTTAGGCCAAGACCATCCTTTCCTCTGGGGACAATAAAGTGTATCGTATAGTAATTTGGGCAATGCGGACATTCACTGCCACCTAAGTCCAGTCAGTGAGATGATTCACAGGAGGAGAAAGAAGACAACAGTATTGTTGCAGTGAGAAATTACCTGAACATAGTTGTGTTTTTTCAAACCAATTTTGACACACAGCAGGAGTCCATCTAGTTAAATGCATGGCTATAAGCCGGTTCCTCACTATTATTCATAAATAGCTGAAGTCTAGAAAGCAGTATTTTACAATCACTCCACTCTAACACTCCATTGGAGACACAGAATCACTCTGGCTAACGTTAGTCCATAAAACACTCAATATTTCAACATTTCTGACCTACTCACAGATTAAACTCGGCCCTTCAGGTCACCAAGTGGAGGTCTTTTAGCCTGACCTGAAGAGGCTCCATTGAGGTGACCTTTTAACTGTGGACCCTCTCTCTGGAACAATCTACCTGTTCTTACAACTGTCATCATTTTGCACATGTTCATCTAGTCCAGCATTGTATGTTGACGTTCAGTTAAACTTGACTTACAAATGTAACTGTTCATTTCTCACATGTTGTACTAGTTGGGATGTTGAAGTTAAATCCTATATATATATATATATATATATATATATAATACTTACTCTGACCTTTTATATTTTGTACATCTATCTTCCATCACAAAGCTCTGTATTTTTAAAGCTCAAAACCAATTCTCCCAATCATTCTTAGATCAGTCGTTCACTTAGTTACTCTTCATGTGTTTGTGGGATCACTTGCATGCTAATTGCAACTATTTTTTTAACCTCTGTGTAAATCATACTGAGCATACCTGTAATGGAATGTGTCTTATAAATAAAATGTATATTGCTATTATGAACTGCATTGAAAAGTCACATCTTCATATATAGGGTACAGAAGCATCATATAGATAATTATGTAATGTACATATCTATACACAGCATTCTGTTGTCCTGATTACCAAACACCCATCATTTTAAGTTCAATAGCATGATAGTACAAGTCACTTACAAATTACTGCATAAACAGACTGACTTCAAATCTTTACATTTTTTAGACATTATTCTGAATATTGTTTCTTTCTTTGTGGATTTTTTTTTAAATGGGATTGGCTGAATTATAATTAGTACTGATGAGCTGAGCCACATTCAATGATGAAACAATGGTGTCATCAAAGCCCAACTGCTGGATTAAATATGCACAAAAATATAGAAAATTCACAGTGATTTAGCTTTGATCAATTTTATTGAATGATTGAAGAAACATTTTATATACAAACAAATACGAATAATAGAAAAAACTGGAAATATTACACTCACAGTAATTATTTTCTAGATTGTATAAACCAGATTGTATAATCCGTCGTATAAACCAAACATGATTTATACAACGGAGGATTAGGGCCACATTAAAAGAACATTTTGAGATAATAGTTGTACATGTCCGAGAATGAAGTCATACATTTACAGGAATAATGTTATTTAAGTCTGAGCAGCAGCCGCCTGCTCTAAAATGAGAAACACGGAGCAACTTGTTATACTTCAGTAAAAGTTTCACAAAGAAGGAAGTCGACTACTTCCTGTCTGTAAAAAACTCTTAAACATTTAAAATAGTTGTGTTGGGTATGTACTTATGCAGATATTATAAAACAAATACCTTTGGCACATCATCATCATCATCACATTGTCATAAAATATCAGGACCCTGAAAAGATACAGCAATAAAACTGCATCTTTTCCGAAGACAGAAGCGTGCGGACTTGCAGGAAAATCTGTATGCAGAGGAAAAGGCTTTAAGAGTCTTTTTCATGCGGATAGGTCGAGTAAATTTGCAAGTTAAATCTTTTAATTTTTGTTTTGTTTCCCCCTTAAGATTACCTTCAAACTCTATACACTATGTTTGACCTGCTTCATTTCAGAACAATCGATAACATTTCACACAGATCTATATTTACAGTAAGTCTTCAAATGGGCGGTTAGAAAATCTGTCTCACTGTGGAGTTAAGCACAAATGTAACAGGTGCAGTTTTTACTTTCTAAAGCCGTGGTACACACATTCAGTCCATGTTGGATCCCTCTGTCCTCTTGATCTTGTCAGGTTGACAGCAGCATAATCAAGGTGGTGTATGTTTTGGTAACTCTAGTGACAAAACAGGGAACAATGCAACATGCAGTAAATGTTCAGCTGGAATTCAATAGTCATTTAAATGTGAGTTATTTTTGTTCACCTCTGACGGGACAGTGGATGAAGCTCGATCACTTTTTTTAGACTCTGGTCGGGGCACAAAGAAGATCGCGTCTTAGTGAAGAGATGTGCACAGACAACATGAGCTTTCAAAACTAAACAGTCCTACCTGGAGATTGGCTGCTGTTCCTCTTGATCATCATGCAGAGTGTGAAGGCCAGTAAAGCAGAGAGCATGGAAGTCAATGTCACAGCTCCCTTCCAGAGGAAAGAAGAGTCTGCAGATAGAAGAAATATGGATTTTGCACTTTTTCCCTGTTAAGTGTGTTGAGGCACAAACAAGATGTAATTATAACTATCAGAAAGCAATAGTTTCTGTAGGAGTTACTTACTTTCAACATTCAGCTTGGTCCCGTTTCCAAACAGAATGCGTCCACATGAGGCGACAGCGCAGTAGTAAGTCCCAGCATGAGAGCGACTGACGTTCTTCAATGGCAAGTCGTAGACACAGGTATTTGTTTCTGTGTTGGAGCTCCTCACACACTGATCATTCCTGCCTCCATGGGTGTAAATGAGTCCTGGATGAGATTCTTCAGAGTCTCTGAACCAGTAAACACTGTGTTCTCCATCACAGGTCCCAGTGAGGACTGTGCAGTTCAGAGTCACAGAGCCTCCTGGCTGGATGGTCTGAGAGTCTGACTGATGAACCACAGCTGGGATGTTCAATCCTGAACTTTTAACACTGACTAAAGTGCCATCAGCAAATTCATAAGTACTGGAAAAGCTAACGGCACAGTAGTAAGTAGCTGTATCTGAAATTTGTAAATCCGTGATATTCAGATTAACTCCACCATTAACGGCTTCCAGTGTTGTGCGCAGGTTGTTCTTCCACTCATCAAAAAATTCAGTGTTTTTATTGGACAGATACAAGGAAGATGTCAGCTTTGGTTTCTGTCCGAGAGGTTGCTTATACCAGAAAAAACGTTTTATCAATTTATCTCCAGAGAAACATTTCAAAGTGATGTTGTCTCCGACATGAGCTGATATAAATTCTCTCTCTTGATGAACAGATGAGGATTGAACGGTCATCTGAGCTGAAGTGACAAGACAGACAAAATAAAGATACAATGAATAGAAATAGATTGTAAAAGTCTCATGTAATGTTGTACTATCTACAATATCAGAGAAGCACAATTAAAGGCTGTGACAGGTCGAGTTATAGCCAGCCTTATAAAACAACAAAAAAACTCACCACTTTTGTCCAAGATGAAAAATAGGAAATAAAAAAGTAACTTTGGAGATGTCATCATGATCAAATTGCAGTGCTGAATGAGAACAATCTTGATCTGTTCATGACACCTCATAGAGTAGACTGCCTTTGATTGGTCAGCCTGTAGTGACGCCTCATGTCCTATTATGGAAACAAGTCGAGGCGTTCACTGTCAGCAACAGCCACATCAAAATGATCTCAGATTCTCAGTTTGGTGTTAATTTTAAACACCTCCAACCGCTTTTTATTTGACCTAATTCTTTCTCCATTCTTTCTTTCTGCTGACATTTGATTTATTGAAACATTTACGAGATATTTAGTGTGTTATTCTGCTACACTGTGTGTAAATATATCTCACTGGTACAAGAGTCACTGGACGATATTAGTAGGAGGCATCTTTCATTGTGAAATGGGCTCCTACATTGCATAAGTCTCGGTCACAAACTGAGCAGCACCACCAGAGGTCCTTGTTTATGCCAATGTGTGAATTTATCAGGGGGATGATGCCATTTACGATGGGCAGAGTTTCTCTCTTGTTGTAACCTGAAAGAAGAAGGCAGAGGGAACCCATTTGGAAAAAAAAACACACTAATGAGTGAAAGCATGGCAGTGCTTCTTTATTTGCTAATGGAATTACAGAGGAGGCCAAGAAGCACTTTAATGTTCACAGTGAGTGTTAGGCCAAAACGTATGAGCACATAGGAAACTTGGTCACACCACAGAAGCCGGGTGAACTGGTCCAGCTCGTGGGGGATCACCTCAAACCAAAGTCTTCAGAGATAGTCCAACAGTTTTAGTTTCTCAACCATTTCAGGAAGACAGGTCAGTCTGTGGCAAATTCTACAGCTGAGCTACAGCTCTCTGAACACTGTGAAGTGGGGACCCCAATGGAAAAGCCTACAGTACTGTAACTGCACAACTATTTACAGTATCTAGTAGTGTATCTAGTTGCATTTCAAATTGAATCATGCTGTTAAAATTAGGCCACAGGAAGCACTTGCTACTTTACATTAGATGAGGTTTGTTGGCATTGATATGGTGGGCGAGGTTACATTAGCATAGAAGCATCTTCTCTATTTGTCTGTCTCTCTCTAAATAAATACATTGGATCATTTATTGGAACGTTAAATTAATTCATAGAAGATTTTTTAAATAACGTTATTCCCTCTATCCGTTCCAACAATACTCACTATACTACATTTTACTCTGTGGTTTAACAAGGTTACGAGATGTAAAGTTACTGTTGTAATGTCTCGACTGTCTAAGGGAACCTTCTGTAGACACAACATGAAAGTGTCCCCCACCCTTCCCCCTCCCAACAAAGCAGGCAGCACCAGTCAAATTCAGAGTTTGAGCAGCAGTTTCCTTTAATAAAGAGTTAGGCAGTGCTTAAAATATGAAGCAAAAGTTGTCTAATCAAATCTCCAATGTTCCACAACCAAAAACACAAGTTTAAACAATTGACACATAAACAGGTGTAAAAAAAAGACTCAAAAAGGCTTCTGATTCCAACACTGATCAAGTGTTCAATGATGTAATTATCAAAAGTTATTTACAAACTCACACTCAATAAATCCATCAGAATCTTACTTTAGTTTCCAACACAATCTAAAAACTCAGGTCTACATAACTTTCAATGGTCTAAAGATTGGAGATCTCAGAGCTAAATGCTGCTGTTGTTGAGCGTGTGAGATGAAGGAAGTAGAGGAAGCTGCATCAGCTAAGATTTATGGTGCGTGCCTTTTACTCCCCAAGTTAGATCTCTTACCTGACAATGACATCACACCTGACTTTACCATGTTCCACTTGGGAGTCTGCAACAAGACATACAAGCAACAGGGACGCCTCCTGGAGAACCTTTGATTTGTTCACTAATACCAGGCAATAACAACACACTACCTGATCGTTTAGTTTCAGACGCAGCACCAGCACCAGCATCTGATTGACTGACACACTGACCACAGACACATTTTCCCAAATACACATCCACACTGCAGAGGAAGAGACAGAGGTGCACATACTGTACCACAAAAAAATAACATATAAGTAACATATAATTTCAGAGAAACTGAAAAATGAGTTATCATTTATCAGATTTATAAGAGTAGTTCTGTTTTACTTCAGACATTTCAGGTAAAATAAAGTGAAAGATTCCTGTCGTCTGAAAAGCCAAATTACACAGTAAATAGTTTATGTCCGACCACAGGTAGCCAAAGACGAAACACCAAGATTTATTACTTTACTCTGGAGTACACACATTCAGCTGGTGTGTCATCCAGATGTCTTCTTGATCTGCTGGCCTGGTTTAGCCTTACAGCAGCGTAATGAAGATTATCTTCATTCATGTGACCCTAAACAGAAACAAACAACTCATCACAATAAGTAACCAGCAAAACTAAAAGTTCAAATATTCAAAGTAATTCTTCTGAGCTAAAGAGCAACAACAACAATACAAATCATAAACTGTTTTAATGAAGCACCTTTCTTAACCTTTGTTAAAAAGTTTTTGCAATTATTGAGCTGAGATAAGGCAATAAATGGAAATTTAAAATCCAAAAAAGAAGCAAGAATAGAATTTTAAAATCACACATTCTATGGCGAAATTTAATTTGAGTGATGCAATACATACAAACATTGAGTTATTTTATTTGGAGGGAAGAGTACGTTTTAAAGGTAAACTATATGTAAAAATCACTTGCCCATGTTTTTCTGATATTAATGTGTTTGTCTGTCTACAAACCTCTAATTATGAGAAAAGCTGGTTTAAATAAAATGTGTGCTCAAACAGGCTGTTTATAGATCTTCCTTCATGACATCACAGAGGGCAGTAACCCCTCACACAGCTAGGTGTTTGTTCTGTCCTCTGAGTCTGCCTTCTCACTGTAAACAATAGGACATGGTGCACAAAAGCCCACGCCACCCAACCCTTCCCGGGGGGGGGGGGGGGGGGGGGGGGGCGTGGTCAGACACAGTTCATTTACATTTAAAGCTGCAGACACAGAAACAGCCTGTTCTGAGCAGGGCTGAAAAAGAGGGGTTTATAGACGTGACAGGATCAGAGTGGATTTACAACAAGAAACTTCACACACATGCTTTGGGAGCTCTGAGACTTACTTTAACTTGTTAAGAGGGGTATAATATGTGACCTTAAAGTCTTGGAGCCAAAACAGCAGCCACCTTTTGTTTGGAATTTTATTTTATTTCACATTTCAACATCTCCAATATGAATAGGAACACCATTCCTCTTTGATTAAGACTTAAATCTGACAGTCATCGTGACAATTCAACGTTATTCTAGTCATTTCTACTTTGTACTCAATATTGTGACTATTAAGGAGCACAAATGGCCAAAACCAAATCCTCCTCCTGTTTTTCTCATTTCAAAATATGTGTAAATGTAATTTATGATAAGTTTGGAGGAAATACCTGTGAAGTTGTAGCGGAAGAATCTGACATTTCTGAAAAACAATAAAAAGCCATTTTATTCCAATTTTAAAAGTTTCTATGATCCAATGTTTAATAGATATTACATAGAAACAAAAAGTACTAATCACCTCCATGACAGCTGCTTTTTCTCCAAATATTGAACAGAATCACAGCGAGTGAAAAACTAAGGATGGTGGTGAATGTCAAAGCTCCACTCAAGAAATACACCAAGACATGGGAGTATGTCTCTTCTGCATAGAGACAGACAACAGAAGACACTGATGATCAGCTTGTGTATGTCGTTGCTGAACTCTATTTAATTGTAATTATAACTATCAGACAGCAATAGTTTCTGTAGGAGTTACTTACTTTCAACATTCAGCTTGGTCCCGTTTCCAAACAGAATGCGTCCACATGAGGCGACAGCGCAGTAGTAAGTCCCAGCATGAGAGCGACTGACGCTCTTCAATGGCAAGTCGTAGACACAGGTATTTGTTTCTGTGTTGGAGCTCCTCACACACTGATCATTCCTGCCTCCATGGGTGTAAATGAGTCCTGGATGAGATTCTTCATAGTTTCTGAACCAGTAAACACTGTGTTCTCCATCACAGGTCCCAGTGAGGACTGTACAGTTCAGAGTCACAGAGTCTCCTGTCTGGATGGTGTCAGAGTCTGACTGAATGACCACAGCTGGGATGTTCAATCCTGAACTCTTTACACTGACTAAAGTGCCCTCTGCAAATTCATAAGTACTTGAAAAGCTAACGGCACAGTAGTAAGTAGCTGTATCTGAAATTTGTAAATTGGTGATTTTCAGAATAACCCCACCATTAACGGCTTCCACTGTGATGCGCAGGTTGTTCTTCCACTCATCAAAAAATTCCGTTTTTTTATTGAACAGATACAAGGAAGATGTCAGCCTTGATCTCTGTCCGAGAGGTTGCTTATACCAGAAAAAACGTTGCACTGTATTATCTTCAGGGAGACATTTCAAAGTGATGTTGTCTCCGACATGAGCTGATATAAATTCTCTCTCTTGATGAACAGATGAGGATTGAACGGTCATCTGAGCTGAAGTGACAAGAAAGACAAAATAAAAATGCAATGAATAGAATTAGATTGTAAAAGTCTCATGTAATGTGGTACTATCTACAATATCAGAGAAGCACAATTAAAGGTTGTGACAGGTCGAGTGAGCCAGCCTTATATAACAACAAAAAAACTCACCACTTTTGTCCAAGATGAAAAATAGAAAATAAAAAAGTAACTTTGGAGATGTCATCGTGGCCAAATTGCAGTGCTGAATGAGATGAATCTTGAACTGTTCTTGACACCTCATAGAGTAGACTGCCTTTGATTGGTCAGCCTGTAGTGACGCCTCATGTCCTATTATGGAAACAAGTCGAGGCGTTCACTGTCAGCAACAGCCACATCAAAATGATCTCAGATTCTCAGTTTGGTGTTAATTTTAAACACCTCCAACCGCTTTTTATTTGACCTAATTCTGTCTCCATTCTTTCTTTCTGCTGACATTTGATGTATTTAAACCTTATAATAATGAGGTGTTCGTCAAAGGACGGGTTGTTTCATTGCTGTACCTTTTATAATATACAAGATATTTAGTGTGTTATTCTGCTACGCTGTGTGTAGATACTTCTCTCTGGTACAAGAGTCACTGGACGATATTGGTGGGAGGCATCTTTCATTGTGAAATGGGCTCCTACATTGCATAAGTCTCGGTCACAAACTGAGCAGCACCACCAGAGGTCCTTATTTATGCCAATGTGTGAATTTATCAGGGGGATGATGCCATTTACGATGGGCAGAGTTTCTCTCTTGTTGTAACCTGAAAGAAGAAGGCAGAGGGAACCCATTTGGAAAAAAAAACACACTAATGAGTGAAAGCATGGCAGTGCTTCTTTATTTGCTAATGGAATTACAGAGGAGGCCAAGAAGCACTTTAATGTTCACAGTGACCAAGATGGCGGCGCGGGTGCACGCAGCGGCTCCTCTCTATGCAATTTCATCTGTGCTGTATGTTTAACATGTGGCATATTTGACAAATAAAGAACCTTGAACCTTGAGTGTTAGGCCAAAACGTATGAGCTCATTGGTCACACCACAGAAGCCCGGTGAACTGGTCCAGCTCGTGGGAGATCACCTCAAACCAAAGTGTTCAGAGATAGTCCAACAGTTTTAGTTTCACAACCATTTCAGGAAGACAGGTCAGTCTGTGGCAAATTCTACAGCTGAGCTACAGCTCTCTGAACACTGTGAAGTGGGGACCCCAATGGAAAAGCCTACAGTACTGTAACTGCACAACTATTTACAGTAACTTGTAGTGTATCTAGTTGCATTTCAAACTTAATTATGCTGTTAAAATTAGGCCACAGGAAGCACTTGCTGCTTTACATTAGATGAGGTTTGTTGGCATTGATATGGTGGGCGAGGTTACATCAGCATAGAAGCATCTTCTCTATTTGTCTGTCTCTCTCTAAATAAATACATTGGATCATTTATTGGAACGTTAAATGAATTCATAGATGATTTTTTAAATAACATTTTTCCCTCTATCCGTTCCAACAATACTCACTATACTACATTTTACTCTGTGGTTTAACAAGGTTACGAGATGTAAAGTTACTGTTGTAATGTCTCGACTGTCTAAGGGAACCTTCTGTAGACACAACATGAAAGTGTCCCCCACCCTTCCCCCTCCCAACAAAGCAGGCAGCACCAGTCAAATTCAGAGTTTGAGCAGCAGTTTCTTTTAATAAAGAGTTAGGCAGTGCTTAAAATATGAAGCAAAAGTTGTCTAATCAAATCTCCAATGTTCCACAACCAAAAACACAAGTTTAAACAATTGACACATAAACAGGTGTAAAAAAAAAGACTCAAAAAGGCTTCTGATTCCAACACTGATCAAGTGTTCAATGATGTAATTATCAAAAGTTGTTTACAAACTCACACTCAATAAATCCATCAGAATCTCACTTTAGTTTCCAACACAATCTAAAAACTCAGGCCTACATAACTTTCAATGGTCTAAAGATTGGAGATCTCAGAGCTAAGTGCTGGTGTTGTTGAGCGTGTGAGATGAAGGAAGTAGACGAGGCTGCATCAGCTAAGATTTATGGTGCGTGCCTTTTACTTCCCAAATTAGATCTCATACCTGACAATGACATCACACCTGACTTTACCATGTTCCACTTGTGAGTTTGCAACAAGACAGACAAGCAACAGACACGCTCAAACTCCTGGAGAACCTTTGATGTGTTCACTAATACCAGGCAATAACAACACACTACCTGATCATTTAGTTTCAGACGCAGCACCTGCACCAGCATCTGATGGACTGACACACTGAACACAGACACATTTTCCCAAATACACATCCACACTGCAGAGGACGAGACGGAGGTGCACACACTGTACCACAAAAAAACAACATATAAGTAACATATAATTTCAGAGAAACTGAAAATCATTGTACTAAATGAGTTTTCATTTATCAGATTTATAAGAGTAGTTCTGTTTTACTTCAGACATTTCAGGTAAAATAAAGTGAAAGATTCCTGTTGTCTGAAAATCCAAATTACACAGTAAATAGTTTATGGCCTACCACAGGTAGCCAAAGATGAAACACCAAGATGTATTACTTTACTCTGAAGTACACACATTCAGCTGGTGTGTCGTCCAAATGTCTTCTTGATCTGCTGGCCTGGTTTAGCCTTACAGCAGCGTAATGAAGATTATCTTCATTCATGTGACCCTAAACAGAAAAAAAACAACTCATCACAATAAGTAACCAGCAAAACCAAAAGTTCAAATATTCAAAGTAATTCTTCTGAGCTAAAGAGCAACAACAACAATACAAATCATAAACTGTTTTAATGAAGCACCTTTCTTAACCTTTGTTAAAATGTTTTTGCAATTATTGAACTGAGATAAGGCAATAAATGAAAAATTAAAATACAAAAAAAGAAGCAAGAATAGAATTTTAAAATCACACATTCTATGGCGAAATTTAATTTGAGTGATGCAATACATACAAACATTGAGTTATTTTATTTGGAGGGAAGAGTAAGTTTTAAAGGTAAACTATATGTAAAAATCACTTGCCCATGTTTTTCTGATATTAATGTGTTTGTCTGTCTACAAACCTCTAATTATGAGAAAAGCTGGTTTAAATAAAATGTGTTCTCAAACAGGCCGTTTATAGATCTTCCTTCATGACATCACAGAGGGCAGTAACCCCTCACACAGCTAGGTGTTTGTTCTGTCCTCTGAGTCTGACTTCTCACTGCAAATAATAGGTCATGGTGCAAAAAAGCCCACGCCACCCAACCCTTCCCGAGGGGGGGCGTGGTCAGACACAGTTCATTTACATTTAAAGCTACAGACACAGAAACAGCCTGTTCTGAGCAGGGCTGAAAAAGAGGGGTTTATAGTCGTGATCAAATACAGGATCAGAGTGGATTTACAACAAGAAACTTCACACACATGCTTTGGGAGCTCTGAGACTTACTTTAACTTGTTTAAAGGGGCATAATATGTGACCTTAAAGTCTTGGAGCCAAAACAGCAGCCACCTGTTGTTTGGAATTTTATTTGTAAAATGACCAAGAGCTTGTGGCTGGATGACAGAAGTGGTCGATCTGTGATGCAAGGGATTAGTGTGATCAAATTTTAACTCATCTTAAAAAAAAGCTAAATAAAATGCTAGGTTTTTCACCCTGGGATGTTATTTGAGGAAATATTCAGGCCTAAAATAAAATGCTCAGTTATGTCTGAAGTAAGCTTTGGGACATTAATTTCTCGATAGCGGCCAAACAGTTTTCTAGAGATATTGAGTTGCTGTAGACGGTCGGGTTACAAAAAATTGCACAACTGAATGTCATCAGCATAAAAGTGATGAAAACAGTGAAGTCAAAAATAAAGTCTAACTTTTCATTAATGCCAGTTGCCTGAAATTACAAAAGAAAGCATATTTTGTTCCTATTATTTTTGACTTGATTGTGAGCATATAAACATCTTCTCCAAATGATAAATAACACCATTCCTTTTTGATTAAGACTTAAATCTGACAGTCATCGTGACAATTAAACGTTATTCTCGCCACTTTGACTTTATACTCAACATTGTGACTATTCAGGAGCAATAATGGCTCAAACCAAACCCCCCTCCTTTTTCTTATATCAAAATATGTGTAAATGTAATTGACAATAAATTTGGAGGAAATACCTGAGAAGTTGTAGCGGAAGAATCTGACGTTTCTGAAAAACAATAAAAAAACATTTTATTCCAATTTTACAATTTTCTGTGGCCCAATGTTTAATAGATGTTACATAGAAACAAAAAGTACTAATCACCTCCATGACAGCTGCTTTTCCTCCAAATATTGAACAGAATCACAGCGAGTGAAAAACTAAGGATGGTGGTGAATGTCAAAGCTCCACTCAAGAAATACACCAAGACATGGGAGTATTTCTCTTCTGCATGTAGACAGACAACAGAAGACACTGATGATCAGCTTGTGTATGTCTTTGCTGAACTCTATTTAATTGTAATTATAGCTATCAGAAAGCAATAGTTTCTGTAGGAGTTACTTACTTTCAACATTCAGCTTGGTCCCGTTTCCAAACAGAATGCGTCCACATGAGGCGACAGCGCAGTAGTAAGTCCCAGCATGAGAGTGACTGACGCTCTTCAATGGCAAGTCGTAGACACAGGTGTTTGTTTCTGTGTTGGAGCTCCTCACACACTGATCATTCCTGCCTCCATGGGTGTAAATGAGTCCTGTATGAGATTCTTCAGAGTTTCTGAACCAGTAAACACTGTGTTCTCCATCACAGGTCCCAGTGTGGACTGTACAGTTCAGAGTCACAGAGCCTCCTGTCTGGATGGTGTCAGAGTCTGACTGATGAACCACAGCTGGGATGTTCAATCCTGAACTTTTAACACTGACTAAAGTGCCATCAGCAAATTCATAAGTACTTGAAAAGCTAACGGCACAGTAGTAAGTGGCTGTATCTGAAATTTGCAAATCTGTGACATTCAGATTAACTCCACCATTAACGGCTTCCAGTGTAATGCGTGGGTTGTTCTTCCACTCATCCAAAAATTCAGTTTTTTTATCGGACAGAGAGAAGGAAGATGTCAGCCTTGGTTTCTTTCCGAGAGGTTGCTTATACCAGAAAAAACGTTTTATCAATTTATCTCCAGAGAGACATTTCAAAGTGATGTTGTCTCCGACATGAGCTGATATAAATTCTCTCTCTTGATGAACAGATGAGGATCGAACAGTCATCTGAGCTGAAGTGACAAGAAAGACAAAATAAAAAATGCAATGAATAGAAATAGATTGTTAAAGTCTCATGTAATGTTGTACTTTCTACAATATCAGAGAAGCACAATTAAAGGTTGTGACAGGTCGACTGAGCCAGCCTTATAAAACAACAAAAAAACTCACCACTTCTGTCCAAGATGAAAAATAGGAAATAAAAAAGTAACTTTGGAGATGTCATCATTGCCAAATTGCAGTGCTGAATGAGAACAATCTTGATCTGTTCTTGACACCTCATAGAGTAGACTGCCTTTGATTGGTCAGCCTGTAGTGACGCCTCATGTCCTATTATGGAAACAAGTCGAGGCGTTCACTGTCAGCAACAGCCACATCAAAATGATCTCAGATTCTCAGTTTGGTGTTAATTTTAAACACCTCCAACCGCTTTTTATTTGACCTAATTCTTTCTCCATTCTTTCTTTCTGCTGACATTTGATGTATTTAAACATTATAATATTTAGGTGTTTACAAGATAAATTTTGTGTTATTCTGCTACGCTGTCTGTAAATATATCTCACTGATAAAAGAGTCACTAGACAATATTGGTAGGAGAGGTCCAGGTCACAAACTGAGCAGCACCACCAGAGGTCCTTGTTTATGTCAATGTGGGAATTTCGCAGGGGGATGATGCCATTTACGACGGGCAGAGTTTCTCTCCTGTTGTAACGTGAGCATTATAAAATAATACTTAACGTAATTCGGTCAATCTCAGGATAGCCGACTCCCACTATGCTGTTGTTCAAGTTATTATTTTTGTTGGGGTGTATGTTTTCCTATTTGCTGGTATGTGCTTTACCCTTAATTGCAGCACAGTGCCGTCTCGGCCACATTCTGGAAACAAAATCCCGTCATCCTAGCTAAAGAATAAATACTGTCCCTCGACATAAAGTTAGTATACCGGTTAATTTTACAGTACAAGTTACCACCAATTTTTGGCAATGAGGTGAACTGGTTTCGTAGGTCCTGGTGACCCTTTTTGTTTTGTTTTTAGGTGTTTTTAGGAGTAATATTTCGGGCCTGATTTACTAAAGGTCTGTCTTAAAACGTGTGCAAACTTGATACCACCGGCAAAAAAAACGTGTTATGTTATCTACTAAAGGCACGCTTGGAGGATTGTGTCTGTCATTTTCCATTTAAGCACATAATAACACAATATGCAATTTGGAGCGTTTCAGCCCTCGCGTGTAAAATACTGGGAGGAGGAGGTGGACGACGATGAAATAAGCAGGGACGAGAGGCAAAGTGCACTGTTGGCTGCAAAGGAGCTGCACAGGGAAGTGAAGCCTCGCCATGAGATGGCTACTTTTAAGACCGTCTGGTAAATTCTTTATGATGAACTGTTTCAGCTGAGGCGGATCAACCAATCCAAAGCCTTCTGCGATATTCTATATATATTATCCTGAGATAATTAAAGTTTTTCACTTGGGGCTGCGACTCAGTCCGCACCTAGAGTGACCATAACACTGTTGCTGGAAAGAACCAGGGCCTCAGACTTGGAGTTGCTAACCCTCATTTCAGCCACTTTGCATTCATTTGCCCAATGCCTGCTCGAGGCCCCAGCATGAGGAAGCCAACAAAACCACAACATCAGAAAAAAGTAGAGATGAGATTTTGATGCCTCCAAATTGGAATACCTCCTCCACCCAGCTGCTCCTTGAGATCATGTCCAGAAAAAAACACAAAAGAACCAGCAACTAGGGGCAACCCTAGCATAGGCCAACACACCGAGAACGTGTCTGACTTTGCAAAGGATGCGGACAAAGCTCCCACATTGGTCATACAGGGACAGGATGGTAGTACGAAAGATCTCACTGGGGACAAAGCCATAAGCCTTCTTAAAGTCCATTAAAAAATGTAGAGGACTGGATGAGCAAAATCCCATGATTCCCCTTGAAGCCCTGTATGGGTAAAAGGCTGGTCCACTTTCCAACGACCATGGCAGACTGTATCTGAAGTTCAACAATTGGTCGGAGCCTCCTTCCCAGCATCCTAATTTTTCTAGCCGGCTGAGAAGTTTGATACCCTGATAATTGGAGCACAGCCTCCAGTCCACCCTTTTGAAACCTCACTGATCTGCCACTCAACAGGCGCTGTCCCAGATTTCCATGCAACATTGTAGAACTATCAGCCAAGACAGCCCAACAATGTCCTGAGCCTTTTGCATCTTGGGGTGAATCTCATCCTGGCGCATTGTGAGTGAGGAGCTTTCTAACTGTGTCAGCGACCTCTGCGAAGGTCAGTGGCCACGCTCTGCCTCTTCAGCAGACATGTTGTCTGGGTTTAGGAGTTCCTCAAAATATTCCATACACTGCCCAACAATGTCCCCAGTCCAATGGGAAAACATACAGTAGTGTAACTGCATAACTATTTGCATTCACTAGGACTGAATGTAGTTACTTTTTAATTTAGGCTACAGGAATTTAAAATGCACTGGTTACTTCATATAAGATTAAGGTTTATTGACATTTGTAGGGTGAGATTTTGTCAGTTAGTGCAGTAGCATCTTCTGTTTTCATTTGTCTCTCTGTAAATTAATAAATTTGAGCATTTCTTGGAATGCAATATGAATTAATTAAAAGAAAAGTGATGAAAGGGTATGGATTTACATTCTTTTACTTCTACCAACTCCTTTTCGGACGCAGTCACTTTTTGTTGTTTCTTATTATGTTATCAAAATGTTTAGTGTTATTACCTTCATCCTTTCAAACCAGACTTACCATGCTGCAATGTTACTGAACTGAGGTAAGACCAAGTGGGAACCAAGCACATGTGTATTGTGATATGAATTTATGTGTTTTAATGTATTATGCACATACTCTGAGTTGACCTGCTCGGGGACTGCAGATGGAAATGAGTAAACTTCTCTAATCTGGCATGAAGCATCTTTTCTCAATGAAATTAATGTTATTTTTAAATGCTCCCTGACAACTAAACTAATAAACTGGACTAAACTGAACTAAACCTCAGGTCTTGAAAAATGAAGCCAAAACGGAAGTGTAAATTCCTGCAGTTCGTTGACTGTCCACTTGAGGCTGGTTCCAGGAACACGAGACGTCGCATACACATGACTGGCAAACAGCCATTTTTCAGCATAAAAGTTTACAGTCTGGGACTAAAGATTTAAATAGGTCTCATTAGTTATTGTTTTCACTGTACAGGGGGTGATTTTTTAAAACAACTCTTTTCTGATTTTAAAAATAATCCATGTTATCCATAGCTAGTAGTGCAGCTAACATAATGTGTAGGTGAGCACTATGTATTGGTTGGTCAAGAGACTTAAGACCTGGCTCTAAACATGTCGTTAGGTTGACTGAAAGTTAGGCTGAGACAGGATGTTCTGCATGGCGACTGTCGATGAGTCTCCAGAACTCCTGCAGGAACAGATGGCTGACAACAATCAGGCTTTGTCCATTAGATTCACAGTCTAAGGGTACGACACGGCTCAAAGATGTAAAAATACTGTTGTAATGTCCCCACTGAACAAGTAGAATTATAGACACAACTTAATAAGTAACCCCAACTCTTCCCACTGCCAAGAAAGCAGGCATCATCAGTCAAATTCAGAGTTCATGCAGCAGTTTATTTTAACAAAGCGTTGGGCATTGCCTGAAAAATGAAGCAAAAGTCATCTAATAAAATCCCCAATGTCCCACAACCAAAAACACAAAGTTAAACATTTGACACATAAACAGGAGGGGAAAAAAAGACAATCAGAAAAGGTTACTCATTTCTACACTGCTGATAAAGTGTTCAGTGATGTATTTATTATTAAAAGTTATTTACAAACCAATACTCAATAAATCAATCAGATTGCTATAGTTTCAAACACAAACTATCTTAAAACTCAGACCAACATAATTTATAGAGCTAAATGCTGGTATTGTTGAGCATGTGAGGTGAAGCAAGGGGCGCATGCTGCAGCAGCTTAGGATTTATGGTGCATTACTTTTACTTCAAGATCGTATCTGAGAGCTGGGAATGAAATCACACCCGTGTTACATCTGCTCCAGTTTCCAGTCAGCAATAAGTCAGACAAGAAAGATGGACGCCTTCTGGAGAACCATTGACTTGTTAGCTAATACCAGGCAATAACAACACACTATGTGATCATTTAGTAACATGACAACATGTCCACAGATAACTAACAATACTATCGCTGTGATTGATTTCATTACACAAAGAGGTGACTACGCTGCTAATGAACACAATATCGACAGCTTAAACATTACTGTTGATGCACTTAGCAGCCATTTTGGATTTTAACCCACACTCATGAAGTTCCTCTGAATTTTTAAGTCAGAATTCCGACTTCATGGAGCATTTCTGATGACGTATCAGACTGGATTGTCATTTCGGAATTTCTGACTCCTAAGATCTAATGTAATGCACCATCAAAAGCTTTCATGTCAGGCTTGATCCATTTAGGAGGAAGCAATTCTACTTGAACTGACCTATCAGACGCAGCACCTGCACCAGCACTTGACTGACTGACACAGTCACCACAGACACATTTACCCAAATACACATCCACACTGCAGGCGAGGAGACAGAGCTGCACATAATGTAACACACAAAAAAACAAACAACAAATAAGTAACATAATTACAGAGAAACTGAAAGTCATTGTCCTAAATGAGTTTATTTTTTTCATTTTCAGATTTGTATTATAGTATTTCTGTTTTACTTGGAATTGAGCTTGTACAGTACTTTTCTAGTCTTCTGACTTTGGCTTTTACACTGCATGTCACACCTACCCATTCACACACTGATGGCAGTGGTTGCTGTGTAAATTTGAGCATCAGAAGTAACTAATTCCATAAGTGTCTTGCCAAGGACACATCGGACATGTTGCTTGCAGAAGCAGGGGACCCTAAACCTTCCGTTTGAGAGATCACGACTCTACCAACAGAGCCACAGCCGACCCTACTTCAGACATTCCAGGTAAAACAATGTAAAAGGTCCCTGTTGGCTGAGAATCCAAATTACACAGTAAACAGTTTATGTCCTGGCACAGATTACCAATGATGAAACCTTAAGGTTACTTCTTTACTCCAGAGTACACACATTCACTCATTGTGTCGTCCACATGTCTTCTTGATCTGCTGGCCTGGTTCACCCTTAAAGCAGCGTAATGAAGATTATCTTCATTCATGTGACCCTAAACACAGAAAAAACCGCTTATAAGTAAACAGCAAAAACTTAAAGTACAAATATTCAAAGTAATTCTTCTGAGCTTAAGCGCAACAACAACAACAATACAAATCATAAACTGTATTTCTTAAAGAAAAAATTAAACCCATGTTAAAAAGTGAGATAGGGCGGATACAAATAAAAAATAAAAATCCAAAATAGAAGTAATAATGAAATAACAAAAAATATAAAATGACATTAGATTGGGAGATTTACTTTGAGTGATCCAATACATAGAAAAAATAACAGATTCAGTTTATTATGTAAATAAATATGTAAATGCACATGATCTTCTGACAATAATATGTGTCCCTATTCTGTTTATTTTCAAGTAAAACAAACCTGATTTGTCCCCAGCGGCAATTCAAAGACCAGACCCCCAATTAAGAATAAAAGTTGATCTAATCTTCAGAAAATAGGTGCTCAAACAGGCTGTTTGGAGACTTTCCCTTCATGACATCACAAATGGCAGTAACTCCTCCCCCAGGTGGGTGACACTTCCACAGCTAAGTGTTTGTTCTGCACTCTGAGTCTGCCTTCTCACTGTAAATAATAGGACATGGTGCAAAAAAGCCGAAGCTACCCAAGCCTGTTCTGAGCAGGGCTGACATAGAGGGGTTTATCAATCAAATGCAGGATCAGAGTGTATTTACAACAAGAAACTTCACAGACATGTTTTAGGAGCTCCAAGACTTATTTTAACTTTTGGAAAATGAGTATAATATGTGACCCTGAAGTCTTGGCGCCAAAACAGCTGCCACCTTTTGTTTGTATTTTTTTTGTAAAATGAAGGAGATTGTGGCTGGATGACATAAGCGGTCCCTATGTGATGCAAGGGATTAGTGTGATTGAATTTTAACTCAGGTTTAAATAACATGCAGAGATTAAAATCCTGGGTTGAACACACTGGGATGTTATATGAGGAAAGTTTCAGGCCTAAAATAAAATGCTCAGTTATGTCTGAAGTAAGCTTTGGGACATTCACTTCTTGACAGCAGCCAAACAGTTTTCTAGAGATATTAAGTTGCTGTAGACGGTCGAGTTAACATAGACAACTGATCAGTGTAAAAGGACAACTGAAGACTAACTCAAGAATAAAGAAACTTTTCATAAATACTAGTTGCATGAAAATGCAGAAGAGACAGATTATTTTATTTATTTTGCTCTATTTTTGATTATATTGTTGATATTATCTATCTTCTTAATTCTTTATTTCAACTTCTTCTCCAAATGATAAACGATACCTTTCCTCAGGGATTAAGACTTGCTGTTCAAAATTCCATGTTATAGTGGTAATTTGTACTTTTTACTCCACTGTTGACGATTCGGGAGCACAGATGGACTAAATACAAAACCAAATTGCCCTCCTTTCTTTGAATGATCAGAAATTTGGTGGAAATACCTGTGAAGTCGTCACGGAAGAATCTGACGTTTCTGTAAAACAATAACGAGCCATTTCATTACAATTCTAAAACTTACTATGATCCACTGTTTTATAGATATGCATAGAAACAAAAAGTACTAATTACCTCTGGGGTGACAGCAGATTTTTCTCCAAATATTGAACAGTCTCACAGCGAGAGAAAAACTAAGGATGGTGGTGAATGTCAAAGCTCCACTCAAGAAATACACCAAGACATGGGAGTACTTCTCTTCTGCAAACAGACAAAAAACAGAGGTCATTGCTGAGCAGCTTCTTTTTTTAAAAAAAAAAAGTTTTTACTTGATTAGATGTAATTATAGCTATCAGAAAGCAATAGTTTCTGAAGGAGTTACTTACTTTCAACATTCAGCTTGGTCCCTTTTCCAAACAGAATGCGTCCACATGAGGCGACAGCGCAGTAGTAAGTCCCAGCATGAGAGCGACTGACGCTCTTCAATGGCAAGTCGTAGACACAGGTGTTTGTTTCTGTGTTGGAGCTCCTCACACACTGATCATTCCTGCCTCCATGGGTGTAAATGAGTCCTGGATGAGATTCTTCAGAGTTTCTGAACCAGTAAACACTGTGTTCTCCATCACAGGTCCCAGTGAGGACTGTACAGTTCAGAGTCACAGAGCCTCCTGTCTGGATGGTGTCAGATTCTGACTGATGGACCACAGCTGGGATGTTCAAACCTGAACTTTGAACACTGACGAAAGTACCCTTCACAAATTCAAAAGTTATTGAAAAGCTAACGGCACAGTAGTAAGTAGCTGCATCTGAAATTTGTAAATGTGTGATGTTCAGAGAAACTCCACCATTTACAGCTTCCAGTGTAAAGCGTAGATTGTTCTTCCACTCATGATTAAATGCTGTCTTTATATTGGTCCCAAAGAAGGTTGACATCAGCCTTGGTTTTTGTCCGAGAGGTTGCTTATACCAGAAAAAACGTTGTACCGTTTTGTCTTCATGGAGACATTTCAAAGTGATGTTGTCTCCGACATGAGCTGATATAAATTCTCTCTCTTGATGAATAGTTGAGGATTGATCGGTCATCTGAGCTGAAGTGAGAAGACAGAAAAAATAAATGTTAAATAGATTGTTAAGGTCTAATGTACTTTTGTACTATCAGAGGAACACATTTAAAGGCAGGTAGAATGACCTGAACCTAAAAGAAAAGAAAACTCAACTCACCACTTTTGTCCAAGAGGAGTAATGTAAAATAGAAAAGTAACTTTGGAGATGTCATCCTGAGGAAATTGCAGTGCTGAATGAGAAGAATCTTGTTCCGTTCTCGTCACCTCATAGAGTAGACTGCCTTTGATTGGTCAACCTGTAGTGACACTTCATGTCCTATTATGGAAACAAGCCACGACATTCACCGCCAGCAACAGCCACATCAAACTCATCTCAGTTGAAAACAGTTTGGTGTTCTTTTTAAACACCTGCAGACCTAATTCTGTCTCCATTCTTTCTGTTGACATCTGATGTATTTAAACTTTGTGATGATGTCGGCTCCAATTATAACTTTCAAGATAATTTGTTTTATTCTGCTGTGCTTTGTGTCATTATATCTCAGTGATGCAAGTGTCACTAGACAGAGTAGGAGACATCTCTCACTGAGAAATGGACTCCTACATGGCACAAGTCTGGGTTTCAAATTGAGGAGCGCAACAAGAGTTCCTTGTTTATGCCGATGTGTGAATTTAGCAGAATAATGCCATTCACAATGGGTAAAGTTTCCTTTAAAATAAATTCTGCTCACTTCATACAATGTGTTTTCTAGTGTTGCATTGATTCAGTGGAATAGTAACCCAGTAGAAAATTGCTCTCTGTTGTGTCATTTCAGTCAACGATATTGTTTATTTGCTTCGTAATCTGTCAATCAGGGTCGTATCCTTCAGGTTTTGCTCCCAATGGCTTGGTTGATGAATGCTTACTACTGATTGGCCATGGGAGGTTATGTTCAACCCCTTACCGGGAGAAGTCAGAGAGTGCAGGGCAAATTTCTTTCAGGTATGGCTGAAGTAGAAAAAACAACAACCTGTAGTAGCGCTATGAATACAGGAGATCGCAGTAATGCAACTCTTTGGATGCCAACCGCCTTTAAACACACAGTATATAAGATCTGCTTCGAGGAGGCTTTCAATCAAAACATAACAAAAGATGATGTTGAGGCAGGCAGGGAATCGTGGGAGTGATTCTTTCAGCAACTGCCCCCAAACCCCTATTTGAAAATCTAGCCTTTAATTGACAACAAGTTCTGAACAGGCCTGTAGTTTAACAATACCTAAAATGTATTAGGAATTTAGCAGCAGTGCTAACATTTAGCCTCATATATTGTCCATGAAGGGATAAACTTTGGGGCTGTTTCTTTTGTGATAACCTATGTGAAGAGCTTTAAAATAATTATGCAGTTTCACAACAGACGATGTAACAACAGCTAACATGTAAGCCAGCAGAATTGCTCATGTTTAGTCTGAACAATATTCTGTGTTTACTTGATGCTAAATCCGGACCTACAAGTGTATGGCCTGGAGGCAGGGCACTGAGCCAGGACAGTCCAGACATGGAGAGTAGATTAGGGGGGCGGCCATGAAGAAGACCAAGAAGAGGCCAGTCCTTTTAGAAACAGGAGTGGGCAGAGTCAACAAGATCTCTGGCGCAGAAGTCAGAAAATGGCACTGGCTTTGTCAGCCCTGGGTCTTTTAGTGGAAAAGAAGAGGCGGAGGTTGCATTACTGCGATCTCCTGTATTCATAGCGCTACTACAGGTTGTTATTTTTTCTACTTCAGCCATACCTGAAAGAAATTTACCCTGCCAAGGTGCCAAGGTGACAAGAAACGAGAAACCGCACTAATGGGTGAAAGCATGGATACTTCAGCAACATGCTCAAGGGGCTTTCTCAAACCTGATTCAACAAGTTGAATTGACCAAAAAAAGGCAGACGGGGACTGACGGGTAGCGACACATGGTAAATACTAGGGCTGCTCACCAACTTTATATACAAGCGATAATAAAGATAAACAGCAGTAAAGGCATATACTGCTACAAGCATGTACTTTGAATGAAACATAAATGGCCACGGTGGTATATAAAGTAGCATCTAAATAAAGTTTATTCAGCAAAACAATGTTTTCATTACACAAAAAAACATGTCTGAAACTCAAACTTTGTCCGTCCAGAGTAGACGACAACAGGCCTCCAAAACTAGTTTTGCGAGCCCATACAGTCCCATTGTATGCCGAACAGAGCCTTCAGTCTCTGTTGCATCGCAGGTCACCCATGAGATGAACTCAAGACAAGACAGATCAATCATGTGTTTCAATGGATCAGATGAAGATATATATATATATATATATATATATATATATATATATATATATATATATATATATATATATATATATATATATATATATATATATATACAAACATTACTGACACAATCGCAAATATAATATATACAAACATTTCAGAAAATATATTTAACAAAATGTCCATCTCAGTGCAGGTCAAAATTAATATCATATAATTAACTTAAGACAATGATGCCTATGCATCCCATGTCATCAGCATCAGACTCTCCCATTTATGTGTTTTTTTTACCTTTCATTACCTTTCCTTTTTTTGTGATCATTTTATTAGATCAGGTCAGGAAATTGGGAAATTCTAAACAAATGCATTTGCTCTCCTTTGTTTTTTGTTTTTTTTCAAAGGTAGTAGTGCCCAGACAAGCTTATTGTTTTTAGTGTTAGGATATAACACAGCGCTGGTTTACAGTCTGTGTGCAGAAGCTCACAGAATACAGCAAGCGTTGGGGTGACATTTCTATCGTTAAGTGCTGATTGATGATAAATGCAGACACTAAGAGTCTAAGGCATGTGACTCGAGTCCACATCTCTACTTAACACAAATGATACAACGATAATTAACACAAGTGTCTCTCTGTTTGAGCATTTTGTAATAAGGCCATTCATGTTTTCTCTCACTGAATTAAATTAAACTGCAGAACTCTGAAGTTACACCCTAATGAAACTAAGCTTGTAAAGGCAAGTCTCAATGGTATGGACAAAAAGTCAGCCATTGGAGCTATGTGGACAATATTTATTATATACTGTAAGTATCCATGGAAAAAGGAAAGTGTGAAAATAGAATTACTGCATCTCAAGTCAAGTGAAATTGAGTTAAATAGCACATTTCAGCAAGAAGGCAAAAAATAACATGTGTTTCACACGAGACATCAAAAGACTCGTGACTAAGCCATCAACCATCACAATAAAATTATACATGAAGATATGTTAAAAAAAATAAGATCCTAAAGAAATAAAGAAACTTGACATCCAGCAACAATAATAGAGTACAAAATAAATAAAGATCTTCATTTGAAAAGTAATGACGTGATCTGCGTGCCTTTCAATGCTTGTGCACTCTGAAGGAGCCTCATCACCGTCAGGATGATGAGGTCGTGATGAGGTCATGACGGACGGATGTCATCCTGACGGACACACCTACTTTATCTTGCCCAATCAAAATGGGTTCAATGTTTACCAATCCAATTCTCAAGTATTTAGGCTCACAGTCTGCGCTGTCTGTGTCGGGCACAGCCCTGAAGTTAGTTTAAGACATCGGCCACTCCCCTCTCCACTTCTCTCCTTTCCTTTTGTTTCCCCTTCTCTCTCTCTTAAAAACAAATAACAAACTTTTCAAAAGTTTCAGCAAAAAAAAGTTGGAGCCCGCTTCTCTCTTTAGAGCAGGGGTGTCCAAAGTGTGGCCCGGGGGCCATTTGTGGCCCTTGAGTGGATTGTTTGTGGCCCTTGACTTCGTTCGAAGAATCAGAAGATTTTGACCCCAGGCCTCATCAGATGGCATATTTCGTTCTTTTTCTTTTTCATGTTAGCGAGGGAGACCTATAAAAGCCTGACTATTCTTTCCAAAAAAATTAGAACTCAACAGTTTCCCCACTGCAATTAATTATTGTGTATTTACATTATTTTTTGAAGTGGTCAAAATACAAAAAGTTCCTTCCAATATTTAAAAAAAAACAAAAAAACAAAAAACCCTGTGGCCCGTGAGCGATTCTAACTTGACAATTTTGGCCCGCAAGAAAAAAAGTTTGGACACCACTGCTTTAGAGGCTTGTTAGATGCATATAAGGGGAAATCATTTTCAAGCTTTTGTCTTTATTGTGAATGTAGAAGTAGTAAGATAGCAGGTTTGATCAACAAATTGTTGAGATTCAGGTCATGAGGTTAAAAACTGAGATAGGAGCAACCTAGGACACCATCAAAACACAAAAGAAGAGATGCTAATAGAATGACCACCATGTCTTAAAGGCTCATTTATAGTATTGTTACCCATTACTTTTGTTACAGAGAAATGTTAAATATACATGTCTACTGTTTTATACCTGAGTACACACACTCATCCTCTGTGTTTCGTGGTCTTCTGGGTCGGTTGACCCTGTGTGCCCTTAAAGCTGCGTAATGGATGTTTTCCTCATTGTGGTCACCCTGTTAATAAGACATGAGTATTAGTAAATATCAGAAAATCACCATATACCATCTCAGAGTAAAGCTGAGTACTGAAAAAAGAACCGTATGAAAAACACTATTATTCATTTATTTTTCTTTTAAAAGAAGGGATGCATCCGACCAATAAATAGCTATCTGAATTTCTCTCAGAGTCTTTCGTACTAAATGCAGTGAGAGACTAAAGGTTAGTCATGGACATGTGCCAACATAACTATGAGTGGAGACAACATCACCCATGTGCCCATATGTGATTGAACATGTGCCCCAGTTCAGTGTGTATAACAAGCATACGTTGCGACGTGTAGAACGTTGGGATACATGGACTGGACAAAACACTGTCCATCATGGACGACACCCACCACCCTCTGCACAGCACCTTCACCAGACAGAGGAGCATGCTCAGTGTCAGACTGCTGTCACAGTCGTGCTCCACGGACAGGCTCAAGAACTCTTTTGTCCCCGTGGACATAATACTGTACAACACTTCACTGTGACAGCAGGGGAAAAGCACACAGGGACTCCTGGACTGATCTTTTTTTCCCTCACTTCTAATATGCACTTTTGTCCTGAGAGTCAGCGTCCAGTTGGACACTTTAATGTCGATCTGACAATCACTTTACTTCTACATCTTTAATGTTTGGACATTTTAATAACAGTAACTTTAATTTGCATCCTTAATGTCTGTATTCACTGTCTAATGTCTGTTTCCACACATTTTGCACCACCCCCACCCTCAAACAACACTAACCCTATACATGTTTAAAAAACACACTTTCAGACGGTCAACACTCGGATGCACAGGTCACATCACTGTTCCTTAGCTGTTTGGAGTTCTCTTTTTAAATTGCACATATCTTTCTTTTCCTGCAGAGTTCATTTACATTTCTTTTTCTAAGTATGTCTATTTTTAATAGCGCAGATTTGATTTTAAATGTTTTATTTTTATTCGTATAAAATAAATACGAACAAATCTTGTTTTGGGTTACTATATATGGGAGGTGGACAGCAGTTTATTGTAACTAATGTCTTGTGTCCTGCATGTCTTGTATATTGCCTGGATGCATTGAATTTCCCTCAGGATCAATAAAGTATCTATCTATCTATCTATCTATCTATCTATCTATCTATCTATCTATCTATCTATCTATCTATCTATCTATCTATCTATCTATCTATCTATCTATCTATCTATCTATCTATCTATCTATCTATCTATCTATCTATCTATCTATCTATCTATCTATCTATCTATCTATCTATCTATCTATCTATCTATCTATCTATCTATCTATCTATCTATCTATCTATCTATCTATCTATCTATCTATCTATGGCAACAGGGTCCAGACTTTTTTTCCCACCCAAAGATTGATTTCAGTTTTTTTGTATTTGTTTAAACAGTAAAGTGGGTTTAGCAGCACATCGGGACAGAGATTAGGGAATGACTTGAGGGGCTGCCTCATCGGAGGTTTAAAGCCTCTGTACATGTGACACAACCTCACAGCTCAGCCATCAGAGCTACAGCAACACTTCTTTACAGTTTTACTCCCTCATTAGATCATAACCATACATTTAAAAACAAAAAGTGGTCTACAGTTCAGAGAATACACTTTGTTAGCTGTGATTGTAGTTTGTTTCAAAGAATCTTTCATTAAGATTCAAGATTTTTATTTGTCACATGCTCATACAGATGTGTGGTGAAACGTAAGGACTGTTCTGCAGGCCATACAACTGGTGACCGGCAACGGTAGCAAGCATAACGCTTTGCAAATGGTTTGAGTGCTGAGGGCCCGTACTTCCTTACTTCAATATAACAGAAGGACGAGAGGTCAATTAGTAGGATTACAAACGCTGCATGGTGACAATTGATGGGAGAAAGAACTTCTCAGCTGCACGGAAACAAGTGGTGGACTTTGCCGTGCGCCTGGAAACCTTTTTTTTTTTTTTATCTCTGAGAGCTCACAAAACATCCCAGATTTAACTTGTTTTCAAACTGTCTAATTTGGTAGAAAAGTGAATTGAATCATAAAGTACCTGTTCATTTGTTGTGGAGGGAGCCGAAATTCTTGCACCAGATTCTAGATAATGATGAAAAAAATCCTTTACTATTAAACTGTATCATGTGATCAACACTGTTAAGAAAGGAAAGCGGTGAACGTACCTTTGCATTTGCAGTTCTTTCTCTTGTAGATTACATAGGTGAAGACCGCCAACAATACAAGCAAGGTGACGGTAAAAGTCAAAGCTCCACTCAAGATATACACCAGGTCAAGGGTGTTCTCATCTGTAGTGAGACATGAGTGTTTTAATGTGCAGACTTGTACTTTAACATAAAAAAGACAATCCCTGCTAAAATAATAACGCACCTCTGAACTTCAGCTGGGTCCCGTTTCCAAACAGAATGTGTCCACATGAAGCGACAGCGCAGTAGTACGTCCCAGTATGAGAAACATTCAGGTTCTTCATTGGTAAGTTGTAGGCACAGGTTTGTTGGTTGGGTTTCCTCGGACACAAATTATTGCTGCCTCCATGAGTGTAAATGAGTCCAAGGTGAGATTTTTCAGAGTCTCTGAACCAGTAAACACTGTGTTCTCCATCACAGGTCCCAGTGTGGACTGTACAGTTCAGAGTCACAGAGCCTCCTGGCTTGGTGATCGCAGATGCTGACTGATTGATCAACAGCTGAATGTTTAAACCTGAGCCTTTTACTCTTAGAGTAATGCTTTCCATGAATTCAAATACGGACGTTTGGCTACGTGCACAGTAGTAAGTAGCCGTGTCTGTGATGCGCACGTCTGTGATCTTTAGATGATTATGACCAACTTTATTATCCACTGTGAAGCGTGGATTATTCTCAAATTCACCGTAAAAACTTGCATTACTTTCATATTTGTAGAATGAAGAGAGGAGCTCAGGTTTCTGTCCCAGAGTTTGTTTGTACCAGTAAAACTTTGTTGCTATATCACCTTCATAGAAACAATGCAAAGTGACCTCCTCACCAACAGTCGCCGATATGAATCTACTCTCTTGGCGCCCATTTATGATCGATCTTGGATCCGACGTCTGACCTAAAAGTAAGTAATAGAAAACGCTGAAATCATTTCAGATTGAAAAAATGTTCTTAATCAGCACAAAAGTTGAAGTAAATGTCATGAAAAGTGACCAAATAGCCTGTAAGACAATTCTAAAACATAACTCACCCATCTCCCCCAAGCACAGACATAAAAGGAAGAACACAATCACAAGAGGTGTCATCGTGTTCAAATTACTGTGTCGACTGAAACACATCTTCGTGCTCTCTTCACTCTTAAGAGGGAGGACAACATTTGATTGGCCAGAGAGAAGTGACACAACACATTACTGCAGATGAAAAATGTTCTTCTTCTTTGAAATACCGCAGGAAAACAAAAACGATTTGGCCAAGGGTATTTCAATTTTTGCAATTTCAGGTGAACGAACAACATTGGTGTTTACTTATTTAGATAAGCTATTCTATAATTGCATCGTCACTACATTCCTTCGATGAGGATGAGACTTAATGAAATGAGTTTAATTTACTGAATAAGTTTGAGTAAAAAACACAAATATCTGTTTTCGTTTTGAAATAAAAAAAAAAGAGATTTTCAAAACCAAATTTAAACTGTAGTCAAGAGTGAAGATGTGAGGTTTCTTTTGTGTTATAGTGTTGCAATTCTTTCTTTTTTTTTTTTTTTGGTGTTAACGTGGTTTTCAGCTAAAGCAACATGACAGAAAACCACAAAGCTTTTTCCACCTAAAGAGGAAGAAAGTAAAGGCATAGCAAAGGTTAACTTACTTTTTTATAGACACCTTCGGTTAATGTGACCGCTGTTTACTTTGTTTTGCTTCGATATTTGAAGAAGTATTTTTAGCTGCAGATAACTTTAAGTGGTCTTTATCTGAAGAGATTGTGACAGAAAACCACAAAGTTTTTTCCACTGAAAGAGGCAGGAACTACAGACAAAGAAAAAAACTGTTGAAAAAACAGCAAAACTTGTTAAGCATTCACACTACCCCAAAACAGACGCAACTATCCGACAAATGAACCAAACAGCTGAGGTGTGACCACACTGTTAGAGTACGAACAACAGCAGGAAAGATTGAGCTATCTAACAAGGGACGCTCAAGCTCCCAACTTATGTTCAAGTGGTGCCTTTATCTGCAGTTCCCACTTCTAGTTTTGACTTGAATTGAGTCCAAAACTAACATAAGGCAGAGTGGCTCTGAATCTCTTTGATACACAACTTAAAGGGACAGAGATTTAACAAATTAATGCTGCTTTAAAACAATGAAAAACCCCAACTACTGACTGAGGTCCCGTCCTTCTCCAGTGCCTTCAATATTGTCTTGATTTGATCAGGAAGCTTTGATATAGAAGTTTCTGTAATTATTTAAGACTTTAAATTTGGTATATAAGTTATGATCTCAAAATGAATCGGTGTAGCCACAGCCACACGTGGTATAACAGAAGATTATACTTTTTTTTTTTTTTTAAATGCCATGGTTGTTGGGGAGGTACCTTCTGGTGGTGCAAAAAAAAAAAAAAAAATCATGATCAAACCAGTCATTAATCCAGGTGCCATCTTGTTTGTTCAGCCATGTAATGGAGCTCAGGGTAAGCTCAACCAGGAAGACTGCTTATATTCACATATTCATTCATCTCTTCATTCAATTTAACCACTCCCCCTCACACTTCCTGTCTCTCCCTGCTTTGGTGATCAGCTGATCATGGGCGTTCATTCTTTAAGTAATAAACCAATCATATTCTGCTATAATCCCCGACCCTCCCCCGTCCCAGTCACCCTAATTCTAGCTCAGCAGAGGTCAGATACATCAGAAACCAACTACTCATCACTTCCTTTTGTCTTCACCACCACCAGTTATAGACTCCATGAGAGGTCCTATCCTGCTATTGGCCTCCTTACCCCTCTGAGTGCATGAAGTCATTATGATTATTGCCTTTAGCCTCAGGCGTATTGGGTTTTCACAAAGAAGATAGTTAAGTGCTGGGTTGAATAATATAATTGTCCCTAAAGCTGACTATCAACAGATTGGATAATATTAACGCAACATATCACAAACGTGGTTCTGATCTAACAGACAACACTGAGACTCTGTGCAGGCTGAAAGATAGACAATTTAATGTTCAATGTGGAGCCATTATATACAGTACAACACTTTAGATATTTCTATACATGGTCTGGAGAATCACATCACCTTTACTCTTTAAATGTCAAACCTCTATTTGAGGAACAGTTCATTGTACGGTCTACTGAGGCCATTCATTATGCTTTTGTGATACCTCATATGACGTGTTTCTCTTCAAATATGGTCATAGCTTCTCAGAATAGATCGTAGTCTGCTAACAGCAAAGTCATCTCTACACAGTGTAACCAAACTGAACGTATTCACAGAAATTCGTACCATCATTAAGATATTTCATATTAATGCGAAGGTAAATGTGGAAGGAGTCTTTTCTTAGCATATATATATATATATATATATATATATATATATATATATATATATATATATATATATATATATATCCCCTGTGCAATGTGACCTTATCCACAGCACTCCAGCTTGTTTATTGAAATATTTCTGGGTCTTCACTGCCAAGGCCGATTTATCAGGATCTGATGTCCGTCAAGCCCAAGAAGATTACACAATCTGCTCCTTTTTTTTCTGAAATAATTTTAACTAATGTTACCGTCTATCACTCATCAGTTGAAGGTGTCTTTGTAAGTTTCTCCTGTGTTGTGATGTATGATATGATACACTTTAGAAGTAAAGAGTCCTATTAACAACTGACAGAGACCACACAATGCTTCAGCAAACATGTGTTAATGTCAAATGGAAATGTACTATATAAATACATATAGGTTCAGAACCAGTATCACTCACCGTGATTGATGGCCATCACCGTGTAAAAACAGATTTTTTTTTGGTACAAAATGAAGAATTCAGATTTCTTTATGAAATGGCTTTATTGCAAAAGTGAAAAAGGTACAAAGATTTCATTTTCATGATTTTTTTGTAATGGAAGGAAAACCCACATTAACTTCCTTTTACATCAAAATAATCGTTTGAGTTATTAAGCTCAACAGTATTTTCAATAAACCAATAGTTGTCAAGTTTAATGCACTGGAAACACAAAAAAATCTCAATTATTCATGATTCAAATTTTTAAAAAATGACTTCTCATGTCCGGGACATCTTTTTCTTCCTTTTCTTTTTAAATACCATCCAAAGGACAAAATAACCAGATCAATGACCGAGATGTGCAAAATGTTTCATTTGTCCTGGTAACAGTGACACTGAAATGACTAAAACCAGAGATCATGCTTCCCTAATAAGATAATGAATACAGTCAAAACTTTTTATTTCCACGTGGTTGTTAGTGATAAAATAAAATCACTGATTCGGGTATAATTGATCACTGCACTAACAGCATCATGTCAATTGTAGATGAGATTTGTTTCTAAAAATGTAAATGTAGCCATGAAATGCTTAATCCTAGAGCTTCACACTCGAGTACACGCAATCATCCTTTTCTTTGATTCTCTGTCTTCTCGATCGATCAGGCTGATGAACACTTACAGCAGCATAGAGGAGGTTGCCCTAGCAATACAGAAATGTACAAATTATATCACTATATAGTCCTTTGTAGAAATTATGAACATGTTCACAAGGTTGAAAAGAGATTACATTTACCTCGTCTCCAGTTGATGGAGCAGATAATCCTGACTGAGACTCTAGATGTGAAACACAAAATGTACCTTTACTGTAAAGCTAAAATCTGTAAATAAAATGGGTCAAAACTCTAAAAAAATGTAACACTTACCTCTACATACACAGATGTTTCCCTTGATTTTCTTGTATAATGAGAAAGCCAGGGCAACAACCAGGATGGTGGTGAATATCAAAGCTCCAATCAAGACGTACACTAAAGCGGGAGTGGTCACCTTATCTGTCGAGAGACGTCATTGGAAACAGATTTTAGGGTTTTCATCTCTAAGTTTGGGCAAGAGCTACAATTAACTACGACTCGAATGACTCAAGCTACCCACCTTCAAAGTCCAGCTGGGTCCCGTTTCCAAACAGAATGTGTCCACATGAAGCGACAGCACAGTAGTACGTCCCAACATGAGAAACATTCAGGTTCTTCATTGGTAAGTTGTAGACACAGGTGTGTGTTTTAGAGTTCTTCTCACACTGATCATTCCTGCCTCCATGGGTGTAAATGATTTCCTGATGAGATTCTTCAGAGGTTTTGAACCAGTAAACACTGTGTTCTCCATCACAGGTCCCAGTGTGGACTGTACAGTTCATAGTCACAGAGCCTCCTGGCTGGATGGTCTCAGATTCTGACTGATGGATTAAAGCTGGGACGTTCCAACCCGAGTCTTTTACACTGACTACAGCTCCCTCCAGAAAATTTAATACCAATTTAAAACTACTTGCGCAGTAGTAAGTAGCTGTGTCTGAAACTTTCAAATTCAAAATTGTTAAGTGATTTGTTTTATTTTGAGTCTGGAGTTTGAAGCGTGATTTGTCTGCAAATTCATCCTGGAAAGTTATTTTTGTATTGTACACGTAGAAGGTAGAAATAAGCCTCGGTGTCTGACCCAGACTTTGTTTATACCAGTAAAGCCATGCTGAATCTTCACCTTTATAAAAACATCGCAGAGTCACAGTGTCTCCAACTTTAGATGAGACAAAACGTTTTTCTTGATGAACAGAGACAGATGGTTCCTGATCAGGCAGCTGAGCTGAAGTCAATTAAAGAGAAAACAGATACAAAATCAGTGAAATTATGTCGAACAATGAGCCGAAGAATACTCTGAAATCTGAAAAACTGAAGTTTAAAAAGTGTAGTCTTTAAAACACAACTTACCCATTCCCCCCAAGAACAAATGGATCAGAAAACAGACAAACATTGTAGATGTTGACGTGTTGGAGTTCCTGTATTGAATGAAAAGACTCTCAATACCTTCTCCACTCTTGAATATCAAGCTTGCGTTTGATTGGTCAGCCTGATGTGACACAATACGTCCTCTTCAGGAAACAAAAGATCACATGTTCACTGACATCTGTCCTTTGTAGTTTGTTTGGGGAGAGTTATATGAAGAATATAACGGCTCTTGATATTGGTAGGATGTTTTATGGTTGTGTCGAGTACAGTTATGATTTACAGTCGTGTATAATCTTTTTCTAATATATGTGATGGACTGATTGTCATCAGGGTTCCGAACTTTGTCAAACAGTTTCAAGGTTAAGACAGCGTACAAAAGGTCAAGTAAACTGCAGAAGCTTCTCTTTTGCTTCTTTACAGGTTAAATCCACCAAATTAAAAAGCCTTCATCAAGAAGATGCTCTTCACTGGCATTAAGTTGGGCTCCATTTGTGAAGATATTGATGCAAACGTGTCAGGGATATTTTCTTGGTGGCTGAATGGCCTCATTGAAAGGTGTGATATGTAGAATGTGGTTTATAATGTTTACTTTGAAATATGTAGATTACTTGTCAGTTATCACAGCCAGAGAAATTCATAATTTTATAGTTTTAAAGGGACCTATCTCGTTTGCGGCTGCCATGATGAGCTGCCATGACAGACTTGTTGCTGTATAAGCTAGCGGTAGCTGTAACTGACAGCTGCCGTACTGATGCTATATGTGCTGCTGTGATAGAAACGTCATGTCATATACTCCGATACATCGTCGGCAAACATTCTCTTCCACAGGTCGGTTTCACTGGTTCGTATTGACGACAGTCAACGCAGAGTTCGTTTTCACCTGGGAAAAATATCTGATCACTCCCATGATTCCCTGCGATACTCAACGTCATCTTTTTTTGTTTTGATTGAGAGCCCCCTGACAGCGTATTTTTAATACTGTGTGTAAAGGTCATCTAACTTATTTTTTAAATGTTATTTATTTATTTTTTACCATATTGATACCCTCTCGGAAATTAGGTGTTTACACTCTAACATGCAACACACAGAGGCTCATGCACAAACCTGATCCCTATGGACATGCACTGACGGAGAGACGTCAGAGTGACGGAGCAGCCCCGGCAGACACTCTGGAGCTGGTGGGGGTGCAGGGTGCCTGGTCAAGTGGGGGCCCTAAGCAGGATTTTTTTTTTGGGGCCCCCCTTCCAATAACATAATAATAATAATAATAATAATAATAATAATAAATTACAATTACTAACGAATCAAATAAACAGCCTCTATCAAAAGTGGAACAATAAAAGCATAGATTGATAAGCTATAAACCTGAGCCAACATATGACCACCAACTGGTCAATTAAAAACTCCTTTTTTTCAATAAAGCTGAAAATATTCAGTTAACAAGACATTTAATAAATGGTCATCAGGGCCACTTGAAAATGTAATGTCCAGTGCACATCTCAACACAATTATTATCTGTTCTGTCTCATGATTAGCACAAGTAGACATGCTAGCAGTTCATGTTTATATGCCACAAAGTTATTTCTTTGTTATTTCAACAACATACCCACCTTCAAGCACGAGCGTCTTCCTGTTTGGACTTTTTCTTTCTATTGCTAGCTCCCGAATCGTATTCACGTTTGGAAGCCATCTCTCTCTCTCTCTACTCTCTACCTGCAAACAGCTGCCTACTGGCCCATCTGACAGCTGATTGGTCAGATGGTGATTCTTCGCACTTCATAGCGTCTCTTTTGTTTCTCTCTCTCTCCTGCCTCAGGCTGACTTGGTGGCGGTGCTCTACGCAGCAAAATGCATTTGCATCCTTTGCGCATTTGCAGAGCATGATGATACTTTATTGATCCCGAGGTAAATTCAATTTACTTGCGCAAAATGGGCCCCCAATGGATCACGGGGCCCTACACACAGCGCGTGTTCTGCGTGTAGGGAGGGGCGGGCCTGGGGGGAGGGGATGCGGTGCCTTGCTCAAGGGCTTAAGGGCACCTCTCCAGCAAACAACAAATTTCCGTATTTGGTCCACTAGAACCAGCGACCCTCCCAAGTCCCTACGGACTGAGCTACTGCCACCCCAAAGGTCTTGAGGAACACCAAGTTCAGAAGCTTGATGCTTTAAATATTATATGGAGTTTTTCTATTCTTCTGATTCAAAGCACTTGCACCAACACATTCACTCCCTGAATTATACTTCCTCAGATAAACTGTTGGCACTATACAAATAAAGACTGATACATTGACACCCATTCACACACTGATGGCAGAAGCTGCTATGTAAAGTGACCCTTGGTTTTAAATGAGCCATTCACACACACTCATGCCGCGGCCGAAGCAGCAGGATTAACTGAGGGTTAGTTTTGCCCAAGGACACATCGGACATGTGGCTGCAGGATCTATGTGTCCAACTTTCCTGTTCAGAGATGTCTGAGTCTACCAACGGCAAAGAGAAGGAAACAAACTTATTAATGTGATGGTTGCAGTCTGTTGATGAATAACAAGCACTTTTGCTGTTTCTCTTCATCCATCCAACTCTTTTCCATTCTACCAACCCCCCTTAGAAAACACACATCCTATAAATAATCAATTCAGCTCATCTTCAACTGACAGGCAATGAAAAACTTTTGTCATTACTGAAGACCAGAGCCAAAAATTCTCCTGATTGAGAGAATCACCTGGGAGCTGAAATGTCCTCGAATTATATAGAAACACATCACACCCACTGTCCTCCAATTTACTGACAAATAGAAACGATGTAACTACAGAGGCTCACTATCACCTCTGGCCACCAGATCAGATTCTGTTTAACCAATCACTTATCTGAGTGTAAAGCAAACCATCAGCCAATCACGACCAGCCTTCATTTCGTGTGAAAAAGTTGAGAGCGTCAGTCAGCACACAGTGCAGCCACGATGTCACTTCACCTTTTTCTGTTCCTTATCAGTAAAATCTGTGAGTATACAAGACTTGATTTCCTGAAACTATGTTGAAAAGTGAGATTGATGAGGTTTTATCATTCGTGGAAACACGTTTTAATATCTTTCCAGATCAGGTTGCAGCGGTTACCTCTGATGTAAAACAGGACAGCGGGTTGATCACGGTAACACTCGGACAGAAGGTGACTCTGCACTGCTCATTTGAGAACGATGCTGTGACTTACTTTACTTGGTACCAGCAGCGCTTGGGAGGCAAACCTTTCATCATATCAAAACTGATGACAGGCAGCAGAGAAGCTTCCATCTCCCCAGCGTACAAAGACAGGTATGAAGTTGTAGGACAAGGAGGCGTCAATAATCTTGTAATCAGAGACGTTCTCTTGTCAGATTCAGCATCATACTTCTGTGGGATTTTAGAATACGACACAGTTGAATTTGGGAAAGGAGTCTTTCTGCATGTCAAATCGTCATCAGCCAACACCCAAACTGTCGTTCATCAGTCAGCGTTAGGGCCGCTCTCGATGGGAGATTCTGTGAATTTGAGCTGCACAGTGCAGACTGAACCATGTGCCGATGATCAGAGCTTCTACTGGTTCAGACGTGGTGCAGCTCAGCCTGCAATCATGTATCACAATGCAGGGGAGTGTATTAAAGACTCAGGGTCTCACATGAGAAACTGCACTTTAAACCTCCCATTAAAGTCTGTGAGCTCCTCTGATGAAGGGATGTACTACTGTGCTCTGGCTTCATGCGGGGAGGTAGTCTTTGGAAACGGAACACGAGTATGGATTGGAGGTAAATTCTTTCAGTTTATAATGCAAGCTTTTGTTTTTCTTATTTCTGTTCAAATAAAATACAAATAGTGATGTGAGACTTCTTTTATCTTGACTGCAATTTAGGATATACTGCCAAAGTCCCCCCTCTCCTTGCATATTTCTTGAGTGTGGCTTTGGCACTTTTCATCATTGTTCTACTCGTCTTGGCATTTATCATGCAAAAGATCAAGAAGAAGTCATGCTCCATCTGCAAAGGTAAAACTTTTAGAATAAATGGGCCAAGAATTGTCTTGTGTTGGCCTTTCTCGATCCATTATGAACCTTGATTTACAGAAACTGTTTCTTATTTGCAGCGTCTGATGCGACGGGAGGTGAAATAAATGTAAGCTAGAAGCAAAATTCATGAAAACGAGCTACTTTTTGGGTTCACATCTTTTACATGGTCTGTTCCACTTTGTCATTACCAGAGCCATGATGCAGACCATCTCCACTATGCAGCTCTGAGTCTGAACAGAAGGATTAAGCGGCATTGCCAAGAGGAGAACGTGACGTCAGACTGTGTTTACTCTGGAGTGAGAAGGAAGTGAAGAAGGACTGTTTTTTATGTTTTTATTACTTTTAACTCATCTGTTCAGTCATTTCGCACAAGTAATTGTACAACAGAAAATTCCATTGATGAAAATAAACAATATTTAGTGCAATGTGGTTGTAGTGGTTTAATGGTGGATAAATGACAGTTGGGTCATCATGAATGCACACAGTACGAGACTGGATTGAAAAAAGGACAAAGCATGCTCATGAGAGCCCATGTAATCTATAAATATCCTGCTAAACCTCTTTCACACACACAGGGTGTTTCTTTCAATCTACAGCCAGCTCTCAACAGTTACATCTCACGCATGTGGTGAAGGTGGTGAAACCTTGAGTTTCCATTGGAGGAAGTTCGAGACCTTGCTCTCAGGCCTCAGCATTTAGCACCTCTGCAAAGCTGCCATCACAAAGCATAGTGGAAAAAAAAAAGCATCATGCACTGCACACCATCAGACCCAGCACTCAACTTTAAACAGGCAGCTTGTTTTTGTTGTTGTTGTTGTTGTCACTAATAAACTGCAAATCAATATCCAAACAAGAATAAAATAATCAAGTTCAGGGTGACATATATATCTCACAGAACCATTTATCTCCAGGCTTCTGTGAATATGGTCTAACACCTTTTCACTCAGCAGAGAGGAGAGTACTCTACAGCCAGTCTGTATTTCTATGGCTTTTCTATAATGCTGAGCTGTAAACTTTGCTCAAGCTGTGCTTTTGAGGGAAACTTATTTTCATGATTCATCCATGACATCTATTCGAATCAACTGGGAAGATGTTTGAGGTAAAAAAAAAAAAAAAGAGGTACATTTGTAAAGACTCGAGCTCATGGACAGTTACAATGTACTTGATACATCATAGACACAACAAGACATTTTCAGCTGGATCAGTTACGACCTAAATAACGAAAATATGATGAACACATGCTACCATTGAAATGTACATGGTAATAGTAAAGCTATAGTAGTAGAAAAGCATTGGCTTTTAATACAAACTGAGCTTGACATTTTGACATCTTTTTCTTTAATTTTCCTACTTATTGTATTTTAATTGTCTTTTTATAGTGTGACTTCTGCCTGTACAGCACTTTGGTCAACCAAGGTTGTTTTAAATGTGTTCTAGAAATATACTTTGATTGATTGTATATGGAAATGAGGTTGTATAATGCTTTTCTAGCTATCTCACTCAAAGCACTTTCACACCTCAGGTCCAACCAAGCCACAGCTGACCAATAGGAGCTCAGCACTCTTTCTGAAAACACCCCATGACAAACCTTCTACAGCACATCGTCTCAACCACATGGTGAAAAATCTATTTCTAAATTTGCTGGTTAAACAACACACCATATCTGGGTGCTAAGTGAGACGCAGCGCTTGAAGAGGTTGGACTAACTCTGATTATTCAGAGGTGCTTTAGGTGTAACATGCATCAAAGCAGTCAACATTGCTTTGGAGCAGTTTCCTCCTTGTCATATGATAGCAATGCGTCAACTGTGCACCTGACCACAACTTATTTTAAGACCAACATGCTCATTGTGGGCTTCTGTGCAGTTGTCTTCACAAGGTTTGGTACGGAAATGAAAGTAATACTATAGCAACAACACTTGCACTGCGATACTGTTTGTTGCCAAGTGTAAGAGAGGGCCAAAAATGCCTTGCATGGTATTAAACTTTGCTTCTTAGCTAAATAGTTTGTGTTTGATGAATAAACTAACCTTGTAAGTGTGCTACTGTAGGTCTTAAAGAAATGTTCTGACCAACCTGGGTACCAGGTTAGAGAAGAAATACTTTGTAAATACTAGCAGTTATGGGAGGAAGGGTAAGACTAACAAAAAGAATGGAGGGCATTTGTGCCTGTGCATATGTATCGAAAAGACACAAAGCAACAGAACACGCGGTGCGTTAATGCAAGGATAACTGCACTGCAGAGCATACAGCGCCCTGTTGCCCGTTGCGCATATGCATTAATGGAGAGATGTCAGAGTGCAGCGGCTGCCACCACTGGAGGCGCCCCCTGGTGGGGATTTGATGCATTGTTCAAGGGCACCTCGGCAGTGCTCGAAAAACCAGACCAACCTCAGTATTTTGGTCCGCATCGGAACTTGAACCGGCGACCCTCCGGTTCCCAACCCAAGAGCTACTGCCGCCCTTAATGCAAACGCTCTTGGGCAGTAATTTGAGCTTGATGATCAGTATTTTGGTCCACATCGGAACTTGAACCGGCGACCCTCTGGACCATTAAAATGATGAAACTGCCTCCTTTCTATGCAAAAAAGCACAATTGGGAAAAAAACAATATCGGGTAATAGATTGTGGACAGCAAAGGATGGAGCTATTTGTGGTTGCAATTCGTTCTTAGTGGGTGTAGCGCAGATTCACTAGTGTCTCCTCTTCATAGTAAATCAGATTTTACTAGATCGTCGTCTTGAGACATTCAAGAAGTTTCTTATAGACGTTTTAGTTTTTAACAGGGCTATAGGATAAAAGACTCCTTTATTCATCAACACAGATAATTCAAGTGTGCTCTTTCTAACTCAACACGAGAAATGTACTCAGTAAATCCATGCTATGTGCTTCACTGAGTGAGTCTAGTGTGGTAACTAGTCATGTGATCAATCCTGACGGGCCAATCAAACAAAGTCTCGTCTATAAAAAGGAGACAACATATAAAGTTCTTTCAAGAAACCACATCAACTTCAACAATGACACCCGCTAAGTTAGCTCTGTATGTGACGTGCGTGCTCATGGGGAGGATGGGTAAGTTAAATTGTTTTCAAGTGTTATATCATTGTCTTTGTCTTTGAAGGGTTCTACAATGTTTTTGTGTCTTCACATATGCTCTCAGGAAAGGTGCAAAGTTATTAATTTGCTTTGTCTCTGTTTTCTCCTCAGCAGACGTGTTAACCCTGGAGTCGTCCTCGTCTTCACGTTTCCTATCGGTCAGTGTCGGTGAACACGTGACTTTGGAGTGCTTCCATGAAGACAGTTTGGCGTTAATGTTTTTTTGGTATAAACAAAGTCTGGGGCAGAAACCAGAGCTGGTGTCTAAATTCTATAAGCATGACAAAAGTGGCTCCCTGATTGGTGCATTTAAGAATGATCAACGCATTGAACTGGAAATCAGCTCTGGGAAATATAACGTTAGGATCTCAGGTGTGCACATTTCAGACTCGGCTACTTACCACTGCATGAGTTGCTTTTCCTATGTGTATGAATTTATTAAGAGCATCACTGTCCACGTAAAGACTTCAGGTTTGAATGTCCGACCAGTCATCCATCAGTCAGCATCTGAGACCATCCAGCCTGGAGGCTCTGTGACTCTGAACTGTACAGTCCACTATGGGAGCTGTGAAGAAGAACACAGTGTTTACTGGTTTAAAAACTCTGAAAAAACAAATCCAGGACTCATTTTGACCCATGGAGGCAGAAACGAGCAGTGTGAGATGAACCCCGACGCAACAAACACCTGCGTTTACAACTTGCCAATGAAGAAGCTGAATCTTTCTCTTGCTGGGACATACTACTGCGCTGTTGCATCATGTGGACAAATCGTGTTTGGAAACGGGACCACGGTGGACATCGGTAAGGAACTTTCATACAAAGACTTGTTACGTTGTGTTATATATTTCATGAAAGAAAGTGAGAAATGTTTGAAATCTCCTGATGTTAATCTGCAGATGGCGAAGACAATCTCCTCTTGGTGTATGTAATGAGTTCAGCTTTGGCTCTTACTACCATCCTTGCTTTTTTACTGGCTTACAAAGCATTTACAACATACAAGGCGACCAGCCTCAGATGCACAGGTAGGTCACACTGACACTGTTTAAATCTGTTTCTGTGTTCAGGGACAAAACACTGAGACAAACCATTTTCTCAGCCAACATACGACTGACAAAAAACCCCCCCAAAAAAACAGATCGCTGTCCCAGTGTTTGATTTTAAACCATTTTGCATCAGTGGAAAATGTGAAATATAAAGGAAGAGAGTGTTTCAAACAAAACAACTGTAACGTTAAGCCATTTACAGAAACTTCATTTTGCTTTTAGTACGCCTTTTTTACGAGCTTAGCTGCCAGATGAATGCGGGAACGACTACGACTCACTACTCAGTCTTAACTTTTAAACAGATGGTATGGTTTAACGACAGTATCATGGTCCAGTCTTGTAAAGGTCGCATATAAACAGAAGAGTAAACAGAAACATATTTAATTTCCTGTGATAATGAGTACAGTTCAACGTTTTATTTTTGAGTAATCTGAAGAAATCTATTTTGTCATCTCTGGATATTAATGATGGTTTTTCAGTGATAACAACTTACCATGTTACATGTAAAGCACTCTGTTGACATTCAGTCAAAATGAAATGAAAATGATCAGTCCAACATAAGTGAGCAAGGCTGGTTTTAATAACTTTTCTTTCTTTTTTTTATTTTACATCCAGGCCCTGAAGCAAGAACCTCAGCTGAATCGGATCCCATAGAGGTGTGTGTTTTCTCTTTTTGGAAACCAGTATACCTCTGTGTAGGCCTGTTCTGCCATTTGACCAGCTCTTCATTTACATTCAGTACAACCTCTCTTAATTAATCTCTCAAGCTTAATCTCTAAACTTTACATATTTGGTTGTCATATAACCTATTAAACAATATAAAGCAGTGATACTATTTAATATTATTACCAGGGTGAACAGGAGAACCTCCATTATGCTGCCCTAAGGAGGATCAAGACCAACAGATCAACAAGACTGAGGGACGACATCTTAAATGAATGTGTTTATTCCAGTGTCAGGCAGTAAAACTATCGACTGTATAAAAGATGGACGTAGTCTCAGTGATGTCCCCCTTTGGTTTCTGAAGAATCGTCAAACAATGTCGTTCCCCAAATTAGAAATGCTGCCTGCATCTTTCTTTAAAGCAGTTTAGAAAGGAGCGAAGAGGTGGAACTGACGGGGGCCTCAACCCTCCTGCCAAATAAGTCCAGTGTGTCCACCTGTCCTGGATACTTTTTGATCCAGTAGATGTCGTCCTCGATCACCAGCATAAAAACAAAACAAACCGCTGTTTGGCGACACTTACCTCAAAGTGAAGCCTCCCTTCTCCTCTCGCTAAACACACCACCAACCCCACTCTCCTCGCCTTCACACGAAGAAGAACATAACTCAGCGCCATCATGCCCATTCAGTGCTCAAAATGTCCTTCGCTCGAGCTGCAGTTTCCTTCGATCTGCATTGTTTTGTTAGCAGGCTAATGTTAGCATGCTTCAGTTGGTCTGTAGCTTCACATTGTAAATTGATACAGAGTGATGTGATCTAAAAACTCTCGACATTCAGTTAAGCAATGAGTATGTTATTCTTCTCATCTCCTCGTCCTTGACTTAAACAGCATTTATACGCAAGGCCGTCCCGTCCATGTAAATGTGGTGTAAACACGGCTCAGACAACCACACAGCCAGTGTTCTGTCTCATCGTAGACAGTCAGGACTCAGAGAGGCATTTACACAGGATTTCTGTTGTATTTACAGTATGTGTAAAATGTCTTTAAAGGCTCCATATTCTTCTTTTTCTCTGGGTCTATATGCTCTTTAGTGTGTTTTCCAGGTGTCTTGTTCGTCTTTAAGCACATCTGTTTGCATTTACATCTATCTGGCTTTTAAACACAGCTTCAAGTCGATACTTGAGGAACTGCCGTTGGTAAGCGGAGGCAGATACTTCAGTAAAGACTGGGCTGTGTAAATGTGACAAAGTAAACTTGAGCTACAAGACTCACTCTGCACAGATCAAATAAAATGTTTTCTTCCTCTATAGTTAAGCCGTGCTTCATTCATGTGATCGAGGTGCTATATTTCCACTCTCACGACACACCCGTCTTCAACAATGCACAAACACGTGACCTTACAAACTGATGCCTGTGGTCTTTGTGGTCTCTGGTCGTTGAACAGGCAAATAAATAAGTAGAAAGATCAGAATGTGCTTCTAAATGCACAAACACCTCTGTCTTCTACCATCAAAATCTATCTATCCATCCATCCATCTATATACAATCAGTATGTCATTAAAACCACACTGTGTTTTATTCAGACATGACACCAGTGTGGTGGCGTGCTCAGAGACATCATGATGACAAGAGCTGCAGCATATCTGGTGATGTGAGGATTGTACAACACAAAGGACCGTTTTTTTTTTTTTTTTCTTTCTCGAGCTCCTATGTGGTCAGACGTCAAGTTAAGTTCTCAGTAAACTTTGGTCAAACACTTTCCACTCATCTGCTTGTGTGTTCTGTTCAATATTTGGACGTTTTTCCACACCCGGAGGCAGAAGTTGTTCACCTAAGTGTTCATCTATGTATTGATCTTGTCCTTTGTGAGTCAGCTCTATGAGCCGTTGTTGTGAAGTGCTGCCTTGTCGTAGTTTGTGCATTTCAGTCAGACAACTCACGTTTGTATCATTTAAAATATTCACTGCAGCAGAACATCATTTTTTTCAGAAACAAATCCTCAGTTTTGATTGAATGCAGATGCAGATAGTAGGCTCTGACGCTCTGACCCCCCCCCCCCCCCCCCCGCAGTCAGAGCCTATAGGTCACAGGTGTCAAACTCCAGTCCTGGAGGGCTGGCTTCCTCAGACTGTTAGACGTCTTCCTGCTCTAACACACCTGCTTTAAAACAATGTGTTGTCATCAAGCTCTGCAGAAGCCTGATAACGAGTCACTCATTGGATTCAGCTGCGTCCAAGCAGGGAGACGTCTAACAGTCTGAGGAGCCCGGGCCTCCAGGACTGGAGTTTGACACCCCTGCTATAGGTGGATGCCGGGGTGGTGGGTGGGGCTGAGCGAGAGTATAGACTGTACTGGTGTAGCTCACCAGTACTGTACTCCCTATGCTGCCTGTAAGCCACAGAGCCACATGGTGCTAGGTCCTCTTTTGTGAAAGACAACAGAATAAAGATAAATGCATAAGGGATATTTTCTGCACAGTGCTCAGCCACATGCACACCATGCAATGACTAATACTGTATCATTGTGTGCGGCGTGCGACCAATCAGGAAGCGGTGAACAAAAGGAAAATCCTGGTCAGTATCTCCTCCTCCATCTTTTTATGTCTTAGGACAGCTTTAAGTCAGCTGTATGAGCTGTGAACTCTGTTTTAAAGCTGTATTTTGTGTTTGTTTTTACCTATTTAAAGTCATTCACTTGTAAGTGCAGAGGACTAATGGGTCTGTGCTGAGTTTTTTTTTTTATGAACAGTCGAAACAAACAACAGCATCGAAGACAACAAAACCACATAGACATCCTGTCAGAGGGGGAGAGAAGGGGGCGTAAAAACCACATGGGCTGAACTTGACGAGAACAAGCTTGACCAGGGAGGAGCAAGTTTCTTTTTTTCTATTCGGCTGTAGAACTTGAAAACACATGTAGTGTCTTTTCCTGTAGACGTGCGTATCTATATTATAATCAATACTTGTATTGTGTAATCACAAGAAATCACTCAACAAACTGTCTGTCTTAATAAACATTACATTAAAGTGCAGAGTGTGTACGGTACATCAGACAGTTAGCATAAACTGAAGGCTTAGCCACGAAGGCTAAGAAATGCAATCTGCACCTACTGTATGTGCAGATCAAAAGCTGAGAGATGTGAGAACAAAATCACCAACAGAGATGAAAGCAGCTCGTCCTGCAGAGTCCCCAATTCTACCTCAATGACAACACACACTAAATAAAGTGTTGTGTTTTTTATTGGATTCAAGCTTCGGCTACTTCTCACCCTAGCCTCATTTCACACTACACACACCTTGTGTTGAAAATTAGGTTTTTTTCTGTGACAGTAGAAATGTTTTTTTTTTTTTTTTTCTACAGGACTTGTTAATCAAACATAAGGGATGGGGAACTCTGGGTGCTGAGCTATTCTTACAGTTTGTCAGGGATCTGACAACAAGACAGATTTCTTTTATCAATGTCCAACAAACACAAATGCACCTCAGATAACACGATGTTGGTGAAAGACACAGGACTCATCTTTTAAAGGATCCTTCTTTAGGTCTCTATATAAGTTATTAGTTTGTAATGATGATCTAATTTCAGCAGTAGGTTGACTACTGACTCCTACTGGACATCAGCTGAACTGCATGCAACAAGCTGAAGGGAAAGGCCCTGTTTATGATATATAAGGATTAAGCCAGCAAGTTTACTGATGAGGAGGTGTTAACTCTGTACAGAGAAACACTGAGCCTGTGAAAACAGCCAATGTGACCGCGACTTTAGCGAGAGAACAGGTGTTACCGGGGGGGACCAGTATGAGTTGAAGTTCTGTTCTTTAAGAAAAAGGCATTTTCCTTCTAATCACAGTCATGATGTGGAAACACAGCCTCTCAGTGCTGTTCTTTGCCTGTCTTGATTTAAAATCCACAGTCTGCCTCGTCTGAGGGCGAGACAAGGAATCGGTAGAATGCAAATCCTTTCTGCACAATGATTGATGACATTTTTAACATGTAACCCTTCATGTGAAATTGAGGTCATTTCCACAGGAGGCAGGGGTGCTGGGAGGGGTGCTGGGAGGAGTGCTGCGATACCCCCCCCCCTGCTGGAAAAGACAGATATTATGCAATATTTTCCGGATGCAAAATAAAGAAATATAAATAAACATTTTAAAATCTCTAACATGCTTCAATACATGTCATTCAATTTCTCAATTTTCAAAGTATTATTCAAATAACGTTGAGCATCATAGTCTACCTACGTTACACACAAGTAGCAGCAGCTGTTATACTAACGCTGCATCATTCAAAGTAGCTAACACAATGACAATGAAATGACTTTCAAATTTCATTTGTAAACCAATTGCTTCTAAAAAGAGCACTGAGGCGGATCAGTTTCTTCATGAAAACATCCCGACTCCCACCACCACTTCTTCGCCTGCTTCTTCATCACTTAGTAATGCCTCAAGGATTACTGACTAAGAAAGCAGGAGAAGCCCAGAGGAGCTGTCTCTCTGCTGACCATGGGATTGGATAAGTTGTACATCTCTGTGTGCTACAGCCTTTTGGACTTGTTTCACAATGTTTAGCTATTCTCTCATCTGTAAAACAGAATCTGCTCAATGAAAGTCAGACACACATCTCATACATAAAGCCTTCTATAAGTACGCAAAATGACATGTTTACTTAATTGCTTGTATTCAATCTGAATCAATAAAATAATTTTCTGTACACACTATCATTTCTTCACCCCAACGAAATGCATCTTCCCACAGATCTGAATGAGGTCAATACATGTAACTTTTTTTAAATCAAGGTGTAAGCAAACCACATTCCTGAGCTACCTTATCTTGGCCAAAATGCTCTCATCTCATTAACATAAGACATTGAGCCTTAAATTGAGTGCTCTTGTTGCTTCAAATTAACTACTGAGTCGAGGGTGCAATCTTGCACCCTGCTGCCTCCAGTGATGAGTCCACTTTAGACTTAAACACAAAATGAATTTATTACATGTAACATGGTAAACGTGTTATTTTAAGCAAATCTAGCCAAAAGTTTGCTTTAGAATTCCAAAAATGTCCACGATCTGCTACAGACACTGAAGGTAAAACGCACAAAATCAAAGAAACAAAAAATTAAACCACACAACTTCCCACTTCCCTTTATGCAAGAAGTGACATAAAAAAGCTGCTCATCTGGGTCAGTATACATTTTTTCAGACGAAAGAGAAGACTGTCTTTATGACCCAAATAACAAAACCACCTTCATAGTCTTCACAGCAGAGAGTGAAGGATGTTCACGTTTTATCTGCTCTTTCTTGTTCTCCACGCAGCATGTATGTCGAGGCATTTTACGTTTACTTCAACTTTCTACATCTGCAAATATTTACATGAAATGCTCTTTAATGAACCTCTATGTCTTTCAGATGGAGCTCTGCTGTACGCTGAGCCCGGCCAACGTGTGACTTTACCGTGCGCTGTCCCCTCTGGTGCAAACTACCTGTCTTGGTACAAGCAGGTGGCAGGGGAGAAACCTCAAATGATGTCCTCCTTCTACAAACACCTGCCTGGTGTTGTCAGTTTCTTCAAGCAGTTTAAAGATGAGAATCGGTTTTCAGCTCAGACCGGAGAAGGGTTCTACCATTTCATCATCTCTAATGTGCAGGAGTCTGATTCGGCTATGTACTACTGTGGACAAACCAGTATATCAACCATTGAATTTCATGAGGGAATATTTTTGGTTTTAAAAGGTATCTGGATGATTTACAATGCTAAGCTGCACATTTCCCTTTCATTGTCCTTTTAAACATCTTTCGAACATGTCTGATTTTAGATTCCAGTGCCCTCCCTTTTATCCTGCAGCCGGCGTCTGAACCTGTGAAGCAAGGAAGCTCTGTGACTCTGAGCTGCACCATCCACACTGGGACCTGTGATGGAGAACACAGTGTTTACTGGTTTAAAAACTTGGAGGAATCACCCCCAGGACTCCTTTACACCAGTGGAGGAAGGAATGATAAGTGTGAGAGCAAACATATCTCACAATCACTCACTTGTGTCTACAATTTGCCGATGACCAGTCTGAATCTTTCTCATGCTGGGACCTACTACTGCGCTGTTGTCACATGTGGACGCATTCTGTTTGGCAATGGCACCAAGCTGGAAATTGATAGTAAGTCGCTTTTCTAAAAAAAAAAAAAGGGCTTGTTCCATTTTGTAGCCGGTCCTAAATCTCTCTTTAAAACACATTTTCTGATTCGCAGCAGATGAGGGGAAATTTTTAATGAGAACTTTGACATTCATCACCATCCTGGCTGTTGTGATTGCTCTCTCAGTATGCATGATGAAAAAGAGAAACAGCTGCCGATCTTCAGGTAACTGTTTGAATTTTATAGCGTGTTAGCATCAAACATGAGTGTTTCATAAAAAAACACAACTCTCTTTTTTTTCCACAACTAGAGTCCCAAGCAACAGTTTCAGCTCCATCCACGACAAACGCAGAGGTGACTATAACCGCTTCACTGTATCACTCTTTTTACAAAACGAGATACTTCATTCAGTGGATATATGTCAATGACTACATGCTAACATGGATTGTCACATGTTGTCAGGGTTACCGAAACAAACTCAACCTCTACTATGCCGCTTTAAGCATCAACCTGACCAACAGATCAAGGACGCAGAGGGATCCAACCTGGAGTGAAGCTGTGTATGATTGTGTGAAGCATTAGAATTTGATTGATATTTATATTAAGTATGTCTTCTGTGGTGAGACAGGATTGAATTTTTTAACAATGCTTTTTTTACTTTCTGTGGTAAGCCGCCAAAATTCAATAGGATTCAGTTTTTGTGTGTAGCAGAATATCTCTACACTGTTGCCTTGTTTCTAACATATTAACCATTTATTTAAAAGCCCAAGGATCTTCAGTACAAAAGGAATCATTTTAGTCCAGTTGGATGGTTTTTGTTCTTTGACTTTGAGTTTAATTGAAGGATGAGATTCAGGGAAGAGATGGACGTCTCTTAGAGGAACGGTTGGCGGTTGATTCACAGCTCCTGCACTCTACATGCACAAAATGTCGTTGGGCAAGAAATCAATGTGATAAGTGGGGATTGGTACTTAATGTAACAGCGTCTGCCGTCAGTGTATGAACGTGGATGTGAATGGGTGAGTATAACTTGTGTTAAAGCCTTTTGAGCAGTTGGAAGATTACAATAGAGCCGAATATAGTCTTTTGTTTTTAGGATAATGTTCATGGTAATAATGGCCTTTTTTGTATTTATTTTTTTTACATAATTATTGACCAAATAATAAATGGTTGAGAGAAAAAAAAGTGTGTGTGTTTAATCTGTACGTAAGCGCAGCACCATGTTTATCAAAGAAAGTAGCTGACCTCACTCGGTTCATTAAGGGAGTGACTGGTAGAAATGATGTGTGATTTTATCCACTTAAACACGCTGACGTTTTTCTGTTGCACAAAATTAACGCTTCGGGGAAGATGAGGCAAGCAGGACTTTTCATGTCACTTGCATCATCATCAAAACTATTGTCAGAAGAAATTAATGTTTTACAACCTTTGAGGACATTTTCATTTAAACAAATGGAATTCTGTCTGTCATACACTTGTTAACAGAGCAGAAGGTATAAGATACTCTTTCATGCATTTCACTATATGTGGACAACAAAACAATCTAACAGGTACGTAACTGTAAGAACATTTTGAATCAAAAATGAGTCAATGGGTGAAGCCTGTGTGACATTGCCCTTCTGTTACTGAAGGGGGCTTTGGAGTCCCATCGATGGCGGTTGCCATGCTCTCTGAAAATGATTTTCAGTCAACCTAACGACAGGCTGAGAGCTGGAGCTGAGGCGGGTTTTAAGCCTCTTGACAAACTGCAACACCACGCCCACCTGTCAATCAGATCAGCCACGCGCCTTATTGTGAATAACTGTTATCCTTCACAAAAGTCTCAAGCAACCAATCGATGAACTGCAGAACTTTGCACTTTCGAATCAGCTTTAGTTATCAACTCTGGAGGTTGCAGCTTGATCAAAACCCATACGCTTTATTTAGAGTTTGCTAACCACAACATCAGAAAGCATTGGTCGCTTTTTATCTAACAAGCTGTCGGTGGTTTAACCCAGAGAAAAACACCAATGTATGATGTTCTGCATGATACAATAAGGAGGGAGCCACACTCTGTAACTACGAGATGCATGTTCTTCAGAAAGCAAGATTTACTTCAACATGCATCAAGTCAGGGTGGAAACTACAAAATAATCAGATAATCCCACCTTTCAAAAATCCCAAACAAATTAAGATTTTTTGATGGTTTCAAAGATTATCTCGTCAGATGCACCTTGACAATGCAAGACCTGTAAATTGTGTCATCTGAAAGGAAAAGTTGCATATCTTGTCTCCTGTCTTTCAAAGACCTGCGTAGGTTTTGTTCAGTGGCTCATTTCAGAGAAGAACTAAAGACATCCTGTCTGAAACCACAAAGACAAAGAAACGGAGGGGCCTTATATGTCTTTACTCTCTCTCTTTAATCTCTGCAAGACAGTAAAAAGGTACAGAAACCAGGCCAGCCTCACTGCCTTACACCCGAGTACACAGATTCATTTACGTCATAGTCCCTTTGTCTTCTTGATCCATTGGCCCTATGAACACTCAAGGCAGCATAGTGCAGGTTGTCTGGGTCTTGATGTAACTAAAAATACAAAAAAGAAACGTCTTTATGATGAAATGTACAGCATAAAAGTAGCATGTTTTGTTTGATTATTTAATCATAGAGGATATTTACCATGGTAGCTGGGCTAGAGTCTTCTGTTGTGAAAGACAAAATGAAAGTCCTTTTATTCTGCAATAGCAATATGCAACCCAAACATGATGTAAGCTGATTGCATTAGCATTAGTTACCTGTACATGTGCAGATTCTGCTATTCATCTTGTACAAAAAGAAGGCCAACAAAGCAACAAGGATGGTGGTGAATGCCAAAGCTGTGCTCAAGATGTACACCAAGACAGGAGGGTCATCTGAAAACAGAGAGACACACAAGAAGACATTTACAGAGTGTGTATGTGTGTCCATTAAAGCTCCTGTGAAGAGTTTGAAGCTGGTTAAAAAATACTGAACTCATTATCTATACCTCGACAGTATTTGACCTAAAAAAGCAAGACAGAGCAAAATTGACATAATTAATGTGTAAGGGATTCTACATGCAAAATGCCTTTTTAATGTTCCTTTGGCTCCTCGTAAGAGATAAGGAACAAAATCAGTGGTGAACGTTTTACTTTCATACACCAAAACTTTTATGATAATGCAAATAACATATGTGACCAACCATCATCGTTGTCTACTTCTGACGTCCCTTTTACTTTAATCGTTGGCTTCAAACCTCATGGCTTTGTTTGCTCTAAGAACGTCAACATTGGATTTGCAAATTTTTACTAAAATCACAACACAACTTGCAGATAGTTTCAGACATCTTTTGGCAAAAACAATTTCAATTGATAATAATTTTGTTAGCAATGGCTCACTTCTGGGTCCTGTGGGGGCATTTTATTTAAGAAAATGTTAACGTGTCTGTGCGACACAATGGGTGGATGAAGGACATATGCAGATGCTTTATCCCGAGTTAAATGACCTGAAAAAACAATTGATAAACTGTAAGATATGGGCAACCAAATCTACTCTATACTTTCTCATGTAAGTTGGTAAACTACAAAATACACTTTTTCTGTGTTCTGGGAAACAGCTTACAGGCTTAGGTATGTTAAAGAGAGAGTTAGAAAATAGAAATTGAGAGAGTAACATACCTTTTAAGTCCAGCTTGGTCCCGTTTCCAAACAGAATGTGTCCACATGAAGCGACTGCACAGTAGTAGGTTCCAGCATGAGAAAGATTTAGGTTGGTTATTGGTAAATTGTAGACACAACTGTGTGTTTGTGGAGCGTGGCTCATCTCACACTGATCATTCCTGCCTCCATGAGTGTAAATGAGTCCTGGATGAGATTCTTCAGAGGTTTTGAACCAGTAAACACTGTGTTGTTGGTCACAGCTCCCAGGGTAGACTGAACAGGTCAGAGTCATGTTATCTCCTGGCTGGTTGGTGGTCTCAGACACTGACTGACGGACAGTGGTTTGGATATCTAAAGCGTCTGCACTGACAGTCGTACTCTGACAAAATTCAAGGTTATATAAATCACTCCCGATACAGCAGTAAGTCGCTGAATCAGAAATTCCAAAATCCAAAATCTTCAGTTGATATTTGTGGTTTGTAGTATCCAAGGAGAAACGTGAGCTGTTCTTAAATTGGTTATGAAAGGTGACAAGATCATTATGCTTATAGAGTGTAGATATCAGCTGGGGTGTACGTCCCAAAGATTGCTTTAGCCAGTAAAACATCACTGCTGTTTTGTCTTGACAGGTGCATGGCAAGATCACACTTTCTCCAACAATGACAGTTTGAAACTGTGAAAATGAACTTTTGGAAGTTGTTATCAGAGCTGAGGAGAAAAGAAAGACAAAAAAAGATATATCTTAAATGTATCCTTTTTTTAAAGACTTGTATTAAACTAAAAAAACTTTTTTGTAAAGTAATGTAAAATAGTGAACTTACCCACATTCGCAATGAGAAGGCATGTATAATACCAAGCTAAGGTTGGAGGTGCCATCGTGCTGTGATGAATGACTGAAATCTCTGCCTCTTCTTCACTCTTCACAGAGAAGACTTTGAATTTGATTGGCCAATCAGGTTGACTGTCTTTTTTTGGAAACTCTGTAAACATGTTCCGTATGCCCTGAATGACAATGATGGTGCTTGACAACAACACAAAAAAAGACAATATGATACCTCCTGAACATGATCTAAAGTTCAATATCCTCACCATGAAGTAACTGTTTCTACTAAACATTGTTTGGTCACTACTTGCCACACAGGTGTAGGCGTATAGCAGTTATAGAAATCACTTCCTACACTATATTCATTCAGACATTTAAACCTCTGTTTGAAACACTTTAAATGTTTGCTTGCTGCACAGTTAAATGGCTTTCTTTTAAACAAAGAATGCAGCACTGCAGTTCTGAGACAAAACTCTTTATCAACAAACAAAAGGCTTCATGGTCGTGCTAAACTGGAAATAGACAGTTGACAGATCTACCATATACACGGTCGAGTGGGCAGCATTTAACATTTACAATATTATTCCAATACTTGAGTCAGATACAACAGTTTTTGCGATTTGTAACGTTGCGATTTGCTGAGAATTGTGTTAAAATATATTATGATTAGGCTTTTTCACATGCTTATTTGTCCACTCTACCCAATGAGAGTCAAGCCCACAGACGGACACTGAGATCAAAGTCAAATCCTGTAAAGCGCTTCGTGCACCTCACAATCTGAACTGTTATTATTTCAGTCTGACTGGACTTTACTGAACACAAACATGGATGGACGACTGAACAACTGCAGGACTTTTAAACAACACAATGAACTGTGCAACTCCTTGAGCATTTAAACTAAAAAAACATATTTGCTGTAGCTATAATAAATATGTCGATACATGGGGGCCATGAGATGGTATAATATCGCCACGCAATATATCGTGACACTTTGCTGTACCAAATTTTTTTCCCCTCCTCGTAGTGTTCAGAAGTAACAGGAAGTGACAAGTGACAGGAAGTGACGGACCCTGCAGAGGTCTTTAAATATGAAGAGCTGCTGTGGTAGGAAGTGACAGACGCTGCAGGGGAGTTGTCTCAGATTCTTCAACTAGAAGACTCATTTGAAGGATGTTAAATGTTTAATTTTTCTACAATTGGATCATGTCGACAGATTTGTAGTTTTGTAGAGGTGGCCAGCACTTTTAGAGCACTTGAAGTCCACCGCAGCATGTAAAACCTCTCGAACCAAGAAAAGAGATCATTAAATAAATGCTATTTTAGCACTGATATTGGATATAAAACAACCATTCTCATTATACAGTGTACTTTGTTGTTTTTACATTAAGTACTGTCTACTGCTTTCAGGAGTGCATATGAAATTGATTAAAGTCTGCACAGTAGGGAACAACTGGTGTAGCCAGGGTATTGATGCTTCAGATCCCTCAGGTGTGCATTTGTCAGTGGAGCTGTCAGTCATGGTGTATTATCTCTCTTAAATGCATCACATAATTGCATTTAATGTTCCCAAATACTTTGCAGTATTTTGCACTGCTGCCCTTTTACAAATGTCATTGTGTTTGTTCTTGGCTTCTGTCGGAGCTGCTGCAGGCTGTGGCTTGGAGGCCACACACTCTTCTCTCTGACTTTCAGACGGGGCTGAAGTTTCTGCCTGCAGAGCCTTTGTCACAGCAGTTCACAGCTTTTTTTTAAATCTCAGGAGTCAGAACAACAGTTGAACACTGAAAGATCACACGTTAGAAGGCGACACCCCTCAGACTCTCCTCCCCTTGAAAGAAGATTAAAATAGACCAGAGGGGATTTTGCTCTACGCACACAATGCTGTATAGGAAAGTGATGTTTGATGTTTTCACATCCCTTTTGATGCTTCAAATTGAATTGGGGTTAATTACTACTACTACTACTACTACTACTACTACCACCACTACTACTACTACAGGATAATAACTTTTTATTTCCTTTCGCCTTCTACTGTTCAAACCTCACCATGCCACATGAAAGGAGCAGTGAGCGTGTTGCTACGTCAGATCTCTAAATGTCTATCAGATAGTCGTTGATTGACTATCTCAATGATTTGTGTGGGACTAATAGCTTCATGCAATAAAGAACAAAAGAAAGACACAGGAATATTCTAAATATGGCACTGACTTAGTACATTATATTGTGAAATGTTCAAGGCAGAAATTGGAAACTTCATGAAAATAAAAATTGCACTTTGAAGAATACATTTTTCAGTGTCTTAGAAGTATTAATGACTGATCATTTAATCCAATGTGGGACAGTTATCAGAGGTTAAATACACATGGCTGTTAAAAGAACAAACACTACAAGTGAAAAAGGTAAAGATTTTCATTTTTTTAATGGCCTTTTTTAACATTGAGATTTCTTAGTTGCTGCTCAGCTGGACATATTTTCATAGTCAGACTGCAGGTCTTTGCTACGCATTAAATAAAGGAAACATTTTGTATAGTTTAACCTTTTATCCCTCATCTGTTCAGTGTTAATCATGACAAGCAAGTGTAATATATCAATTGTGAACCAAAACAATCCACTGTAACAGGCCGTATTGTTGGCATTACCTCAAATCCAGAATTCAACAAGAAATTTCAAGAAATGTCGTGTATACTCGTGTAACATCTAACAATCATGCGTGTTCAAAAGGGATGAAGGAAGAAGGTCATGGGTATTTGGTACTCTTGAGCTAATTATATGACTATATAGTGTGTTCGTGTATTCACTTCTTTGCAGGTCTGTGTGTGACCTTGAACAATCAGAACCCTCAACTCAACAATAAAACACTTATGCCTCAGGCGTTGTGTTTTTTTTGTTAAATTATTTTTGTTGACATGTTTTTATAACAACTCAATCAGTACCCATGGATATACACACCCACCCGCCTTTCTTTGTTAGCGACAGTACACACACCTGGAACCTTACAAAACTATCTCAACAAGGATGTAATAAAATAACCTCTCTGAAATAACACCTGATGGAGTCATTATTTGAGTCAAAGAGCAAAAACCATGGAAGTAACTTGCTGAGATTTTTTTTCACCACAATTTGCTGAGCTGGATGCACACCATGACATGTCACTGGAGAAGCTTGTTCAGTAGGTTTATTGCAGGTCAAGTATTTACATGGATCATTATATGGGTGTGTAGTAATGTTTACAAAAGCGGTGAAAGAAAAGCCTTGTTCAAAATCAAATACAAATGTATTGAAAAAAAGAAAAAGCATTATTTAGCTTTTAATGATACACTTACACAGTCATGTTATTCAGAGACTGAAATATATCCTGTTCAGCTTTACTGCTTTGCATACAAATACACACACTCACTCCAGCTGCCGTCTCTCTTCATTTTTGAACTGTTCTGCCTTTCTGCAGCATGTTGCATAATATCTTTGTCTTGGAAGCTCTGCACATGAAAAGCAGGACAGGATCAACACACTGAAGTTTAAACGTATTTCTTAAAAACAGTAAAACACAATACCTGTGTGGGGGTTGTGATGGGAGTGGAAGGTTCTGCGCCAGCCTCTGAAAAACAAAGAAGAAAAAAACAGGAATGAAAAAAACGGATACTAAGGATGGCGTTGATTACTAAGAATCCAATATTTAAGTATTTTGTCATTGCAGCGTAATCTGCGAACACACAGAGGAGACACTCAGTTCCATTAATTTGTAAAGTAACACAACAGTTTAACTTTCTGTGTGATTTGTTTTAAAAAGTATAAATGAGATGAATAAATGGAAAGTCACTTACTCCAAATGTCCAGCTTGGTCCCGTTTCCAAACAGAATGTGTCCACATGAAGCGACTGCACAGTAGTAGGTTCCAGCATGAGAATGATTTAGGTTGGTTATTGGTAAATTGTAGACACAACTGTGTGTTTGTGGAGTGTGGCTCTTCACACACTGATCATTCCTGCCTCCATGAGTGTAAATGAGTCATGTTAGTGGAGTACGGTGCACCTTATCAAAATACGAGCATTGGCGAGAGAGGCGGTGATTTGCTCCGGAGTGCACATGACATGGACACTTCACGCAAGGATCATGTGGAAACTGTGGGGGACATCGACATGTGGACCAACACACACCTAATCTTTTTCTGTTAAGTTTGACTTTGTTTTCAGAACAACTATGTTTTACTTCTGACTTATGATTAGTACAGATCAGCAGAGCCATATTCACTATTAAAAAAATGGGGTGACAATAGCCCCAAGTAACCTTTATTGGAGAAATTTAAGAAATGCAATTAGCATACAAACAAATAGAAAAATAGAGTTCACAGCAGTGTTGTACAGGGCTTCAATGAAAGGGAACAACATTAGAAATATTACGTTCACAGTAATTACATTCTATGTTAAAAAGATTCTTCACAAGACAGCCACATGTACAAAAACTAAAATCATTCTAATCATTTCAGAGGATTCACCTGCTTCATTTCCAAAAAAAAAACGCTGTTCTTCACAGTTCCTGGAGATCACGCAGATCCAAGTCTACAATAAGTCTTCAAATGGGCGGTTAGAAAATCTGTCTCACTGTGGAGTTAAGCACAAATGTAACAGGTGCAGATTTTACTTTCTAAAGCCGTGGTACACACATTCAGTCCATGTTGGATCCCTCTGTCCTCTTGATCTTGTCAGGTTGACAGCAGCATAATAAAGGTGGTGTGTGTTTTGGTAACTCTAGTGACAAAACAGGGAACAATGCAACATGCAGTAAATGTTCAGCTGGAATTCAATAGTCATTTAAATGTGAGGTAATTTTGTTCACCTTTGACGGGACAGTGGATGAAGCTCGATCACTTTTTTTAGACTCTGGTCGGGGCACAAAGAAGATCGCGTCTTAGTGAAGAGATGTGCACAGACAACATGAGCTTTCAAAACTAAACAGTCCTACCTGGAGATTGGCTGCCGTTCCTCTTGTTCATCATGCAGAGTGTGAAGGCCAGTAAAGCAGAGAGCATGGAAGTCAATGTCACAGCTCCCTTCCAGACGAAAGAAGAGTCTGCAGATACAGACAGAAGAAATGTGGATTTTGCACTTTTTCCCTGCTAAGTTTGTTGAGGCACAAACAAGTTCCTTTCACATGTTCACAAAAAAAAAAGTAAGAAATTTACCTCCAAAGTCCAGCTTGGTCCCGTTTCCAAACAGAATGCGTCCACATGAGGCAACAGCGCAGTAGTAAGTCCCAGCATGAGAGCGACTGACGCTCTTCAATGGCAAGTCGTAGACACAGGTGTTTGTTTCTGTGTTGGAGCTCCTCACACACTGATCATTCCTGCCTCCATGGGTGTAAATGAGTCCTGGATGAGATTCTTCAGAGTTTCTGAACCAGTAAACACTGTGTTCTCCATCACAGGTCCCAGTGTGGACTGTACAGTTCAGAGTCACAGAGCCTCCTGTCTGGATGGTCTCAGATTCTGACTGATGGACCACAGCTGGGGCATTTAAACTTGAACCCTGCACAATGACTGTAGTGCTCTCCAAGACCTCCAACGCAGATAAGTATGAATGTATGCAGTAATAGGTAGCTGAGTCCGAAACACGCAGATCTGCGATTGTCAAATGATTTGTACCATTATGAGTGTCCAGTGAGAAGCGTTGATTCCCTTTGAATTCACCATTAAAAGTGCCATTTTCATCAAACAAGTAGAATGTAGAGATGAGCCTTGGTTTCTGTCCCAGCACCTGTTTGTACCAATAAATCCTTGCTGCAACGCCAGTTTCATAGAAACATTTCAGGATCAAACTCTCCCCAGTGTGTACAGATACAAAACCACTCTCTTGACCAACCGATGACAGATCTACGGCGGTTGTCCAAACTGAAATGACAAAGTGAATATGTGTAATGTAACGAGACAAAAGTCAGCACAACCTGAACATATACAAAGCAAATATGCAGAAGTCAATACATCACAACTCACCCATTTCCCCCAGGAACAAACATGTCAGACAGATAGCGAACGCAGGCGATGTCATCGTGCCGCTCGTGTGTGAAATGAAATGACTTAGTAGCTTGTCTCTACATTTAGCAGATGAGATGGTGCCTGATTGGACAGCGGAAGTGGTGCTGCAAATTGTCCTACTCAGCAAACTTTAAGTTCACTGCTGCAGACGGTGCCATTTTTTTTCACTTTTTTTTTTTTTTTGTCAATGGTTGAAATTTTAGAAATGACCTTTGAATCCAACATCAAAATGTCAAGAAAAAAAGCACTTGTTTCTGGTTCTTTCTTTTCCATCTCCTGTTTAATGAACCACATCAATGAAATGAAGGTCATATTTGAATAAATTATGAGTTGATGCTTAAAAACTTAGGTAGGTAGGATTTCGTCTTACAAGCACACTTTGCATCTTGCTCAAAACCGCAAACATCGATGTTCTGAAAGACAAAACTTGTATGTGGGTGAAAAGGTGAACAGCTCAGGGGCTAATGGTTGTGTAATTTTTTTCTCCACATTTTTTTTACATTCACCACAGCGACAAAACCTTTAAGTCAGCTTTGTAGAGCCTCTGTTACTGCTGCACCTGATAAAAATCAGCTACTCAGCAAAAGCAGAGCGCAGCAGCAGATGTTCATCTGTATTAGCTTTAGTGCAGCTGTATACATTACACAAGCGGTGTACTGTACTTACACCTTGACTAAAAAATTTCAGTATCAATTGATTTAGTTTATTTACAACAAACATGTAAATGCAGCAGCTGAACGTGATGTGCAAAACAAACACCCAAACCAAATAAAATCATAATGATTCAAGAACAGGAGAAGAAGGGGAAAACTATAATAGCACACCAGTAGCCTATTCAAGACAAGAAGACTCAAATGTTTTCATGTAAAACAAAGTATGGAGCATACACTATAAATGTTAATGGTTAAAGACTGTTACTGCCAGTTGTTGTCGCCATGCTGGAAAATCTGTCTCAAACTAATTTTTGTCCACTAAACTCCAGGCAAAGAGCCTGGCTTGTTTTTTCCAATCTGAGAATCCTCTCAGAGAGCTCCTAACTTAGCTTTAACAAAAATAAATAATAATCATAGTAAGGATTTCATTCCTTATCACTCCTCAGATAAAACTCCTTCAGAACATACACAGGCCGAGTCTGAACGAGGAAAGGACATCTGAGTGAGGAGCCTGTTTGTAGGTATGATACTCTTTTTTTAAAGAAGCTGTGATTGGTTTAACCAAAAAAAAAAAAAAAAAAAAAGCAGAAAAAAATGCTGTGCAAGTGATAATGGGCAGAGATGGCTATGAAAATCCATTAAGCCCAATCATGTACTCTAGTCAGCCATAGTAATTATAAACACTATGAGATTAGCATCTGTGTGATAAATTGTAAAACACATTTTAATGCTCACTTATAACATTATGAATGACTCTCCCTCATAAAATAAAAACATATGTTATAACAAGAATTGTGTGAAATTAAAATCATTCAGACCATTTTTGTCATTTTGGAAACAAGCTTCAAACATTTCTGCAGTAAAAACAAAAGAATTGATTTACAAAACAGAGTAAAGGGCGAAATAACTAAACTTTCAAAGATATTTGATTTACAAAGTTTACTAGTCTTCAAAAATATGTTACTAAAGGTCAAGCTGAAAACGTAACCATGAACCAATTAACTTCTACTGCCGTACACTGGAGTACACACACTCGTCTTTGGGTGTGTTTCTCTGTATTCTTGATGTGTTGGGCATATTAATGTTAAGAGGGGCATAGAAGAGGTCGCCTGCATCTCTGTGAACCTGTAGAAATATGTCACTATTAGGTTCTTGAGAAAAGTTAAAACCATTGATTTTGAATGGTAATTTAACAGGCATAAAAAAAAAGAAAGTCACCTCATGGTTTCTCATTGAAGGAGCAGAACATTTTGCCTGAGCATCTGATTGTAAGATCACAGAAAAACAATAATAAAAAATGATATTTAGTGGACACAGAAAGATGTAAGCCATGTTAGCTACCTTACCTTGAGATAGGAGACGGTTTCTTTTGTTCATCTTGTACAGTAAGAAGGCCATGACGACTATCAGGATGGTCGCAAATATCAAAGCTCCACTCAAGAAATACACCAAGGCAGGAGAGTTCACCTCATCTGTCAGTCAATCAGACATAACAAACAGACCTTTGAATTATCTTATCATATGAGATCACCTTATATGGACAGATTTCCCTTCCATTCTCAAATTTTAAAAATTGTACTTTTTATAATATAAAACAGTCGGTGGGTAGTTTGCGACCCATCGAGTCCGGCCTGTGGCTCCTTTATCGCATTTCTTTCCCCAATCTCTCTCCCATCAGTTCCTACTTTGTCAACTGTCCTGTTGAATGAAGGCAAACAGCACCCAATAAAACTAAATTAGACGATCAGTATTGTCATCACTGATCCTGGATAGATGTTAATCACTAACTACATGAGAACCATGACTACTTTGATTATAGTCATTACACTATATTGAAGGCTACTTCTTGATCATTTTTAAATTAAACTTCTTAATATACTTTGTACTGAACAAGATATACTCTTATCTCATAATTTTAGCATTTTATAATGTAGTTTTTAAACGTACTGTCAGTTGTACCTTTTTGTTGAGAGTGGTTTTATTGTACACGGTGTCTTCACTTCACTTTTATGTAGGACTACGGATGGAAATGAGTAATTGCTAAATCTAGTGCAACTATTATTTGAATACATTTTTATTGTCATTAAACATTGTCCGCCTGATTAATAAAATAAATGATGCATCAAGTTATTACCCTTCTTGTCAGATAGGGCGACTTGTGTTAAAGAGTAACATACCTTCAAAGTCCAGCTTGGTCCCTTTTCCAAACAGAATGTGTCCACATGAAGCGACAGCGCAGTAGTACGTCCCAATATGAGAAACATCCAGGTTCTTCATTGGTAAGTTGTAGGCACAGGTGTGTGTTTGTGAGTTAGGTTTCCTCACACACTGATCATTCCTGCCTCCATGGGTGTAAATGAGTCCTGGATGAGATTCATCAAAGTCTCTGAACCAGTAAACACTGTGTTCTCCATCACAGGTCCCAGTGTGGACTGTACAGTTCAGAGTCACAGAGCCTCCTGGCTGGATGGTCTCAGATTCTGACTGATGGATCACAGCTGGGATGGTCGATCCTGGACCTTCTACACTGACAATCACACTTTCCAGAATTTCTAATGAGTTTTGACAACTTATGCAGTAATAGGTAGTTGAGTCTGACATGTTCAAATCTGAGATGGTGAGGTGATTTTCACCATTTTGATTCTCCAGTTTGAAGCGTGGATTGTTCATAAAATCACCATGAAAACTTACAGCTCCACTGTATTTGTAGAATTCTGAGATAAGTGTTAGTTTCTTTTTGATTGTTTGCTTGTACCAATAAACTCGTATGAACGAACCTTCATCATTGAAGAAACATGTCAAAGTCAAGCTCTCCCCAGCTTTCCGTCTCTCGTGATGAACTGACGGAGACAACTTTGGAGAAACCGTCCATGCTGAAATGAAATGACAGAGAGAATAACCATTTGATAAAATAAATTGGGTTAACATATGAAATATTGTATATAACTAATGTAACTTGACTTTGGATCAAACTTCAAATAAACAAAATATTCAAGTTAGAAAAAAAAAATAGAGCAATAAAACCTCAACTGACCCATTTCCCCCAACATCAAACATGTCAGGTAGACAACTGTTGGAGATGTCATCTTGATCAAAATGTCGTTCTGAATGAAAGAGTACTGGCAGTTTCTCCCCTCTTCACAGACCACGCTGCGTTTGATTGGCCAAACAGAAATAGCATCTTACGGTAAAGGAAATATACTCACATGCTCACTGGTTGTCATGTTGTGTGTTTGCTCTCTCTCTCTCTTTCTTATTAGCAGCCAAATGCTGACCTCTCCCATAGTGATGACAGCTGATAAAGATACCTCTGTTTAACTGTCAACAAAATGGTGGGAGAGTATATAAAAATATCTAATATATATGGCAATGTATAAGGGGATACTATAAACTTAAGTCTTCAGACTACTCAAAGCACTTTTTCACCTCAGGTCACACCTACTCATTTTCACTCATTCACACACTGATAGAAGTTTCTATGTAAAGCAGTCCCTCCAGGAAGTCACAATGCTGCGATCGCAACAATTCACCCAAATTCAACCATCCTCGCAATTTCTGTGCGACCTTGCAATTTTGTCCAATCACCACAACATTTCTGCAAATTTGAACAATGAAAATAGTTTTCCCCCAATTTTCACCAATCAAAGTAGTCCCCCATGAGAACAGCGAGCCTTATGTCACAAAAGTTTAGTGACCACGGACAAACTCACAACCTTGTTCACATGCACTCAGGACTGTGTGCATTAAGTGTTTGTGTGCTGAACAGAAAAGTGCTACAGGTCCGTCGTGTCTTCATGACAACAGTTTGTTGACAAAGTGCCGCTGTGTAGCTGACAATGCTCCGTCACTTTTAACTGCATGTTTAATAGGAGCTTAGACAATCTGGATACAAGATATGATCTGTAGGAAGATATACAATACAGGGGATATCAGACATTTAGAGAAGAGCACCCGTGAAGTCAACAGCGCCTTTCTGAAAAGAGGAAAGAGCTCGGAGCGGCCACACAAAAATAACACTGTGTGCATGCGCATTTGTGAGAGGGAGACGTCCCTGAGTGAGGCAGATGAATGTGCTTCACAAAGTAAATCGCTCTGCTCAGGTTAAAATATCACTCTATTGTAAAAAAAAACACCTAAAAAAAAAAATCACAACACGCATTACAATTCTTTGGAAAAGCTGCAGTGAAATCAGACATTTTAGGCTGCAACAATCCTCCAAAAAGTCCACGAAATCTTGGAGGGACTGGTAAAGTGACCATCAGAAGTCACTCATTCCAATCATACAAATTCTTTCGCAGCTGCAGACGAAGCAGCAGGAACAACTTGAGGTTCAGGGTCTTGCTAAAGGACACATCAGACATGTAGCTGCAGATCAAACCCCCAACCTTCTGGTTGAGAGATGACCAACTAACTGAACCACAGCTGCCCCACATTACTCACATTGATCTGCATGAATAAGTAAGGTTTGTTTTTCTTCCTCATCATGTCAGAGTCTGATGACATTTTCTTTTCCATTCAGCAGCATTTGAACACCACTTTGTCCAAAAACGTCCTGTTATATGTTGACTTCATGTGACCAGGCCTTTTAGCTTAGGAGTGATTTAGAAACATTCTCAGATCAACTCTGAGAGAGGGAGAGACAGAAACTTTTATTTTTGAGAGGAAGCGTGGTTGACCCCGTTGCTAGGTACTATAAATTATTTTGTAAGCTGTGAATGGTTAACCCCAAAAACCGAGAAAAAAAGTGCTCTCTTCGTAATGACGGATAATAAAATCAATTTGACTCATTCACATAAACTAATCAGACATTGTGTAATTATGAACACTGTGAATTGAACATCTCTGTATTACTTTGCGTTACTTTAAAAAAAAAAACATTTCTAGGCTGTGAAATGTTTTATATCACATGCTCACGAGTGACATTATGATGAATAACTCTTGTCCTTCATAAAATCAAAACAGATGAGTTATAGCAAGAATTGTGTGACATTAAATAAGTCAGTCAGACAAATTTTAATTTTTGGAAAAAGGCTGTAAAATTTTTTATTTCTGCAGTAAAAACAGACTTTGTTGACATGGGTGTGTATGTGACTTCATGGGCTCCTGCAGCCAGCCTCAAGTGGAAACTTGATGAACTGCAGGTTTTTGCTGTTCTGCATGAGGTTCTAATTCAACACTGAAGGTTGCCACTCATGTCCAGGAGGCCTTGTCCAAGCACAGCCAGGCTCTACAGTGGACCGAGCTCCCCCAACCTTCAGCGAGGTGATCTGGCTCTACTACCTCCCAACGTCCCTGACACCCAGCCACTACCATCAGACTGTCGTCCCACCGCTGTCCTAATACATGCACAGCCTGCTCCGACCTCCACCTCAGCAGTAAAGAAGTATGGACAACAGGAACAACAATGAGGAATACAAAGAGAGAATGCATAAAAGCCCAAAAATGTACTTAATTAACCTGGTAACAATTGGATACCAACAAATGTACAGAATGACCCCAATCTTAAAGCAATGCAATTCATACAAAACACATAAAAGCCCCAAAAAACTCAACATATTCAAAGACATTGATTCACAAAAATTACAAGTCTTATAAAATACGATATAAAAGGTCAAGCTGAAGACGTAACAATGAAACAGTGAACTTCTACTGCCGTACACTGGAGTACACACACTCGTCTTTGGGTGTGTTTCTCTGTCTTCTTGATGTGTTGGGCAGATTAATGTTAAGAGGGGCATAGAAGAGGTCGCCTGCATCTCTGTGACCCTTTAGAAATATGAACAATCTGTCACTGGGATGACAAGAGACGCAAGAAAAAGGATTTTGAAAGGTAACTCAAAATGCAAAAAAAAAAAAAAAAGTCACCTCATGGTTTCTCATTGAAGGAGCAGAAAATCTTTCCTGATCCTCTGATTGTAAAATCACAGAAAAACAGTCATAAAGAAACAAATTAGTGGACACAGTAAGATGTAAGCCATGTTAGCTACCTTACCTTGAGAAAGGAGACGGTTTCTTTTGTTCATCTTGTACAGTAAGAAGGCCATGATGACTATCAGGATGACTAGCTTGAATTTCCCTCGGGATCAATAAAGTATCTATCTATCTATCTATCTATCTATCTATCTATCTATCTAGGATGGTCGCAAATATCAAAGCTCCACTCAAGAAATACACCAAGGCAGGAGAGATCAACCCATCTGTCAGTAAATCAGACATAACAAACAGACCTTTGAATTCTATATCAGTGTTCATGTTTGTTTGATTAGACAGTTATCATGAATCAAATGAGATATAAAACAATCTGGTGGTTAGTTTGCGTCACATGTACGGAGGCTGTGTTCCTCTAAAGGTGGACAGCCAGAGCTCGAGTCCGGCCTGTGGCTCCTTTATTGTATTTCATTCCCCAATCTCTCTCCCATGAGTTCCTACTATATCAACTGTCCTATTGAATAAAGGCAAACAGCCCCCCTGATAAAACAAAAAACAAAAAAAACTACATGAGAGCATGGACAACTTTAAACACAGTCATTGAACATTATTGTACTTCCTGGTCACTTTTAAAATGAACTTTTTTTCTATACATTGCATCAAGCAGGATATAGTTCTATTTTCTCTTGTATTTGTAGCATTTTATAATGTAGTTTTTTGATGTTGTGTTGTCAGTTGTGCTTTTTGTTGAGTGTGGTTTTATTGTACAAGGTGTCTAGCTTCACTTTTATTTCAGAATACAGATGGAAATCTGTGACTTGCTAAATCTGGTGCAACTATCTTTTCTTTGTATAAATGTTTAATGCCATTAAACACTGTCTGCCTGATTAATAAAACAAAGGATGCATCAATTTATCACCCTTTTTACAGATAAAACAACTTGTGATAAAGAATAACATACCTTCAAAGTCCAGCTTGGTCCCTTTTCCAAACAGAATGTGTCCACATGAAGCGACAGCGCAGTTGTACGTCCCAATATGAGAAACATCCAGGTTCTTCATTGTCAAGTTGTAGGCACAGGTGTGTGTTTTTGAGTTAGGTTTCCTCACACACTGATCATTCCTGCCTCCATGGGTGTAAATGAGTCCTGGATGAGATTCATCAGAGTCTCTGAACCAGTAAACACTGTGTTCTCCATCACAGGTCCCAGTGTGGACTGTACAGTTCAGAGTCACAGAGCCTCCTGGCTGGATGGTCTCAGATTCTGACTGATGGATCACAGCTGGGATGCTCGATCCTGGACCTTCTACACTGACAATCACACTTTCCAGAATTTCTAGTGAGCAGACACTACAACTTATGCAGTAATAGGTAGTTGAGTCTGACATGTTCAAATCTGAGATGGTGAGGTGATTTATATCATTTTGAGCCTCCAGTGTGAAATGTGGATTGTTTATAAATTCACCATGAAAAGGATCGCCTACTTTGTATTTGTAGAATTCAGAGACAAGTCTTAGTTTCTCTCCGATCGTTTGCTTGTACCAATAAACTCTTTGAACAAAAGGATCTTTGACGAAACATGTTAAAGTCAAGCTCTCTCCAGCTTCCCGTCTCTCGTGACGAACTGATGGAGACAACTTTGGAGAAACCGTCCATGCTGAAATGAAATGAGAAAAGATGCCATTTTATAAACATTTATTGAATTTCACATGAAACTCATAAGTCAGAAAAAAAAAAGTCACTCACCCATTTCCCCCAGGATCAAACATGTCAGGTAGACAACTGTTGGAGATGTCATCTTGCTCGAACTGCCGGATAGAAACATCTTACAATAAAGGAAATATACTCACATGCTCACTGGTTGTTGTGTGTTTGCTCTCTCTCTCTTTTCTATCTGCAGCCAAATGCTGCCCCCTCACCCAGTGATGGCATCTGATAGAGCTGACCTGTTTAAATGCCACCCAAGGGTGAGAGAGTATATAAAAATATATAATATATATGGCAACACAAAAGTGCGATACTATGAACTTAATTCAAGGATAATATATAAAAGATAGTATAGTCGTAACATCAACAACTAATAGTGACGTTATGTAAGATCGATGAGTGGACAGAAGACACAGTTGACACTGTCCCCACTCCGTTTCTTCAACATTTCCTCAGATGTAACAGTGGTAGACTTGTTTACATTCAGTTTTAAGGTTAATTCAGAAATGAGACTTGTTGACAGCTACTGTCAGAGACAGGTTTGTCACGTTGTAGTGGTCATGACACATCCTGCACATAAGGATAACTGCAGATTTGGTTTATCAGCTTGTCACCTTTGTGGTCCCTGCTGCTGTGTTAAACCTGTCACATATCCTTGGTGTTGATCCTGTCTCTACTGTTCATGTGAACCTTTAAAATGGCTAGCATGTTGACTTCAGGTGCACATGCCTGGTTCAAAAACAAGATGGCATAGGCAGCATCTGAAACTGGCAGCAATGCAATAGCGTGGGTGTAATGGGTCCTGCATGTGGTCCCTGTTGAACAGACAGGTTACATGCATGTGTCATGTTAACAAGGATTATGGATGTACTAAACACGACGTGATTCACCTCTAAAACTTTGATCAGTTCATGAAAATAAAATGATAAATGTTTTTCATCCATTCAACTGAGGGTGCATCATTTTGCACCCTGAGCTTCTGTTTTTTATTTCTCTGTCCTGGTTTTAAGTTTTTACTTTACTTGTCCACCCAATCAACTTTTAGTCCTCCCATTTTGCTCCACCCACAGTCTGTGATTAGAGCTACGTCGCTAACAACCATCTGCTTTTCTTATACCTTCTTCTACAATTCACGAAGCAGATGCTTTTTTAAAGCAAAAGTTATATTTAAATCAAATCTACCTTAATCACCGGTCACCCAGTTAGCTGTCAGTATTTCAAATAGACAAAAGGAGAAAATAAATGTACACTTTGTTGCCATCTGAGACACAAATTAAACTTATTTAAGAAAAAAAATAAAATTGTCCACCTTTAATGTCAAACATTAACATTAACATAATTATAGGAAACACTTTCATAGTTGCCAGGGTAACAACTCAAAACCTCCGAAAAGTTAATCCACACAAAAAAATAAAAAAATCGTTTTATGCAAAAATATCCCTAAAAGGGAAAAAGGTATCCACTGCTGAGGCACTCACTGGTCCTGCAGCATAGATCCTCTCCTTACCTTAAAATGCTGAATAGTCCCTCTCCCATGGTCTCCCACGGTCTCCCATGGTGTCCCATCATCTCTCACGGTCCTCCGAAACAGATGCATTTTGGTCATGTGGAGAAGAAAGCACTGCACAAAAAAAAGACAAGCTCCTCCATTCTCCTCCATGAATCTTTGAATCCAATTCTCCTCCGTCCTCTTTTCCAGTCCAACCAAAAAAACATTCTCACAAACATTTTCCCATCTTCCTTTGTTCTCCCCAGGCCACGCCCCCTACACACCTGTGTCTACCTGGCTGAGCAGGTCACATGACCGGGCTGAACGCAGAAAAACACATGACCACAGGGTAGCACATAATATATACATACAGAGACATTACAAAGGGAATTCACCTCCTTAAAGATGGTGGCCATGTCACATGTTTCTGGACAGGAACTCATAAGACTTGATTAAAGACTGTGTCATTATTTATGATGATTTATCCAGAGATATAATTAATTAACCAATTGGAATCAAGTATTTAACACAGTGTTTTTTTATAATCCTAGCTTTCTTTCCAATTACTAACATCAATATCAACATCAATCAAAATTCTGTATAATGTTTCTTACTTTACAATCTTATCTTGCATGCTGTATTTGCAGATTCTGTGCATTATGGGATGGCTAAATTAGGGCCCTAAACAGAATCCCCCCCCCCCCCCCCCCATTACAAAATGACTGTATCATGAGGCAGGATCAACAAGTTTAGTCAGAGTAGCATCTGAAGCTTAAGAGTTTTGCTTGAGGGCCTTGGTGAAATATGGGCACTGGCTAACAAACTTTAGCATTGACCCTGTTGTGACAAGAAATGCATCATACAAGCAGACATGTTGTACTGAGGTTTCATATTGCTACACTGCGGTTTGCTGCTGCAATGCTTTAATTTTCTCCATTATGGGTCAAATAAAGGATTATCTTAATTAAATTCATTATCTAATTTTATCTGATCTTATATGACTGTTGTGAATTTAATTCACCAAGTGATGGTGAAATTTTACCTCCATAAAAATAACCTTACACTTCTATTGATAGCATGGATTGATGGGCTAAATTCATGTCAATGTCAATGATTGGATGTGTTTTTCTATTGTTTTGATTTATTGACGGTGGTGAATCAGAACTTTAGGCCAAGACCATCCATTCCTCTGGGGACAATAAAGTGTATCGTATAGTAATTCGGGCAATGCGAACATTCACTGCCACCTAAGTCCAGTCAGTGAGATGATTCACAGGAGGAGAAAGAAGACAACAGTATTGTGGCAGTGAGAAATTACCTGAACATAGTTATGTTTTTTCACACCATTTTTGACACACAGCAGGAGTCCATCTAGTTAAATGCATGGGTATTAGCCGGTTCCTCACTATTATTCGAAAATAGCTGAAGTCTAGAAAGCAGTATTTTACAATCGCTCCACTCTAACACTCCATTGGAGACACAGAATCACTCTTGCTAGCGTTAGTCCATAAAACACTCAATATTTCATTTCTGACCTGCTCACAGACTAAACTCGGCCCTTCAGGTCACCAAGTGGAGGTCTTTTAGCCTGACCTGAAAAGGCTTCATTGAGGTGACCTTTTAACTGTGGACCCTCTCTCTGGAACAATCTACCTGTTCTTACAACTGTCATCATTTTGCACATGTTCATCTAGTCCAGCATTGTATGTTGATGTTCAGTTAAACATGACTTACAAATGTAACTCTTCATTTCTCACATGTTGTATTTGTTGGGATGTTTAAGTTAAATCCTATATACAATACTTACTCTGACCTTTTATATTTTGTACATCTATCTTCCATCACAAATCTCTGTATTTTTAAAGCTCAAAACCAACTCTCCCAATCATTCGTAGATCACTAGTTCACTTAATTACTCTTCATGTGTTTGTGGGATCACTTGCATGGTAATTGAAACTATTTTTTTAACCTCTGTGTAAAGCATACTGAGCATACCTGTACTGGAATGTGTCTTATAAATAAAATGTATATTGCTATTATGAACTGCATTGAAAAGCCACATCTTCATATATAGGATACAGAAGCATCATGAAGATAATTATGTAATGTACATATCTATACACAGCATTCTGTTGTCCTTATTACCAAACACCCATCCGTCTAAGTTCAATAGCATGATAGAACAAGTCACTCACAAATAACTGCATAAACAGACTGACTTCAAATCTTTACATTTTTTAGACATTATTTTGAATATTTTTTCTTCCTTTGTGGATTTTTTTTTAAAAATGGGATTGGCTGAATTATAATTAGTACTGATGAGCTGAGCCACATTCAATGATGAAACAATGGTGTCATCAGAGCCCAACTGCTAGATTAAATATGCACAAAAATATAAAAAATTCACAATGATTTAGTTTTGATCAATTTTATTGAATGATTGAAGAAACATTTTATATACAAACAAATACAAATAATAGAGAAAACTGGAAATCATTCACAGTAATTATTCTCTAGATTGTATAAACCAGATTGTATAAGCCGTCGTATAAACCAAACATGATTTATACAACGGAGGATTAGGGCCACATTAAAAGAACATTTTGAGATAATAGTTGTACATGTCCGAGAATGAAGTCATACATTTACAGGAATAATGTTATTTAAGTCTGAGCAGCAGCCGCCTGCTCTAAAATGAGAAACACGGAGCAACTTGTTATACTTCAGTAAAAGTTTCACAAAGAAGGAAGTCGACTACTTCCTTGTGTAGTCTGTAAAAAACTCTTGAGCATTTAAAATAGTTGTGTTGGGGATTTACTTATGCAGATATTATAAAACAAATACCTTTGGCACATCATCATCATCATCACATTGTCATAAAATATCAGGACCCTGAAAAGATACTGCAATGAAACTGTTTTTTCCGAAGACAGAAGCGTGTGGACTTGCAGGAAATTCTGTCTGCAGAGGAAAAGGCTTAAAGAGTCTTTTTCATGCGGATTGGTCGAGTAAATTTGCAAGTTAAATCTTTTAATTTTTGTTTTGTTTAACCCTTAAGATTACATTCAAACTCTATACACTATGTTTGACCTGCTTCATTTCAGAACAATCGATAACATTTCACACAGATCTATATTTACAGTAAGTCTTCAAATGGGCGGTAAGAAAATCTGTCTCACTGTGGAGTTAAGCACAAATGTAACAGGTGCAGATTTTACTTTCTAAAGCCGTGGTACACACACTCAGTCCATGTTGGATCCCTCTGTCCTCTTGATCTTGTCAGGTTGACAGCAGCATAATAAAGGTGGTGTATGTTTTGGTAACTCTAGTGACAAAACAGGGAACAATGCAACATGCAGTAAATGTTCAGCTGGAAATCAATAGTCATTTAAATATGAGTTATTTTTGTTCACCTCTGACGGGACAGTCGATGAAGCTCGATCACTTTTTTTAGACTCTGGTCGGGGCACAAAGAAGATCGCGTCTTAGTGAACAGATGTGCACAGACAACATGAGCTTTCAAAACTAAACAGTCCTACCTGGAGATTGGCTGCTGTTCCAAGCAAACAATTGGAGAGTAACTAAGACTTGTCTCTGAAGTCAACAAATACGGTGGAGCTGTACGTCAAGAGACACACGCAGACAGACAGACAGATGTAAGCCATGTTAGCTACCTTACCTTGAGAAAGGAGACGGTTTCTTTTGTTCATCTTGTACAGTAAGAAGGCCATGACGACAGTCAGGATGGTCGCAAATATCAAAGCTCCACTCAAGAAATACACCAAGGCAGGAGAGTTCACCTCATCTGTCAGTAAATCAGACATAACAAACAGAGCTTTGAGTTTTATGTCAGTGGAAATGTTTGGATTGATTAGGCAGTTATGTATTATATGAGATAACAATGGATAGAAAGATTTCCCTCCCATTTCCCCATTTTTATAATGTACGTTCCTAATATAAAACAGTCGTTAGTTAGTTCGACTCCGGCCTTTTGAAATACTTTGTTCACAGCAGGATATACTTCACTTTTCTCGAGTGTTTATAGCATTTTATAATGTAGTTTATTAAAGTTATGTTGTCGTTTGTGCTTTTTGTTGAGTGTGGTTTTATTGTACTAGGTGTCTTTTGTCATCATGCGGGACGACAGATGGAAATTAGCGACTTGCTAAATCTGGCCCAGCTATCGTTTCTTTGTTTAAATGTTTAATGCCATTAAACACTGTCCGCCTGATTAATAAAACAAATGATGCATCAAGCTATCACCACTTTTTGTCAGATAAAACGACTTGTGATAAAGAGTAACATACCTTCAAAGTCCAGCTTGGTCCCTTTTCCAAACAGAATGTGTCCACATGAAGCGACAGCGCAGTAGTACGTCCCAATATGAGAAACATCCAGGTTCTTCATTGTTAAGTTGTAGGCACAGGTGTGTGTTTGTGAGTTAGGTTTCCTCACACACTGATCATTCCTGCCTCCATGGGTGTAAATGAGTCCTGGATGAGATTCATCAAAGTCTCTGAACCAGTAAACACTGTGTGCTCCATCACAGGTCCCAGTGTGGACTGTACAGTTCAGAGTCACAGAGCCTCCTGGCTGGATGGTCTCAGATTCTGACTGATGGATCACAGCTGGGATGGTCGATCGTGGACCTTCTACACTGACAATCACAGTTTCCAGAAATTCTAATAAGCAGCGAGTACAACTTATGCAGTAATAGGTAGCTGAGTCTGACATGTTCAAATCTGAGATGGTTAGGTGATTTTTACCATTTTGCGCCTCCAGAGTGAAGCGTGGATTGTTTCTAAATTCATCATGAAAAGGATCGCCTACTTTGTATTTGTAGAATTCAGAGACAAGCATTAGTTTCTCTCCGATTGTTTGCTTGTACCAATAAACTCTCGTAGCTGGCTGATCTTTGAAGAAACATGTTAAAGTCAAGCTCTCCCCAGCTTCCCGTCTCTCGTGCTGAACTGTTGGAGACAACTTTGGAGAAACCGTCCATGCTGAAATGAAATGAGAAAAGATGCCATTTTATAAAAATGTATTGAATTTCACATGAAACTCATAAGTCAGAAAAAAAAAAGTCACTCACCCATTTCCCCCAGGATCAAACATGTCAGGTAGACAACTGTTGGAGATGTCATCTTGCTCGAACTGTCGTTCTGAATGAAACAGTACTGACAGCTTCTCCCCTCTTCACAGACCACGCTGCGTTTGATTGGCCGGATAGAAACATCTTACAATAAAGGAAATATACTCACATGCTCACTGGTTGTTGTGTGTTTGCTCTCTCTCTCTTTTCTATCTGCAGCCAAATGCTGCCCCCTCACCCAGTGATGGCATCTGATAGAGCTGACCTGTTTAAATGCCACCCAAGGGTGAGAGAGTATATAAAAATATATAATATATATGGCAACACAAAAGTGCGATACTATGAACTTAATTCAAGGATAATATATAAAAGATAGTATAGTCGTAACATCAACAACTAATAGTGACGTTATGTAAGACGGATGACAGTGGACAGAAGACACAGTTGACACTGTCCCCACTCCGTTTCTTCAACATTTCCTCAGATGTAACAGTGGTAGACTTGTCTACATTCAGTTTTAAGGTTTATTCAGAAATGAAACTTGTTGACAGCTTCTGTCAGAGACAGGTTTGTCACGTTGTAGTGGTCATGACACATCCTGCACATGTGGATAACTGCAGATTTGGTTTATCAGCTTGTCACCTTTGTGGTCCCTGCTGCTGTGTTAAACCTGTCACATATCCTTGGTGTTGATCCTGTCTCTACTGTTCATGTGAATCTTTAAAATGGCTAGCATGTTGACTTCAGGTGCACATGCCTGGTTCAAAAACAAGATGGCATAGGCAGCATCTGAAACTGGCAGCAATGCAATAGCGTGGGTGTAATGGGTCCTGCATGTGGTCCCTGTTGAACAGACAGGTTACATGCATGTGTCATGTTAACAAGGATTATGGATGTACTAAACACGACGTGATTCACCTCTAAAACTTTGATCAGTTCATGAAAATAAAATGATAAATGTTTTTCATCCATTCAATTGAGGGTGCATCATTTTGCACCCTGAGCTTCTGTTTTTTATTTCTCTGTCCTGGTTTTAAGTTTTTACTTTACTTGTCCACCCAATCAACTTTTAGTCCTCCCATTTTGCTCCACCCACAGTCTGTGATTAGAGCTACGTCGCTAACAACCATCTGCTTTTCTTATACCTTCTTCTACAATTCACGAAGCAGATGCTTTTTTAAAGCAAAAGTTATATTTAAATCAAATGTACCGTAATCACCGGTCACCCAGTTAGCTGTCAGTATTTCAAATAGACAAAAGGAGAAAATAAATGTACACTTTGTTGCCATCTGAGACACAAATTAAACTTATTTAAGAAAAAAAATAAAATTGTCCACCTTTAATGTCAAACATTAACATTAACATAATTATAGGAAACACTTTCATAGTTGCCAGGGTAACAACTCAAAACCTCCGAAAAGTTAATCCACACAAAAAAATAAAAAAATCGTTTTATGCAAAAATATCCTCTAAAAGGGAAAAAGGTATCCACTGCTGAGGCACTCACTGGTCCTGCAGCATAGATCCTCTCCTTACCTTAAAAAACTGAATTGTCCCTCTCCCTAAGTCTCCCATGGTCTCCCACAGTCTCTCACGGTCCTCCGAAACAGATGCATTTTGGTCATGTGGAGAAGAAAACACTGCACAAAAAAAAGACAAGCTCCTCCATTCTCCTCCATGAATCTTTGAATCCAATTCTCCTCTGGCCTCTTTTCCAGTCCAACCAAAAAAACATTCTCACAAACATTTTCCCATCTTCCTTTGTTCTCCCCAGGCCACGCCCCCCACACCTGTCTACCTGGCTGAGCAGGTCACATGACCGGGCTGAACGCAGAAAAACACATGACCACAGGGTAGCACATAATATATACATACAGAGACATTACAAACGGAATTAACCTCCTTAAAGATAGTGGCCATGTCACATGTTTCTGGACAGGAACTCATAAGACTTGATTAAAGACTGTGTCATTATTTATGATGATTTATCCAGAGATATAATTAATTAACCAATTGGAATCAAGTATTTAACACAGTGTTTTTTTATAATCCTAGCTTTCTTTCCAATTACTAACATCAATATCAACATCAATCAAAATTCTGTATAATGTTTCTTACTTTACAATCTTATCTTGCATGCTGTATTTGCAGATTCTGTGCATTATGGGATGGCTAAATTAGGGCCCTAAACAGAATCCCCCCCCCCCCCCCCCCCCCCATTACAAAATAACTGTATCATGAGGCAGGATCAACAAGTTTAGTCAGAGTAGCATCTGAAGCTTAAGAGTTTTGCTTGAGGGCCTTGGTGAAATATGGGCACTGGCTAACAAACTTTAGCATTGACCCTGTTGTGACAAGAAATGCATCATACAAGCAGACATGTTGTACTGAGGTTTCATATTGCTACACTGCTGTTTGCTGCTGCAATGCTTTAATTTTCTCCATTATGGGTCAAATAAAGGATTATCTTAATTAAATTCATTATCTAATTTGATCTGATCTTATATGACTGTTGTGAATTTAATTCACCAAGTGATGGTGAAATTTTACCTCCATAAAAATAACCTTAAACATCTATTGATAGCATGGATTGATGGGCTAAATTCATGTCAATGTCAATGATTGGATGTGTTTTTCTCTTGTTTTGATTTATTGACGGTGGTGAATCAGAACTTTAGGCCAAGACCATTGTTTCCTCTGGGGACAATAAAGTGTGTCGTATAGTAATTCGGGCAATGCGAACATTCACTGCCACCTAAGTCCAGTCAGTGAGATGATTCACGGGAGGAGAAAGAAGACAACAGTATTGTGGCAGTGAGAAATTACCTGAACATAGTTATGTTTTTTCACACCATTTTTGACACACAGCAGGAGTCCATTTAGTTAAATGCATGGGTATAAGCCGGTTCCTCACTATTATTCGAAAATAGCTGAAGTCTAGAAAGCAGTATTTTACAATCGCTCCACTCTAACACTCCATTGGAGACACAGAATCACTCTTGCTAGCGTTAGTCCATAAAACACTCAATATTTCATTTCTGACCTGCTCACAGATTAAACTCGGCCCTTCAGGTCACCAAGTGGAGGTCTTTTAGCCTGACCTGAAAAGGCTTCATTGAGGTGACCTTTTAACTGTGGACCCTCTCTCTGGAACAATCTACCTGTTCTTACAACTGTCATCATTTTGCACATGTTCATCTAGTCCAGCATTGTATGTTGATGTTCAGTTAAACATGACTTACAAATGTAACTCTTCATTTCTCACATGTTGTATTAGTTGGGATGTTTAAGTTAAATCCTATATACAATACTTACTCTGACCTTTTATATTTTGTACATCTATCTTCCATCACAAATCTCTGTATTTTTAAAGCTCAAAACCAATTCTCCCAATCATTCGTAGATCACTAGTTCACTTAGTTACTCTTCATGTGTTTGTGGGATCACTTGCATGGTAATTGAAACTATTTTTTTAACCTCTGTGTAAAGCATACTGAGCATACCTGTACTGGAATGTGTCTTATAAATAAAATGTATATTGCTATTATGAACTGCATTGAAAAGCCACATCTTCATATATAGGATACAGAAGCATCATGAAGATAATTATGTAATGTACATATCTATACACAGCATTCTGTTGTCCTTATTACCAAACACCCATCCGTCTAAGTTCAATAGCATGATAGAACAAGTCACTCACAAATAACTGCATAAATAGACTGACTTCAAATCTTTACATTTTTTAGACATTATTTTGAATATTTTTTCTTCCTTTGTGGATTTTTTTTTAAAAATGGGATTGGCTGAATTATAACTACTACTGATGAGCTGAGCCACATTCAATGATGAAACAATGGTGTCATCAGAGCCCAACTGCTAGATTAAATATGCACAAAAATATAAGAAATTCACAATGATTTAGTTTTGATCAATTTTATTGAATGATTGAAGAAACATTTTATATACAAACAAATACAAATAATAGAGAAAACTGGAAATCATTCACAGTAATTATTCTCTAGATTGTATAAACCAGATTGTATAAGCCGTCGTATAAACCAAACATGATTTATACAACGGAGGATTAGGGCCACGTTAAAAGAACATTTTGAGATAATAGTTGTACATGTCCGAGAATGAAGTCATACATTTACAGGAATAATGTTATTTAAGTCTGAGCAGCAGCCGCCTGCTCTAAAATGAGAAACACGGAGCAACTTGTTATACTTCAGTAAAAGTTTCACAAAGAAGGAAGTCGACTACTTCCTGTCTGTAAAAAACTCTTGAACATTTAAAATAGTTGTTTTGGGGATTTACTTATGCAGATATTATAAAACAAATACCTTTGGCACATCATCATCATCATCACATTGTCATAAAATATCAGGACCCTGAAAAGATACAGCAATAAAACTGCATCTTTTCTGAAGACAGAAGCGTGCAGACTTGCAGGAAATTCTGTCTGCAGAGGAAAAAGCCTTTAAGAGTCTTTTTCATGCGGATCGGTCGAGTACATTTACGAGTTAAATCTTTTAATTTTTGTTTTGTTTACCCCTAAAGATTACCTTCAAACTCTATACACTATGTTTGACCTGCTTCATTTCAGAACAATCGATAACATTTCACACAGATCTATATTTACAGTAAGTCTTCAAATGGGCGGTTAGAAAATCTGTCTCACTGTGGAGTTAAGCACAAATGTAACAGGTGCAGATTTTACTTTCTAAAGCCGTGGTACACACATTCAGTCCATGTTGGATCCCTCTGTCCTCTTGATCTTGTCAGGTTGACAGCAGCATAATAAAGGTGGTGTGTGTTTTGGTAACTCTAGTGACAAAACAGGGAACAATGCAACATGCAGTAAATGTCCAGCTGGAATTCAATAGTCATTTAAATGTGACTTATTTTTGTTCACCTCTGACGGGACAGTGGATGAAGCTCGATCACTTTTTTTAGACTCTGGTCGGGGCACAAAGAAGATCGCGTCTTAGTGAACAGATGTGCACAGACAACATGAGCTTTCAAAACTAAACAGTCCTACCTGGAGATTGGCTGCTGTTCCTCTTGTTCATCATGCAGAGTGTGAAGGCCAGTAAAGCAGAGAGCATGGAAGTCAATGTCACAGCTCCCTTCCAGACGAAAGAAGAGTCTGCAGAATCTGTACAGACAGGAGGAACAGAGATGTTGCATGTGTTCACTTTTCCTTGACAAGTTTTTTAAGGCACTAATAAAGAGTTCCTTTCATTTGCATTGCACACAGTCACGTAATAGGAAAATGAATTGTGCATCAAGTTATCACCACTCTTTTCAGATAATACGACTTGTGATAAAGAGTAACATACCATCAAAGTCCAGCTTGGTCCCTTTTCCAAACAGAATGTGTCCACATGAAGCGACAGCACAGTAGTACATCCCAATATGAGAAACATCCAGGTTCTTCATTGTCAAGTTATAGGCACAGGTGTGTGTTTGTGAGTTAGGTTTCCTCACACACTGATCATTCCTGCCTCCATGGGTGTAAATGAGTCCTGGATGAGAGTCATCAAAGTCTCTGAACCAGTAAACACTGTGTTCTCCATCACAGGTCCCAGTGTGGACTGTACAGTTCAGAGTCACAGAGCCTCCTGGCTGGATGGTCTCAGATTCTGACTGATGGACCACAGCTGGGATGCTCGATCCTGGACCTTCTACACTGACAATCACAGTTTCTAGAATTTCTAATGTGCAGCGATTACAACTTATGCAGTAATAGGTAGCTGAGTCTGACATGGTCAAATCTGAGATGGTTAGGTGATTTTTACCATTTTGCGCCTCCAGTGTGAAGCGTGGATTATTTATAAATTCACCATGATTACTTTCAGGTACATGTACGTAGAAGTCAGAAACAAGTCTTAGTTTCTCTCCGATTGTTTGCTTGTACCAATAAACTCGCGTAGCTCGCCGATCTTTGAAGAAACATGTTAAAGTCAAGCTCTCTCCAACTTCCCGTCTCTCGTGCTGAACTGTTGTAGACAACTTTGAAGAAAAGGTACATGCTGAAATGAAAAGACAAAAGTAGCCAGTTTAAAAAAATATATTGAATTTTACATGAAGAATATAATACATTATATACAAGAAAAAAAACTATAAAACCTTAACTGACCCATTTCCCCCAGGATCAAACATGCCAGGTAGACCACTGTTGGAGATGTCATCTTGATCAAATTGCCGTTCTGAATGGAAGAGTACTGACAGTTTCTCCCCTCTTCACAGACCACGCTGCGTTTGATTGGCCAAACAGAAACATCTTACGAAAAAGGAAATATACTCACATGCTCACTGGTTGTTGTGATGTGTGTTCACTCTCTCTCTTTTTTATTAGCAGCCAGATGCTGCCCCCTCCCCCAGTGATGGCAGCTGATAGAGCTTATCTCTGTATAATTGCCAACCAAGGGTGTGAAAGTATTTACAAATATATTACATGCATGGAAACACAAAAGAGGGATACTTTGAGGATAACATCAATAACTAACAGTGACATTACATAAGACAGCCGACTGATGACTGTGGACAGAAATCATGGTTGATACTGTACCAACAGATGAAACAGTGGTAGACGTGTTTACATTCAGTTTTGCAGGCGTAATGTTGACAGCAGGTTTGCCACTTTGCAGTGGTAATGACACATCCTACACATGTAACTGCAGACTGGATCTATCAGTTCATCTTTCAAACTGTCTGTCTGCATATTTTAACTGTGCAGGGGTCTAAAGCTCACAATACATTATCCTGCTTATTACACCACTACTTACTACTACTTATTTATGAATAAATAATATGAACCCATTGATTTGGAATTTGATATGAGATTTAAAAGTGATTCATTTCTGCAGCTTAACAAATAGTCATGTGGAAACTGCATTGAAAGCTGCAGGAGTTAGACTTTTTAAATTTATTGATAAAGGGACTTGAGCTTGTAGAGAATATTTTTCTAGTTCACCTGTTCACGAACACTCATTCACACACAGATGGCAGAGGCTTCCATGTAATGTGTATAGTTTCATTCATACACATTCATTCGTTGCTGCCAACGATGCAGCAGGAACAACTTGAGGTTCAGTGTCTTACCCAAGGACAGGATGAACTCAACATCTCTGTGATAAATTGGAAGATGGACTTTGAAAGTATTATGCTTTCAAAATGTTCAAAATCACATGCTCACTTGTGACATTATGAAAAACTTGTATGTTTCTACAATAAAAATGTAGGCTACAAGTCACAAAAAGAATTGTGTGAAATTAAAAATAAGACAGGCTGTAAACATGCTTATTTCTGCAGTAAAAACAGACCTCATGGGCTCCAGCATCCAGCCTCAAGTGGAAACTTGATGAACAGCAGTTTTTTGCAGTTCAGCACTAATCCAACACTGAAGGTTGCTACTCATTGCCTAGGAGGCCTTGCCCTAGCAGCAGCAGCAACACCAAGCCACGACCATCGGACTACGACGTCCCAACCACCGAGAAGGGTCTGTCTGCAGGCTGCAAGAGGGGGGGCATGTGTGAAGAGAAAGGCGTAACTCATACCAGGCGAGGGGGCAAAACTCATCCCTGTCCAAATCTCAGAGAATTACATGAGCTGTAAAAAAACTGGGATTGATGATTTTTTCACTACCATTATGCTTCATTAATCTAATCAACGATTTTGACAAGCAAGCAAAATCGTAGCATAAGTTTTTTATTCATCTAAGCAAGAGCACTAAAAAACATGACTAGACGCTGTAAGGAGGATTACTGAGAGAGTTCCCGGCCTGATGACGTTTAATGTCCACGACAACCACTGTAGTCTCATTTAATTCAATAAAACTCTATTTTATTTGTATAGCAAAATTCATACAAATGTAAACCCAATGTACTTTATAGAAGACAAAGAAAAACACACAAACACAAAGTTAACTCGATCAAAATAATACACAAAACAAATCAAAACAGACAAAGATAAACTAGCAGCCAAAGGCCAAGGGAAAAAGCATGTTTTAAGACCCCTTTTTTAAAAATGTAAATTTACAGTCACTTTCTATGTTGATTTCAATATGTCAAATACTAGTTAAAAACAATGCTGCACCACATTGGTAAATGTATTAGGGGTCCAGGTCTGAGTCTTCTACACCCTGTACTGTTCTTAAAGTGGGGATTAGGACCCCCTGGGGGCTTCAGAGACATTGAGGGGGGGTCGTGAGATACTTTCCATCACCAAATACAAAAGTTTTAAGATCTAAGATTGCGTATCTTATCCATTATAGTGAAAAAAATAAATAATTCAAACACAAGTTGAATTTTAACTAATGGCAATAACTAGACTTATAGACTTTAGATTTTTTATTTTATTGTCCCCGAGGGGAAATTCTTTTTCACCAGTATACAGTTTTAAGGGCAGCGCGCCGACAGAGGGTGAACACAGGGGGATACATGTGGGACAACAGGACATACAGTGACAGGACATACAGTGAATATGGTTATGGGGGGACCGGGGTGCTGTGGTTTGCTCTTTCACCTGATTGGTACAGATTTTGAAGGGTTAGGCGATTGTGTAATCGTTTGTAGACAACCTTTTCAAAAACGTTATTGATCACAGTAAGTTGGAGATGGGTCTATAGTTAGTGATGAGTGAAGGATTAAGTTTGATATTAGTAAAGGGTTAACAATAGCCTGTTTCAGATAATTGGGGAAAACTCCAGACTGAAGAGAAACATTTACGATATGAAGTAAGTCATGTAACAGGCAGTGAGCCCGAAAATGTACATAATAAACTTAATAACAAACAGATACCAACAAACATGTACACAATGACCACAATCTTAACACAAAAGCAATTTATACAAAACACATACAGTTCAGGGCAAACAGACTCAGAGTTATTTGATTCACAAAGATTCCGACTTCAAAAATTTCAAGTGAATCTGAAGAAGTAAAAATGAAAAAATTAACTTCTACTGCCGTACACTGGAGTACACACACTGGTCTTTGGGTGTGTTTCTCTGTCTTCTTGATGTGTTGGGCATATTAATGTTAAGAGGGGCATAGAAGAGGTCGTCTGCATCTCTGTGACCCTTTAGAAATATGGACAATATGTCACTATTAGGTTCTTGAGATAAGTTAAAACCATGTCAAGAAATGCAATAAGAATGATTTTAAATGATATTTTAACAGGCAAAAAAAAAAAAGAAAAGTCACCTCATGGTTTCTCGTTGAAGGAGCAGAAAATCTTGCCTGAGCCTCTGATTGAAAAATCACAGAAAAACAATCTTAAAAAAAAAAATCATATTTAGTGGACACAGAAAGATGTAAGCCATGTTAGCTACCTTACCTTGAGATAGGAGACGGTTTCTTTTGTTCATCTTGTACAGTAAGAAGGCCATGACGACTATCAGGACGGTCGCAAATATCAAAGCTCCACTCAAGAAATACACCAAGGCAAGAGAGATCAACCCATCTGTCAGTAAATCAGACATAACAGAGCTTTGAATTATCTTATATGAGATAACCTTATATGGACAGATTTCCCTTCCATTCTCCTCCCAAATTTTAATTTTTTTTACTTTTTATAATATAAAACAGTCGCATAGTTTGCACCTTATCAAGTCCGACCTGTGGCCCCTTTATCGCATTTCTTTCCCCAATCTCTCTCCCATGAGTTCCTACTAAATCAACTGTCCTGTTGAATAAAGGCAATAAGACCCCAATAAAACTAAATAAAAAAAGTCTTTGAGCGATCAGTATTGTCATCACTGATCCTGGATAGATGTTAATCATTACCTACATGAGAACCTTGACAACTTTAAATACAGTCATTGAACATTATTGTATTTCCTGGTCACTTTTAAATTGAACTTTGTTTATAGACTTCTTACTGAACAGGATATACTTGTGTTTTCTCGAGTGTTTGTAGCATTTTATAATGTAGTTTATGAACATTGTGTTGTTAGTTGGGCTTTTTGTTGAGTGTGGTTTTATTGTACACGGTGTCTAGCTTCACTTTTATTTCAGACTACAGATGGAAATGAGTGATTGCTAAATCTGGTGCAACTATCTTTCTTTGTATAAATGTTTAATGTAATTGAACACTGTCCGCCTGATTAAAAAAATAAATGATGCATGAAGTTATCACTTTTTGTCAGATAATACGACTTGTGATAAAGAGTAACATACCTTCAAAGTCCAGCTTGGTCCCGTTTCCAAACAGAATGTGTCCACATGAAGCGACAGCGCAGTAGTACGTCCCAACATGAGAAACATTCAGGTTCTTCATTGGTAAGTTGTAGGCACAGGTGTGTGTTTGTGAGTTAGGTTTCCTCACACACTGATCATTCCTGCCTCCATGGGTGTAAATGAGTCCTGGATGAGATTCATCAAAGTCTCTGAACCAGTAAACACTGTGTTCTCCATCACAGGTCCCAGTGTGGACTGTACAGTTCAGAGTCACAGAGCCTCCTGGCTGGATGGTCTCAGATTCTGACTGATGGACCACAGCTGGGATGGTCGATCCTGGACCTTCTACACTGACAATCACAGTTTCCAGAATTTCTAGTGAGCAGACACTACAACTTATGCAGTAATAGGTAGCTGAGTCTGACATGGTCAAATCTGAGATGGTTAGGTGATTTATACCATTTTGAGCCTCCAGTGTGAAGCGTGGATTATTTATAAATTCACCATGATTACTTTCAGGTAAATGTACGTAGAAGTCAGAAACAAGTCTTAGTTTCTCTCCGATTGTTTGCTTGTACCAATAAACTCGCTCAGCTGGCCGATCTTTGAAGAAACATGTTAAAGTCAAGCTCTCTCCAACATCCTGTCTCTCGTGCTGAACTGTTGGAGACAACTTTGGAGAGAAGGTCCATGCTGAAATGAAATGTCAGAAGTTGCAAGTTTAAAAAAATATATTGAATTTTACATGAAGAATATAATACATTATATACAAGAAAAAAAAACTGTAAAACCTCAACTGACCCATTTCCCCCAGGATCAAACATGTCAGGTAGACAACAACTGTTGGAGATGTCATCTTGATCAAATTGTCGTTCTGAATGAAAGAGTACTGACAGTTTCTCCCCTCTTCACAGACCACGCTGCGTTTGATTGGCCAAACAGAAACAGCATCTTGCGATAAAGGAAATATAATCACATGCTCACTGGTTGTTGTGATGTGTGTTCGCTCTCTCTCTCTTTTCTCTGTGCAGTCAGATACTGCCCCCTCACCCTGTGATGGCAGCTGATAGAGTTTATCTCTGTTTAATTGCCAACCAAGGGTGTAAAAGTATTTACACATATATTACATGCATGGCAACACAAAAGAGGGATACTTTGAGGATAACATCAATAACTAACAGTGACATTACATAAAACGGGGTGACTGATGACTGTGGACAGAAATCATGGTTGACACTGTACCAACAGATGAAACAGTGGTAGACTTGTTTACATTCAGTTTTGCAGGCGTAATGTTGGCAGCAGGTTTGCCACTTTGCAGTGGTAATGACACATCCTACACATGTAACTGCAGACTGAATCTATCAGTTCATCTTTCAAACTGTCTGTCTGCATATTTTAACTGTGCAGGGGTCTAAAGCTCACAATACATTATCCTGCTTATTACACCACTACTTACTACTACTTATTTATGAATAAATAATATGAAAACATATTGATTTGGAATTTGATATGAGATTTAAAAGTGATTTATTTCTGCAGCTTAACAAACAGTCATTTGGAAACTACAGTTAAAGTTGCAGGAGTTAGACTTTTTAAATGTATTGATAAATGGACTTGAGCTTGTAGAGCATTTTTCTAGTCTTCTGACTACTCAAAGCACTTTTACACCTCAGGTCGAACCTGTTCACGAACACTCATTTACACACAGATGGCAGAGGCTTCCATGTAAAGTGACCATCAGAAGTCACTAATTTCATTCATAGACATTCATTCATCGCTGCCAATGATGCAGCAGGAACAACTTGAGGTTCAGTGTCTTACCCAAGAACGGGATGAACTAAACATCTGTGATAAATTGTTTTACAGACTTTGAAAGTATTATGCTTTCAAAATGTTTGAAATCACATGCTCACTTGTGATATTATGAAAAACTCTTGTTTGATAAAATCAAAACATACAAGTCACAAAAAGGAAAAAAAAAGCCATTCAGACCAACAGGCTGTAAACATGCTTATTTTAGTAGTTAAAACAGACATTGTTCACTTATATGACCTCATGGGCTCCTGCATCCAGCCTCAAGTGGAAACTTGAGGAACAGCAGTTTTTGCTGTTCACCACTGGCTCCTAATCCAACACTGAAGGTTGCTACTCATTGTCTAGGAGGCCTTGCCCTAGCAGCAGCAGCAGCAGCATCCAGCTGTTCTCGAGAGGATGGAGCTCCCCCAACCGTCAGCGAGGTGCTCTGGCTCTACTACCTTCCGACGTCCCTGAGACCCAGCCACGACCATCGGACTAAAACGTCACAACCACCGAGAAGGGTCTGTCTGCAGGCTGCAAGAGAGGGGGGGCAGGACTCATGTGTGAAGAGACAGGCGTAACTCATACCAGGCTAGGGGGCAAAACTCATCCCTGTCCAAATCTCACAGTCTTACACAAGATGTGCAAGCAAAACCTTAGCTTAATAAGTTTTTTATTAAACATTTGTAAGAGCACTAAAAAAGATGACTAGAGGCTGTAAGAATGATTAGTGAGAGTTCCCGGCCTGATGACGTTTAATGTCCCCGACAACAACTGTAGTCTCATTTAATTCAATTAAACTATTTTATTTGGATAGCAAAATTCATACAAACGTAAACCCAATGTGCTTTACAGAAGACAAAGAAAAACACAAACAGTAACTGTTCAATCAAAATGATACACACAACAAATCAAAACAGACAAAGATAAACTAGCAGCCAAAGGCCAAGGGGAATAAAGCACGTTTTAAGACCCCTTTTTAAAGAATTTAAAGTTTCGACAGACCTCAGATCAGCAGGTAGTTTATTTAATAAAACTGCCCCATGGTGACTAAATGCACCTTCACCAGATGTCGTCTTGGATGTAGGTATATTCAGCAGACCCATACCTGCTGATCTGAGGGGTCTTACTGGACTGTAGTCAGTGAATAGGTCAGAAAGATATTGAGGTGCCATTCCCTGTAATGCATCATAAACTACAAGTAATATTTTGAATTCAATGCTGTAGTAAACTGGAAGCCAAAGAAGGTTTTTTTTAGGATGGGTGCTATATGTTATATTTTCGTTGTCCCAGCGAGCACTCTTACTGCTGCATTTTGGAATAGCCATTTTTTTTTATTGATTTTTTTTATTGATTTTTTGGGAAACCCAGCATAGAGGGCATTATAATAATCTAGTCTGCTGGATTTGAATGCATGAATCAATTGTTCACAGTCGGACTGCGTCGTGAAGCACCTGAGTTTGGATATGTTCTTAAGATGATAAAAGCCTGTAAATGTGCTTCTGAAAGTTTAGATCTGAAACAGTAACACCGAGGTTTTTGACATTATCAGTGTACTGAAGAGGAAAAAGATGAAGTAGATATGAGCTCCTGTCTTTGTCTTTCTGGGCCTACAACCTGAATTTCTGTTACATCTTTGTTAAGCTGTAGAACATATATCAAGGCCGTGGGTACCTGGGGAACGTGAAACATAGAGTTGTATATTATCAGCATAGGAGTGATAGGAGATATAGTGTTTCTGTTTGATGGAACCAAGAGGGAGCGTGGAAAGACTAAATAGTATATGACTGAGAACTGAACCTTGTTGCACCCCATAGTGAATGCGGAAATTGTCAGATTAGTACGGGAATATTGCAAACATCTGGGAATACATTTCTTACCAATAGATTTCTTCTCAGATATGTTCATAAAGGTGTCTTATAACACAAAAACATTTAAGTCCAACTCCTGTAGGAAAGTCCGTGAGAGCGGCTCAAAGTCAGGCTACCTGGAATAGTTCCTTATTGGAATTTAACTGTATACTTCTTGGTGAAAATGTTAACCTTTGCTTTTGGTATCTTGTGAGAGGTCAAACTAAGGGTTCTTTAGGATTCTGATTCCATTGTGCAATGTACATGTAAAAATGGCCATGCCCACTTTTACATGTAAATTTGCAGTCACTATATGTTGATTTCAATATCTCAAATACTAGTTAAAAACGATCCTGCACCACATTGTTAAATGTATCAGGGGTCCAGGTCTGAGTCTTCTCCACATTGTACTGTTCTTAAAGTGGTGACTTCAAAGACACTGAAGGGGAGGGGGGGGGGGGGGGTGGGGGGGGGGGGGTCGTGAGATGCTTTCCATCACCAAATACAAAAGTTGAACAATCTAAAATTGCAAATCTTAACAAAAAAACCCCACTCAAACATAAGTTGAATTTTATCTAATGGCACAAACTAGTGCTGTGGTTTGCTCTTTCACCTGATTGGTACAGATTTTGAAGGGTTAGGCGATTGTGTAGTCGTTTGTAGACAACCTTTTCAACGTTACCGATTACAGTAAGTTGGAGATGAGTTGATAGTTAGTGATGAGTGAAGGATTAAGTTTGATATTAGTAAAGGGGTAACAATAGCATGTTTCAGATAATTGGGGAAAACTCCAGACTGAATAGAAACATTTACAATATGAAGTAAGTCATGTAACAGACAGTGAGCCCGAAAATGTACATAATAAACTTAATAACAAAGAGATACCAACAAACATGTACACAATGACCACAATCTTAACACATAAGCAATTCATACAAAACACATACAGTTCAGGGCAAACAGACTCAGAGTCATTTGATACACAAAGTTTCCGACCTCAAAAATTTCAAGTGAATCTGAAGAAGTAAAAATGAAACAATTAGCTTCTACGGCCGAACACTGGAGTACACACACTGGTCTTTGGGTGTGTGTCTCTGTCTTCTTGATGTGTTGGATATATTAATGTTAAGAGGGGCATAGAAGAGTCCATCTGCATCTCTGTGACCCTGTAGAAATATGTGACAATTTGTCACTGTTTGGTTCTTGAGAAAAGAAACCTTGTCAAGAGATGCAATAAAAAAAAAAAAAAAAGAATTTGAACTGTAATTTAACAGGTAAAAACTAAATTCTCACCTCATGGTTTCCGATAGAAGAAGAGGACAATTTGGTTTGAGTCTCTGATTGTGAAATACAGAAAAACAGTCATGAGAAACACACAGATAGACGGACAGTTGTAAGCCATGTTAGCTACCTTACCTTGAGATAGGAGACGGTTTCTTTTGTTCATCTTGTACAGTAAGAAGGCCATGACGACTATCAGGACGGTCGCAAATATCAAAGCTCCACTCAAGGAATACACCAAGGCAAGAGAGTTCACCTCATCTGTCAGTAAATCAGACATAAACACAGCTTTGAGTTTTATGTCAGTGGAAATGTTTGGATTGATTAGGCAGTTATGTATTATTTGAGATAACAATGGATAGAAAGATTTCCCTCCCATTTACCCATTTTTAAAATGTACGTTCATAATATAAAACAGTCGTTAGTTCGACTCCGGCCTTTTGAAATACTTTGTTCACAGCAGGATATACTTCCGTTTTCTCGAGTGTTTGTAGCATTTTATAATGTAGTTTATTAAAGTTATGTTGTCAGTTGTGCTTTTTGTTGAGTGTCGTTTTATTGTACAAGGTGTCTTTTTTCATCATGCGGTACGACAGATGGAAATTAGCGACTTGCTAAATCTGGCCCAACTATCTTTTCTTTGTGTGAATGTATTCTGCCATTAAACACTGTCCGCCTGATTAACAAAACACATGATGCATCAAGTTATCACAACTTTTTGTCAAATAAAACGACTTGGGATAAAGAGTAACATACCTTCAAAGTCCAGCTTGGTCCCTTTTCCAAACAGAATGTGTCCACATGAAGCGACAGCACAGTAGTACGTCCCAATATGAGAAACATTCAGGTTCTTCATTGGTAAGTTGTAGGCACAGGTGTGTGTTTGTGAGTCAGGTTTCCTCACACACTGATCATTCCTGCCTCCATGGGTGTAAATGAGTCCTGGATGAGATTCATCAAAGTCTCTGAACCAGTAAACACTGTGTTCTCCATCACAGGTCCCAGTGTAGACTGTACAGTTCAGAGTCACAGAGCCTCCTGGCTGGATGGTCTCAGATTCTGACTGATGGATCACAGCTGGGATGGTCGATCCTGGACCTTCTACACTGACAATCACACTTTCCAGAATTTCTAATGAGCAGCGACTACAACTTATGCAGTAATAGGTAGCTGAGTCTGACATGTTCAAATCTGAGATGGTTAGGTGATTTTTACCATTTTGCGCCTCCAGAGTGAAGCGTGTATTGTTTATAAATTCACCATGAAAAGGATCAGCTTCATTGTATTTGTAGAATTCAGAGACAAGCATTAGTTTCTCTCCGATTGTTTGCTTGTACCAATAAACTCTCGTAGCTGGCTGATCTTTGAAGAAACATGTTAAAGTCAAGCTCTCCCCAGCTTCCTGTCTCTCGTGCTGAACTGTTAGAGACAACTTTGAAGAAAAGGTCCATGCTGAAATGAAAAGACAAAAGTTCGCAGTTTAAAAATATATATTGAATTTTACATGAAGATTACATTATATACAAGAAAAAAAACAGTAAAACCTCAACTGACCCATTTCCCCCAGGATCAAACAGGTCAGGTAGACAACTGTTGGAGATGTCATCTTGATCAAATAGTCGTTCTGAATGAAAGAGTACCGACAGTTTCTCCCCTCTTCACAGACCATGCTGCGTTTGATTGGCCGGAAAGAAACATCTTACAATAAAGGAAATATACTCACTGGTTGTTGTGATGTGTGTTCACTCTCTCTCTTTTCTATGTGCAGCCAAATGCTGCCCCCTCACCCAATGATGGCAGCTGATAGAGCGTATCTCCGATTAATTTGCCAATGGTGAGAGTATATCAAAATATATTACATATATGTCAACATATAACGGGTTACTATAAACTTAATTCAGAGCTAATATATTACATCAATAATTCATAGTGACGTTACATAAGACAGTGAACAGAAAACACGGTTGACGCTGTACCTACTCCGTTTCTTCAACATTTTCTCAGATGTGAGCTTTGTGGGTTCGTTGGACCTAGTACCCTTTAACTAAAAAAAATAAAACGTAGACAAGGAGCTTCTTCAGTCACGGCTTCCACTTTATTTTTCCACACGAGGAGAGCCAAGTAGAATCACAACACTTTTTACCGCTTTACGGCAGCTATGGTAACTCACTAGGACCACTGCATTCTGAAGGCGATTGGATATACAATATAAATAACAGGAACAGGTACAGGAAGCAAGGGGCCCTCTTTGGAATCCAGAGCAGGCACAGGAAGTATTCTGCAGGATCAGGTACAGGAAGCAGGGGGCGCTCTGCCGAAGCTGGTGGCAGACGGCGCTCTGCAGGATCAGGAACAGGTACTGGAAGCAGGGGCTCCAATGCACCAGGAGGCCAAAGCCTGGACTGAGGCTTGAGCTGTACTTTAGGTTGAAGTCTTGGTTGAGGCCTGGACTGAAGCTTGAGTTGATGACTGGGCGGAGGCCCAGACTGTTGTGGCCAACCCGACTTTGAGGCACAAACTCTGGCATTAAAAAAACGTTTGTCTAATCGGGGAGCATGTGCTTCAGCCAAGGTTTAGAGTCCATCTCCCTTAGGGCCTCAGCAAGGGCTGCCTCCCTTTCCTCATTACAGCAAACCATTCTTAATGCATTTGAGATCACCTCACGCAATTCAAACGAAAAAAATCCCGCTGGGTCCATAATTGGTCGGTATATTCTGTCACGACTCGGGCAGAAACACAGGGGAGGAAGAACCAAATGCGGTAAAAGATTTGTTTTAAACAAGAGACTAAATGAAAGAGGAAAAAATACAAAACTTACTCAAAAACTAAATCCAGAACGTCTCGAAAACCGAGTGTGAATAAACAAAGTAAATCCAGTCGACAGGCACCGACGGACACTCATGACAGACTAACACTGGGAAAGACAATAAACCGACAAGGGACTGAGGAAAAACACAGACTAAATAGATGAGGTTAATTGGACACAGGTGAGACAAGTGAGGACAATCAGGGTAATCACACAGGCGGGAAACAAACAAAAAAGAACCCAAGACCAGAACACTAGAGGACAAGTACCAAGTAAAACCCAACACTGACTCCACCAAAACCAGATATACAAAATAAAAAAGGAAACAGCAAAGACTAGACTAAACACAAAACAGGAAATAAACTTACAGGCCACAGATTAACACACTTAAGACTAGCGTAAACAAGACTATGAAACATTACAACACACAAGGGAAACCAACAAAACTGAGGAAAACATGAAAACTAAAACAAGACAAAATACAGAAACAAAACAAAACCATGACATTAACTTGAGCAGTAAAATAAAACATTCAGAACCTCACAAAATCTTCGAGGTATGCAGGGGTCCATGCACGAGGTAAAAGGGGGGGGTTTATCGGGTGCTGGCGTGCCTAGAGGTGTTGCCCTGACACAAAGCGTGGTGGTCTTGCTCCCCTGAAAGCTCACAATACATTATCCTGCTTCTTACACGTCTACTTACTACTAATGTACTTACTTAAGAATCAATAATGTGAACACAAATATTCGATTTGAGATTAAAAAAGTGATTTAATTCTGCAGCTTGACCAATAGTCAGTTGCAATCTGCAGTTAAAGCTTCAACAGTGAGACTTTTTAAATGTATTGGTAAATGGACTTTAGCTTGTAGAGCATTTTTCTGGTCTTCTGACTACTCAAAACACTTTCACACCTCAAGTCACACCTACTCATCTACACCCATTCACACACTGATGGCAGAGGTTTCCATTTAAAGTGACCATCAGAAGTCACTCATTCCAATCATACAAATTCATTCGCTGCTGCAGACGAAGCAGCAGGAACAACTTGAGGTTCAGGGTCTTGCTAAAGGACACATCAGACATGTAGCTGCAGATCAAACCCCCAACCTTCTGGTTGAGAGATGACCAACTAACTGAACCACAGCTGCCCCACATTACTCACATTGATCTGCATGAATAAGTAAGGTTTGTTTTTCTTCCTCATCATGTCAGAGTCTGATGACATTTTCTTTTCCATTCAGCAGCATTTGAACACCAGTTTGTCTAAAAACGTCCTGTTATGTGTTGACTTCATGTGACCAGGCCTTTTAACTTAGGAGTGATTTAGAAACATTCTCAGGTCAACTCTGAGAGAGGAAGAGACATAAACTTTTATTTTTGAGAGGAGTCGTGGTTGACCCCGTTGCTAGGTACTATAAATTATTTTGTAAGCTGTGATTGGTTAATCCCCAAAAATAGAAAACAAGTGCTCACTTTGTAAGGATGGGCAAAGACGGACAGTAAAATCCATTTGACCCAATCACAGAATGGAATCAGACATTGTGTAATTATAGACAATATAAATATACTGTGTGTAAACTGTGTGACAATGAAAAAAAAATGTTTCTGGGCTACAAAATGTTTGAAATTACATGCTCACGAGTGACATTCGGAATAGGTTGTTTCATAAAATCAAAACAGATGTTATAACAATAATTTTGTGACATTAACACGCCATTCAGACAATTTTCATTTTTGGAAAAAGACTGTAAAAATGTTTATTTCTGTAGTGAAAACAGACATTGCTGACATGGGTGTGTGTGTGACTTCATGGGCTCCTGCAGCCAGGCTCAAGTGGAAACTCGAGGAACTGCAGGTTTTTGCTGTTCTGCATGAGGTTCTAATTCAACACTGAAGGTTGCCACTCATGTCCAGGAGGCCTTGTTCAAGCACAGCCAGGCTCTACAGTGGACCGAGCTCCCCCAACCTTCAGCGAGGTGATCTGACTCTACTACCTCCCAACGTCCCTGACACCCAGCCACTACCATCAGACTGTCGTCCCACCGCTGTCCTAATACATGCACAGCCTGCTCCGACCTCCACCTCAGCGACAAAGAATTGTGGACAACAGGAACACAAAGAGAGAATGCATTAAAGCCCAAAAATGTATCTAATTATCTTTATAATGAGATACCAAAAAATGGAGGTACGTACAGAATGACCCCAATCTTAAAGCATGTAAAATGTTTACAAAAAAACATTAAAGCAAAATAACTAAGCATATTAAAAAAAAAACTAAAAATTCAAAGACTTTTGATTCACAAAGTTTACGTCTTCAAAAATACAATAATGGAGGTCAAATTGAAGACATGATGAAATAATAAACTTCTACTGCCGTACACTGGAGTACACACACTCGTCTTTGGGTGTGTTTCTCTGTCTTCTTGATGTGTTGGGCAGATTAATGTTAAGAGGGGCATAGAAGAGTCCATCTGCATCTCTGTGACCCTGTAGAAATATGAACAATCTGTCACTGGGATGACAAGAGATGCAATAAAAATTATTTTGAAAGGTAATTCAACATGCAAAAAAAAAGTCACCTCATGGTTTCTGATGGAAGGAGAGGAAAATCTCTGCTGAGCCTCTGATTGTGAAACACAGAAAAACAGTCATAAAGAAAAAATATTTAGTGGACACAGAAAGATGTAAGCCATGTTAGCTACCTTACCTTGAGATAGGAGACGGTTTCTTTTGTTCATCTTGTACAGTAAGAAGGCCATGACGACTATCAGGATGGTCGCAAATATCAAAGTGCCACTCAAGAAATACACCAAGGCAGGAGAGTTCACCTCATCTGTCAGTCAATCAGACATAACAAACAGAGCTTTGAATTCTATATCAGTGTTCATGTTTGTTTGAATAGACAGTTATCATGAATCAAATGAGATATAAAACAATCTGGTGGTTAGTTTGTGTCACATGTACAGAGGCTGTGTTCCTCTATAGGTGGACAGCCCGAGCTCGAGTCCGGCCTGTGGCTCCTTTAACTTCCTACTATATCAACTGTCCTATTTAATAAAGGCAAACAGCCCGTCCAATAAAACTAAATTAAAAAAAGGTTTTGAGCGATCAGTATTGTCATCACTGATCCTGGATAGATGTTAGTCAATAACTACATGAGAACCTTGGCAACTTTAAATACAGTCATTAAACATTATTGTACTTCCTCGTCACTTTTTAAATGAACTTTTTTTCTATACATTGTATCAAGCAGGATATAGTTCTATTTTCTCTAGTATTTGTAGCATTTTATAATGTAGTTTTTTGACGTCATGTTGTCAATTGTGCTTTTTGTTGAGTGTAGTTTTATTGTACACGGTGTCTTGCTTCACTTTTATTTCAGACTACAGATGGAAATCTGTGACTTGCTAAATCTGGTGCAACAATCTTTTCTTTGTATAAATGTTTAATATCGTTGCACACTGTCCCCCTGATTAATAAAACAAATGATGCATAAAGTTATCACAACTTTTTTTCAGATAAAAAGACTTGTGTTAAAGAGTAACATACCTTCAAAGTCCAGCTTGGTCCCTTTTCCAAACAGAATGTGTCCACATGAAGCGACTGCGCAGTAGTACGTCCCAACATGAGAAACATTCAGGTTCTTCATTGTCAAGTTATAGGCACAGGTGTGTGTTTGTGAGTTAGGTTTCCTCACACACTGATCATTCCTGCCTCCATGGGTGTAAATGAGTCCTGGATGAGATTCATCAAAGTCTCTGAACCAGTAAACACTGTGTTCTCCATCACAGGTCCCAGTGTGGACTGTACAGTTCAGAGTCACAGAGCCTCCAGGCTGGATGGTCTCAGATTCTGACTGATGGATCACAGCTGGGATGGTCGATCCTGGACCTTCTACACTGACAATCACAGTTTCCAGATTTTCTAATGAGCAGAGACTACAACTTGTGCAGTAATAGGTAGCCGAGTCTGACATGTTCAAATCTGAGATGGTGAGGTGATTTATACCATTTTGCGCCTCCAGAGTGAAGCGTGGATTGTTTCTAAATTCATCATGAAAAGGATTGTCTACTTTGTGTTTGTGGAATTGAGAGACAAGCATTAGTTTCTCTCCGATTGTTTGCTTGTACCAATAAAGTCGCGTAGCTGGCTGATCTTTGAAGAAACATGTTAAATTCAAGCTCTCCCCACCTTCCCGTCTCTCGTGCTGAACTGTTGGAGACAGCTTTGAAGAAACTGTCCAGGCTGAAATGAAAAGACAAAAGTTGTCAGTTTAAAAAAATATATTGAATTTTACATGAAGAATATAATACATTATATACAAGAAATAAAACAGTAAAACCTCAACTGACCCATTTCCCCCAGGATCAACCATGTCAAGTAGACAACTGTTGGAGATGTCATCTTGATCAAATTGTCGTTCTGAATGAAAGAGTACTGACAGTTTCTCCCCTCTTCACAGACCACGCTGCGTTTGATTGGCCAAACAGAAACAACATCTTGAGATAAAGGAAATATAATCACATGCTCACTGGTTGTGTGTTCGCTCTCTCTCTTTTCTCTGTGCAGTCAGATACTGCCCCCTCACCCTGTGATGGCAGCTGATAGAGCTTATCTCTGTTTAATTGCCAACCAAGGGTGTGAAAGTATTTACACATATATTACATGCATGGAAACACAAAAGAGGGATACTTTGAGGATAACATAATAACTAATAGTGACATTACATAAGACGGAGCGACTGATGACTGTGGACAGAAATCATGGTTGATACTGTACCAACAGATGAAACAGTGGTAGACTTGTTTACATTCAGTTTTGCAGGCGTATTGTGTCATTACCACTTTGCAGTGGTATTGACACATCCTACACATGTAACTGCAGACTGGATCTATCAGTTCATCTTTCAAACTGTCTGTCTGCATATTTTAACTGTGCAGGGGTCTAAAGCTCACAATACATTATCTTGCTTATTACACCACTACTAACTGTTACTTATTCATGAATAAATAATATGAACCCATTGATTTGGAATTTGATATAAGATTTAAAAGTGATTCATTTCTGCAGCTTAACAAACAGTCATTTGGAAACTACAGTTAAAGTTGAAGGAGTTAGACTTTTTAAATGTATTGATAAATGGACTTGAGCTTGTAGAGCATTTTTCTAGTCTTCTGACTACTCAAAGCACTTTTACACCTCATGTCGAACCTGTTCACGAACACTCATTCACACACTGATGGCAGAGGCTTCCATGTAAAGTGACCATCAGAAGTCACTAATTTCATTCACCCACATTCATTTGTTGCTGCCAACGATGCAGCAGGAACAACTTGAGGTTCAGTGTCTTACCCAAGGACAGGATGAATTAAACATCTGTGATAAATTGTTATACAGACTTTGAAAGTATTATGCTTTCAAAATGTTTCCAAATCACATGCTCACTTGTGATATTATGAAAAACTCTTGTTTGATAAAATCAAAACATACAAGTCACAAAAAGAATTGCGTGAAATTAAAAATAAGCCATTCAGACCATTTCATTTTTGGAAACAGGCTGTAAACATGCTTATTTCTGTAGTAAAAACAGACATTGTGGACATGGGCTCCTGCATCAGGCCTCAAGTGGAAACTTGAGGAACAGCAGTTTTTGTTGTTCACCACTGGCTCCTAATCCAACACTGAAGGTTGCTACTCATTGTCTAGGAGGCCTTGCCCTAGCAGCAGCAGCAGCATCCAGCTGTTCTCGAGTGGATGGAGCTCCTCCAACCATCAGCGAGGTGCTCTGGCTCTACTACCTTCCGACATCCCTGAGACCCAGCCACGACCATCGGACTAAGACGTCCCAACCACCGAGAAGGGTCTGTCTGCAGGCTGCAAGAGAGGGGGGCAGGACTCATGTGTGAAGAGACAGGCATAACTCATACCAGGCTAGGGGGCAAAACTCATCCCAGTCCAAATCTCACAGTCTTACACAAGATGTGCAAGCAAAATCTTAGCTTAATAAGTTTTTTATTAAACATGTGTAAGAGCACTAAAAAAGATGACTAGAGGCTGTAAGAATGATTAGTGAGAGTTCCCGGCCTGATGACGTTTAATGTCCCCGACAACCACTGTAGTCTCATTTAATTCAATTAAACTATTTTATTTGGATTGCAAAATTCAAACAAACGTAAACCCAATCTGCTTTACAGAAGACAAAGAAAAACACAAACAGTTACTGTTCAATCAAAATGATACACACAACAAATCAAAACAGACAAAGATAAACTAGCAGCCAAATGCCAAGGGAAAAAGCATGTTTTAAGACCCCTTTTTAAAGAATTTAAAGTTTCGACAGACCTCAGATCAGCAGGTAGTTTATTAAATAAAACTGCCCCATGGTGACTAAATGCACCTTCACCAGATGTCGTCTTGGCTGTAGGTATATTCAGCAGACCCATACCTATTTTGTTTAGGATTGATGTTACATGTTCTATTTTCTTTGTCCCAGCGAGCACTCTGGCTGCTGCGTTTTGGAATAGCCTTTTTTTTTTTTCATTGATTTTTTGGGAAGCCCAACATAGAGGGTGTAGGGACCTCCCACGGTGGCACCATTGAGTTGGGGTTTTCAGGAGTGAATACTTGACCAACAGTTAGGTTGGGTTTTGGAACGTAAAATTTGATTGTCAAAATAATTTTAATAAGTTTATTTTATTATTAATACAAATCAATCATTGTTATTAAACTGAGTTTAATAAGACCTCGGAGCACCACCCTGTACACAGGGAACAACCAAAATATTACAAATATCAGTCTCAAATTGATTATTTAAATACTAATATCATTAATAATTAATAATCTGTATTTAATTGAAGGTGTGAAATCCGAACACAAAGCCCTTTCACCCAGTCTAAGTCACAATGCAGATACACAGTAATCACAAACAACTGCTGTTTAAATTATAACAGAATTTATTTAACAAAGAAACATCAAGATAATCAATGAAACTCAATCAAACAAACAACTATTTTAAACTAAACTACAGGTAACAAACATAAACAAACAAGCATGGCACGTGTGTGTGAGTGTTTCTCTGAGAGTGAGTGAGAGAGAGAGAGAAAGAAAGAAAGATCAAAATGGCAGCGTGACCACGCAGACACAGAACACAGGTCTCCTAACCTGGTCTATTGTCTAGAGACGGAGTCAAACTCTGTCTCTACCTGATCTACGTTTCTGCAGCGTCTGGAAAGCCACAGATATCTATGTGTGTGCTTCTGCCGAAAGGTGTGTGTGTGAGTGCGTAAAAGGTGGGGAGAGAGAGAGAAAAGAGCACACCTCAGAAGCTCAATCGCAGCCTGGAACTCACGCACAACTCAGAGCATAGTTAACTTCACTACCAGAAGCCAGTGGCCGGATTTGTATCAGACGGCGTTCACACTAGTCTTTCTGATAATGAGTCTATTACCCGGTTATGACGTGAGAGTTCACAGAGAAACACACGGGACGCAGCAGCACAAATAAAGAAAACAAAGGAGGTTTTACTCTGGTAAAATCTAAGACACAGTGGTCAAACACCAAGCAAATATTATCACCGTTTCACAATAATAACTCAGTTATTAAACACACTCTCTATATCTAACTGCCCAGACCTAGCTAAGCCTCACTTGTAACCGTTTGTCCACGGTTGATGAAGGAAGAAAAGGGGTCCTTGGAACGGCCTTTAGCCGTCTCCCTGCAGTTGTATGGTGATGGCGGCGCGTCCAAGGGGTTGAGCAGGGCCGTGGTGTCCTCCGTCGAGCGAGGTGATCTCCGTGGATGTCTTTTCTTTATAGGACGGAACAAGACGTAATCCTTACGATCTCTCTCAATACCGTTTTAATATGGGAGAAATAAGACGGTCTTCTTAGAGATGCGTTCAAATGGATGATCTGAGCTCGGAATTCAGGATGTTGGTATGCTTCAAGGCCTTGGTTTAGCTGCGCGCCAAAACTTTTAAAGAAAGAAAATCGTGCTGTGTAACAGGAAGCAGAGGGCTATCCTCGGACATCGCCAGACAACGTGTGAAAGAGCTTGAACAATGGGGCCAACCGGTTTTATCCCTCCCAAACTTCACACCTATATGTTAGGTGTGGCATAGCATTCTGGGAGTACCTGCAAGGTCTGCTGGGATAAAGAGTCTTTTGTCATGGTTCTCCAAAGGGACGCAGCTTGAACTTTGTCATCCTGGCTGGACCCAACAAGGGCATTACAATAATCTAGTCTGCTGGATATGAATGCATGGATCAATTGTTCGCAGTCGGATTGCGTCATGAAGCACCTGAGTTTGGATATGTTCTTAAGATGATAAAAGCTTGTCTTTGTAAAAGCTGTAAATGTGCTTCTGAAAGTTTAGATCTGATCAGTGATGACACCGAGGTTTTTTGACATTATCAGTGTACTGATGAGAAACAGATGAAGCCGATATGAGCTCCTGTCTTTGTCTTTCTGGACCTACAATCTGAATTTATGTTACATCTTTGTTACGCTGTAGAGAGATGTATCAACCAGCAACTGATTTTTTAAATGCATTTGGACATTTCATTTGTGGGGCCATGGTTACCTGGGGAACGTGAAACATAGAGTTGTGTTTTATCAGCATAGGAGTGATAGGAGATATTGTGTTTCTGTTTAATGGAACCAAGAGGGAGCATGTAAAGACTAAATAGTATATGACTGAGAACTGAACCTTGTTGCACCCCATAGTGAATGCGGAAATTGTTTGATTAGTACGGGAATATTCCAAAAATCTGGGAATAAATTTTTTACCAATAGATTTCTTCTCAGATATGTTCATGAAGGTGTCTAATAACACAAAAACATTTAAATCCAACTCCTGTAGGAAAGTCAGTGAAAGCGGCTCAAAGTCGGAGTAACTGGAATAGTTCCTTATTGGTATTGAACTGTATACTTCTTGGTTAAAGTGTGAAAATGTTAACCGTTGCTTTTGGCATCTTGTGAGAGGTCAAACTAAGGGTTCTTTACGATTCTAATTCCATTGCAAACATTTGTTTTGCAAAATATCAACTCTTTGGTGGAAAAATGGCCACGCCCACTTTTACATGTAAATTTGCAGTCACTATATGTGGATTTTAATATCTCAAATACTAGTTAAAAACGATGCTGCACCACATTGTTCAATGTATTAGGGGTCCAGGTCTGAGTCTTCACCACACTGTACTGTTCTTAAAGTGGGGATTGGGACCCCCTGGGGGCTTCAGAGACACTGAGAGGGGGGGTCGTGAGATGCTTTCCATCACCAAATACAAAAGTTTAAAGATCTAAAATTGCGTATCTTATCCATTATAGTGAAAATAAAACCCACTCAAACATACGTTGAATGTTATCTAATGGCAATAACTAGTGCTGTGGTTTGCTCTTTCACCTGATTGGTACAGATTTTGAAGGGTTAGGTGATTGTGTAGTCGTTTGTAGACAACCTTTTCAAAAACATTACTGATCACAGTAAGTTTGAGATGAGTTTATAGTTAGTGATGAGTGAAGGATTAAGAGCCTTATTTATTAGTAAAGAGGTAACAATAGCATGTTTCAGATAATTGGGGAAAACTCCAGATTGAAGAGAAACATTTGCAATATGAAGTAAGTTGTGTAAAAGACAGTGAGCCCGAAAATGTACATAATAAACTTAATAACAAAGAGATACCAACAAACATGTACACAATGACCACAATCTTAACACATAAGCAATTCATACAAAACACATACAGTTCAGGGCAAACAGACTCAGAGTTATTTGATACACAAAGTTTCCGACTTCAAAAATTTCAAGTGAATCTGAAGAAGTAAAAATGAAACAAATAACTTCTACTGCCGAACACTGGAGTACACACACTGGTCTTTGGGTGTGTTTCTCTGTCTTCTTGATGTGTTGGGCAGATTAATGTTAAGAGGGGCATAGAAGAGGTCGTCTGCATCTCTGTGACCCTGTAGAAATATGAACAATCTGTCACTGTCTTGAGAAAAGAAACCATGTGAAGAGATGCAATAAAAAAAGAATTTGAACTGTAATTTAACAGGTAAAAACTAAATTCTCACCTCCTGGTTTCTGATAGAAGAAGAGGACAATTTGGTTTGGGCCTCTGATTGTGAAATACAGAAAAACGGTCATGAGAAACACGCAGACAGAGTCAGATGTAAGCAGTGTTAGCTACCTTACCTTGAGATAGGAGACGGTTTCTTTTGTTCATCTTGTACAGTAAGAAGGCCATGACGACTATCAGGATGGTCGCAAATATCAAAGCTCCACTCAAGAAATACACCAAGGCAGGAGAGTTCAGCTCATCTGTCAGTAAATCAGACATAACAAACAGAGCTTTGAGTCAGTGGAAATGTTTGCATTGATTACGCAGTTGTTTATTATATGAGATAACAATGAATAGAAAGATAATGTAAAGATAATGATTAAAATGTACGTTCATAATATAAAACAGTCTTTAGTTAGTTCGACTCCGGCCTTTTGAAATACTTTGTTCAATTATGTTTATAGTATCGCTCTTATGTGTTGCCATTTATATATACACTCAACAAAAATATAAACGCAACACTTTTGTTTTTGCTCCCATTTGTCATGAGATGGACTCAAAGATCTAAAATTCATTCCAGATACACAATATTACCATTTCTCTCAAACATTGTTCACAAATCTGTCTAAATGTGTGATAGTGAGCACTTTTGCTTTGCTGAGATAATCCATCCCACCTCACAGGTGTGCCACATCAAGATGCTCATCAGACACCATGATTAGTGCACAGGTGTACCTTATACTGCCCACAATAAAAGGCCACTCTGAAATGTGCAGTTTTGTCTCACAGCAAAATGCCACAGATGGCGCAAGCATTGAGGGAGCGTGCAATTGGCATGCTGACAGCAGGAATGTCAACCAGATCTGTTGCTCGGGCATTGAATGTTCATTTCTCCACCATAAGCCGTCTCCAAAGGCGTTTCAGAGAATATGGCAGTACATCCAACCGGCCTCACAACCGCAGACCACGTGTAACCACACCAGCCCAGGACCTCCACATCCAGCAGGTTCACCTCCAAGATCGTCTGAGACCAGCTACTCAGACAGCTGCTGAAACAATTGGTTTGCATAACCAAAGAATTTCTGCACAAACTGTCAGAAACCGTCTCAGGGAAGCTCAACTGCATGCTCGTCGTCCTCATCGGGGTCTTAACCTGACTCCAGATCGTCGCCGTAACAGACTTGAGTGGGCAAATGCTCACATTCGATGGCGTCTGGCACGTTGGAGAGGTGTTCTCTTCACGGATGAATCTCGGTTTACATTGTTCAGGGCAGATGGCAGACAGCGTGTGTGGCGTCGTGTGGGTGAGCGCTTTGCTGATGTCAATGTTGTGGATCGAGTGGCCCATGGTGGTGGTGGGGTTATGGTATGGGCAGGCATCTGTTATGGACGAAGAACACAGGTGCATTTTATTGATGGCATTTTGAATGCACAGAGATACCGTGATGAGATCCTGAGGCCCATTGTTGTGCCATACATCCATGAACATCACCTCATGTTTCAGCAAGATAATGCACTGCCCCATGTTGCAAGGATCTGTACACAATTCTTGGAAGCTGAAAATGTCCCAGTTCTTGCATGGCCAGCATACTCACCGGACATGTCACCCATTGAGCATGTTTGGGATGTGCTTGACCGGCGTATACGACAGCGCGTACCAGTTCCCACTAATATCCAGCAACTTCGCACAGCCATTGAAGAGGAGTGGACCAACATTCCACAGGCCACAATTGACAATCTGATAAACTCTATGCGAAGAAGATGTGTTGCACTGCATGAGGCAAATGGTGGTCACACCAGATACTGACTGGTTCTGAGTCCCCAGACCCTCAATAAAGCAAAAACTGCACATTTCAGGGTGGCCTTTTATTGTGGACAGTCTAAGGTACACCTATGCACTAATCATGGTGTCTGATGAGCATCTTGATGTGGCACACCTGTGAGGTGGGATGGATTGTCTCAGCAAAGCAAAAGTGCTCACTATCACACATTTAGACAGATTTATGAACAATGTTTGAGAGAAATGGTAATATTGTGTATCTGGAATGAATTTTAGATCTTTGAGTCCATCTCATGACAAATGGGAGCAAAAACAAAAGTGTTGCGTTTATATTTTTGTTGAGTGTATTTGTTTTTAAATGCCATGGTTGTTGGGGAGGTACCTTCTGGTGGTGCTAAAAAAAACAAAAAAAACATGATCAAACCAGTCATTAATCCAGGTGCCATCTTGTTTGTTCAGCCATGTAATGGAGCACAGGGTAAACTCAACCAGGGAGACTGCTTATTCTGTCACATATTCATTCATCTCTTCATTCAATTTAACCACTCCCCCTCACACTTCCTGTCTCTCCCTGCTTTGGTGATCCGCTGATCATGGGCGTTCATTCTTTAAGTAATAAACCAATCATATTCTGCTATAATCCCCGACCCTCCCCCGTCCCAGTCACCCTAATTCTAGCTCAGCGGAGGTCAGATACATCAGAAACCAACTACTCATCACTTCCTTTTGTCTTCACCACCACCAGTTATAGACTCCATGAGAGGTCCTATCCTGCTGTTGGCCTCATTACCTCTATGAGTGCATGAAGTCATCATGATTATTGCCTTTAGCCTCAGGCGTATTGGGGTTTCACAAAGAAGGTAGTTAAGTGATGGGTTGAATAATATAAATGTCCCTAAAGCTGACTATCAACAGACTGGATAATATTAACGCAACATATCACAGCCGTGGTTCTGATCTAACAGACAACACTGAGACTCTGTGCAGGCTGAAAGATAGACAATTTAATGTTCAGTGTGGAGCCATTATATACAGTACAACACTTTGGATATTTCTATACATGGTCTGGAGAATCACATCACCTTTACTCTTTAAATGTCAAACCTCTATTTGAGGAACAATTCCTCATTCTTCTGTCAACTGAGGCCATTCATTATGTTTTTGTGATACCTCATATGACGTGTTTCTCTTCAAATATGGTCATAGCTTCTCAGAATAGATCGTAGTCTGCTAACATCAAAGTCACCTCTACACAGTGTAACCAAACTGAACGTATTCACAGAAATTCGTACTATCATTAAGATATTTCATATTAATGCGAAGGTAAATGTGGAAGGAGTCTTTTCTTAGCATATATATATATATATATATATATATATGTGACCTCCAGCTTGTTTATTGAAATATTTCTGGGTCTTCACTGCCAAGGCCGATTTATCAGGATCTGATGTTCGTCAAGCCCAAAAAGATTACACAATCTTTTTTTTTCTTAAATAATTTTAACTAATGTTACCGTCTATCACTCATCAGTTGAAGGTGTCTTTGTAAGTTTCTCCTGTGTTGTGATGTATGATATGATACACTTTGGAAGTAAAGAGTCCTATTAACAACTGACAAACAACAGAGACCACACAATACTTCAGCAAACATTTGTTAATGTCAAATGGAAATGTACTATATAAATACATATAGGTTCGGAACCAGTATCACTCACCGTGATTGATGGCCATCACCGTTTAAAAACAGAACAAAATAAAGAATTCAGATTTCTTTATGAAATGGCTTTATTGCAAAAGTGAAAAAGGTACAAAGATTCCATTTTCATGATTTTTTTGTAATGGAAGGAAACATTAACTTCCTTTTACATCAAAATAATCGTTTGAGTTATTAAGCTCAACACTATTTTCAATAAACCAATAGTTGTCAAGTTTAATGCACTGGAAACACAAACAAATCTCAATTATTCATCATTCAAAATTTTTAAAAATGACTTCTCATGTCTGAGACATCTTTTTCTTGCCTTTTCTCTTTAAATAACATCCAAAGGACAAAATAACCAGATCAATGACCGAGATGTGCAAAATGTTTCATTTGTCCTGGTAACAGTGACACTGAAATGACTAAAACCAGAGATCATGCTTCCCTAATAAGATAATGAACACAGTCAAAACTTTTTATTTCCACGTGGTTGTTAGTGATAAAATAAAATCACTGATTCGGGTATAATTGATCACTGCACTAACAGCATCATGTCAATTGTAGATGAGATTTGTTTCTAAAAATGTAAATGTCATGAAATGCTTAATCCTAGAGCTTCACACTCGAGTACACGCAATCATCCTTTTCTTTGATTCTCTGTCTTCTCGATCGATCAGGCTGATGAACACTTACAGCAGCATAGAGGAGGTTGCCCTAGCAATACAGAAATGTACAAATTAAATCACTATATAGTCCTTTGTAGAAATTATGAACATGTTCACAAGGTTGAAAAGAGATTACATTTACCTCGTTGTCTCCACTTGATGGAGCAGATAATCCTGACTGAGACTCTGGATGTGAAACACAAAATGTACCTTTACTGTAAAGCTAAAATCTGTAAATAAAATGGGTCAAAACTCTAAAAAAATTTAACACATACCTCTACATACACAGATGTTTCCCTTGATTTTCTTGTATAATGAGAAAGCCAGGGCAACGACCAGGATGGTGGTGAATATCAAAGCTCCAATCAAGACGTACACTAAAGCGGGAGTGGTCACGTTATCTGTCGAGAGACGGCATTGGAAACAGATTTTAGGGTTTTCATCTCTAAGTTTGCGCAAGAGTTACAATTAACTACGACTCAAATGACTCAAGCTACCAACCTTCAAAGTCCAGCTGGGTCCCGTTTCCAAACAGAATGTGTCCACATGAAGCGACAGCGCAGTAGTACGTCCCAATATGAGAAACATTCAGGTTCTTCATTGGTAAGTTGTAGACACAGGTGTGTGTTTTAGAGTTCTTCTCACTCTGATCATTCCTGCCTCCATGGGTGTAAATGATTTCCTGATGAGATTCTTCAGAGGTTTTGAACCAGTAAACACTGTGTTCTCCATCACAGGTCCCAGTGTGGACTGTACAGTTCAGAGTCACAGAGCCTCCTGGCTGGATGGTCTCAGATTCTGACTGATGGATTAAAGCTGGGACGTTCCAACCTGAGTCTTTTACACTGACTACAGCTCCCTCCAGAAAATTTAATACAAATTTAAAACTACTTGCGCAGTAGTAAGTAGCTGTGTCTGAAACTTTCAAATTCAAAATTGTTAAGTGATTTGTTTTATTTTGAGTCTGGAGTTGGAAGCGGGATTTGTCTGCAAATTCATGCTGGAAAGTTATTTTTTGATCGTACATGTAGAAGGTAGAAATAAGCCTCGGTGTCTGACCCAGACTTTGTTTATACCAGTAAAGCCATGCTGAATCTTCACCTTCATAAAAACATCGCAGAGTCACAGTGTCTCCAACTTCAGCTGAAACAAAACGTTTTTCTTGATGAACAGAGATAGATGGTTCCTGATCAGGCAGCTGAGCTGAAGTCAATTAAAGAGAAAATAGATACAAAATCAGTGAAATGATGTCAAACAATGAGCCGAAGAATACTCTGAAATCTGAAAAAATTGAAGTTTAAAAAGTATAGTCTTAAAAACACAACTTACCCATTCCCCCCAAGAACAAATGGATCAGAAAACAGACAAACATTGTTGATGTTGACGTGTTGGAGTTCCTGTATTGAATGAAAAGACTCTCAATACCTTCTCCACTCTTGAATAACAAGCCTGCATTTGATTGGTCAGCCTGATGTGACACAATACGTCCTCTTCAGGAAACAAAAGATCACATGTTCACTGACATCTGTCCTTTGTAGTTTGTTTGGGGAGAGTTATATGAAGAATATAACTTGATAGTGGTAGGATGTTTAAAATTGATTATAGAGAGTTTACAGTAACGTTGTACAGTAAAGTCTAAAAGTGTTGTCATAAAACTTTGATTCTCATCTTAATTTGATTTCATACATATCAGTGCACATATCTAATTTGTGTTCATTGTTAATATACAGTATGTATGTATTCTTGACCTGCCCTTCTCATTACCATATTTAATGAATATAATTAAAAATCCATTTAAACCTAGACGTTGCTTCAACAATCCAAGCATTGTCTTTGTTTTAAACCAGGAACATTATCTTCACTATGGAAATTGTTACGTTTGCTTAATTCACAGTTGGAGTTTGCCTTTTTGCTGCCTATTCAGCCCGAACTTATTGAGCCACCATAGTAAAACTGACAAGTAATGTAAGCTAATAGCCCAATGCTATTTAGCTTTTCAACCATTTTAAGAACCAATTAAATGACTGCCGTAATAATACAGTATGTATCATTTAGAACGAACAGGTTCTAATATATTTTATACTTTATTAATCCCACGAGGGGAAATTCAGTTTACATTCTGTTTAATGGACATGAACACACACAGGCCGAAATACACTCACGCACAAACAGGATACTAGTGTCATGCATTAATGGAGAGGTCTCAGATTGAGGGGTCTGCCCACAGCAAGCGCCCCACAGCAGTTTTGGGGTTTGGCGCCTTGCTCAAGGGCACCTCGGCAGTGCTCAGGAGGTGGACTGACACCTCTCGAGCTACCAAATCAATTTCTAGACTTCTTCCGTGCCAGGACTTTAGCCCGCGACCCTCCGGTTCCCCACCCGGGAACTGCTGCCCCACTTGTCCTGCTGTATACATGCAGGCTGAAGGTGATACTGACACACATGCAACATAATATAGCAAATCATACTTGTGGGTTCGCTTGCTATAATGTGCGTCTTATTCTGTACTACACTGAGAAGCCTATGCGTCTGTCATTGAGGAACTTGGTGACGTTTAAAGTTTGTACCACTTTCTTTCATAGAATTCCACATAGAAGTTTGATAAGTCAAGAAATTGCGTTCATTGTTGCTTGTGTTGGCGTACAGGTAAACAACTGTGTTTGGATGCTTTGTGGTATTCGTCTATGTGAGGGCAGACCACTTCCACTTCCTGCTAAAAACGGTAGCTGTTCTGACAGAGACAAAACCCCCCAGAAAAGTTGAATTATCACACAAAATGACAAGCTCTGATCATGTTACTTCTCAAGGCTACCAAATCAAAAAAAGTGAAGCGCATTTGTTACTGAAAATCAGCTCCATCATACAAACAAAAGGTTGATAGTTGACTTTGGTAGGTTGAATGCTAAGATCCCTTTCTAAACTGTAAATCCCCAGGTTCTGTACACACATCTTGTACTTAGAGTGTACTTAGGTTACTTGCCAAACAAGAGTACAACGCAATGAATGACATCTGGCCCCTTTGGCAATTGAGCAGATTTGCATCATTCAAATTTATCAGAAAACCTGAGTATTGACTGACAAAGTCCAACAGCGAAACAGTCTTTCAATGGCCAGATGAGCGTCCAGAAAGTCTTCATTAGAGCAGCCTTTCTAAACAGTACAGGCTTAGATGTCTCAGGAGCAGCGACCTGAGGCAAAAAATCCCTGAGCTCTCTGAAGAAGCTGAGTGCAGCATTTCCCCCCCATTATACACTAGAGATCTGCAACCCAATCCCCATTTAGCCTTAACCCCGGCTCGTTTGGTCCGAGCCATGATCAAACCCACACACTGCTGATAATCGCTCAGACTAAAGTAACATGCGAGTTGACCCTGGCTAATGCCAGAGAGCTAATTATTGATCATCATCTCAGGAACTAATTAAATCATGTAAGCGAAGTCAACTTCATCCACTGACTGCAAACACACTGCTTCAAGTTTATAGGTTACAATTTACACAAAAAAAGACATTGGCATAGTTTAAATCTGAAAATGACAAATACAGTTTACAACAAGGCCTTAAAAACTTCTACAGCATCAATTAATTAAACTTCAAAATGAGGCTAATAATATGAAAGAATGAATTTTTTACTCACAAGAAATAAACATACATACAGATGATTTAAATCATTTCAGAGAATGTTTCATCTGCTTCAATTTGGGAAATAATATTTCCTGAAAATCCCATAGAACCAAATTTACATTAACTCTTAAAATGTGCAGATAATAAAATCTGCAACACTTCAGAAATAAGCACAAATGTAACAGGTGCAGTTTTAGCTCCTTAAACCGTGGTACACACACTCACTCCAGGTTGGATCCCTCTGACCTCTTGATCTGTTGGTCAGGTTGACAGCAGCGTAATAAAGGTGGTCTGTGTTTTGGTAACCCTAGTAAAAAAAAAAAAATTTCATTCAATTAATGCAATATTAATAAAATTATAAATACAGTATGAAATGGTAATGTAGGTGAGCTCACCTCTGCCGTGGCGGTCGATGAAGCTGAAAAGCTTTTTTCACACTCTGGTTGAGACGCAAAGAAAACAGTTTTTTCATTAAAAAGTTGTGCACAGACAACATGAGCTTTCAAAACTAAACAGTCCTACCTGGAGATTGGCTGCTGTTCCTCTTGTTCATCATGCAGAGTGTGAAGGCCAGTAAAGCAGAGAGCATGGAAGTCAATATCACGGCTCCCTTCCAGAGGAAAGAAGAATCTGCAGAATCTGTACAGACAAGAGGAACAGAGATGTTGCATGTGTTGACTTTTCCCTGATAAGTTTGTTCAGGCACTAACAATGAGTTCCTTTCATATGCCAACAAAATATACCTTCAAAGTCCAGCTGGGTCCCGTTTCCAAACAGAATGCGTCCACATGAAGCGACAGCGCAGTAGTACGTCCCAATATGAGAAACATTCAGGTTCTTCATTGGTAAGTTGTAGGCACAGGTTTGTTGGTTGGGTTTCCTCGGACACAAATTATTGCTGCCTCCATGGGTGTAAATAAATCCAGGGTGAGATTCTTCAGAGTCTCTGAACCAGTAAACACTGTGTTCTCCATCACAGGTCCCAGTGTGGACTGTACAGTTCAGAGTCACAGAGCCTCCTGGCTTGGTGATCGCAGATGCTGACTGATCGATCAACAGCTGAATGTTCAAACCTGAGCCTTTTACTCTTAGAGTAATGCTTTCCATGAATACAAACACGGACATAAGGCTACGTGCACAGTAGTAAGTAGCCATGTCTGTAATGCGCACGTCTGTGATCTTTAGATGATTATGACCAACTTTATTATCCACTGTGAAGCGTGGATTATTCTCAAATTCACCGTATAAACTTGCATTTTTTTCATATATGTAGGATGAAGAGAGGAGCTCAGGTTTCTGTCCCAGAGTTTGTTTGTACCAGTAAAACTTTGTTGCTACATCACCTTCATAGAAACAATGCAAAGTGACCTCCTCACCAACAGTCGCCGATATGAATCTACTCTCTTGGCGCCCATTAATGATCGATCTTGGATCCGACGTCTGAGCTAAAAGTAAGAAATAGAAAACGCTGAAATTATTTTTGATTGAAAAAATGTTCTTAAATCAGCACAAAAGTTGAAGTAAATGTCATGAAAAGTGACCAAACAGCCTGTAAGACAATTCTAAAACATAACTCACCCATCTCCCCCAAGCACAGACATTCAAGGAAGAACACAATCATAAGGTGTCATCGTGTTCAAACTACTGTGTCGACTGAAACACACTTTAGAGCTCTCTTCACTCTTCAGAGGGAGGACAACATTTGATTGGCCAGAGAGAAGTGACACAATATGCCTATATAAGGAACGTCACATCCTCCCTCCATTAAGGGCCAAACATTCTGACGTGTAATGGACGTGGTGCAGATTTTCACCAGGTTTCTTGACTTGGTTAAGCTTCTATTTGTTCCAATATAGGTGGTCACTACCCTCAACAGATTTTATGACCAAGCCTCTGCTGGACAAACGATACTTCCATAAGCCTCAAGCCTGGTTGGGTTTACTTGAAGAAGGAGATAATATTTTAATGTTGATGTTACGGTAGATGTAGCAGGAGTTATTTCAAATAAGCCTATTTAGAAATAATCTGTCCTGTTTAACTAACGTATTGCCCCCAATGCAAGGGCCAAAGGTCACAATTCAGGAAAACAGGAGGAGGACGGAAGTGCAGGTCAAGAAAAAATATTTTTTTAAACAAAAAAAGCAAACACTTACTATTCAAAATGTCCAGCTGAAAAAAACCTTAGGAGCCACGAGAACCCACCAGGAACAGGAAAAGACTGACAACTAACATTCAACAGCAACATATGACAACGAGCTGACAGGAACACTGAGACTAAATAAACACTGGGGTAATCAGACACAGGTGACACTAATGACACAGGTGAAGACAATCAGTTGGTGTCCGAGACAGACGGCCGGAGGTCAGATGACACGACCGCAAAGTCTATCATCGTCCTCCGGCCTAGGGAGTCCTGGTGCCACGTGCACTTATGGACATCCCTGTGCTCGAACATGGCGTTTGTTATGGACAGACTGTGACTAGCACAGAAGTCCAATAACAGAACACCACTCTGGTTCAGATCAGGGAGGCCGTTCATCCCAATCACCCCACTCCAGATCTCACTGTCGTTGCCCACGTGAGCATTGAAGTCCCGAAGTAGAACAATGGAGTCCCCTCTCAAGGGGCTGGGTTCCAGAGCCCAAGCAGTGCGTGGAGGTGAGCCCGACTATATCTAGCCGGTACCTCTCAACCTCCTGCACAAGCTCAGGTTCCTTCCCCCCCAGTAAGGTGATGTTCCACGTCCCAAACGCCAGAAGCTGCGCTCGGGGATCGGGTCGCAGAGGCCCCCGCCGTCGACTGCCGCCCGATCCACACTGCACCCGACCCCTACGGCTTCCTCTGTGGATGGTGGGTCCACAGGAGGATGGGCCCGCGTCGTCCTTTCGGGCTGAACCCGGCCGGGCCCCACGGGCAAAGTCCCGGCCACCAGGCGCTCTCCTGCGGGCCCCAACCCCAGGCCTGGCTCCAGGGTGGGGCCCCGGCTCCGCCATGCCGGGCGACGTCACGGTCCTATTTGTGTTTTTCATCATAGAGGTTTTATGAACTGCATTTAGTCTGACCCGTCACCTTGGACCCGTTTGCCTTGGGTGACCCTGCTGGGGGCTCAAAGCCCCCGACAACATAGCTCCTAGGGTCATTCGAGTGCTCAAACTCCCCCACCACGATAAGGTAGCAGTTCAGGGGGGAGTCAAGCTCAAATATATATCACTTTTACTTAATTATTATAATGTACATGGCCTGTGCAATGTGACCTTATCCACAGCACTCCAGCTTGTTTATTGATGCATTTCTGGGTCTTCTCTGCCAAAGCCGATTTCTCTGGATTTGATGTCCTTCAAGCCCAAAAAGATTACAAATCTTCTCTTTTTAAAAAAATAAATAAAAATGTGAACTAATCTTACCGTCTTTCACTCACCAGTTAAAGGTGTCTTTGTAAGTTTCTCCTGCATTGTGATGTACGATATGACACACTTTACCAGTAAGTCTTATTAACAACTGACTGTCAACAGAGACCACACAATGCTGCTTAAAAAAAAAAATAAAATTAAATAAATAATAAAATACATGTAAATTGTACTCTGTTGTATTGGTTCAAAATAAAAAAAGGAATATTACCACTTACTGGTATTGATGGACATCACCGTGTAAGAGAAGCTTTGTTTGGTACAGAACAAACAGAGACATTTGGTTTCTTAATAGAATGGTTTTATTGTAAAAGTTAAAAAAAAAAAAAAAAAGCTACCATATAAAATGCATCATTTTTTCTAATAAAGAGAAAAACCCAAGCTACTTCACAGAAACTTTGTACATCCCTTCTATGACAACAATGAACCCATCTTCCAATGGCCAGAGGCGCCACCAGAAAGCCTTCATGAGAGTGGCCAGGTGGGGCCTTTTTGAACAGTCCAGGCGAAGATGTCTCAGTCGTAGCGACCTGAGGCTAAACATCCCTGAGGGCTCGAGACAAGACGTCCACACTAAAGGTCTGCAACCTGACCCAAGCCCTCCGGAACCAGAAGCCCGACCTCAGGCACGGGCTCGGGTTGGTTTGGGCTCGATTTTTTGGAGGCGAGCCTTGATCGAACCCTTTGCACTAACTAAAGATGTACAGTATGTAAAATCAACATCATCTTCTGACTGCAAGCCATTACTGTTTATAGTTCATTGTGATTCCATGTTAATTAACAGTTTTGGATCAAGTCTGTCAAACAATTTAAACGTATTTGCTGATTTAAAGTCTGACGAGGACAAAAAGAAAACCGTTTACAACAAGTCCTTTCAAGCTTCTACAGCATCTATTAATGGAACCTCAAAATGAGGCTAATATGCAAAAATGCATTCCTTACTCACAAGAAAGAAAGAAGAAAAGAACTATTTATATAAAGATGATTTCAGAGGATGTTTTACCTGCTTCAATTAAGAAAAAAACCCATCAGTTACATTTCCTGGAGACCCCATTGACCCAAATTTACATTAACTCTTGAAATGTGCAGAAAATGAAATCTGCATCACTTTAGAAATAAGCACAAATGTAACAGGTGCAGTTTTAGCTCCTTAAGCCGTGGTACACACACTCACTCCAGGTTGGATCCCTCTGACCTCTTGATCTGTTGGTCAGGTTGACAGCAGCGTAATAAAGGTGGTCCGTGTTTTGGTAACCCTGGTAACAAATATATATTTGACAATCCATTTCATTCAATTAAATATTAATAAAATTATAAATACAGTATGAGATAGTAATGTAGGTGAGCTCACCTCTGCCGTGGCGGTCGATGAAGCTGAAAAGCTTTTTTCACACTCTGTTTGAGACGCAAAGAAAACAGTTTTTTCATTAAAAAGTTTTGCACAGACAACATGAGCTTTCAAAACTAAACAGTCCTACCTGGAGATTGGCTGCTGTTCCTCTTGTTCATCATGCAGAGTGTGAAGGCCAGTAAAGCAGAGAGCATGGAAGTCAATGTCACGGCTCCCTTCCAGAGGAAAGAAGAGTCTGCAGAAACTGTACAGACAAGAGGAACAGAGATGTTGCATACGTTCACTTTTCCCTGATAAGTTTGTTCAGGCACTAACAATGAGTTCCTTTGATATGCCAACAAAAAAACGTTCATACCTTCAAAGTCCAGCTTGGTCCCGTTTCCAAACAGAATGTGTCCACATGAAGCGACAGCGCAGTAGTACGTCCCAATATGAGAAACATTCAGGTTCTTCATTGGTAAGTTGTAGGCACAGGTTTGTTGGTTGGGCTTCCTCGGACACAAATTATTGCTGGCTCCATGGGTGTAAATGAGTCCTGGATGAGATTCTTCAGAGTCTCTGAACCAGTAAACACTGTGTTCTCCATCACAGGTCCCAGTGTGGACTGTACAGTTCAGAGTCACAGAGCCTCCTGGCTTGGTGATCGCAGATGCTGACTGATCGATCAACAGTTGAATGTTCAAACCTGAGCCTTTTACTCTTAGAGTCATGCTTTCCATGAATTCAAACATGGACGTATGGCTACGTGCACAGTAATAAGTAGCCGTGTCTGTGATGCGCACGTCTGTGATCTTTAGATGATTATGACCAACTTTATTATCCAGTGTGAAGCGTGGATTATTCTGAAATTCACCGTATAAACTTGCATTCTTGTCATATTTGTAGAATGAAGAGAGGAGCTCAGGTTTCTGTCCCAGAGTCTGTTTGTACCAGTAAAACTTTGCTGCTATATCACCTTCATAGAAACAATGCAAAGTGACCTCCTCACCAACAGTCGCCGATATGAATCTACTCTCTTGGCGCCCATTTATGATCGATCTTGGATCCGACATCTGAGCTAAAAGTAAGAAACACAAATAGCTGAAATCAGTACAGATCGTAAAAATTTTCTTAATCAGCACAAAATTGGAAGTAAATGTCATGAAAAGTGACCAAACAGCCTATAAGACAATTCTAAAACAGAACTCACCCATCTCCCCCAAGCACAGACATTCAAGGAAGAACACAATCACAAGAGGTGTCATCGTGTTCAAACTACTGTGTCGACTGAAACACACTTTAGAGCTCTCTTCACTCTTCAGAGGGAGGACAAAATTTGATTGGCCAGAGAGAAGTGACACAATATGCCTATATAAGGAACATCACATCCTCCCTCCATTAGGGGCCAAACATTCTGACGTGTAATGGACGTGGTGCAGATTTTCACCAGGTTTCTTATTTGTTCCAAAATATGTGATAGTGTTTCATCAATTGGATCACTTCCCTCCTTGTTTAGGTGGTCACTACTTCACTACCCTCAACAGATTTTATGACCAAGCCTCTGCTGGACAAAAGATTGTACCATAAGCCTCAAGCCTGGTTGCGTTTACTTAAAGAAGGAGATAATATTTTCAAGTTGATGTTACGGTAGATGTTGCGTGAATTATTTCAAATAAGCCTATTTAGGAAGAATCTGTCCTGTTTAATTAACTTAATGCCCCCAACGCAAGGGCCAAAGGTCACAATTCAGGAAAACAGGAGGAGGACGGAAATGCAGGTCAAGAATTATTATTATTATTTTTTTTTTTAAACAAAAAAATCAAACACTTACTATTCAAAATGTCCAGCTGAAAAAAAAAACAACCTTAGGAGCCACAAGAACCCAACAGGAACAGGAAAAGACTGACAACTAGCATTCAACAGCAACATATGATAATGAGCTGACAGGAACACTGAGACTAAATAAACACTGGGGTAATCAGACACAGGTGACACTAATGTCACAGGTGAAGACAATCAGGGTAATCACACAGAGAGAAAATACAAGACAAGAAACACAGAAGACAAGAACTACCCATAATCCAGAACCTCACAAAGAACTCAAGAATATAACAAAACATTAGAAGTTAAAGTTTGCAAAACAAAAAGGAAGCACTGAAGACTACGAGGAAACATAACAAAACACACAAGAGAAACAAGCAACACCAGGATATAAATCTGAAGTCTGAAATATGAAACTAAATAAGACCAAATCCGGACACAAAGGGGGGGCTTACATAAGGAATGCTAAATGGATTTGAGCTTATCTAGGGGCTTTATAGTTTTCTGATTACTTAAAGTGCTTGGTCACTGCAGGTCACACCTACACATTCACACCCTGATGGCAGTGGTTGCAAAGTCGTATCATCCATCAGAAGTAACTAATCCATTCATACGCCTCCACTGAAGCAGCGGGAACAACGTGGGATTAAGTGACTTGCCTATGAACACATCGGACATCTTGCTCAGCCGGGGATCAAACCCTCGAGCTTCAGGTTGAGAGACCACGACTCTACTCCCAGCTTTACAGCTCAGCCCCTCTCTTCACCCGAGTGTCCGAGACACACGGCCGGAGGTCAGATGACACGACCGCAAAGTCTATCATCGACCTCCGGCCTAGGGAGTCCTGGTGTCATGTGCACTTATGGACATCCCTGTGCTCGAACATGGTGTTTGTTATGGACAGACTGTGACTAGCACAGAAGTCCAATAACAGAACACCACTCTGGTTCAGATCAGGGAGGCCGTTCATCTCAATCACCCCACTCCAGATCTCACTGTCGTTGCCCACGTGAGCATTGAAGTCCCGAAGTAGAACAATGGAGTCCCCTCTCAAGGGGCTGGGCTCCAGAGCCCAAGCAGTGCGTGGAGGTGAGCCCGACTATATCTAGCCGGTACCTCTCAACCTCCTGCACAAGCTCAGGCTCCTTCCCCCCCAGTGAGGTGATGTTCCACGTCCCAAACCAACCCGAGCCCATGCCTGACGTCAGGCTTCTGGTTCCGGAGGGCTTGGGTCAGGTTGCAGACCTTTAGTGTGGACGTCTTCTCTCGAGCCCTCAGGGATGTTTAGCCTCAGGTCGCTACGACTGAGACATCTTCGCCTGGACTGTTCAAAAAGGCCCCACCTGGCCACTCTCATGGAGGCTTTCTGGTGGCGCCTCTGGCCATTGGAAGATGGGTTCATTGTTGTCATAGAAGCGATGGACAAAAAAGTTTCTGTGAAGTAGCTTGGGTTTTTCTCTTTATTAGAACAAAACATGCATATGATATTATTGCATCTTTTTTTTTTTTTTTTTTTACTTTTACAATAAAACCATTCTATTAAGAAACCAAATGTCTCTGTTTATTCTGTACCAAACAAAGCTTCTCTTACACGGTGATGTCCATCTATACCAGTAAGTGGTAATATTCCTTTTTTTATTTTGAACTAATACAACAGAGTACAATTTACATGTATTTCATTATTTATTTAATTTTTTTTTTTTTTTTAAGCAGCATTGTGTGGTCTCTGTTGACGGTCAGTTGTTAATAAGACTTACTGGTAAAGTGTGTCATATCGTACATCACAATGCAGGAGAAACTTACAAAGACACCTTTAACTGGTGAGTGAAAGACGGTAAGATTAGTTCACTTTTTTTTTTTTTTTAAAAAGAGCAGATCAAATCCAGAGAAATCGGCTTTGGCAGTGAAGACCCAGAAATATATCGATAAACAAGCTGGAGTGCTGTGGATAAGGTCACATTGCATAGGCTATGTACATTATAATAATTAAGTAAAAGTAATATATATTTGAGCTTGACTCCCCCCTGAACTGCTACCTTATCGTGGTGGGGGAGTTTGAGCACTCGAATGACCCTAGGAGCTATGTTATCGGGGGCTTTGAGCCCCCAGCAGGGTCACCCAAGGCAAACAGGTCCTAGGTGACGGGTCAGACTAAATGCAGTTCATAAAACCTCTATGATGAAAAACACAAATAGGACCGTGACGTCGCCCGGCATGGCGGAGCCGAGGCCCCACCCTGGAGCCAGGCCTGGGGTTGGGGCCCGCAGGAGAGGGCCTGGTGGCCGGGACTTTGCCCGTGGGGCCCGGCCGGGTTCAGTCCGAAAGATAGATAGATAGATAGATAGATAGATAGATACTTTATTGATCCCGAGGGAAATTCAAGGCATCCAGTAGCAGTATACAGACAGGCAGGACACAAGACATTAGTTACAATACACACCCGCTGTCCCCCCTCCCCTCTGTATACAAATCCCCCAAACAGATTTAGCAGCCCCTATGTGACTAAGAATAAACATAATTATATGTTAAACCTGTGCAGTTAGCATTAGCAATTAGACTTAAAACTAATATGGCATAATGTACATAACCTGTGAGGAGAGAAAAATATGTGTTGGTTAAAAGAGACCTGTAAACAGTTAAAGAGCCTTAGAAACAAAGTGCTGACCTTTAGAAACTAGTTACATGTGCATGTACAGAGGTGTTTGAGCTTATGCCAGAGGTGTGAGTACAGTCGTTAAACAGTCGTTAAACAGTCAATGCAGGAATGTAAATTGGCTCACCCACTTAAAGGAGCAGTGATTTGCATTAAGTGTCCTAGACAATATGGTGAAACCAGGAGTGCTTAGGGTAATTATCGTTAAGTACCCAACTATTGATGGGCAGATTAGCATTCAGTGTTGGAGACAATAGAGTGAAACTTGACCTAATTAGGGTGATCATGTCAACCCTTACAGATGTAGCATAACACAACAGTAGGATGAAACCAGACATGATTAGAGTGATTATCGTTAAAGTGACCAGTGCTCAGTAAGGTGACTATCAATATGCATTACAGTGTCCAACTGGGGGCTGACTCTGAGGTCAGTAGTGCAGGTGAGGAGTGAGAAAAAAGTGAAAAAAGATTCCAGGGATCACCGTGCGCTTCTTCCCTGCCGTGACAGTGAAGTGTTATACAGCCTTGTTGCCAGGGGGACAAAAGAGTTCTTGAGTCTGTCCGTGGAGCACGACTGTGACAGCAGTCTTTCGCTGAACATGCTCCTCTGGCCGGTGAAGGTGCTGTGCAGAGGGTGGTGTGTGTTGTCCATGATGGAGAGCATTTTGTCCAGAGACCTCCTCTCTACCACTGTCACCAGTGAGTCCAGCTCTGTACCCACCACAGAGCCGGCCCTCCTCACCAGTCTGTCCAGGCGTGCTGCGTCCCTCTTCTTGCAGCTTCCTCCCCAGCACACCACGGCGTAGAAGAGGACGCTGGACACCACAGACTGGTAGAACATCTGCAGCAGCTTTTTGCAGATGTTGAAGGACCCCAGCCTTCTCAGGAAGTACAGACGGCTCTGTCCCTTCCTGCAGGTAGTGTCCATGTTAGGCGACCAGTCCAGCTTGTCATCCAGCTGCAGCCCCAGGTACCCGTAGGTTCTGACCACCTCCACGTCGACCCCGCCGATGGAAACAGGTTCTAGATGTGGTTTCTTCCTTCGGAAGTCCACCACCATCTCCTTGGTCTTGGAGGTGTTAAGCTGCAGATGGTTGGCACTGCACCACGTCACAAAGTCCTCGATCAGGCTCCTGTACTCCTCCTCCTGTCCATCCCTGACACAAGCAACTATCGCAGTGTCGTCCGAGTATTTCTGCATGTGGCAGAGCTCAGAGTTATACTGGAAGTCAGAGGTGTACAGGGTGAACAGGACGGGGGAGAGCACGGTCCCCTGTGGTGCTCCGGTGCTGCTGACCACAGTGTCAGATGTGCAGTCCTTCAGTCTGACGTACTGTGGTCTCTCTGTGAGGTAGTCTGTGATCCACCTCACCAGGTGCGAGTCCACCCTCATCTCGGTCAGCTTGTCTCTCAGTAGGAGGGGATGGATGGTGTCGAAAGCGCTTGAGAAATCAAAGAACATGATTCTCATCACGCTGCTCCCTTTGTCCAGATGAGAGTAAGCCCTGTGTAGAAGATAGAGGATGGCATCGTCCACGCCCACCTTTGCCTGGTATGCAAACTGCAGGGGATCCTGTGCGTGTTGTACCTGGGGTCTGAGGTGTTGGAGCAGCAGCCGTTCGAAGGTCTTCATAACGTGGGATGTCAGAGCGATTGGTCTGAAGTCGCCTGGTTCACTGGGGTTCTTCTTCTTGGGGACAGGGGTGAGGCACGAGGTCTTCCAGAGCACAGGAACCTTCCCGAGCCGCAGGCTCATGTTGAAGATATGCTGAAGTGGCTCCCCCAGCTCAGCAGAGCAGGCCTTTAGCATCCTGGGACACACCTTGTCTGGGCCTGCTGCCTTCCTGGGGCGGAGTCTCTTCAGCTCCTTGCTCACCTGGTCTCTGGTGATGGTGGGGGGGAGGGGGGATGGATTGTCACTGGAGGTTGTATCTGTTCTGGTGGAGGTGTTGGGGGGAGTGAGAGGGGGGGGGGAGGTGTGTAGAGGGGTGCTGGGGGGGGGAGGAGGGGTGCTGGGGGGGGGAGGAGTGAGAGGGGGGGAGGGGGTGTGTGGAGGGGGGGAGGGGGTGTGTAGAGGGGTGCTGGGGGGACAGGCACTGGCTGCAGCGACGGGGCTGTCGAACCTGTTAAAAAACAAGTTGAGCTGGTTTGCTCTCTCAGGGTCCCCGTCTTCTTCGTTGTTGTTTTTCTTCCTGCAGCCTGTGATGGTCTTCATGCCCTCCCAGACCTCTCTCATGTTATTCTGCTGAAGCTTCTGTTCTACCTTCCTTCTGTAATCCTCCTTTGCCTCTCGGAGTCTGACCTTGAGTTCCCCCTGCACCCGCTTCAGCTCTGCCTGGTCTCCCTCCTTGAATGCCCTTTTCTTCCTGTTAAGGATCTCCTTGACATCACTGGTGATCCAGGGCTTGTTATTCGGGAAGCAGCGCACAGTTTTAGTGGGAACCACAACGTCCATACAGAAGTTCATGTAGTCAGTTGTGCAGTGTGTGACGCCCTCAATGTCATCACCATGGGTCTCTTGTAGGGCACTCCAGTCAGTGGTCTCAAAACAGTCTCTGAGGGCCTCCTCTGCCTCGGGAGACCACTTTCTGAAGGTGCGTGTGGTTATCGGTTGTCTCTGGATCATAGTTTTGTACAGTGGCTTGAGTAGGACCAGGTTGTGGTCTGACTTACCCAGAGGTGGTAACGGGGTGGCAGTGTAGGCGTCCTTCACGTTTGCATACAGGAGGTCTATTGTCCTGTTCTTCCTGGTGGGACAGCTTACAAACTGGTGAAAGTCCGGTAGTGTGGAGTTCAGAGTAACATGGTTAAAGTCCCCTGAGATGGCGATGAAAGCATCCGGGTGCAGCGTTTGTAATCTTGAGGTGGTCGCGTGGATGACGTCACACGCAGTTTCGGCGTGTGCCCGTGGAGGAACGTAGACGCAGAGCACGATCGCGTGAGAGAATTCCCTCGGCATGTAGTAAGGACGGAGACTTACCGCCAGCAGCTCGATGTCTCTGCTGCACGTTGCCTCCTTCACAGTAACATGTCCATGGTGGCACCATCTGTTGTTAATAAACAGCGCGAGTCCTCCTCCTTTCCGTTTGCCGCTGCGTTTCGTGTCTCTGTCCGCTCTCACTGTAGTAAAGCCCGGTAGATCCACGTTAGCGTCTGGGGTGTTTTGAGTCAGCCAGGTTTCTGTGAGGCACATTAAACTGCACTCTCTAAATGTCCGGTTGTTCCTCACAAGCGCGGCCAGCTCATCTGTCTTGTTTGTTAGACAGTTTACGTTCCCCATAACTATCACCGGAACCGAGGGCTTGTACCTCCATCGCTTAGCCGCGAGCTTAGCCCTTACCAGGGCCCCCGCTCTACAGCCTCTATACCGCCGCCTCAGCTCCTCTGGTATCGGGTGAACGATGCCGGCTTGTCCCGCTGACCGGAGCGAGAGCAGCGTTTCCCGTGAATAGGAAAGTTTTCCGCTGCTCTTTCCACGAAAACACGAAAAGGTATCCATAGGATACATAAAGTTATACACTGAAGGTGTACTATAAAAACTATATAGTATAGTACTATAAAAACTATATAAACTATAAACGTAGAAGTTGGCACAGAGCCACAACAAACGAATAACATATCAGACAAGTACGACAGGTACGACAGGGACGGAGCTACTGAATGTGCGGCCACTCACGTCGGCGCACAGGTGAGAAAATGACAACATGGGCCCGTCCTCCTGTGGACCATCTCCACCTCCACCATCCACAGAGGAAGCCGTAGGGGTCAGGTGCAGTGTGGATCGGGCGGCAGTCGACGGCGGGGGCCTCGGCGACCCGATCCCCGAGCGCAGCTTCTGGCGTAGAGTATGTAAAATCAATATCTTCTGACTGCAAGCCATTACTGTTTATAGTTTATTGTGATTCCATTTTAATTAATAGTTTTGGATCAAGTCTGTCAAACAATTTAAAATATATGTACTGATTTAAAGTCTGACGAGGTCAAAAAGAAAACTGTTCACAACAAGTCCTTTCAAGCTTCTACAGCATCTATTAATGGAACCTCAAAATGAGGCTAATATGCAAAAATGCGTTCCTTACTCACAAGAAAGAAAGAAGAAAAGAACTATTTATATAAAGATGATTTCAGAGGATGTTTTACCTGCTTCAATTAAGAAAAAAACCCATCAGTTACATTTCCTGGAGACCCCATTGACCCAAATTTACATTAACTCTTGAAATGTGCAGATAATGAAATCTGCATCACTTTAGAAATAAGCACAAATGTAACAGGTGCAGTTTTAGCTCCTTAAGCCGTGGTACACACACTCACTCCAGGTTGGATCCCTCTGACCTCTTGATCTGTTGGTCAGGTTGACAGCAGCGTAATAAAGGTGGTCTGTGTTTTGGTAACCCTGGTAACAAAAATATATTTGACAATCCATTTCATTCAATTAAATATTAATAAAATTATAAAGACAGTATGAAATGAATCAAATAAACAGCCTCTATCAAAAGTGGAACAATAAAAGCATAGATTGATAAACTATAAACCTGAGCCAACATATGACCACCAACTGGTCAATTAAAAACTCCTTTTTTCAATAAAGCTGAAAATATTCAGTTAACAAGACATTTAATAAATGGTCATCAGGGCCACTTGAAAATGTAATCTCCAGTGCACATCTCAACACAGTTATCATCTGTTCTGTCTCATGATTAGCACAAGTAGACATGCTAGCAGTTCATGTTTATATGCCACTAAGTTATTTCTTTGTTATTTCAACAACATACCCACCTTCAAGTGAAGCACGGGCCTCTTCTTGTTTGGACTTTTTCTTTCTTTTGCTAGCTCCCGAATCGTATTGACGTTTGGAAGCCATCTCTCTCTCTCTACCTGCAAACAACTGCCTACCGGCCCATCTGACTGCTGATTGGTCAGATGGTGATGCTTCGCACTTTCAATCATAGCGTCACTTTTTTTTCTCTCTCTCTCCTGCCTCAGGCTGACTTGGTGGCGGTGCTCTAAGCGCGCCTCTCAGCAAAATGCATGCGCATCCTTTGCGCATTTGCAGAGCATGATGATACTTTATTGATCCCGAGGTAAATTCAATTTACTTGCACAAAATGGGGCCCCCCATGGATCGTGTGAGCGCGTGTTCTGCGTCTGGGCCTGGGGGGAGGGGATGCGGTGCCGTGCTCAAGGGCTTAAGGGCACCTCTCCAGCAAACAACAAATTTCCGTATTTGGTCCGCTCGAACCAGCGACCCTCCAGTTCCCAACCCAAGTCCCTACGGACTGATCTACTGCCGCCCCAAAGGTCTTGAGGAACACCAAGTTCAGAAGCTTGATGCTTTAAATTTTTTCTATTCTTCTGACTCAAAGCACTTTCACCAACACATTCACTCCCTGAATTATACTTCCTCAGATAAACTGTTGGCACTATACAAATAAAGACTGATTCATTGACACCCATTCACACACTGATGGCAGAGGCTGCTATGTAAAGTGACCCTTGGTTTTAAATGATCCATTCACACACGTTCGCCGCGGCCGAAGCAGCAGGATTAACTGAGGGTTAGTTTTGCCCAAGGACACATCGGACATGTGACTGCAGGATCTATGTGTCCAACCTTCCTGTTCAGAGACGTCTGAGTCTACCAACGGCAAAGAGAAGGAAACAAACTTATTGAAGTGATGGTTGCAGTCTGTTGATGAATAACAAGCACTTTTGCTGTTTCTCTGCGTCCATCCCACCCTTAGAAAACACACCTATAAATAATCAATTCAGCACATCTTCAACTGACAGGCAATGAAAAACTTTTGTCATTACTGAAGACCAGAGCCAAAAATTCTCCTGATTGAGAGAATCACCTGGGAGCTGAAATGTCCTCGAATTATATAGAAACACATCACATCCACTGTCCTCCAATTTACTGACAAATAGAAACGATGTAACTACAGAGACTCACTATCACCTCTGGCCACCAGATCAGATTCTGTTTAACCAATCACTTGTCTGAGTGTAAAGCAAACCATCAGCCAATCACGACCAGCCTTCATTTCGTGTGAAAAAGTTGAGAGCGTCAGTCAGCACACAGTGCAGCCACGATGTCACTTCACCTTTTTCTGTTCCTTATCAGTAAAATCTGTGAGTATACAAGACTTGATTTCCTGAAACTATGTTGAAAAGTGAGATGGATGAGGTTTTATCATTCGTGGAAACACGTTTTAATATCTTTCCAGATCAGGTTGCAGCGGTTACCTCTGATGTAAAACAGGACAGCGGGTTGATAACGGTAACACTCGGACAGAAGGTGACTCTGCACTGCTCGTTTGAGAACGAAGCTGTGACTTACTTTACTTGGTACCAGCAGCGCTTGGGAGGCAAACCTTTCATCATATCAAGACTGATGACAGGCAGCAGAGAAGCTTCCATCTCCCCAGCGTACAAAGACAGGTATGAAGTTGTAGGACAAGGAGGCATCAACAATCTTGTAATCAGAGACGTTCTCTTGTCAGATTCAGCATCATACTTCTGTGGGATTTTAGAATACGACACAGTTGAATTTGGGAAAGGAGTCTTTCTGCATGTCAAATCGTCATCAGCCAACACCCAAACTGTCGTTCATCAGTCAGCGTTAGGGCCGCTCTCGATGGGAGATTCTGTGAATTTGAGCTGCACAGTGCAGACTGAACCATGTGCCGATGATCAGAGTTTCTACTGGTTTAGACGTGGTGCAGCTCAGCCTGCAATCATTTATCACAATGCAGGGGAGTGTATTAAAGACTCAGGGTCTCACATGAGAAACTGCACTTTAAACCTCCCATTAAAGTCTGTGAGCTCCTCTGATGAAGGGATGTACTACTGTGCTCTGGCTTCATGCGGGGAGGTAGTCTTTGGAAATGGAACACGAGTATGGATTGGAGGTAAATTCTTTCAGCTTATAATGCAAGCTTTTGTTTTTCTTATTTCTGTTCAAATAAAATACAAATAGTGATGTGAGACTTCTTTTATCTTGACTGCAATTTAGGAGATACTGCCAAAGTCCCCTCTCTCCTTGCATATTTCTTGAGTGTGGCTTTGGCACTTTTCATCATTGTGCTACTCGTCTTGGCATTTATCATGCAAAAGATCAAGAAGAAGTCATGCTCCATCTGCAAAGGTAAAACTTTTAGAATAAATGGGCCAAGAATTGGCCTTTCTCGATCCATTATGAACCTTGATTAACAGAAACTGTTTCTTATTTGCAGCGTCTGATGCGACGGGAGGTGAAATAAATGTAAGCTAGAAGCAAAATTCATGAAAACGAGCTACTTTTTGGGTTCACATCTTTTACATGGTCTGTTCCACTTTGTCATTACCAGAGCCATGATGCAGACCATCTCCACTATGCAGCTCTGAGTCTGAACAGAAGGATTAAGCGGCATCGCCAAGAGGAGAACGTGACGTCAGACTGTGTTTACTCTGGAGTGAGAAGGAAGTGAAGAAGGACTGTTTTTTATGTTTTTATTACTTTTAACTCATCTGTTCAGTCATATCGCACAAGTAATTGTACAACAGAAAATTCCATTGATGAAAATAAACAATATTTAGTGCAATGTGGTTGTAGTGGTTTAATGGTGGATAAATGACAGTTGGGTCATCATGAATGCACACAGTACGAGACTGGATTGAAAAATAGACAAAGCATGCTCATGAGAGCCCATGTAATCTATAAATATCCTGCTAAACCTCTGTCACACACACAGGGTGTTTCTTTCAATCTACAGCCAGTTCTCAACAGTTACATCTCACGCATGTGGTGAAGGTGGTGAAACCTTGAGTTTCCATTGGAGGAAGCTCGAGACCTTGCTCTCAGGCCTCAGCATTTAGCACCTCTGCAAAGCTGCCCTCACAAAGCATAGTGAAAAAAAAGCATCATGCACTGCACACCATCAGATCCAGCACTCAACTTTAAACAGGCAGCTTGTTTTTTGTTGTTGTTGCTGCCACTAATAAACTGCAAATCAATATCCAAACAAGAATAAAATAATCGAGTTCAGGGTGACATATCTCTCACAGAACCATATTTATCTCCAGGCTCCTGTGAACATTGTCTAACACCTTTTCACTCAGTAGAGAGGAGAGTACTCTACAGCCAGTCTGTATTTCTATGGCTTTTCTATAATGCTGAGCTGTAAACTTTGCTCAAGCTGTGCTTTTGAGGGAAACTTATTTTCATGATTCATCCATGACATCTATTCGAATGAACTGGGAAGATGTTTGAGGTTAAAAAAAACAAAAAAGACTCGAGCTCATGGACAGTTACAATGTACTTGATACATCGTAGACACAACAAGACATTTTCAGCTGGATCAGTTAGGACCTAAATAACGAAAATATGATGAACACATGCTACCATTGAAATGTACATGGTAATAGTAAAGCTATAGTAATAGAAAAGCATTGGCTTTTAATACAATCTGAGCTTGACATCTTTTTATTTAATTTTCCTACTTATTGTATTTTAATTGTTTTTATTGTCTTTTTTATAGTGTGACTTCTGCCTGTACAGCACTTTGGTCAACCAAGGTTGTTTTAAATGTGTTCTAGAAATAAACTTTGATTGATTGTATATGGACTTGAGCTTGTGTAAAGCTTTTCTAGCTATCTCACTCAAAGCACTTTCACACCTCAGGTCCAACCAAGCCACAGCCGACCAATAGGAGCTCAGCACTCTTTCTGAAAACACCCCATGACAAACCTTCTACAACACATCGTCTCAAGCACATGGTGAAAAGTCTATTTCTAAATTTGCTGGTTAAACAACACACCATATCTGGGTGCTAAGTGAGACGCAGGGCTTGAAGAGGTTGGACTAACTCTGATTATTCAGAGGTGCTTTAGGTGTAACATGCATCAAAGCAGTCAACATTGCTTTGGAGCAGTTTCCTCCTTGTCGTATGATAGCAATGCGTCAACTGTGCACCTGACCACAACTTATTTTAAGACCAACATGCTCATTGTGGGATTCTGTGCAGTTGTCTTCACAAGGTTGGTACGGAAATGAAAGTAATACTATAGCAACAACACTTGCACTGCGATACTGTTTGTTGCCAAGTGTAAGAGAGGGCCAAAAATGTCTTGCATGGTATCAAACTTTGCTTCTTAGCTAAATAGTTTGTGTTTGATGAATAAACTAACCTTGTAAGTGTGCTACCGTAGGTCTTAAAGAAATGTTCTGACCAACCGTGGGTACCAGGTTAGAGAAGAAATATTTTGTAAATACTAGCAGTTATGGGAGGAAGGGTAAGACTAACAAAAAGAATGGAGGGCATTTGTGCCTGTGCATATGTATCGAAAAGACACAAAGCAACAGAACACGCGGTGTGTTAATGCAAGGATAACTGCGCTGCAGAGCATACAGCGTCCTGTTGCCCGTTGCGCATATGCATTAATGGAGAGATGTCAGAGTGCAGTGGCTGCCACCACTCGAGGCGCCCCCTGGTGGGGATTTGATGCATTGTTCAAGGGCACCTCGGCAGTGCTCGAAAAACCAGACCAACCTCAGTATTTTGGTCCGCATCGGAACTTGAACCGGCGACCCTCCAGTTCCCAACCCAAGAGCTACTGCCGCCCTTAATGCGAACGCTCTTGGGCAGTAATTTGAGCTGGACCAGTCAGGCACTAAATAACTTATTAATAATACAAGCTACCATTAAAATGATGAAACTGCTTCCTTTCTATGCAAAAAAGCACAATTGGAAAAAAAATAATATCGGGTAATAGATTGTGGACAGCAAAGGATGGAGCTATTTGTGGTTGCAATTCGTTCTTAGTGGGTGTAGCGCAGATTCACTAGTGTCTCCTCTTCATAGTAAATCAGATTTTACTAGATCGTCGTCTTGAGACATTCAAGAAGTTTCTTATAGACGTTTTAGTTTTTAACAGGGCTATAGGATAAAAGACTCCTTTATTCATCAAAACAGACAATTCAAGAGTGCTCTTTCTAACTCAACACGAGAAATGTACTCAGTAAATCCATGCTATGTGCTTCACTGAGTGAGTCTAGTGTGGTAACTAGTCATGTGACCAATCCTGACGGGCCAATCAAACAAAGTCTCGTCTATAAAAAGGAGACAACATATAAAGTTCTTTCAAGAAACCACATCAACTTCAACAATGACACCCGCTAAGTTAGCTCTGTATGTGACGTGCGTGCTCATGGGGAGGATGGGTAAGTTAAATTGTTTTCAAGTGTTATATCATTGTCTTTGTCTTTGATGGGTTCTACAATGTGTTTGTGTCTTCACATATGCTCTCAGGAAAGGTGTAAAGTTATTCATTTGCTTTGGCACTGTTTTCTCCTCAGCAGACGTGTTAACCCTGGAGTCGTCCTCGTCTTCACGTTTCCTATCGGTCAGTGTCGGTGAACACGTGACTTTGGAGTGCTTCCATGAAGACAGTTTGGCGTTAATGTTTTTTTGGTATAAACAAAGTCTGGGGCAGAAACCAGAGCTGGTGTCTAAATTCTATAAGCATGACAAAAGTGGCTCCCTGATTGGTGCATTTAAGAATGATCAACGCATTGAACTGGAAATCAGCTCTGGGAAATATAACGTAAGGATCTCAGGTGTGCACATTTCAGACTCGGCTACTTACCACTGCATGAGTGGCTTTTCCTATGTGTACGAATTTATTAAGAGCATCACTGTCCACGTAAAGACTTCGGGTTTGAATGTCCGACCAGTCATCCATCAGTCAGCATCTGAGACCATCCAGCCTGGAGGCTCTGTGACTCTGAACTGTACAGTCCACTATGGGAGCTGTGAAGAAGAACACAGTGTTTACTGGTTTAAAAACTCTGAAAAAACAAATCCAGGACTCATTTTGACCCATGGAGGCAGAAACGAGCAGTGTGAGATGAACCCCGACGCAACAAACACCTGCGTTTACAACTTGCCAATGAAGAAGCTGAATCTTTCTCTTGCTGGGACATACTACTGCGCTGTTGCATCATGTGGATAAATCGTGTTTGGAAACGGGACCACGGTGGACATCGGTAAGGAACTAATATTTATTCATTTTATCTGTTATGATTTTAGCATTTTATGTTTACTTATCTCTTACCATCATTCTATTGGTTTTAGCTTTCTTCAGTTTATTGTTTGGCCTCATTTTAAAAGTTTTATGTATTTTACGTCTCTTGCCAGTGTTTCCTCCGAGGGAGCCCTCTGTGTCGGGAGCGGTGGAGGGCTGTGGCTGCCTGGGCGCCGTCCTGCGGTGTCTGGGTGGAGGTCAGGGGTCTCGGCCCCGCCTCCCCTGGGCACCCTGTGATGGTGCCCCTGATGGCCGCGGCCGATCTGCCGCTCTCGATGCAGACGGCTCCTCTTTGGCGTTTACTTACCTGGTTCATCCGTACTCAGCCTTCTGTCCATATCATTGATGCTGGTGTGTGTGCATGTGTGTGTGTGTGTTTAGGTCTGCGCGTGTGTGTTGGAGCGTGGGGTGACTGTTAGTATGACTGTGAGTGTGATACTGTCTGTATGCGTGGGGGATGGGGGGAGGGTGGGAATGATTTTAATGTGATTTTAATGTGATGTTAACATGTAAAGCACTTTGTGCTACTTTTAAAAGTATGAAAAGTGCTTTATAAATAAAGTTTGATTTGATTTGATTTGATACAAAGACTTGTTACGTTGTGTTATATATTTCATGAAAGAAAGTGAGAAATGTTTGAAATCTCCTGATGTTAATCTGCAGATGGCGAAGACAATCTCCTCTTGGTGTATGTAATGAGTTCAGCTTTGGCTCTTACTACCATCCTTGCTTTTTTACTGGCTTACAAAGCATTTACAACATACAAGGTGACCAGCCTCAGATGCACAGGTAGGTCACACTGACACTGTTTAAATCTGTTTCTGTGTTCAGGGACAAAACACTGAGACAAACCATTTTCTCAGCCAACATACGACTGACAAAAAAAAACAAAAAAAAAAACAGATCGCTGTCCCAGTGTTTGATTTTAAACCATTTTGCATCAGTGGAGAATGTGAAATATAAAGGAAGAGAGTGTTTCACATATACAAACAAAACAACTGTAACGTTAAGCCATTTACAGAAACTTCATTTTGCTTTTAGTACGCCTTTTTTATGAGCTTCGCTGCCAGATGAATGCGGGAACGACTACGACTCACTCCTCAGTCTTAACTTTTAAACAGATGGTATGGTTTAACGACAGTATCATGGTCCAGTCTTGTAAAGGTCGCATATAAACAGAAGAGTAAACAGAAACATATTTAATTTCCTGTGATAATGAGTACAGTTCAACGTTTTATTTTTGAGTAATCTGAAGAAATCTATTTTGTCATCCCTGGATATTAATGATAAGTTTTTCAGTGATAACAACTTACCATGTTACATGTAAAGCACTCTGTTGACACTCAGTCAAAATGAAATGAAAATGATCAGTCCAACATAAGTGAGCAAGGCTGGTTTTAATAACTTTTCTTTCTTTTTTTTAATTTACATCCAGGCCCTGAAGCAAGAACCTCAGCTGAATCGGATCCCATAGAGGTGTGTGTTTTCTCTCATTGGAAACCAGTATACCTCTGTTTAGGCCTGTTCTGCCATTTGACCAGCTCTTCATTTACATTCAGTACAACCTCTCTTAATTAATCTCTCAAGCTTAATCTCTAAACTTTACAGATTTGTTTTTTGTCTGTATAACCTATTAAACAATATAAAGCAGTGATACTATTTAATATTATTACCAGGGTGAACAGGAGAACCTCCATTATGCTGCCCTAAGGAGGATCAAGACCAACAGATCAACAAGACTGAAGGACGACATCTTAAATGAATGTGTTTATTCCAGTGTCAGGCAGTAAAACTATCGACTGTATAAAAGATGGACGTAGTCTCAGTGATGTCCCCCTTTGGTTTCTGAAGAATCGTCAAACAATGTTGTTCCCCAAATTAGAAATGCGGCCTGCATCTTTCTTTAAAGCAGTTTAGAAAGGAGCGAAGAGGTGGAACTGACGGGGAGCCTCAACCCTCCTGCCAAATAAGTCCAGTGTGTCCACCTGTCCTGGATACTTTTTGATCCAGTAGATGTCGTCCTCGATCACCAGCATAAAAACAAAACAAACCGCTGTTTGGCGACACTTACCCCAAAGTGAAGCCTCCCTTCTCCTCTAGCTAAACACACCACCAACCCCACTCTCCTCGCCTTCACACGAAGAAGAACATAACTCAGCGCCATCATGCCCAGTCAGTGCTCAAAATGTCCTTCGCTCGAGCTGCAGTTTCCTTCGATCTGCATTGTTTTGTTAGCAGGCTAATGTTAGCATGCTTCAGTTGGTCTGTAGCTTCACATTGTAAATTGATACAGAGTGATGTGATCTAAAAACGCTTGACATTCAGTTAAGCAATGAGTATGTTATTCTTCTCATCTCCTAGTCCTTGACTTAAACAGCATTTATACGCAAGGCCGTCCCGTCCATGTAAATGTGGTGTAAACACGGCTCAGACAACCACACAGCCAGTGTTCTGTCTCATCGTAGACAGCCAGGACTCAGAGAGACATTTACACAGGATTTCTGTTGTATTTACAGTATGTGTAAAATGTCTTTAAAGGCTCCATATTCTTCTTTTTCTCTGGGTCTATATGCTCTTTAGTGTGTTTTCCAGGTGTCTTGTTCGTCTTTAAGCACATCTGTTTGCATTTACATCTATCTGGCTTTTAAACACAGCTTCAAGTCGATACTTGAGGAACTGCCGTTGGTAAGCGGAGGCGGACACTTCAGTAAAGACTGGGCTGTGTAAATGTGACAAAGTAAACTTGAGCTACAAGACTCACTCTGCACAGATCAAATAAAATGTTTTCTTCCTCTATAGTTAAGCCGCGCTTCATTCATGTGATCGAGGTGCTATATTTCCACTCTCACGACTCACCCGTCTTCAACAATGCACAAACACGTGACCTTACAAACTGATGCCTGTGGTCTTTGTGGTCTCTGGTCGTTGAACAGGCAAATAAATAAGTAGAAAGATCAGAATGTGCTTCTAAATGCACAAACACCTCTGTCTTCTACCATCAAAATCTATCTATCCATCCATCCATCTATATACAATCAGTATGTCATTAAAACCACACTGTGTTTTATTCAGACATGACACCAATGTGGTGGCGTGCTCAGAGACATCATGGTGACAAGAGCTGCTGCATATCTGGTGATGTGAGGATTGTACACCACAAACAAACACAAAGGACTGTTTTGTTTTTTTTTTTCTTTCTCGAGCTCCTATGTGGTCAGACGTCAAGTTAAGTTCTCAGTAAACTTTGGTCAAACACTTTCCACTCATCTGCTTGTGTGTTCTGTTCAATATTCGGACGTTTTTCCACACCCGGAGGCAGAAGTTGTTCACCTAAGTTTTCATCTATGTATTGATCTTGTCCTTTGTGAGTCAGCTCTATGAGCCGTTGTTGTGAAGTGCTGCCTTGTCGTAGTTTGTGCATTTCAGTCAGACAACTCACGTTTGTATCATTTAAAATATTCACTGCAGCAGAACATCATTTTTTTCAGAAACAAATCCTCAGTTTTGATTGAATGCAGATGCAGATAGTAGGCTCTGACCCCCCCCCCCCCTCAGTCAGAGCCTATAGGTCACAGGTGTCAAACTCCAGTCCTGGAGGGCAGGCTTCCTCAGACTGTTAGACGTCTTCCTGCTCTAACACACCTGCTTTAAAACAATGTGTTGTCATCAAGCTCTGCAGAAGCCTGATAACGAGTCACTCATTGGATTCAGCTGCGTCCAAGCAGGGAGACGTCTAACAGTCTGAGGAGCCCGGGCCTCCAGGACTGGAGTTTGACACCCCTGCTATAGGTGGATGCCGGGGTGGTGGGTGGGGCTGAGCGAGAGTATAGACTGTACTGGTGTAGCTCAAAGCTTGCAATGAAAGAGCAGAGGGAGAGGGAGGACTTGTCAGGTGATTGTTGGGAATGAGGCATGTCAAGTGTTTCGTCAGAACAGCTCGAGTTGACTGCCTTAACTAGCACGCAAACGTCACCTCCTGTTGTGGCAAGGGGCTAATCGTTACAGATTTCAGGGGACATAAATCTCATTGGACAATTGTTCCCTATCTAATAATGCTGGCAGCACAGTCCCTATGCTGCCTGTAAGAGCCACATGGTGCTAGGTCCTCTTTTGTGAAAGACAACAGAATAAAGATAAATGCATAAGGGATATTTTCTGCACAGTGCTCAGCCACATGCACATCATGCAATGACTAATACTGTATCATTGTGTGCAGCGGGCGACCAATCAGGAAGCGGTGAACAACAAGTCCTGGTCACTATCTCCTCCTCCATCTTTTTATGTCTTAGGACAGCTTTAAGTCAGCTGTATGAGCTGTGAACTCTGTTTTAAAGCTGTATTTTGTGTTTGTTTTACCTATTTAAAGTCCTTCACTTGTAAGTGCAGAGGACTAATGGGTCTGTGCTGAGTTTTTTTCTTTTTTTATGAACAGTCGAAACAAACAACAGCATCGAAGACAACAAAACCACATAGACATCCTGTCAGAGGGGGAGAGAAGGGGGCGTAAAAACCACATGGGCTGAACTTGACGAGAACAAGCTTGACCAGGGAGGAGCAAGTTTCTTTTTTTCTATTCGGCTGTAGAACTTGAAAACACATGTAGTGTCTTTTCCTGTAGACGTGCGTATCTATATTATGTTATTATCTTGTGTAATCACAAGAAATCACTCAACAAACTGTCTGTCTTAATAAATGTCACATTAAAGTGCAGAGTGTGTACGGTACATCACACAGTTAGCATAATCCACGAAGGCTAAGAAATGCAATCTGCACCTACTGTATGTGCAGATCAAAAGCTGAGAGATGTGAGAACAAAATCACCAACAGAGATGAAAGCAGCTAGTCCTGCAGAGTCCCCAATTCTACCTCAATGACAACACACACTAAATAAAGTGTTGTGTTTTTTATTGGATTCAAGCTTCGGCTACTTCTCACCCTAGCCTCATTTCACACTACACACACCTTGTGTTGAAAATTAGGTTTTTTTCTGTGACAGTAGAAATGTTTTTTTTTTTTTTTTTTTTACAGGACTTGTTAATCAAACATAAGGGATGGGGAACTCTGGGTGCTGAGCTATTCTTACAGTTTGCCAGGGATCTGACAACAAGACAGATTTCTTTTATCAATGTCCAACAAACACAAATGCACCTCAGATAACATGATGTTGGTGAAAGACACAGGACTCATCTCTTAAAGGATCCTTCTTTAGGTCTCTATATAAGTTATTAGTTTGTAATGATGATCTAATTTCAGCAGCAGGTTGACTACTGACTCCTACTGGACATTAGCTGAACTGCATGCAACAAGCTGAAGGGAAAGGCCCTGTTTATGATATACAAGGATTAAGCCAGCAAGTTTTCTGATGAGGAGGTGTTAACTCTGTACAGAGAAACACTGAGCCTGTGAAAACAGCCAATGTGACCGCGACTTTAGCGAGAGAACAGGTGTTACCGGGGGGGGACCAGTATGAGTTGAAGTTCTGTTCTTTAAGAAAAAGGCATTTTCCTTCTAATCACAGTCATGATGTGGAAACACAGCCTCTCAGTGCTGTTCTTTGCCTGTCTTGATTTATAATCCACAGTCTGCCTCGTCTGAGGGCGAGACAAGGAATCGGTAGAATGCAAATCCTTTCTGCACAATGATTGATGACATTTTTAACATGTAACCCTTCATGTGAAATTGAGGTCATTTCCACAGGAGGCAGGGGTGCTGGGAGGAGTGCTGCGATACCCCCCCCCCCCCCCCCCCCCCCTGCTGGAAAAGACAGATATTATGCAATATTTTCCGGATGCAAAATAAAGAAATATAAATAAACATTTTAAAATCTCTAACATGCTTCAATACATGTCATTCAATTTCTCAATTTTCAAAGTATTATTAAAATAATGCTCAGCATCATAGTCTACCTACGTTACACACAAGTAGCAGCAGCTGTTATACTAACGCTGCATCATTCAAAGTAGCTAACACAATGACAAATTTCATTTGTAAACCAATCGCTTCTAAAAAGAGCACTGAGGCGGATCAGTTTCTTCATGAAAACATCCCGACTCCCACCACCACTTCTTCGCCTGCTTCTTCATCACTCAGTAATGCCTCAAGGATTACTGACTAAGAAAGCAGGAGAAGCCCAGAGGAGCTGTCTCTCTGCTGACCATGGGATTGGATAAGTTGTACATCTCTGTGTGCTACAGCCTTTTGGACTTGTTTCACAATGTTTAGCTATTCTCTCATCTGTAAAACAGAATCTGCTCAATGAAAGTCGGACACACATCTCATACATAAAGCCTTCTATAAGTACGCAAAATGACATGTTTACTTAATTGCTTGTATTCAATCTGAATCAATAAAATAATTTTCTGTACACACTATCATTTCTTCACCCCAACGAAATGCATCTTCCCACAGATCTGAATGAGGTCAATACATGTAACTTGTTTTAAATCAAGGTGTAAGCAAACCACATTCCTTAGCTACCTTATCTTATCCAACATGCTCTCATCTCATTAACATAAGACTTTGAGCCTTAAATTGAGGGCTCTTGTTGCTTCAAATTAACTACTGAGTCGAGGGTGCAATCTTGCACCCTGCTGCCTCCAGTGATGAGTCCACTTTAGACTTAAACACAAAATGAATTTATTACATGTAACATGGTAAACATGTTATTTTAAGCAAATCTAGCCAAAAGTTTGCTTTAGAATTCCAGAAATGTCCACGATCTGCTACAGACACTGAAGGTAAAACGCACAAAATCAAAGAAACAAAAAATTAAACCACACAACTTCCCACTTCCCTTTATGCAAGAAGTGACATAAAAAAGCTGCTCATCTGGGTCAGTATACATTTTTTCAGACGAAAGAGAAGACTGTCTTTATGACCCAAATAACAAAACCACCTTCATAGTCTTCACAGCAGAGAGTGAAGGATGTTCACGTTTTATCTGCTCTTTCTTGTTCTCCACGCAGCATGTATGTCGAGGCATTTTACGTTTACTTCAACTTTCTACATCTGCAAATATTTACATGAAATGCTCTTTAATGAACCTCTATGTCTTTCAGATGGAGCTCTGCTGTACGCTGAGCCCGGCCAACGTGTGACTTTACCATGCGCTGTCCCCTCTGGTGCAAACTACCTGTCTTGGTACAAGCAGGTGGCAGGGGAGAAACCTCAAATGATGTCCTCCTTCTACAAACACCTGCCTGGTGTTGTCAGTTTCTTCAAGCAGTTTAAAGATGAGAATCGGTTTTCAGCTCAGACCGGAGAAGGGTTCTACCATTTCATCATCTCTAACGTGCAGGAGTCTGATTCGGCTATGTACTACTGTGGACAAACCAGCATATCAACCATTGAATTTCATGAGGGAATATTTTTGGTTTTAAAAGGTATCTGGATGATTTACAATGCTAAGCTGCACATTTCCCTTTCATTGTCCTTTTAAACATCTTTCGAACACGTCTGATTTTAGATTCCAGTGCCCTCCCTTTTATCCTGCAGCCGGCGTCTGAACCTGTGAAGCAAGGAAGCTCTGTGACTCTGAGCTGCACCATCCACACTGGGACCTGTGATGGAGAACACAGTGTTTACTGGTTTAAAAACTCGGAGGAATCACCCCCAGGACTCCTTTACACCAGTGGAGGAAGGAATGATCAGTGTGAGAGCAAACATATCTCACAATCACTCACTTGTGTCTACAATTTGCCGATGACCAGTCTGAATCTTTCTCATGCTGGGACCTACTACTGCGCTGTTGTCACATGTGGACGCATTCTGTTTGGCAATGGCACCAAGCTGGAAATTGATAGTAAGTCGCTTTTCTAAAAAAAAAAAAAAAAAAAAGGGCTTGTTCCATTTCATAGCCGGTCCTAAATCTCTCTTTAAAACACATTTTCTGATTCTCAGCAGATGAGGGGAAATTTTTAATGGGAACTTTGACATTCATCACCATCCTGGCTGTTGTGATTGCTCTCTCAGTATGCATGATGAAAAAGAGAAACAGCTGCCGATCTTCAGGTAACTGGTTGAATTTTATAGCGTGTTAGCATCGAACATGAATGTTTCATAAAAAAAACACAACTCTATTTTTTTCACAACTAGATTCCCAAGCAACAGTTTCAGCTCCATCCACGACAAACGCAGAGGTGACTATAAGCGCTTCACTGTATCACTCTTTTTACACAACGAGATACTTCATTCAGTGGATATATGTCAATGACAACATGCTAACATAGATTGTCACATGTTGTCAGGGTTACCAAAACAAACTCAACCTCTACTATGCTGCTTTAAGCATCAACCTGACCAACAGATCAAGGACGCAGAGGGATCCGACCTGGAGTGAAGCTGTGTATGATTGTGTGAAGCATTAGAATTTGATTGATATTTATGTTAAGTATGTCTTCTGTGGTGAGACAGGATTTAATTTTTTAACAATGCTTTTTTTACTTTCTGTGGTCAGCCGCCAAAATTCAATAGGATTCATATTTTGTGTGTAGCAGAATATCTCTACAATGTTGCCTTGTTTCTAACATATTAACCATTTATTTAAAAGCCCAAGGATCTTCAGTACAAAAAGAATCATTTTAGTCCAGTTGGATGGTTTTTGTTCTTTGACTTTGAGTTTAATTGAAGGATGAGATTCAGGGAAGAGAGTCTCTTAGAGGAACGGTTGGCGGTTGATTCACAGCTCCTCCACTCTACATGCACAAAATGTCGTTGGGCAGGAAATCAATGTGATAAGTGGGGATTGGTACTTAATGTAACAGCGTCTGCCGTCAGTGTATGAACGTGGATGTGAATGGGTGAGTATAACTTGTGTTAAAGCCTTTTGAGCGGTTGGAAGATTACAATAGAGCCGAATATAGTCTTTTGTTTTTAGGATAATGTTCATGGTAATAATGGCCTTTTTTGTATTTATTTATTTTACATAATTATTGACCAAATAATAAATGGTTGAGAGAAAAAAAGTGTGTGTGTTTAATCTGTACGTAAGCGCAGCACCATGTTTATCAAAGAAAGTAGCTGACCTCACTCGGTTCATTAAGGGAGTGATTGGTAGAAATGATGTGTGATTTTATCCACTTAAACACGCTGACGTTTTTCTGTTGCACAAAATTAACGCTTCGGGGAAGATGATGCAAGCAGGACTTTTCATGTCACTTGCATCATCATCAAAACTATTGTCAGAAGAAATTAATGTTTTACAACCTTTGAGGACATTTTCATTTAAACAAATGGAATTCTGTCTGTCATACACTTGTTAATAGAGCAGAAGGTATAAGATACTCTTTCATGCATTTCACTACTGTGTGGACAACAAAACAATCTAACAGGTACATAACTGTAAGAACATCTTGAATCAAAAATGAGTCAATGGGTGAAGCCTGTGTGACATTGCCCTTCTGTTACTGAAGGGGGCTTTGGAGTCCCATCGATGGCGGTTGCCATGCTCTCTGAAAATGATTTTCAATCAACCTAACGACAGGCTGAGAGCTGGAGCTGAGGCGGGTTTTAAGCCTCTTGACAAACTGCAACACCACGCCCACCTGTCAATCAGATCAGCCAGGCGCCTTATTGTGAATAACTGTTATCCTTCACAAAAGTCTCAAGCAACCAATCGATGAACTGCAGAATTTTGCACTTTCGAATCAGCTTTAGTTATCAACTCTGGAGGTTGCAGCTTGACCAAAACCCATACGCCTTATTTAGAATTTGCTAACCACAACATCAGAAAGCATTGGTCGCTTTTTATCTAACAAGCTGTCGGCGGTTTCACCCAGAGAAAAACACCAATGTATGATGTTCTGCATGATACAATAAGGAGGGAGCCACACTCTGTAACTACGAGATGAATGTTCTTCAGAAAGTAAGATTTACTTCAACATGCATCAAGTCAGGGTGGAAACTACAAAATAATCAGATAATCCCACCTTTCAAAAATCCCAAACAAGTTAAGATTTTTTGATGGTTTCAAAGATTATCTCGTCAGATGCACCTTGACAATGCAAGACCTGTAAATTGTGTCATCTGAAAGGAAAAGTTGCATATCTTGTGTCCTGTCTTTCAAAGACCTGCGTAGGTTTTGTTCAGTGGCTCATTTCAGAGAAGAACTAAAGACATCCTGTCTGAAACCACAAAGACAAAGAAACGGAGGGGCCTTATATGTCTTTACTCTCTCTCTTTAATCTCTGCAAGACAGTAAAAAGGTACAGAAACCAGGCCAGCCTCACTGCCTTACACCCGAGTACACAGATTCATTTACGTCATAGTCCCTTTGTCTTCTTGATCCATTGGCCCTATGAACACTCAAGGCAGCATAGTGCAGGTTGTCTGGGTCTTGATGTAACTACAAACACAAAAAAGAAACGTCTTTATGATGAGATGTACAGCATAAAAGTAGCATGTTTTGTTTGATTATTTAATCATAGAGGATACTTACCATTGTAGCTGGGCTAGAGTCTTCTGTTGTGAAAGACAAAATGAAAGTCCTTTTATTCTGCAATAGCAATATGCACCCAAACATGATGTAAGCTGATTGCATTAGCATTAGTTACCTGTACATGTGCAGATTCTGCTATTCATCTTGTACAAAAAGAAGGCCAACAAAGCAACAAGGATGGTGGTGAATGCCAAAGCTGTGCTCAAGATGTACACCAAGACAGGAGGGTCACCTGAAAACAGAGAGACACACAAGAAGACATTTACAGAGTGTGTAAGTGTGTCCATTAAAGCTCCTGTGAAGAGTTTGAAGCTGGTTAAAAAATACTGAACTCATTATCTATACCTCGACAGTATTTGACCTAAAAAAGCAAGATAGAGTAAAATTGACATAATTAATGTGTAAGGGATTCTACATGCAAAATGCCTTTTTAATGTTACTTTGGCATTGGTTCCTCGTAAGAGATAAGGAACAAAATCAGTGGTGAACGTTTTACTTTCATTCACCAAAACTTTTATGATAATGCAAATAACATATGTGACCAACCATCATCGTTGTCTACTTCTGACGTCCCTTTTACTTTAATCGTTGGCTTCAAACCTCATGGCTTTGTTTGCTCTAAGAACGTCAACATTGGATTTGCAAATTTTTACTAAAATCACAACACAACTTGTAGATAGTTTCAGACATCTTTTGGTAAAAAAAAATTCAATTGATAATAATTTTGTTAGCAATGGCTCACTTCTGGGTCCTGTGGGGGCATTTTATTTTAGAAAATGTTAACGTGTCTGTGCGACACAATGGGTAGATAAAGGACATATGCAGATGCTTTATCCCGAGTTAAATGACCTGAAAAAACAATTGATAAACTGTAAGATATCGGCAACCAAATCTACTGTATACTTTCTCATGTAAGTTGGTAAACTACAAAATACACTTTTTCTGTGTTCTGGGAAACATCTTACAGGCTTAGGTGTGTTAAAGAGAGAGTTAGAAAATAGAAATTGAAAGAGAAACATACCCTTTAAGTCCAGCTTGGTCCCGTTTCCAAACAGAATGTGTCCACATGAAGCGACTGCACAGTAGTAGGTTCCAGCATGAGAAAGATTTAGGTTGGTTATTGGTAAATTGTAGACACAACTGTGTGTTTGTGGAGCGTGGCTCCTCACACACTGATCATTCCTGCCTCCATGAGTGTAAATGAGTCCTGGATGAGATTCTTCAGAGGTTTTGAACCAGTAAACACTGTGTTGTTGGTCACAGCTCCCAGGGTAGACTGAACAGGTCAGAGTCATGTTATCTCCTGGCTGGTTGGTGGTCTCAGACACTGACTGACGGACAGTGGTTTGGATATCTAAAGCGTCTGCACTGACAGTCGTACTCTGACAAAATTCAAGGTTATATAAATCACTCCCGATGCAGAAGTAAGTCGCTGAATCAGAAATTCCAAAATCCAAAATCTTCAGTTGATATTTGTGGTTTGTAGTATCCAAGGAGAAACGTGAGCTGTTCTTAAATTGGTCATGAAAGGTGACAAGATCATTATGCTTATAGAGTGTAGATATCAGCTGGGGTGTATGTCCCAAAGATTGCTTTAGCCAGTAAAACATCACTGCTGTTTCATCTTGACAGGTGCATGGCAAGATCACACTTCCTCCAACAATGACAGTTTGAAACTGTGAAAATGAACTTTTGGAAGTTGTTATCAGAGCTGAGGAGAAAAGAAAGACAAAAAAAAAGATATATCTTAAATGTATCCTTTTTTTAAAGACTTGTATTAAACTAAAAAAACTTTTTTTGTAAAGTAATGTAAAATAGTGAACTTACCCACATTCGCAATGAGAAGGCATGTATAATACCAAGCTAAGGTTGGAGGTGCCATCGTGCTGTGATGAATGACTGAAATCTCTGCCTCTTCACTCTTCACAGAGAAGACTTTGAATTTGATTGGCCAATCAGGTTGACTGTCTTTTTTTGGAAACACTGTAAACATGTTCCGTATGCCCTGAATGACAATGATGGTGCTTGACAACAACACAAATAAAGACAATATGAGACCTCCTGAACATGATCTGAAGTTTAATATCCTCACCATGAAATAACTGTTTCTACTAAACATTGTTTGGTCACTACTTGCCACACAGGTGTAGGCGTATAGCAGTTATAGAAATCACTTCCTACACTATATTCATTCAGACATTTAAACCTCTGTTTGAAACACTTTAAATGTTTGCTTGCTGCACAGTTAAATGGCTTTCTTTTAAACAAAGAATGCAGCACTGCAGTTCTGAGACAAAACTCTTTATCAACAAACAAAAGGCTTCATGGTCGTGCTAAACTGGAAATAGACAGTTGATAGATCTACCATATACACGGTCGAGTGGGCAGGATTTAACGTTTACGATGTTATTCCAATACTTGAGTCACGATACAACAGTTTTTGCGATTTGTAACATTGCGATTTGCTGAGAATTGTGTTAAAATATATTATGATTAGGCTTTTTCACATGCTTATTTGTCCACTCTACCCAATGAGAGTCAAGCCCACAGACGGACACTGAGATCAAAGTCAAATACTGTAAAGCGCTTCATGCACCTCACAATCTGAACTGTTATTATTTCAGTCTGACTGGACTTTACTGAACACAAACATGGACGGACGACTGAACAACTGCAGGACTTTTAAACAACACACTTTGGTGTTTTTACATTAAGTACTGTCTACTGCTTTCAGGAGTGCGTATGGAATTGATTAAAGTCTGCACAGTAGGGAACAACTGGTGTAGCCAGGGTATTGATGCTCCAGATCCCTAAGGTGTGCATTTGTCAGTGGAGCTGTCAGTCATGGTGTATTATCTCTCTTAAATGCATCACATAATTGCATTTAATGTTCCCAAATACTTTGCAGTATTTTACACTGCTGCCCTTTTACAAATGTCATTGTGTTTGTTCTTGGCTTCTGTCGGAGCTGCTGCAGGCTGTGGCTTGGAGGCCACACACTCTTCTCTCTGACTTTCAGACGGGGCTGAAGTTTCTGCCTGCAGAGCCTTTGTCACAGCAGTTCACAGCTTTTTTTTAAATCTCAGGAGTCATAACAACAGTTGAACACTGAAAGATCGCACATTAGAAGGCGACACCCCTCAGACTCTCCTCCCCTTGAAAGAAGATTAAAATAGACCAGAGGGGATTTTTGCTCTATGCACACAATGCTGTATAGGAAAGTGATGTTTGATGTTTTCACATCCCTTTTGATGCTTCAAATTGAATTGAGGTTAATTACTACTACTACTACTACTACTACTACTACTACCACCACTACTACTACTACAGGATAATAACTTTTTATTTCCTTTCGCCTTCTACTGTTCAAACCTCACCATGCCACATGAAAGGAGCAGTGAGCGTGTTGCTACGTCAGATCTCTAAATGTCTATCAGATAGTCGTTGATTGACTATCTCAATGATTTGTGTGGGACTAATAGCTTCATGCAATAAAGAACAAAAGAAAGACACAGGAATATTCTAAATATGGCACTGATTTAGTAGATCATATTGTGAAATGTTCAAGGCAGAAATTGGAAACTTCATGAAAATAAAAATTGCACTTTGAAGAATACATTTTTCAGTGTCTTAGAAGTATTAATGACTGATCATTTAATCCAATGTGGGACAGTTATCAGAGGTTAAATACACATGGCTGTTAAAAGAACAAACACTACAAGTGAAAAAGGTAAAGATTTTTCTTTTTTTAATGGCCTTTTTTAACATTGAGATTTCTTAGTTGCTGCTCAGCTGGACATATTTTCATAGTCAGACTGCAGGTCTTTGCTACGCATTAAATAAAGGAAACATTTTTTATAGTTAAACCTTTTATCCCTCATCTGTTCAGTGTTAGTCATGACAAGCAAGTATAATATATCAATTGTGAACCAAAATAATCCACTGTAACAGGCCGTATTGTTGGCATTACCTCAAATCCAGAATTCAACAAGAAATTTCAAGAAATGTCGTGTATACTCGTGGAACATCTAACAATCATGCGTGTTCAAAAGGGATGAAGGAAGAAGGTCATGGGTATTTGGTACTCTTGAGCTAATTATATGACTATATAGTGTGTTCGTGTATTCACTTCTTTGCAGGTCTGTGTGTGACCTTGAACAATCAAAAGCCCTCAACTCAACAACAAAACACTTATGCCTCAGGCGTTGTGTTTTTTTTGTTAAATTATTTTTGTTGACATGTTTTTATAACAAGTCAATCAGAACCCATGGATATACACACCCACCCGCCTTTCTTTGTTAGCGACAGTACACACACCTGGAACCTTACAAAACTATCTCAACAAGGATGTAATGAAATAACCTCTCTAAAATAACACCTGATGGAGCCATTATTTGAGTCAAAGAGCAAAAACCATGGAAGTAACTTGCTGAGATTTTTTTTCACCAAAATTTGCTGAGCTGGATGTAGACCATGACATGTCACTGGAGAAGCTTGTTCAGTAGGTTTATTGCAGGTCAAGTATTTACATGGATCATTATATGGGTGTGTAGTAATGTTTACAAAAGCAGTGAAAGAAAAGCCTCATCCAAAATCAAATACAAATGTATTGAAAAAAAAGAAAAAGCATTATTTAGCTTTTAATGATACACTTACACAGTCATGTTATTCAGAGACTGAAATATATCCTGTTCAGCTTTACTGCTTTGCATACAAATACACGCACTCACTCCAGCTGCCGTCTCTCTTCATTTTTGAACTGTTGACTTTGTTCTGCCTTTCTGCAGCATGTTGCATAATATCTTTGTCTTGGAAGCTCTGCACATGAAAAGCAGGACATTACTATATAGCTTTGTCAAATCAACACACTGAAGTTTAAACGTAGTTCTTAAAAACAGTAAAAACAATACCTGTGTGGGGGTTGTGATGGGAGTGGACGGTTCTGCACCAGCCTCTGAAAAAAGAAGAAGAAAAAAACAGATGAAATATATGCCTTGTAAAATTAACACACAACAGTAATACCAACACAATGTTACCTGTGCATTGATCACACTTTGTCTTTATGATAACAAACACAAGGACTGTAAGGATTACAACCAGGATGGCGTTGATTACTAAGAATCCAATATTTAAGTATTTTGTCATTGCAGTGTAATCTGCGAACACACAGAGGAGACACTCAGTTCCATTAATTTGTAAAGTAACACAACAGTTTAACTTTCTGTGTGATTTGTTTTAAAAAGTATAAATGTGATGAGTAAATAGAAAGTCACTTACTCCAAATGTCCAGCTTGGTCCCGTTTCCAAACAGAATGTGTCCACATGAAGCGACTGCACAGTCGTAGGTTCCAGCATGAGAAAGATTTAGGTTGGTTATTGGTAAATTGTAGACACAACTGTGTGTTTGTGGAGCGTGGCTCTTCACACACTGATCATTCCTGCCTCCATGAGTGTAAATGAGTCCTTGATGAGATTCTTCAGAGGTTTTGAACCAATAAACACTGTGTTGTTGGTCACAGGTCCCAGGGTAGACTGAACAGGTCAGAGTCATGTTATCTCCTGGCTGGTTGGTGGTCTCAGACACTGACAGTCGTACTCTGACAAAATTCAAGGTGATATAAATCGTGAGCTGTCCTTAAATTGGTTATGAAAGGTGACAAGATTATTATGCTTATAGAGTGTAGATATCAGCTGGGGTGTATGTCCCAAAGATTGCTTTAGCCAGTAAAACATCACTGCTGTTTTATCTTGACAGGTGCACGGCAAGATCACACTTTCTCCAACAATGACAGTTTGAAACTGTGAAAATGAACTTTTGGAAGTTGTTATCAGAGCTGAGGAGAAAAGAAAGACAAAAAGAAAAAGTCTTAAATGTATCCTTTCATTTTTAAACACTTGTAAGACATAATGCATCAAACATTTGTATGTTATAAAGTAACATGAAATAGTGAACAACTTACCCACATTAGCCATGAGAAGGCATGTGAAATAACAAGCAAAGGTTGGAGGTGCCATCATGCTGCAATTGCTGTGATAAATGACACATTTCTGCACCTTCTTCACTGTTCACAGAGAAGACTTTGAATTTGATTGGCCAATCAGATTGACTGTATTTTTCTGGAAACAGTGAGCACATGTTCAGTACAGCGTGGAGGGTGACTCTGGTACTTGAGAACAAGAAAAAAACCACCTAGCTTCGAAGCATAACCTTTGGATCATATTCCCCGAATTGAAAGGTTGCTTAGGAAAAACCACATCATTAAGTATCCTGGCTGTATCCAGCTCTTTAGGTTGAGTTTATGTGTGAACACAGCAGGAGTTCATCATGAAGGAGCGGTCTTTTCCACTCATTTGTTTCCTGAATACATCCAGTACAAAAGAGGCGTTGTTTTAGCATCATGTCTTGCCTTAGGATGCCTGGACTGACACAGACCTCGAGGCAAGCTGTTTAAGACATTAAAGATTACTACTTTGAAATAGCCAATCTGTACGCTGATGCTGGTTTGCAGCTAATTATGAAACATCAATGCTATCTGATCGCTGTCATTTTAAAAGGAGCTTGGAAAATCTAATCTTATTTAAATTACAAAAAAATCCACATAGGCAAAACATCTCAACAAATCGGTTGGATATAGAAACTTTAAATCGCTGTCTGGGGCTATTTATGGTGTTCATCAGAAATCATTTCAAATATCTTCGTCTGTGTTTAGACGACGTCCAGAGACTGTACTGACTGGCATTAGTGACAGTTATTGGTCTATGAATCTCCTGTGGTTGTATTTGTTTGTGACCTCCTTTAATAAGATGAGTTGTATTCTACTTTACATTGTGTGTAAAGGTGTTGGTGATAGTGATGAATAGAAAGTGTACGTAGTGCTTTAAACACTTTGTCTTTGTTCTTATCTTCTGTCTTAGCTGCTGCAGGCTGTGGCTGGGAGGCCACAGGCCTTTCTTCCTGTGTTTAAGCTAGCACACCTTATAAACCACAGGCCTGAGAACAGAAGTCAAACACTGAGAGGCTTCAACCCTCAGCTCACACCAAGACGTGAAAAGACCAAATTAAACAAATGTGTGGAGTGGTACATACGTGTAAGCAGAGGATGAACAAGCTCAAAAGAAACATGTTGTTCATTGATATGATACAAACATCATCCATTCGTATGCAGTGAATATTCCTGAATATTTCCAGCTGTCTCAATGATAAGTCTCAGTCATAAGTAGCAACATTAATTATGGCTTGATAATCCCCTGAATGGCTCAGCTCTCTGGTTTGGAACCACCACAGCTAATGTGGGCGTGACCTCTGATAATTCTTTGAAGGTACCTGCAAAAAGGAGGAACATTTACAGTCTCTCTACTTACTAATAAAAAAACTGATGGTTCAGGCATTACCATCTTTAAAAGGGCTAGAAGTGCACACTGCACCTGGACAATGACATCTTATTAAGAAAGCATAGAGTCTCCACAAGTAGTATTGGGGGGGCGGAGCCTAAAATGATCAAGCTCTCAACAGCTAAAAAAACCCAAAAACAAACTCCTGTTGTGAAGACACATTTGCAGCGTGTCTGACAAAATCTTCTGTTTTGTCAGAGACACAAATTTACTTGGTGAATAATATAACTTTGTACATTTTTGCTTCACTTCAAATGTATTCTTATTTTATAAAATCACTGTCTCTTTTTTTTTGGACAATTGTTAAGCAATCAGGAACTCTGGTCATTAGATACGCAGGACAAAATCCACAGAGGAGCCTTTAGAGCCTGTTGCAGAAATGAATATACACCATGACCTTACGTCATTTGAGAAGCTTGTTCAGAGGCTTTATTGCAGGGGAAGTATTTACACTGACACTTTGTTACTAAGTGAATGTCATAGTTTATCACACGCTCAGCTTTACTGTGTAACACCAAAGTACACACATTCACTCCAGGTGTTGTCTCTTCTTCCTTCTGATTTGCTGAATTGGTTCTCTCTTACAGCTCCATGTTGGGCAACACCTTCTCTCAGACTCTGCACAGGAGAAGAGTTAGGATGTAAAAACTGTATTTGACAGTAAAAGAAACCCATTGTGTCGTCTAAACTGTTCATCTAAAGTGAATACCTGAGTGGTGGTGGTGTTTGGATTGACATGTTCTGAAAAACAGAAGCAAGAGGGGTGAAGTATAATCAGTGAACAAACAATATACATCAGAGGGCCAAATATTAGCATATTTTACAAAGGAAACATTTTTTATAGTGGTTGTGCAAAAACAAATAGGATTGAATAAGGCAGGTGGTTGTTTTTAACACCTGTTCAAAATCCTATTTTCTACATTTTGTAATTTATTAAATGTTACAAATTCTTCAATTTCCGCAGATTGAGGGTTTATCTGCTGCGGGGCTAATGGGAAGGTGGGGTCAACACACACACACACACACACACACACACACACACACACACACACACACACACACACACACACACACACACACACACACACACACACACACACACACACACACACACACACACACACACACACTTACTTAGTAGAGTCTGTCATCTCTTGACCTTTGACCCCCAGCCCCTGCAGTTAAATGTCAATGTCTCTTTGGGCACTTAAGAGGCTCCCGCTGCCTCTTGTATGACTGATTAGTTACTTTTGATGATGAAAAATGTGTCTTTCTTTCAGACCTAAACAGAAAATACCAATCAAAACTTACCTCCACATTGGCTGCAGATTTTCATGATGATGATCATGAGGAAGGCCAATAAAACAATCAGAACAACAACCGATAAACTGAGAAGATCTTCTTCCATGTTCTCTGCAAATACAGAAATAAAACAAACAAACATTTAATGGGATTTATTTAACTGCTGCTTTAATCCAAAGATATTTACGATTGTTTAAAAAAAAAAAAAACAGTAAATCATAATTCGCAACCATAACTTATGATAAACCAACATGAAACAGTCCCGTACCACACAAATACAGGTTGGCTCCATTTCCAAACAACGTTTGTTCACATGCAGTCACCACACAGTAGTCGTAAAGGGATAACGAAAACTGGGCTCACTGGCATTATGTCACTCTTTACTGAATGTACATTCACATATAAAGCCTGCTTCATCCTTGAACAAAAGTATCAACATTTGTGACGGATTAAGAGCCACACTAGAATCAGTTTTAGAGACTGGATCCTCATGGCTCATTGTTTGTATGTGGAATTAAATAGTAAATGAATTTAAGCTTGTATAGCACTTTTCTAGTCTTCAAACTACTTAAAGCACTTTTACACCATGTCACATCGACCCATTCTCACCTTGCTATGTGACTTTTTCTCTTGTTTCATTTCTACACTGGAAGGTTAAACTAGGTAGACTTTTCAAATCCCATTTGTATGCTGCAGACGAAGCAACAGGAGCAATTCAGGGTTAAGTGTCTTGTGCCCAAGGAGACATCGGACATGTCGCAGCAGGAGCTGGGGATCAAACCCCCGACTTTATGCATGAAAGACGATGACTAACAACTGAGCCACAGCCGGCCCTTCAAGGTAAAGGATGTAGTTTAACATTTTGTGTTATTCTGGGGGCAACTACTTCATCTGCTTCCTTTAAGTATAACAAATAGGAAAAGTCTACTTATTCCAACACGACTTTTAACACACAGAGGTTCATACACGTCTATGTCTGATTCAGCTTTACAAAAGAGAAGCCGACACTGACATCTCGCACTGTTGCACGGTCATTTAGAGCCAAGACATGCAGATGCGAGCTTGCTGGGTATAGAATAGAGTAGACTAGAGTGAACATATCAATTGTAGTTTCAGTTAGAAGATGTTTCTGGATGTTTTGTTAGGTTCTGTTAATTTGTTAAATTTAAGGTTAACTAAGAAATGCATTGCAATAAAACTCATGTAACAGACACATTTGTGGATCGTCATATTTCGAGGTCTAGAGCTCATGATGAATACCTTTCAGCATCAAAAAGGTTCCTGATCCAAACTGAATATCATTCAGGTACATTACTGCACAGAAGTAGGTTCCAGTGTCCTCCCGTGTGATTGCAGAGAGGCTCAGATTGCTGCTGATTCTGTTAAAGGTAACTGAAGTACCGTTGATGAAATATATCAGCAATTTTACTGTCGTTAAATTTTACACCAAAAGTTGCCACTAGCTGTAGGCTCCTCAATGTGGTAAATTTGTACCATACTCTTCTTTGCCCTTCACTCTTTATGTGACATTCAATAGTTGCTGATTCTCCGAGCTTCACTGTTTGAAAAGGAACAGGCTGAGAGATGTCATCTGACTGTGACACAACGTAAACACGAACACAGGACAATCATCAGCTCAGTGTGAGGGTGGGCAGTTCAAGTTTTACATACAGTAAGTCGATTTTTGTTACTTACACAAAGTCCAGAGCAGGCTGATATTCACAAAGAACAGCATCATCCTGTCAGCGTCTTCCCCACAGCAATCTGCAGTTACTGGAGCAGCAGCAGAGCTAAAACAGACTTAGCACTCTTCTACCAGGCCACACCTCAGTTGTTTTTTTTAAATTTTCAAATCCAACCCACGAGAACATGATTGGGTAGTTGACAGCAAAGTAAGAAAAAATCTCACCATGACCTCTTTCTACATCAGAGTCTGTGGATTTCAGATAATGTGTGGAGTCTTTGATATTAAATGGCAGCAAACGGGTAAACCACAATAAGACTGCAACTTAGTCTTGAACTTTCAAAAGGTTCTCGATTGTTAAATTTTAGCCACATAGTGTACTCGAAAATAGTCATTGAATAGTGAACAACTGACCCACATCTGCAATGACGAGGCATGTGAAATAGCAAGCAAAGGTTGGAGGTGCCATCGTGCTGCAATTACTGTGATGAATGACGGCCAATCAGGTTGACTGTCTTTTTCTGGAAACAGTGAGCACATGTGCCGAGAACAAGGAAAACAACGTAGCTCCTAAGCATTTGCTTTGGATCATATTTCCTTAATAGCAACGTTGCTTGGAAAATACCACATCATCCTGGCTGTTTCCAGCTCTTTAGGTTGAGTTTATGTGTGAACACAGCAGGAGTTCATCATGAAGGAGCGGCCTTTTCCACTCATCTGTTTCCTGAACACATCCAGGACAAAAGAGCAGTAATAGAAATACAAATCTGTCAAACTGTAGCCTCGGACTCTTGTGCTCTGTCCACCATTTCGGCGTTGTTTTAGCATCATGTCTTGCCTTAGGATGTCTGGACTGACACAGACCTTGAGGCAAGCTGTTTAAGACATTGAAATAGCCAATCTGTATGCTGATGCTGGTTTGTAGCTAATTAAGACACATCAATGTTATCTGATGTCTTTCATTGTGAAGGAGCTTGAAAATCTAATCTTACTTAAATTACAAAAAAATCCAAATAGGCAAAACATCTCAAATCGGTTGGATATAGAAACTTTAAATCGCTATCTGGGGCTATTTATGGTGTTCATCAGAAATCATTTCAAATATCTTTGTCTGTGTTTAGAAGACGTCCAGAGACTGTGCTGACTGGCATTAATGACAGTTATTGGTCTATGAATCTCCTGTGGTTGTATTTGTTTGTGACCTCCTTTAATAAGATGAGTTGTATTCTACTTTACATTGTGTGTAAAGGTGTTGGTGATAGTGATGAATAGAAAGTGTACGTAGTGCTTTAAACGCTTTGTCTTTGTTCTTATCTTCTGTCTTAGCTGCTGCAGGCTGTGGCTGGGAGGCCACAGGCCGTTCTTCCTGTGTTTAAGCTAGCACACCTTATAAACCACAGGCCTGAGAACAGAAGTCAAACACTGAGAGGCTTCAACCCTCAGCTCACACCAAGACGTGAAAAGACCAAATTAAACAAATATGTGGAGTGGTACATACGTGTAAGCAGAGGATGAACAAGCTCAAAAGAAACATGTTGTTCATTGATATGATACAAACATCATCCATTCGTATGCAATGAATATTCCTGAATATTTCCAGCTGTCTCAATGATAAGTCTCAGTCATAAGTAACAACATTAATTATGGCTTGATAATCCCCTGAATGGCTCAGCTCTCTGGTTTGGAACCACCACAGCTAATGTGGGCGTGACCTCTGATAATTCTTTGAAGGTACCTGCAAAAAGGAGGAACATTTACAGTCTCTCTACTTACTAATAAAAAAACTTATGGGTCAGGCATTACCATCTTAAAAAGGGCTAGAAGTGCACACTGCACCTTGACAATGAAATCTTATTAAGAAAGCATAGAGTCTCCACAAGTAGTATTGGGGGGGCGGAGCCTAAAATGATCAAGCTCTCAACAGCGATAAAAAAACAAAAAAAAAACTCCTGTTGCACACCCACCCACCCCCACACACCCACCCCCCCACACACACACCCCCCCCCCCCCCCCCCACACCCCCCCCCCCCCCCCCCCCCCCCCCACACACACACACACACACACACACACACACACACACACACACACACACACACACACACACACACACACACACACACACACACACACACACACACACACACACACACACACCAATGTCTCTTTGGGCAAGACACTTAACCCCAAGTTGCTCCCGCTGCCTCTTGTATGACTGATTAGTTACTTTTGATGATTGTTTTTTTTTTTTCAAATCCAACCCACGAGAACATGATTGGCAGCAAAGTAAGAAAAAAAATCTCACCATGACCTCTTTCTACATCAGAGTCTGTGGATTTCAGATAATGTGTGGAGTCTTTGATATTAAATGGCAGCAAACGGGTAAACCACAATAAGACTGCAACTTAGTCTTGAACTTTCAAACGGTTCTAGAATACGTGGAGGGCATTCAAAGACTTTTGAATACCCTCTATATTGGTATTCAAAAGTCTTTAGCCAAACTATAACACAATACCACTTTCAGGTGTGTTTGAAAAGGGAAAAAAACAAATGACCTTATTGTCAGACCTATACAGAAAATACCAATCAAAAGTTACCTCTACATTGGCTGCAGATTCTCTTGATGATGATCATGAAGAAGGCCATTAAAACAGCTGGGTTGGCTAGAACCAAAACTTTTGTTTCAGTCGGTATGCCCATGTTCTCTGCAAATACAGACATAAGAAATTAGCTGGTGCTTTAATCCAAAGAAACAGTCATCATAACTAGCAACCATAACTTATTATAAACCCACATTAAATAAACACCTACCACACAAATACAGGTTGGTTCCATGTCCAAACAATGATTGTTCACATGCAGTCACCTCACAGTAGTACGTCCCTTCATTCTCAGACCCGAGGTTCCTCATGACAAGGTTGAACACACAGGTAGGGTTTCCACTCTCAGCCCACCTGCAGATCTGGTTCTTCTGGTAAACCAAATATGTTGTCTTGGTGCTATTGTCAATATACAGGGTCTCAATGCTTTGCAAAACACATCCTGTATTCATTTACATTTCACACAACTTCCACATTTTTTTTGATATTAGGTTTGTATGAACTTCCATTCAAAGTATCTTAAAATGCATTCTGACTGAATAACAAAGTGAAGACAACAAATACCTTGCAGCATCAAAAAGATTCCTGGTCCAAACTGAATATCGGTTGAGGTCAAAACTCCACAGAAGTACGTCCCAATGTCTTCCAAGGTCGCTGCCGATACACTCAGATTGCTGCTGATACTGTTGAATTTCACTGAATGACGGTGTTTGAATTGATTGACTAATGTACTAACATTATATTTCGGGTTGAACGTTGCCACATGCTGTAGTCTATTCCTTGTGGTCAGTTTGTACCAAACTCTTCTCTGCATTTCACTCTTTATGTGACATTCAACAGGGGCTGTGTCTCCGAGCGTCACAGTTTGGACAGACAGGCTGAAAGACGTCGCTTCACTGCGCCACACCTGAAACACACAGAGACATACAGGGTATATAATGAGCTGAAGTATGAGAGTTTAAAGATTCCATAAGTGTGTTTGTATTACTCACACAGAGTCCAGAGCAGGCAAACATTCACAAAGTACAGCGTCATCCTGTCTGCGTCTTCTCCTCCACAGCTCTGACTGAACAAACACACAGCTTGTTCTAAATGCAGTCACATTGTCTGATTTAATTGGTCCACCATTCTCAACTTGCAGCAAATGAGAGAAGCAGCTGTGTGGTTATCAGAAGCGTTGCGCTGACTTCTGGTTAATTTCGGTCTTCATGCTCACATACAGATCCTTAAAGTCAAACATCTCTGAGTCAGATTTATTGGCCCGTTGTGTATGTGCACATACAGGGAGTTCTGCTCTGGTTAACTTTACTCTCTGCTGTATGAGCGTTTAACACATTTAATGCATCACTCTGCATGAGGGTTTATTATTGGTGATGCATAAAACACATTATTTTTTATGGGAAGGTGTCATGGTCCTCTCTCCAAAAGGGACTTGACATTCATCGGCATCTTTTATTAAATACAAGACAGTGACATCTGTTCTCACCGAGCTCCATGGAAAAAAATGCAGAGGTCTAACAGTGGGCCTGTGATGTCTCTTAGGTCAGTAATCTTCAGGGAGACAGTCCTGTCGTTGAAGAATTCTGTGTCAGAGGGGATTTTTATTTGAGTGTTTGAAGTGGGAGGGGACTTCACAGAGCTGCCGAGATCTGTCAGAGATAAACGGACTGAAGAGGTCAGCAAAGCTTGCAGGGGTTTCAGACAGGTGAGTGACATGCTGTCTGGGCCTGCGGCCTCTTGGCCTAACTGTAACATTCAAATATCATTTGAATGAGCATCACAGAGATAACTACAAGGAGTCTGAATTTGCAACTCAATCACCAAATGTACAGTATTATATTCACAGGTACAGAGGGGAACGTCTTGCCATACATGTATTCATAATAAAACAATGCAATGTTGTTGTAGTTAACTGTGAAGGCAATGATCCACATTCTTGCTAACTGTACACAGTTGTGCTCCAGCTAACAGGAGGCTGTGGAGGGAAGTGAGGTCAGACGCTCAATGCATGCTGCACCCATTGACTAAATCAATTCTATAAATCATAGTGGTAACACATAAATAAGTATGAATAAACCATTTCATAGGGGTTCTTGGGGGATGTTGAGAATATCCTAGCGGTAGCTAAAGACACCTTAGCCCCTGCCTCGTGCCGCCCTTGGTGGGGAGGTAAAAAGGGTCCTATGGCATGTGGTCTGTAGTAAAATTGAAATGAATATTTCCTATAGGAGTGACCCAAAATAGTCATGGTACTACAACCAGCTATGGAGTTTCTAAATGTCTTATTTGACATAGATTTTCTTGTTTTCTCCGAAATAAATCACGAGTCATAGCCTAGTATAAGATCCAATTATTGATTGAAGCAGAAAGAACAAGAAACGTGTATCCCAGCCTTTTGATGTGCATCACAGTTGAAAAGGTTTTTCATTATAATAAATGATCATATGAACAGCATGTGGCTAATTTTGAAGCAGTCCGTCAAATAGAGAAATATGTTACGATTCTTAAAAAAGGTAATTGAACAGTCAGTCCTGAATAGGCACAATCTGACCAATCACGTTCAAATATGTAATCCTTTGTCATGGACACCCCGAAGTTGTATGATTGGCAGTCTGTAAATGGTGTTTTATTTTGAAACTTACCTGATGCTTTATGTGTTCCTGTGCTTTGCAGTCTGTCGGTGGGCTCAAAAAGAGACGCAGCACTTCTTTCAAGTGGAGGACGGCGGCGGTGGCACGGTGCGCCACATCAAAATACGAGCATTGGCGAGAGAGGCGGTGATTTGCTCCGGAGTGCACATGACATGGACACTTCACGCAAGGATCATGTGGAAACTGTGGGGGACATCGACATGTGGACCAACACACACCTAATCTTTTTCTGTTTAGTTTCACTTTGTTTTCAGAACAACTATGTTTTACTTCTGACTTATGATTAGTACAGATCAGCAGAGCCATATTCACTATTAAAAAAATGGGGTGACAGAAGCCCCAAGTAACCTTTATTGGAGAAATTTAAGAAATGCAATTAGCATACAAACAAATCGAAAAATAGAGTTCACAGCAGTGTTGTACAGGGCTTCAATGAAAGGGAACTACATTTGACATATTACGTTCACAGTAATTACATTCTATGTTAAAAAGATTCTTCACAAGACAGCCACATGTACAAAAACTAAAATCATTCTAATCATTTCAGAGGATTTAATCATTTCAGAGGATTTTTCACCTGCTTCATTTCCCAAAAAAAACGCTGTTCTACACAGTTCCTGGAGATCACACAGATCCAAGTCTACAGTAAGTCTTCAAATGGGCGGTTAGAAAATCTGTCTCACTGTGGAGTTAAGCACAAATGTAACAGGTGCAGTTTTTTACTTTCTAAAGCCGTGGTACACACATTCAGTCCATGTTGGATCCCTCTGTCCTCTTGATCTTGTCAGGTTGACAGCAACATAATAACGGTGGTGTGTGTTTTGGTAACTCTAGTGACAAAACAGGGAACAATGCAACATGCAGTAAATGTTCAGCTGGAATTCAATAGTCATTTAAATGTGACTTATTTTTGTTCACCTCTGACGGGACAGTGGATGAAGCTCGATCACTTTTTTTAGACTCTGGTCGGGGCACAAAGAAGATCGCGTCTTAGTGAACAGATGTGCACAGACAACATGAGCTTTCAAAACTAAACAGTCCTACCTGGAGATTGGCTGCTGTTCCTCTTGTTCATCATGCAGAGTGTGAAGGCCAGTAAAGCAGAGAGCATGGAAGTCAATGTCACAGCTCCCTTCCAGAAGAAAGAAGAGTCTGCAGATACAGACAGAAGAAACGTGGATTTTGCACTTTTTCCCTGCTAAGTTTGTTCAGGCACAAACAAGTTCCTTTCACAGGTTCACCAAAAAAAAAAAAGTAAGAAATTTACCTCCAAAGTCCAGCTTGGTCCCGTTTCCAAACAGAATGCGTCCACATGAGGCGACAGCGCAGTAGTAAGTCCCAGCATGAGAGCGACTGACGCTCTTCAATGGCAAGTCGTAGACACAGGTGTTTGTTTCTGTGTTGGAGCTCCTCACACACTGATCATTCCTGCCTCCATGGGTGTAAATGAGTCCTGGATGAGATTCTTCAGAGTCTCTGAACCAGTAAACACTGTGTTCTCCATCACAGGTCCCAGTGTGGACTGTACAGTTCAGAGTCACAGAGCCTCCTGGCTGGATGGTCTCAGATTCTGACTGATGGACCACAGCTGCTGCATTTAAACTTGAACCCTGCACAATGACTGTAGTGCTCTCCAAGACCTCCAACGCAGATAAGTATGAATGTATGCAGTAATAGGTAGCTGAGTCCGAAACACGCAGATCTGCGATTGTCAAATGATTTGTACCATTATGAGTCTCCAGTGAGAAGCGTTGATTCCCTTTGAATTCACCATTAAAAGTGCCATTTTCATCAAACAAGTAGAATGTAGAGATGAGCCTTGGTTTCTGTCCCAGCACCTGTTTGTACCAATAAATCCTTGCTGCAACGCCAGTTTCATAGAAACATTTCAGGATCAAACTCTGCCCAGTGTGTACAGATACAAAACCACTCTCTTGACCAACCGATGACAGATCTACGGCGGTTGTCCAAACTGAAATGACAAAGTGAATATAGATGTAATATAACGAGACAAAAGTCAGCACAACCTGAACATATACAAAGCAAATATGCAGAAGTCAATACATCACAACTCACCCATTTCCCCCAGGAACAAACATGTCAGACAGATAGCGAACGCAGGCGATGTCATCGTGCCGCTCGTGTGTGAAATGAAAGGACTTAGTAGCTTGTTTCTACATTTAGCAGACGAGATGGTGCCTGATTGGACAGCGGAAGTGTTGCTGCAAATTGTCCTACTCAGCAAACTTTAAGTTCACTGCTGCAGACGGTGCCATTTTTTTTCACTTTTTTTTTTTTTTTTTTGTAAATGGTTGAAATTTTAGAAATGACCTTTGAATCCAACATCAAAATGCCAAGAAAAAAAGCACCTGTTTCTGGTTCTTTCTTTTCCATCTCCTTTTTAATGAACCACATCAATGAAATGAAGGTCATATTTGAATAAATTATGAGTTGATGCTTAAAAACTTAGGTAGGTAGGATTTCGTCTTACAAGCACACTTTGCATCCTGCTCAAAACCGCAAACATTGATGTTCTGAAAGACAAAACTTGTATGTGGGTGAAAAGGTGAACAGCTCAGGGGCTAATGGTTGTGTAATTTTTTTCTCCACATTTTTTTCACATTCACCACAGCGACAAAACCTTTAAGTGAGCTTTGTAGAGCCGCTGTTACTGCTGCACCTGATAAAAATCAGCTACTCAGCAAAAGCAGAGCGCAGCAGCATATGTTCATCTGTATTAGCTTTAGTGCAGCTGTATACATTACACTAGTGGTGTACTGTACTTACACCGTGACTAAAAAATTTCAGTATCAATTAATTTAGTTTATTTACAACAAACATGTAAATGCAGCAGCTGAACGTGATGTGCAAAACAAACACCCAAACCAAATAAAATCATAATGATTCAAGAACAGGAGAAGAAGGGGAAAACTATAATAGCACACCAGTAGCCTATTCAAGACAAGAAGACTCAAATGTTTTCATGTAAAACAAAGTATGGAGCATACACGATAAATGTTAATGGATAAAGACTGTTACTGCCAGTTGTTGTCGCCATGCTGGAAAATCTGTCTCAAACTAATTTTTGTCCACTAAACTCCAGGCAAAGAGCCCGGCTTGTTTTTTTCCAATCTGAGAATCCTCTCAGAGAGCTCCTAACTTAGCTTTAAAAAATGAATAAAAAATCATAGTAAGGATTTTCATTCCTTATCAGTCCTCAGATAAAACTCCTTCAGAACAGACACATGCTGAGTCTGAACGAGGAAAGGACATCTGAGTGAGGAGCCTGTTTGTCAGTATGATACTCTTTTTTTACAGAAGCTGTGATTGGTTTAACCAAAAAAATAATAAAAATGCAGAAAAAAATGCTGTGCAAGTGATAATGGGCAGAGATGGCTATGAAAATCCATTAAGCCCAATCATATACTCGAGTCAGCCATAGTTGTTATAAACACTATGAGATTAGCATCTGTGTGATAACTTGTAAGACATTTTAATGCTCACTTATAACATTATGAATGACTCTCCCTCATAAAATAAAAACAGGAGTTATAACAAGAATTGTGTGAAATTAAAATCATTCAGACCATTTTTGTCATTTTGGAAACAAGCTTCAAACATTTCTGCAGTAAAAACAAAAGAATTGATTTACAAAACAGAGTAAAGGGCAAAAAAACTAAACATTCAAAGATTTGATTCACAAAGTTTACTAGTCTTCAAAAATATGTTACTAAAGGTCAAGCTGAAAACGTAACCATGAACCAATGAACTTCTCCAGCCATACACTGGAGTATACACACTCGTCTTTGGGTGTGTTTCTCTGTCTTCTTGATGTGTTGGGCAGATTAATGTTAAGAGGGGCATAGAAGAGATCGCCTGCATCTCTGTGACCCTGTGGAAATATGCACAATCTGTCATTGTTATGTTCTTGAGAAAACTTAAAACCATGTCAAGAAATGCAATAAAAATTATTGTAACTGGTAATTCAACAGGAAAAAAAAAAAGTCACCTCATGGTTTCTCATTGAAGGAGCAGAAAATCTTGCCTGAGCCTCTGATTGAAAAATCACCGAAAAAAACAGTCATGTGGAAAAAATATTTAGTGGACACAGAAAGATGTAAGCAGTGTTAGCTACCTTACCTTGAGATAGGAGACGGTTTCTTTTGTTCATCTTGTACAGTAAGAAGGCCATGACGACTATCAGGATGGTCGCAAATATCAAAGCTCCACTCAAGAAATACACCAAGGCAGGAGAGTTCACCTCATCTGTCAGTAAATCAGACATAACAAACAGAGCTTTGTGTTTTATATCAGTGTTCATGTTAGTTTGATTAGACAGTTATCATGAATCAAATGAGATAAAACAATCTTGTGGTTAGTTTGCGTCACATGTACGAAGGCTGTGTTCCTCTATAGGTGGACAGCCCGAGCTCGAGTCCGGCCTGTGGCTCCTTTATTGCATTTCTTTCCCCAATCTCTCTCCCATGAGTTCGTACTATATCAACTGTCCTTTTGAGTAAAGGCAAACAGCCCCCCTGATAAAACTATCCATCCATCCATCCATCCATTTTCTACCGCTTATCCGGGGCCGGGTCACGGGGGCAGCAGTCTAAGCAGAGACACCCAGACTTCCCTCACCCCAGACACCTCCTCCAGCTCTTCCGGTGGGACAACGAGGCGTTCCCAAGCCAGCCGAGAGACATAGTCTCTCCAGCGTGTCCTGGGTCTGCCCCGAGGCCTCCTCCCGGAGGGACATGCCCGGAACACCTCCCTAGGGAGGCGTCCAGGGGGCATCCGGACCAGATGCCCGAACCACCTCAACGGACTCCTCTCGATGTGGAGGAGTAACGGCTCTACTCCGAGCTCCTCCCTGGTGACCGAGCTCCTCACCCTGTCTCTAAGGGTGCGCCCAGCATCCCTACAGAGGAAGCCCATTTCGGCCGCTTGTATCCGAGATCTCGTTCTTTCGGTCATGACCCAAAGCTCATGACCATAGGTGAGGGTAGGAACGAAGATCGACCGGTAAATCGAGAGCTTCGCCTTTCGGCTTAGCTCCTTCTTCACCATGACGGACCGATACAGCGACCGCATGACTGCAGACGCTGCACCGATCCGTCTGTCGATCTCACGCTCCATCTTCCCCCCACTCATGAACAAGACCCCGAGATACTTAAACTCCTCCACCTGGGGCAAGGACTCCCCACCGACCCGAAGGGGGCAAGCCACCTTTTTCCGTTCGAGAACCATGGCCTCAGATTTAGAGGTGCGAAAACTGCATTGTTCCTCTTGAATCCAAGGTTCGACTAACAGCCGGACCCTCCTCTCCAGTACCCTGGAATAGACTTTCCCAGGGAGGTTGAGGAGTGTGATTCCCCGGTAGTTGGAACACACCCTCCGGTCCCCCTTCTTGAAAAGAGGGACCACCACCCCGGTCTGCCAGTCTAGAGGCACTGTCCCCGACCTCCACGCGACGTTTCAGAGGCGTGTCAACCATGACAGCCCCTGCACATCCAGAGACTTCAGATACTCAGGGCGAATCTCATTCACCCCTGGTGCCTTGCCACCAAGGAGCTTGCCAATTACCTCGGTGACTTTGGCTTGGGTGATGGACGAATCCACCTCTGAGCACTCAGCCTCCGCTTCCTCAGTGGAAGACGTGAAGGCGGGATTGAGGAGATCCTCGAAATATTCCTTCCACCGTCCGACTACATCCCCAGTTGAGGTCAGCAGCTCCCCACCTCCACTATAAACAGTGTTGGTGAAGCACTGCTTCCCCCTCCTGAGGCAACGGATGGTTTGCCAGAATTTCCTCGAGGCCAACCGAAAGTCCTCCTCCATGGCCTCCCTGAACTCCTCCCAGGCCCGAGTTTTTGCCTCAACGACCGCTCGGGCTTCAGAACGCCTGGCCTACCGGTACCCGTCAGCTGCCTCAGGAGTCCTATGCGCTAGCAACGACCGATAGGACTCCTTCTTCAGCTTGACGGCCTCCCTTACTTCCGGTGTCCACCACCGGGTTCGGGGATTGCCGCCACGACAGGCACCCTGCGACCACAGCTCAGAGCAGCTGCTTTGACAATGGAGGCGGAGAACATGGTCAACTCAGACTCAATGTCCCCAGCCTCCCCCAGGATCTGTGAAAAGCTTGTCCGGAGATGGGAGTTGAAGACCTCGCTAACAGAGGGTTCAGCCAGACATTCCCAGCAGACCCTCACTACACGTTTGGGCCTGCCGAGTCTGACCGGCTTCCTCCCCTGCTAGCGCATCCAACTCACCACCAGGTGGTGATCAGTTGACAGCTCAGCCCCTCTCTTCACCCGAGTGTCCGAGACACACGGCCGGAGGTCAGATGACACGACCACAAAGTCTATCATCGACCTCCGGCCTAGGGAGTCCTGGTGCCACGTGCACTTATGGACATCCCTGTGCTCGAGCATGGTGTTTGTTATGGACAAACTGTGACTGGCACAGAAGTCCAATAACAGAACACCACTCTGGTTCAGATCAGGGAGGCCATTCATCCCAATCACCCCACTCCAGATCTCACTGTTGTTGCCCACGTGCGCATTGAAGTCCCCCAGTAGAACAATGGAGTCCCCAGTCGGAGCACTGTCCAGCACCCCTCCCAGGGACTCCAAGAAGGCCGGGTACTCCGCACTGCCGTTCGGGCCGTAGGCCGAAACGACTGTTAGAGACCTGTCCCCTACCCGAAGGCGTAGGGACACGACCCTCTCGTTCACCGGGGTGAACTCCAACACCTGGCGGCTGAGCTGTGGGGCTATGAGCAAACCCACGCCAGCCCGCCGCCACTCACCGCGGGCAACTCCAAAGAAGTACAGAGTCCAGCCCCTCTCAAGGAACTGGGTTCCAGAGCCCAAGCAGTGCGTGGAGATGAGCCCGACGATATCTAGCCGGTACCTCTCAACCTCCTGCACAAGCTCAGGCTCCTTCCCCCCCAGTGAGGTGACGTTCCACGTCCCAAACGCCAGAAGCTGCGTCCGGGGATCGGGTCGCAGAGGCCCCCGCCGTCCACACTGCACCCGACCCCTACGGCTTCCTCTGTGGATGGTGGGTCCACAGGAGGACGGGCCCGCGTCGTCCTTTCGGGCTGAACCCGGCCGGGCCCCACGGGCAAAGTCCCGGCCACCAGGCGCTCTCCTGCGGGCCCCAACCCCAGGCCTGGCTCCAGGGTGGGGCCCAGGCTCCGCCATGCCAGGCGACGTCACGGTCCTATTTGTGTTTTTCATCATAGGGGTTTTGTGAACTGCATTTAGTCTGACCCGTCGCCTAGGAGCTGTTTGCCTTGGGTGACCCTGCTGGGGGCTCAAAGCCCCTGACAACATAGCTCCTAGGGTCATTCGAGTGCTCAAATTCCCCCACCACGATAAGGTAGCAGTTCAGGGGGATTTACTGTAGATAAAACTAAATAAATAAAAAAAAAAAAAAGGTTTTGAGCGATCAGTATTGTCATCACTGATCCTGGTTAGATGTTAGTCAATAACTACATGAGCACCTTGGCAACTTTAAATACAGTCATTAAACATTGTATTTCCTGGTCACTTTTAAATTTCACTTTTTTTAATATACTTTGTACTGAACAGGATAGACTTGTGTTTTCTCGAGTGTTTGTAGCATTTTATAATGTAGTCTATGAACATTGTGTTGTCAGTTGTGCTTTTTGTTGAGTGTGGTTTTATTGTACAGGGTGTCTTGGTTCCCTTTTATTTCCGACTACTACAACTTGCTAAATCTGGTGCAACTCTTTTCTTTAAATAAATGTTCAATGTCATTAAACACTGTCCCCCTGATTAATAAAACAAATGATGAATTAAGTGTGTTATTTTTTGTCAGATAAAACGACTTGGGATAAAGAGTAACATACCTTCAAAGTCCAGCTTGGTCCCTTTTCCAAACAGAATGTGTCCACATGAAGCGACAGCACAGTAGTACGTCCCAATATGAGAAACATCCAGGTTCTTCATTGTCAAGTTGTAGGCACAGGTGTATGTTTGTGAGTTAGGTTTCATCTCACACTGATCATTCCTGCCTCCATGGGTGTAAATGAGTCCTGGATGAGATTCGTCAAAGTCTCTGAACCAGTAAACACTGTGTTCTCCATCACAGGTCCCAGTGTGGACTGTACAGTTCAGAGTCGCAGAGCCTCCTGGCTGGATGGTCTCAGATTCTGACTGATGGATCACAGCTGGGATGGTCGATCCTGGACCTTCTACACTGACAATCACAGTTTCCAGAATTTCTAATGAGCAGTAATTACAACTTATGCAGTAATAGGGAGCTGAGTCTGACATGGTCAAAAATGAGATGGTTAGGTGATTTATACCATTTTCAGCCTCCAGTGTGAAGCGTGTATCGTTTATAAATTCACCATGAAAAGGATCAGCTTCTTCGTATTTGTAGAATTCAGAGACAAGTCTTAGTTTCTTTCCGATTGTTTGCTTGTACCAATAAACTCGTGTGGAAGAATCATCATCTTTAAAGAAACATGTTAAAGTCAAGCTCTCTCCAGCTTCCCGTCTCTCGTGACGAACTGATACAGACAACTTTGGAGAAACCGTCCATGCTGAAATTAAATGAGAAAAGATGCCATTTTATAAAAATGTATTGAATTTCACATTAAACTCATGATATGTAAGAAAAAAAAATGTCCATTGACAATTCAACTCACCCATTTCCCCCAGGATCAAACAGGTCAGGTAGACAACTGTTGGAGATGTCATCTTTCTCAAATTGTCATTCTGAATGAAAGAGTACTGACAGTTTCTCCCCTCTTCACAGACCACGCTGCGTTTGATTGGCTGGAAAGAAACATCTTACAATAAAGGAAATATAATCACATGCTCACTGGTTGTTGTGCGTTTACTCTCTCTCTCTTTTCTATGTGCAGCCAGATGCTGCCCCCTCCCCCAGTGATAGCAGCTGATAGAGCTTATCTCAGTTTAATTGCCAACTAAGCGTGTGAAAGTATCTACACATATATTAGATGCATGGCAACACAAAAGAGGGATACTTAGAGGGGAACATCAATAACTAATAGTGACATTACATAAGACGGAGCGACTGATGACTGTGGACAGAAATCATGGTTGATACTGTACCAACAGATGAAACAGTGTTAGACGTGTTTACATTCAGTTTTGCAGGCGTAATGTTGACAGCAGGTTTGCCACTTTGCAGTGGTAATGACACATCCTACACATGTAACTGCAGATTTGATCTATCAGTTCATCTTTCAAACTGTCTGTCTGCATATTTTAACTGTGCAGGGGTCTAAAGCTCACAATACATTATCCTGCTTATTACACCACTACTTACTACTAATTTATGAATAAATAATGTAAACCCATTGATTTGGAATTTGATATATTTAAAAATGATTCATTTCTGCAGCTTAACAAACAGTCATGTGGAAACTGCATTGAAAGCTGCAGGAGCTAGACTTTTTAAATGTATTGATAAATGGACTTGAGCTTGTAGAGCATTTTTCTAGTCTTCTGACTACTCAAAGCACTTTTACACCTCAGGTCGAACCTGTTCACGAACACTCATTCACACACAGATGGCAGAGGCTTCCATGTAAGGTGACAATCAGAAGTCACTAATTTCATTCATACACATTCATTCGTTGCTGCCAACGATGCAGCAGGAACAACTTGAGGTTCAGTGTCTTACCCAAGGACAGGATGAACTAAACCTCTGTGATAAATTGTTATACGGATTTTGTATTAAGTATTATGCTTTCAAAATGTTCGAAATCACATGCTCACTTGTGATATTATGAAAAACTGTTATGTTTAATAAAATCAAAACATACAAGTCACAAAAAGAATTGCGGGAAATTAAAAATAAGCCATTCAGACCATTTCATTTTTGGAAACAGGCTGTAAACATGCTTATTTCTGTAGTAAAAACAGACATTGTTGACTTATGTGACCTCATGGGCTCCTGCATCCAGCCTCAAGTAGAAACTTGATGAACTGCAGTTTTTAGCAGTTCAGCATTAGCTTCTAATCCAACACTGAAGGTTGCTACTCATTGCCCAGGAGGCCTTGCCCTAGCAGCAGCAGCAGCATCCAGCTGTTCTCGAGTGGATGGAGCTCCTCCAACCGTCAGCGAGGTGCTCTGGCTCTACTACCTTCCGACGTCCCTGACACCCAGCCACGACCATCGGACAAAGACGTCCCAACCACCGAGGAGGGTCTGTCTGCAGACTGCAAGAGAGGGGGGCAGGACTCATGTGTGAAGAGACAGGCGTAACTCATACCAGGCTAGGGGGCAAAACTGATCCCTGTCAGAATCTCACAGAATTACACAAGACGTGCAAGCAAAACCGTAGCTTATGTTTTTAATTAAATATTTGCAAGAGCACTAAAAAAGATGACTAGAGGCTGTAAGAATGATTCGTGAGAGTTCCTGGCCTGATGACGTTTAATGTCCCCGACAACAACTGTTGTCTCATTTAATTCAATTAAACTATTTTATTTGGATAGCAAAATTCATACAAACGTAAACCCAATGTGCTTTACAGAAGACAAAGAAAAAAACACAAACAGTAACTGTTCAATCAAAATAATATACACAACAAATCAAAACAGACAAAGATAAACTAGCAGCCAAATGCCAAGGGAAAAAGAACGTTTTAAGACCCCTTTTTAAAGAATTTAAAGTTTCCACAGACCTCAGATCAGCAGGTAGTTTATTTAATAAAACTGCCTCATGGTGACTAAATGCACCTTCACCAGATGTTGTCTTGGCTGTAGGTATATTCAGCAGACCCATACCTGCTGATCTGAGGGGTCTTACTGGACTGTAGTCAGTGAATAGTTCAGAAAGATATTGAGTTGGTATTCCCTGTAATGCATTATAAACTAGAAGTAATATTTTGAATTCAATGATGTAATGAACTGGAAGCCAAAGAAGGTTTTTTTAAGGATTGGTGATACATGTTCTATTTTCTTTGTCCCAGCGAGCAGTCTGGCTGCTGCGTTTTGGAATAGCCATTTAAATTTTTTTTATTTTTTGGGAAACCCAGCATAGACGGCATTACAATAATCTAGTCTGTATGAATGCATGGATCAATTGTTCGCAGTCGGATTGCGTCGTGAAGCACCTGAGTTTGGATATGTTCTTAAGATGATAAAAGCCTGTCTTTGTAAAAGCTGTAAATGTACTTCTGAAAGTTTAGATCTGAATCAGTGATGACACCGAGGTTTTTGACATTATCAGTGTACTGATGAGAAAAAGATGATGAAATGGATATGAGCTCCTGTCTTTGTCTTTCTGGACCTACAATCTGAATTTATGTTATATCTTTGTGAAGCTGTAGAGAAATGCATCAACCAGCAACTGATTTCTTTAATGCATTTGGACATTTCATTTGTGGGGCTGTTGTTATCTGGGGCTATCTATGACTGAGAACTGAACCTTGTTGCACCCCATAGTGAATGCGGAACTTGTCTGATTAGTATGGGAATATTGCAAACATCTGGGAATACATTTCTTACTAATAGATTTCTTCTCAGATATGTTCATGAAGGTGTCTTATAAAAACAAAAACATTTAAATCCAACTCCTGTAGGAAAGTCTGTGAGAGCGGCTCAAAGTCAGACTACCTGGAATAGTTCCTTATTGGAATTGAACTGTATACTTCTTGGTGGTACATGTACATGTAAAAGTGGCCACGCCCACTTTTGCAGTCACTTTATGTTGATTTCAATATCTCAAATACTAGTTAAAAACGATGCTGCACCACATTGTTAAATGTATTAGGGGTCCAGGTCTGAGTCTTCTCCACACTGTACTGTTCTTAAAGTGGGGATTAGGACCCCCTGGGGGCTTCAGAGACACTGAGGGGGGGGGGGGGGGGGGGTCGTGAGATGCTTTCCATCACCAAATACAAAAGTTGAACGATCTAAATTTGTGTATCTTATCCATTATAGTGAAAATAAAACCCACTCTAACATAAGTTGAATTTTATCTAATGGCAATAACTAGTGCTGTGGTTTGGTCTTTAACCTGACTGGTACAGATTTTGAAGGGTTAGGCGATTGTGTAGTCGTTTGTAGACAACCTTTTCAAAAACGTTACTGATCACAATAAGTTTGAGATGGGTTTATAGTTAGTGATGAGTGAAGGATTAAGTTTGATATTTATTAGTAGAGGGGTAACAATAGCATGTTTCAGATAATTGGGGAAAACTCCAGACTGAAGAGAAACATTTGCAATATGAATTAAGTCATGTAACAGACAGTGAGCCCGAAAATGTACATAATAAACTTAATAACAAAGGCATACCAACAAACATGTACACAATGACCACAATCTTAACACATAAGCAATTTATACAAAACACATACAGTTCAGGGCAAACAGACTCAGAGTTATTTGATACACAAAGTTTCCGACTTCAAAAATTTCAAGTGAATCTGAAGAAGTAAAAATGAAACAATGAACTTCTACTGCCGAACACTGGAGTACACACACTGGTCTTTGGGTGTGTGTCTCTGTCTTCTTGATGTGTTGGATATATTAATGTTAAGAGGGGCATAGAAGAGTCCATCTGCATCTCTGTGACCCTGTAGAAATATGAACAATCTGTCACTGTTAGGTTCTTGAGAAAAGAAACCTTGTCAAGACATGCAATAAAAAAAAAAAAAAAAGAATTTGAACGGTAATTAAACAAGTAAAAACTAAATTCTCACCTCATGGTTTCTGATAGAAGAAGAGGACAAGTTGGTTTGAGTCTCTGATTGTGAAATACAGAAAAACAGTCATGAGAAACACACAGACAGACAGACAGTTGTAAGCCATGTTAGCTACCTTACCTTGAGATAGGAGACAGTTTCTTTTGTTCATCTTGTACAGTAAGAAGGCCATGACGACTATCAGGACGGTCGCAAATATCAATGCTCCACTCAAAAAATACACCAAGGCAGGAGAGTTCACCACATCTGTCAGTAAATCAGACATAAACACAGCTTTGAGTTTTATGTCAGTGGAAATGTTTGGATTGATTAGGCAGTTATGTATTATATGAGATAACAATGGATAGAAAGATTTCCCTCCCATTTCCCCATTTTTAAAACTTACTTTTAGAATATAAAAAAGTCGGTCGTTAGTTAGTCTCCGGCCTTTTGAAATACTTTGTTCCAAGCAGGATATACTTCCATTTTCTCGAGTGTTTATAGCATTTCATAATGTAGTTTATTAAAGTTATGTTGTCAGTTGTGCTTTTTGTTGAGTGTGGTTTTATTGTACGAGGTGTCTTTTGTCATCATGCGGGACGACAGATGGAAATTAGCGACTTGCTAAATCTGGCCTAACTATCTTTTCTTTGTGTGAATGTTTTCTGCCATTAAACACTGTCCGCCTGATTAACAAAACACATGATACATCAAGCTATCACCACTTTTTGTCAAATAAAACGACTTGGGATAAAGAGTAACATACCTTCAAAGTCCAGCTTGGTCCCTTTTCCAAACAGAATGTGTCCACATGAAGCGACAGCACAGTAGTACGTCCCAATATGAGAAACATTCAGGTTTTTCATTGGTAAGTTATAGGCACAGGTGTGTGTTTGTGAGTCAGGTTTCCTCACACACTGATCATTCCTGTCTCCATGGGTGTAAATGAGTCCTGGATGAGATTCATTAAAGTCTCTGAACCAGTAAACACTGTGTTCTCCATCACAGGTCCCAGTGTGGACTGTACAGTTCAGAGTCACAGAGCCTCCTGGCTGGATGGTCTCAGATTCTGACTGATGGATCACAGCTGGGATGGTCGATCCTCGACCTTCTACACTGACAATCACTGTTTCCAGAAATTCTAGTGAGCAGACACTGCAACTTATGCAGTAATAGGTAGCTGAGTCTGACATGTTCAAATCTGAGATGGTTAGGTGATTTATATCATTTTGATTCTCCAGAGTGAAACGTGGATTGTCTATAAATTCACCATGAAAAGGATCGCCTACTTTGTGTTTGTGGAATTTAGAGACAAGTCTTAGTTTCTTTTTGATTGTTTGCTTGTACCAATAAAGTCCCGTAGCTGGCTGATCTTTGAAGAAACATGTTAAAGTCAAGCGCTCCCCAGCTTCCCGTCTCTCGTGACGAACTGTTGGAGACAACTTTGAAGAAAAGGTCCATGCTGAAATTAAAAGACAAAAGTTGCCAGTTTAAAAAATATATATTGAATTTTACATGAATATAATACATTATATACATGAAAAAAAACAGTAAAACCTCAACTCACCCATTTCCCCCAGGATCAAACCGGTCAGGTAGACCACTGTTGGAGATGTCATCTTGATCAAATTGTCGTTCTGAATGAAAGAGTACTGACAGTTTCTCCCCTCTTCACAGACCACGCTGCGTTTGATTGGCCAAACAGAAACATCTTACGATAAAGTAAATATACTCACATGCTCACTGGTTGTTGTGATGTGTGTTCACTCTCTCTCTCTCTCCCATGTGCAGCCAAATGCTGCCCCCTTACCCAATGATGGCAGCTGATAGAGCGTATCTCTGATTATTTGCCAACCAAGGGTGAGAGTATATAAAAATATTACATATACATACATATATAATTACATATATGTCAACATATAACGGGTTGCTATAAACTTAATTCAGAGCTAATATATTAGTTACATCAATAATTCATATTGACGTTACATAAGACAGTGAACAGAAAACACGGTTGACGCTGTACCTACTCCCGTTTCTTCAACATTTTCTCAGATGTGAGCTTTGTGGGTTCGTTGGACTTAGTACCCTTTAACTAAAAAAAAAATAATAAACAGACAGGGAGCTTCTTCAGTCACAGCTTCCACTTTATTTTTCCACACGAGGAGAGCCAAGTAGAATCACAACACTTTTTACCACTTTACGGCAGCCATGGTAACTCACTAGGACCACTGCACTCTGAAGGCGATTGGATATACAATATAAATAACCACACAACTGTCTGTTACAAATGTCCCCCCCTCAACGAGAAACGTCTCCATTCTAAACAGTGCAGATATACATGAAACTTCAAAACAGTCCCTGAACAGAACTACACTTGAGAAAGAGGAGGGGGGGAAAAAAAACTGTCAACACCAAAACAGAGGAGACGTCGTTGGGTGTCTGTCGGACTGCAGAGGAGACTGCATCAGGCATTGGCTGGACGGCCGAGGAGACGACGTGAGGTGTCGGCCGGACCGCCGAGGATGAGATGTCAGGTGTAAGCCGGACCGCCGATGCGCCGTCGTGAGGTGTGGGCTGAACAACCGAGGAGAAGATGACGTGAGGCATTGGCTGGACCATCGAGGAGAAGATGTCAGATGTCGGCTGGACTGCTATGGAGACGTCAACTGGATGCAGACGGCGCTCTGTAGGACCAGGATCAGGAAGCACTGAGTGCTCAGTGGGATCAGGAACAGGTACAGGAAGCAAGGGGCCCTCTTTGGAACCCAGAACAGGCACAGGAAGCATTCTGCAGGATCAGGTACAGGAAGCAGGGGGTGCTCTGCGGGGTCAGGAACAGGTACAGGAAGTAGGGGGAGCTCTGCCGAAGCTGGTGGCAGACGGCACTCTGCAAGAACGGGGACAGAAGGCAGACAGCACTCTGCAGGATCAGGAACAGGTACAGGAAGCAGGGGCTCCAATGCACCAGGAGGCCAAAGCCTGGACTGAGGCTTGAGCTGTACTTTGGACCGAGGCTCGGGTTGAGGCCTTGGTTGAGGCTTGAGTTGAGTACTGGGCGGAGGCCCAGACTGTTGTGGCCAACCCGACTTTGAGGCACAAACTCTGGCATTAAAAACACGTTTGTCTAATCGGGGAGCATGTGCTTCAGCCAAGGTTGAGAGTCTATCTCCTTTAGAGCCTCAGCAAGGCCTGCCTCCCTTTCCTCATTACAGCAAGCCACTCTTAATGCATGTGAGATCACCTCACGCAATTCAAACGAAAAAAATCCCGCTGGGTCCATAATTGGTCGGTATATTCTGTCACGACTCGGGCAGAAACACAGGGGAGGAAGAACCAAATGCGGTAAAAGATTTGTTTTAAACAAAAGCCACTAAATAAAAAAGGAAAAAATACAAAACTTACTCAAAAACTAAATCCAGAACGTCTCGAAAACCAAGTGTGAATAAACAAAGTAAATCCAGGGAACAAGGAACAGTCGACAGGCACCGACGAACACTCATGACAGACTAACACTGGGAAAGACAATAAACCGACAAGGGACTGAGGAAAAACACAGACTAAATAGACAAGGTTAATTGGACACAGGTGAGACTAATGAGACAGGTGAGAACAATCAGGGTAATCACAGGCGGGATACACTGTAAAAAAGCCAACTTGTATTTTTTGGCCTAAAATAGTCATTTATGCTGGTAAAACTTGGAAATATAAATAATTGACATTTAAGGCAATAATGTTAGTCAGTACAACAAAGCACAACAGTTGTATGCTCCAAAATGCTTTGGTGAGTTGTTAATACTTAAATCTTTAAATTGGGGTTCAATACAAGGCTCAACAGTTCTGCTAACTCTTATTTCTTTGTCGTGAAATGCGGGAAAGCCAATTTTCCGAGTTTGAACTGTGCACTTCAAGTCTCCTTGTGGCTGTGCTGTGCTGCCTCGAGCTGGAGTCCAGACAGGTAAGGTGTAACCAGTTTTTAATCAAATTAAGTCAAAAATGATACGGAATGTTATTCTGAATTGTGTTGTGCAGTATGTTGCACATTGTTTAATGGAGAAAGCGACCGAAACATTTTCAACTTTTAAAACAAACATTTTTTCAGTCATTAGCGAAAGCTAGCGGCTAACTGATGCTAGCGGAGCAGCATGTCTGGGCAGGTTCCGTTCAAATAGGACAGTAATGTTATCTTCTGACTGGTTGTATTAATTCTCGCTAACTTGTGACTGCTACAAGAGTAGCCATTATGGTATTAATGCTCACTCAAAATGCCGGTCGCAACATTAGCTGACATATCATGTCATTGTAACCGAGCGGGTTGACTATGCCTGAACTTGTAAAACTATAAAATAAAGAAGAACGGAGTCTTTATAAAGTTGAACATGCGTCAGCTCCTTTATTGCCGCACACGGCGGGAGCACCCCGCACGGGTCCCCAAAAAACTCACTTCCGTTCCTTGAACCTTTACAAAATAAAAGCTAACTCGCATAACATAATACAATAGCTTACATACTTCCCCCCCTCTGAAAAGAAACGTCCACGTTTCAAAAAAAATTAACAGCATAAACGTAAGAAACATGTACAAGAGCACAATTATCACAGCAAATAATTGCCTCACATAACAACACAGCATCAACACAGTACGCACCCTCAAACCCAAAATCGTACACCAGACTTAGCTGATACACAGGGAATGGTAATTGGACCCACCATTGGCATTGATACAGCCTGCTATAACAAGACAACACTTCACTAAGAGCACTCACATATTATCTTACACTTTTTTAGGTGAACAAAACAAATTACTCATAACTGGTAAAGTCTTTGAAACAAACTGGCTGATTCACAGTCCTGCCAACATGAGACACAGTCAGCCCCAAGGCCACCATCAGCCAGAGGTTCTTCAGGCCCCCGGTTCCAATGTGTCGACCCCTCCTCCAGCAGTGAGGGAGCATGGATGGGAGAAGCTGAGATGCTATCTGAAGAATCAGCAGGCGATGGCAGTGTGTAGGGTCTCAGCCTGTCAGTCAGAAAAGTCACAAAGTCGGCCATAAAAAAAAAACATGTCCCGGTGCACCACTCGAGACGGCACCAAAACATCCCGGAACACGTGCCTCCCGTCCATGGCACAAACAACAACAAAAAACAAGGCGTGTAGTTGGGGGAGGATACGGGTGAGGTCCTCAGGCAAAACGCGGCACGAACTCGTGCACCATCCTTACTGCACCAGCAAGGCTAGCACGTGTTGGCAGTGGCTAACATCGGTTAGCTATCTGCAACTTTAACAAACTTTTCCTCGGCGGGTCCTCAACGCAGAAAAAAAACATCCCACCGCTCCCACCAATGTAACCGAGCGGGTTGACTATGCCTGAACTTGTAAAACTATAAAATAAAGAAGAACGGAGTCTTTATAAAGTTGAACATGCGTCAGCTCCTTTATTGCCGCACACGGCGGGAGCACCCCGCACGGGTCCCCAAAAAACTCACTTCCGTTCCTTGAACCTTTACAAAATAAAAGCTAACTCGCATAACATAATACAATAGCTTACATCATTTTACAGAAGTGTCGGCGGTGTTACTGCGCTCAGGTAATAACAAAGCTCCGTCTCGGTCCGCAGTGCAGTTAGTTTGCTGCCTGTCTCTCTACTCGGTTCTCTACCGTCTGCTGGTGTTAGTAAATGACTGTAATATAGGCCTATATTTTGCACATTTATGACGATATGTTCAATGATGTCCTTGTTAGCCGGGTCACCAAAGTAGCAGGAAAGACCAATTCACCAGTATAAAATATTGTGTTGGTCAGAAGTTACCGCTGGTCCGTTGATTTAATAAAACAAGATACTGACTGCTGACTTTCTTAACTGAGACTGTTATTGCTGTTTGTTTGTAAACAAGTGTCCTTGATTATTATAATTCATCTTTACTCCAGCAAAATGTATTTCAAATGAAAAATGGGACAGAATATCATATTGTCAGTCTTGTCAACTCTAGTGTCCAATCCACTGTTAACATCATTAAATTTATACATTCAACTAATCCCCTGCAAATTGTCATCTTTGTTTTTCAGATTGAAATTAATGCAGTGCAAGTTCTGCAAGTTCACCCACGCTGTTGAAGCTGTTCTGCTGAAACACTATCGACTGTATCACAGAGGTTCAACCTGGCCTTGCATCCACAGAGACTGCTGTTGCACTTTTAGGACCATTAGTGCTCTGAAATCACATTCATGTTTCGGTCTTTTCCTGTCTGTCAACACAAGGACACTGACCCAGAAGAGGAGCAGAAGAAGGGCCTCATTGTGGGTATCCTCACTGTGTTGGAGGATAATAACAACACAGCTCCTCAAAGTGTTGTGAGTGTTGCTGTTGTTGTGGAAGAAGAGATTGTCATTCAAGATCTCCCTGACCTGGCAACTGCTTTTGCTTACCACTTTGGACTGATCTATGCTTTAATCCTAAAGTACCCAAAAGATCTCAGGTACACATTTGAAACTGTTCAGAAGGTTTTCATGGAACTTGGTACAGACCTCTCTGCAAGGGTCAGATCCCTCAAGAACAAACTCCTTCAGTGAATCCACAAGTTAACTGATAATGTTGTATCTGAATGTTGACCTAAAAGTTCAGTTTTATCCAGCCAACACCATGTTAATTTACTCATGCTGTTTCTCACTCTCAAGTCTTATGTACACTCTCCAACTGTTACATTTATGTCACACTTTTATTGGACTTTTATCAAACATGTTAAATGTTAAGATTAAGCAGTGTTACAAAAAAGAATTTGCTGATTTATTTTGAGACGAGAAGTGATGGTGCTTTGTATCCTTGTTAGCAGATTTATGGGATTCATAGTTGTGTATCATACTGGTTCTGTATGGTCTTACGTGAATCATGTTTGATCTGTTATTCAATCTCAAAGTTTAAAAGCATACAATGTAGCACAAGTTGACTGTTAGGACTGGGACAATTGGGTCTCATCAGTTTGCATTTACTTGGCCCTGTTGAAAGGGATTGGATGCTGATGCTGTTTAAATTAAACAGATGTTTTGAATTTACTGTATATGTTGCATCTGCAATTATTACTAATATTTGATTAGACGTTATTAGTCAAATTACATTATAAAATATTGTGCAATTTTACATTTATTATTCTGCTATACTAATTTAAGTGGATTCTGTGTAAGGGTTAAAAGTTATTACAATGTAAAATGATAAGTTAGTCCAATTCATGGTAGAGTTGGCAGAAGTAAGGATTAAAAGTTACAACAATGTAAAATTATAAGTTTGTACAACTTCCAGCTAGGTTGACAAAAATCTGAATTCAGAGTTGAGCAAACTCAAAAGCAAAACTTAAAATGTTTAGTTTAATTGCCTAACTTAACATTTTATCGAAGTTTGTTGCCTTGAAATTTTGAGTTCACCCAGCTTTTCTTTTTTTACAGTGTACAAGCAAAAAAGAACCCAAGACCAGAACACTAGAGGACAAGTACCAAGTAAAACCCAACACTGACACCACCAAAACCAGATATACAAAATAAAACAGGAAACAGCAAAGACTAGACTTAAAACACAAAACAGGAAATAAACTTACAGGCAACAGATTAACACACTTAAGACTAGCGTAAACAAGACTATGAAACATTACAACACACAAGGGAAACAAACAGAAAACTGAGGAAAACATGAAAACTAAAACAAGATGAAATACAGAAACAAAACAAAACCATGACATTAACATGAGCAGTCAAATAAAACCACTCAGAACCTCACAAAATCTTCAAGGTATGCAGGTGTCTCGTCTATCTCGTCTATGCACGAGGTAAAAGGGGGGTTTATCGGGTGCTGGCGTGCCTAGAGGTGTTGCCCTAACACAACGCATGGTGGCCTTGCTCCCCTGAAAGCTCACAATACATTATCCTGCTTATTACACGACTACTTACTACTAATGTACTTACTTAAGAATCAATAATGTGAACACAAATATTTGATATGAGATTCAAAAGTGATTTCTGCAGCTTGACCAATAGTCATTTGGAATCTGCAGTTAAAGCTTCAACAGTGAGACTTTTTCTATGTATTGGTAAATGGACTTTAGCATGTAGAGCATTTTTCTGGTCTTCTGACTACTCAAAACACTTTTACACCTCAAGTCACACCTACTCATTTACACTCATTCACACACTGATGGCAGAGGATTCTATTTAAAGTGACCAACAGAAGTCACTAATTCCAACCATACAAATTCATTTGCAGCTGCAGACGAAGCAGCAGGAACAACTTGAGGTTCAGAGTCTTGCTAAAGGACACATCACACATGTAGCTGCACATCAAACCCCCAACCTACTGGTTGAGCGATGACCAACTAAGTGAACCACAGCTGCCCCACATTACTCACATTGATCTGCATGAATAAGTAAGGTTTGTTTTTCTTCCTCATCATATCAGAGTCTGATGACATTTTCTTTTCCATTCAGCAGCATTTGAACACCACTTTGTCCAAAAACGTCCTGTTATGTGTTGACTTCATGTGACCAGGCCTTTTAGCTTAGGAGTGATTTAGAAACATTCTCAGATCAACTCTGAGAGAAGGAGAGAGAGATACTTTTATTTTTGAGAGGAGTCGTGATTGACCCCGTTGCGAGGTATAGTAAATTATTTCATTAGCTGTGATTGGTTAATCCCCAAAAATAGAAAAAAAAAATGCTCTCTTCGTAAGGATGGGCAGAGACGGATAGTAAAATCCATTTGACCCGATCACAGAATGGAATCAGACATTGTGTAATTATGTGACACTAAAAAAAAATGCTTCTGGGCTACAACAAAATGTTTTAAATCACATGCTCACGAGTGACATTCGGAATAACTCTTATCTTCATCATCAAAAAACAGATGTTATAACAATAATTTTGTGACATAAACATGCCATTCAGACAATTTTCATTTTTGGAAAAAGGCTGCAAAAATGTTTATTTCTGTAGTAAAAACAGACATTGTTGACATGGGTGCGTATGTGACTTCATGGGCTCCTGCAGCCAGGCTCAAGTGGAAACTCGAGGAACTGCAGGTTTTTGCAGTTCTGCATGAGGTTCTAATTCAACACTGAAGGTTGCCACTCATGTCCAGGAGGCCTTGTTCAAGCACAGCCAGGCTCTACAGTGGACCGAGCTCCCCCAACCTTCAGCGAGGTGATCTGGCTCTACTACCTCCCAACGTCCCTGACACCCAGCCACTACCATCAGTACGGCATATATTTTAGGACATCCTCAGGTCTCAGACGAAGGTGTCAGACCTCAGATGAAAAAGCATCAGTTCTCAGGAAAACCTCCGTCAGGTGTCAGACCTCAGACTAAACGGCCTCAGATGAAACTGTCTCTGACTAAACAGCGTCAGACCTCAGACTGAACAGACTCAGACGAAACGGCTTCAGACGAAACTCTGCACAGACTGAACGACCTCAGACGAAATGGCCTCACACGTTTATTTTATTTATTTTTAAATTTGAGGGGGTGGGGGCGTGACTAAACGGCCTTAGACATAATTATTTTATTTATTTATATATTTTTAAATAGGGGGGGGAGCGGAGCGTTGCCGGGGAACATGAAACGTCATCAAGATGCGACCACAACAACCCTGGCGCGTCTATGGGCGCGGAATGAAAATACACAACAGTAAGTTTTAGTTAATATATATTAACAGTGGCATGAGCAAAAGAAACAGAACGGCGAGCGTTAACTAAAACTTACTGTTGTGTATTTTCATTCCGCACCCATAGACACGCCAGGGTTGTTGTGGTCACATCTTGATGACGTTTCATGTTCCCCGGCAATGCTCGGCTCCCCCCCCCCCCCCCATTTTAAAATATATAAATAAATAAAATAATTAAGTCTGAGGCCGTTTAGTCCCCCCCCCCGCTCGAATTTAAAAATAAATAAAATATGTGTGAGGCCGTTTCATCTGAGGCCGTTTAGCCTGAGGCCATACCGTCTGAGGCCGTTTCGCCTGAGGCCGTTTCGTTGGAGGCTTTTCGTCTGAGGCCGTTTAGTCTGAGGTCTGACACCCGACAGAGGTTTTCCTGAGAACTGATGCTTTTTCGTCTGAGGTCTGACACCTTCGTCTGAGACCTGAGGATGTCCTAAAATGTATGCCGTACATCAGACTGTCGTCCCACCGCTGTCCTAATACATGCACAGCCTGCTCCGACCTCCACCTCAGCGGCAAAGAATTGTGGACAACAGGAACACGAGGAATACAATGAGAGAATGCATTAAAGCCCCAAAATGTATCTAATTATCTTTATAATGAGATACCAAAAAATGTAGGTACATACAGAATGACCCCAATCTTAAAGCATGTACAATTTTTACAAAATAACATAAAAAGCAAAATAACTAAGCATATTCAAAAAAACTAAACATTCAAAGACATTTGATTCACAAAGTTTACATGTCTTCAAAAATGAAATACTGAAGGTCAAGCTGAAGACAAATAATGAACTTCTACTGCCGTACACTGGAGTATACACACTCGTCTTTGGGTGTGTTTCTCTGTCTTCTTGATGTGTTGGGCAGATTAATGTTAAGAGGGGCATAGAAGAGTCCATCTGCATCTCTGTGACCCTGTTGAAATATGAACAATATGTCACTGGGATGACAAGAGATGCAATAAAAATTATTTTGAAAGGTAATTCAACATGCAAAAAATAAATAAATTAAGAAGTTACCTCATGGTTTCCGATGGAAGGAGAGGAAAATCTTTCCTGAGCCTCTGATTGTAAAATCACAGAAAAAAAGTCAAAGAAAAAATTATATTTAGTGGACACAGGAAGATGTAAGCAGTGTTAGCTACCTTACCTTGAGATAGGAGACAGTTTCTTTTGTTCATCTTGTACAGTAAGAAGGCCATGACGACTATCAGGATGGTCGCAAATATCAAAGCTCCACTCAAGAAATACACCAAGGCAGGAGAGTTCACCTCATCTGTCAGTAAATCAGACATAAATAGAGCTTTGAATTCTATATCAGTGTTCATGTTAGTTTGATTAGACAGTTATCATGAATCAAATGAGATATAAAACAATCTGGTGGTTAGTTTGCGTCACATGTACGGAGGCTGTGTTCCTTGATAGGTGGACAGCCCGAGCTCGAGTCCGGCCTGTGGCTCCTGTCTCGCATTTATTTCTCCAATCTCTCTCCCATGAGTTCCTACTATATCAACTGTCCAATTGAATAAAGGCAATACGACCCCCTGATAAATCTAAATTAACAAAAAATTAAAAAACGGTTTTGAGCAATCAGTGTTGTCAGCACTGATCCTGGATAGATTTTAGTCAATAACTACATGAGCACCTTGGTAACTTTGACTACAGTCATCAAACATTATTGTACTTCTTTGTCCCTTTTAAATTATACTTTATATCAAGCAGGATATACTTCTGTTTCCTCTCGCGTTTGTTGCATTTTATAATGTAGTTTTTTGACGTTGTGTTGTCAGTTGTGCTTTTTGTTGAGTGTGGTTTTATTGTGAAAGGTTGCTTCACTTTTATTTCAGACTACAGATGGAAATCTGTGACTTCATAAATCTGGTGCAACTATCTCTCTTTGTATAAATGTTCAATATCGTTGCACACTGTCCCCCTGATTAATAAAACACATGATGCATTAAGTGTGTTGTTTTTTGTCAGAATAAACAACTTGTGATAAAGAGTAACATACCTTCAAAGTCCAGCTTGGTCCCTTTTCCAAACAGAATGTGTCCACATGAAGCGACAGCACAGTAGTACGTCCCAGTATGAGAAACATTCAGGTTCTTCATTGTCAAGTTGTAGGCACAGGTGTGTGTTTGTGAGTCAGGTACACACTGATCATTCCTGCCTCCATGGGTGTAAATGAGTCCTGGATGAGAGTCATCAAAGTCTCTGAACCAGTAAACACTGTGTTCTCCATCACAGGTCCCAGTGTGGACTGTACAGTTCAGAGTCACAGAGCCTCCTGGCTGGATGGTCTCAGATTCTGACTGATGGACCACAGCTGGGATGGTCGATCCTGGACGTTCTACACTGACAATCACACTTTCCAGAATTTCTAATGAGCAGTAATTACAACTTATGCAGTGATAGGTAGCTGAGTCTGACGTGTTCAAATCTGAGATGGTTAGGTGATTTATATCATTTTCAGCCTCCAGCGTGAAGCGTGTATCATTTATAAATTCACCATGAAAAGGATCAGCTTCTTTGTATTTGTAGAATTCAGAGACAAGTCTTAGTTTCTCTCCGATTGTTTGCTTGTACCAATAAACTCTTTGAACAGAAGGATCTTTGAAGAAACATGTTAAAGTCAAGCTCTCTCCAGCTTCCCGTCTCTCGTGACGAACTAATGCAGAGAACTTTGGAGAAACCTTCCATGCTGAAATGAAATGAGAAAAGATGCCATTTTATAAAAATGTATTGAATTTCACATTAAACTCATTATATGTAAGAAAAAAAAAAGTCAAATGAAAATTCAACTCACCCATTTCCCCCAGGATCAAACATGTCAGGTAGACAACTGTTGGAGATGTCATCTTGCTCAAACTGTCGTTCTGAATGAAAGAGTACTGACAGTTTCTCCCCTCTTCACAGACCACGCTGCGTTTGATTGGCCGGAAAGAAACATCTTACGATAAAGGAAATATACTCACATGCTCACTGGTTGTTGTGTTGTGTTTTCGCTCTCTCTCTCTTTTCTATGTGCAGCCAAATGCTGCCCCCTCACCCAGTGATGGCAGCTGATAAAGCTGACCTGTTTAAATGCGAACCAAGGGTGAGAGAGTATATAAAAATATATAATATATATGGCAACACATAAGAGCGATACTATGAACTTGATTCAAAGATAACATATAAAAGATAATATTTATGCGTAACATCAACAACTAATAGTGACAATATGTAAGACGGATGACAGTGGACAGAAGACACAGTTGACACTGTCCCCACTCTGTTTCTTTAACATTTCCTCAGATGTAACAGTGGTAGACTTGTCTACATTCAGTTTTAAGGTTTATTCAGAAATGAAACTTGTTGACAGCTACTGTCAGAGACAGGTTTGTCACGTTGTAGTGGTCATGACACATCCTACACATGTGGATAACTGCAGATTTGGTTTATCAGCTTGTCACCTTTGTGGTCCCTGCTGCTGTGTTAAACCTGTCACATATCCTTGGCGTCGATCCTGTCTACTGTTCATGTGAATCTTTAAAATGGCTAGCATGTTGACTTCAGGTGCACAGGCCTGGTTCAAAAACAAGATGGCATAGGCAGCATCTGAAACTGGCAGCAATGCAATAGCATGGGTGTAATGGGTCCTGCATGTGGTCCCTGTTGAACTGACAGGTTACATGCATGTGTCATGTTAACACGGATTATGGATGTACTAAACGCAAACCTGATTCACCTCTAAAACCTTGATCAGTTCATGAAAATAAAATGATGAATGTTTTTCATCCATTCAATTGAGGGTGCATCATTTTGCACCCTGAGCTTCTGTTTTTTATTTCTCTCCTGGTTTTGAGTTTTTACTTTATTTGTCCACTGTTACATTGCAGGCAGCCTGAGACCACACCTCACCACCTGTTTTTTTTCCTCTGTGCAGGTTAATTTAGAAAGGCTGCACCTGATTGCAGTTCAGCCTGGGAGAGACATCTTATAAAGCTCTCTCTGCTGCCAGACAAGAGACACACTCCATGTTATCAGACTATCTCTCTGCTGTGGTCATTATTCTTGAAATTTTTGTGATCACTCTTTTTTTTGTTGTGCTTAAGGTTTGTGGTGAGGTTTGACTAGGTAAGTTGGGGTACTCCTACACTCACATAGTAGTCTTTGTTAAATCACTAGGTAAGAGTGGTTTGTGCCACATCTGTATTTTTTGACTGTTTTAGATAAGGAAGTTAGGGGTTTGTTTTTTGGTTTCCTTTCATTGAGGTAGAAGATTAGTTAGGTCCGGATTTGTTTTGATAAGTTTGTTTATTTGGCACAACTACATTTGTCCAATTCTCACCCTCTCCTCATTGTTTTTTCTTAGTTGAAAAATAAGAAAATGTTGGTTTACTACGATTACTCTTTGGATTTGTCCTACTTTTGTTTGTTATTTGCAGCTCTGCAGGGATGTAAAATCCACGCTCACAACTTTTAATCCCCCCATTTTGCTCCACCCACAGTCTGTGATTAGAGCTACGTCGCTAACAACCATCTGCTTTTCTTATACCTTCTTCTACAATTCACAAAGCAGATGCTTTATGAAAGCAAAAGTTACATTTATATCAAATGTACCGCAATCACCGGTCACCCATTTAGCTGTCAGTATTTCAAATATATAAAAGGAGAAAATTAAATGTACACTTTGTTGCCATCTTAGACATCAATATCACAAATTAAACTTATTGAAGAAAAAAAAAATATTGCCCACCTTTAATGTCAAAGTTCAGGAGAGGCTTTCATAGTTGCTAGGGTAACAACTCAAAACCTCCTAAAAGTTAATCCGCATAGAAAAAAAAAAAAAAAACATGTTACGCAAAAATATCCTCAAAAAGGGAAAAAGGTATCCACTGCTGAGGCACTCACTGGTCCTGCAGCATAGATCGTCTCCTTACCTTAAAATACTGAATTGTCCCTCTCCCATGGTGTCCCATCATCTCTCACGGTCCTCCGAAACAGATGCATTTTGGTCATGTGGAGAAGAAAACACTGCACAAAAAAAGACAAGCTCCTCCATTCTCCTCCAGGTATCTTTGAATCCAATTCTCCTCCGGCCTCTTTTCCAGTCCAACCAAAAAAACATTCTCACAAACATTTTCCCATCTTCCTTTGTTCTCCCCAGGAAACGCCCCCTACACACCTATGTCTACCTGGCTGAGCAGGTCACATGACCGGGCTGAACGCAGAAAAACACATGACCACAGGGTAACACATAATATATACATACAGAGACATGACAAAGGGAATTAACCTCCTTAAAGGTAGTGGCCATGTCACATGTTTCTGGACAGGAACTCAAAAGACTTGATTAAAAACTGTCATTCTTAACAATGATGACCTATCCAGAAATACAATAAATTAACCAATTGGATTTTAGGTATTTAACACAGTGGCTTTTTAAACTCCTAGCTTCCTTGCCAAATACCAACGACAAACAAAATTCTGTTTAATGTTTTTATGTTTCTTAATTTACAATCTCATCTTGCATGCTGTGATTTTGCAGATTCCCTTTGCACATTACGAACAGGGCCGATAATGTGCCCTGGCCAAATAAGGGTCCTGATCAGAATTTTGTTTTGTCCCTCACTTTACAGTGGTAATGACACATCCTACTCATGTGGATAACTGCAGATTTCATCAATCAGCTCATCTTTAAAACTCTCTGCCATTGTTGTCCATGCTGCTTTGTTAAACCTGTCACATCCCCTCTGCCTCATTACTGTCTCTACTGTTCATGTGCATCTTAAAAAACATCTGGTGTACATTTTTGAGGACATGCAAAGCGGAGCGCCCAATTGCAGGGAGCAGCCATCATGCTCACACATAGTAAAAAGCAAGTATATGTCCTGTCATTGCTCACTAATAAATGTCTATGATTTTCTAAAACTGTCTTCACCTATTTTCCCCCTTGGTATTATAATGACATAATGTATAGTGAGTTTAAGTTATCGTGGAATATAACCCTAACAGGGTGATCAGGACCCTGACACAAAGCAGAGTGGTCTTGCTCCCCCTCAAGCTCACAATACATTATCCTGCTTATGATGCAAATATTGATTTGGAATTTGATATGAGGGTTAAAAGTGATTTGTTTGTGCAGCTTAAAAAAATAATCACTTGGAAACTTCAGTTAAAGCTTCAACAGTGAGACTTTTTAAATGTATTGGTAAATGGACTTGAGCTTGTTGAGCATTGTTCTGGTCTTCTGGCTACTCAAAGCACACCTACTCATTAACACCCATTCACACACTGATGGCAGAGGATTCTATTTAAAGTGACCAACAGAAGTCCCTAATCCCATTCATACACATTCATTCGCTGCTGCCAACCAAGCAGCAGGAACAACTTGTGGTTTAGTGTCTTGCCCAAGGACACAGACATGTAGCTGCAGGAGCTGGGAATCAAACCCCAGACCTTTTGGTTGAGAGATGACCAATGTGGAAAATATATAATCCATAGTAAACATATTACACTTAGATGCTTGACATATATTATCATCCTGATATGTTTTGCTTATATTAGCCTTAGATGCTTTAAAATGAGTGAGCTTTCCTCTACAAAAAGAACATAATATTTTGAATATGGTGGGATTGCTGATTGCTATGACAATGTGACTTTTATGCAACATGCTTGGAGTTCTGTGTGAGGATCTGGGACATCAACATGTGTTTTGTTGTGACGATCTCGGCTCCACTGTTAAGATAAACACTGTAGGGCTCTCCATTGGCACGACAAAGAAAAAAAATTCAACATATTCAAAGATATTTGATTCACATAGTTTACAAGTCTTCAAAAATGCAATACAAAAGGTCAAGCAGAAAACGTAAAAATGAAAAAATTGACTTCTACTGCCGTACACCGGAGTACACACACTCGTCTTTGGGTGTGTTTCTCGGTCTTCTTGATGTGTTGGATATATTAATGTTAAGAGGGGCATAGAAGAGTCCATCTGCATCTCTGTGAACCTGTAGAAATATGAACAATCTGTCACTGTTAGGTTCTTGAGAAAAGTTAAAACCATGTCAAGAAATGCAATTCAAATGATTCTAAATAGTAATTCAACATGCAAAAAATAAATAAATTAAGAAGTGACCTCATGGTTTCTCATTGAAGGAGCAGACAATCTTGCCTGAGCGTCTGATTGTAAGATCACAGAAAAACAGTCTTAAAGAAAAAATCATATTTAGTGGACACAGAAAGATGTAAGCCATGTTAGCTACCTTACCTTGAGATAGGAGACGGTTTCTTTTGTTCATCTTGTACAGTAAGAAGGCCATGACGACTATCAGGATGTTCGCAAATATCAAAGCTCCACTCAAGAAATACACCAAGGCAGGAGAGTTCAGCTCATCTGTCAGTAAATCAGACATAACAAACAGAGCTTTGAGTCAGTGGAAATGTTTGCATTGATTACGCAGTTGTTTATTATATGAGATAACAATGAATAGAAAGATAATGTAAAGATAATGATTAAAATGTACGTTCATAATATAAAACAGTCTTTAGTTAGTTCGACTCTGGCCTTTTGAAATACTTTGTTCAATTATGTTTATAGTATCGCTCTTATGTGTTGCCATTTATATATATATATATATATATATATATATATATATATATTTTATACTTGTGTTTTCTCGAGTGTTTGTAGCATTTTATAATGTAGTTTATTAAAGATATGTTGTCGGTTGTGCTTTTTGTTGAGTGTGGTTTTATTGTACGAGGTGTCTTTTTTCATCATGCGGGACGACAGATGGAAATTAGCGACTTGCTAAATCTGGTGCAACTATCTTTTCTTTGGATAAATGTTTAATGCCATTCAACACTGTCCGCCTGATTAATAAAACAAATGATGCATCAAGTTATCACAACTTTTTGTCAGATAAGGCGACTTGTGATAAAGAGTAACATACCTTCAAAGTCCAGCTTGGTCCCTTTTCCAAACAGAATGTGTCCACATGAAGCGACAGCGCAGTAGTACGTCCCAACATGAGAAACATCCAGGTTCTTCATTGGTAAGTTGTAGGCACAGGTGTGTGTTTGTGAGTTAGGTTTCCTCACGCACTGATCATTTCTGCCTCCATGGGTGTAAATGAGTCCTGGATGAGATTCCTCAGAGTCTCTGAACCAGTAAACACTGTGTTCTCCATCATAGGTCCCAGTGTAGACTGTACAGTTCAGAGTCACAAAGCCTCCTGGCTGGATGGTCTCAGATTCTGACTGATGGATCACAGCTGGGACGGTCGATCCTGGACCTTCTACACTGACAATCACAGTTTCCAGAAATTCTAATGAGCAGCGAGTACAACTTATGCAGTGATAGGTAGCTGAGTCTGACATGTTCAAATCTGAGATGGTTAGGTGATTTTTACCATTTTGCGCCTCCAGAGTGAAGCGTGGATTGTTTCTAAATTCATCATGAAAAGGATCAGCTTCATTGTATTTGTAGAATTCAGAGACAAGCATTAGTTTCTCTCCGATTGTTTGCTTGTACCAATAAACTCTCGTAGCTGGCTCATCTTTGAAGAAACATGTTAAAGTCAAGCTCTCCCCAGCTTCCCGTCTCTCGTGCTGAACTGTTGGAGACAACTTTGAAGAAAAGGTCCATGCTGAAATAAAAAGACAAAAGTTGCCAGTTAAAAAAAATACATGTTACATGAATATAATACATTATATACAAGAAAAAAAACAGTAAAACCTCAACTGACCCATTTCTCCCAGGATCAAACATGTCAGGTAGACCACTGTTGGAGATGTCATCTTGATCAAATTGTCGTTCTGAATGGAAGAGTACTGACAGTTTCTCCCCTCTTCACAGACCACGCTGCGTTTGATTGGCCAAACAGAAACAACATCTTGCGATAAAGGAAATATACTCACATGCTCACTGGTTGTTGTGATGTGTGTTTACTCTCTCTCTTTCCCATGTGCAGCCAAATGCTGCCCCCTCACCCAGCTGATAGAGCTTATTTCTGATTAATTGCCAACCAAGGGTGAGAGTATATAAAAATATATTACATATCTGTCAACATATAACGGTTTACTATAAACTTATTTCACAGCTAATATATTAGTTACATCAATAATTCATAGTGACGTTACATTAGACTGAACAGAAAACACGGTTGACGCTGTACCTACTCCGTTTCTTCAACATTTTCTCAGATGTGAGCTTTGTGGGTTCGTTGGACCTAGTACCCTTCAAAGAAAAAAAATAAATAAACGTTGACAGGGAGCTTCTTCAGTCACAGCTTCCACTATATTTTTCCACACGAGGAGAGCCAAGTAGAATCACAACACTTTTTACCGCTTTACGGCAGCTGTGGTAACTCACTAAGAATACTGCACTCTAAAGGCGATTGGATATACAATATAAATAACCACACAACAAATGTCCCCCTCTCAACTAGACATGTCTCCGTTCTAAACAGTGCAGATATACATGAACCACCTCAAAACAGTCCCTGAACAGAACTACACTTGAGAAAGAGGAGGGGGAAAAAAATGTCAACACCCAAACAGAGTTAACAGAGGAGACGTCGTCGGGCGTCTATTGGACCGCAGAGGAGACTGCATCAGGCATTGGCTGGACGGCCGAGGAGACGACGTGAGGTGTCGGCTGGACCACCGAGGAGAAGATGTCAGATGTCGGCTTGACCGCCGAGGAGACGTCAACTGGATGCAGACGGCGCTTTGTAGGACCAGAATCAGGAAGCACTGAGTGCTCAGTGGGATCAGGATCAGGTACAGGAAGCAGGGGGCGCTCTGCAGAATCAGGAACAGGAAGCAGGGGGCGCTCTACGGGGTCAGGAACAGGTACAGGAAGTAGGGGGAGCTCTGCCAAAGCTGGTGGCAGACGGCGCTCTGCAGGATCAGGAACATGTACAGGAAGCAGGGGCTCCAATGCACCAGGAGGCCAAAGCCTGGACTGAGGCTTGAGCTGTACTTTAGGTTGATGTCTTGGTTGAGGCCTGGACTGAGGCTTGAGTTGAGTATTGGGCGGAGGCCCAGACTGTTGTGGCCAACCCGACTTTGAGGCACAAACTCTACCATTAAAAAAATGTTTGTCTAATCGGGGAGCATGTGCTTCAGCCAAGGTTTAGAGTCCATCTCCCTTAGGGCCTCAGCAAGGGCTGCCTCCCTTTCCTCATTACAGCAAGCCATTCTTAATGCATTTGAGATCACCTCACGCAATTCAAACGAAAAAAATCGTGCTGGGTCCATAATTGGTCGGTATATTCTGTCAGGACTCAGGCAGAAACACAGGGGAGGAAGAACCAAATGCGGTAAAAGATTTGTTTTAAACAAGAGACTAAATGAAAGAGGAAAAAATACAAAACTTACTCAAAAACTAAATCCAGAACGTCTCGAAAACCGAGTGCGAAAAAACAAAGTAAATCCAGGGAACAATCAATCAATCAATCTTTATTTGTTCTTTACAAGGAACAGTCGACAGGCAATGACGGACACTCATCACAGACTAACACTGGGAAAGACAATAAACTGACAAGGGACTGAGGAAAAACACAGACTAAATAGACAGGGTTAGTTGGACACAGGTGAGACTAATGAGACAGGTGAGGACAATCAGGGTATTCACACAGGCGGGAAACAAACAAAAAAGAACCCAAGACCAGAACACTAGAGGACAAGTACCAAGTAAAACCCAACACTGACACCACCAAAACCAGATATACAAAATAAAACCGGAAACACCAAAGACTAGACTTAACACAAAACAGGAAATAAATTTACAGGCAACAGATTAACACACTTAAGACTAGCGTACACAAGACTATGAAACATTACAACACACAAGGGAAACAAACAGAAAACTGAGGAAAACATGAAAACTAAAACAAGACAAAATACAGAAACAAAACAAAACCATGACATTAACTTGAGCAGTAAAATAAAACCATTCAGAACCTCACAAAATCTTCGAGGTATGCAGGTGTCCATGCACGAGGTAAAAGGGGGGTTTATCGGGTGCTGGCGTGCCTAGAGGTGTTGCCCTGACACAAAGCGTGGTGGCCTTGCTCCCCTGAAAGCTCACAATACATTATCCTGCTTATTACACGACTACTTACTACTAATGTACTTACTTAAGAATCAATAATGTGAACACAAATATTCGATTTGAGATTAAAAAAGTGATTTAATTCTGCAGCTTGACCAATAGTCAGTTGGAATCTGCAGTTAAAGCTTCAACAGTGAGACTTTTTAAATGTATTGGTAAATGGACTTTAGCTTGTAGATCATTTTTCTGGTCTTCTGACTACTCAAAACACTTTTACACCTCAAGTCACACCTACTCATCTACACCCATTCACACACTGATGGCAGAGGATTCTATTTAAAGTGACCATCAAAAGTTACTAATATCAATCATACAAATTCATTAGCAGCTGCAGACGAAGCAGCAGGAACAACTTGAGGTTCAGAGTCTTGCTAAAGGACACATCACACATGTAGCTGCACATCAAACCCCCAACCTTCTGGTTGAGAGATGACCAACTAAGTGAACCACAGCTGCCCCACATTACTCACATTGATCTGCATGAATAAGTAAGGTTTGTTTTTCTTCCTCATGTCAGAGTCTGATGACATTTTCTTTTCCATTCAGCAGCATTTGAACACCACTTTGTCCAAAAACGTCCTGTTATGTGTTGACTTCATGTGACCAGGCCTTTTAGCTTAGGAGTGATTTAGAAACATTCTCAGCTCAACTCTGAGAGAAGGAGAGAGAGATACTTTTATTTTTGAGAGGAGGCGTGGTTGACCCCGTTGCGAGGTATAGTAAATTATTTCGTAAGCTGTGTTTGGTTAATCCCCCAAAATAGAAAACAAGTGCTCTCTTTGTGGAAAGACGGACAGTAAAATCCATTTGACCCAATCACAGAATGGAATCAGACGCTGTGTAATTATAGACAATATAAATATAACTGTGACACTAAAAAAAATTTTTTCTGGGCTACAACAAAATGCTTTAAATCACATGCTCACGAGTGACATTCGGAATAACTCTTATCTTCATCATCAAAACAGATGTTAAAACAGTAATTTTGTGACATTAAAGACACACCATTCAGACAATTTTCATATTTGGAAAAAGGATGTAAAAATGTTTATTTCTGTAGTAAAAACAGACTTTGTTGACATGGGTGCGTATGTGACTTCATGGGCTCCTGCAGCCAGCCTCAAGTGGAAATTCGAGGAACTGCAGGTTTTTGCAGTTCTGCATGAGGTTCGAATTCAACACTGAAGGTTGCCACTCATGTCCAGGAGGCCTTGTTCAAGCACAGCCAGGCTCTACAGTGGACCGAGCTCCACCAACCTTCAGCGAGGTGATCTGGCTCTACTACCTCCCAACGTCCCTGACACCCAGCCACTACCATCAGACTGTTGTCCCACCGCTGTCCTAATACATGCACAGCCTGCTCCGACCTCCACCTCAGCGACAAAGAATTGTGGACAACAGGAACACGAGGAATACAATGAGAGAATGCATTAAAGCCCAAAAATGTATCTAATTATCTTTATAATGAGATACCAAAAAATGTATGTACATACAGAATGACCCCAATCTTAAAGCATGTACAATTTTTACAAAAAAACGTAAACGCAAAATACCTCAGCATATTCAAAAAAACTAAACATATTCAAAAATAAAAAACTGAAGGTCAAGCTGAAGACAAACAATGAACTTCTACTGCCGTACACTGGAGTACACACACTCGTCTTTGGGTGTGTTTCTCTGTCTTCCTGATGTGTTGGGCAGATTAATGTTAAGAGGGGCATAGAAGAGTCCATCTGCATCTCTGTGACGCTGCAGAAATATGAACAATCTGTCACTGCGATGTCAACAGATGCAAGAAAAATGATTTTGAAAGGTAATTCAACATGCAAAAAAAAAAAAAAGTCACCTCATGGTTTCTGATTGAAGGAGAGGAAAATCTTTGCTGAGCCTCTGATTGTGAAACACAGAAAAACAGTCATAAAGAAAAAATATTTAGTGGACACAGAAAGATGTAAGCCATGTTAGCTACCTTACCTTGAGATAGGAGACGGTTTCTTTTGTTCATCTTGTACAGTAAGAAGGCCATGACGACTATCAGGACGGTCGCAAATATCAAAGCTCCACTCAAGAAATACACCAAGGCAGGAGAGTTCACCTCATCGGTCAGTAAATCAGACATAAATAGAGCTTTGAATTCTATATCAGTGTTCATGTTAGTTTGATTAGACAGTTATCATGAATCAAATGAGATAAAACAATCTGGTGGTTAGTTTGTGTCACATGTACAGAGTCTGTGTTCCTCTATAGGTGGACAGCCCGAGCTTGAGTCCGGCCTGTGGCTCCTTTAACTTCCTACTATATCAACTGTCCTATTGAATAAAGGCAAACAGCCCCCCTGATAAAACAAAAAAAAAAAAAAAAAACTGCATGAGAGCTTTAAATACAGTCATTAAACATTGTATTTCCTGGTCACTTTTAAATTCAACTTTTTTTAATAAACTTTGTACTGAACAGGATATACTTGTGTTTTCTCGAGTGTTTGTAGCATTTTATAATGTAGTTTATGAACATTGTGTTGTCAGTTGTGCTTTTTGTTGAGTGTGGTTTTATTGTACAGGGTGTCTTGCTTCACTTTTATTTCAGATGACTACAACTTACTAAATCTGGTGCAACTATCTTTTCTTTGTATAAATGTTTCATATTGTTGCACACTGTCCGCCTGATTGATAAAGCAAATGATGCATCAATTTATCACCCTTTTTACAGATAATACGACTTGTGATAAAGAGTAACATACCTTCAAAGTCCAGCTTGGTCCCTTTTCCAAACAGAATGTGTCCACATGAAGCGACAGCGCAGTAGTACGTCCCAATATGAGAAACATCCAGGTTCTTCATTGTTAAGTTATAGGCACAGGTGTGTGTTTGTGAGTTAGGTTTCCTCACACACTGATCATTCCTGCCTCCATGGGTGTAAATGAGTCCTGGATGAGATTCATCAAAGTCTCTGAACCAGTAAACACTGTGTTCTCCATCACAGGTCCCAGTGTGGACTGTACAGTTCAGAGTCACAGAGCCTCCTGGCTGGATGGTCTCAGATTCTGACTGATGGATCACAGCTGGGATGGTCGATCCTGGACCTTCTACACTGACAATCACACTTTCCAGAATTTCTAGTGAGCAGACACTACAACTTATGCAGTAATAGGTAGCTGAGTCTGACGTGTTCAAATCTGAGATGGTTAGGTGATTTATATCATTTTGAGCCTCCAGTGTGAAACGTGGATTGTTTATAAATTCATCATGAAAAGGATCGCCTACTTTGTATTTGTAGAATTCAGAAACAAGCCTTAGTTTCTCACCGATCGTTTGCTTGTACCAATAAACTCGTTGAACAAAAGAATCTTTGAAGAAACATGTTAAAGTCAAGCTCTCTCCAACTTCCCGTCTCTCGTGACGAACTGATGCAGACAACTTTGGAGAAACCGTCCATGCTGAAATGAAATGAGAAAAGTTGCCATTTTATAAAAATGCATTGAATTTCACATGAAACTCATGTCAGAAAAAAAAAAGTCAAATGAAAATTCAACTCACCCATTTCCCCCAGGATCAAACATGTCAGGTAGACAACTGTTGGAGATGTCATCTTGATCAAACTGTCGTTCTGAATGAAAGAGTACTGGCAGCTTCTCCCCTCTTCACAGACCACGCTGCGTTTGATTGGCCGGAAAGAAACATCTTACGATAAAGGAAATATACTCACATGCTCACTGGTTGTGTTGTGTGTTTGCTCTCGCTCTCTTTTCTATGTGCAGCCAAATGCTGCCCCCTCACCCAGTGATGGCAGCTGACAGAGCTGACCTGTTTAAATGCCAAACAAGTGTGAGAGAGTATATACAAATACATAATTTATATGGCAACACAAAAGAGCGATACTATGAACTTAATTGAAAGGTACTATATTAGTAACATCAACAACTAATAGTGACATTATGTAAGACGGATGACAGTGGACAGAAGACACAGTTGACACTGTCCCCACTCCGTTTCTTCAACATTTCCTCAGATGTAACAGTGGTAGACTTGTTTACATTCAGTTTTAAGGTTTATTCAGAAATGAAACTTGTTGACAGCTTCTGTCAGAGACAGGTTTGTCATGTTGTAGTGGTCATGACACATCCTACACATGTGGATAACTGCAGATTTGGTTTATCAGCTTGTCACCTTTGTGGTCCCTGCTGCTGTGTTAAACCTGTCACATATCCTTGGCGTCGATCCTGTCTCTACTCCATCCATCCATCCATCCATTTTCTACCGCTTATCCGGGGTCGGGTCGAGGGGGCAGCAGTCTAAGCAGAGACACCCAGACTTCCCTCACCCCAGACACCTCCTCCAGCTCTTCCGGTGGGACCCCAAGGCGTTCCCAAGCCAGCCGAGAGACGTAGTCTCTCCAGCGTGTCCTGGGTCTACCCCGTGGCCTCCTCCCGGAGGGACATGCCCGGAACACCTCCCTAGGGAGGCGTCCAGGGGGCATCCGGACCAGATGCCCGAACCACCTCAACTGACTCCTCTCAATGTGAAGGAGTAACGGCTCTACTCCGAGCTCCTCCCTGGTGACCGAGCTCCTCACCCTATCTCTAAGGGTGCGCCCAGCCACCCTACGGAGGAAGCCCATTTCGGCCGCTTGTATCCGAGATCTCGTTCTTTCGGTCATGACCCAAAGCTCATGACCATAGGTGAGGGTAGGAACGAAGATCGATCGGTAAATCGAGAGCTTCGCCTTTCGGCTTAGCTCCTTCTTCACCACGACGGACCGATACAGCGACCGCATGACTGCAGACGCCGCACCGATCCGTCTGTCGATCTCGCGCTCCATCTTCCCCCCACTCGTGAACAAGACCCCGAGATACTTAAACTCCTCCACCTGGGGCAAGGACTCCCCACCGACCCGAAGAGGGCAAACCACCTTTTTCCGGTCGAGAACCATGGCCTCAGATTTAGAGGTGCTGATCCTTATTACATACTGTTCATGTGAATCTTTAAAATGGCTAGCATGTTGACTTCAGGTGCACAGGCCTGGTTCAAAAACAAGATGGCATAGGCAGCATCTGAAACTGGCAGCAATGCAATAGCGTGGGTGGAATGGGTCCTGCATGTGCTCTCTGTTGAACTGACAGGTTACATGCATGTGTCATGTCAATACGGATTATGGATGTACTAAACACAACGTGATTCACCTCTAAAACCTTGATCAGTTCATGAAAAAAAAACAATAAATGTTTTTCATCCTTTCAATTGAGGGTGCATCATTTTGCACCCTGAGCTTCTGTTTTTTATTTCTCTGTCCTGGTTTTAAGTTTTTATTTTGCTTGTCCACCCCATCAACTTTTAATCCTCCCATTTTGCTCCACCCACAGTCTGTGATTAGAGCTACGTCGCTAACAACCATCTGCTTTTCTTATACCTTCTTCTACAATTCACGAAGCAGATGCTTTTTTAAAGCAAAAGTTATATTTAAATCAAATGTACCGCAATCACCGGTCACCCAGTTAGACGTCAGTATTTCAAATAGACAAAAGGAGAAAAATAAATGTACACTTTGTTGCCATCTTAGACATCAAAATCACAAATTAAACTTATTTAAGAAAAAAAAAATGTCCACCTTTAATGTCAAAATTCAGGAAACGCTTTCATAGTTGCCAGGGTAACAACTCAAATCCTTCGAAAAAGTTATGCAAAAATATCCTCAAAAAGGGAAAAAGCTATCCACTGCTGAGGCACTCACTGGTCCTGCAGCATAGATCCACTCCTTACCTTGAAATGCTGAATAGTCCCTCTCCCACAGTCTCCCACAGTCTCTCACGGTCCTCCGAAACAGATGCATTTTGGTCATGTGGAGAAGAAAACACTGCACAAAAAAAGACAAGCTCCTCCATTCTCCTCCAGGTATCTTTGAATCCAATTCTCCTCTGGCCTCTTTTCCAGTCCAACCAAAAAAACATTCTCACAAACATTTTCCCATCTTCCTTTGTTCTCCCCAGGCCACGCCCCCTACACACCTGTGTCTACCTGGCTGAGCAGGTCACATGACCGGGCTGAACGCAGAAAAACACATGACCACAGGGTAACACATAATATATACATACAGAGACATTACAAAGGGAATTAACCTCCTTAAAGATAGTGGCCATGTCACATGTTTCTGGACAGGAACTCATAAGACTTGATTAAAGACTGTGTCATTATTTATGATGATGTATCCAGAGATCTAATTAATTAACCAATTGGAATAGAGTATGTAACACAGTGGTTTTTTATAATCCTAGCTTTCTTTCCAAATACTAACATCAATCAAAATTCTGTATAATGTTTCTTACTTTACAATCTTATCTTGCATGCTGTACTTTTGCAGATTCTGTGCATTATGGGATGGCTAAATTAGGGCCCTAAACAGAATCCCCCCCCCCCCCCCATTACAAAATGACTGTATCATGAGGCAGGATCAACAAGTTGTGCAGATGAAGTAGTCAGAGTAGCATCTGAAGCTTAAGAGTTTTGCTTGAGGGCCTTGGTGAAATATGGGCACTGGCTAACAAACTTTAGCATTGACCCTGTTGTGACAAGACATGCATCATACAAGCAGATATGTTGTACTGAGGTTTCATATTGCTACACTGCTGTTTGCTGCTGCAATGCTTTAATTTTCTCCATTATGGGTCAAATAAAGGATTATCTTAATTAAATTCATTATCTAATTTTATCTGATCTTATATGACTGTTGTGAATTTAATTCACCAAGTGATGGTGAAATTTTACCCCCATAAAAATAACCTTAAACTTCTGTTGATAGCATGGATTGATGGGCTAAAAACCTGAGCCATCAAACGACCACCAGAGGTGAATGTACATGCAGTTAACAAGACATTTAATAAATGATCATCAGGGCCGCTGGAAAATGTAATCTCCAGTCCACATCTAGACAGAATGATCCTCTCTTCTGTCTCATTATATCAGAGGAGCAGCTGGGGAGTTTATAACACTAAGTTTCAACAACATACGTCCTCTTGCTTGTTTCTTTATGCTTGCTCCCAATTCATGTTGCCGTTTGCACGCTGTCTCTCTATCTGCATCCAACTGTGCATTTGCAGAGAATGATATATAGCTTGATACTTTATTGATCCTGAGAGAAATTCAAGTCACTTGCGCAAAATGGGGCCTCCCATGGATCTGGGGCGGCACTGATTATGGCTAATGTGCAATATACTGTATGTTGTATTGGTTTGCATTGCTATGTGCCTTTCTGTCAATGATTGGATGTGTTTTTCTATTGTTTTGATCTATTGACGGTGGTGAATCAGAACTTTAGGCCAAGACCATCCTTTCCTCTGGGGACAATAAAGTGTGTCGTATAGTAATTTGGGCAATGCGAACATTCACTGCCACCTAAGTCCAGTCAGTGAGATGATTCACAGGAGGAGAAAGAAGACAACAGTATTGTGGCAGTGAGAAATTACCTGAACATAGTTGTGTTTTTTCACATCATTTTTTACACACAGCAGGATTTAGTTAAATGCATGGGTATAAGCCGGTTCCTCACTATCATTCGTAAATAGCTGAAGTCTAGAAAGCAGTATTTTACAATCACTCCTCTCTAAAACTCCATTGGAGACACAGAATCACTCTTGCTAACATTTTTCCATTTCTGACCTATTCACAGACTAAACTCGGCCCTTCAGGTCACCAAGTGGAGGTCTTTTAGCCTGACCTGAAGAGACATAATTTTGCACATGTTCATCTAGTCCAGCATTGTATGTTGACATTCAGTTAAACATGATTTACAAATGTAACTCTTCATTTCTCACATGTTGTACTAGTTGGGATGTTTAAGTTAAATCCTATATATATATATATATATATATATATATAATACTTACTCTTACCTTTTATATTTTGTACATCTATCTTCCATCACAAAGCTCTGTATTTTTAAAGCCCAAACCAATTCATTCTTAGATCAGTCGTTCACTTAGTTACTCTTCATGTGTTTGTGGGATCACTTGCATGCTAATTGACTTTTAATTGTTTTATTCCTATTTTTTTAACCTCTGTGTAAAGCATATTGGGCATACCTGTAATGGATAGTGTCTAATAAATAAAATGTATATTGCTATTATGAACTGCATTGCAAAGCCACATCTTCATATATAGGGTACAGAAGCATCATAAAGATAATTATGTAATGTACATATCTATACACAGCATTATGTTGTCTTGATTACCAAACACCCATCCTTTTAAGTTCAGTAGCATGATAGAACAAGTCACTCACAAATAACTGCATAAACAGACAACAAACAGACTTCAAATCTTTACATTTTTTAGACATTATTTTGAATATTTTTTCTTCCTTTGTGTATTTTTTTAAATGGGATTGGCTGAATTATAATTAGTACTGATGAGCTGATGAAAAAATGGTGTTATCAAAACCCAACTGCTGGATTAAATATGCACAAAAATATAGAAAATTCACAGTGATTTAGTTTTGATCAATTTTATTGAATGATTGAAGAAACAACTTATATACAAACAAATACGAATAATAGAGAAAACTGGAAATATTACACTCACAGTAATTATTTTCTAGATTGTATAAACCAGATTGTATAATCCGTCGTATAAACCAAACATGATTTATACGACGGAGGATGAGGGCCACGTGAAAAGAACATTTTGAGATAATAGTTGTACATGTCCGAGAATGAAGTCAGACATTTACAGGAATAATGTTATTTAAGTCTGAGCAGCAGCCGCCTGCTCTAAAATGAGAAACACGGAGCAACTTGTTTTACTTCAGTAAAAGTTTCACAAAGAAGGAAATCGACTACTTCCTGTCTGTAAAAAACTCTTAAACATTTAAAATAGTTGTTTTGGGTATTTACTTATGCAGATATTATAAAACAAATACCTTTGGCACATCATCATCATCATCACATTGTCATAAAATATCAGGACCCTGAAAAGATACAGCAATAAAACTGCATCTTTTCTGAAGACAGAAGCGTGCGGACTTGCAGGAAATTCTGTCTGCAGAGGAAAAAGCCTTAAAGGGTCTTTTTCATGCGGATCGGTCGAGTAAATTTACAAGTTAAATCTTTTAATTTTTGTTTTGTTTACCCCTAAAGATTACCTTCAAACTCTATACACTATGTTTGACCTGCTTCATTTCAGAACAATCGATAACTGCTGTTCCTCTTGTTCATCATGCAGAGTGTGAAGGCCAGTAAAGCAGAGAGCATGGAAGTCAATGTCACAGCTCCCTTCCAGACGAAAGAAGAGTCTGCAGATACAGACAGAAGAAATGTGGATTTTGCACTTTTTCCCTGCTAAGTTTGTTGAGGCACAAACAAGTTCCTTTCACATGTTCACAAAAAAAAAAAAAAAGTAAGAAATTTACCTCCAAAGTCCAGCTTGGTCCCGTTTCCAAACAGAATGCGTCCACATGAGGCGACAGCGCAGTAGTAAGTCCCAGCATGAGAGCGACTGACGCTCTTCAATGGCAAGTCGTAGACACAGGTGTTTGTTTCTGTGTTGGAGCTCCTCACACACTGATCATTCCTGCCTCCATGGGTGTAAATGAATCCTGGATGAGATTCTTCAGAGTTTCTGAACCAGTAAACACTGTGTTCTCCATCACAGGTCCCAGTGTGGACTGTACAGTTCAGAGTCACAGAGCCTCCTGTCTGGATGGTCTCAGATTCTGACTGATGAACCACAGCTGGGATGTTCAATCCTGAACTTTTAACACTGACGAAAGTGCCATCAGCAAATTCATAAGTACTTGAAAAGCTAAATGCGCAGTAGTAAGTAGCTGTATCTGAAATTTGTAAATTGGTGATTTTCAGATTAACTCCACCATTAACGGCTTCCAGTGTTACGCGCAGGTTGTTCTTCCACTCGTCAAAAAATTCAGTGTTTTTATTGGGCAGATAGAAGTTAGATGTCAGCTTTGGTTTCTGTCAGAGAGGTTGCTTATACCAGAAAAAACGTTTTATCAATTTATCTCCAGAGAAACATTTCAAAGTGATGTTGTCTCCGACATGAGCTGATATAAATTCTCTCTCTTGACGAACAGATAAGGATTGAACAGTCATCTGAGCTGAAGTGACAAGAAAGACAAAATGAAAATGCAATGACTAGAAATAGATTGTAAAAGTATCATGTAATGTTGTACTTTCTACAATATCAGAGAAGCACAATTAAAGGCTGTGACAGGTCGAGTGAGCCAACAAAAAAAAAAAAAAAAATCACCACTTTTGTCCAAGATGAAAAATAGAATATAAAAAAGTAACTTTGGAGATGTCATCGTGGCCAAATTGCAGTGCTGAATGAGAACAATCTTGATCTGTTCTTGACACCTCATAGAGTAGACTGCCTTTGATTGGTCAGCCTGTAGTGACGCCTCATGTCCTATTATGGAAACAAGTCGAGGCGTTCGCTGTCAGCAACAGCCACATCAAACTGATCTCAGATTCTCAGTTTGGTGTTAATTTTAAACACCTCCAACCGCTTTTTATTTGACCTAATTCTGTCTCCATTCTTTCTTTCTGTTGACATTTGATGTATTTAAACAAGATATGTATTTAAACATTTACAAGATATTTAGTGTGTTATTCTGCTACGCTGTGTGTAAATATATCTCACTGGTACAAGAGTCACCGGACGATATTGGTGGGAGGCATCTTTCATTGAGAAATGGGCTCCTACATTGCACAAGTCTCGGTCACAAATTGAGCAGCACCACCAGAGGTCCTTGTTTATGCCAATGTGTGAATTTATCAGGGGGATGATGCCATTTACGATGGACAGAGTTTCTCTCCTGTTGTAACCTGAAAGAAGAAGGCAGAGGGAACCCATTTGGAAAAAAAAACACACTAATGAGTGAAAGCATGGCAGTGCTTCTTTATTTGCTAATGGAATTACAGAGGAGGCCAAGAAGCGCTTTAATGTTCACAGTGAGTGTTAGGCCAAAATGTATGAGCTCATAGGAAACTTGGTCACACCACAGAAGCCGGGTGAACTGGTCCAGCTCGTGGGAGACCACCTCAAACCAAAGTGTTCAGAGATAGTTCAACAGTTTTAGTTTCACAACCATTTCAGGAAGACAGGTCAGTCTGTGGCAAATTCTACAGCTGAGCTACAGCTCTCTGAACACTGTGAAGTGGGGACCCCAATGGAAAAGCCTACAGTACTGTAACTGCACAACTATTTACAGTAACTTGTAGTGTATCTAGTTGCAGTTCAAATTGAATTATGCTGTTAAAATTAGGCCACAGGAAGCACTTTACATTAGATGAGGTTTGTTGGCATTGATATGGTGGGCGAGGTTTCATCAGCATAGAAGCATCTTCTCTATTTGTCTGTCTCTCTCTAAATAAATACATTGGATCATTTATTGGATTTTTTCAAATAACATTATTCCCTCTATCCGTTCCAACAATACTCACTACTCTACATTTTACTCTGTGGTTCAACAAGGTTAAGAGATGTAAAGTTACTGCTGTAATGTCTCGACTGTCTAAGGGAACCTTCTGTAGACAACATGAAAGTGACCCCCACCCTTCCCCCTCCCAACAAAGCAGGCAGCACCAGTCACATTCAGAGTTTGAGCAGCAGTTTCTTTTAATAAAGAGTTAGGCAGTGCTTAAAATATGAAGCAAAAGTTGTCTAATCAAATCTCCAATGTTCCACAACCAAAAACACAAGTTTAAACAATTGACACATAAACAGGCGGGGAAAAAAAAGAAAAGACTCAAAAAGGCTTCTGATTCCAACACTGATCAAGTGTTCAATGATAATTATCAAAAGTTAGTTACAAACTCACACTCAATAAATCCATCAGAATCTTACTTTAGTTTCCAACAATCTAAAAACTCAGGTCTACATAACTTTCAATGGTCTAAAGATTGGAGATCTCAGAGCTAAATGCTGGTGTTGTTGAGCGTGTGAGATGAAGGAAGTAGAGGAAGCTGCATCAGCTAAGATTTATGGTGCGTGTCTTTTACTTCCCAAATTAGATCTCATACCTGACAATGACATCACACCTGACTTTACCATGTTCCACTTGTGAGTCTGCAACAAGACAGACAAGCAACATGGACGCCTCCTGGAGAACCTTTGATTTGTTCACTAATACCAGGCAATAACAACACACTACCTGATCGTTTAGTTTCAGACGCAACACCTGCACCAGCATCTGATTGACTGACACACTGACCACAGACACATTTTCCCAAATACACATCCAGAGGAAGAGACAGAGCTGCACACACTGTACCACAAAACAACAACAAAATATAAGGAACATATAATTTCATAGAAAATCAAAATCATTATAGTAATTCAGTTATCATTTATCAGATTAATAAGAGTAGTTCTGTTTTACTTCAGACATTTCATGTAAAATAAAGTGAAAGATCCTTGTTGTCTGAAAAGCCAAATTACACAGTAAATAGTTTATGTCCTACCACAGGTAGCCAAAGATGAAACGCCAAGATGTATTACTTTACTCTGGAGTAAACACATTCAGCTGGTGTGTCATCCAGATGTCTTCTTGATCTGCTGGCCTGGTTTAGCCTTACAGCAGCGTAATGAAGATTATCTTCATTCATGTGACCCTAAACACAGAAAAAAATGATAATAAGTAAACAGCACAAAGTAAAAGTTCAAATATTCAAAGTAATTCTTCTGAGCTAAAACCTTTGTTAAAAAGTGTATTACACCAATGAGTTGAGATCAGGCGGATACAAATAAAAAAATAAAAAAGCTACAGACACAGAAACAGCCTGTTCTGAGCAGGGCTGAAAAAGAGGGGTTTATAGACGTGATCAAATACAGGATCAGAGTGGATTTACAACAAGAAACTTCACACACATGCTTTGGGAGCTCTGAGACTTACTTTAACTTGTTAAAAGGGGTATAATATGTGACCTTAAAGTCTTGGAGCCAAAACAGCAGCCACCTGTTGTTTGGAATTTATTTGTAAAATGACCAAGAACTTGTGGTTGGATGACATAAGTGGTCGATCTGTGATGCAAGGGATTAGTGTGATCAAATTTTAACTCATGTTAAAAAAACAAAATAAAATGCTAGGTTTTTCACCCTGGGATGTTATTTGAGGAAATATTCAGGCCTAAAATAAAATGCTCAGTTATGTCTGAAGTAAGCTTTGGGACATTAATTTCTCGATAGCGGCTAAACAGTTTTCTAGAGATATTGAGTTGCTGTAGACGGTCGGGTGAACAAAAAATTGCACAACTGAATGTCATCAGCGTAAAAGTGACAAAAACTGTGAAGTCAAAGATAAAGTCTAACTTTTCATTAATACCAGTTGCCTGAAAATACAGAAGAAAGCATCTTTTGTTCCTATTATTTTTGACTTGATTGTGAGCATATAAACATCTTCTCCAAATGATAAATAATACCATTCCTTTTTGATTAAGACTTAAATCTGACAGTCATTGTGACAATTCAACGTTATTCTCGCCACTTTGACTTTATACTCAATATTGTGACTATCCAGGAGCAATAATGGCTCAAACCAAATCCCCCTCCTTTTTCTTCTATCAAAATATATGTAAATGTAATTTACAATAAATTTGGAGGAAATACCTGTGAAGTTGTAGCGGAAGAATCTGACGTTTCTGAAAAACAATAAAAAGCCATTTAAGTCCAATTTAAAAATTTTCTATGATCCAATGTTTAATAGATATATCACAGAAAAAAAAAGTACTAATCACCTCCATGACAGCTGCTTTTCCTCCAAATATTGAACAGAATCACAGCGAGTGAAAAACTAAGGATGGTGGTGAATGTCAAAGCTCCACTCAAGAAATACACCAAGACATGGGAGTATGTCTCTTCTGCAAACAGACAAAAAACAGAGGACATTGCTGAGCAGCTTTTTAAAGTATTTGATTCATTATATTTAATTGTAATTATAACTATCAGAAAGCAATAGTTTCTGTAGGAGTTACTTACTTTCAACATTCAGCTTGGTCCCGTTTCCAAACAGAATGCGTCCACATGAGGCGACAGCGCAGTAGTAAGTCCCAGCATGAGAGCGACTGACGTTCTTCAATGGCAAGTCGTAGACACAGGTGTTTGTTTCTGTGTTGGAGCTCCTCACACACTGATCATTCCTGCCTCCATGGGTGTAAATGAGTCCTGGATGAGATTCTTCAGAGTTTCTGAACCAGTAAACACTGTGTTCTCCATCACAGGTCCCAGTGTGGACTGTACAGTTCAGAGTCACAGAGCCTCCTGTCTGGATGGTGTCAGATTCTGTCTGATGAACCACAGCTGGGATGTTCAATCCTGAACTTTTAACACTGACTAAAGTGCCATTAGCAAATTCATAAGTACTGGAAAAGCTAACAGCACAGTAGTAAGTAGCTGTATCTGAAATTTGTAAATAGGTGATATTCAGAATAACTCCACCATTAATGGCTTCCAGTGTAAAGCGTAGATTGTTCTTCCACTCATCAAAAAATTCATTGTTTTTATTGGGCAGATAGAAGGTAGATGTCAGCCTTGGTTTCTGTCCGAGAGGTTGCTTATACCAGAAAAAACGTTTTATCAAATCATTTCCAGAGAAACATTTCAAAGTGATGTTGTCTCCGACATGAGCTGATATAAATTCTCTCTCTTGATGAACAGATGAGGATTGAACGGTCATCTTAGCTGAAGTGACAAGAAAGACAAAATAAAAATGCAATGAATAGAAATAGATTGTAAAGGTCTCATGTAATGTTGTACTATCTACAATATCAGAGAAGCACAATTAAAGGCTGTGACAGGTCGAGTTATAGCCAACCTCAAAAAAAAAAAAAAAAATCACCACTTTTGTCCAAGATGAAAAATAGAATATAAAAAAGTAACTTTGGAGATGTCATCGTGGCCAAATTGCAGTGCTGAATGAGAACAATCTTGATCTGTTCTTGACACCTCATAGAGTAGACTGCCTTTGATTGGTCAGCCTGTAGTGACGCCTCATGTCCTATTATGGAAACAAGTCGAGGCGTTCGCTGTCAGCAACAGCCACATCAAACTGATCTCAGATTCTCAGTTTGGTGTTAATTTTAAACACCTCCAACCGCTTTTTATTTGACCTAATTCTGTCTCCATTCTTTCTTTCTGTTGACATTTGATGTATTTAAACAAGATATGTATTTAAACATTTACAAGATATTTAGTGTGTTATTCTGCTACGCTGTGTGTAAATATATCTCACTGGTACAAGAGTCACCGGACGATATTGGTGGGAGGCATCTTTCATTGAGAAATGGGCTCCTACATTGCACAAGTCTCGGTCACAAATTGAGCAGCACCACCAGAGGTCCTTGTTTATGCCAATGTGTGAATTTATCAGGGGGATGATGCCATTTACGATGGACAGAGTTTCTCTCCTGTTGTAACCTGAAAGAAGAAGGCAGAGGGAACCCATTTGGAAAAAAAAACACACTAATGAGTGAAAGCATGGCAGTGCTTCTTTATTTGCTAATGGAATTACAGAGGAGGCCAAGAAGCGCTTTAATGTTCACAGTGAGTGTTAGGCCAAAATGTATGAGCTCATAGGAAACTTGGTCACACCACAGAAGCCGGGTGAACTGGTCCAGCTCGTGGGAGACCACCTCAAACCAAAGTGTTCAGAGATAGTTCAACAGTTTTAGTTTCACAACCATTTCAGGAAGACAGGTCAGTCTGTGGCAAATTCTACAGCTGAGCTACAGCTCTCTGAACACTGTGAAGTGGGGACCCCAATGGAAAAGCCTACAGTACTGTAACTGCACAACTATTTACAGTAACTTGTAGTGTATCTAGTTGCAGTTCAAATTGAATTATGCTGTTAAAATTAGGCCACAGGAAGCACTTTACATTAGATGAGGTTTGTTGGCATTGATATGGTGGGCGAGGTTTCATCAGCATAGAAGCATCTTCTCTATTTGTCTGTCTCTCTCTAAATAAATACATTGGATCATTTATTGGATTTTTTCAAATAACATTATTCCCTCTATCCGTTCCAACAATACTCACTACTCTACATTTTACTCTGTGGTTCAACAAGGTTAAGAGATGTAAAGTTACTGCTGTAATGTCTCGACTGTCTAAGGGAACCTTCTGTAGACAACATGAAAGTGACCCCCACCCTTCCCCCTCCCAACAAAGCAGGCAGCACCAGTCACATTCAGAGTTTGAGCAGCAGTTTCTTTTAATAAAGAGTTAGGCAGTGCTTAAAATATGAAGCAAAAGTTGTCTAATCAAATCTCCAATGTTCCACAACCAAAAACACAAGTTTAAACAATTGACACATAAACAGGCGGGGAAAAAAAAGAAAAGACTCAAAAAGGCTTCTGATTCCAACACTGATCAAGTGTTCAATGATAATTATCAAAAGTTAGTTACAAACTCACACTCAATAAATCCATCAGAATCTTACTTTAGTTTCCAACAATCTAAAAACTCAGGTCTACATAACTTTCAATGGTCTAAAGATTGGAGATCTCAGAGCTAAATGCTGGTGTTGTTGAGCGTGTGAGATGAAGGAAGTAGAGGAAGCTGCATCAGCTAAGATTTATGGTGCGTGTCTTTTACTTCCCAAATTAGATCTCATACCTGACAATGACATCACACCTGACTTTACCATGTTCCACTTGTGAGTCTGCAACAAGACAGACAAGCAACATGGACGCCTCCTGGAGAACCTTTGATTTGTTCACTAATACCAGGCAATAACAACACACTACCTGATCGTTTAGTTTCAGACGCAACACCTGCACCAGCATCTGATTGACTGACACACTGACCACAGACACATTTTCCCAAATACACATCCAGAGGAAGAGACAGAGCTGCACACACTGTACCACAAAACAACAACAAAATATAAGGAACATATAATTTCATAGAAAATCAAAATCATTATAGTAATTCAGTTATCATTTATCAGATTAATAAGAGTAGTTCTGTTTTACTTCAGACATTTCATGTAAAATAAAGTGAAAGATCCTTGTTGTCTGAAAAGCCAAATTACACAGTAAATAGTTTATGTCCTACCACAGGTAGCCAAAGATGAAACGCCAAGATGTATTACTTTACTCTGGAGTAAACACATTCAGCTGGTGTGTCATCCAGATGTCTTCTTGATCTGCTGGCCTGGTTTAGCCTTACAGCAGCGTAATGAAGATTATCTTCATTCATGTGACCCTAAACACAGAAAAAAATGATAATAAGTAAACAGCACAAAGTAAAAGTTCAAATATTCAAAGTAATTCTTCTGAGCTAAAACCTTTGTTAAAAAGTGTATTACACCAATGAGTTGAGATCAGGCGGATACAAATAAAAAAATAAAAAAGCTACAGACACAGAAACAGCCTGTTCTGAGCAGGGCTGAAAAAGAGGGGTTTATAGACGTGATCAAATACAGGATCAGAGTGGATTTACAACAAGAAACTTCACACACATGCTTTGGGAGCTCTGAGACTTACTTTAACTTGTTAAAAGGGGTATAATATGTGACCTTAAAGTCTTGGAGCCAAAACAGCAGCCACCTGTTGTTTGGAATTTATTTGTAAAATGACCAAGAACTTGTGGTTGGATGACATAAGTGGTCGATCTGTGATGCAAGGGATTAGTGTGATCAAATTTTAACTCATGTTAAAAAAACAAAATAAAATGCTAGGTTTTTCACCCTGGGATGTTATTTGAGGAAATATTCAGGCCTAAAATAAAATGCTCAGTTATGTCTGAAGTAAGCTTTGGGACATTAATTTCTCGATAGCGGCTAAACAGTTTTCTAGAGATATTGAGTTGCTGTAGACGGTCGGGTGAACAAAAAATTGCACAACTGAATGTCATCAGCGTAAAAGTGACAAAAACTGTGAAGTCAAAGATAAAGTCTAACTTTTCATTAATACCAGTTGCCTGAAAATACAGAAGAAAGCATCTTTTGTTCCTATTATTTTTGACTTGATTGTGAGCATATAAACATCTTCTCCAAATGATAAATAATACCATTCCTTTTTGATTAAGACTTAAATCTGACAGTCATTGTGACAATTCAACGTTATTCTCGCCACTTTGACTTTATACTCAATATTGTGACTATCCAGGAGCAATAATGGCTCAAACCAAATCCCCCTCCTTTTTCTTCTATCAAAATATATGTAAATGTAATTTACAATAAATTTGGAGGAAATACCTGTGAAGTTGTAGCGGAAGAATCTGACGTTTCTGAAAAACAATAAAAAGCCATTTAAGTCCAATTTAAAAATTTTCTATGATCCAATGTTTAATAGATATATCACAGAAAAAAAAAGTACTAATCACCTCCATGACAGCTGCTTTTCCTCCAAATATTGAACAGAATCACAGCGAGTGAAAAACTAAGGATGGTGGTGAATGTCAAAGCTCCACTCAAGAAATACACCAAGACATGGGAGTATGTCTCTTCTGCAAACAGACAAAAAACAGAGGACATTGCTGAGCAGCTTTTTAAAGTATTTGATTCATTATATTTAATTGTAATTATAACTATCAGAAAGCAATAGTTTCTGTAGGAGTTACTTACTTTCAACATTCAGCTTGGTCCCGTTTCCAAACAGAATGCGTCCACATGAGGCGACAGCGCAGTAGTAAGTCCCAGCATGAGAGCGACTGACGTTCTTCAATGGCAAGTCGTAGACACAGGTGTTTGTTTCTGTGTTGGAGCTCCTCACACACTGATCATTCCTGCCTCCATGGGTGTAAATGAGTCCTGGATGAGATTCTTCAGAGTTTCTGAACCAGTAAACACTGTGTTCTCCATCACAGGTCCCAGTGTGGACTGTACAGTTCAGAGTCACAGAGCCTCCTGTCTGGATGGTGTCAGATTCTGTCTGATGAACCACAGCTGGGATGTTCAATCCTGAACTTTTAACACTGACTAAAGTGCCATTAGCAAATTCATAAGTACTGGAAAAGCTAACAGCACAGTAGTAAGTAGCTGTATCTGAAATTTGTAAATAGGTGATATTCAGAATAACTCCACCATTAATGGCTTCCAGTGTAAAGCGTAGATTGTTCTTCCACTCATCAAAAAATTCATTGTTTTTATTGGGCAGATAGAAGGTAGATGTCAGCCTTGGTTTCTGTCCGAGAGGTTGCTTATACCAGAAAAAACGTTTTATCAAATCATTTCCAGAGAAACATTTCAAAGTGATGTTGTCTCCGACATGAGCTGATATAAATTCTCTCTCTTGATGAACAGATGAGGATTGAACGGTCATCTTAGCTGAAGTGACAAGAAAGACAAAATAAAAATGCAATGAATAGAAATAGATTGTAAAGGTCTCATGTAATGTTGTACTATCTACAATATCAGAGAAGCACAATTAAAGGCTGTGACAGGTCGAGTTATAGCCAACCTCAAAAAAAAAAAAAAAAATCACCACTTTTGTCCAAGATGAAAAATAGAATATAAAAAAGTAACTTTGGAGATGTCATCGTGGCCAAATTGCAGTGCTGAATGAGAACAATCTTGATCTGTTCTTGACACCTCATAGAGTAGACTGCCTTTGATTGGTCAGCCTGTAGTGACGCCTCATGTCCTATTATGGAAACAAGTCGAGGCGTTCGCTGTCAGCAACAGCCACATCAAACTGATCTCAGATTCTCAGTTTGGTGTTAATTTTAAACACCTCCAACCGCTTTTTATTTGACCTAATTCTGTCTCCATTCTTTCTTTCTGTTGACATTTGATGTATTTAAACAAGATATGTATTTAAACATTTACAAGATATTTAGTGTGTTATTCTGCTACGCTGTGTGTAAATATATCTCACTGGTACAAGAGTCACCGGACGATATTGGTGGGAGGCATCTTTCATTGAGAAATGGGCTCCTACATTGCACAAGTCTCGGTCACAAATTGAGCAGCACCACCAGAGGTCCTTGTTTATGCCAATGTGTGAATTTATCAGGGGGATGATGCCATTTACGATGGACAGAGTTTCTCTCCTGTTGTAACCTGAAAGAAGAAGGCAGAGGGAACCCATTTGGAAAAAAAAACACACTAATGAGTGAAAGCATGGCAGTGCTTCTTTATTTGCTAATGGAATTACAGAGGAGGCCAAGAAGCGCTTTAATGTTCACAGTGAGTGTTAGGCCAAAATGTATGAGCTCATAGGAAACTTGGTCACACCACAGAAGCCGGGTGAACTGGTCCAGCTCGTGGGAGACCACCTCAAACCAAAGTGTTCAGAGATAGTTCAACAGTTTTAGTTTCACAACCATTTCAGGAAGACAGGTCAGTCTGTGGCAAATTCTACAGCTGAGCTACAGCTCTCTGAACACTGTGAAGTGGGGACCCCAATGGAAAAGCCTACAGTACTGTAACTGCACAACTATTTACAGTAACTTGTAGTGTATCTAGTTGCAGTTCAAATTGAATTATGCTGTTAAAATTAGGCCACAGGAAGCACTTTACATTAGATGAGGTTTGTTGGCATTGATATGGTGGGCGAGGTTTCATCAGCATAGAAGCATCTTCTCTATTTGTCTGTCTCTCTCTAAATAAATACATTGGATCATTTATTGGATTTTTTCAAATAACATTATTCCCTCTATCCGTTCCAACAATACTCACTACTCTACATTTTACTCTGTGGTTCAACAAGGTTAAGAGATGTAAAGTTACTGCTGTAATGTCTCGACTGTCTAAGGGAACCTTCTGTAGACAACATGAAAGTGACCCCCACCCTTCCCCCTCCCAACAAAGCAGGCAGCACCAGTCACATTCAGAGTTTGAGCAGCAGTTTCTTTTAATAAAGAGTTAGGCAGTGCTTAAAATATGAAGCAAAAGTTGTCTAATCAAATCTCCAATGTTCCACAACCAAAAACACAAGTTTAAACAATTGACACATAAACAGGCGGGGAAAAAAAAGAAAAGACTCAAAAAGGCTTCTGATTCCAACACTGATCAAGTGTTCAATGATAATTATCAAAAGTTAGTTACAAACTCACACTCAATAAATCCATCAGAATCTTACTTTAGTTTCCAACAATCTAAAAACTCAGGTCTACATAACTTTCAATGGTCTAAAGATTGGAGATCTCAGAGCTAAATGCTGGTGTTGTTGAGCGTGTGAGATGAAGGAAGTAGAGGAAGCTGCATCAGCTAAGATTTATGGTGCGTGTCTTTTACTTCCCAAATTAGATCTCATACCTGACAATGACATCACACCTGACTTTACCATGTTCCACTTGTGAGTCTGCAACAAGACAGACAAGCAACATGGACGCCTCCTGGAGAACCTTTGATTTGTTCACTAATACCAGGCAATAACAACACACTACCTGATCGTTTAGTTTCAGACGCAACACCTGCACCAGCATCTGATTGACTGACACACTGACCACAGACACATTTTCCCAAATACACATCCAGAGGAAGAGACAGAGCTGCACACACTGTACCACAAAACAACAACAAAATATAAGGAACATATAATTTCATAGAAAATCAAAATCATTATAGTAATTCAGTTATCATTTATCAGATTAATAAGAGTAGTTCTGTTTTACTTCAGACATTTCATGTAAAATAAAGTGAAAGATCCTTGTTGTCTGAAAAGCCAAATTACACAGTAAATAGTTTATGTCCTACCACAGGTAGCCAAAGATGAAACGCCAAGATGTATTACTTTACTCTGGAGTAAACACATTCAGCTGGTGTGTCATCCAGATGTCTTCTTGATCTGCTGGCCTGGTTTAGCCTTACAGCAGCGTAATGAAGATTATCTTCATTCATGTGACCCTAAACACAGAAAAAAATGATAATAAGTAAACAGCACAAAGTAAAAGTTCAAATATTCAAAGTAATTCTTCTGAGCTAAAACCTTTGTTAAAAAGTGTATTACACCAATGAGTTGAGATCAGGCGGATACAAATAAAAAAATAAAAAAGCTACAGACACAGAAACAGCCTGTTCTGAGCAGGGCTGAAAAAGAGGGGTTTATAGACGTGATCAAATACAGGATCAGAGTGGATTTACAACAAGAAACTTCACACACATGCTTTGGGAGCTCTGAGACTTACTTTAACTTGTTAAAAGGGGTATAATATGTGACCTTAAAGTCTTGGAGCCAAAACAGCAGCCACCTGTTGTTTGGAATTTATTTGTAAAATGACCAAGAACTTGTGGTTGGATGACATAAGTGGTCGATCTGTGATGCAAGGGATTAGTGTGATCAAATTTTAACTCATGTTAAAAAAACAAAATAAAATGCTAGGTTTTTCACCCTGGGATGTTATTTGAGGAAATATTCAGGCCTAAAATAAAATGCTCAGTTATGTCTGAAGTAAGCTTTGGGACATTAATTTCTCGATAGCGGCTAAACAGTTTTCTAGAGATATTGAGTTGCTGTAGACGGTCGGGTGAACAAAAAATTGCACAACTGAATGTCATCAGCGTAAAAGTGACAAAAACTGTGAAGTCAAAGATAAAGTCTAACTTTTCATTAATACCAGTTGCCTGAAAATACAGAAGAAAGCATCTTTTGTTCCTATTATTTTTGACTTGATTGTGAGCATATAAACATCTTCTCCAAATGATAAATAATACCATTCCTTTTTGATTAAGACTTAAATCTGACAGTCATTGTGACAATTCAACGTTATTCTCGCCACTTTGACTTTATACTCAATATTGTGACTATCCAGGAGCAATAATGGCTCAAACCAAATCCCCCTCCTTTTTCTTCTATCAAAATATATGTAAATGTAATTTACAATAAATTTGGAGGAAATACCTGTGAAGTTGTAGCGGAAGAATCTGACGTTTCTGAAAAACAATAAAAAGCCATTTAAGTCCAATTTAAAAATTTTCTATGATCCAATGTTTAATAGATATATCACAGAAAAAAAAAGTACTAATCACCTCCATGACAGCTGCTTTTCCTCCAAATATTGAACAGAATCACAGCGAGTGAAAAACTAAGGATGGTGGTGAATGTCAAAGCTCCACTCAAGAAATACACCAAGACATGGGAGTATGTCTCTTCTGCAAACAGACAAAAAACAGAGGACATTGCTGAGCAGCTTTTTAAAGTATTTGATTCATTATATTTAATTGTAATTATAACTATCAGAAAGCAATAGTTTCTGTAGGAGTTACTTACTTTCAACATTCAGCTTGGTCCCGTTTCCAAACAGAATGCGTCCACATGAGGCGACAGCGCAGTAGTAAGTCCCAGCATGAGAGCGACTGACGTTCTTCAATGGCAAGTCGTAGACACAGGTGTTTGTTTCTGTGTTGGAGCTCCTCACACACTGATCATTCCTGCCTCCATGGGTGTAAATGAGTCCTGGATGAGATTCTTCAGAGTTTCTGAACCAGTAAACACTGTGTTCTCCATCACAGGTCCCAGTGTGGACTGTACAGTTCAGAGTCACAGAGCCTCCTGTCTGGATGGTGTCAGATTCTGTCTGATGAACCACAGCTGGGATGTTCAATCCTGAACTTTTAACACTGACTAAAGTGCCATTAGCAAATTCATAAGTACTGGAAAAGCTAACAGCACAGTAGTAAGTAGCTGTATCTGAAATTTGTAAATAGGTGATATTCAGAATAACTCCACCATTAATGGCTTCCAGTGTAAAGCGTAGATTGTTCTTCCACTCATCAAAAAATTCATTGTTTTTATTGGGCAGATAGAAGGTAGATGTCAGCCTTGGTTTCTGTCCGAGAGGTTGCTTATACCAGAAAAAACGTTTTATCAAATCATTTCCAGAGAAACATTTCAAAGTGATGTTGTCTCCGACATGAGCTGATATAAATTCTCTCTCTTGATGAACAGATGAGGATTGAACGGTCATCTTAGCTGAAGTGACAAGAAAGACAAAATAAAAATGCAATGAATAGAAATAGATTGTAAAGGTCTCATGTAATGTTGTACTATCTACAATATCAGAGAAGCACAATTAAAGGCTGTGACAGGTCGAGTTATAGCCAACCTCAAAAAAAAAAAAAAAAACTCACCACTTTTGTGCAAGATGAAAAATAGAAAATAAAAAAGTAACTTTGGAGATGTCATCGTGGCCAAATTGCAGTGCTGAATGAGAACAATCTTGATCTGTCCTTGACACCTCATAGAGTAGACTGCCTTTGATTGGTCAGCCTGTAGTGACGCCTCATGTCCTATTATGGAAACAAGTCGAGGCGTTCGCTGTCAGCAACAGCCACATCAAAATGATCTCAGATTCTCAGTTTGGTGTTAATTTTAAACACCTCCAACCACTTTTTATTTGACCTTGTTCTTTCTCCATTCTTTCTTTCTGCTGACCTTTGATGTATTTAAACATGATAATAGTTAGGTGTTCATCAAAGGACGGGTTGTTTCATAGCTGTACCTTTTTTAATTTACAAGATAAATTTTGTGTTATTCTGCTACGCTGTGTGTCAATATATCTCACTGATACAAGAGTCACTAGACGATATTGGTAGGAGAGGTCCAGGTCACAAACTGAGCAGCACCACCAGAGGTCTTTGTTTACGTCATTGTGTGAATTTATCAGGGGGATGATGCCATTTACGATGGGCAGAGTTTCTCTCCTGTTGTAACGTGAGCATTATAAAATAATGCTTAACCTAAGTAGGTCAATCTCAGGATAGCCGACTCCCACTATGCCGTTGTTCAAGTTATTATTTTTGTTGGGGTGTATGTTTTCCTATTTGCTGGTATGTGCTTTTCCCTTAATTGCAGCACAGTGCCGTCTCGGCCACCTTCTGGAAACAAAATCCTGTCGTCCTAGCTAAAGAATAAATACTGTCCCTCGACATAAAGTTAGTATACTGGTTAATTTTACAGTAGAAGCTACCACCAATGTTTGACAATGAGGTGAACTGGTTTCGTAGGTCCTGGTGACCCTTTTTGTTTTGTTTTTAGGTGGAGTAATATTTAGGGCCTGCTTTACTAAAGGTTTGTCTTAAAACGTGTGCAAACTTGATACCACCAGCAAAAAAAGTGCTATGTTATCTACTAAAGGCACACTTGGAGGATTGTGTCTGTCATATGAGCAAAAGAATACGCATTTTCCATTTAAGTACATAATAACACAATATGCAATATGGAGCGTTTTTGCGTTGTGCAAAATACTGGGAGGAGGAGGTGGACGACGAGGAAATAAGCAGGGATGTTGGCTGCAAAGCAGCTGCACAGGGAAGAGGAGCCTCGCCATGAGATGGCTACTTTTAAGACCATCTGGTAAATTCTATTTGATGAACTGTTTCAGCTCAGGCGGATCAACCAATCCAAAGCCTTCTATGAAAGTCCAATGGTAGAAGTTTCACAGCCATTTCAGAAAGCCAGGCCCAACTGTCTCAAACTTTATAGCTGAGTTTCGGCAGCTTTCTGAACACTGAAGTCAGGACCCCATTGGTAAAGCATCCATTTATCAATCAATTTTCTTCTGCTTATCTAAGGTTGGGTCGTGGTGGAAGCAGGCACAGTAAGTCAACCCAAACTTCCCTCTCCCCAGCAATGTTTTCCAGCTCTTCTTGAGGCTTTCCAGGCTTGACAGGATCTATAATACCTCCAGCAAGCTCTGGATCTACCCTTGGGTCTGTCCCGAGTTGGGTTTGTCCAGAAGACCTCCCAAGCCAGGCGTCCAGGAAGCATCCCAATCAGATGCCCAAACAACCTCAACTGGCTCCTTTTGATGCTAAGGAGCAGCAGCTCTACTCACGGCTTGCCCCAGATGTCTGAGCTCCTTACCCTACCTCTAAAGCTGAACCCAGCCACCCTCTGGGTGTCAGTTTCCACACATAGTTTATGACCAAATGTGATGGTTGGGATAAAGATCGACCAGAAAGTTGAGAGCTCTGCCTTCAGGCTTAGCTTCCTCCTCCAGCACAAAGTCTGCAAAACTACTGACACTGAGCCAATCTGTCTGTCAATCTTACAGTCCATCCTACTCTCACTCGTGAACAAGACCCTGAGATAATTAAAGTTTTTCACTTGGGGCAGCGACTCAGTCTGCACCTAGAGTGACCATAACACTGTTGCTGGCAAGAACCAGGGCCTCAGACTTGGAGTTGCTAACCCTCATTTCAGCCACTATGCATTCATTTGTCCAATGCCTGCTCGAGGCCCCAGCATGTGGAAGCCAACAAAACCACAACATCAGAAAAAAGTAGAGATGAGATTTTGATGCCTCCAAATTGGAATACCTCCTCCACCCAGCTGCTCCTTGAGATCCTGTCCAGAAAAAAAATACACAAAAGAACCAGCAACTAGGGGCAACCGTAGCATAGGCCAACACATCGGGATTGTGTCTGACTTTGCAAAGGAATGCGGACAAAGCTCCCACATTGGTCATACAGGGACAGGATGGTTTGTTGCAACAGTCCCAGGAGCCCACATTCCCGTAGTACCAGACAAAAGATCTCACTGGGGACAAAGTCATAAGCCTTTTTAAAGTCCATAAAAAATGTATAGGACAGGATGAGCAAAATCCCATGATTCCCCTTGAATCCCTGTATGGGTAAAAGGCTGGTCCACTTTCCAACGACCATGGCAGAATGTATCTGAAGTTCAACAATTGGTCGGAGCCTCCTTACCAGCATCCTAGAGTAATTTTTCTAGCCGGCTGAGAAGTTTGATACCCTGATAATTGGAGCACAGCCTCCAGTCCGCCCTTTTGAAACCTCACTGATCTGCCACTCAACAGGCGCTGTCCCAGATTTCCATGCAACATTGTAGGACTATCAGCCAAGACAGCCCAACAATGTCCCGAGCCGTTTGCATCTCGGGGTGAATCTCATCCTGGCGCATTGTGAGTGAGGAGCTTTCTAACTGTGTCAGTGACCTCTACGAAGGTCAGTGGCTAGGCTCTGCCTCTTCAGCAGACATGTTGTCTGGGTTTAGGAGTTCCTCAAAATATTCCATACACTGCCCAACAATGTCCCCAGTCCAATGGGAAAGCATACAGTAGTGTAACTGCATAACTATTTGCATTCACTAGGACTGAATCTAGTTACTTTTTAATTTAGGCTACAGGAATTTAAAACGCACTGATTACTTCATTTAAGATGATGGTTTATTGACATTTGTAGGGTGATATTTTGTCAGTTAGTGCAGCAGCATCTTCTGTTTTCATCTGTCTGTCTGTAAATGAATAAATTTGAGCATTTCTTGGAACGCAATATGAATTAATTAAGATAAAAGTGATGAAAGGGTATGGATTTACATTTTTTTTACTTCTACCAACTCCTTTTCGGACACAGTCACTTTTTGTTGTTTCTTATTATGTTATCAAAATGTTTAGTGTTATTACCTTCATCCTTTCAAACCAGACTTGCTATACTGCAATGTTACTGAACTGAGGTAAGACCAAGTGGGAACCAAGCACATGTGTATTGTGATATGAATGTATGTGTTTTAATGTATTGTGCACATACTCTGAGTTGACTCGGTTGCTCGGCGACTGCAGATGGAAATTAGTAAACTGCTCTAATCTGGCATGAAGCATCTTTTCTCAATGAAATTAATGTTATTTTTAAATGCTCCCTGACAACTAAACTAATAAACTGGACTATATGAACGAAACCTCTGGTCTTGAAAAATTAAGCCAAAACGGAAGTGTAAATTCCTGCAGTTTGTTGACTGTCCACTTGAGGCTGGTTCCAGGAACACGAGACGTCACATACACATGACTGGCAAACAGCCATTTTTCAGCATAAAAGTTTACAGTCTGGGACTAAAGATTTAAATAGGTCTCATTAGTTGTTATCACGGACACACTGTACAGGTGGTGATTTTTTTAAACAGCTTCGTTTTCACCATTCTTCACCATTCTCACCTGTGCACCGATGTGAGTGGCAGCACATTCAGTAGCTCCATTTCCTGAATTTCCCTCGGGATCAATAAAGTATCTATCTATCTATCTATCTATCTATCTATCTATCTATCTTTTGATTTTGAAAATAATCCAGGTTATCCATAGCTAGTAGTGCAGCTGACATGATGTATATGTGAGCAAGAGACTTAAGACCTGGCTCTAAACATGTTGTTAGGTTGACTGAAAGTTAGGCTGAGACAGGATGTTCTGCATGGCGACTGTCGATGAGTCTCCAGAACTCCTGCAGGAACAGATGGCTGACAACAATCAGGCTTCGTCCATTAGATTCACAGTCTAAGGGTACGACAAGGCTCAAAGATGTAAAAATACTGTTGTAATGTCCCCACTGAACAAGTGGAATTATAGACACAACTTAATACGTAACCCCAACTCTTCCCACTGCCAAGAAATCAGGCATCATCAGTCAAATTCAGAGTTCATGCAGCAGTTTATTTTAACAAAGCGTTGGGCATTGCCCGAAAAATGAAGCAAAAGTCATCTAATAAAATCCCCAATGTTCCACAACCAAAAACACAAAGTTAAACATTTGACACATAGACAGGAGGGGAAAAAAGGACAATCAGAAAAGGTTACTCATTTTTACACTGCTGATAATGTGTTCAGTGATGTATTTATTATTAAAAGTTATTTACAAACCAATACTCAATAAATCCATCAGATTGTTGCTATAGTTTCAAACACAAACTATCTTAAAACTCAGACCTACATAATTTATAGAGCTAAATGCTGGTATTGTTGAGCGTGTGAGGTGAAGGAAAGGGAGCAGGCTGCAGCAGCTTAGGATTTATGGTGCATTACTTTTACTTCAAGATCGTATCTGAGAGCTGGGAATGAAATCACACCCGTGTTACATCTGCTCCAGTTGCCAGTCAGCAATAAGTCAGACAAGAAAGATGGACGCCTTCTGGAGAACCATTGATTTGTTAGCTAATACCAGGCAATAACAACACACTACGTGATCATTTAGTAACATGACAACATGTCCACAGATAACTAACACAATACTATCGCTGTGATTAATTTCATTACACAAAAAGATGACTAAGCTGCTAATGAACACAATATCTACAGCTTAAACGTTACTGTTGATGCACTTAGCAGCCATTTTGGATTTTAACCCACACTCATGAAGTTCCTCTGAATTTTTAAGTCAGAATTCCGACTTCACGGAGCGTTTCTGATGATGTATCAGACTGGATTTTCATTTCGGAATTTCTGACTCCTAAGATCTAATGTAATGCATCATCAAAAGCTTTGATGTCAGGCTTGATCCATTTAGGAGGAAGCAATTCTACTTGAATTGACCCATCAGACTCAGCACCTGCACCAGCATTTCACTGACTGACACAGTCACCACAGACACATTTAACCAAATACACATCCACACCGCAGGCGAGGAGACAGAGCTGCACATAATGTAACACATACAAAAAAACAAACAACAAATAAGTAACATAATTACAGAGAAACTGAAAGTCATTGTCCTAAATGAGTTTATTTTTTTCATTTTCAGATTTGTATTATAGTATTTCTGTTTTACTTGGAATTGAGCTTGTACAGTGCTTTTCTAGTCTTCTGACTTTGGCTTTTACACTGCATGTCACACCTACCCATTCACACACTGATGGCAGTGGTTGCTGTGTAAATTTGACCATCAGAAGTAACTAATTCCATAAGTGTCTTGCCAAGGACACATTGGACATGTTGCTTGCAGAAGCAGGGGACCCTAAACCTTCTGTTTGAGAGACGACGACTCTACCAACAGAGCCGCAGCCGACCCTGCTTCAGACATTCCAGGTAAAACAATGTAAAAGGTCCCTGTTGTCTGAGAATCCAAATTACACAGTAAACAGTTTATGTCCTGGCACAGATTACCAAAGATGAAACCTCAAGATTACTTCTTTACTCCAGAGTACACACATTCAGTCATTGTGTCGTCCACATGTCTTCTTGATCTGCTGGCCTGGTTCACCCTTAAAGCAGCGTAATGAAGATTATCTTCATTCATGTGACCCTAAACACAGAAAAAAATGATAATAAGTAAACAGCAAAAACTTAAAGTACAAATATTCAAAGTAATTCTTCTGAGCTTAAGCGCAACAACAACAACAATACAAATCATAAACTGTATTTCTTAAAGAAAATGTTTAAACCCATGTTAAAAAGTGCATTACACCAATGAGTTGAGATAGGGCGGATACAAATAAAAAATAAAAATCCAAAATAGAAGTAATAATGAAATAATAAAAAATATAAAATGACATTAGATTGGGAGATTTACTTTGAGTGATCCAATACCCCCAATTAAGAATAACAGCTGATCTAATCTTCAGAAAATAGGTGCTCAAACAGGCTGTTTGGAGACTTTCCCTTCATGACATCACAAATGGCAGTAACTCCTCCCCCAGGTGGGTGACACTTCCACAGCGAGGTGTTTGTTCTGCCCTCTGAGTCTGCCTTCTCACTGTAAATAATAGGACATGGTGCAAAAAAGCCGAAGCTACCCAAGCCTGTTCTGAGCAGGGCTGACAGAGAGGGGTTTATCAATCAAATGCAGGATCAGAGTGTATTTACAACAAGAAACTTCACAGACATGTTTTAGGAGCTCCGAGACTTATTTTAACTTTTAGAAAAGGAGTGTAATATGTGACCCTGAAGTCTTGGCGCCAAAACAGCTGCCACCTTTTGTTTGTATTTTTTTTGCAAAATGAAGGAGATTGTGGCTGGATGACATAAGCGGTCCCTATGTGATGCAAGGGATTAGTGTGATTGAATTTTAACTCAGGCTTAAATAACATGCAGAGATCAAAATCCTGGGTTGAACACACTGGGATGTTATTTGAGGAAATATTCAGGCCTAAAATAAAATGCTCAGTTATGTCTGAAGTAAGCTTTGGGACAATAATTTCTCGATAGCGGCCAAACAGTTTTCTAGAGATATTGAGTTGCTGGAGACGGTCGAGTTAACATAGACAACTGATCAGTGTAAAAGGACAACTGAAGACTAACTCAAGAATAAAGAATCTTTTCATAAATACTAGTTGCACGAAAATGCAGAAGAGACAGATTATTTTATTTGTTTTGCTCTATTTTTGAATATTTTGTTGATATTATCTATATTCTTAATTCTTTACATTTCAACTTTTCTCCAAATGATAAACGATACCCTTCCTCAGGAAGTAAGACTTGCTGTTCAAAATTCAAGTTATTGGTAATTTACTGGTAATTTGTACTTTATACTCCACTGTTAAAGATTCGGGAGCACAGATGGACTAAATACAAAACCAAATTGCCCTCCTTTCTTTGAATGATCAGAAATTTGGTGGAAATACCTGTGAAGTCGTCACGGAAGAATCTGACGTTTCTGTAAAACAAAAACGAGCCATTTCATTACAATTCTAAAACTTACGATGATCCACTGTTTTATAGATATGCATAGAAACTAAAAAGTACTAATTACCTCTGGGGTGACAGCAGATTTTTCTCCAAATATTGAACAGTCTCACAGCGAGTGAAAAACTAAGGATGGTGGTGAATGTCAAAGCTCCACTCAAGAAATACACCAAGACATGGGAGTATTTCTCTTCTGCAAAGAGACAGACAACAGAGGTCATTGCTGAGCAGCTTCTTTTTCTTTTTTTTTTTTTTAAGTTTTCACTTGATTAGATGTAATTATAAGTATCAGAAAGCAATAGTTTCTGTAGGAGTTACTTACTTTCAACATTCAGCTTGGTCCCGTTTCCAAACAGAATGCGTCCACATGAGGCGACAGCGCAGTAGTAAGTCCCAGCATGAGAGCGGCTGACGCTCTTTAATGGCAAGTCGTAGACACAGGTGTGTGTTTGTGAGTTGGAGCTCCTCACACACTGATCATTCCTGCCTCCATGGGTGTAAATGAGTCCTGGATGAGATTCTTCAGAGTTTCTGAACCAGTAAACACTGTGTTCTCCATCACAGGTCCCAGTGTGGACTGTACAGTTCAGAGTCACAGAGCCTCCTGTCTGGATGGTCTGAGAGTCTGACTGATGGACAGCGGGGATGTTCAAACCTGAACTTTTAACACTGACGAAAGTACCCTTCACAAATTCAAAAGTTATTGAAAAGCTAACGGCACAGTAGTAAGTAGCTGCATCTGAAATTTGTAAATGTGTGATATTCAGAGAAACTCCACCATTTACAGCTTCCAGTGTAAAGCGTAGATTGTTCTTCCACTCATGATTAAATGCTGTCTTTATATTGGTCCCAAAGAAGGTTGACATCAGCCTTGGTTTCTGTCCGAGAGGTTGCTTATACCAGAAAAAACGTTGTACCGTTTTGTCTTCATGGAGACATTTCAATGTGATGTTGTCTCCGACATGAGCTGATATAAATTCTCTCTCTTGATGAACAGATGAGGATTGATCGGTCATCTGAGCTGAAGTGACAAGAAAGACAAAATAAATGTTAAATAGATTGTTAAAGTCTAATGTACTTTTTTACTATCAGAGGAACACATTCAGAGGCTTTAACAGGTAGAATGACCTGAACCTAAAAGAAAAGAAAAATCAACTCACCACTTTTGTCCAAGAGGAGTAATGTAAAATAGAAAAGTAACTTTGGAGATGTCATCCTGAGGAAATTGCAGTGCTGAATGAGAAGAATCTTGTTCCGTTCTCGTCACCTCATAGAGTAGACTGCCTTTGATTGGTCAACCTGTAGTGACACTTCATGTCCTATTATGGAAACAAGCCACGACATTCACCGCCAGCAACAGCCACATCAAACTGATCTCAGTTGAAAACAGTTTTGTGTTCTTTTTAAACACCTGCAGACCTAATTCTGTCTCCATTCTTTCTGTTGACATCTGATGTATTTAAACTTTGTGATGATGTCGGCTCCAATTATAAGTTTCAAGATAATTTGTTTTATTCTGCTGTGCTGTGTGTCATTATATCTCAGTGATGCAAGTGTCACTAGACAGAGTAGGAGACATCTCTCATCGAGAAATGGACTCCTACATGGCACAAGTCTTGGTTTCAAATTGAGGAGCGCAACAAGAGTTCCTTGTTTATGCCAATGTGTGAATTTAGCAGAATAATGCCATTCACAATGGGTAAAGTTTCCTTTAAAATAAATTCTGCTCACTTCATACAATGTGTTTTCTAGTGTTGCATTGATTCAGTGGAATAGTAACCCAGTAGAGAATTGCTCTCTGTTGTGTCATTTCAGTCAACGATATTGTTTATTTGCTTCGTAATCTGTCAATCAGGGTCGTGTCCTTTAGGTTTTGCTCCATATGGCTTGGTTGATGAATGCTTACTACTGATTGGCCATGGGAGGTTATGTTCAACCCCTTCCCGGGAGATGTCAGAGAGTGCAGGGTAAATTTCTTTCAGGTATGGCTGAAGTAGAAAAAACAACAACCTGTAGTAGCGCTATGAATACAGGAGATCGCAGTAATGCAACTCTTTGGATGCCAACCGCCTTTAAACACACAGTATATAAGATCTGCTGCGAGGGGGCTTTCAATCAAAACATAACAAAAGATGATGTTGAGGCAGGCAGGGAATCGTGGGAGTGATTCTTTCAGCAACTCCCCCCAAACCTCTATTTGAAAATCTAGCTTTTAATTGACAACAAGTTCTGAACAGGCCTGTAGTTTAACAATACCTAAAATGTATTAGGAATTTAGCAGCAGTGCTAACATTTAGCCTCATATATTGTCCATGAAGGGATAAACTTTGGGGCTGTTTCTTTTGTGATAACCTATGTGAAGACCTTTAAAATAATTATGCAGTTTCACAACAGACAATGTAACAACAGCTACCATGTAAGCCAGCAGAATTGCTCATGTTTAGTCTGAACAATATTCTGTGTTTACTTGATGCTAAATCCGGACCTACAAGTGTATGGCCTGGAGGCAGGGCACTGAGCCAGGACAGTCCAGACATGGAGAGTAGATTAGGGGGGCGGCCATGAAGAAGACCAGGAAGAGGCCAGTCCTTTTAGAAACAAGAGTGGGCAGAGTCAACAAGATCTCTGGCGCAGAAGTCAGAAAATGGCACTGGCTTTGTCAGCCCTTGGTCTTTTAGTGGAAAAGAAGAGGCGGAGGTGACAAGAAACGAGAAACCGCACTAATGGGTGAAAGCATGGATACTTCAGCAAGATGCTCAAGGGGCTTTCTCAAACCTGATTCAACAAGTTGAATTGACCAAAAAAAGGCAGACGGGGACTGACGGGTTGCGACACATGGTAAATACTAGGGCTGCTCACCAACTTTATATACAAGCGATAATAAAGATAAACAGCAGTAAAGGCATATACTGCTACAAGCATGTACTTTGAATGAAACATAAATGGCCACGGTGGTATATAAAGTAGCATTTAAATAAAGTTTATTTAGCGAAACAATGTTTTCATTACACAAAAAAACATGTCTGAAACTCAAACTTTGTCCGTCCAGAGTAGACGACAACAGGCCTCCAAAACTGGTTTTGCGAGCCCATACAGTCCCATTGTATGCCGAACAGAGCCTTCAGTCTCTGTTGCATCGCAGGTCACCCATGAGATGAACTCAAGACAAGACAGATCAATCATGTGTTTCAATGGATCAGATCAAGATATATATATATATATATATATATATATATATATATATATATATATATATATAAACATTACTGACACAATCGCAAATATAATATATACAAACATTTCAGAAAATATATTTAACAAAATGTCCATCTCAGTGCAGGTCAAAATTAATATCATATAATTAACTTAAGACATCAGACTCTCCCATTTATGTGTTTTTTTTTTACCTTTCATAATCTTTTTTTGGGATCATTTTATTAGATCACGTCAGGAAATTGGGAAATTCTAAACAAATGCATTTGCTCTCCTTTGTTTTTTTGTTTTTTTTCAAAGGTAGTAGTGCCCAGACAAGCCTATTGTTTTTAGTGTTTGGATATAACACAGCGCTGGTTTACAGTCTGTGTGCAGAAGCTCACAGAATACAGCAAGCGTTGGGGTGACATTTCTATCGTTAAGTGCTGATTGATGATAAATGCAGACACTAAGAGTCAAAGGCATGTGACTCGAGTCCACATCTCTACTTAACACAAATGATACAACGATAATTAACACAAGTGTCTCTCTGTTTGAGCATTTTGTAATAAGGCCATTCATGTTTTCTCTCACTGAATTAAATTAAACTGCAGAACTCTGAAGTTACACCCTAATGAAACTAAGCTTGTAAAGGCAAGTCTCAATGGTATGGACAAAAAGTCAGCCATTGGGGCTATGTGGACAATATTTATTATATACTGTAAGTATCCATGGAAAAAGGAAAGTGTGAAAATAGAATTACTGCATCTCAAGTCAAGTGAAATTCAGTTAAATAGCACATTTCAGCAAGAAGGCAAAAAATAACAAGTGTTTCACACGAGACATGAAAAGACTTGTGACTAAGCCATCAACCATCACAATAAAATTATACATGAAGATATGTTAAAAAAATAAGATCCTAAAGAAATAAAGAAACTTGACATCCAGCAACAATAATAGAGTACAAAATAAATAAAGATCTTCATTTGAAAAGTAATGATGTGATCTGCGTGCCTTTCAATGCTTGTGCACTCTGAAGGAGCCTCATCACCGTCAGGATGATGAGGTCATGACGGACGGATGTCATCCTGACGGACACACCTACTTTATCTTGCCCAATCAAAATGGGTTCAATGTTTACCAATCCAATTCTCAAGTATTTAGGCTCACAGTCTGCGCTGTCTGTGTCGGGCACAGCCCTGAAGTTAGTTTAAGACATCGGCCCCTCCCCTCTCCACTTCTCTCCTTTCCTTTTGTTTCCCCTTCTCTCTCTCTTAAAAACAAATAACAAACTTTTAAAAAGTTTCAGGAAAAAAAAGTTGGAGCCCTCTTCTCTCTTTAGAGCAGGGGTGTCCAAAGTGCGGCCCGGGGGCCATTTGTGGTCCTTGAGTGGATTGTTTGTGGCCCTTGACTTCGTTCGAAGAATCAGAAGATTTTGACCCCAGGCCTCATCAGATGGCATATTTCGTTCTTTTTCTTTTTCATGTCAGCGAGGGAGACCTATAAAAGCCTGACTATTCTTTCCAAAAAAATTAGAACACAACAGTTTCCCACTGCAATAAATTATTGTGTATTTACATTATTTTTTGAAGTGGTCAAAATACAAAAAGTTCCTTCCAATATTTAAAAAAAACCAAACAAACAAAAAACCCTGTGGCCCGTGAGCGATTCTAACATGACAATTTTGGCCCGCAAGAAAAAAAGTTTGGACACCACTGCTTTAGAGGCTTGTTAGATGCATATAGGGGAAATCATTTTCAAGCTTTTGTCTTTATTGTGAATGTAGAAGTAGTAAGATAGCAGGTTTGATCAACAAATTGTTGAGATTCAGGTCATGAGGTTAAAAACTGAGATAGGAGCAACCTAGGACACCATCAAAACACAAAAGAAGAGATGCTAATAGGATTACCACCATGTCTTAAAGGCTCATTTATAGTATTGTTACGGTACCCATCACTTTTGTTACAGAGAAATGTTAAATATACATGTCTACTGTTTTATACCTGAGTACACACACTCATCCTCTGTGTTTCGTGGTCTTCTGGGTCGGTTGACCCTGTGTGCCCTTAAAGCTGCGTAATGGATGTTTTCCTCATTGTGGTCACCCTGTTAATAAGACATGAGTATTAGTAAATATCAGAAAATCACCATATACCTTCTCAGAGTAAAGCTTAGTACTGAAAAAAGAACCGTATGAAAAACACTATTATTAATTTATTTTTCTTTTAAAAGAAGGGACGCATCCGACCAATAAACAGCTATCTGAATTTCCCTCAGAGTCTTTCGTACTAAATGCAGTGAGAAACTAAAGGTTAGTCATGGACATGTGCCAACATAACTATGAGTGGAGACAACATCACCCATGTGCCCATATGTGATTGAACATGTGTCCCAGTTCAGTGTGTATAACAAGCATACGTTGCTACGTGCAGAACGCTGGGATACATGGACTGGACAAAACACTGTCCATCATGGACAACACCCACCAGCCTCTGCACAGCACCTTCTCCAGGCAGAGGAGCATGCTCAGTGTCAGACTGCTGTCACAGTCGTGCTCCACGGATAGGCTCAAGAACTCTTTTGTCCCCGTGGACATAATACTGTACAACACTTCACTGTGACAGCAGGGGACAAGCACACAAGGACTCCTGGACTGATCTTTTTTCCCTCACTTCTAATATGCACTTTGGTCCTGAGAGTCAGCGTCCAGTTGGACACTTTAATGCCGATCTGACAATCACTTTACTTCTACATCTTTAATGTTTGGACATTTTAATGACAATAACTTTAATTTGCATCCTTAATGTCTGTATTCACTGTCTAATGTCTGTTGTTAATATATGTTTAAAAAAACACACTTTCAGACGGTCAACACTCGGGTATGCACAGGTAACATCACTGTTCTGAGTTTCCTTAGCTGTTTGGACTTCTCTTTTTAAATTGCACATATCTTTCTTTTCCTGCAGAGTTCATTTACATTTCTTTTTATAAGTATAAGTCTATTGTTAATAGGGCAAATTTGATTTTAAATGTTTTATTTTTATTTGTATAGGGGCCCTTGTAAATTTTGTTTTGGGTTATTATATATGTAAGGGAGGTGGATAGCAGTTTATTCTTGTGTCCTGCATGTCTTGTATATTGCCTGGATGCATTGAATTTCCCTCAGGATCAATAAAGTATCTATCTATCTATCTATCTATCTATCTATCTATCTATATGGCGACAGGGTCCCAACTTTTTTTCCCACCCAAAGATTGATTTTAGTTTTTTTGTATTTGTTTAAACAGTAAAGTGGGTTTAGCAGCACATCGGTACAGAGATTAGGGAATGACTTGATGGGCTGCCTCATCGGAGGTTTAAAGCCTCTGTACATGTGATGCAACCTCACAGCTCAGCCATCAGCGCCCCAGCAACACTTCTTTACAGTTTTACTCCCTCATTAGATCATAACCATACATTTAAAGAAAGTGGTCTACAGTTGAGAGAATACACTTTGTTAGCTGCAATTGTAGCTTGTTTCAAAGAATCTTTCATTAAGATTCAAGATTTTTATCACATGCTCATACAGATGGTTAAATGTAAGGACTGTTCTGCAGGCCATACAACTGGTGGAAAGGATTGGCAGGACGAGAGGTCAACTAGCAGGATTACAAACGCCACATGGTGACAACTGATGGTAGAAAGAACTTCTCAGCTGCACGGAAACAAGTGGTGGACTTTGCCGTGCGCCCTTTTTTTCTCTCTGGGAGAGCTCGCAAAACATCCCAGATTTATGAAACTAGTTTTTAAACTGTTTAATTTGGGAGAAAAGTGAATTGAATCATAAAGTACCTGTTCATTTGTTGTGGAGGGAGCCGAAATTCTTGCACCAGATTCTAGAAAATGATGAAAAAAATCCTTTACTATTAAACTGTATCATGTGATCAACACTGTTAAGAAAGGAAAGCGGTGACCGTACCTTTGCATTTGCAGCTCTTTCTCTTGTAGATTACATAGGTGAAGACCGCCAACAATACAAGCAAGGTGACGGTAAAAGTCAAAGCTCCACTCAAGATATACACCAGGTCAAGGGTGTTCTCATCTGTAGAGAGACATGAGTGTTTTAATGTGCAGACTTGTACTTTAACATAAAAAAGACAATCCCTGCTAAAATACTAACGCACATCTGAACTTCAGCTGGGTCCCGTTTCCAAACAGAATGTGTCCACATGAAGCGACAGCGCAGTAGTACGTCCCAGTATGAGAAACATTCAGGTTCTTCATTGGTAAGTTGTATTCACAGGTTTGTTGGTTGGGTTTCCTCGGACACAAATTATTGCTGCCTCCATGAGTGTAAATAAATCCAGGGTGAGATTCATCAGAGTCTCTGAACCAGTAAACACTGTGTTCTCCATCACAGGTCCCAGTGTGGACTGTACAGTTCAGAGTCACAGAGCCTCCTGGCTTGGTGATCGCAGATGCTGACTGATCGATCAACAGCTGAAAGTTCAAACCTGAGCCTTTTACTCTTAGAGTAATGCTTTCCATGAATTCAAACATGGACGTAAGGCTACGTGCACAGTAATAAGTAGCCATGTCTGTGATGTGCACATCTGTGATCTTTAGATGATTATGACCAACTTTATTATCAAGTGTGAAGCGTGGATTATTCTCAAATTCACCGTATAAACTTGAATTTTTGTCATATTTGTAGGATGAAGAGAGGAGCTCAGGTTTCTGTCCCAGAGTCTGTTTGTACCAGTAAAACTTTGTTGCTAAATCACCTTCATAGAAACAATGCAAAGTGACCTCCTCACCAACATTAGCCAATATGAATCTACTCTCTTGGCGCCCATTAATGATCGATCTTGGATCCGACGTCTGAGCTAAAGTAAGAAATAGAAAACGCTGAAATCATTTCAGATTGAAAAAATTTTCTTAATCAGCACAAAAGTTGAAGTAAATGTCATGAAAAGTGACCAAACAGCCTATAAGACAATTCTAAAACATAACTCACCCATCTCCCCCAAGCACAGACATAAAAGGAAGAACACAATCACAAGAGGTGTCATCGTGTTCAAACTTCTGTGTCGACTGAAACACATCTTCGTGCTCTCTTCACTCTTCAGAGGGAGGACAAAATCTGATTGGCCAGAGAGAAGTGACACGACACATCACTGCAGATGAAAAATGTTCTTCTTTGAAATACCGCAGGAAAACAAATACGATTTGGCCAAGGGTATTTCAATTTTTGCAATTTAAGGTGAACAAACAACATTGGTGTTTACTTATTTAGATAAGCTATTCTATAATTGCATCGTCACTACATTCCTTCGATGAGGATGAGACTTAATGAAATGAGTTTAATTTACTGAATAAGTAAGTATAAGTATAAGTTTGAGTAAAAAACACAAATATCTGTTATAGTTTTGAAAAAAAAAAGAGATTTTCAAAACCAAATTTAAATTGTAGTCAAGAGTGAAGATGTGAGGTTTCTTTTGTGTTATAGTGTTGCAATTTTTTTTCTTTTGGTGTTAACGTGGTTTTCAGCTAAAGGAACATGACAGAAAACCACAAAGCTTTTTCCACCTAAAGAGGAAGAAAGTGAAGGCATAGCAAAGGTTAACTTACTTTTTTATAGACACCTTCGGTTAATGTGACCGCTGTTTACTTTGTTTTGCTTCGATATTTGAATAAGTCTTTTCAGCTGCAGATAACTTTAAGTGGTCTTCATCTGAAGAGAGTGTGACAGAAAACCACAAAGTTTTTTCCACTGAAAGAGGCAGAAACTACAGACAAAGAAAAAAACTGTCGAAAAAACAGCAAAACTTGTTAAGCATTCACACTACCCCAAAACAGACGCAACTATCCGACAAATGAACCAAACAGCTGAGGTGTGACCACACTGTTAGAGTACGAACAACAGCAGGAATGGTTGAGCTATCTAACAAGGGATGCTCAAGCTCCTAAATTATGTTCAAGTGGTGCCTTTATCTGCAGTTCCCACTTCTAGTTTTGACTTGAGTCCAAAGCTAACATAAGGCAGAGTGGCTCTGAATCTCTTTGATATACAACTTAAAGGGACAGAGATTTAACAAATTAATGCTGCTTTAAGACAATGAAAAACCCCAACCACTGACTGAGGTCCCGTCCTTCTCCAGTGCCTTCAATATTGTCTTGATTTGATCAGGAAGCTTTGATATAGAAGTTTCTGTAATTATTTAAGACTTTAAATTTGGTATATAAGTTATGATCTCAAAATGAATCAGTGTCGCCACAGCCACACGTGGTATAACAGAAGATTATACTTATTTTTTTTTAAATGCCATGGTTGTTGGGGAGGTACCTTCTGGTGGTGCAAAAAAAAAATAAAAAAAAATCATGATCAAACCAGTTATTAATCCAGGTGCCATCTTGTTTGTTCAGCCATGTAATGGAGCTCAGGGTAAACTCAACCAGGGAGACTGCTTATTCTGTCACATATTCATTCATCTCTTCATTCAATTTAACCACTCCCCCTCACACTTCCTGTCTCTCCCTGCTTTGGTGATCAGCTGATCATGGGCGTTCATTCTTTAAGTAATAAACCAATCATATTCTGCTATAATCCCCGACCCTCCCCCGACCCAGTCACCCTAATTCTAGCTCAGCGGAGGTCAGATACATCAGAAACCAACGACTCATCACTTCCTTTTGTCTTCACCACCACCAGTTATAGACTCCATGAGAGGTCCTATCCTGCTGTTGGCCTCATTACCCCTCTATGAAGTCATTATGATTATTGCTTTTAGCCTCAAGCGTATTGGGTTTTCACAAAGAAGGTAGTTAAGTGATGGGTTGAATGATATAAATGTCCCTAAAGCTGACTATCAACAGATTGGATAATATTAATGCATCATATCACAACCGTGGTTCTGATCTAACAGACAACACTGAGACTCTGTGCAGGCTGAAAGATAGACAAAGTGTGGAGCCATTATATACAGTACAACAGGTGTCATAAATTCCTTCCCATTTTGGATATACATGGTCTGGAGAATCACATCACCTTTACTCTTTAAATGTCAAACCTCTATTTGAGGAACAGTTCATTCTACGGTCTACTGAGGCCATACATTATACTTTTGTGATACCTCATATAACGTGTTTCTCTTCAAATATGGTCATAGCTTCTCAGAATAGATCGTAGTCTGCAAACATCAAAGTCACCTCTACACAGTGTAACCAAACTGAACATATTCACAGAAATTTGCACCATCATTAAGATATTTCATATTAATGCGAAGGAGTCTTTTCTTAGCATATATATATATATATATATATATATATATATATATATATATCCCCTGTGCAATGTGACCTTATCCACAGCACTCCAGCTTGTTTATTGAAATATTTCTGGGTCTTCACTGCCAAGGCCGATTTATCAGGATCTGATGTCCGTCAAGCCCAAGAAGATTACACAATCTGCTCCTTTTTTTTTTCTTAAATAATTTTAACTAATGTTACCAGCTATCAATCATCAGTTGTCTTTGTAAGTTTCTCCTGTGTTGTGATGTATGATATGATACACTTTAGCAGTGAACAGTCCCATTAACAACTGACAAACAGAGACCACACAATGCTTCAACAAACATTTGTTGATGTCAAATGGAAATGTACTATATAAATACATATAGGTTCAGAACCACTATCACTCACCGTGATTGATGGCCATCACCGTGTAAAAACAGATTTTTTTGGGTACAAAATAAAGAATTTAGATTTCTTTATGAAATTGCTTTATTGCAAAAGTGAAAAAAGGTACAAAGATTTCATTTTCATGATTTTTTTGTAATGGAAGGAAAACCCACATTAACTTCCTTTTACATCAAAATAATCGTTTGAGTTATTAAGCTCAACACTATTTTCAATAAACCAATAGTTGTCAAGTTTAATGCACTGGAAACACTAAAAAATCTCAATTATTCATGATTCAAATTTTTAAAAAATGACTCCCCATGTCCGAGACATCTTTTTTCTTGCCTTTTCTCTTTAAATAACATCCAAAGGACAAAATAACCAGATCAATGACCGAGATGTGCAAAATGTTTCATTTGTCCTGGTAACAGTGACACTGAAATGACTAAAACCAGAGATCATGCTTCCCCAATAAGATAATGAATACAGTCAAAACTTTTTATTTCCACGTGGTTGTTAGTGATAAAATAAAATCACTGATTCGGGTATAATTGATCACTGCACTAACAGCATCATGTCAATTGTAGATGAGATTTGTTTCTAAAAATTTAAATGTCATGAAATGCTTAATCCTAGAGCTTCACACTCGAGTACACGCAATCATCCTTTTCTTTGATTCTCTGTCTTCTCGATCGATCAGGCTGATGAACACTTACAGAAGCATAGAGGAGGTTGCCCTAGCAATACAGAAATGTACAAATTAAATCACTATATAGTCCTCTGTAGAAATTATGAACATGTTCACAAGGTTGAAAAGAGATTACATTTACCTCGTTGTCTCCACTTGATGGAGCAGATAATCCTGACTGAGACTCTGGATGTGAAACACAAAATGTACCTTTACTGTAAAGCTAAAATCTGTAAATAAAATGGGTCAAAACTCTAAAAAAATGTAACACTTACCTCTACATACACAGATGTTTCCCTTGATTTTCTTGAATAATGAGAAAGCCAGGGCAACGACCAGGATGGTGGTGAATATCAAAGCTCCGATCAAGACGTACACTAAAGCGGGAGTGGTCACGTTATCTGTCGAGAGACGACATTGGAAACAGATTTTAGGGTTTTCATCTCTAAGTTTGGGCAAGAGTTACAATTAACTACAACTCGAATGACTCAAGCTACCAACCTTCAAAGTCCAGCTGGGTCCCGTTTCCAAACAGAATGTGTCCACATGAAGCGACAGCGCAGTAGTACGTCCCAACATGAGAAACATTCAGGTTCTTCATTGGTAAGTTGTAGACACAGGTGTGTGTTTTAGAGTTCTTCTCACTCTGATCATTCCTGCCTCCATGGGTGTAAATGATTTCCTGATGAGATTCTTCAGAGGTTTTGAACCAGTAAACACTGTGTTCTCCATCACAGGTCCCAGTGTGGACTGTACAGTTCAGAGTCACAGAGCCTCCTGGCTGGATGGTCTCAGATTCTGACTGATGGATTAAAGCTGGGACGTTCCAACCTGAGTCTTTTACACTGACTACAGCTCCCTCCAGAAAATTTAATACAAATTTAAAACTACTTGCGCAGTAGTAAGTAGCTGTGTCTGAAACTTTCAAATTCAAAATTGTTAAGTGATTTGTTTTATTTTGAGTCTGGAGTTGGAAGCGTGATTCGTCTGCAAATTCATCCTGGAAAGTTATTTTTGTATCGTACACGTAGAAGGTAGAAATAAGCCTCGGTGTCTGACCCAGACTTTGTTTATACCAGTAAAGCCATGCTGAATCTTCACCTTCATAAAAACATCGCAGAGTCACAGTGTCTCCAACTTTAGATGAGACAAAACTTTTTTCTTGATGAACAGAGACAGATGGTTCCTGATCAGGCAGCTGAGCTGAAGTCAATTAAAGAGAAAATAGATACAAAATCAGTAATAAGATGTCAAACAATGAGCCGAAGAATACTCTGAAATCTGAAAAACGGAAGTTTAAGAAGTATAGTCTTAAAAACACAACTTACCCATTCCCCCCAAGAACAAATGGATCAGAAAACAGACAAACATTGTAGATGTTGACGTGTTGGAGTTCCTGTATTGAATGAAAAGACTCTCAATACCTTCTCCACTCTTGAATAACAAGCCTGCATTTGATTGGTCCGCCTGATGTGACACAATACGTCCTCTTCAGGAAACAAAAGATCACATGTTCACTGACATCTGTACTTTGTAGTTTGTTTGGGGAGAGTTATATGAAGAATATAACTTGATAGTGGTAGGATGTTTAAAATTGATTATAGAGAGTTTACAGTAATGTTGTACAGTAAAGTCTAAAAGTGTTGTCATAAATCTTTTATTCTCATCTTAATTTGATTTCATACATATCAGGGCACATCTAATTTGTGTTCATTGTTAATATACAGTATGTATGTATTCTTGACCTGCCCTTCTCATTACCATATTTAATGGATACAAGTAAAAATCCATGTAAACCTAGACGTTGCTTCAGCAATCCAAGCATTGTCTTTGTTTTAAACCAGGAACATTATCTTCACTATGGAAATTGTTACGTTTGCTTAATTCACAGTTGGAGTTTGCCTTTTTGCTGCCTATTCAGCCCGAACTTATTGAGCCACCGTAGTAAAACTGACAAGTAATGTAAGCTAATAGCCCAATGCTATTTAGCTTTTCAACCATTTTAAGAACCAATTAAATGAGACCTCGAATAACTGCAGATTAATAATACAGTACGCATCATTTAGAACTAACAGGTTCTAATATAATTTATACTTTATTAATCCCACGAGGGGAAATTCAGTTTACATTCTGTTTAATGGACATGAACACACACAGGCCGAAATACACTCATGCACAAACAGGATACTAGTGTCATGCATTAATGGAGAGGTCTCAGATTGAGGAGTCTGCCCACAGCAAGCGCCCCAGAGCAGTTTTGGGGTTTGGCGCCTTGCATAAGGGCACCTCGGCAGTGCTCAGGAGGTGGACTGACACCTCTCGAGCTACCAAACCAATTTCTAGACTTCTTCCGTGCCAGGACTTTAACCGGCGACCCTCTGGTTCCCCACCCGGGAACTGCTGCCCCACTTGTCCTGCTGTATACATGCAGGCTGAAGGTGATACTGACACACATGCAACGTAATATAGCAAATCACCATCATACTTGTGGGTTCGCTTACTATAATGTGCGTCTTATTCTGTACTACACTGAGAAGCCTATGAGTCTGTCATTGAGGAACTTGGTGAAGTTTAAAGTTTGTACCACTTTCTTTCATAGAATTCCACAGAAGTTTGATAAGTCAAGAAATTGCGTTCACAGTGTTGCTTGTGTTGGCGTACAGGTAAACAACTGTTTTTGGATGCTTTGTGGTATTTGTCTATGTGAGGGCAGACCTCTTCCACTTCCTGCTAAAAATGGTAGCTGTTCTGACAGAGACAAAACCCCCCAGAAAAGTTGAATTATCACACAAAATGACAAGCTCTGATCATGTTACTTCTCAAGGCCACCAAATCAAAAAAGTGAAGTGCATTTGTTGCTGAAAATCAGCTACATCATACAAACAAAAGGTTGATAGTTGACTTTGGTAGGTTGAATGCTAAGATCCCTTTCTAAACTGTAAATCCCCAGGTTCTGTACACACATCTTGTACTTAGATTACTTGCCAAACAAGAGTACAATGCAATGAATGACATTTGGCCCCTTTGGCCATTGAGCAGATTTGCATCATTCAAATTTATCAGAAAACCTGAGTATTGACTGACAAAGTCCAACAGCAAAACAGTCTTTCAATGGCCAGCTGAGCATCCAGAAAGTCTTCATTAGAGCAGCCTTTCTAAACAGTACAGGCTTAGATGTCTCAGGAGCAGCGACCTGAGGCTAAAAATCCCTGAGCTCTCTGAAGAAGAAGCCCCATTATACACTAGAGATCTGCAACCCAAGCCCCATTTAGCCTTAACCCCGGGCTCGTTTGGTCCGAGCCATGATCTAACCCACACACTGCTGATAATCGCTCAGACTAAAGTAACATGCGAGTTGACCCTGGCTAATGCCAGAGAGCTAATTATTGATCATCTCAGGAACCTATTAAATCATGTAAGCGAAGTCAACTTCATCCACTGACTGCAAACACACTGCTTCAAGTTTATAGTTATTTCAGATGAACAGTTTAATTTCTGGGTTACAATTTACACAAAAAAGACATTGGCATAGTTTAAAATCTGAAAATGACAAATACAGTTTACAACAAGGCCTTAAAAACTTCTACAGCATCAATTAATTAAACTGAAAACAAAATGAGGCTAATATGCAAGAATGAATTTCTTACTCACAAGAAATAAAAGAATGTTTCATCTGCTTCAATTTGGGAAAAAATATTTCCTGAAAATCCAATTAATCCAAATTTTATTAACTCTTAAAATGTGCAGATAATAAAATCTGCAACACTTTAGAAATAAGCACAAATGTAACAGGTGCAGTTTTAGCTCCTTAAGCCGTGGTACACACACTCACTCCAGGTTGGATCCCTCTCACCTCTGGATCTGTTGCTCAGGTTGACAGCAGCATAATAAAGGTGGTCCGTGTTTTGGTAACCCTGGTAACAAAAAAATGCGTTTGACAATACGGTCATTCAATTAATGCAATATTAATAAAATTATAAATACAGTATGAAATGGTAATGTAGGTGAGCTCACCTCTGCCGTGGCGGTCGATGAAGCTGAAAAGCTTTTTTCACACTGGTTGAGACGCAAAGAAAACAGTTTTTTCATTAAAAAGTTGTGCACAGACAACATGAGCTTTCAAAACTAAACAATCCTACCTGGAGATTGGCTGCTGTTCCTCTTGTTCATCATGCAGAGTGTGAAGGCCAGTAAAGCAGAGAGCATGGAAGTCAATGTCACAGCTCCCTTCCAGAGGAAAGAAGAGTCTGCAGAATCTGTACAGACAGGAGGAACAGAGATGTTGCATGTGTTCACTTTTCCCTGATAAGTTTGTTCAGACACTAACAATGAGTTCCTTTCATATGCCAACAAAATATACCTTCAAAGTCCAGCTTGGTCCCGTTTCCAAACAGAATGCGTCCACATGAAGCGACAGCGCAGTAGTACGTCCCAATATGAGAAACATTCAGGTTCTTCATTGGTAAGTTGTATTCACAGGTTTGTTGGTTGGGTTTCCTCGGACACAAATTATTGCTGCCTCCATGGGTGTAAATAAATCCAGGGTGAGATTTTTCAGAGTCTCTGAACCAGTAAACACTGTGTTCTCCATCACAGGTCCCAGTGTGGACTGTACAGTTCAGAGTCACAGAGCCTCCTGGCTTGGTGATCGCAGATGCTGACTGATCGATCAACAGCTGAAAGTTCAAACCTGAGCCTTTTACTCTTAGAGTAATGCTTCCCATGAATTCAAACACTGACCTAAGGTTACATGCACAGTAATAAGTAGCCGAGTCTGTGATGCGCACGTCTGTGATCTTTAGATGATTATGACCAACTTTATTATCCAGTGTGAAGCGTGGATTATTCTCAAATTCACCATAAAAACTTGCATTATTTTCATATTTGTAGGATGAAGAGAGGAGCTCAGGTTTCTGTCCCAGAATTTGTTTGTACCAGTAAAACTTTGTTGCCATTTCACCTTCATAGAAACAATGCAAAGTGACCTCCTCACCAACAGTCGCCGATATGAATCTACTCTCTTGGCGCCCATTTATGATCGATCTTGGATCCGACGTCTGAGCTAAAAGTAAGAAATAGAAAACGCTGAAATTATTTCAGATTGAAAAAATGTTCTTAAATCAGCACAAAAGTTGAAGTAAATGTCATGAAAAGTGACCAAACAGCCTATAAGACAATTCTAAAACAGAACTCACCCATCTCCCCCAAGCACAGACATTCAAGGAAGAACACAATCATAAGAGGTGTCATCGTGTTCAAACTACTGTGTCGACTGAAACACACTTTAGAGCTCTCTTCACTCTTCAGAGGGAGGACAACATTTGATTGGCCAGAGAGAAGTGACACAATATGCCTATATAAGGAACATCACATCCTCCCTCCATTAGGGGCCAAACATTCTGACGTGTAATGGACGTGGTGAAGATTTTCACCAGGTTTCTTGACTTGGTTAAGCTTCTATTTGTTCCAATATATGTGATTGTGTTTCATCAATTGGATCACTTCCCACCTTGTTTAGGTGGTCACTACTCCACTACCCTCAACAGATTTTATGACCAAGCCTCTGCTGGACAAAAGATTGTTCCATAAGCCTCAAGCCTGGTTGGGTTTACTTGAAGAAGGAGATAATATTTTAATGTTGATGTTACGGTAGATGTAGCAGGAGTTATTTCAAATAAGCCTATTTAGAAATAATCTGTCCTGTTTAACTAACGTATTGCCCCCAATGCAAGGGCCAAAGGTCACAATTCAGGAAAACAGGAGGAGGACGGAAGTGCAGGTCAAGAAAAAATATTTTTTTAAACAAAAAAAGCAAACACTTACTATTCAAAATGTCCAGCTGAAAAAAACCTTAGGAGCCACGAGAACCCACCAGGAACAGGAAAAGACTGACAACTAACATTCAACAGCAACATATGACAACGAGCTGACAGGAACACTGAGACTAAATAAACACTGGGGTAATCAGACACAGGTGACACTAATGACACAGGTGAAGACAATCAGTTGGTGTCCGAGACAGACGGCCGGAGGTCAGATGACACGACCGCAAAGTCTATCATCGTCCTCCGGCCTAGGGAGTCCTGGTGCCACGTGCACTTATGGACATCCCTGTGCTCGAACATGGTGTTTGTTATGGACAGACTGTGACTAGCACAGAAGTCCAATAACAGAACACCACTCTGGTTCAGATCAGGGAGGCCGTTCATCCCAATCACCCCACTCCAGATCTCACTGTCGTTGCCCACGTGAGCATTGAAGTCCCGAAGTAGAACAATGGAGTCCCCTCTCAAGGGGCTGGGTTCCAGAGCCCAAGCAGTGCGTGGAGGTGAGCCCGACTATATCTAGCCGGTACCTCTCAACCTCCTGCACAAGCTCAGGTTCCTTCCCCCCCAGTAAGGTGATGTTCCACGTCCCAAACGCCAGAAGCTGCGCTCGGGGATCGGGTCGCAGAGGCCCCCGCCGTCGACTGCCGCCCGATCCACACTGCACCCGACCCCTACGGCTTCCTCTGTGGATGGTGGGTCCACAGGAGGATGGGCCCGCGTCGTCCTTTCGGGCTGAACCCGGCCGGGCCCCACGGGCAAAGTCCCGGCCACCAGGCGCTCTCCTGCGGGCCCCAACCCCAGGCCTGGCTCCAGGGTGGGGCCCCGGCTCCGCCATGCCGGGCGACGTCACGGTCCTATTTGTGTTTTTCATCATAGAGGTTTTATGAACTGCATTTACTCTGACCCGTCACCTAGGAGCTGTTTGCCTTGGGTGACCCTGCTGGGGGCTCAAAGCCCCCGACAACATAGCTCCTAGGGTCATTCGAGTGCTCAAACTCCCCCACCACGATAAGGTAGCAGTTCAGGGTGGAGTCAAGCTCAAATATATATCACTTTTACTTAATTATTATGATGTACATGGCCTGTGCAATGTGACCTTAACCACAGCACTCCAGCTTGTTTATTGATGTATGTCTGGGTCTTCACTGCCAAAGCCGATTTCTCTGGATTTGATGTCCTTCAAGCCCAAAAAGATTACAAATCTGCTCTTTTTAAAAAAATAAATATGTGAACTAATCTTACCGTCTTTCACTCATCAGTTAAAGGTGTCTTTGTAAGTTTCTCCTGCATTGTGATGTACGATATGACACACTTTACCAGTAAGTCTTATTAACAACTGACCGTCAACAGAGACCACACAATGCTGCTTAAAAAAAAAATAATTAAATAAATAATAAAATACATGTAAATTGTACTCTGTTGTATTGGTTCAAAATAAAAAAAGGAATATTACCACTTACTGGTATTGATGGACATCACCGTGTAAGAGAAGCTTTGTTTGGTACAGAACAAATAGAGACATTTGGTTTCTTAATAGAATGGTTTTATTGTAAAAGTAAAAAAAAAAAAAAAAAAAGCTACCATATAAAATGCATCTTTTTTTCTAATAAAGAGAAAAACCCAAGCTACTTCACAGAAACTTTGTACATCCCTTCTATGACAACAATGAACCCGTCTTCCAATGGCCAGAGGCGCCACCAGAAAGCCTTCATGAGAGTGGCCAGGTGGGGCCTTTTTGAACAGTACAGGCGAAGATGTCTCAGTCGTAGCGACCTGAGGCTAAACATCCCTGAGGGCTCGAGAGAAGACGTCCACACTAAAAGGTCTGCAACCTGACCCAAGCCCTCCAGAACACGAAGCCCGACCTCAGGCACGGGCTCGGGTTGGTTTGGGCTCGATTTTTTGGAGGCAAGCCTTGATCGACCCCTTTGCACTAACTAAAGATGTACAGTATGTAAAATCAACATCTTCTGACTGCAAGCCATTACTGTTTATAGTTCATTGTGATTCCATGTTAATTAACAGTTTTGGATCCAGTCTGTCAAACAATTTAAACATATTTGCTGATTTAAAGTCTGACGAGGACAAAAAGAAAACTGTTTACAACAAGTCCTTTCAAGCTTCTACAGCATCTATTAATGGAACCTCAAAATGAGGCTAATATGCAAAAATGCATTCCTTACTCACAAGAAAGAAAGAAGAAAAGAACTATTTATATAAAGATGATTTCAGAGGATGTTTTACCTGCTTCAATTAAGAAAAAAACCCATCAGTTACATTTCCTGGAGACCCCATTGATCCAAATTTACATTAACTCTTGAAATGTGCAGATAATGAAATCTGCATCACTTTAGAAATAAGCACAAATGTAACAGGTGCAGTTTTAGCTCCTTAAGCCGTGGTACACACACTCACTCCAGGTTGGATCCCTCTGACCTCTTGATCTGTTGGTCAGGTTGACAGCAGCGTAATAAAGGTGGTCCGTGTTTTGGTAACCCTGGTAACAAATATATATTTGACAATCCATTTCATTCAATTAAATATTAATAAAATTATAAATACAGTATGAGAGAGTAATGTAGGTGAGCTCACCTCTGCCGTGGCGGTCGATGAAGCTGAAAAGCTTTTTTCACACTCTGTTTGAGACGCAAAGAAAACAGTTTTTTCATTAAAAAGTTTTGCACAGAAAACATGAGCTTTCAAAACTAAACAGTCCTACCTGGAGATTGGCTGCTGTTCCTCTTGTTCATCATGCAGAGTGTGAAGGCCAGTAAAGCAGAGAGCATGGAAGTCAATGTCACGGCTCCTTTCCAGAGGAAAGAAGAGTCTGCAGAAACTGTACAGACAAGAGGAACAGAGATGTTGCATACGTTCACTTTTCCCTGATAAGTTTGTTCAGGCACTAACAATGAGTTCCTTTTAAATGCCAACAAAAAAACGTTCATACCTTCAAAGTCCAGCTTGGTCCCGTTTCCAAACAGAATGTGTCCACATGAAGCGACAGCGCAGTAGTACGTCCCAATATGAGAAACATTCAGGTTCTTCATTGGTAAGTTGTATTCACAGGTTTGTTGGTTGGGCTTCCTCGGACACAAATTATTGCTGTCTCCATGGGTGTAAATGAGTCCTGAATGAGATTCTTCAGAGTCTCTGAACCAGTAAACACTGTGTTCTCCATCACAGGTCCCAGTGTGGACTGTACAGTTCAGAGTCACAGAGCCTCCTGGCTTGGTGATCGCAGATGCTGACTGATCGATCAACAGTTGAATGTTCAAACCTGAGCCTTTTACTCTTAGAGTAATGCTTTCCATGAATTCAAACATGGACGTATGGCTACGTGCACAGTAATAAGTAGCCGTGTCTGTGATGCGCACGTCTGTGATCTTTAGATGATTATGACCAACTTTATTATCCAGTGTGAAGCGTGGATTATTCTCAAATTCACTGTATAAACTTGCATTCTTGTCATATTTGTAGAATGAAGAGAGGAGCTCAGGTTTCTGTCCCAGAGTCTGTTTGTACCAGTAAAACTTTGTTGCTATATCACCTTCATAGAAACAATGCAAAGTGACCTCCTCACCAACAGTCGCCGATATGAATCTACTCTCTTGGCGCCCATTTATGATCGATCTTGGATCCGACATCTGAGCTAAAAGTAAGAAACACAAATAGCTGAAATCAGTACACATCGTAAAAATGTTCTTAATCAGCACGAAATTGGAAGTAAATGTCATGAAAAGTGACCAAACAGCCTATAAGACAATTCTAAAACAGAACTCACCCATCTCCCCCAAGCACAGACATTCAAGGAAGAACACAATCACAAGAGGTGTCATCGTGTTCAAACTACTGTGTCGAATGAAACACATCTTAGAGCTCTCTTCACTCTTCAGAGGGAGGACAAAATTTGATTGGCCAGAGAGAAGTGACACAATATGCCTATATAAGGAACATCACATCCTCCCTCCATTAGGGGCCAAACATTCTGACGTGTAATGGACGTGGTGCAGATTTTCACCAGGTTTCTTATTTGTTCCAAAATATGTGATTGTGTTTCATCAATTGGATCACTTCCCTCCTTGTTTAGGTGGTCACTACTTCACTACCCTCAACAGATTTTATGACCAAGCCTCTGCTGGACAAAAGATTGTACCATAAGCCTCAAGCCTGGTTGCGTTTACTTAAAGAAGGAGATAATATTTTCAAGTTGATGTTACGGTAGATGTTGCGGGAATTATTTCAAATAAGCCTATTTAGGAAGAATCTGTCCTGTTTAATTAACTTAATGCCCCCAACGCAAGGGCCAAAGGTCACAATTCAGGAAAACAGGAGGAGGACGGAAATGCAGGTCAAGAATTATTATTATTATTTTTTTTTTAAACAAAAAAATCAAACACTTACTATTCAAAATGTCCAGCTGAAAAAAAAAACAACCTTAGGAGCCACAAGAACCCAACAGGAACAGGAAAAGACTGACAACTAGCATTCAACAGCAACATATGATAATGAGCTGACAGGAACACTGAGACTAAATAAACACTGGGGTAATCAGACACAGGTGACACTAATGTCACAGGTGAAGACAATCAGGGTAATCACACAGAGAGAAAATACAAGACAAGAAACACAGAAGACAAGAACTACCCATAATCCAGAACCTCACAAAGCACTCAAGAATATAACAAAACATTAGAAGTTAAAGTTTGCAAAACAAAGAGGAAGCACTGAAGACTACGAGGAAACATAACAAAACACACAAGAGAAACAAGCAACACCAGGATATAAATCTGAAGTCTGAAATATGAAACTAAATAAGACCAAATCCGGACACAAAGGGTGGGCTTACATAAGGAATGCTAAATGGATTTGAGTTTATCTAGGGGCTTTATAGTTTTCTGATTACTTAAAGTGCTTGGTCACTGCAGGTCACACCTACACATTCACACCCTGATGGCAGTGGTTGCAAAGTCGTATCATCCATCAGAAGTAACTAATCCATTCATACGCCTCCACTGAAGCAGCGGGAACAACGTGGGATTAAGTGACTTGCCCATGAACACATCGGACATCTTGCTCAGCCGGGGATCAAACCCTCGAGCTTCAGGTTGAGAGACCACGACTCTACTCCCAGCTTTACAGCTCAGCCCCTCTCTTCACCCGAGTGTCCGAGACACACGGCCGGAGGTCAGATGACACGACCGCAAAGTCTATCATCGACCTCCGGCCTAGGGAGTCCTGGTGTCATGTGCACTTATGGACATCCCTGTGCTCGAACATGGTGTTTGTTATGGACAGACTGTGACTAGCACAGAAGTCCAATAACAGAACACCACTCTGGTTCAGATCAGGGAGGCCGTTCATCTCAATCACCCCACTCCAGATCTCACTGTCGTTGCCCACGTGAGCATTGAAGTCCCGAAGTAGAACAATGGAGTCCCCTCTCAAGGGGCTGGGCTCCAGAGCCCAAGCAGTGCGTGGAGGTGAGCCCGACTATATCTAGCCGGTACCTCTCAACCTCCTGCACAAGCTCAGGCTCCTTCCCCCCCAGTGAGGTGATGTTCCACGTCCCAAACCAACCCGAGCCCATGCCTGACGTCAGGCTTCTGGTTCCGGAGGGCTTGGGTCAGGTTGCAGACCTTTAGTGTGGACGTCTTCTCTCGAGCCCTCAGGGATGTTTAGCCTCAGGTCGCTACGACTGAGACATCTTCGCCTGGACATCTTCGCCTGGACATCTTCGCCTGGACTGTTCAAAAAGGCCCCACCTGGCCACTCTCATGGAGGCTTTCTGGTGGCGCCTCTGGCCATTGGAAGATGGGTTCATTGTTGTCATAGAAGCGATGGACAAAAAAGTTTCTGTGAAGTAGCTTGGGTTTTTCTCTTTATTAGAAAAAAACATGCATATGATATTATTGCATCTTTTTTTTTTTTTTTTTTACTTTTACAATAAAACCATTCTATTAAGAAACCAAATGTCTCTGTTTATTCTGTACCAAACAAAGCTTCTCTTACACGGTGATGTCCATCAATACCAGTAAGTGGTAATATTCCTTTTTTTATTTTGAACCAATACAACAGAGTACAATTTACATGTATTTTATTATTTATTTAATTTTTTTTTTTTTTTTAAGCAGCATTGTGTGGTCTCTGTTGACGGTCAGTTGTTAATAAGACTTACTGGTAAAGTGTGTCATATCGTACATCACAATGCAGGAGAAACTTACAAAGACACCTTTAACTGGTGAGTGAAAGATGGTAAGATTAGTTTACTTTTTTTTTTTTTTTTAAAAAGAGCAGATTTGTAATCTTTTTGGGCTTGAAGGACATCAAATCCAGAGAAATCGGCTTTGGCAGTGAAGACCCAGAAATATATCGATAAACAAGCTGGAGTGCTGTGGATAAGGTCACATTGCATAGGCTATGTACATTATAATAATTAAGTAAAAGTAATATATATTTGAGCTTGACTCCCCCCTGAACTGCTACCTTATCGTGGTGGGGGAGTTTGAGCACTCGAATGACCCTAGGAGCTATGTTGTCGGGGGCTTTGAGCCCCCAGCAGGGTCACCCAAGGCAAACAGGTCCTAGGTGACGGGTCAGACTAAATGCAGTTCATAAAACCTCTATGATGAAAAACACAAATAGGACCGTGACGTCGCCCGGCATGGCGGAGCCGAGGCCCCACCCTGGAGCCAGGCCTGGGGTTGGGGCCCGCAGGAGAGGGCCTGGTGGCCGGGACTTTGCCCGTGGGGCCCGGCCGGGTTCAGTCCGAAAGGACAACACGGGCCCGTCCTCCTGTGGACCATCTCCACCTCCACCATCCACAGAGGAAGCCGTAGGGGTCGGGTGCAGTGTGGATCGGGCGGCAGTCGACAGCTTCTGGCGTACAGTATGTAAAATCAATATCTTCTGACTGCAAGCCATTACTGTTTATAGTTTATTGTGATTCCATTTTAATTAATAGTTTTGGATCAAGTCTGTCAAACAATTTAAAATATATGTACTGATTTAAAGTCTGACGAGGTCAAAAAGAAAACTGTTCACAACAAGTCCTTTCAAGCTTCTACAGCATCTATTAATGGAACCTCAAAATGAGGCTAATATGCAAAACTGCATTCCTTACTCGCAAGAAATAAAGAAGAAAAGAACTATTTATATAAAGATGATTTCAGAGGATGTTTTACCTGCTTCAATTAATAAAAAAAACCCATCAGTTACATTTCCTGGAGACCCCATTGATCCAAATTTACATGAACTCTTAAAATGTGCAGATAATAAAATCTGCATCACTTTAGAAATAAGCACAAATGTAACAGGTGCAGTTTTAGCTCCTTAAGCCGTGGTACACACACTCACTCCAGGTTGGATCCCTCTGACCTCTTGATCTGTTGGTCAGGTTGACAGCAGCGTAATAAAGGTGGTCCGTGTTTTGGTAACCCTGGTAACAAAAATATATTTGACAATACATTTCATTTAATGCAATATTAATAAAATTATAAAGACAGTATGAAATGAATCAAATAAACAGCCTCTATCAAAAGTGGAACAATAAAAGCATAGATTGATAAACTATAAACCTGAGCCAACATATGACCACCAACTGGTCAATTAAAAACTCCTTTTTTCAATAAAGCTGAAAATATTCAGTTAACAAGACATTTAATAAATGGTCCTCAGGGCCACTTGAAAATGTAATCTCCAGTGCACATCTCAACACAATTATCATCTGTTCTGTCTCATGATTAGCACGAGCAGACATGCTAGCAGTTCATGTTTATATGCCACTAAGTTATTTCTTTGTTATTTCAACAACAAGCACGGGCCTCTTCTTGTTTGGACTTTTTCTTTCTTTTGCTAGCTCCCGAATCGTATTGACGTTTGGAAGCCATCTCTCTCTCTCTACCTGCAAACAACTGCCTACCGGCCCATCTGACTGCTGATTGGTCAGATGGTGATGCTTCGCACTTTCAATCATAGCGTCTCTTTTTTTTCTCTCTCTCTCTCCTGCCTCAGGCTGACTTGGTGGCGGTGCTCTAAGCGCGCCTCTCAGCAAAATGCATGCGCATCCTTTGCGCATTTGCAGAGCATGATGATACTTTATTGATCCCGAGGTAAATTCAATTTACTTGCACAAAATGGGGCCCCCCATGGATCGTGTGAGCGCGTGTTCTGCGTCTGGGCCTGGGGGGAGGGGATGCGGTGCCGTGCTCAAGGGCTTAAGGGCACCTCTCCAGCAAACAACAAATTTCTGTATTTGGTCCGCTCGAACCAGCGACCCTCCAGTTCCCAACCCAAGTCCCTACGGACTGATCTACTGCCGCCCCAAAGGTCTTGAGGAACACCAAGTTCAGAAGCTTGATGCTTTAAATTTTTTCTATTCTTCTGACTCAAAGCACTTTCACCAACACATTCACTCCCTGAATTATACTTCCTCAGATAAACTGTTGGCACTATACAAATAAAGACTGATTCATTGACACCCATTCACACACTGATGGCAGAGGCTGCTATGTAAAGTGACCCTTGGTTTTAAATGAGCCATTCACACACGTTCGCCGCGGCCGAAGCAGCAGGATTAACTGAGGGTTAGTTTTGCCCAAGGACACATCGGACATGTGGCTGCAGGATCCATGTGTCCAACTTTCCTGTTCAGAGATGTCTGAGTCTACCAACGGCAAAGAGAAGGAAACAAACTTATTAATGTGATGGTTGCAGTCTGTTGATGAATAAAAAGCACTTTTGCTGTTTCTCTGGGTCCATCCAACTCTTTTTCGTTCTACCAACCCACCCTTAGAAAACACACATCCTATAAATAATCAATTCAGCACATCTTCAACTGACAGGCAATGAAAAACTTTTGTCATTACTGAAGACCAGAGCCAAAATTTCTCCTGATTGAGAGAATCACCTGGGAGCTGAAATGTCCTCGAATTATATAGAAACACATCACACCCACTGTCCTCCAATTTACTGACAAATAGAAACGATGTAACTACAGAGACTCACTATCACCTCTGGCCACCAGATCAGATTCTGTTTAACCAATCACTTGTCTGAGTGTAAAGCAAACCATCAGCCAATCACGACCAGCCTTCATTTCGTGTGAAAAAGTTGAGAGCGTCAGTCAGCACACAGTGCAGCCACGATGTCACTTCAACTTTTTCTGTTCCTTATCAGTAAAATCTGTGAGTATACCAGACTTGATTTCCTGAAACTATGTTGAAAAGTGAGATGGATGAGGTTTTATCATTCGTGGAAACACGTTTTAATTTCTTTCCAGATCAGGTTGCAGCGGTTACCTCTGATGTAAAACAGGACAGCGGGTTGATAACGGTAACACTCGGACAGAAGGTGACTCTGCACTGCTCGTTTGAGAACGATGCTGTGACTTACTTTACTTGGTACCAGCAGCGCTTGGGAGGCAAACCTTTCATCATATCAAAACTGAGGACAGGCAGCAGAGAAGCTTCCATCTCCCCAGCGTACAAAGACAGGTATGAAGTTGTAGGACAAGGAGGCGTCAACAATCTTGTAATCAGAGACGTTCTCTTGTCAGATTCAGCATCATACTTCTGTGGGATTTTAGAATACGACACAGTTGAATTTGGGAAAGGAGTCTTTCTGCATGTCAAATCGTCATCAGCCAACACCCAAACTGTCGTTCATCAGTCAGCGTTAGGGCCGCTCTCGATGGGAGATTCTGTGAATTTGAGCTGCACAGTGCAGACTGAACCATGTGCCGATGATCAGAGTTTCTACTGGTTCAGACGTGGTGCAGCTCAGCCTGCAATCATGTATCACAATGCAGGGGAGTGTATTAAAGACTCAGGGTCTCACATGAGAAACTGCACTTTAAACCTCCCATTAAAGTCTGTGAGCTCCTCTGATGAAGGGATGTACTACTGTGCTCTGGCTTCATGCGGGGAGGTAGTCTTTGGAAACGGAACACGAGTATGGATTGGAGGTAAATTCTTTCAGCTTATAATGCAAGCGTTTGTTTTTCTTATTTCTGTTCAAATAAAATACAAATAGTGATGTGAGACTTCTTTTATCTTGACTGCAATTTAGGATATACTGCCAAAGTCCCCTCTCTCCTTGCATATTTCTTGAGTGTGGCTTTGGCACTTTTCATCATTGTGCTACTCGTCTTGGCATTTATCATGCAAAAGATCAAGAAGAAGTCATGCTCCATCTGCAAAGGTAAAACTTTTAGAATAAATGGGCCAAGAATTGGCTTGTGTTGGCCTTTCTCGATCCATTATGAACCTTGATTAACAGAAACTGTTTCTTATTTGCAGCGTCTGATGCGACGGGAGGTGAAATAAATGTAAGCTAGAAGCAAAATTCATGAAAACGAGCTACTTTTTGGGTTCACATCTTTTACATGGTCTGTTCCACTTTGTCATTACCAGAGCCATGATGCAGACCATCTCCACTATGCAGCTCTGAGTCTGAACAGAAGGATTAAGCGGCATCGCCAAGAGGAGAACGTGACGTCAGACTGTGTTTACTCTGGAGTGAGAAGGAAGTGAAGAAGGACTTTGTTTTTATGTTTTTATTACTTTTAACTCATCTGTTCAGTCATTTCGCACAAGTAATTGTACAACAGAAAATTCCATTGATGAAAATAAACAATATTTAGTGCAATGTGGTTGTAGTGGTTTAATGGTGGATAAATGACAGTTGGGTCATCATGAATGCACACAGTACGAGACTGGATTGAAAAATAGACAAAGCATGCTCATGAGAGCCCATGTAATCTATAAATATCCTGCTAAACCTCTGTCACACACACAGGGTGTTTCTTTCAATCTACAGCCAGCTCTCAACAGTTTCATCTCACGCATGTGGTGAAGGTGGTGAAACCTTGAGTTTCCATTGGAGGAAGTTCGAGACCTTGCTCTCAGGCCTCAGCATTTAGCACCTCTGCAAAGCTGCCCTCACAAAGCATAGTGAAAAAAAAGCATCATGCACTGCACACCATCAGATCCAGCACTCAACTTTAAACAGGCAGCTTGTTTTTTGTTGTTGTTGCTGCCACTAATAAACTGCAAATCAATATCCAAACAAGAATAAAATAATCGAGTTCAGGGTGACATATATATCTCACAGAACCATATTTATCTCCAGGCTTCTGTGAACATTGTCTAACACCTTTTCACTCAGTAGAAAGGAGAGTACTCTACAGCCAGTCTGTATTTCTATGGCTTTTCTATAATGCTGAGCTGTAAACTTTGCTCAAGCTGTGCTTTTGAGGGAAACTTATTTTCATGATTCATCCATGACATCTATTCGAATGAACTGGGAAGATGTTTGAGGTTAAAAAAAACAAAAAAGACTCGAGCTCATGGACAGTTACAATGTACTTGATACATCGTAGACACAACAAGACATTTTCAGCTGGATCAGTTAGGACCTAAATAACGAACATATGATGAACACATGCTACCATTGAAATGTACATGGTAATAGTAAAGCTATAGTAATAGAAAAGCTTTGGCTTTTAATACAATCTGAGCTTGACATCTTTTTATTTAATTTTCCTACTTATTGTATTTTAATTGTTTTCATTGTCTTTTTTATAGTGTGACTTCTGCCTGTACAGCACTTTGGTCAACCAAGGTTGTTTTAAATGTGTTCTAGAAATATACTTTGATTGATTGAATATGGACTTGAGGTTGTATAATGCTTTTCTAGCTATCTCACTCAAAGCACTTTCACACCTCAGGTCCAACCAAGCCACAGCCGACCAATAGGAGCTCAGCACTCTTTCTGAAAACACCCCATGACAAACCTTCTACAGCACATCGTCTCAACCACATGGTGAAAAGTCTATTTCTAAATTTGCTGGTTAAACAACACACCATATCTGGGTGCTAAGTGAGACGCAGGGCTTGAAGAGGTTGGACTAACTCTGATTATTCAGAGGTGCTTTAGGTATAACATGCATCAAAGCAGTCAACATTGCTTTGGAGCAGTTTCCTCCTTGTCGTATGATAGCAATGCGTCAACTGTGCACCTGACCACAACTTATTTTAAGACCAACATGCTCATTGTGGGCTTCTGTGCAGTTGTCTTCACAAGGTTTGGTACGGAAATGAAAGTAATACTATAGCAACAACACTTGCACTGCGATACTGTTTGTTGCCAAGTGTAAGAGAGGGCCGAAAATGCCTTTCATGGTATCAAACTTTGCTTCTTAGCTAAATAGTTTGTGTTTGATGAATAAACTAACCTTGTAAGTGTGCTACCGTAGGTCTTAAAGAAATGTTCTGACCAACCATGGGTACCAGGTTAGAGAAGAAATATTTTGGAAATACTAGCAGTTATGGGAGGAAGGGTAAGACTAACAAAAAGAATGGAGGGCATTTGTGCCTGTGCATATGTATCGAAAAGACACAAAGCAACAGAACACGCGGTGCGTTAATGCAAGGATAACTGCGCTGCAGAGCATACAGCGTCCTGTTGCCCGTTGCGCATACGCATTAATAGAGAGATGTCAGAGTGCAGCGGCTGCCACCACTGGAGGCGCCCCCTGGTGGGGATTTGATGCATTGTTTAAGGGCACCTCGGCAGTGCTCGAAAAACCAGACCAACCTCAGTATTTTGTTCCGCATCGGAACTTGAACCGGCGACCCTCCAGTTCCCAACCCAAGAGCTACTGCCGCCCTTAATGCAAACGCTCTTGGGCAGTAATTTGAGCTGGACCAGTCAGGCACTAAATAACTTCTTCATAATATCATCCATGTAACTGTTTCTAAAGAAAATATGATTAATACAAGCTACCATTAAAATGATGAAACTGCCTCCTTTCTATGCAAAAAAGCACAATTGGAAAAAAAATAATATCGGGTAATAGATTGTGGACAGCAAAGGATGGAGCCATTTGTGGTTGCAATTCGTTCTTAGTGGGTGTAGCGCAGATTCACTAGTGTCTCCTCTTCATAGTAAATCAGATTTTACTAGCTCGTCGTCTTGAGACATTCAAGAAGTTTCTTATAGACGTTTTAGTTTTTAACAGGGCTATAGGATAAAAGACTCCTTTATTCATCAAAACAGACAATTCAAGAGTGCTCTTTCTAACTCAACACGAGAAATGTACTCAGTAAATCCATGCTATGTGCTTCACTGTGTGCGTCTAGTGTGGTAACTAGTCATGTGACCAATCCTGACGGGCCAATCAAACAAAGTCTCGTCTATAAAAAGGAGACAACATATAAAGTTCTTTCAAGAAACCACATCAACTTCAACAATGACACCCGCTAAGTTAGCTCTGTATGTGACGTGCGTGCTCATGGGGAGGATGGGTAAGTTAAATTGTTTTCAAGTGTTATATCATTGTCTTTGTCTTTGATGGGTTCTACAATGTGTTTGTGTCTTCACATATGCTCTCAGGAAAGGTGCAAAGTTATTCATTTGCTTTGGCACTGTTTTCTCCTCAGCAGACGTGTTAACCCTGGAGTCGTCCTCGTCTTCACGTTTCCTATCGGTCAGTGTCGGTGAACACGTGCCTTTGGAGTGCTTCCATGAAGACAGTTTGGCGTTAATGTTTTTTTGGTATAAACAAAGTCTGGGGCAGAAACCAGAGCTGGTGTCTAAATTCTATAAGCATGACAAAAGTGGCTCCCTGATTGGTGCATTTAAGAATGATCCACGCATTGAACTGGAAATCAGCTCTGGGAAATATAACGTTAGGATCTCAGGTGTGCACATTTCAGACTCGGCTACTTACCACTGCATGAGTGGCTTTTCCTATGTGTATGAATTTATTAAGAGCATCACTGTCCACGTAAAGACTTCAGGTTTGAATGTCCGACCAGTCATCCATCAGTCAGCATCTGAGACCATCCAGCCTGGAGGCTCTGTGACTCTGAACTGTACAGTCCACTATGGGAGCTGTGAAGAAGAACACAGTGTTTACTGGTTTAGAAACTCTGAAAAAACAAATTCAGGACTCCTTTTGACCCATGGAGGCAGAAACGAGCAGTGTGAGATGAACCCCGACGCAACAAACACCTGCGTTTACAACTTGCCAATGAAGAAGCTGAATCTTTCTCTTGCTGGGACATACTACTGCGCTGTTGCATCATGTGGACAAATCGTGTTTGGAAACGGGACCACGGTGGACATCGGTAAGGAACTTTCATACAAAGACTTGTTATGTTACGTTATATATTTCATGAAAGAAAGTGAGAAATGTTTGAAATCTCCTGATGTTAATCTGCAGATGGCGAAGACAATCTCCTCTTGGTGTATGTATTGAGTTCAGCTTTGGCTCTTACTACCATCCTTGCTTTTTTACTGGCTTACAAAGCATTTACAACATACAAGGCGACCAGCCTCAGATGCACAGGTAGGTCACAATGACATTGTTTAAATCTGTTTCTGTGTTCAGGGACAAAACACTGAGACAAACCATTTTCTCAACCAACATACGACTGACAAAAAAAAAAAAAAAACAGATCGCTGTCCCAGTGTTTGATTTTAAACCATTTTGCATCAGTGGAGAATGTGAAATATAAAGGAAGAGAGTGTTTCACATATACAAACAAAACAACTGTAACGTTAAGCCATTTACAGAAACTTCATTTTGCTTTTAGTACGCCTTTTTTACGAGCTTAACTGCCAGATGAATGCGGGAACGACTACGACTCACTCCTCAGTCTTAACTTTTAAACAGATGGTATGGTTTAACGACAGTATCATGGTCCAGTCTTATAAAGGTCGCATGTAAACAGAAGAATAAACAGAAACATGTTTAATTTCCTGTGATAATGAGTACAGTTCAACGTTTTATTTTTGAGTAATCTGAAGAAATCTATTTTGTCATCTCTGGATATTAATGATGGTTTTTCAGTGATAACAACTTACCATGTTACATGTAAAGCACTCTGTTGACATTCAGTCAAAATGAAATGAAAATGATCAGTCCAACATAAGTGAGCAAGGCTGGTTTTAATAACTTTTCTTTCTTTTTTTTATTTTACATCCAGGCCCTGAAGCAAGAACCTCAGCTGAATCGGATCCCATAGAGGTGTGTGTTTTCTCTCGATGGAAACCAGTATACCTCTGTTTAGGCCTGTTCTGCCATTTGACCAGCTCTTCATTTACATTCAGTACAACCTCTCTTAATTAATCTCTCAAGCTTAATCTCTAAACTTTACAGATTTGGTTGTTATATAACCTATTAAACAATATAAAGCAGTGATACTATTTAATATTATTACCAGGGTGAACAGGAGAACCTCCATTATGCTGCCCTAAGGAGGATCAAGACCAACAGATCAACAAGACTGAGGGACGACATCTTAAATGAATGTGTTTATTCCAGTGTCAGACAGTAAAACTATCGACTGTATAAAAGATGGACGTAGTCTCAGTAATGTCCCCCTTTGGTTTCTGAAGAATCGTCAAACAATGTTGTTCCCCAAATTAGAAATGCGGCCTGCATCTTTCTTTAAAGCAGTTTAGAAAGGAGCGAAGAGGTGAAACTGACGGGGAGCCTCAACCCTCCTGCCAAATAAGTCCAGTGTGTCCACCTGTCCTGGATACTTTTTGATCCAGTAGATGTCGTCCTCGATCACCAGCATAAAAACAAAACAAACCGCTGTTTGGCGACACTTACCTCAAAGTGAAGCCTCCCTTCTCCTCTAGCTAAACACACCACCAACCCCACTCTCCTCGCCTTCACACGAAGAAGAACATAACTCAGCGCCATCATGCCCATTCAGTGCTCAAAATGTCCTTCGCTCGAGCTGCAGTTTCCTTCGGTCTGCATTGTTTTGTTAGCAGGCTAATGTTAGCATGCTTCAGTTGGTCTGTAGCTTCACATTGTAAATTGATACAGAATGATGTGATCTAAAAACGCTTGACATTCAGTTAAGCAATGAGTATGTTATTCTTCTCATCTCCTCGTCCTTGACATAAACAGCATTTATACGCAAGGCCGTCCCGTCCATGTAAACGTGGTGTAAACACGGCTCAGACAACCACACAGCCAGTGTTCTGTCTCATCGTAGACAGTCAGGACTCAGAGAGACATTTACACAGGATTTCTGTTGTATTTACAGTTTGTGTAAAATGTCTTTAAAGGCTCCATATTCTTCTTTTTCTCTGGGTCTATATGCTCTTTAGTGTGTTTTCCAGGTGTCTTGTTCGTCTTTAAGCATATCTGTTTGCATTTACATCTATCTGGCTTTTAAACACAGCTTCAAGTCGATATTTGAGGAACTGCCGTTGGTAAGCGGAGGCGTACACTTCAGTAAAGACTGGGCTGTGTAAATGTGACAAAGTAAACTTGAGCTATAAGACTCACTCTGCACAGATCAAATAAAATGTTTTCTTCCTCTATAGTTAAGCCGTGCTTCATTCATGTGATCGAGGTGCTATATTTCCACTCTCACGACACACCCGTCTTCAACAATGCACAAACACGTGACCTTACAAACTGATGCCTGTGGTCTTTGTGGTCTCTGGTCGTTGAACAGGCAAATAAATAAGTAGAAAGATCAGAATGTGCTGCTAAATGCACAAACACCTCTGTCTTCTACCATCAAAATCTATCTATCCATCCATCCATCTATATACAATCAGTATGTCATTAAAACCACACTGTGTTTTATTCAGAGACATCATGATGACAAGAGCTGCTGCATATCTGGTGATGTGAGGATTGTACACCACAAACAAACACAAAGGACCGTTTTTTTTTTTTTTTTTCTTTCTCGAGCTCCTATGTGGTCAGACGTCAAAGTTAAGTTCTCAGTAAACTTTGGTCAAACACTTTCCACTCATCTGCTTGTGTGTTCTGTTCAATATTCAGACGTTTTTCCAGACCCGGAGGCAGAAGTTGTTCACCTAAGTGTTCATCTATGTATTGATCTTGTCCTTTGTGAGTCAGCTCTATGAGCCGTTGTTGTGAAGTGCTGCCTTGTCGTAGTTTGTGCATTTCAGTCAGACAACTCACGTTTGTATCATTTAAAATATTCACTGCAGCAGAACATCATTTTTTTCAGAAACAAATCCTCAGTTTTGATTGAATGCAGATGCAGATAGTAGGCTCTGACCCCCCCCCCCCGCAGTCAGAGCCTATAGGTCACAGGTGTCAAACTCCAGTCCTCGAGGGCAGGCTTCCTCAGACTGTTAGACGTCTTCCTGCTCTAACACACCTGCTTTAAAACAATGTGTTGTCATCAAGCTCTGCAGAAGCCTGATAACGAGTCACTCATTGGATTCAGCTGCGTCCAAGCAGGGAGACGTCTAACAGTCTGAGGAGCCCGGGCCTCCAGGACTGGAGTTTGACACCCCTGCTATAGGTGGATGCCGGGGTGGTGGGTGGGGCTGAGCGAGAGTATAGACTGTACTGGTGTAGCTCAAAGCTTGCAATGAAAGAGCAGAGGGAGAGGGAGGACTTGTCAGGTGATTGTTGGGAATGAGGCATGTCAAGTGTTTCGTCAGAACAGCTCGAGTTGACTGCCTTAACTAGCACGCAAACGTCACCTCCTGTTGTGGCAAGGGGCTAATCGTTACAGATTTCAGGGGACATAAATCTCATTGGACAATTGTTCTCTATCTAATAATGCTGGCAGCACAGTCCCTATGCTGCCTGTAAGCCACAGAGCCACATGGTGCTAGGTCCTCTTTTGTGAAAGACAACAGAATAAAGATAAATGCATAAAGGGATATTTTCTGCACAGTGCTCAGCCACATGCACACCATGCAATGACTAATACTGTATCATTGTGTGCAGCGGGCGACCAATCAGGAAGCGGTGAACAAAAAATCCTGGTCACTATCTCCTCCTCCATCTTTTTATGTCTTAGGACAGCTTTAAGTCAGCTGTATGAGCTGTGAACTCTGTTTTAAAGCTGTATTTTGTGTTTGTTTTTACCTATTTAAAGTCATTCACTTGTAAGTGCAGAGGACTAATGGGTCTGTGCTGAGTTTTTTTTTTTTATGAACAGTTGAAACAAACAACAGCATCGAAGACAACAAAACCACATAGACATCCTGTCAGAGGGGGAGAGAAGGGGGCGTAAAAACCACATGGGCTGAACTTGACGAGAACAAGCTTGACCAGGGAGGAGCAAGTTTCTTTTTTTCTATTTGGCTGTAGAACTTGAAAACACATGTAGTGTCTTTTCCTGTAGACGTGCGTATCTATATTATAATCAATACTTGTATTGTGTCATCACAAGAAATCACTCAACAAACTGTCTGTCTTAATAAACATCACATTAAAGTGCAGAGTGTGTACGGCACACCACACAGTTAGCATAATCCACGAAGGCTAAGAAATGCAATCTGCACCTACTGTATGTGCAGATCAAAAGCTGAGAGACGAGAGAACAAAATCACCAACAGAGATGACAGCAGCTCGTCCTGCAGAGTCCCCAATTCTACCTCAATGACAACACACACTAAATAAAGTGTTGTGTTTTTTATTGGATTCAAGCTTCGGCTACTTCTCACCCTAGCCTCATTTCACACTACACACACCTTGTGTTGAAAATTAGGTTTTTTTCTGTGACAGTAGAAATGTTTTTTTTTTTTTTTTTTTTTTTTACAGGACTTGTTAATCAAACATCAGGGATGGGGAACTCTGGGTGCTGAGCTATTCTTACAGTTTGCCAGGGATCTGACAACAAGACAGATTTCTTTTATCAATGTCCAACAAACACAAATGCACCTCAGATAACATGATGTTGGTGAAAGACACAGGACTCATCTCTTAAAGGATCCTTCTTTAGGTCTCTATATAAGTTATTAGTTTGTAATGATGATCTAATTTCAGCAGTAGGTTGACTACTGACTCCTACTGGACATCAGCTGAACTGGATGCAACAAGCTGAAGGGAAAGGCCCTGTTTATGATATATAAGGATTAAGCCAGCAAGTGTACTGATGAGGAGGTGTTAACTCTGTACAGAGAAACACTGAGCCTGTGAAAACAGCCAATGTGACCGCGACTTTAGCGAGAGAACAGGTGTTACCGGGGGGGGACCAGTATGAGTTGAAGTTCTGTTCTTTAAGAAAAAGGCATTTTCCTTCTAATCACAGTCATGATGTGGAAACACAGCCTCTCAGTGCTGTTCTTTGCCTGTCTTGATTTATAATCCACAGTCTGCCTCGTCTGAGGGCGAGACAAGGAATCGGTAGAATGCAAATCCTTTCTGCACAATGATTGATGACATTTTTAACATGTAACCCTTCATGTGAAATTGAGGTCATTTCCACAGGAGGCAGGGGTGCTGGGAGGGGTGTTGGGAGGAGTGCTGCGATACCCCCCCCCCCTGCTGGAAAAGACAGATATTATGCAATATTTTCCGGATGCAATATAAAGAAATATAAATAAACATTTTAAAATCTCTAACATGCTTCAATACTTGTCATTCAATTTCTCAATTTTCAAAGTATTATTCAAATAACGCTCAGCATCATAGTCTACCTACGCTACACACAAGTAGCAGCAGCTGTTATACTAACGCTGCATCATTCAAAGTAGCTAACACAATGACAATGAAATGACTTTCAAATTTCATTTGTAAACCAATTGCTTCTAAAAAGAGCACTGAGCCGGATCAGTTTCTTCATGAAAACATCCCGACTCCCACCACCACTTCTTCGCCTGCTTCTTGATCACTCAGTAATGCCTCAAGGATTACTGACTAAGAAAGCAGGAGAAGCCCTGAGGAGCTCTCTGCTGATCATGGGATTGGATAAGTTGTACATCTCTGTGTGCTACAGCCTTTTGGACTTGTTTCACAATGTTTAACTATTCTCTCATCTGTAAAACAGAATCTGCTCAATGAAAGTCGGACACACATCTCATACATAAAGCCTTCTATAAGTACGCAAAATGACATGTTTACTTAATTGCTTGTATTCAATCTGAATCAATAAAATAATTTTCTGTACACACTATCATTTCTTCACCCCAACGAAATGCATCTTCCCACAGATCTGAATGAGGTCAATACATGTAACTTGTTTTAAATCAAGGTGTAAGCAAACCACATTCCTTAGCTACCTTATCTTATCCAAAATGCTCTCATCTCATTAACATAAGACATTGAGCCTTAAATTGAGTGCTCTTGTTGCTTCAAATTAACTACTGAGTCGAGGGTGCAATCTTGCACCCTGCTGCCTCCAGTGATGAGTCCACTTTAGACTTAAACACAAAATGAATTTATTACATGTAACATGGTAAACATGTTATTTTAAGCAAATCTAGCCAAAAGTTTGCTTTAGAATTCCAGAAATGTCCACGATCTGCTACAGACACTGAAGGTAAAACGCACAAAATCAAAGAAACAAAAAATTAAACCACACAACTTCCCACTTCCCTTTATGCAAGAAGTGACATAAAAAAGCTGCTCATCTGGGTCAGTATACATTTTGTCAGACGAAAGAGAAGACTGTCTTTATGACCCAAATAACAAAACCACCTTCATAGTCTTCACAGCAGAGAGTGAAGGATGTTCACGTTTTATCTGCTCTTTCTTGTTCTCCACGCAGCATGTATGTCGAGGCATTTTACGTTTACTTCAACTTTCTACATCTGCAAATATTTACATGAAATGCTCTTTAATGAACCTCTATGTCTTTCAGATGGAGTTCTGCTGTACGCTGAGCCCGGACAACGTGTGACTTTACCGTGCGCTGTCCCCTCTGGTGCAAACTACCTGTCTTGGTACAAGCAGGTGGCAGGGGAGAAACCTCAAATGATGTCCTCCTTCTACAAACACCTGCCTGGTGTTGTCAGTTTCTTCAAGCAGTTTAAAGATGAGAATCGGTTTTCAGCTCAGACCGGAGAAGGGTTCTACCATTTCATCATCTCTAACGTGCAGGAGTCTGATTCGGCTATGTACTACTGTGGACAAACCAGCATATCAACCATTGAATTTCATGAGGGAATATTTTTGGTTTTAAAAGGTATCTGGATGATTTACAATGCTAAGCTGCACATTTCCCTTTCATTGTCCTTTTAAACATCTTTCGAACACGTCTGATTTTAGATTCCAGTGCCCTCCCTTTTATCCTGCAGCCGGCGTCTGAACCTGCGAAGCAAGGAAGCTCTGTGACTCTGAGCTGCACCATCCACACTGGGACCTGTGATGGAGAACACAGTGTTTACTGGTTTAAAAACTCGGAGGAATCACCCCCAGGACTCCTTTACACCAGTGGAGGAAGGAATGATCAGTGTGAGAGCAAACATATCTCACAATCACTCACTTGTGTCTACAATTTGCCGATGACCAGTCTGAATCTTTCTCATGCTGGGACCTACTACTGCGCTGTTGTCACATGTGGACGCATTCTGTTTGGCAATGGCACCAAGCTGGAAATTGATAGTAAGTTGCTTTTCTAAAAAAAAAAGGGCTTGTTCCATTTTGTAGCCGGTCCTGAATCTCTCTTTAAAACACATTTTCTGATTCTCAGCAGATGAGGGGAAATTTTCAATGGGAACTTTGACATTCATCACCATCCTGGCTGTTGTGATTGCTCTCTCAGTATGCATGATGAAAAAGAGAAACAGCTGCCGATCTTCAGGTAACTGTTTGAATTTTATAGCGTGTTAGCATCAAACATAACATAACATAAAAAAACACAACTCTATTTTTTTCACAACTAGAGTCCCAAGCAACAGTTTCAGCTCCATCCACGACAAACGCAGAGGTGACTATAACCGCTTCACTGTATCACTCTTTTTACACAACGAGATACTTCATTCAGTGGATATATGTCAATGACAACATGCTAACATGGATTGTCACATGTTGTCAGGGTTACCGAAACAAACTCAACCTCTACTATGCCGCTTTAAGCATCAACCTGACCAACAGATCAAGGACGCAGAGGGATCCGACCTGGAGTGAAGCTGTGTATGATTGTGTGAAGCATTAGAATTTGATTGATATTCATATTAAGTATGTCTTCTGTGGTGAGACAGGATTTTATCAGTATTTTTGTGAATTTTTAACAATGCTTTTTTTTACTTTCTGTGGTAAGCCGCCAAAATTCAATAGGATTCAGATTTTGTGTGTAGCAGAATATCTCTACAATGTTGCCTTGTTTCTAACATATTAACCATTTATTTAAAAGCCCAAGGATCTTCAGTACAAAAGGAATCATTTTAGTCCAGTCGGATGGTTTTTGTTCTTTGACTTTGAGTTTAATTGAAGGATGAGATTCAGGGAAGAGAGTCTCTTAGAGGAACGGTTGGCGGTTGATTCACAGCTCCTCCACTCTACATGCACAAAATGTCGTTGGGCAAGAAATCAATGTGATAAGTAGGGATTGGTACTTTATGTAGCAGCGTCTGCCGTCAGTGTATGAACGTGGATGTGAATGGGTGAGTATAACTTGTGTTAAAGCCTTTTGAGCAGTTGGAAGATTACAATAGAGCCGAATATAGTCTTTTGTTTTTAGGATAATGTTCATGGTAATAATGGCCTTTTTTGTATTTATTTATTTTACATAATTATTGACCAAATAATAAATGGTTGAGAGAAAAAAAAAGTGTGTGTGTTTAATCTGTAGGTAAGCGCAGCACCATGTTTATCAAAGAAAGTAGCTGACCTCACTCGCTTCATTAAGGGAGTGATTGGTAGAAATGATGTGTGATTTTATCCACTTAAACATGCTGACGTTTTTCTGTTGCACAACATTAACGCTTCGGGGAAGATGAGGCAAGCAGGACTTTTCATGTCACTTGCATCATCATCAAAACTATTGTCAGAAGAAATTAATGTTTTACAACCTTTGAGGACATTTTCATTTAAACAAATTGAATTCTGTCATACACTTGTTAACAGAGCAGAAGGTATAATATACTCTTTCATACATTTCACTATATGTGGACAACAAAACAATCTAACAGGTACATAACTGTGAGAACATCTTGAATCAAAAATGAGTCAATGGACGAAGCCTGAGTGACATTGCCCTTCTGTTACTGAAGGGGGCTTTGGAGTCCCATCGATGGCGGTTGCCATGCTCTCTGAAAATGATTTTCAGTCAACCTAATGACAGGCTGAGAGCTGGAGCTGAGGCGGGTTTTAAGCCTCTTGACAAACTGCAACACCACGCCCACCTGTCAATCAGATCAGCCATCAGAACAGCCTTATTGTGAATAACTGTTATCCTTCACAAAAGTCTCAAGCAACCAATCGATGAACTGCAGAATTTTGCACTTTCGAATCAGCTTTAGTTATCAACTCTGGAGGTTGCAGCTTGATCAAAACCCATACGCCTTATTTAGAATTTGCTAACCACAACATCAGAAAGCATTGGTCGCTTTTTATCTAACAAGCTGTCGGCGGTTTCACCCAGAGAAAAAACCCAATGTATGATGTTCTGCATGATAAAATAAGGAGGGAGCCACACTCTGTAACTACGAGATGAATGTTCTTCAGAAAGTAAGATTTACTTCAACATGCATCAAGTCAGGGTGGAAACTACAAAATAATCAGATAATCCCACCTTAAAAAAATCCCAAACAAATTAAGATTTTTTGATGGTTTCAAAGATTATCTCGTCAGATGCACCTTGACAATGCAAGACCTGTAAATTGTGTCATCTGAAAGGAAAAGTTGCATATCTTGTGTCCTGTCTTTCAAAGACCTGCGTAGGTTTTGTTCAGTGGCTCATTTCAGAGAAGAACTAAAGACATCCTGTCTGAAACCACAAAGACAAAGAAACGGAGGGGCCTTATATGTCTTTACTCTCTCTCTTTAATCTCTGCTAGACAGTAAAAAGGTACAGAAACCAGGCCAGCCTCACTGCCTTACACCCGAGTACACAGATTCATTTACGTCATAGTCCCTTTGTCTTCTTGATCCATTGGCCCTATGAACACTCAAGGCAGCATAGTGCAGGTTGTCTGGGTCTTGATGTAACTAAAAACACAAAAAAGAAACGTCTTTATGATGAAATGTACAGCATAAAAGTAGCATGTTTTGTTTGATTATTTAATCATAGAGGATACTTACCATTGTAGCTGGGCTAGAGTCTTCTGTTGTGAAAGACAAAATGAAAGTCCTTTTATTCTACAATAGCAATATGCAACCCAAACATGATGTGAGCTGATTGCATTAGCATTAGTTACCTGTACATGTGCAGATTCTGCTATTCATCTTGTACAAAAAGAAGGTTAACAAAGCAACAAGGATGGTGGTGAATGCCAAAGCTGTGCTCAAGATGTACACCAAGACAGGAGGGTCATCTGAAAACAGAGAGACACACAAGAAGACATTTACAGAGTGTGTACGTGTGTCCATTAAAGCTCCTGTGAAGAGTTTGAAGCTGGTTAAAAAATACTGAACTCATTATCTATACCTCAACAATATTTGACCTAAAAAAGCAAGACAGAGCAAAATTGACATAATTAATGTATAAGGGATTCTACATGCAAAATGCCTTTTTAATGTTCCTTTGGCATTGGTTCCTAGTAAGAGATAAGGAACAAAATCAGTGGTGAACGTTTTACTTTCATACACCAAAACTTTTATGACAATGCAAATAACATCGTTGTCTACTTCTGACGTCCCTTTTACTTTAACCGTTGGTTTCAAACCTCATGGCTTTGTCTGCTCTAAGAACGTCAACATTGGATTTGCAAATTTTTACTAAAATCACAACACAACTTGCAGATAGTTTCAGACATCTTTTGGTAAAAACAATTTCAATTGATAATAATTTTGTTAGCAATGGCTCACTTCTGGGTCCTGTGGGGGCATTTTATTTTAGAAAATGTTAACGTGTCTGTGCGACACAATGGGTGGATGAAGGACATATGCAGATGCTTTATCCCGAGTTAAATGACCTGAAAAAACAATTGATAAACTGTAAGATATCGGCAACCAAATCTACTGTATACTTTCTCATGTAAGTTGGTAAACTACAAAATACACTTTTTCTGTGTTCTGGGAAACAGCTTACAGGCTTAGGTATGTTAAAGAAAGAGTTAGAAAATAGAAATTGAAAGAGAAACATACCCTTTAAGTCCAGCTTGGTCCCGTTTCCAAACAGAATGTGTCCACATGAAGCGACTGCACAGTAGTAGGTTCCAGCATGAGAAAGATTTAGGTTGGTTATTGGTAAATTGTAGACACAACTGTGTGTTTGTGGAGCGTGGCTCCTCACACACTGATCATTCCTGCCTCCATGAGTGTAAATGAGTCCTGGATGAGATTCTTCAGAGGTTTTGAACCAGGAAACACTGTGTTGTTGGTCACAGCTCCCAGGGTAGACTGAACAGGTCAGAGTCATGTTATCTCCTGGCTGGTTGGTGGTCTCAGACACTGACTGACGGACAGTGGTTTGGATATCTAAAGCGTCTGCACTGACAGTCGTACTCTGACAAAATTCAAGGTTATATAAATCACTCCCGATACAGCAGTAAGTCGCTGAATCAGAAATTCCAAAATCCAAAATCTTAAGTTGATATTTGTGGTTTGTAGTATCCAAGGAGAAACGTGAGCTGTCCTTAAATTGGTTATGAAAGGTGACAAGATCATTATGCTTATAGAGTGTAGATATCAGCTGGGGTGTATGTCCCAAAGATTGCTTTAGCCAGTAAAACATCACTGCTGTTTCATCTTGACAGGTGCATGGCAAGATCACACTTTCTCCAACAATGACAGTTTGAAACTGTGAAAATGAACTTTTGGAAGTTGTTATCAGAGCTGAGGAGAAAAGAAAGACAAAAAAAGATATATCTTAAATGTATCCTTTTTTTAAAGACTTGTATTAAACTAAAAAAACTTTTTTGTAAAGTAATGTAAAATAGTGAACTTACCCACATTCGCAATGAGAAGGCATGTATAATACCAAGCTAAGGTTGGAGGTGCCATCGTGCTGTGATGAATGACTGAAATCTCTGCCTCTTCTTCACTCTTCACAGAGAAGACTTTGAATTTGATTGGCCAATCAGGTTGACTGTCTTTTTTTGGAAACTCTGTAAACATGTTCCGTATGCCCTGAATGACAATGATGGTGCTTGACAACAACACAAAAAAAGACAATATGATACCTCCTGAACATGATTTAAAGTTTAATATCCTCACCATGAAATAACTGTTTCTACTAAACATTGTTTGGTCACTACTTGCCACACAGGTGTAGGCGTATAGCAGTTATAGAAATCACTTCCTACACTATATTCATTCAGACATTTAAACCTCTGTTTGAAACACTTTAAATGTTTGCTTGCTGCACAGTTAAATGGCTTTCTTTTAAACAAAGAATGCAGCACTGCAGTTCTGAGACAAAACTCTTTATCAACAAACAAAAGGCTTCATGGTCGTGCTAAACTGGAAATAGACAGTTGACAGATCTACCATATACGAGTACATATATGAGTGGGCAGGATTTAACATTTACAATATTATTCCAATACTTGAGTCAGATACAACAGTTTTTGCGATTTGTAACATTGCGATTTGCTGAGAATTGTGTTAAAATATATTATGATTAGGCTTTTTCACATGCTTATTTGTCCACTCTACCCAATGAGAGTCAAGCCCACAGACGGACACTGAGATCAAAGTCAAATCCTGTAAAGCGCTTCGTGCACCTCACAATCTGAACTGTTATTATTTCAGTCTGACTGGACTTTACTGAACACAAACATGGACGGAAAACTGAACAACTGCAGGACTTTTAAACAACACAATGAACTGTGCAACTCCTTGAGCATTTAAACTAAAAAAACATATTTGCTGTTGCTATAATGAATATGTCGATACATGGGGGCCATGAGATGGTATAATATCGCCACGCAATATATCGTGACACTTTGCTGTACCAAATTTTTTCCCCCTCCTCGTAGTGTTCAGAAGTAACAGGAAGTGACAAGTGACAGGAAGTGACGGACCCTGCAGAGGTCTTTAAATATGAAGAGCTGCTGTGGTAGGAAGTGACAGACGCTGCAGGGGAGTTGTCTCAGATTCTTCAACTAGAAGACTCATTTGAAGGATGTTAAATGTTTAATTTTTCTACAATTGGATCATGTTGACAGATTTGTAGTTTTGTAGAGGTGGCCAGCACTTTTAGAGCACTTGAAGTCCACCGCAGCATGTAAAACCTCTCGAACCAAGAAAAGAGATCATTAAATAAATGCTATTTTAGCACTGATATTGGATATAAAACGACCATTCTCATTATACAGTGTACTTTGTTGTTTTTATATTAAGTACTGTCTACTGCTTTCAGGAGTGCATATGAAATTGATTAAAGTCTGCACAGTATGGAACAACTGGTGTAGCCAGGGTATTGATGCTTCAGATCCCTCAGGTGTGCATTTGTCAGTGGAGCTGTCAGTCATGGTGTAATATCTCTCTTAAATGCATCACATAATTGCATTTAATGTTCCCAAATACTTTGCAGTATTTTGCACTGCTGCCCTTTTACAAATGTCATTTTGTTTGTTCTTGGCTTCTGTCGGAGCTGCTGCAGGCTGTGGCTTGGAGGCCACACACTCTTCTCTCTGACTTTCAGACGGGGCTGAAGTTTCTGCCTGCAGAGCCTTTGTCACAGCAGTTCACAGCTTTTTTTTAAATCTCAGGAGTCAGAACAACAGTTGAACACTGAAAGATCACACGTTAGAAGGCGACACCCCTCAGACTCTCCTCCCCTTGAAAGAAGATTAAAATAGACCAGAGGGGATTTTTGCTCTACGCACACAATGCTGTATAGGAAAGTGATGTTTGATGTTTTCACATCCCTTTTGATGCTTCAAATTGAATTGAGGTTAATTACTACTACTACTACTACTACTACTACTACTACCACCACTACTACTACTACAGGATAATAACTTTTTATTTCCTTTCGCCTTCTACTGTTCAAACCTCACCATGCCACATGAAATTAGCAGTGAGCGTGTTGCTACGTCAGATCTCTAAATGTCTATCAGATAGTCGTTGATTGACTATCTCAATGATTTGTGTGGGACTAATAGCTTCATGCAATAAAGAACAAAAGAAAGACACAGGAATATTCTAAATATGGCACTGACTTAGTACATTATATTGTGAAATGTTCAAGGCAGAAATTGGAAACTTCATGAAAATAAAAATTGCACTTTGAAGAATACATTTTTCAGTGTCTTAGAAGTATTAATGACTGATCATTTAATCCAATGTGGGACAGTTATCAGAGGTTAAATACACATGGCTGTTAAAAGAACAAACACTACAAGTGAAAAAGGTAAAGATTTTTCTTTTTTTAATGGCCTTTTTTAACATTGAGATTTCTTAGTTGCTGCTCAGCTGGACATGTTTTCATAGTCAGACTGCAGGTCTTTGCTACGCATTAAATAAAGGAAACATTTTGTATAGTTTAACCTTTTATCCCTCATCTGTTCAGTGTTAATCATGACAAGCAAGTGTAATATATCAATTGTGAACCAAAATAATCCACTGTAACAGGCCGTATTGTTGGCATTACCTCAAATCCAGAATTCAACAAGAAATTTCAAGAAATGTCGTGTATACTCGTGTAACATCTAACAATCATGCGTGTTCAAAAGGGATGAAGGCAGAAGGTCATGGGTATTTGGTACTCTTGAGCTAATTATATGACTATATAGTGTGTTCCTGTATTCACTTCTTTGCAGGTCTGTGTGTGACCTTGAACAATCAAAAGCCCTCAACTCAACAACAAAACACTTATGCCTCAGGCGTTGTGTTTTTTTTGTTAAATTATTTTTGTTGACATGTTTTTATAACAACTCAATCAGTACCCATGGATATACACACCCACCCGCCTTTCTTTGTTAGCGACAGTACACACACCTGGAACCTTACAAAACTATCTCAACAAGGATGTAATAAAATAACCTCTCTGAAATAAACACCTGATGGAGCCATTATTTGAGTCAAAGAGCAAAAACCATGGAAGTAACTTTCTGAGATTTTTTTTCACCACAATTTGCTGAGCTGGATGTAGACCATGACATGTCACTGGAGAAGCTTGTTCTGTAGGTTTATTGCAGGTCAAGTAGTTACATGGATCATTATATGGGTGTGTAGTAATGTTTACAAAAGCGGTGAAAGAAAAGCCTTGTTCAAAATCAAATACAAATGTATTGAAAAAAAGAAAAAGCATTATTTAGCTTTTAATGATACACTTACACAGTCATGTTATTCAGAGACTGAAATATATCCTGTTCAGCTTTACTGCTTTGCATACAAATACACGCACTCACTCCAGCTGCCGTCTCTCTTCATTTTTGAACTGTTGACTTTGTTCTGCCTTTCTGCAGCATGTTGCACAATATCTTTGTCTTGGAAGCTCTGCACATGAAAAGCAGGACAGGATCAACACACTGAAGTTTAAACGTATTTCTTAAAAACAGTAAAACACAATACCTGTGTGGGGGTTGTGATGGGAGTGGAAGGTTCTGCACCAGCCTCTGAAAAACAAAGAAGAAAAAAACAGATGAAGTATATGCCTTGTAAAATGAACACTCGACAGTAATACCAACACAATGTTACCTGTGCATTGATCACACTTTGTCTTCATGATAACAAACACAAGGACTGTAAGGATGACAACCAGGATGGCGTTGATAACTAAGAATCCAATATTTAAGTATTTTGTCATTGCAGCGTAATCTGCAAAAACAGAGAGGAGACACTCAGTTCCATTAATTTGTAAAGTAACACAACAGTTTAACTTTCTGTGTGATTTGTTTTAAAAAGTATAAATGAGATGAATAAATGGAAAGTCACTTACTCCAAATGTCCAGCTTGGTCCCGTTTCCAAACAGAATGTGTTCACATGAAGCGACTGCACAGTAGTAGGTTCCAGCATGAGAATGATTTAGGTTGGTTATTGGTAAATTGTAGACACAACTGTGTGTTTGTGGAGTGTGGCTCTTCACACACTGATCATTCCTGCCTCCATGAGTGTAAATGAGTCATGTTAGTGGAGTACGGTGCACCTTATCAAAATACGAGCATTGGCGAGAGAGGCGGTGATTTGCTCCGGAGTGCACATGACATGGACACTTCACGCAAGGATCATGTGGAAACTGTGGGGGACATCGACATGTGGACCAACACACACCTAATCTTTTTCTGTTAAGTTTGACTTTGTTTTCAGAACAACTATGTTTTACTTCTGACTTATGATTAGTACAGATCAGCAGAGCCATATTCACTATTAAAAAAATGGGGTGACAATAGCCCCAAGTAACCTTTATTGGAGAAATTTAAGAAATGCAATTAGCATACAAACAAATAGAAAAATAGAGTTCACAGCAGTGTTGTACAGGGCTTCAATGAAAGGGAACAACATTAGAAAAATTACGTTCACAGTAATTACATTCTATGTTAAAAAGATTCTTCACAAGACAGCCACATGTACAAAAACTAAAATCATTCTAATCATTTCAGAGGATTCACCTGATTCATTTCCAAAAAAAAAACGCTGTTCTTCACAGTTACTGGAGATCACGCAGATCCAAGTCTACAATAAATCTTCAAATGGGCGGTAAGAAAATCTGTCTCACTGTGGAGTTAAGCACAAATGTAACAGGTGCAGATTTTACTTTCTAAAGCCGTGGTACACACATTCAGTCCATGTTGGATCCCTCTGTCCTCTTGATCTTGTCAGGTTGACAGCAGCATAATAAAGGTGGTGTGTGTTTTGGTAACTCTAGTGACAAAACAGGGAACAATGCAACATGCAGTAAATGTTCAGCTGGAATTCAATAGTCATTTAAATGTGAGGTATTTTTGTTCACCTCTGACGGGACAGTGGATGAAGCTCGATCACTTTTTTTAGACTCTGGTCGGGGCACAAAGAAGATCGCGTCTTAGTGAAGAGATGTGCACAGACAACATGAGCTTTCAAAACTAAACAGTCCTACCTGGAGATTGGCTGCTGTTCCTCTTGTTCATCATGCAGAGTGTGAAGGCCAGTAAAGCAGAGAGCATGGAAGTCAATGTCACAGCTCCCTTCCAGACGAAAGAAGAGTCTGCAGATACAGACAGAAGAAATGTGGATTTTGCACATTTGTTGAGGCACAAACAAGTTCCTTTCACATGTTCACAAAAAAAAAAGTAAGAAATTTACCTCCAAAGTCCAGCTTGGTCCCGTTTCCAAACAGAATGCGTCCACATGAGGCGACAGCGCAGTAGTAAGTCCCAGCATGAGAGCGACTGACGCTCTTCAATGGCAAGTCGTAGACACAGGTGTTTGTTTCTGTGTTGGAGCTCCTCACACACTGATCATTCCTGCCTCCATGGGTGTAAATGAGTCCTGGATGAGATTCTTCAGAGTTTCTGAACCAGTAAACACTGTGTTCTCCATCACAGGTCCCAGTGTGGACTGTACAGTTCAGAGTCACAGAGCCTCCTGGCTGGATGGTCTCAGATTCTGACTGATGGACCACAGCGGGGGCATTTAAACTTGAACCCTGCACAATGACTGTAGTGCTCTCCAAGACCTCCAACGCAGATAAGTATGAATGTATGCAGTAATAGGTAGCTGAGTCCGAAACACGCAGATCTGCGATTGTCAAATGATTTGTACCATTATGAGTCTCCAGTGAGAAGCGTTGATTCCCTTTGAATTCACCATTAAAAGTGCCATTTTCATCAAACGAGTAGAATGTAGAGATGAGCCTTGGTTTCTGTCCCAGCACCTGTTTGTACCAATAAATCCTTGCTGCAACGCCAGTTTCATAGAAACATTTCAGGATCAAACTCTCCCCAGTGTGTACAGATACAAAACCACTCTCTTGACCAACCGATGACAGATCTACGGCGGTTGTCCAAACTGAAATGACAAAGTGAATATAGATGTAATATAACGAGACAAAAGTCAGCACAACCTGAACATATACAAAGCAAATATGCAGAAGTCAATACATCACAACTCACCCATTTCCCCCAGGAACAAACATGTCAGACAGATAGCGAACGCAGGCGATGTCATCGTGCCGCTCGAGTGTGAAATGAAAGGACTTAGTAGCTTGTCTCTACATTTAGCAGACGAGATGGTGCCTGATTGGACAGCGGAAGTGGTGCTGCAAATTGTCCTACTCAGCAAACTTTAAGTTCACTGCTGCATACGGTGCCATTTTTTTTCACTTTTTTTTTTTTTTGTAAATGGTTGAAATTTTAGAAATGACCTTTGAATCCAACATCAAAATGCCAAGAAAAAAAGCACCTGTTTCTGGTTCTTTCTTTTCCATCTCCTTTTTAATGAACCACATCAATGAAATGAAGGTCATATTTGAATAAATTATGAGTTGATGCTTAAAAACTTAGGTAGGTAGGATTTTGTCTTACAAGCACACTTTGCATCCTGCTCAAAACCGCAAACATCGATGTTCTGAAAGACAAAACTTGTATGTGGGTGAAAAGGTGAACAGCTCAGGGGCTAATGGTTGTGTAATTTTTTTTTCCACATTTTTTTCACATTCACCACAGCGGCAAAACCTTTAAGTGAGCTTTGTAGAGCCTCTGTTACTGCTGCACCTGATAAAAATCAGCTACTCAGCAAAAGCAGAGCGCAGCAGCATGCAGCAGATGTTCATCTGTATTAGCTTTAGTGCAGCTGTATACAATACACTAGTTTACTGTACTTACACCTTGACTAAAAAATTTCAGTATCTATTAATTTAGTTTATTTACAACAAACATGTAAATGCAGCAGTTGAACGTGATGTGCAAAACAAACACCCAAACCAAACAAAATCATAATGATTCAAGAACAGGAGAAGAAGGGGAAAACTATAATAGCACACCAGTAGCCTATTCAAGACAAGAAGACTCAAATGTTTTCATGTAAAACAAAGTATGGAGCATACACAATAAATGTTAATGGATAAAGACTGTTACTGCCAGTTGTTGTCGCCATGCTGGAAAATCTGTCTCAAACTAATTTTTGTCCACTAAACTCCAGGCAAAGATCCCGGCTCGTTTTTTCCAATCTGAGAATCCTCTCAGAGAGCTCCTAACTTAGCTTAAAAAAAAAAAAAAAAATCATAGTAAGGATTTTCATTCCTTATCACTCCTCAGATAAAACTCCTTCAGAACATACACATGCTGAGTCTGAAGGAGGAAAGGACATTTGAGTGAGGAGCCTGTTTGTAGGTATGATACTCTTTTTTTACAGAAGCTGTGATTGGTTAAACAAAAAAAATAGTAAAAATGCAGAAAAAATGCTGTGCAAGTGATAATGGGCAGAGATGGCTATGAAAATCCATTAGGCCCAATCATATACTCGAGTCAGCCATAGTGTTATTATAAAAACTATGAGATTAGCATCTGTGTGATAAATTGTAAGACACATTTTAATGCTCACTTATAACATTATGAATGACTCTCCCTCATGAAATAAAAACAGGAGTTATAACAAGAATTGTGTGAAATTAAAATCATTCAGACCATTTTTGTCATTTTGGAAACAAGCTTCAAACATTTCTGCAGTAAAAACAAAAGAATTGATTTACAAAACAGAGTAAAGGGCGAAATAACTAAACATTCCAAGATATTTGATTCACAAAGTTTACTAGTCTTCAAAAATATGTTACTAAAGGTCAAGCTGAAAACGAAACCATGAACCAATGAACTTCTCCAGCCATACACTGGAGTATACACACTCGTCTTTGGGTGTGTTTCTCTGTCTTCTTGATGTGTTGGGCAGATTAATGTTAAGAGGGGCATAGAAGAGATCGCCTGCATCTCTGTGACCCAGTAGAAATATGAACAATCTGTCATTGTTATGTTCTTGAGAAAACTTAAAACCATGTCAAGAAATGCAATAAAAATGATTGTAACTGGTAATTCAACAGGAAAAAAAAAAGTCACCTCATGGTTTTTCATTGAAGGAGCAGAAAATCTTGCCAAGAGTGGAAAGAGAGTTCACCTCATCTGTCGGTAAATCAGACAAAAAAAACAGAGCTTTGAATTCTATATCAGTGTTCATGTTAGTTTGATTAGACAGTTATCATGAATCAAATGATATTTGATATAAAACAATCTGGTGGTTAGTTTGCGTCACATGTACAGAGGCTGTGTTCCTCTATAGGTGGACAGCCCGAGCTCGAGTCCGGCCTGTGGCTCCTTTATCGCATTTATTTCCCCAATCACTCTCCCATCAGTTCCTACTATATCAACTGTCCTATTAAATAAAGGCAAACAGCCCACAAAAAAACTACAAAAAAAAAAAGTCTTTGAGCGATCAGTATTGTCATCACTGATCCTGGATAGATGTTAGTCAATAACTACATGAGAACATTGACAACTTTAAATACAGTCATTGAACATTATTGTATTTCCTAGTCACTTTTAAATTGAACTTTGTTTATAGACCTTTACTGAACAGGACATAGTTGTGTTTTCTCAAGTGTTTGTAGCATTTTATAATGTCGTTTATGAACATTGTGTTGTCAGTTTTGCTTATTGTTGAGTGTGGTTTTATTGTGAACGGTTGCTTCACTTTTCTTTCAGACTACAGATGGAAATCTGCGACTTGATAAATCTGGTGCAACTATCTTTTCTTTGTATAAATGTTTAAAATTGTTGCACACTGTCCCCCTGATTAATAAAATGCATGATCCATTAAGTGTGATATTTATTGCCAGAACAGACAACTTGTGATAAAGAGTAACATACCTCCAAAGTCCAACTTGGTCCCTTTTCCAAACAGAATGTGTCCACATGAAGCGACAGCACAGTAGTACGTCCCAATATGAGAAACATTCAGGTTCTTCATTGTCAAGTTGTAGGCACAGGTGTGTGTTTGTGAGATAGGTTTCCTCACACACTGATCATTCCTGCCTCCATGGGTGTAAATGAGTCCTGGATGAGATTCATCAAAGTCTCTGAACCAGTAAACACTGTGTTCTCCATCACAGGTCCCAGTGTGGACTGTACAGTTCAGAGTCACAGAGTCTCCTGGTTGGATGGTCTCAAATTCTGACTGATGGACCACAGCTGGGATGGCCGATCCTGGACCTTCAACACTGACAATCACAGTTTCCAGAATTTCTAGTGAGCAGACACTACAACTTATGCAGTAATAGGTAGCTGAGTCTGACATGTTCAAATCTGAAATGGTTAGGTGATTTGTATCATTTTGAGCCTCCAGTGTGAAGCGTGGATTGTTCATAAATTCACCATGAAAAGGATCGCCTACTTTGTATTTGTAGAATTCAGAAACAAGTCTTAGTTTCTCTCCAATTGTTTGCTTGTACCAATAAACTCGTTGAACAAAAGGATCTGTGACGAAGCATGTTAAAGTCAAGCTCTCTCCTGCTTCCCGTCTCTCGTGACGAACTGATGCAGACAACTTTGGAGAAACCGTCCATGCTGAAATGAATTGACAAAAGTTGCCATTTTATAAAAATGTATTGAATTTCACATTAAACTCATTATATGTAAGAAAAAAAAATGTCCATTGAAAATTCAACTCACCCATTTCCCCCAGGATCAAACATGTCAGGTAGACAACTGTTGGAGATGTCATCTTGATCAAACTGTCGTTCTGAATGAAAGAGTACTGACAGTTTCTCCCCTCTTCACAGACCACACTGCGTTTGATTGGCCGGAAAGAAACATCTTACGATAAAGGAAATATACTCACATGCTCACTGGTTGTTGTGTTGTGTGTTCGCTCTCTCTCTCTTTTCTATGTGCAGCCAAATGCTGCCCCCTCACCCAGTGATGGCAGCTGATAGAGCTGACCTGTTTAAATGCCAACCAAGGGTTAGAGAGTATTGATAGTACATATTTTCATGGATCATTCATCTCATTCATGGATGTATCTTTTAATTGTGTCAACCATGAGATATAAATTATTTTAGGTTTGTGAAGATGTACCACATACGTGTGTAAGAGATCGCATCACAGTAGCAGCAGAGTTGTATTTGGTTTGGAGCCAATTGTCGTCTTTGTTCTAGCCTTATAGAGAAGTATACAAATAGTCAAGTATTTGTTGGCTGTCTTTGTAGCAGACTATAAGAAACACTGTGAAGAAGAATACTTGGGCCAGTGACGGCGGAGTCCTGCTCCCGCAGCATGTCAACTATTGTGAGATTCTGAGCAGCATGCCAGTAACTGAAAGGTTCTGTTCATGAAGCATGTCTGAGCTATTGTTTGTCATGTTATGTTATTTGACCATGGCTAAATAAATCTAAAATGATCCACAGGTCTGTTTAATAATGTCCTCTTTATTCATTTAACACAGATACCGAAAACCCCAACCTTACAAATATATAGAAATATACTACATATATGTAAACATAACGGGATACTATGAACCTAATTCAGAGCTAATATATTAGTAACATCAATAACTCAATGACGTTACGTAAGATGGGGCGACTAATGACAGTGGACAGAAAACACAGTTGACACTGTACCTACTCCGTTTCTTCAACATTTTCTCAGATGTGTAACCGAGCTTTCTGGGTTCGTTGCACCTAGTACCCTTTAACAAAAAAAAAAAATCAATAAACAAACAGGACGTAGACAGGGAGCTTCTTCAGTCACAGCCTCCACTTTATTTTTCCACACGAGGAGAGCCAACCGGAATCACAACACTTTTTTACCGCTTTACGTCAGCTATGGTAACTCACTAAGAATACTGCACTCTAAAGGGGAGTGGATGTACAATTCAAATAATAACCACACAACAATCTGTTACATACGTCCCCCCTCAACTAGAATGTCCCAGTTTTACTGTAAACAGTGCAGATATACATGAAACACCTTAAAACAGTCCCTGAACAATGACAGTCTGTCATGATGCACCACCTGAGCCCTCTCCAGAGAGTCCAGAGGACTGATGATGCGGTCAGTCAGTGCAGCCTCACTTCAACACCTCCACAACTTGGTATAGGCCCTTCCAATGAGGCGCCAACTTCATCCGGCTCTCAGTGGGGTTATTTAACCACAACATCTCACCCACCTTATAAGCATGGTGACAGACGGTGTCGTGATACAGTTTCTGCCTCTCATAAGCCCCTGCAGCATTGAGCCTGGCGGCTGAGAATGCATTCTCCAGCCCTTCCACCAGTGAAGACACATACCCTGGCAGAGAAGCAGCCAACCCAGAGCCCGAAACAACACAAGGTACAAGCACATCCGCCGGGACACGTCTCACGTCCATGCATGAGGTAAAAGGGGGTGTATCGGGTGCTGGTGTGTCTGGAGGTGTTGTATGCAAAAGCAGCCCGTTTTACTTAACTGTCCCATTCACCCCCATGAGAGAGAAACAATTTAGCAAGCTGATCAATAAGAGTCCGAATATGCTGCTCTACCATCCCATCTAACTTCAGATTATAGGCCGTGGTGCGCATCTTCTTGATCCCCAACATCTGACAGTGACCCTTAATCACATCTGCCTCAAACTGACGGCCTTGGTCCTAGTGCAGAACCTCTGGAAAACCATGTACCAAAACATAGTCCTCAAAGAGACAGTGAGCAACTGTGGGGGCAGTCTGGTCGCGAAGGGAGGAGACATTAACAAGCTTGGTTAAATAATCCTCCACAACCACGCTGACAGGGTGATCAGGACCCTGACACAAAGCGTGGTGGTATTGCTCCCCCTAAAGCTCACAATACATTATCCTGCTCATTACAGGACTACTTGCTACTAATGTACTTACTTAAGAATCAATAATGTGAACACAAATATTTGATATGAGATTCAAAAGTGATTTATTTCTGCAGCTTGACCAAGAGTCAATTGGAATCTGCAGTTAAACCTTCAATAGTTGGACTTTTTCAATGTATTGGTAAATGGACTTTAGCATGTAGAGCATTTTTCTGGTCTTCTGACTACTCAAAACACGTTTACACCTCAAGTCACACCTACTTATTAACACTAATTCACACACTGATGGCAGAGGATTCTCTTTAAAGTGACCATCAGAAGTCACTAATTCCAATCAAACAAATTCTTTCGCAGCTGCAGATGAAGCAGCAAGAACAACTTCAGGTTTAGTGTCTTGCTGAAGGACACATCAGACATGTAGCTGCAGATCAAACCCCCAACCTACTGGTTGAGAGATGACCAACTAACTGAACCACAGCTGCCCCACATTATTACTGACATTGATCTGCATGAATAAGTAAGGTTTGTTTTTCTTCCTCATCATGTCAGAGTCTGATGACATTTTCTTTTCCATTCAGCAGCATTTGAACAACACTTTGTCCAAAAACGTCCTGTTATGTGTTGACTTCATGTGACCAGGCCTTTTAGCTTAGGAGTGATTTAGAAACATTCTCAGATCAACTCTGAGAGAGGGAGAGACAGAAACTTTTGTTTTTGAGAGGAGGCGTGGTTGACCCTTTTCCAAGTGTAGTAAATTATTTCGTAAGCTGTGATTGGTTAATCCCCAAAAATAGTAAAAAAAGTGCTCTTTGTAAGGATGGGCATAGAAGGACAGTAAAAATCAATGTGACCCAATCACAGAATCAAATCAGACACGTAATTATAAAAACTATAAATATAACATCTGTGTGATACTAAAAAAAGTATTTTAAATCACATGCTCATGAGTGACTCTTATTTTTCATAAAATCAAAACAAATGTTACAACAATAATTTTGTGACATTAAAGACACGCCATTCAGACAGTTTTCATTTTTGGAAAAAGGCTGTAAAACTGTTTATTTCTGCAGTAAAAACAGACACTGCTGACATGGGTCTGTATGTGACTTCATGGGCTCCTGCAGCCAGCCTCAAGAGGAAATTCGAGGAACTGCAGGTTTTTGCTGTTCTGCATGAGGTTCTAATTCAACACTGAAGGTTGCCACTCATGTCCAGGAGGCCTTGTCCAAGCACAGCCAGGCTCTACAGTGGACCGAGCTCCCCCAACCTTCAGCGAGGTGATCTGACTCTACTACCTCCCAACGTCCCTGACACCCAGCCACTACCATCAGACTGTCGTCCCACCGCTGTCCTAATACATGCACAGCCTGCTCCGACCTCCACCTCAGCGGCAAAGAATTGTGGACAACAGGAACATGAGGAATACAAAGAGAGAATGCATTAAAGCCCCAAAATGTACCTAATTATCTTTATAATGAGATGCCAAAAAAATGTAGGTACATACAGAATAACCCCAATCTTAAAGCATGTACAATTTTTACAAAAAACATAAAAAGCAAAATACCTAAGCATATTCAAAAAAACTAAACGTATTCAAAGACATTTGATTCACAAAGTTTACGTCTTCAAAAATACGTTACTAAAGGTCAAGCTGAAGACAAACAATGAACTTCTACTGTCGAACACTGGAGTACACACACTCGTCTTTGGGTGTGTTTCTCTGTCTTCTTGATGTGTTGGGCAGATTAATGTTAAGAGGGGCATAGAAGAGTCCATCTGCATCTCTGTGACCCTGTAGAAATATGAATAATCTGTCACTGGGATGACAAGAGATGCAAGAAAAATGATTTTGAAAGGTAATTCAACATGCAAAAAAAAAGTCACCTCATGGTTTCTTATGGAAGGAGAGGAAAATCTTTGCTGAGCCTCTGATTGTGAAACACAGAAAAACAGTCATAAAGAAAAAATAATATTTAGTGGACACAGAAAGATGTAAGCCATGTTAGCTACCTTACCTTGAGATAGGAGACGGTTTCTTTTGTTCATCTTGTACAGTAAGAAGGCCATGACGACTATCAGGACGGTCGCAAATATCAAAGCTCCACTCAAGAAATACACCAAGGCAGGAGAGTTCACCTCATCTGTCAGTAAATCAGACATAACAAACAGTTATATCAGTGTTCATGTTAGTTTGATTAGACAGTTATCATGAATCAAATGAGATAAAACAATCTTGTGGTTAGTTTGCGTCACATGTACGGAGGCTGTGTTCCTCTATAGGTGGACAGCCCGAGCTCGAGTCCGGCCTGTGGCTCCTTTATCGCATTTCTTTCCCCAATCTCTCTCCCATGAGTTCGTACTATATCAACTGTCCTTTTGAGTAAAGGCAAACAGCCCCCCTGATAAAACTATCCATCCATCCATCCATTTCCTACCGCTTATCCGGGGCCGGGTCGCGGGGGCAGCAGTCTAAGCAGAGACACCCAGACTTCTCTCACCCCAGACACCTCCTCCAGCTCTTCCGGTGGGACCCCGAGGCGTTCCCAAGCCAGCCGAGAGACATAGTCTCTCCAGCGTGTCCTGGGTCTACCCCGAGGCCTCCTCCCGGAGGGACATGCCCGGAACACCTCCCTAGGGAGGCGTCCAGGGGGCATCCGGACCAGATGCCCGAACCACCTCAACGGACTCCTCTCGATGTGGAGGAGTAACGGCTCTACTCCGAGCTCCTCCCTGGTGACCGAGCTCCTCACCCTATCTCTAAGGGTGCGCCCAGCATCCCTACAGAGGAAGCCCATTTCGGCCGCTTGTATCTTTCGGTCATGACCCAAAGCTCATGACCATAGGTGAGGGTAGGAACGAAGGTCGACCGGTAAATCGAGAGCTTCGCCTTACGGCTTAGCTCCTTCTTCACCATGACGGACCGATACAGCGACCGCATGACTGCAGACGCCGCACCAATCCGTCTGTTGATCTCATGCTCCATCTTCCCCCCACTCGTGAACAAGACCCCGAGATACTTAAACTCCTCCACCTGGGGCAAGGACTCCCCACCGACCCGAAGGGGGCAAGCCACCTTTTTCCGTTCGAGAACCATGGCCTCAGATTTAGAGGTGCTGATCCTCATCCCAGCTGCCTCACACTCGGTAGTGAACCACCCCAGTGCACACTGAAGGTCCGGGTTCGATGGAGCCAACAAGACCACATCATTCGCAAAAAGCAGAGACGAGATCCTGTGGTCCCCGAACCGGACCCCCTCTGGTCCCTGGCTGCGCCTAGAAATTCTGTCCATAAAAATAATGAACAGAACCGGTGACAAAGGGCAGCCCTGCCGGAGGCCAAAGCGCACCAGGAGCAGGTCTGACTTAATACCGGCAATGCAAACCATACTCCTGCTCCGGTCGTACAAGGACTGGACCGCCCTTAGCAAAGGGCCCCAAACCCCATACTCACGGAACACCCCCCACAGGGCGCCGCGAGGGACACGGTCGAATGCCTTCTCCAAATCCACAAAGCACATGTGGACTGGTTGGGCAAACTCTCATGAACCCTTGAGCACCCGCTGGAGAGTGTAGAGCTGGTCCAGTGTTCCACAGCCAGGACGAAATCCGCATTGTTCCTCTTGAATCCAAGGTTCGACTAACAGCCGGACCCTCCTCTCCAGTACCCTGGAATAGACTTTCCCAGGGAGGTTGAGGAGTGTGATTCCCCGGTAGTTGGAACACACCCTCCGGTCCCCCTTCTTGAAAAGAGGGACCACCACCCCGGTCTGCCAGTCTAGAGGCACTGTCCCCGACCTCCACGTGACGTTTCAGAGGCGTGTCAACCATGACAGCCCCTGCACATCCAGAGACTTCAGATACTCAGGGCGAATCTCATCCACCCCTGGTGCCTTGCCACCAAGGAGCTTGCCAATTACCTCGGTGACTTTGGCTTGGGTGATGGACGAATCCACCTCTGAGCACTCAGCCTCCGCTTCCTCAGTGGAAGACGTGAAGGCGGGATTGAGGAGATCCTCGAAATATTCCTTCCACCGTCCGACTACATCCCCAGTTGAGGTCAGCAGCTCCCCACCTCCACTATAAACAGTGTTGGTGAAGCACTGCTTCCCCCTCCTGAGGCAACGGACGGTTTGCCAGAATTTCCTCGAGGCCGACCGAAAGTCCTCCTCCATGGCCTCCCTGAACTCCTCCCAGGCCCGAGTTTTTGCCTCAACGACCGCTCGGGCTTCAGAACGCCTGGCCTACCGGTACCCGTCAGCTGCCTCAGGAGTCCTATGCGCTAGCAACGACCGATAGGACTCCTTCTTCAGCTTGACGGCCTCCCTTACTTCCGGTGTCCACCACCGGGTTCGTGGGATTGCCGCCACGACAGGCACCAGAGACCCTGCGACCACAGCTCAGAGCAGCTGCTTTGACAATGGAGGCGGAGAACATGGTCAACTCAGACTCAATGTCCCCAGCCTCCCCCAGGATCTGTGAAAAGCTCGTCCGGAGATGGGAGTTCAAGACCTCGCTAACAGAGGGTTCAGCCAGACATTCCCAGCAGACCCTCACTACACGTTTGGGCCTGCCGAGTCTGACCGGCTTCCTCCCCTGCCAGCGCATCCAACTCACCACCAGGTGGTGATCAGTTGACAGCTCAGCCCCTCTCTTCACCCGAGTGTCCGAGACACACGGCCAGAGGTCAGATGACACGACCACAAAGTCTATCATCGACCTCCGGCCTAGGGAGTCCTGGTGCCACGTGCACTTATGGACATCCCTGTGCTCGAGCATGGTGTTTGTTATGGACAAACTGTGACTGGCACAGAAGTCCAATAACAGAACACCACTCTGGTTCAGATCAGGGAGGCCATTCATCCCAATCACCCCACTCCAGATCTCACTGTTGTTGCCCACGTGCGCATTGAAGTCCCCCAGTAGAACAATGGAGTCCCCAGTCGGAGCACTGTCCAGCACCCCTCCCAGGGACTCCAAGAAGGCCGGGTACTCCGCACTGCCGTTCGGGCCGTAGGCCGAAACGACTGTTAGAGACCTGTCCCCTACCCGAAGGCGTAGGGACACGACCCTCTCGTTCACCGGGGTGAACTCCAACACCTGGCGGCTGAGCTGTGGGGCTATGAGCAAACCCACGCCAGCCCGCCGCCTCTCACCGCGGGCAACTCCAAAGAAGTACAGAGTCCAGCCCCTCTCAAGGAACTGGGTTCGAGAGCCCAAGCAGTGCGTGGAGGTGAGCCCGACTATATCTAGCCGGTACCTCTCAACCTCCTGCACAAGCTCAGGCTCCTTCCCCCCCAGTGAGGTGACGTTCCACGTCCCAAACGCCAGAAGCTGCACCCGACACAACACTGCACCCGACCCCTACGGCTTCCTCTGTGGATGGTGAGTCCACAGGAGGACGGGCCCCCGTCGTCCTTTCGGGCTGAACCCGGCCGGGCCCCACGGGCAAAGTCCCGGCCACCAGGCGCTCTCCTGCGGGCCCCAACCCCAGGCCTGGCTCCAGGGTGGGGCCCAGGCTCCGCCATGCCAGGCGACGTCACGGTCCTATTTGTGTTTTTCATCATAGGGGTTTTATGAACTGCATTTAGTCTGACCCGTCGCCTAGGACCTGATTGCCTTGGGTGACCCTGCTGAGGGCTCAAAGCCCCTGACAACATAGCTCCTAGGGTCATTCGAGTGCTCAAATTCCCCCACCACGATAAGGTAGCAGTTCAGGGGGATTTACTGTAGATAAAACTAAATAAATAAAATAAAAAAAAAGGTTTTGAGCAATCAGTATTGTCATCACTGATCCTGGTTAGATGTTAGTCAATAACTACATGAGCACCTTGGCAACTTTAAATACAGTCATTAAACATTGTATTTCCTGGTCACTTTTAAATTTCACTTTTTTTTAATATACTTTGTACTGGACAGGATAGACTTGTGTTTTCTCGAGTGTTTGTAGCATTTTATAATGTAGTTTATGAACATTGTGTTGTCAGTTGTGCTTTTTGTTGAGTGTGGTTTTATTGTACAGGGTGTCTTGCTTCACTTTTATTTCAGACTACTACAACTTGCTAAATCTGGTGCAACTCTTTTCTTTATATAAATGTTCAGTGTCATTAAACACTGTCCCCCTGATTAATAAAACAAATGATGCATTAAGTGTGTTATTTTTTGTCAGATAAAACGACTTGTGATAAAGAGAAACATACCTTCAAAGTCCAGCTTGGTCCCTTTTCCAAACAGAATGTGTCCACATGAAGCGACAGCACAGTAGTACGTCCCAATATGAGAAACATCCAGGTTCTTCATTGTCAAGTTATAGGCACAGGTGTGTGTTTGTGAGTTAGGTTTCCTCACACACTGATCATTCCTGCCTCCATGGGCGTAAATGAGTCCTGGATGAGATTCGTCAAAGTCTCTGAACCAGTAAACACTGTGTTCTCCATCACAGGTCCCAGTGTGGACTGTACAGTTCAGAGTCACAGAGCCTCCTGGCTGGATGGTCTCAAATTCTGACTGATGGACCACAACTGGGATGCTCGATCCTGGACCTTCTCCACTGACAATCACAGTTTCCAGAATTTCTAATGAGCAGTAATTACAACTTATGCAGTAATAGGTAGCTGAGTCTGACATGGTCAAAAATGAGATGGTTAGGTGATTTATACCATTTTCAGCCTCCAGTGTGAAGCGTGCATCGTTAAATTCACCATGAAAAGGATCAGCTTCTTCGTATTTGTAGAATTCAGAGACAAGCCTTAGTTTCTTTCCGATTGTTTGCTTGTACCAACAAACTCGTGTGGAAGAATCACCATCTTTAAAGAAACATGTTAAAGTCAAGCTCTGTCCAGCTTCCCGTCTCTCGTGACGAACTGATGCAGACAACTTTGGAGAAACCGCCCATGCTGAAATTAAATGAGAAAAGATGCCATTTTATAAAAATGTATTGAATTTCACATTAAACTCATTATATGTAAGAAAAAAAAAGTCCATTGACAATTCAACTCACCCATTTCCCCCAGGATCAAACATGTCAGGTAGACCACTGTTGGAGATGTCATCTTTCTCAAATTGTCGTTCTGAATGAAAGAGTACTGACAGTTTCTCCCCTCTTCACAGACCACGCTGCGTTTGATTGGTCGGAAAGAAACATCTTACAATAAAGGAAATATAATCACATGCTCACTGGTTGTTGTGTGTGTGCTCTCTCTCTCTTTTCTATGTGCAGCCAAATGCTGCCCTCTCACCCAAGACGTGCAAGCAAAACCGTAGCTTGTGTTTTTAATTAAATATTTTTAAGAGCACTAAAAAAGATGACTAGAGGCTGTAAGAATGATTCGTGAGAGTTCCCGGCCTGATGACGTTTAATGTCCCCGACAACAACTGTTGTCTCATTTAATTCAATTAAACTATTTTATTTGGATAGCAAAATTCATACAAACGTAAACCCAATGTGCTTTACAGAAGACAAAGAAAAAAACACAAACAGTAACTGTTCAATCAAAATAATATACACAACAAATCAAAACAGACAAAGATAAACTAGCAGCCAAATGCCAAGGGAAAAAGCACGTTTTAAGACCCCTTTTTAAAGAATTTAAAGTTTCCACAGACCTCAGATCAGCAGGTAGTTTATTTAATAAAACTGCCCCATGGTGACTAAATGCACCTTCACCAGATGTTGTCTTGGCTGTAGGTATATTCAGCAGACCCATACCTGCTGATCTGAGGGGTCTTACTGGACTGTAGTCAGTGAATAGTTCAGAAAGATAGTGAGGTGCCATTCCCTGTAATGCATTATAAACTAGAAGTAATATTTTGAATTCAATGATGTAATGAACTGGAAGCCAAAGAAGGTTTTTTTTAAGGATTGGTGATACATGTTCTATTTTCTTTGTCCCAGCGAGCAGTCTGGCTGCTGCGTTTTGGAATAGCCATTTTTATTTTTTTTATTTTTTGGGAAACCCAGCATAGAGGGCATTACAATAATCTAGTCTGTATGAATGCATGGATCAATTGTTTGCAGTCGGATTGCGTCGTGAAGCACCTGAGTTTGGATATGTTCTTAAGATGATAAAAGCTTGTCTTTGTAAAAGCTGTAAATGTACTTCTGAAAGTTTAGATCTGAATCAGTGATGACACCGAGGTTTTTGACATTATCAGTGTACTGATGAGAAAAAGATGATGAAATGGATATGAGCTCCTGTCTTTGTCTTTCTGGACCTACAATCTGAATTTGTTACATCTTTGTGAAGCTGTAGAGAAATGCATCAACCAGCAACTGATTTCTTTAATGCATTTGGACATTTCATTTGTGGGGCTGTTGTTACCTGGGGAAAGTGAAACATAGAGTTGTGTATTATCAGCATAGGAGTGATAGGAGATATTGTGTTTCTGTTTGATGGAACCAAGAGGGAGCATGTAAAGACTAAATAGTATATGACTGAGAACTGAACCTTGTTGCACCCCATAGTGAATGCGGAAATTGTCTGATTAGTATGGGAATATTGCAAACATCTGGGAATACATTTCTTACCAATAGATTTCTTTTCAGATATGTTCATGAAGGTGTCTTATAAAAACAAAAACATTTAAATCCAACTCCTGTAGGAAAGTCCGTGAGAGCGGCTCAAAGTCAGGCTACCTGGAATAGTTCCTTATTGGAATTGAACTGTATACTTCTTGGTGGTACATGTACATGTAAAAGTGGCCACGCCCACTTTTACAGGTAAATTTGCAGTCACTTTATGTTGATTTCAATATCTCAAATAGTAGTTAAAAACGATGCTGCACCACATTGTTAAATGTATTAGGGGTCCAGGTCTGAGTCTTCTCCACACTGTACTGTTCTTAAAGTGGGGATTAGGACCCCCTGGGGGCTTCAGAGACACTGAGAGGGGGGGTCGTGAGATGCTTTCCATCACCAAAAATACAAAAGTTGAACGATCTAAATTTGCGTATCTTATCCATTATTGAGAAAAAACCCCCACTCTAACATAAGTTGAATTTTATCTAATGGCAATAACTAGTGCTGTGGTTTGGTCTTTAACCTGACTGGTACAGATTTTGAAGGGTTAGGCGATTGTGTAATCGTTTGTAGACAACCTTTTCAAAAACATTACTGATCCCATTAAGTTTGAGATGGGTCTATAGTTAGTGATGAGTGAAGGATTAAGTTTGATATTTATTAGTAAAGGGGTAACAATAGCATGTTTCAGATAATTGGGGAAAACTCCAGACTGAAGAGAAACATTTACAATATGAAGTAAGTCATGTAACAGACAGTGAGCCCGAAAATGTACATAATAAACTTAATAACAAAAGGATACCAACAAACATGTACACAATGACCACAATCTTAATACATAAGCAATTTATACAAAACACATACAGTTCAGGTCAAACAGACTCAGAGTTATTTGATACACAAAGTTTCCGACTTCAAAAATTTCAATTGAATCTGAAGAAGTAAAAATGAAACAATTAGCTTCTACGGCCGAACACTGGAGTAGACACACTGGTCTTTGGGTGTGTGTCTCTGTCTTCTTGATGTGTTGGATATATTAATGTTAAGAGGGGCATAGAAGAGTCCATCTGCATCTCTGTGACCCTGTAGAAATATGAACAATCTGTCATTGTTAGGTTCTTGAGAAAAGAAACCTTGTCAAGACTTGCAATGAAAAAAAAAAAAAAAGAATTTCAACGGTAATTAAACAAGTAAAAACTAAATTCTCACCTCATGGTTTCTGATAGAAGAAGAGGACAAGTTGGTTTGAGTCTCTGATTGTGAAATACAGAAAAACAGTCATGAGAAACACACAGACAGACAGACAGTTGTAAGCAATGTTAGCTACCTTACCTTGAGATAGGAGACAGTTTCTTTTGTTCATCTTGTACAGTAAGAAGGCCATGATGACTATCAGGATGGTCGCAAATATCAAAGCTCCACTCAAGAAATACACCAAGGCAGGAGAGTTCACCACATCTGTCAGTAAATCAGACATAAACACAGCTTTGAGTTTTATGTCAGTGGAAATGTTTGGATTGATTAGGCAGTTATGTATTATATGAGATAACAATGGATGGAAAGATTTCCCTCCCATTTCCCCATTTTTAAAACTTACTTTCAGAATATAAAAAAGTCGGTCGTTAGTTAGTCTCCGGCTTTTTGAAATACTTTGTTCCAAGCAGGATATACTTCCGTTTTCTCGAGTGTTTATAGCATTTCATAATGTACTTTATTAAAGTTATGTTGTCAGTTGTGCTTTTTGTTGAGTGTGGTTTTATTGTACGAGGTGTCTTTTGTCATCATGCGGGACGACAGATGGAAATTAGCGACTTGCTAAATCTGGCCTAACTATCTTTTCTTTGTGTGAATGTTTTCTGCCATTAAACACTGTCCGCCTGATTAACAAAACACATGATGCATCAAGTTATCACCACTTTTTGTCAAATAAAACGACTTGGGGTAAAGAGTAACATACCTTCAAAGTCCAGCTTGGTCCCTTTTCCAAACAGAATGTGTCCACATGAAGCGACAGCACAGTAGTACGTCCCAATATGAGAAACATTCAGGTTCTTCATTGTCAAGTTGTAGGCACAGGTGTGTGTTTGTGAGTTAGGTTTCCTCACACACTGATCATTCCTGCCTCCATGGGTGTAAATGAGTCCTGGATGAGATTCATCAAAGTCTCTGAACCAGTAAACACTGTGTTCTCCATCACAGGTCCCAGTGTGGACTGTACAGTTCAGAGTCACAGAGCCTCCTGGCTGGATGGTCTCAGATTCTGACTGATGGATCACAGCTGGGATGGTCGATCGTGGACCTTCTACACTGACAATCACTGTTTCCAGAAATTCTAATAAGCAGCGATTACAACTTATGCAGTAATAGGTAGCTGAGTCTGACATGTTCAAATCTGAGATGGTTAGTTGATTTTTACCATTTTGCGCCTCCAGAGTGAAGCGTGGATTGTTCCTAAATTCATCATGAAAAGGATCGCCTACTTTGTATTTGTAGAATTCAGAGACAAGCCTAAGTTTCTCTCCAATTGTTTGCTTGTACCAATAAACTCTCTTAGCTGGCTCATCTTTGAAGAAACATGTTAAAGTCAAGCTCTCCCCAGCTTCCTGTCTCTTGTGCTGAACTGTTGGAGACAACTTTGAAGAATAGGTCCACGCTGAAATGAAAAGACAAAAGTTGCCAGTTTAAAAAAATATATTGAATTTTACATGAATACATTATATACATGAAAAAAACTAAAACCTCAACTGACCCATTTCCCCCAGGATCAAACATGTCAGGTAGACCACTGTTGGAGATGTCATCTTGATCAAAATGTCGTTCTGAATGAAAGTGTACCGACAGTTTCTCCCCTCTTCACAGACCACGCTGCATTTGATTGGCCAAACAGAAACAGCATCTTACGATAAAGGAAATATACTCACATGCTCACTGGTTGTTGTGATGTGTGTTCACTCTCTCTCTTTTCTATGTGCAGCCAAATGCTGCCCCCTCACCCAATGATGGCAGCTGATAGAGCGTATCTCTGTTTAATTGCCAACAAAGGGTGAGAGAGTATATAAAAATATTACATATACATACATATATAATTACATATATGTCAACATATAACGGGTTACTATAAACTTAATTCAGAGCTAATATATTAGTTACATCAATAATTCAAAGTGACATTACATAAGACAGTGAACAGAAAACACGGTTGACGCTGTACCTACTCCGTTTCTTCAACATTTTCTCAGATGTGAGCTTTGTGGGTTCATTGGACTTAGTACCCTTTAACTAAAAAAATAATAAACAGACAGGGAGCTTCTTCAGTCACAGCTTCCACTTTATTTTTCCACACGAGGAGAGCCAAGTAGAATCACAACACTTTTTACCGCTTTAAGGCAGCTATGGTAACTCACTAGGACCACTGTACTCTAAAGGCGATTGGACATACAATATAAATAACCACGCAACTGTTTGTTACATATGTCCCCCCCTCAACGAGAAACGTCTCCGTTTTACTCTAAACAGTGCAGATTTACATGAAACACCTCAAAACAGTCCCTGAACAGAACTACACTTGAGAAAGAGGAGGGGGAAAAAACTGTCAACACCCAAACAGAGTTAACAGAGGAGACGTCGTTGGGCGTCTGTTGGACCGCAGAGGAGACTGCATCAGGCATTGGCTGGACGGCCGAGGAGACGACGTGAGGTGTCGGCCGGACCGCTGAGGATGAGATGTCAGGTGTAAGCCGGACCGCTGATGAGGTGTCGGCTGGACCACCGAGGAGAAGATGTCAGATGTCGGCTGGACCGCCGAGGAGACGTCAACTGGATGCAGACGGCGCTCTGTAGGACCAGGATCAGGAAGCACCGAGTGCTCAGTGGGATCAGGAACAGGTACAGGAAGCAAGGGGCCCTCTTTGGAATCTAGAACAGTCACAGGAAGCATTCTGCAGGATCAGGTACAGGCAGCAGGGGGCGCTCTGCAGAATCAGGAACAGGAAGCAGTCGGTGCTCTGCGGGGTCAGGAACAGGTACAGGAAGTAGGGGGAGCTCTGCAGGAACAGGGACAGGAAGCAGGGGCTCCAATGCACCAGGAGGCCAAAGCCTGGACTGAGGCTTGAGCTGTACTTTGGGCCGAGGCTCGGGTTGAGGCCTAGACTGAGGCTTGAGTTGAGTACTGGGCGGAGGCCCAGACTGTTGAGGCCAATCCGACTTTGAGGCACAAACTCTGGCATTAAAAAAACGTTTGTCTAATCGGGGAGCATATGCTTCAGCCAAGGTTTAGAGTCCATGTCCCTTAGGGCCTCAGCAAGGGCTGTCTCCCTTTCCTCATCACAGCAAGCCATTCTTAATGCATGGTAAGATTTGTTTTAAACAAGAGCCACTAAATCAAAAAGGAAAAAATACAAAACTTACTCAAAAACAAAATCCAGAACGTCTCGAAAACCGAGTGTGAAAAAACAAAGTAAATCCAGGGAACAAGGAACAGTCGACAGGCAATGACAGACACTCATCACAGATTAACACTGGGAAAGACAATAAACCGACAAGGGACTGAGGAAAAACACAGACTAAATAGACAGGGTTAGTTGGACACAGGTGAGAACAATCAGGGTAATCACACAGGCGGGATACAAGCAAAAAAGAACCCAAGAGCATGAGCAGTAAAAGAAAACCATTCAGAACCTCACAAAATCTTCAAGGTATGCAGGTGTCCATGCATGAGGTAAAAGGGGGGTTTATCGGGTGCTGGCATGCCTAGAGGTGTTGCCCTAACACAACACGTGGTGGTCTTGCTCCCCCTAAAGCTCACAATACATTATCCTGCTTATTACACGACTACTTACTACTAATGTACTTACTTAAGAATCAATAATGTCAACACAAATATTTGATATGAGATTCAAAAGTGATTTATTTCTGCAGCTTGACCAATAGTCAGTTGGAATCTGCAGTTAAAGCTTCAACAGTGAGACTTTTTAAATGGCATTGGTAAATGGACTTTAGCTTGTAGAGCATTTTTCTGGTCTTCTGACTACTCAAAACACTTTTACACCTCAAGTCACACCTACTCATCTACACCCATTCACACACTGATGGCAGAGGATTCTAATGAAAGTGACCATCAAAAGTTACTAATTCCAATCATACAAATTCATTTGCAGCTGCAGACGAAGCAGCAGGAACAACTTCAGGTTCAGGGTCTTGCTAAAGGACACAGACATGTACAGTTTTGCTCATAAGTATTCATACCCATACTAAAATTAACTAAGTCTCAATTCTTTTCTACAATTAAGCTTGGATGTTGCGAATACACCTATACTAAGGGAGACATAGTTACAAAACAACCCAGAACACATTTTAATTAAGCTGATGAGGATTATGTCATTTGATATAGTATTTCTATTTTCACCCATGTTCAAGTGTATTCATACCCTTGTCCTTCTGAAGTACAAAGGTAAATATTTTTCCTGGTTCAGGTACTTTTCCAAATGTGTCCAATTAATTAATTAACAATTGAAAGTGAAGATTGGTTGCCAGAAAGTTCACTGGCCCTATAAATTAAGGAGTATTGGTGAGACCACTTTCAGTTCATCATCAATGCCAGACTCGACACCATGGTCAAGCAGAAAGAACTGAGTGAGGACCTAAGATCCCATATTGTGGAGGCGCACAAGGAAGGTTTGGGTTACAAAGCAATATCCAAGCATTTTCAAGTCCATGCAGCCACAGTTCAGAGTATTGTTAAGAAGTTTAAGGCATTCCACACAGTGAAGAATCTTAAAAGACCTGGAAGGAAGCCCAAAGTGTCAGACAGGCTTGCCAGAAAATTGGTTCGGGCCGCCACCATCAACCCACGAATCACCACCAAGGAGATGTTGCAGGGTGTCAGTGACAAAGGAACCAGTATCTCCAGACAAACACTCCAGAGGATGTTGAACAGGGCAGGACTCCATGGACGCCGACCACGGAAGACTCCATTGCTCAAGCCTAACCACACAAGATCGCGTCTTGACTTTGCCAAAGGTCACCTGAATGAAGAAGAGGCCTTTTGGTTGTCGGTTCTATGGTCAGATGAGGTAAAGATAGAGCTCTTTGGGCACAGAGATGTTGCTTATGTTTGGCGAAAGAAGGGTGAAGCTTTCAAACCAAAGAACACAGTGCCAACTGTCAAGCATGGAGGAGGAAGCATAATGCTGTGGGGCTGTTTCTCAGCGAGTGGGACCGGTAACCTTGTTAAGGTGGATGGTATCATGAGGAAGGGACAGTACATCAGCATCCTCCAAGAGAACATCACACAGTCAGCGGCAAAGCTTGGTCTGGGGCCACAGTGGATCTTCCAACAGGACAATGACCCCAAACATACCGCCAAAATGGTCAAGAAATGGTTTGAGGACAACACAATCAATGTTTTGAAATGGCCAAGCCAAAGCCCCGACCTCAACCCTATTGAAAATCTGTGGAGGCAACTCAAGATGAAGGTCAAAGCAAGAAAACCAACCAATTTGCAGGACCTGGAGAGAATTTCAAAGGGAGGAGTGGGCCAAAATCCCAGTAGATGTAAAGGACTTAAATCGCTCTTCTTATTTGAGTGACTAATTATTTTAAGGTGATATTTTATTTGTGTAATTTTTGATTTCTACCGGTCTTTTATTTTGGTAATCACTGGGCGGAAGTGAACGCTCTATCTAAAGGTGCTCAACTTGATGTAACAAGGGAACACAGACGTACGGAGCGGAGCAGAGAATGAGATAAGGAAATTCTGTCGTTGTGTAAATTAAGCGCCTAGCCCTGTAACACCCCTTGTTGTAAAATTACAACGTCACCTTTAACCATCCTAAAAAACAATCTGTTATATTTTATCTTATTTTTTACCACATTTACATAGTCATTGGGTCCTATTGTTCAGTCTCACAATGCTATTGGATCTTACATTTGTTTACAAGTCACGCCTTCTGGCCATGAACTCACACAACCTCTCAAGGTTTCCTTCGAACAACAACTATTTGTTTCATTGGACTGGATTCATCAGATTCAAGTAAGTAATATGTCTTTTATATATTTTTTGGTTGTTATTACAATGTCTAGAGCATGTACATATGTAGTTATTGTGGAATAGATGCATCAAATTTCATTTAGAGCTTGTTATATAATTGTTGCAATTATACAACACTGGGTGAATGTGGTAGTCAAAATAGCTGGCTTGTTGCAGTGGGCTCAAACAGGTTGTACTCCCTCCACTACACCACTGCCTGAAAGAGAGTATTTTCTTTATACATGGATATTATACATTCTACCCTTCTGTTGTGTTATGGTCAAGTTTGACTGATTTAAAAGTTTTATTTCTAAAAAATGTAGTTAATTTGATCAGCCTGACCTAAAATTCCATGACTTCGTCCACAAAGAGGATATCAACAGACAATTCAGTTCTGGGGAAAGGAATGTTCCTGAATGTGGGGTGTGGATGTAAGTGGGGGTATGCATGTTTTCCTTTTAGTATGATAATTGGAGCCATTAACCCATTTACATTCACATTTACATTCAGGGTATTTAGCAGACGCTTTTGTCCAAAGTGACTTACCAGGCAGACAGTATTGTCTGCCTCGAAAACATTTCTACCCTGAACACCTAGTCCACCACCCTATTCTATTCCTTCAGGTTATGTACTACAATATATAAAACATATATATATACACATGTTAATTAATTTATATTTTATTCCATTGTTCCATTATTAGTGAAGCTCCTTGATCGGGGAATTCATTACGTGGGAACAGCCAGGCAGGTGCGCCTACCCAACTGTAACCTTGAAGACGAGAAGAGCTTGAAGAAAAAGGGGAGAGGAAGCTATGACGTCAGAGTGGAGGGGAATCACAACATCTGTGCTGTCAAATGGTATGACAGCAGGGCCGTCACACTTGTGTCATCCTTTGCTGGACCTGAACCTGTGCAGAAGATTCAACGCTGGGAAAAAGCCAACAGAACCTACGTTGAAGTTGAGAGGCCTTACATTGTTGGTGCCTACAACAAGTGCATGGGAGGTGTGGATTTGTTGGACTCATTTACAGCCAAATGTAAGTTCCCCATCAAATCCCGTCGCTGGTACATGTACATCTTCTGGCACACCATCATCCTCGCTGTGGTCAATGCCTGGCTGCTCTACAAGCGGGACTGTAAAGCGCTCAAGATGTCTAGCAAAGAGACAATGAACAGGAGACAGTTTCAGGCACAGCTAGCATCCTCTCTCATCCTGGTAAACGCAACACTTCAAACTCCAAAGAGAGGACGGCCATCTTCAGGCAAAGGGAGCCCAGCAACACAGACAGTGACATCAGGAAGCCCTCTGAATGCTCAGAAGAGGCCATCCAAGAGATGTGCACACCTCCCATTGGATGTACGCAACGATCTAGTTGCCCATTTCCCAAGGAAGACAGGGAGAGGACGCTGCAGACATTGCAATAAAGGATACACCAACACACAATGCAGAAAGTGTGATGTTCGCCTTTGCTTTACAGATGACAGGGACTGTTTTTGGGACTTTCACCACCAATGAAAGTCTTCATGACCAATGTCAAGAAAAGAAAGAAAGAGGGGGGAAAAACGTTTTTAAAGAGTTTTATCTTGTTTAATATTTTTAATATTTTTATTGTTTTTAATAAATGACTTCATAAAAATATGACTAATGTGTGATTATTATTAATGTTATACTGTTAGGGGGCAAAGGAAACAACCCTGCAAATGAACCCTTAGTTGTTCTGAATTGTTCAGACAACAGAAATTCTGCTCCCAACTAAGCCCAATGTTGCAATATTACAACATTTCTCTAAAAATGTACATAAACATTTTTTTTTTTTAAAAACTCTTTAATTTCTGCATCAAATGCCTCCTAAAACAACATCTGAAAGGTCAAATATTTTTTTTTTTAGGTGTTTCTATATTTGGGTCTTACAGGGCTAGCTGGAACGGGAACAAGGTATTTGTATGCGCCGTAATTGTTTTATTGTGCATTGTTTAGAAGTTCATGTTAATTTACGTTCCTTTCATTGTTGTAGCGCTAGCCCTTTAGCGCATTAGCATTGTTATATTTACTTGTGCTTGAAAGAGCTAATTGTATGCTATTTATTTTGTCCTTTAGCTCTTACGTTGTTTCATGGAGAAACTAAATTTATGCTCACAAAAAGGAATAAGGCTGAACATAAATAAAGACTCTAAAACATCAGTAAGCTTCACCATTGTCTGGCTGGGGTTCGCTACAGTAAGAGCTTGACCCGCATTGATCCTGACTGATCGTCGCTATTACGGAGGGTCTTCGCATGTGCCTGCCGCAGCCCCTGCTTCATCGCCCGTGCTTCGTCGCCCACGCCTTCCCTGTGGATTCTTCGAGCAGCACGTTTCCACCCGTTGGCGCCTGATCCACTTTGGCAGCGGTCACAACGGATTCGATGCAATGGTCAAGTACAGCCATGTTCACTGAGCGTGATTCAGAACTGAGTATTGCCACATCATTATATGGACAACGCCATCTCAAATAAGTTGACCAACAGACGAACAGTTTTTTGAGCTAACGGACATTCAATAGTTTTCTTACCTGCTCATCTTGAGAAGAGGAAATAAGCTGTCGTCTCATCTTCATTTTCTCTTTATAAATGAATCCTTTATAATTAAGGACCTGTTTTTAATTTTTGGACTTTCATATTCCTCGAGAATTGTTTATTGTGGTGTTTACATTTACAACTTTTGAAGTTTATTTACATTTTGCATCAGTGCCTCATATTTCGTACTGATATGCTGTTTATGCTGTTCATTAAAAAGGCTAACCTTATCTGCTAAAAGGGTTCACTTAAGTTTAAGATTTAGAAAAATTGTGTTAATAATGTCACAGTCAGCAGACATGACAGAGTTAGAGGAGCAGACGGATGGAGTAAATCAAGAAGTTGAAGATTTACAAAGTGAGCTCCACACAGTGACAGATGTATCTGAGAGACATCATGTAAAGGAAGCTGTTGAGGCAAAACAACACGGTTTGACTGACGTCCTATTTCAGAAAGAAAATGACCAAACTGAAGGTCCCCGATGCTCAGAACGCACACGAAAACCTACTGAGAAGATGCGTGAGTTTCAAGAGAAAGAAGCCAAAAAAAAGGGAGAAAAGACTGCTGTCCATGTATGAACAATGGAAATTTCAGGTTCGCAAAGCAAGGGATCAACTGAAGACATACATGTCAGAAGAGCAGCTCTGGCTTCTCATTGATGAACTTAAGAAAGGTAAGGGAGACATAACGAACATGTACAGTTAAATTCGAGATCTTATCACAACATCGACCGACATAAGAAGACGAGTCGACACGTGCGAGTCAGTGACCACAGAAATAATAAACATTGCCTACGACAGCAGTAGATGAGGTGGGGGAATTCAACGAACAAAATGAAAGACGTCGACTTCATGAACTGCGCCACCGTGACTATGCAACATCTGTCTATGGATCTGCAGCTTCCTTGATGAGTCGCAGCACATCCAATCACCACTCCATTGCTTCATCAATAGCAGCCAAGCATGTAGATGCAGCAGCTGATCTTGCAGTGAAAGAAGCAAATTACATGATGCTGCTTGAGGAAGAAAGACAACGGGAATCAATACGGGAGTTGGAGGAACAACAATGGAAAGCCATAGAAGCGCAAAAGCGTGAGTTAAACCGGTTGCAGTGTGTTCGTGCACACATGCTGCAACCGCTCTAACAGTCTAGGGCAGCTCAAGCTAAGCTGAAGGTATACGAGAATGAAACGGAACGCGAAGCTGCTAACTTTGTCAAAAATGAAAGGAGCGAGGAAACAAAAAATGTCCCTGTCACTGCAGTCCCTCTATCGAATGTCACATCTTCCTCTAATGCAGACATCTCTCTCGCCCAAGTCCTTCAAGACAGCCTTACCTTAAATAGACTGCCTGTTCCTGCGCCCTTCGTCTTCAATGGTGATTCTATACGATTCATTGAATGGAAGTTATTGTTTACCTCGCTCATTGACCAACGGGCAATCACTGCAGCTGAAAATCTCTTCTATCTGAAGAAATATGTTGGTGGCCCAGCACGCCAGGTTTTAGACGGTACCTTCTACCGAAATGATAATGAAGCTTACCAAGATGCCTGGAACAAGCTGAATCGTCGCTTTGGCCAGCCTTTCACCATTCAGAGGGCATTCAGAGAGAAGCTCACCAATTGGCCAAGGATTCAACCTAAGGATGCCGAAGGACTCAGAAACTTCTCTGACTTTCTCAATGCCTGTCTCGATGCCATGCCTCATGTCAAGGGTCTCGACATATTAAATGACTGTGAAGAGAACCAGAGCTGTTGACAGATGAAATTCCAAAGTTAACGATCGGAGATCCAGAGGTCTGAAGTGCCCTAACACTTTGCACAAGAGCTGCAGAACGAGTGAGCCTTGTTGATCGTTTGTCTAAACTCTCATCCTGGTCACTGGCTACTCGAGCTGTTGCACGCATTCTAAGGCGCATCAGCAAGAACAAGTCCAACAGCCTTGCCACGGTAACGGAACGAGAAGACGCAGAACACTGCATCATCAAAAACCTGCAGAAAGACGTACAGTATATCAAGACCAACTGAAGCTGTTGAGCAAAGGGATCCCTCTACCATCCCACGATTCACTGTACTCCCTTGATGCCTTTCTCGGCAAAGACGGTGTCCTCAGGGTGGGAGGAAGACTGCACAACTCCTCTCTTCCTGACCCTGTCAAGCACCCTGCAATCATCCCCAAAGATCATCACATCTCAAAGATGTTGATTGCAGGGGCGCCGATAGCTCAGCGGCAGCGACAGCGCGCGTACCATGTTGCGAGGCCTCGCTCCTCGCGCGGGCGGCCCGGGTTCGCGTCCGGCCTGTGGCCACTTTCCCGCATGTCTCTCCCCACTCTCTCCCCCTTTCCGACTCTATCCACTGTCCTCTATCAATAAAGGCAAAAAGGCCAAAAATAAATCTTAAAAAAAAAAAAAAAGATGTTGATTGCACATCACGAAAGGATGAAACATCAAGGTAAAGGTCTCACCATCAATGCGATCAGGTCCAGTGGCTACTGGATACCAGGAATAAACCGGGCAGTAGCATCCTACATTCGTCAATGTGTTACCTGCAGACGGCACCGGAAACCAACGGAAGAGCAAAGGATGGCTGATCTACCCTCTGAACGTGTGGAACCATCGCCCCCTTCACCTTCTGCGGTATGGCCTGCTTCGGCCCGTTCATTACAAAGCAAGGGAGAAAGGAGAACAAGAGGTACGGTCTTCAAAGAGTCTGATGACATTTTCTTTTCCATTCAGCAGCATTTGAACACCACTTTGTCCAAAAACGGCCTGTTATGTGTTGACTTCATGTGACCAGGCCTTTTAGCTTAGGAGTGATTTAGAAACATTCTTAGATCAGCTCTGAGAGAGGAAGAGACACAAACTTTTATTTTTGAGAGGAGGCTTGGTTGACTCCGTTGCGAGGTATAGTAAATTATTTCATAAGCTGTGATTGGTTAATCCCCAAAAATAGAAAAAAAGTGATCTCTTAGTAAGGATGGGAATAGACGGACAGTAAAATCCATTTGACCCAATCACAGAATCGAATCAGACATTGTGTAATTATAGACATAAGTATAACATCTGTGTGATACAAAAAAAAAAAAAAAAGTTTCTGGGCTACAAAATGTTTTAAATTATATGCTCACGAGTGACATTCGGAATAACTCTTTTTTTTTTAAATATCAAAACAAATGTAAAAATAATTTTGTGACATTAAAGGCACGCCATTCAGACAGTTTTCATATTTGGAAAAAGGCTGTAAGAAAGTTTATTTCTGTAGTGAAAACAGACATTGCTGACATGGGTGTGTATGTGACTTCATGGGCTCCTGCAGCCAGCCTCAAGTGGAAACTCGAGGAACTGCAGGTTTTTGCAGTTCTGCATGAGGTTCTAATTCAACACTGAAGGTTGCCACTCATGTCCAGGAGGCCTTGTCCAAGCACAGCCAGGCTCTACAGTGGACCGAGCTCCCCCAACCTTCAGCGAGGTGATCTGGCTTTACTACCTCCCAAGCCACCCAGCCACCACCATCAGTCCCCACAACCACCGCCGTTCTAATACATGCACAGCCTGCTCCAACCTCCACCTCAGCGACAAAGAATTGTGGACAACAGGAACACGAGGAATACAAAGAGAGAATGCATTAAAGCCCCAAAATGTATCTAATTATCTTGATAATGAGATACCAAAAAAATTAGGTAAGTACAGAATAACCCCTATCTTAAAGCATGTACCATTTTTTACATAAAAGAAAAAAAGAAAAATAACTACGCATATTTAAAAAAAACCCTAAACATTCAAAGACATTTGATTCACAAAGTATACCGTAAATTCCGTACTATTGAGCGCACCTGGATATAAGCCGCACCGGCTAAAAATAAGTAAATAAATGTATTTGTACATATATAAGCCGCACTTGATTATAAGCCGCAGGTGTCCACGCTATAACAAGAGCTATTTACACAGACGTAGGCTACCGGTAACATCCGCAAATACTGTAGCGTCCGTACGGACGTTAAAGGACGACGAGAGCGTTCAAATAATAACTTTTAATAACCCGATCACTGTCGGCCGTGACCACGCCGTTTACAGCAGAGAGCAACACATAACTTGCCATAACAATCCAACTCTCTCCCCAGCGTTCTCTCATACAGCCACTCAACGCGTTCTCGCTGGTGCATTCACTGACTCTCCACATAATCGGAATTATGAACACATTATCAACTACTGACTTTACAACATGAACCGTTACAATACGAAGCCTAGCCGACGGTGTCTGTAACACGGCTGATGAAAAAGATGACCGTAATATATTTCACAAGAAAAAGTCCATCCATTCACTGCCTCAGAATGACTTCATTACTCACTTCCTCAGTCTCTGTTGTCGCTGTCAGTGTCATCTTAACGTGCAGCAGCTCCGTTAGCTTCTTTGACAGCCAGGTCAATCGCCTTTAACTTGAAAGCTGCATCATATGTATTTCTCCGTGTGTTTTCCATCATGAGGGTGCGTGCATGAAGCGCAAAATGACTGATATTAAGATCCGACGTGACGAAGTCAAATGTTTTTGCGGCACAAGCTCATTGTCCCCCATAAAAAATCCATGCATTAGCCGCACCGGAGTAGAAGCCGCAGTGCTCGAAGTGTGAGAAAAAAGTAGCGGCTTATAGTCCGGAATTTACGGTACATGTCTTCAAAAATAAAAAACTGAAGGTCAAGCTGAAGACATAATGAAATAATTGACTTCTACTGCCGTACACTGGAGTACACACACTCGTCTTTGGGTGTGTTTCTCTGTCTTCTTGATGTGTTGGGAAGATTAATGTTAAGAGGGGCATAGAAGAGTCCATCTGCATCTCTGTGACCCTGTAGAAATATGGACAATCTGTCACTGCGATGTCAAGAGATGCAAGAAAAATAATTTTGAAAGGTAATTCAACATGCAAAAAACCTCATGGTTTCTGATGGAAGGAGAGGAAAATCTTTGCTGAGCCTCTGATTGTGAAACACAGAAAAACAGTCATAAAGAAAAAATAATATTTAGTAGACACAGAAAGATGTAAGCCATGTGAGCTACCTTACCTTGAGATAGGAGACGGTTTCTTTTGTTCATCTTGTACAGTAAGAAGGCCATGACGACTATCAGGACGGTCGCAAATATCAAAGTGCCATTCAAGAAATACACAATGTTCACCTCATCTGTCAGTAAATCAGACATAACAAACAGACCTTTGAGTTTTATATCAGTGTTCATGTTTGGTTTGATTAGACAGTTATCATGAATCAAATGAAATATAAAACTGGTGGTTAGTTTGCATCACATGTACGGAGGCTGTGTTCCTCTATAGGTGGACAGCCCGAGCTCGAGTCCGACCTGTGGCTCCTTTATCGCATTCCATTCCCCAATCTCTCTCCCATGAGTTCCTACTATATCAACTGTCCTATTGAATAAAGGCAATAAGACCCCCTGATAAAACTAAATAAAAAAAAAAAAAGATTTTGGGCGATCAGTATTGTAATCACTGATCCTGGATAGATGTTAGTCAATAACTACATGAGAACATTGACAACTTTCAACACAGTCATTGAACATTATTGTACTTCCTGGTCACTTTTTAAATTAACTTTTTTTCTATACATTGTATCAAGCAGTATATACTTCTATTTTCTCTAGTACTTGTAGCATTTTACAATGTAGTTTTTTTAACGTTGTGTTGTCAGTTGTGCTTTTTGTTGAGTGTGGTTTTATTGTGCAGGGTGTCTAGCTTCACTTTTATTTCAGACTACAGATGGAAATCTGCGACTTGCTAAATCTGGGTCAACTATCTTTTCTTTGTATAAATGTTCAATATCGTTGCACACTGTTCCCCTGATTAATAAAGCAAATGATGCATCAATTTATCACCTTTTTTACAGATAATACGACTTGTGATAAAGAGAAACATACCTTCAAAGTCCAGCTTGGTCCCTTTTCCAAACAGAATGTGTCCACATGAGGCGACAGCGCAGTAGTACGTCCCAACATGAGAAACATTCAGGTTCTTCATTGTCAAGTTGTAGGCACAGGTGTGTGTTTGTGAGTCAGGTTTCCTCACACACTGATCATTCCTGCCTCCATGGGTGTAAATGAGTCCTGGATGAGATTCATCAAAGTCTCTGAACCAGTAAACCCTGTGTTCTCCATCACAGGTCCCAGTGTGAACTGTACAGTTCAGAGTCACAGAGCCTCCTGGCTGGATGGTCTCAGATTCTGACTGATGGATCACAGCTGGGATGGTCGATCCTGGACCTTCTACACTGACAATCACAGTTTCCAGAATTTCTAGTGAGCAGACACTGCAACTTATGCAGTAATAGGTAGCTGAGTCTGACGTGTTCAAATCTGAAATGGTTAGGTGATTTATATCATTTTCAGCCTCCAGTGTGAAGCGTGGATTGTTTATAAATTCATCATGAAAAGGATCCTCTACTTTGTGTTTGTAGAATTCAGAGACAAGCCTTAGTTTCTCTCCAATTGTTTGCTTGTACCAATAAACTCGTTGAACAAAAGGACCTTTGACGAAACATGTTAAAGTCAAGCTCTCTCCAACTTCCCGTCTCTCGTGACGAACTGTTGGAGACAACTTTGGAGAAACCGTCAATGCTGAAATGAAATGAGAAAAGATGCAATGATGTAATAAAAATATATTGAATTTCACATTGAACTCATTATATGTAAGAAAGAAAAAAAACATTTCAAATGAAAATTCAACTCACCCATTTCCCCCAGGATCAAACATGTCAGGTAGACAACTGTTGGAGATGTCATCTTGATCAAACTGTCGTTCTGAATGAAAGAGTACTGACAGTTTCTCCCCTCTTCACAGACCACGCTGCGTTTGATTGGCCGGAAAGAAACATCTTACGATAAAGGAAATATACTCACATGCTCACTGGTTGTTGTGTGTTCGCTCTCTCTCTCTTTTCTATGTGCAGCCAAATGCTGCCCCCTCACCCAGTGATGGCAGCTGATAGAGCTTGCCTGTTTAAATGCCAAACAAGGGTGAGAGAGTATATAAAAATATATAATATATATGGCAACACAAAAGTGCGATACAATGAACTTAATTGAAAGGTACTATATTAGTAACATCAACAACTAATAGTGACATTATGTAACACGGATGACAGTGGACAGAAGACACAGTTGACACTGTCCCCACTCCGTTTCTTCAACATTTCCTCAGATATAAAAGTGGTAGACTTGTTTACATTCAGTTTTAAAGTTTATTCAGAAATGAAACTTGTTGACAGCTACTGTCAGAGACAGGTTTGTCATGTTGTAGTGGTCATGACACATCCTACACATGTGGATAACTGCAGATTTGGTTCATCAGTTCGTCACCTTTGTGGTCCCTGCTGCTGTGTTAAACCTGTCACATATCCTTGGCGTCAATCCTGTCTACTGTTCATGTGAATCTTTAAAATGGCTAGCTTGTTGACTTCAGGTGCACAGGCCTGGTTCAAAAACAAGATGGCATAGGCAGCATCTCAAACTGGCAGCAATGCAATAGCGTGGGTGTAATGGGTCCTGCATGTGGTCCCTGTTGAACAGACAGGTTACATGCATGTGTCCTGTTAACAAGGATTATGGATGTACAAAACACAACCTGATTCACCTCTAAAACCTTGATCAGTTCATGAAAACAAAATGATAAATGTTTTTCATCCTTTCAATTGAGGGTGCATCATTTTGCACCCTGAACTTCTGTTTTGTTATTTCTCTGTCCTGGTTTTAAGTTTTTACTTTACTTGTCCACGCTCATAACTTTTAATCCTCCCATTTTGCTCCACCCACAGTCTGTGATTAGAGCTACGTCGCTAACAACCATCTGCTTTTCTTATACCTTCTTCTACAATTCACGAAGCAGATGCTTTTTTAAAGCAAAAGTTATATTTAAATCAAATGTACTGCAATCACCGGTCACCCAGTTAGCTGTCAGTATTTCAAATAGACAAAAGGAGAAAAATAAATGTACACTTTGTTTCCATCTTAGACATCAAAATCACACAAATTCAACTTATTTAAGAAAAAAAAAATTGTGTCCACCTTTAATGTCAAAATTCAGGAAACGCTTTCATAGTTGCCAGGGAAACAACACAAAAAAATCGTGTTATGCAAAAATATCCTCTAAAAGGGAAAAAGGTATCCACTGCTGAGGCACTCACTGGTCCTGCAGCATAGATCCTCTCCTTACCTTAAAATACTGGATTGTCCCTCTCCCATGGTCTCCCACGGTCTCCCACAGTCTCCCATGGTCTCCCACGGTCTCTCACGGTCCTCTGAAACAGATGCATTTTGGTCATGTGGAGAAGAAAACACTGCACAAAAGAAGACAAGCTCCTCCATTCTCCTCCAGGTATCTTTGAATCCAATTCTCCTCCGGCCTCTTTTCCAGTCCAACCAAAAAAACATTCTCACAAACATTTCCCCATCTTCCTTTGTTCTCTCCAGGCCACGCCCCCTACACACCTGTGTCTACCTTGCTGAGCAGGTCACATGACCGGGCTGAATGCAGAAAAACACATGACCACAGGGTAACACATAATATATACATACAGAGACATTACAAAGGGAATTAACCTCCTTAAAGACTGTGGCCATGTCACATGTTTCTGGACAGGAACTCGTGAAACTTGATTAAAGACTGTGTCATTCTTTATGATGATTTATCCAGAGATCTAATTAATTAACCAATTGGAATAGAGTATTTAACACAGTGGTTATAATCCTAGCTTTCTTGCCAATTACCAACGTCAATCAAAATTCTGTATAATGCTTCTTACTTTACAATCTTATTTTGCATGCTGTATTTTTGCAGATTCTGTGCATTATGGGATGGCTAAATTAGGGCCCTAAACAGAATCCCCCCCCCATTACAAAATGACTGTATCATGAGGCAGGATCAACAAGTTGTGCAGATAAAGTAGTGAGAGTAGCATCTGAAGTTTAAGAGTTTTGCTTGAGGGCCTTGGTGAAATATGGGCACTGCCTAACAAACTTTAGCATTGACCCTGTTGTGACAAGAAATGCATCATACAAGCAGACATGTTGTACTGAGGTTTCATATTGCTACACTGCTGCTTTAATTTTCTCTATTATGGGTCAAATAAAGGATTATGTTAATTAAATTCATTATCTAATTTCATCTGATCTTATATAACTGTTGTGAATTTAATTCACCAAGTGATGGCGAAATTTTACCTCCATAAAAATAACCTTAAACATCTATTGATAGCATGGATTGATGGGCTAAAATCATGTCAATGTCAATGATTGGATGTGTTTTTCTATTGTTTTGATTTATTGACGGTGGTGAATCAGAATTTTAGGCCAAGACCATCCTTTCCTCTGGGGACAATAAAGTTTATCGTATAGTAATTTGGGCAGTGCGAACATTCACTGCCACCTAAGTCCAATCAGTGAGATGATTCACAGGAGGAGAAAGAAGACAACAGTATTGTGGCAGTGAGAAATTACCTGAACATAGTTGTGTTTTTTCACATCATTTTTTACACACAGCAGGATTTAGTTAAATGCATGGGTATAAGCCGGTTCCTCACTATCATTCGTAAATAGCTGAAGTCTAGAAAGCAGTATTTTATAATCACTCCACTCTAACACTCCATTGGAGACACAGAATCACTCTTGCTAACATTTGTCCATTTCTGACCTATTCACAGACTAAACTCGGCCGTGCAGGTCACCAAGTGGAGGTCTTTTAGCCTGACCTGAAGAGGCTCCATTTTGCACATGTTCATCTAGTCCAGCATTGTATGTTGACATTCAGTTAAACATGACTTACAAATGTAACTCTTCATTTCTCACATGTTGTATTAGTTGGGATGTTTAAGTTAAATCATATATATATATATATATATATATAATACTTACTCTTACCTTTTATATTTTGTACATCTATCTTCCATCACAAAGCTCTGTATTTTTTATTTTATTTTTTACACTTTTTATTTATTCATTTCTTGCAATAAACAACAACAACAACAAAAAATAAGCATGTGAGGTCTGGGGGGGGGAAAAATTACCGTAAGTCAAGGTAAGAGGGTACAGGTACAAGGCACATTTTTTAAATAGTATTACAGGTTTCACCAAGAGAACTAAAGACATGATTGTTAAGAGTCCAAATGGTTGTGGCAGTCCCATTTCTCCCAGTATTTCTCCCCCTTCTCTTTCTGGAGACGAAGTGAGAATGTCATCTTTTCCATTGAGCGAATGGAGTTGATTATATTTATAAGAAGGGCAGTGGTGGGGGGTGTCCTCTGAAGCCAGCACTTCGTTATCGCTTTCTTGCTTGCAGCCAAAAAGATCTTCAGGAGGTATTTGTCACTTTTACAGAGATCACTGGGGATTTTACCCAGGTAGAGGAAAGTAAAAGAAAAATCTAGTTCCTGGTCTAGAGTCTCTGATATTAAATGTCCCACTCCTCTCCAGAATGGCTGAATATGTGGGCATGACCAAAAGATATGAGCATGGTCCGCTGAAGTCAATCCACACTCCCTCCAGCAATAACACAGGGACCCAGTTGATTTGGATTTTTGGGAAGGAGTTATAAAAAAGCGGATCAGATTTTTCCAACAAAAATCTCTCCAAAAGAAGGAGTTAGTGGTGGAACACTGAGTTAACCATGCTTGATGCCACTCTTCTTCTGATAATACTATGTTAATATCTTTTTCCCAACGTTGTTTATGTAGACAGTTGAATTTTTGTTCATTGAAGTGAGACCCTTATATAGTTTGCCTACGATGACTTTAGAGTTTTCTGAATTATATGCTTCAATAAGTATCTGTGTTATTTTTGAGGGTTCAACTGAGTCTGTGCTCCCTATTTCCTGTAGAAAGAAGTGGCAAATCTGTAAGTACCGGTAAAAATCCTCCTTGCCTAACTCAAATGATTGGCATAAACCCTCAAAAGTATTACATTTTCCCTTTGTAGTCATTCGGCATAGGGATGTGATACCGCGTTGAGCCCATTGTTTAAATCTATGGTCCTGTGATGCTGGGAGGAAGTGTGGATCATACGCCGGCCAGCTCAACAACCTGATCTCCCTCTGCAGCCCAAATCTCTTTACCACCTGTAACCATGTCCTCACTGAGAAAACAACAAATTGATTATGTAATTGAAATACCTCATTCATTCTGTTAAGGCATCCCAGTACTGACTGTATAGGTATATCCATTAAAGATAGTTCAATGTCTTTCCATTTTACCACATAGGCTGGGTTGCACCAACATACCAGGGGTCTCAACTGGGCCGACAGGTAGTAGTCTCTAAAACAAGGCAGGGACACGCCCCCCCTCTCACCAGGCAGCTGTAGTGTTGAATATCTCACTCTGGGTCTTTTATTATTCCAAATGAATCTAGACAAGTGTTTATCCCAATTTCTAAATTGTTTAAGAGGCACCTCTACTGGGAGTGCAGTAAATAAGTATAATAGTCTGGGGAGAATATTCATTTTAATTGTCCTTATTCTGCTGCCTAGGTCAAGGGGGAGCAAGTCCCATCTATCCAGGTCCTCGTATATCTTCAAATTAATGTGCTTATAGTTGGCATCATACAACTGTGACGGGTCCTTTGTTAAAAAAACACCCAGGTACCTAATGTGTCGCTGAAGCCAGTCAAATTTATGCTTATCCATAAGTTCCTGCGAGGGGGCGTAATTAAAAGTTAAAACTTGGGTTTTCTGGACATTAACTGCATAACCAGAGTATCTTCCATACATCTCCAAAATGTTCATAAGCAGTGGGACACCAGATTCAGGCTTTTGGAGTGTTATCAATACGTCGTCCGCATATAGGCAAATTTTGTTCTCTACGCTTCCTATATGTATGCCCTCTAGGGCATTATCTTCTCTAATAGTTTGGGCCAGTTGTTCTATGAAAAGATTGAAAAGTGATGGGCTGAGTGGACAGCCCTGTCTACATCCTCGTTGCAATCTTATTGGATTTGTAAGGCTTCCATTAATTTTAATCCTTACTGTTGGGGAGGAATAGATTGTTCTTATACTTTGTATGAATGGTTTACAAAATCCAAATCTGGTCATTACTTGAAATAAGAAATCCCAGCCGACCAAATCAAATGCCTTCTCAGCATCAAGGCTGAGAAGGACCGCACCAATTTTCTCTTTAGAGATATAGTCAATTATATGGAGGGCTCTTCTTATATTATCATGTGTCTGCCTGTTCCTTGTAAAGCCAGTCTGGTCTTCGTCTATCAGGGAGGGCATTACTGTTTCCAGTCGCTTAGCTAATATGGCTGCGTATATTTTGTAATCAGTGTTTAGGACGCTAATTGGCCTGTAGCTTTTACAGTCCATTCTATCTTTGCCCTCCTTGGGTATCACTGAAATAAACGCCTCTTTCCATGATGGTGGGGGGGCCCCATCTTTCAGGGTATAATTGAATGAGGCTTTCAGTAAAGGGAGTAATGGTTCTCTCAAGTTCTTATACCATTCAGAGGGGAATCCATCACAACCTGTGGATTTGTTTGTTCTGAGACCTGAAATTACATTGTCTATTTCCTCTGTTGAGATTTCAGATATAAGTTTTTCATTTTGATTTTTACCAATACAAGGGAGGTCTAATGAGTCAAGAAAGTCTTGGATTGTTAGATCATCTGCCTTATCTGGTTGTGTATATAATGATTTGTAGTACGATACAAAGGCTTCCTGGATTCCTTCCAGTCTGGCAGTTATCTTATTTGTTAAAGGGTCTCTAATTTTATGAATAGAAGATTCGGCTTGTTGTTTCCTAAGTCTCCATGCAAGTAATTTGGATGCTTTGGGTCCTGCTTCATAATACCTCTGTTTCATATGTCTAAGTTGTTTTTCAATTTCTTCACTATAGATTTTGTCAAGCTCCTGTTTGACTGGTCTCATTTGTTCAAGTATAGTAGGGTCGCTATTAATGCTATGAGCTTGCTCCAGTTTCTTTAGTTGTTCTTGCAAATCTAGCAGCTTTTTAGCTTTTATCTTTTTCAAACTTGCGGATTTGGCTATGATTTCCCCTCTAAGGTATGCCTTGGCCGCATCCCATAGGATGGCAGGACTGACTTCTCCATTATCATTGTATTCCAAATATATTTTCAGTTTGTCCCTCATTTCTTTTTTAAACGTGTCACTGTTCAGTAGACCTGTGTTCAATCTCCAGAGTGTAATTTTTGGTCTCCCCTCCAGATGTAATTTCAGGTTTATTCCAGAATGATCAGAGATGTCCCTCTGTCCAATTTTGCAGCCCTTCACTTTATGATAATCTTTTTTAAACATGAGGAAATAATCAATTCTTGAGTGAATATTATGTCTTGCAGAGTAAAAAGTGAATTCTCTATCAGATCGGTGAAAATGCCGCCATATGTCTATTAGTCCTAATTCCTCCAGTAGCCTATTTACTTGTTTTTCAAGAGGATTCCCCTTTCTCAGTCTGTTAGTTGAGTCTAGTTTAGAGTTCAAAAGTATGTTAAGGTCCCCTGCACATATAAGGGTACCATAAGTTTCAGTGGCAATCAAACTGAATATTTTCCTAAAAAAGGTAAAATTGCTGCCTGGGGGGGCGTATATGTTGCATAGAGTGACCTCTTTGTGTTCTAATTTCCCCTTTACTAACACATATCTACCCTCTTTGTCTTTGTGTTCAGAAATAAGTTCAAAACAAACAGAATTTGAGATCAAAATAGCAGTTCCTCTTTTCTTTCCTGTTCTATCAGAAGAGAAAAAGGAATTTCTAAAGCCCATTTTCTTCAACTTCTCATGTTCTGCACTGGACAAATGTGTTTCTTGCCAGAAGGCCACATTTATTTTTTCCCGTTTCAGCTTGGCAATTAGCTTACTTCTTTTAATGGGACTGTTAACACCATTGACATTCAATGACTGTATATTATAGTTCTGCATATGTAATACATTTTTTGAGCATTTCTCCCTGTACCAATAAAATCAAAAAACCCAGACCTCAGATAACAAAAACAACAGGACAGAACTTTCACAGAGCCTAGAACAAGAACAACAAGAAAACATAACAGAGCTTCCAGATCAGAGAGTTCCCTGTAACCTCTCTGTGTGGAGGGGGAGATAGCCACAAGGTGGGGCCCCTCAGTAGTCCAAAAGAAAAAAATGAAAAAAGAGGTGGTAGATTGTTAGCATCGGCTCGTTATTGTATCAGTATATGGGGGGGAGTAGGGGTCTTATGGTGAGCCATTATGTTTATGTTAAGTCAGAAAAGAGGAAAGCAATGACAGATTCCCATAAGTACGGGAGATGAAAAACACTACTCATCCATCACTCTGCGTCCTCTCCGGTGGGCCTCTGGAATCCTCGGAGCTTCTCCCGAATGCTTTCCTGGTAGTCGTGCGCGTTCCCGGTGCGTCGCTTACTCACTGTGTTCCAAGGCAGGAGTTTGTTGATGGTTTCCACGGTGATGTCTTTGGATCTGCTCGCCGGTACGGGTCCCACGGTGAAGCCCCGCTTCTTTAAATCTGCCGCTGCTTCCTCTGGGCTGTTGTACGTGACTGTACCCGAGTCGAAGTGCACGCGCATTCGGGTCAGAGGGGTCTGAAAGCGGATCCCTTTTCCTTTAAGTGCTTGTTTAATCGGAATATATTCCTTTCTCTTCCGCTGTACAGCTTCAGCATAGTCGTGATCAAAAAACACTCGCCTCTCCTGAACGTGGATCTTTTTCTTCCAAGCTGCTTGCAGGATTTTCTCTTTAACTGTAAACCGTGAGAACCGTACCACCGTCGAGCGCGGGGGGGCACCGGGAGGTGGCGGTGGGGCCAGGGCCCTATGTGCTCTCTCAATTCCCAGGCTCTTCTCCGCGCTAGAACTCAAAATGTCCCCCAGCTCTGACTGGATCAAGTTTTCCACAAAGCACAACATGGAGGTGCCCTCCGCGTTTTCCGGGATACCATAAATCCGTATGTTGTTTCGTCGGGAGCGCCCTTCCAAATCGGTGACCTTGGCCTGAAGTGACTTTTGGTTATTAAGCAGCTGGATGAGAGTGTCCCTCACTCCATTATCCCATTTCTCTCTCCCTGCCATGCTCTCCTCCACTCCTCCCAAACGTTCGGCGACCTCTTCTATCTTGTCCGTGGCGACTTTGACTTTTTGGTTGATTTCGTTAGTTAGCTCATCCATGTGGGCTTTCATGTCATCTCGTAAACTGAGTCGAACCTGCGCCAGTTCTTTTTTCATTTCTAATTTAAGGTCCAGCATACTCTCAGCCATTACCTCACCCACCACCTGGCGAAGAGAGGCGAGAGAAGCAAGCGAAGGTCCATCCATTGCGCCGTCGCCATTTTCACCCGTGCTAGCTTTAGTCGGGTCGCCGTCTTTTTGTGTTTCTGGCTCCTCATTACTCCGAGACAAGACTTTTGTCTTCTTTTTTATTTTATCCCCGCTCATTATAAGTTGTCTCAATCACTTTCACCGTGTTAAGAAGTCGAGTTAAAGAATTTTATTTCTGCCGATGCGGGAGCAACTTTCTATGCTGCCATCTTGGTCGCCGAGCCACCGGAAGCCCCCAAAAGCTCTGTATTTTTAAAGCTCAAAACCAATTCTCCCAATCATTCTTAGATCAGTCGTTCACGTAATTACTCTTCATGTGTTTGTGGGATCACTTGCATGCTAATTGACTTTTAATTGTTTTATTCCTATTTTTTTAACCTCTGTGTAAAGCATATTGAGCATACCTGTAATGGAATGTGTCTAATAAATAAAATGTATATTGCTATTATGAACTGCATTGAAAAGCCACATCTTCATAAATAGATGCATCATAAAGATAATTATGTAATGTACATATCTATACACAGCATTCTGTTGTCCTGATTACCAAACACCCATCCTTTTAAGTTCAGTAGCATGATAGAACAAGTCACTCACAAATTACTGCATAAACAGACAACAAACAGACTTCAAATCTTTACATTTTTTAGACATTATTTTGAATATTTTTTCTTCCTTTGTGGATTTTTTTAAATGGGATTGGCTGAATTATAATTAGTACTGATGAGCTGATGAAAAAATTGTGTTATCAAAACCCAACTGCTGGATTAAATATGCACAAAAATATAGAAAATTCACAGTGATTTAGTTTTGATCAATTTTATTGAATGATTGAAGAAATAACTTATATACAAACAAATACGAATAATAGAGAAAACTGGAAATATTACACTCACAGTAATTATTTTCTAGATTGTATAAACCAGATTGTATAATCCGTCGTATAAACCAAACATGATTTATACGACGGAGGATGAGGGCCACGTGAAAAGAACATTTTGAGATAATAGTTGTACATGTCCGAGAATGAAGTCATACATTTACAGGAATAATGTTATTTAAGTCTGAGCAGCAGCCGCCTGCTCTAAAATGAGAAAAACGGAACAACTTGTTTTACTTCAGTAAAAGTTTCACAAAGAAGGAAGTCGACTACTTCCTGTCTGTAAAAAACTCTTAAACATTTAAAATAGTTGTGTTGGGTATTTACTTATGCAGATATTATAAAACAAATACCTTTGGCACATCATCATCATCATCACATTGTCATAAAATATCAGGACCCTGAAAAGATACGGCAATAAAACTGTGTTTTTTCCGAAGACAGAAGCGTGCGGACTTGCAGGAAAATCTGTATGCAGAGGAAAAAGCCTTAAAGAGTCTTTTTCATGCAGACTAGTCTCATAAATTTACGAGTTAAATCTTTTAATTTTTGTTTTGTTTACCCCTAAAGATTACCTTCAAACTCTATACACTGTTTGACCTGCTTCATTTCAGAACAATCGACAACATTTCACACAGATCTATATTTACAGTAAGTCTTCAAATGGGCGGTTAGAAAATCTGTCTCACTGTGGAGTTAAGCACAAATGTAACAGGTGCAGTTTTTTACTTTCTAAAGCCGTGGTACACACATTCAGTCCATGTTGGATCCCTCTGTCCTCTTGATCTTGTCAGGTTGACAGCAGCATAATAAAGGTGGTGTGTGTTTTGGTAACTCTAGTGACAAAACAGGGAACAATGCAACATGCAGTAAATGTTCAGCTGGAATTCAATAGTCATTTAAATGTGAGGTATTTTTGTTCACCTCTGATGGGACAGTGGATGAAGCTCGATCACTTTTTTTAGACTCTGGTCGGGGCACAAAGAAGATCGCGTCTTAGTGAAGAGATGTGCACAGACAACATGAGCTTTCAAAACTAAACAGTCCTACCTGGAGATTGGTTGCTGTTCCTCTTGATCATCATGCAGAGTGTGAAGGCCAGTAAAGCAGAGAGCATGGAAGTCAATGTCACAGCTCCCTTCCAGACGAAAGAAGAGTCTGCATAATCTGTACAGACAAGAGGAACAGAGATGTTGCATGTGTTCACTTTTCCTTGACAAGTTTTTTAAGGCACTAATAAAGAGTTCCTTTCATTTGCATTGCACACAGTCACGTAATAGGAAAATGAATTGTGCATCAAGTTATCACCACTCTTTTCAGATAATATGACTTGTGATAAAGAGTAACATACCTCCAAAGTCCAGCTTGGTCCCTTTTCCAAACAGAATGTGTCCACATGAAGCGACAGCGCAGTAGTACGTCCCAATATGAGAAACATCCAGGTTCTTCATTGTCAAGTTGTAGGCACAGGTGTGTGTTTGTGAGTTAGGTTTCCTCACACACTGATCATTCCTGCCTCCATGGGTGTAAATGAGTCCTGGATGAGAGTCATCAAAGTCTCTGAACCAGTAAACACTGTGTTCTCCATCACAGGTCCCAGTGTGGACTGTACAGTTCAGAGTCACAGAGCCTCCTGGCTGGATGGTCTCAGATTCTGACTGATGGATCACAGCTGGGATGGTCGATCCTGGACCTTCTACACTGACAATCACAGTTTCCAGAATTTCTAATGTGCAGCTTTTACAACTTATGCAGTGATAGGTAGCTGAGTCTGACATGGTCAAATCTGAGATGGTTAGGTGATTTTTACCATTTTGCGCCTCCAGTGTGAAGCGTGGATTATTTATAAATTCACCATGATTACTTTCAGGTAAATGTACGTAGAAGTCAGAAACAAGTCTTAGTTTCTCTCCGATTGTTTGCTTGTACCAATAAACTCGCGTAGCTCGCCGATCTTTGAAGAAACATGTTAAAGTCAAGCTCTCTCCAACTTCCCTTCTCTCGTGCTGAACTGTTGTAGACAACTTTGAAGAAAAGGTCCAGGCTGAAATGAAAAGACAAAAGTAGCCAGTTTAAAAAAAAATATTGAATTTTACATGAAGAATATAATACATTATATACAAGAAAAAAAACTATAAAACCTTAACTGACCCATTTCCCCCAGGATCAAACATGTCAGGTAGACAACTGTTGGAGATGTCATCTTGATCAAAATGTCGTTCTGAATGAAAGAGTACTGACAGCTTCTCCCCTCTTCACAGACCACGCTGCGTTTGATTGGCCAAACAGAAACATCTTACGAAAAAGGAAATATACTCACATGCTCACTGGTTGTTGTGATGTGTGTTCACTCTCTCTCTTTTTTATTAGCAGCCAGATGCTGCCCCCTCCCCCAGTGATGGCAGCTGATAGAGCTTATCTCTGTTTAATTGCCAACCAAGGGTGTGAAAGTATATACAAATATATTACATGCATGGAAACACAAAAGAGGGATACTTCAACATCAATAACTAACAGTGACATTACATAAGACGGGGTGACTGATGACTGTGGACAGAAATCATGGTTGATACTGTACCAACAGATGAAACAGTGGTAGACTTGTTTACATTCAGTTTTGCAGGCGTAATGTTGACAGCAGGTTTGCCACTTTGCAGTGGTAATGACACATCCTACACATGTAACTGCAGACTGGATCTATCAGTTCATCTTTCAAACTGTCTGTCTGCATATTTTAACTGTGCAGGGGTCTAAAGCTCACAATACATTATCCTGCTTATTACACCACTACTTACTACTACTTATTTATGAATAAATAATATGAACCCATTGATTTGGAATTTGATATGAGATTTAAAAGTGATTCATTTCTGCAGCTTAACAAATAGTCATGTGGAAACTGCATTGAAAGCTGCAGGAGTTAGACTTTTTAAATTTATTGATAAAGGGACTTGAGCTTGTAGAGCATTTTTTTCTAGTTCACCTGTTCACGAACACTCATTCACACACAGATGGCAGAGGCTTCCATGTAATGTGTATAGTTTCATTCATACACATTCATTCGTTGCTGCCAACGATGCAGCAGGAACAACTTGAGGTTCAGTGTCTTACCCAAGGACAGGATGAACTCAACATCTCTGTGATAAATTGGAAGATGGACTTTGAAAGTATTATGCTTTCAAAATGTTCAAAATCACATGCTCACTTGTGACATTATGAAAAACTTGTATGTTTCTACAATAAAAATGTAGGCTACAAGTCACATAAAGAATTGTGTGAAATTAAAAATAAGACAGGCTGTAAACATGCTTATTTCTGCAGTAAAAACAGACCTCATGGGCTCCAGCATCCAGCCTCAAGTGGAAACTTGATGAACAGCAGTTTTTTGCAGTTCAGCACTAATCCAACACTGAAGGTTGCTACTCATTGCCTAGGAGGCCTTGCCCTAGCAGCAGCAGCAACACCAAGCCACGACCATCGGACTACGACGTCCCAACCACCGAGAAGGGTCTGTCTGCAGGCTGCAAGAGGGGGGGCATGTGTGAAGAGAAAGGCGTAACTCATACCAGGCGAGGGGGCAAAACTCATCCCTGTCCAAATCTCAGAGAATTACACGAGATGTAAAATAACTGGGATTGATGATTTTTTCACTACCATTATGCTTCATTAATCTAATCAACGATTTTGACAAGCAAGCAAAATCGTAGCATAAGTTTTTTTATTCATCTAAGCAAGAGCACTAAAAAACATGACTAGACGCTGTAAGGAGGATTAGTGAGAGAGTTCCCGGCCTGATGACGTTTAATGTCCACGACAACCACTGTAGTCTCATTTAATTCAATTAAACTCTATTTTATTTCTATAGCAAAATTCATACAAATGTAAACCCAATGTACTTTATAGAAGACAAAGAAAAACACACAAACACAAAGTTAACTCGATCAAAATAATACACAAAACAAATCAAAACAGACAAAGATAAACTAGCAGCCAAAGGCCAAGGGAAAAAGCATGTTTTAAGACCCCTTTTTTAAAAATGTTAATTTACAGTCACTTTCTATGTTGATTTCAATATGTCAAATACTAGTTAAAAACAATGCTGCACCACATTGGTAAATGTATTAGGGGTCCAGGTCTGAGTCTTCTACACCCTGTACTGTTCTTACAGTGGGGATTAGGACCCCCTGGGGGCTTCAGAGACACTGAGGGGGGGTCGTGAGATGCTTTCCATCACCAAATACAAAAGTTTAAAGATCTAAAATTGCGTATCTTATCCATTATAGTGGAAAAAAAAACACTCAAACATAAATTGAATTTTATTTGATGGCAATAACTAGTGCTGTGGTTTGCTCTTTAACATGATTGGTACATATTTTGAAGGGCTAGGTGATTGTGTAATCGTTTGTAGACAACCTTTTCAAAAATGTTACCGATCACAGTAAGTTTGAGATGGGTCTATAGTTAGTGATGAGTGAAGGATTAAGTTTGATATTAGTAAAGGGTTAACAATTGCCTGTTTCAGATAATTGGGGAAAACTCCAGACTGAAGAGAAACATTTACAATATGAATTAAGTCATGTAACAGACAGTGAGCCCGAAAATGTACATGATAAACTTAATAACAAAGAGATACCAACAAACATGTACACAATGACCACAATCTTAACACATAAGCAATTCATACAAAACACAGTTCAGGGCAAACAGACTCAGAGTTATTTGATACACAAAGTTTCCGACTTCAAAAATTTCAAGTGAATCTGAAGAAGTAAAAATGAAACAATGAACTTCTACTGCCGTACACTGGAGTAGACACACTCGTCTTTGGGTGTGTTTCTCTGTCTTCTTGATGTGTTGGGCATATTAATGTTAAGAGGGGCATAGAAGAGTCCATCTGCATCTCTGTGACCCTGTAGAAATATGAACAATCTGTCACTGGGATGACAAGAGATGCAATAAAAATTATTTTGAAAGGTAATTCAACATGCAAAAAAAAAGTCACCTCATGGTTTCTTATGGAAGGAGAGGAAAATCTTTGCTGAGCCTCTGATTGTGAAACACAGAAAAACAGTCATAAAGAAAAAATATTTAGTGGACACAGAAAGATGTAAGCCATGTTAGCTACCTTACCTTGAGATAGGAAATGGTTTCTTTTGTTCATCTTGTACAGTAAGAAGGCCATGACGACTATCAGGATGGTCGCAAATATCAAAGTGCCACTCAAGAAATACACCAAGGCAGGAGAGTTCAGCTCATCTGTCAGTAAATCAGACAAAACAAACAGACCTTTGAATTCTATATCAGTGTTCATGTTAGTTTGATTAGACAGTTATCATGAATCAAATGATATTTGATATAAAACAATCTGGTGGTTTGTTTGCGTCACATGTACAGAGGCTGTGGTCCTCTATAGGTGGACAGCCCGAGCTCGAGTCCGGCCTGTGGCTCCTTTAACTTCCTACTATATCAACTGTCCTATTTAATAAAGGCAAACAGCCCGTCCAATAAAACTAAATTAAAAAAAGGTTTTGAGCGATCAGTATTGTCATCACTGATCCTGGATAGATGTTAGTCAATAACTACATGAGAACCTTGGCAACTTTAAATACAGTCATTAAACATTATTGTACTTCCTCGTCACTTTTTAAATGAACTTTTTTTCTATACATTGTATCAAGCAGGATATACTTCTATTTTCTCGAGTATTTGTAGCATTTTATAATGTAGTTTTTTGACGTCATGTTGTCAGTTGTGCTTTTTGTTGAGTGTAGTTTTATTGTACACGGTGTCTTGCTTCACTTTTATTTCAGACTACAGATGGAAATCTGCGACTTGCTAAATCTGGTGCAACAATCTTTTCTTTGTATAAATGTTTAATATTGTTGCACACTGTTCCCCTGATTAATAAAACAAATGATGCATAAAGTTATCACAACTTTTTGTCAGATAAAACGACTTCTGATAAAGAGTAACATACCTTCAAAGTCCAGCTTGGTCCCTTTTCCAAACAGAATGTGTCCACATGAAGCGACAGCGCAGTAGTACGTGCCAATATGAGAAACATCCAGGTTCTTCATTGTCAAGTTGTAGGTACAGGTGTGTGTTTGTGAGTTAGGTTTCCTCACACACTGATCATTCCTGCCTCCATGGGTGTAAATGAGTCCTGGATGAGATTGATCAAAGTCTCTGAACCAGTAAACACTGTGTTCTCCATCACAGGTCCCAGTGTGGACTGTACAGTTCAGAGTCACAGAGCCTCCTGGCTGGATGGTCTCAGATTCTGACTGATGGATCACAGCTGGGATGGTCGATCCTGGACCTTCTACACTGACAATCACAGTTTCCAGAATTTCTAATGAGCAGAGACTACAACTTATGCAGTAATAGGTAGCTGAGTCTGACATGGTCAAATCTGAGATGGTTAGGTGATTTATACCATTTTGCGCCTCCAGAGTGAAGCGTGGATTGTTTCTAAATTCATTATGAAAAGGATCGTCTACTTTGTGTTTGTGGAATTGAGAGACAAGCATTAGTTTCTCTCCGATTGTTTGCTTGTACCAATAAACTCTCTTAGCTGGCTCATCTTTGAAGAAACATGTTAAATTCAAGCTCTCCCCACCTTCCCGTCTCTCGTGCTGAACTGTTGGAGACAACTTTGAAGAAACTGTCCAGGCTGAAATGAAAAGACAAAAGTTGTCAGTTTAAAAAGATATATTGAATTTTACATGAATATAATACATTATATACAAGAAATAAAACAGTAAAACCTCAACTGACCCATTTCCCCCAGGATCAAACATGTCAAGTAGACAACTGTTGGAGATGTCATCTTGATCAAATTGTCGTTCTGAATGAGAGTACTGACAGTTTCTCCCCTCTTCACAGACCACGCTGCGTTTGATTGGCCAAACAGAAACAGCATCTTGAGATAAAGGAAATATAATCACATGCTCACTGGTTGTGTGTTCGCTCTCTCTCTTTTCTATGTGCAGCCAGATGCTGACCCCTCCCCCAGTGATGGCAGCTGATAGAGCTTATCTCTGTTTAATTGCCAACCAAGGGTGTGAAAGTATTTACACATATATTACATGCATGGAAACACAAAAGAGGGATACTTTGAGGATAACATCAATGACTAATAGTGACATAAAACGGGGTGACTGATGACTGTGGACAGAAATCATGGTTGATACTGTACCAACAGATGAAACAGTGGTAGACTTGTTTACATTCAGTTTTGCAGGCGTATTGTGTCATTACCACTTTGCAGTGGTATTGACACATCCTACACATGTAACTGCAGACTGGATCTATCAGTTCATCTTTCAAACTGTCTGTCTGCATATTTTAACTGTGCAGGGGTCTAAAGCTCACAATACATTATCCTGCTTATTACACCACTACTTACTGCTACTTGTTTATGAATAAATAATATGAACCCATTGATTTGGAATTTGATATGAGATTTAAAAGTGATTCATTTCTGCAGCTTAACAAACAGTCATTTGGAAACTACAGTTAAAGTTGAAGGAGTTAGACTTTTTAATTGTATTGATAAATGGACTTGAGCTTGTAGAGCATTTTTCTAGTCTTCTGACTACTCAAAGCACTTTTACACCTCATGTCGAACCTGTTCACGAACACTCATTTACACACAGATGGCAGAGGCTTCCATGTAAAGTGACCATCAGAAGTCACTAATTTCATTCATACACATTCATTCATCGCTGCCAACGATGCAGCAGGAACAACTTGAGGTTCAGTGTCTTACCCAAGGACAGGATTAACCAAACCTCTGTGATAAATTGTTATACAGACTTTGAAAGTATTATGCTTTCAAAATGTTCCAAATCACATGCTCACTTGTGATATTATGAAAAACTCTTGTTTGATAAAATCAAAACATACAAGTCACAAAAAGAATTGCGTGAAATTAAAAATAAGCCATTCAGACCAACAGGCTGTAAACATGCTTATTTTAGTAGTAAAAACAGACATTGTGGACATGTCACCTCATGGGCTCCTGCATCAGGCCTCAAGTGGAATCTTGAGGAACAGCAGTTTTTGTTGTTCACCACTGGCTCCTAATCCAACACTGAAGGTTGCTACTCATTGTCTAGGAGGCCGTCCCCTAGCAGCAGCAGCAGCATCCAGCTGTTCTCGAGTGGATGGAGCTCCCCCAACCATCAGCGAGGTGCTCTGGCTCTACTACCTTCCGACATCCCTGAGACCCAGCCACGACCATCGGACTAAGACGTCCCAACCACCGAGAAGGGTCTGTCTGCAGGCTGCAAGAGGGGGGGCAGGACTCATGTGTGAAGAGACAGGCGTAACTCATACCAAGCTAGGGGGCAAAACTCATCCCTGTCCAAATCTCACAGTCTTACACGAGATGTGCAAGCAAAATCTTAGCTTAATAAGTTTTTTTATTAAACATGTGTAAGAGCACTAAAAAAAGATGACTAGAGGCTGTAAGAATGATTAGTGAGAGTTCCCGGCCTGATGACGTTTAATGTCCCCGACAACCACTGTAGTCTCCTTTAATTCAATTAAACTCTATTTTATTTGGATTGCAAAATTCAAACAAACGTAAACCCAATCTGCTTTACAGAAGACAAAGAAAAACACAAACAGTTACTGTTCAATCAAAATGATACACACAACAAATCAAAACAGACAAAGATAAACTAGCAGCCAAATGCCAAGGGGGAAAGCACGTTTTAAGACCCCTTTTTAAAGAATTTAAAGTTTCCACAGACCTCAGATCAGCAGGTAGTTTATTTAATAAAACTGCCCCATGGTGACTAAATGCACCTTCACCAGATGTCGTCTTGGCTGTAGGTATATTCAGCAGACCCATACCTATTTTGTTTAGGATTGATGTTACATGTTCTATTTTCTTTGTCCCATCGAGCACTCTGGCTGCTGCGTTTTGGAATAGCCTTTTTTTTTTTTTATTGATTTTTTGGGAAGCCCAACATAGAGGGTGTAGGGACCTCCCACGGTGGCACCATTAAGTTGGGGTTTTCAGGAGTGAATACTTGACCAACAGTTAGGTTGGGTTTTGGAACGTAAAATTTGATTGTCAAAATAATTTTAATAAGTTTATTTTATTATTAATACAAATCAATAATTGTTATTAAACTGAGTTTAATAAGACCTCGGAGCACCACCCTGTACACAGGGAACAACCAAAATATTACAAATATCAGTCTCAAATTGATTATTTAAATACTAATATCATTAATAATTAATAATCTGTATTTAATTGAAGGTGTGAAATCCGAACACAAAGCCCTTTCACCCAGTCTAAGTCACAATGCAGATACACAGTAATCACAAACAACTGCTCTTTAAATTATAACAGGATTTATTTAACAAAGAAACATCAAGATAATCAATGAAACTCAATCAAACAAACAACTATTTTAAACTAAACTACAGGTAACAAACATAAACAAACAAGCATGGCACGTGTGTGTGAGTGTTTCTCTGAGAGTGAGTGAGAGAGAGAGAGAGAGAAAGAAAGATCAAAATGGCAGCGTGACCACGCAGACACAGAACACAGGTCTCCTAACCTGGTCTATTGTCTAGAGACGGAGTCAAACTCTGTCTCTACCTGATCTACGTTTCTGCAGCGTCTGGAAAGCCACAGATATCTATGTGTGTGCTTCTGCCGAAAGGTGCGTGTGTGAGTGCGTAAAAGGTGGGGAGAGAGAGAGAAAAGAGCACACCTCAGAAGCTCAATCGCAGCCTGGAACTCACGCACAACTCAGAGCATAGTTAACTTCACTACCAGAAGCCAGTGGCCGGATTTGTATCAGACGGCGTTCACACTAGTCTTTCTGATAATGAGTCTATTACCCGGTTATGACGTGAGAGTTCACAGAGAAACACACGGGACGCAGCAGCACAAATAAAGAAAACAAAAGAGGTTTTACTCTGGTAAAACCCAAGACACAGTGGTCAAACACCAAGCAAATATTATCACCGTTTCACAATAATAACTCAGTTATTAAACACACTCTCTATATCTAACTGCCCAGACCTAGCTAAGCCTCACTTGTAACCGTTTGTCCGCGGTTGATGAAGGAAGAAAAGGGGTCCTTGGAACGGCCTTTAGCCGTCTCCCTGCAGTTGTATGGTGATGGCGGCGCGTCCAAGGGGTTGAGCAGGGCCGTGGTGTCCTCCGTCGAGCGAGGTGATCTCCGTGGATGTCTTTTCTTTATAGGACGGAACAAGACGTAATCCTTACGATCTCTCTCAATACCGTTTTAATATGGGAGAAATAAGACGGTCTTCTTAGAGATGCGTTCAAATGGATGATCTGAGCTCGGAATTCAGGATGTCGGTATGCTTCAAGGTCTTGGTTTAGCTGCGCGCCAAAACCTTTAAAGAAAGAAAATCGTGCTGTGTAACAGGAAGCAGAGGGCTATCCTCGGACATCGCCAGACAACGTGTGAAAGAGCTTGAACAATGGGGCCAACCGGTTTTATCCCTCCCAAACTTCACACCTATATGTTAGGTGTGGCATAGCATTCTGGGAGTACCTGCAAGGTCTGCTGGGATAAAGAGTCTTTTGTCATGGTTCTCCAAAGGGACGCAGCTTGAACTTTGTCATCCTGGCTGGACCCAACAAGGGCATTACAATAATCTAGTCTGCTGGATATGAATGCATGGATCAATTGTTCGCAGTCGGATTGTGTCATGAAGCACCTGAGTTTGGATATGTTCTTAAGATGATAAAAGCTTGTCTTTGTAAAAGCTGTAAATGTACTTCTGAAAGTTTAGATCTGAATCAGTGATGACACCGAGGTTTTTTGACATTATCAGTGTACTGATGAGAAACAGATGAAGTGGATATGAGCTCCTGTCTTTGTCTTTCTGGACCTACAATCTGAATTTCTTTGTTAAGCTGTAGAGAAATGTATCAACCAGCAACTGATTTTTTTAATGCGTTTGGACATTTCATTTGTGGGGCCGTGGTTACCTGGGGAACGTGAAACATAGAGTTGTGTTTTATCAGCATAGGAGTGATAGGAGATATTGTGTTTCTGTTTAATGGAACCAAGAGGGAGCATGTAAAGACTAAATAGTATATGACTGAGAACTGAACCTTGTTGCACCCCATAGTGAATGCGGAAATTGTTTGATTAGTACGGGAATATTGCAAAAATCGGGAATACATTTTTTACCAATATATTTCTTCTCAGATATGTTCATGAAGGTGTCTTATAACACAAAAACATTTAAATCCAACTCCTGTAGGAAAGTCAGTGAAAGCGGCTCAAAGTCGGAGTAACTGGAATAGTTCCTTATTGGTATTGAACTGTATACTTCTTGGTGAAAGTGTGAAAATGTTAACCGTTGCTTTTGGCATCTTGTGAGAGGTCAAACTAAGGGTTCTTTACGATTCTAATTCCATTGCAAACATTTGTTTTGCAAAATATCAACTCTTTGGTGGAAAAATGGCCACGCCCACTTTTACATGTAAATTTGCAGTCACTATATGTGGATTTTAATATCTCAAATACTAGTTAAAAACGATGCTGCACCACATTGGTAAATGTATTAGGGGTCCAGGTCTGAGTCTTCTCCACACTGTACTGTTCTTAAAGTGGGGATTGGGACCCCCTGGGGGCTTCAGAGACACTGAGAGGGGGGGTCGTGAGATGCTTTCCATCACCAAATACAAAAGTTTAAAGATCTAAAATTGCGTATCTTATCCATTATAGTGAAAATAAAACCCATTCAAACATACGTTGAATTTTATCTAATGGCAATAACTAGTGCTGTGATTTGCTCTTTCACCTGATTGGTACAGATTTTGAAGGGTTAGGTGATTGTGTAATCGTTTGTAGACAACCTTTTCAAAAACATTACTGATCACATTAAGTTTGAGATGGGTTTATAGTTAGTGATGAGTGAAGGAATAAGTTTGATATTTATTGGTAAAGGGGTAACAATAGCATGTTTCAGATAATTGGGGAAAACTCCAGACTGAAGAGAAACATTTACAATATGAAGTAAGTCGTGTGAAAGACAGTGAGCCCGAAAATGTACATAATAAACTTAATAACAAAGAGATACCAACAAACATGTACACAATGACCACAATCTTAACACATAAGCAATGTATACAAAACACATACAGTTCAGGGCAAACAGACTCAGAGTTATTTGATTCACAAAGTTTCCGACCTCAAAAATTTCAAGTGAATCTTGAAGTAAAAATGAAACAATTAACTTCTACTGCCGAACACTGGAGTACACACACTGGTCTTTGGGTGTGTTTCTCTGTCTTCTTGATGTGTTGGGCAGATTAATGTTAAGAGGGGCATAGAAGAGTCCATCTGCATCTCTGTGACCCTGTAGAAATATGAACAATCTGTCACTGTCTTGAGAAAAGAAACCATGTGAAGAGATGCAATAAAAAAAGAATTTGAACTGTAATTTAACAGGTAAAAACTAAATTCTCACCTCCTGGTTTCTGATAGAAGAAGAGGACAATTTGGTTTGAGCCTCTGATTGTGAAATACAGAAAAACGATCATGAGAAACACGCAGACAGAGACAGATGTAAGCAGTGTTAGCTACCTTACCTTGAGATAGGAGACGGTTTCTTTTGTTCATCTTGTACAGTAAGAAGGCCATGACGACTATCAGGATGGTCGCAAATATCAAAGCTCCACTCAAGAAATACACCAAGGCAGGAGAGTTAACTTCATCTGTCAGTAAATCAGACATAACAAACAGAGCTTTGAGTCAGTGGAAATGTTTGCATTGATTACGCAGTTGTTTATTATATGAGATAACAATGAATAGAAAGATAATGTAAAGATAATGATTAAAATGTACGTTCATAATATAAAACAGTCTTTAGTTAGTTCGACTCCGGCCTTTTGAAACACTTCGTTCAATTATGTTCATAGTATCGCTCTTATGTGTTGCCATTTATATGATATATATATATATATATTTTGTGTTTTCTCGAGTGTTTGTAGCATTTTATAATGTAGTTTATTAAAGTTATGTTGTCGGTTGTGCTTTTTGTTGAGTGTGGTTTTATTGTACGAGGTGTCTTTTTTCATCATGCGGGACGACAGATGGAAATTAGCGACTTGCTAAATCTGGTGCAACTGTCTTTTCTTTGGATAAATGTTTAATGCCATTAGACACTGTCCGCCTGATTAATAAAACAAATGATGCATCAAGTTATCACAACTTTTTGTCAGATAAAACGACTTGTGTTAAAGAGTAACTTACCTTCAAAGTCCAGCTTGGTCCCTTTTCCAAACAGAATGTGTCCACATGAAGCGACAGCGCAGTAGTACGTCCCAACATGAGAAACATTCAGGTTCTTCATTGGTAAGTTGTAGGCACAGGTGTGTGTTTGTGAGTTAGGTTTCCTCACACACTGATCATTCCTGCCTCCATGGGTGTAAATGAGTCCTGGATGAGATTGATCAAAGTCTCTGAACCAGTAAACACTGTGTTCTCCATCACAGGTCCCAGTGTGGACTGTACAGTTCAGAGTCACAGAGCCTCCTGGCTGGATGGTCTCAGATTCTGACTGATGGATCACAGCTGGGATGGTCGATCCTGGACCTTCTACACTGACAATCACACTTTCCAGAAATTCTAATGAGCAGAGAATACAACTTATGCAGTGATAGGTAGCTGAGTCTGACATGTTCAAATCTGAGATGGTTAGGTGATTTTTACCATTTTGCGCCTCCAGAGTGAAGCGTGGATTGTTTCTAAATTCACCATGAAAAGGATCAGCTTCATTGTATTTGTAGAATTCAGAGACAAGCCTTAGTTTCTCTCCGATTGTTTGCTTGTACCAATTCTCAACTCAACTCAACTCAACTTTATTTATAAAGCGCTTTTAAACAGCCATGGCTGTGACAAAGTGCTGTACATACATGAGCACAAACATAAAACATAAGTAAAACACTAACAGGGTTAACACAATAAAAACAATAAAAACAATAAAACACTAAAACAAGAACAGAGTCTCATGCTGGGTTAAAAGCCAAAGAATAAAAATGTGTTTTAAGATGAGTTTTAAAAATGGACAGTGAGGGGGCGTGTCTTATATGGAGAGGGAGGTCGTTCCAGAGTTTGGGACCGGCAAAAGAAAAAGCCCTATCCCCTCTGAGCTTCCGCTTGCACCTCGGTACCTCCAGGAGCAGCTGGTCAGCTGACCTGAGGCACCGGGCAGGAGCGTAGGGATGGAGCAGCTCAGAGAGGTAAGGTGGGGCGAGGCCATTTAAAGATTTAAAAACAAATAAAAGAATCTTAAAATGAACTCTAAAATGCACAGGCAGCCAGTGGAGGGAGGCCAGAATTGGGGTAATGTGCTCCCTCTTTCGTGCTCCGGTTAGGAGGCGAGCAGCAGCATTCTGGACTAACTGGAGCCGAGCGAGGGAGGACTGGCTGACTCCGAAGTACAGTGCGTTGCAGTAATCCAGCCGAGATGTGACGAAGGCGTGGATTACCGTTTCAAAGTTCTTTTGTGAAATAAAAGGCTTCACCTTTGCCAGCCGCCTTAAGTGAAAGAAGCTGGACTTAACAGCTGCACCAATTTGCCGATCCAATTTAAAATCGTTGTCCATTTTAAAACCCAGGTTTGAGACCGTCGGCTTCAAAAAGTGTGCCAAAGGGCCCAAGTCAACAGTGGGGGTTTTAACAGAGCCACTCGGGCCAAACACCATCACTTCCGTTTTGTTGTCGTTAAATTTTAAAAAGTTCAACGACATCCAGGACTTGATGTCTTCAAGACATGACAGCGGATCCAGACAAAAGGCATCTTTCTTTTTCAGTGGCACATAAATCTGACTATCGTCAGCAAAACAATGAAAACAGATACCATGCTTTCTCAGGATGGAACCCAGGGGAAGCAGATACAAAGAGAAAAGCAGGGGTCCTAGAATTGAACCCTGTGGGACCCCATATGACAGCGGAGCAGAGCGGGACTCAGAAGCACCAAGGCTTACGCACATTGTTCTATCTGCAAGATAAGATTTAAACCAGTCCAGGGCGCTACCACAAACGCCCACTAGGTGCTGCAACCTGGACACTAAGATCTTGTGGTCCACAGTATCAAATGCCGCAGTTAGATCCAGCAAGACAAGGATCACATAGTCTCCGGAATCATTCGCCAAGAGGATGTCATTGAACACTTTTAATAAAGCTGACTCCGTGCTATGTCGTGTTTTAAAACCAGACTGAAAGACCTCCAGGACATCATGCTCATCCAGGAAGGACTTCAGCTGAGCATGGACAACTTTCTCCAGGATTTTGGAAATAAAAGGCAGCTTTGAGATAGGTCTGTAATTGGCTAAAACACTACGATCAAGGCCAGGTTTCTTAAGCAGGGGCTGCACCACAGCGTGTTTAAAACTTTGGGGGACAACACCAGAAGACAGACTGCTGTTAATAATGGTCAGAACCGACTGCCCTATACTAGGGAAAACCTCTTTAAAAAAGTGAGGCGGGACAGTGTCATCGGGAGAGCCTGATGGCTTAATCTGGCCAACCACATCCTCTAAAGCCTTCAGAGACACAGGCTCAAACAACTCAAACACAGCAGAGCAAGGAACAGGATCAGATGGGTCAGAAGCAGGAGGAGCAATGAGAGCCCTTGCAGTAGCAACCTTATCAATGAAAAAATAAAGGAAGTTATTGCACATTTCTGGGGTTTCCTCTGTGCACACAGGCTGAGGGGGATCAAGAACAGATTCAATGGTTTTAAATAACACACGTGGGTTGTGAGAATTTGACTCAATAATGTTAGACAGGTGCTCTCTTCTGGCCTCTTTAACAGTGCTCTGGTAGAAGTGCCAGCAGTCCTTTAGGATTTGATGAGAAACCTGCAGCCTGTCCTTCCTCCACCTGCGTTCAGCTTTGCGGCACTCCTGTCTAGCTGCGCGAGTTCTCACATTGAACCACGGCTCAGGTTTAGCTTTGGGCTGCACAGTTTTTAATGGAGCCACAGAGTCCAGTATGGTTCGGCAGGAGGAGTGAAACCAAGAACTGAGCTCATCCGTGTCTGCAGATGTCAAGGAAGAGGGGACACAGAGGTGGTTGAAGGCAGCAGAGAACTGACCGGCAGTGACAGGGTTAAAAATCCGACGGCTGCGAGCAGGAGCGCCAGATTTAACTGTAGTACAGGAGAAAGCAGCTTCAAACAAAACAGGCAAATGATCGGAAAACACATTGTCACAGATTTCCACGTTTGACACAGGCAAGCCATGACAGAGGAGGAGGTCTAACGTGTGTCCATGATCGTGTGTGGGACCAGACACGCACTGCTCCAAATTAAAAGAGTCAATAAGGCTTAAAAAGTCCTTCACCAACGGTTTATCAGGACAGCACACGTGAATATTAAAATCCCCCACAAGGAGGACATGGTCATACTTCGGCATAATTTCAGCCAGAAGATCGGAGAAGTCGCTTAAAAAGTCTTTATTGTATTTGGGCGGTCGGTAGATGACGGCACACAGCACCGGATCGGAACGACCCACCTCGAATAAATGTGCTTCAAAGCTGGAAGATGAGGATGAAACAGTGCGCTGCTTACATTTAAAGTCATTTTTATAAACAGTCGCCGTTCCTCCACCACGACCCGACGACCGCGGGGAGTTAAAATAAGAACAGCCGGGAGGGAGAAGTTCGATCAGAGGGCTGCACTCACCGGCACCGATCCAAGTCTCTGTCACACAGAGGAAATCCAGACCATTCGAGTTAAAGAAATCCTTTCCTATAGTTTTGTTCACCAGTGATCTGGCGTTCACCAGGCCAAACCTGGCGGGAGCCGGGGACTTAGATTCGGCGGATCGGGGAGCCCGTGGCAGCGTCTTCAGGAGCCGGGGGTTCACACCGCGCCTAGAGAGCCGGGGAGGGCACGGGCGGCGGGGCCGGAGTCCCTCAAACGAGCCAGCGACAGGTACAAGGCAGGCGTCAATGGGATCCAGGAAACGACGGGGCACAACGAAATGATCGATTAATCCACGTCCTGTCCGGGAAATGGATGAAGATCGTGCCAGCCGGACTTTCAGCTTCACCAGCCGGCCGCCGCGTTTGCCGCGGCGACGGGAACGCTTCCGCCGAGCAGGTGGAGCCAAGGCCCGGTACAGGTGAGTCGGGATCCCCGCCAGTAGCGGGGGCACAGTTCTCTGTCCACTATGCTCAAATGCACCTAAATCTCCGATATTATGTCGAAGATCCAAAAGAGACTGGCGATCATACACCAGCAGAGACTCTATCTGAGTAGTGCCGAGGGTTAGAAACAACAGAGACATCAAACATTGTAGGGGCAGCAGCAGCAGGCAGCCAGCAACACACAGCAGCGCCATACGGAAGTCCTACGTTAACTTCTTACGTTTCCTATCAAGCTGCAGTGTTTTAAATAAACTCTCTTAGCTGGCTCATCTTTGAAGAAACATGTTAAAGTCAAGCTCTCCCCAGCTTCCCGTCTCTTGTGCTGAACTGTTGGAGACAACTTTGAAGAAAAGGTACATGCTGAAATAAAAAGACAAAAGTTGCCAGTTAAAAAAAATACATGTTACATGAATATAATACATTATATACAAGAAAAAAAACAGTAAAACCTCAACTGACCCATTTCCCCCAGGATCAAACATGTCATGTAGACCACTGTTGGAGATGTCATCTTGATCAAATTGTCGTTCTGAATGGAAGAGTACTGACAGTTTCTCCCCTCTTCACAGACCACGCTGCGTTTGATTGGCCAAACAGAAACAACATCTTGCGATAAAGGAAATATACTCACATGCTCACTGGTTGTTGTGATGTGTGTTCACTCTCTCTCTCTCTTTCCCATGTGCAGCCAAATGCTGCCCCCTCACCCAGCTGATAGAGCTTATTTCTGATTAATTGCCAACCAAGGGTGAGAGTATATAAAAATATATTACATATCTGTCAACATATAACGGTTTACTATAAACTTAATTCAGAGCTAATATATTAGTTACATCAATAATTCATAGTGACGTTACATTAGACTGAACAGAAAACACGGTTGACGCTGTACCTACTCTGTTTCTTCAACATTTTCTCAGATGTGAGCTTTGTGGGTTCGTTGGACCTACGACCCTTCAAATAAAATAAATAAATAAACGTAGACAAGGAGCTTCTTCAGTCACAGCTTCCACTATATTTTTCCACACGAGGAGAGCCAAGTAGAATCACAACACTTTTTACCGCTTTACGGCAGCTATGGTAACTCACTAAGAATACTGCACTCTAAAGGCGATTGGATATACAATATAAATAACCACACAACAAATGTCCCCCCCTCAACTAGACATGTCTCCGTTCTAAACAGTGCAGATATACATGAACCACCTCAAAACAGTCCCTGAACAGAACTACACTTGAGAAAGAGGAGGGGGAAAAAAATGCCAACACCCAAACAGAGTTAACAGAGGAGACGTCGTCGGGCGTCTATTGGACCGCCGAGGAGACTGCATCAGGCATTGGCTGGACGGCCGAGGAGACGACGTGAGGTGTCGGCCAGACCGCCAAGGATGAGATGTCAGGTGTAAGCCGGACCACTGATGAGGCGTCGTGAGGTGTCGGCTGGACCACCGAGGAGAAGATGTCAGATGTCGGCTGGACCGCCGAGGAGACGTCAACTGGATGCAGACGGTGCTTTGTAGGACCAGAATCAGGAAACACTGAGTGCTCAGTGGGATCAGGATCAGGTACAGGAAGCAGGGGGCGCTCTGCAGAATCAGGAACAGGAAGCAGGGGGCGCTCTACGGGGTCAGGAACAGGTACAGGAAGTAGGGGGAGCTCTGCCAAAGCTGGTGGCAGACGGCGCTCTGCAGGAACGGGGACAGAAGGCAGACAGCGCTCTGCAGGATCAGGAACAGGTACAGGAAGCATGGGCTCCAATGCACCAGGAGGCCAAAGCCTGGACTGAGGCTTGAGCTGTACTTTGGGTTGAGGCCTTGGTTGAGGCCTGGACTGAGGCTTGAGTTGAGTATTGGGCGGAGGCCCAGACTGTTGTGGCCAACCCGACTTTGAGGCACAAACTCTGCCATTAAAAAAATGTTTGTCTAATCGGGAAGCATGTGCTTCAGCCAAGGTTTAGAGTCCATCTCCCTTAGGGCCTCAGCAAGGGCTGCCTCCCTTTCCTCATTACAGCAAGCCATTCTTAATGCATTTGAGATCACCTCACGCAATTCAAACGAAAAAAATCGTGCTGGGTCCATAATTGGTCGGTATATTCTGTCAGGACTCAGGCAGAAACACAGGGGAGGAAGAACCAAATGCGGTAAAAGATTTGTTTTAAACAAGAGACTAAATGAAAGAGGAAAAAATACAAAACTTACTCAAAAACTAAATCCAGAACGTCTCGAAAACCGAGTGCGAAAAAACAAAGTAAATCCAGGGAACAATCAATCAATCAATCTTTATTTGTTCTTTACAAGGAACAGTCGACAGGCAATGACAGACACTCATCACAGACTAACACTGGGAAAGACAATAAACCGACAAGGGACTGAGGAAAAACACAGACTAAATAGACAGGGTTAGTTGGACACAGGTGAGACTAATGAGACAGGTGAGGACAATCAGGGTATTCACACAGGCGGGAAACAAACAAAAAAGAACCCAAGACCAGAACACTAGAGGACAAGTACCAAGTAAAACCCAACACTGACACCACCAAAACCAGATATACAAAATAAAACCGGAAACACCAAAGACTAGACTTAACACACAAAACAGGAAATAAACTTACAGGCAACAGATTAACACACTTAAGACTAGCGTACACAAGACTATGAAACATTACAACACACAAGGGAAACAAACAGAAAACTGAGGAAAACATGAAAACTAAAACAAGACAAAATACAGAAACAAAACAAAACCATGACATTAACTTGAGCAGTAAAATAAAACCATTCAGAACCTCACAACATCTTCAAGGTATGCAGGTGTCTATGCAAGAGGTAAAAGGGGGGTTTATCAGGTGCTGGCGTGCCTAGAGGTGTTGCCCTGACACAAAGCGTGGTGGCCTTGCTCCCCTGAAAGCTCACAATACATTATCCTGCTTATTACACGACTACTTACTACTAATGTACTTACTTAAGAATCAATAATGTGAACACAAATATGCGATTTGAGATTAAAAAAGTGATTTAATTCTGCAGCTTGACCAATAGTCAGTTGGAATCTGCAGTTAAAGCTTCAACAGTGAGACTTTTTAAATGTTTTGGTAAATGGACTTTAGCTTGTAGATCATTTTTCTGGTCTTCTGACTACTCAAAACACTTTTACACCTCAAGTCACACCTACTCATCTACACCCATTCACACACTGATGGCAGAGGATTCTATTTAAAGTGACCATCAAAAGTTACTAATATCAATCATACAAATTCATTAGCAGCTGCAGACGAAGCAGCAGGAACAACTTGAGGTTCAGAGTCTTGCTATAGGACACATCACACATGTAGCTGCAGATCAAACCCCCAACCTTCTGGTTGAGAGATGACCAACTAAGTGAACCACAGCTGCCCCACATTACTCACATTGATCTGCATGAATAAGGAAGGTTTGTTTTTCTTCCTCATCATGTCAGAGTCTGATGACATTTTCTTTTCCATTCAGCAGCATTTGAACACCACTTTGTCCAAAAACATCCCGTTATGTGTTGACTTCATGTGACCAGGCCTTTTAGCTTAGGAGTGATTTAGAAACATTCTCAGCTCAACTCTGAGAGAAGGAGAGAGAGAAACTTTTATTTTTGAGAGGAGGCGTGGTTGACCCCGTTGCGAGGTATAGTAAATTATTTCGTAAACTGTGTTTGGTTAATCCCCAAAAATAGAAAACAAGTGCTCTCTTTGTGGAAAGACGGACAGTAAAATCCATTTGACCCAATCACAGAATGGAATCAGACGCTGTGTAATTATAGACAATATAAATATAACTGTGACACTAAAAAAAAATTTTTCTGGGCTACAACAAAATGCTTTAAATCACATGCTCACGAGTGACATTCGGAATAACTCTTATCTTCATCATCAAAACAGATGTTAAAACAGTAATTTTGTGACATTAAAGACACACCATTCAGACAATTTTCATATTTGGAAAAAGGCTGTAAAAATGTTTATTTCTGTAGTAAAAACAGACTTTGTTGACATGGGTGCGTATGTGACTTCATGGGCTCCTGCAGCCAGCCTCAAGTGGAAATTCGAGGAACTGCAGGTTTTTGCAGTTCTGCATGAGGTTCGAATTCAACACTGAAGGTTGCCACTCATGTCCAGGAGGCCTTGTTCAAGCACAGCCAGGCTCTACAGTGGACCGAGCTCCCCCAACCTTCAGCGAGGTGATCAGGCTCTACTACCTCCCAACGTCCCTGACACCCAGCCACTACCATCAGACTGTTGTCCCACCGCTGTCCTAATACATGCACGGCCTGCTCCGACCTCCACCTCAGCGACAAAGAATTGTGGACAACAGGAACACGAGGAATACAAAGAGAGAATGCATTAAAGCCCAAAAATGTACCTAATTATCTTTATAATGAGATACCAAAAAATGTAGGTACATACAGAATGACCCCAATCTTAAAGCATGTACAATTTTTACAAAAAAACGTAAACGCAAAATACCTAAGCATATTCAAAAAAACTAAACATATTCAAAAATAAAAAACTGAAGGTCAAGCTGAAGACAAACAATGAACTTCTACTGCCGAACACTGGAGTACACACACTCGTCTTTGGGTGTGTTTCTCTGTCTTCCTGATGTGTTGGGCAGATTAATGTTAAGAGGGGCATAGAAGAGTCCATCTGCATCTCTGTGACGCTGCAGAAATATGAACAATCTGTCACTGCGATGTCAACAGATGCAAGAAAAATGATTTTGAAAGGTAATTCAACATGCAAAAAAAAAAAAAAGTCACCTCATGGTTTCTTATTGAAGGAGAGGAAAATCTTTGCTGAGCCTCTGATTGTGAAACACAGAAAAACAGTCATAAAGAACAAATATTTAGTGGACACAGAAAGATGTAAGCCATGTTAGCTACCTTACCTTGAGATAGGAGACGGTTTCTTTTGTTCATCTTGTACAGTAAGAAGGCCATGACGACTATCAGGACGGTCGCAAATATCAAAGCTCCACTCAAGAAATACACCAAGGCAGGAGAGATCAACCCATCTGTCAGTAAATCAGACATAAATAGAGCTTTGAATTCCATATCAGTGTTCATGTTAGTTTGATTAGACAGTTATCATGAATCAAATGAGATAAAACAATCTGGTGGTTAGTTTGTGTCACATGTACAGAGTCTGTGTTCCTCTATAGGTGGACAGCCCGAGCTTGAGTCCGGCCTGTGGCTCCTTTAACTTCCTACTATATCAACTGTCCTATTGAATAAAGGCAAACAGCCCCCCTGATAAAACAAAAAAAAAAAAAAAAAAACTGCATGAGAGCTTTAAATACAGTCATTAAACATTGTATTTCCTGGTCACTTTTAAATTCAACTTTTTTTAATAAACTTTGTACTGAACAAGATATACTTGTGTTTTCTCGAGTGTTTGTAGCATTTTATAATGTAGTTTATGAACATTGTGTTGTCAGTTGTGCTTTTTGTTGAGTGTGGTTTTATTGTACAGGGTGTCTTGCTTCACTTTTATTTCAGATGACTACAACTTACTAAATCTGGTGCAACTATCTTTTCTTTGTATAAATGTTTAATATTGTTGCACACTGTCCGCCTGATTAATAAAGCAAATGATGCATCAATTTATCACCCTTTTTACAGATAATACGACTTGTGATAAAGAGTAACATACCTTCAAAGTCCAGCTTGGTCCCTTTTCCAAACAGAATGTGTCCACATGAAGCGACAGCGCAGTAGTACGTCCCAATATGAGAAACATCCAGGTTCTTCATTGTTAAGTTATAGGCACAGGTGTGTGTTTGAGGTTTCCTCACACACTGATCATTCCTGCCTCCATGGGTGTAGATGAGTCCTGGATGAGATTCATCAAAGTCTCTGAACCAGTAAACACTGTGTTCTCCATCACAGGTCCCAGTGTGGACTGTACAGTTCAGAGTCACAGAGCCTCCTAGCTGGATGGTCTCAGATTCTGACTGATGGATCACAGCTGGGATGGTCGATCCTGGACCTTCTACACTGACAATCACACTTTCCAGAATTTCTAGTGAGCAGACACTACAACTTATGCAGTAATAGGTAGCTGAGTCTGACGTGTTCAAATCTGAGATGGTTAGGTGATTTATATCATTTTGAGCCTCCAGTGTGAAACGTGGATTGTTTATAAATTCATCATGAAAAGGATCGCCTACTTTGTATTTGTAGAATTCAGAAACAAGTCTTAGTTTCTCTCCAATTGTTTGCTTGTACCAATAAACTCTTTGAACAAAAGGATCTTTGACGAAGCATGTTAAAGTCAAGCTCTCTCCTGCTTCCCGTCTCTCGTGACGAACTGATGCAGACAACTTTGGAGAAACCGTCCATGCTGAAATGAAATGAGAAAAGTTGCCATTTTATAAAAATGTATTGAATTTCACATTAAACTCATTATAAGTCAGAAAAAAAAAGTCAAATGAAAATTCAACTCACCCATTTCCCCCAGGATCAAACATGTCAGGTAGACAACTGTTGGAGATGTCATCTTGCTCAAACTGTCGTTCTGAATGAAAGAGTACTGGCAGTTTCTCCCCTCTTCACAGACCACGCTGCGTTTGATTGGCCGGAAAGAAACATCTTACGATAAAGGAAATATACTCACATGCTCACTGGTTGTTGTGTGTTTGCTCTCGCTCTCTTTTCTATGTGCAGCCAAATGCTGCCCCCTCACCCAGTGATGGCAGCTGATAGAGCTGACCTGTTTAAATGCCAAACAAGTGTGAGAGAGTATATACAAATACATAATTTATATGGCAACACAAAAGAGCGATACTATGAACTTAATTGAAAGGTACTATATTAGTAACATCAACAACTAATAGTGACATTATGTAAGACGGATGACAGTGGACAGAAGACACAGCTGACACTGTCCCCACTCCGTTTCTTCAACATTTCCTCAGATGTAACAGTGGTAGACTCGTTTACATTCAGTTTTAAGGTTTATTCAGAAATGAAACTTGTTGACAGCTACTGTCAGAGACAGGTTTGTCATGTTGTAGTGGTCATGACACATCCTACACATGTGGATTACTGCAGATTTGGTTTATCAGCTTGTCACCTTTGTGGTCCCTGCTGCTGTGTTAAACCTGTCACATATCCTTGGCATCAATTCTGTCTCTACTGTTCATGTGAATCTTTAAAATGGCTAGCTTGTTGACTTCAGGTGCACATGCCTGGTTCAAAAACAAGATGGCATAGGCAGCATCTGAAACTGGCAGCAATGCAATAGCGTGGGTGGAATGGGTCCTGCATGTGCTCCCTGTTGAACTGACAGGTTACATGCATGTGTCATGTCAATACGGATTATGGATGTACTAAACACAACCTGATTCACCTCTAAAACCTTGATCAGTTCACGAAAAAAAAACAATAAATGTTTTTCATCCTTTCAATTGAGGGTGCATCATTTTGCACCCTGAGCTTCTGTTTTTTATTTCTCTGTCCTGGTTTTAAGTTTTTACTTTACTTGTCCACCCCATCAACTTTTAATCCTCCCATTTTGCTCCACCCACAGTCTGTGATTAGAGCTACGTCGCTAACAACCATCTGCTTTTCTTATACCTTCTTCTACAATTCACGAAGCAGATGCTTTTTTAAAGCAAAAGTTATATTTAAATCAAATGTACCGCAATCACCGGTCACCCAGTTAGACGTCAGTATTTCAAATAGACAAAAGGAGAAAAATAAATGTACACTTTGTTGCCATCTTAGACATCAAAATCACAAATTAAACTTATTTAAGAAAAAAAAAATGTCCACCTTTAATGTCAAAATTCAGGAAACGCTTTCATAGTTGCCAGGGTAACAACTCAAATCCTTCGAAAAAGTTATGCAAAAATATCCTCTAAAAGGGAAAAAGGTATCCACTGCTGAGGCACTCACTGGTCCTGCAGCATAGATCCTCTCCTTAACTTGAAATGCTGAATAGTCCCTCTCCCACAGTCTCCCACAGTCTCTCACGGTCCTATGAAACAGATGCATTTTGATCATGTGGAGAAGAAAACACTGCACAAAAAAAGACTAGCTCCTCCATTCTCCTCCAGGAATCTTTGAATCCAATTCTCCTCTGGCCTCTTTTCCAGTCCAACCAAAAAAACATTCTCACAAACATTTTCCCATCTTCCTTTGTTCTCCCCAGGCCACGCCCCCTACACACCTGTGTCTACCTGGCTGAGCAGGTCACATGACCGGGCTGAACGCAGAAAAACACATGACCACAGGGTAACACATAATATATACATACAGAGACATTACAAAGGGAATTAACCTCCTTAAAGATAGTGGCCATGTCACATGTTTCTGGACAGGAACTCATAAGACTTGATTAAAGACTGTGTCATTATTTATGATGATGTATCCAGAGATCTAATTAATTAACCAATTGGAATCAAGTATTTAACACAGTGTTTTTTTTATAATCCTAGCTTTCTTTCCAAATACTAACATCAATCAAAATTCTGTATAATGTTTCTTACTTTACAATCTTATCTTGCATGCTGTAAGATTGTACAGATTCTGTGCATTATGGGATGGCTAAATTAGGGCCCTAAACAGAATCCCCCCCCCCATTTCAAAATGACTGTATCATGAGGCAGGATCAACAAGTTGTGCAGATGAAGTAATCAGAGTAGCATCTGAAGCTTAAGAGTTTTGCTTGAGGGCCTTGGTGAAATATGGGCACTGGCTAACAAACTTTAGCATTGACCCTGTTGTGACAAGAAATGCATCATACAAGCAGACATGTTGTACTGAGGTTTCATATTGCTACACTGCTGTTTGCTGCTGCAATGCTTTAATTTTCTCCATTATGGGTCAAATAAAGGATTATCTTAATTAAATTCATTATCTAATTTTATCTGATCTTATATGACTGTTGTGAATTTAATTCACCACGTGATGGTGAAATTTTACCCCCATAAAAATAACCTTAAACTTCTGTTGATAGCATGGATTGATGGGCTAAAAACCTGAGCCATCAAACGACCACCAGAGGTGAATGTACATGCAGTTAACAAGACATTTAATAAATGATCATCAGGGCCGCTGGAAAATGTAATCTCCAGTCCACATCTAGACAGAATGATCCTCTCTTCTGTCTCATTATATCAGAGGAGCAGCTGGGGAGTTTATAACACTAAGTTTCAACAACATACCTCCTCTTGCTTTGACTGTTTCTTTATGCTTGCTCCCAATTCATGTTGCCGTTTGCACGCTGTCTCTCTATCTGCATCCAACTGTGCATTTGCAGAGAATGATATATAGCTTGATACTTTATTGATCCTGAGAGAAATTCAAGTCACTTGCGCAAAATGAGGCTTCCCATGGATCTGGGGCGGCACTGATTATGGCTAATGTGCAATATACTGTATGTTGTATTGGTTTGCATTGCTATGTGCCTCTCTGTCAATGATTGGATGTGTTTTTCTATTGTTTTGATCTATTGACGGTGGTGAATCAGAACTTTAGGCCAAGACAATCCTTTCCTCTGGGGACAATAAAGTGTGTCGTATAGTAATTTGGGCAATGCGAACATTCACTGCCACCTAAGTCCAGTCAGTGAGATGATTCACAGGAGGAGAAAGAAGACAACAGTATTGTGGCAGTGAGAAATTACCTGAACATAGTTGTGTTTTTTCACATCATTTTTTACACACAGCAGGATTTAGTTAAATGCATGGGTATAAGCCGGTTCCTCACTATCATTCGTAAATAGCTGAAGTCTAGAAAGCAGTATTTTACAATCACTCCACTCTAACACTCCATTGGAGACACAGAATCACTCTTGCTAACATTTTTCCATTTCTGACCTATTCACAGACTAAACTCGGCCCTTCAGGTCACCAAGTGGAGGTCTTTTAGCCTGACCTGAAGAGACATAATTTTGCACATGTTCATCTAGTCCAGCATTGTATGTTGACATTCAGTTAAACATGATTTACAAATGTAACTCTTCATTTCTCACATGTTGTATTAGTTGGGATGTTTAAGTTAAATCCTATATATATATATATATATATATATATAATACTTACTCTTACCTTTTATATTTTGTACATCTATCTTCCATCACAAAGCTCTGTATTTTTAAAGCCCAAACCAATTCTCCCAATCATTCTTAGATCAGTCGTTCACGTAATTACTCTTCATGTGTTTGTGGGATCACTTGCATGCTAATTGACTTTTAATTGTTTTATTCCTATTTTTTTAACCTCTGTGTAAAGCATATTGGGCATACCTGTAATGGATTGTGTCTAATAAATAAAATGTATATTGCTATTATGAACTGCATTGAAAAGCCACATCTTCATAAATAGATGCATCATAAAGATAATTATGTAATGTACATATCTATACACAGCATTATGTTGTCCATTACCAAACACCCATCCTTTTAAGTTCAGTAGCATGATAGAACAAGTCACTCACAAATAACTGCATAAACAGACAACAAACAGACTTCAAATCTTGCACAAAAATATAGAAAATTCACAGTGATTTAGTTTTGATCAATTTTATTGAATGATTGAAGAAACAACTTATATACAAACAAATACGAATAATAGAGAAAACTGGAAATCATTCACAGTAATTATTTTCTAGATTGTATAAACCAGATTGTATAATCCGTTGTATAAACCAAACATGATTTATACAACGGAGGATTCGGGCCACGTGAAAAGAACATTTTGAGATAATAGTTGTACATGTCCGAGAATGAAGTCATACATTTACAGGAATAATGTTATTTAAGTCTGAGCAGCAGCCGCCTGCTCTAAAATGAGAAACACGGAGCAACTTGTTTTACTTCAGTAAAAGTTTCACAAAGAAGGAAATCGACTACTTCCTGTCTGTAAAAAACTCTTAAACATTTAAAATAGTTGTGTTGGGTATTTACTTATGCAGATATTATAAAACAAATACCTTTGGCACATCATCATCACCATCACATTGTCATAAAATATCAGGACCCTGAAAAGATGCTGCAATAAAACTGTGTTTTTTCCGAAGACAGAAGCGTGCGGACTTGCAGGAAAATCTGTCTGCAGAGGAAAAAGCCTTAAAGGGTCTTTTTCATGCGGATTGGTCGAGTAAATTTACGAGTTAAATCTTTTAAATTTTCTGTTGTTTCCCCCTTAAGATTACCTTCAAACTCTATACACTATGTTTGACCTGCTTCATTTCAGAACAATCGACAACATTTCACACAGATCTATATTTACAGTAAGTCTTCAAATGGGCGGTTAGAAAATCTGTCTCACTGTGGAGTTAAGCACAAATGTAACAGGTGCAGATTTTACTTTCTAAAGCCGTGGTACACACACTCAGTCCATGTTGGATCCCTCTGTCCTCTTGATCTTGTCAGGTTGACAGCAGCATAATCAAGGTGGTGTGTGTTTTGGTAACTCTAGTGACAAAACAGGGAACAATGCAACATGCAGTAAATGTTCAGCTGGAATTCAATAGTCATTTAAATGTGAGGTATTTTTGTTCACCTTTGACGGGACAGTGGATGAAGCTCGATCACTTTTTTTAGACTCTGGTCGGGGCACAAAGAAGATCGCGTCTTAGTGAAGAGATGTGCACAGACAACATGAGCTTTCAAAACTAAACAGTCCTACCTGGAGATTGGCTGCTGTTCCTCTTGTTCATCATGCAGAGTGTGAAGGCCAGTAAAGCAGAGAGCATGGAAGTCAATGTCACAGCTCCCTTCCAGAAGAAAGAAGAGTCTGCAGAATCTGTACAGACAAGAGGAACAGAGATGTTGCATGTGTTCACTTTTCCTTGACAAGTTTTTTAAGGCACTAATAAAGAGTTCCTTTCATTTGCATTGCACACAGTCACGTAATAGAAAAATGAATTATGCATCAAGTTATCACCACTCTTTTCAGATAATACGACTTGTGATAAAGAGTAACATACCTCCAAAGTCCAGCTTGGTCCCTTTTCCAAACAGAATGTGTCCACATGAAGCGACAGCGCAGTAGTACGTCCCAATATGAGAAACATCCAGGTTCTTCATTGTCAAGTTGTAGGCACAGGTGTGTGTTTGTGAGTTAGGTTTCCTCACACACTGATCATTCCTGCCTCCATGGGTGTAAATGAGTCCTGGATGAGATTCATCAAAGTCTCTGAACCAGTAAACACTGTGTTCTCCATCACAGGTCCCAGTGTGGACTGTACAGTTCAGAGTCACAGAGCCTCCTGGCTGGATGGTCTCAGATTCTGACTGATGGATCACAGCTGGGATGGTCGATCCTGGACCTTCTACACTGACAATCACAGTTTCCAGAATTTCTAATGAGCAGCGATTACAACTTATGCAGTAATAGGTAGCTGAGTCTGACATGGTCAAATCTGAGATGGTTAGGTGATTTTTACCATTTTGCACCTCCAGTGTGAAGCGTGGATTATTTATCAATTCACCATGATTACTTTCAGGTGCATGTACGTAGAAGTCAGAAACAAGCCTTAGTTTCTCTCCGATTGTTTGCTTGTACCAATAAACTCGCGTAGCTCGCCGATCTTTGAAGAAACATGTTAAAGTCAAGCGCTCTCCAACTTCCCGTCTCTCGTGCTGAACTGTTGTAGACAACTCTGAAGAAAAGGTCCAGGCTGAAATGAAAAGACAAAAGTTGCCAGTTTAAAAGAATATACTGAATTTTACATGAAGAATATAATACATTATATACAAGAAAAAAAACTATAAAACCTTAACTGACCCATTTCCCCCAGGATCAAACATGTCAGGTAGACAACAACTGTTGGAGATGTCATCTTGATCAAATTGTCGTTCTGAATGAAAGACTTCTGGCAGTTTCTCCTCTCTTCACAGACCACGCTGCGTTTGATTGGCCAAACAGAAACATCTTACGAAAAAGGAAATATACTCACATGCTCACTGGTTGTTGTGATGTGTGTTCGCTCTCTCTCTTTTTTTTTAGCAGCCAGATGCTGCCCCCTCCCCCAGTGATAGCAGCTGATAGAGCTTATCTCTGTTTAATTGCCAACCAAGGGTGTGAAAGTATTTACACATATATTACATGCATGGAAACACAAAAGAGGGATACTTTGAGGATATCATCAATAACTAATAGTGAAATTACATAAGACGGGGTGACTGATGACTGTGGACAGAAATCATGGTTGACACTGTACCAACAGATGAAACAGTGGTAGACTTGTTTACATTCAGTTTTGCAGGCGTAATGTTGACAGCAGGTTTGCCACTTTGCAGTGGTAATGACACATCCTACACATGTAACTGCAGACTGGATCTATCAGTTCATCTTTCAAACTGTCTGTCTGCATATTTTAATTGTGCAGGGGTCTAAAGCTCACAATACATTATCCTGCTTATTACACCACTACTTACTACTACTTAGTTATGAATAAATAATATGAACCCATTGATTTGGAATTTGATATGAGATTTAAAAGTGATTCATTTCTGCAGCTTAACAAACAGTCATATGGAAACTACAGTTAAAGTTGAAGGAGTTAGACTTTTTAATTGTATTGATAAATGGACTTGAGCTTGTAGAGCATTTTTCTAGTCTTCTGACTACTCAAAGCACTTTTACACCTCATGTCGAACCTGTTCACGAACACTCATTCACACACAGATGGCAGAGGCTTCCATGTAATGTGTATAGTTTCATTCATACACATTCATTCGTTGCTGCCAACGATGCAGCAGGAACAACTTGAGGTTCAGTGTCTTACCCAAGGACAGGATGAATTAAACATCTCTGTGATAAATTGGAAGATGGACTTTGAAAGTATTATGCTTTCAAAATGTTCAAAATCACATGCTCACTTGTGACATTATGAAAAACTTGTATGTTTCTACAATAAAAATGTAGGCTACAAGTCACAAAAAGAATTGTGTGAAATTAAAAATAAGACAGGCTGTAAACATGCTTATTTCTGCAGTAAGTACAGACCTCATGGGCTCCAGCATCCAGCCTCAAGTGGAAACTTGATGAACAGCAGTTTTTTGCAGTTCAGCACTAATCCAACACTGAAGGTTGCTACTCATTACCTAGGAGGCCTTGCCCTAGCAGCAGCAGCAACACCTAGCCACGACCATCGGACTAAGACGTCCCAACCACCGAGAAGGGTCTGTCTGCAGGCTGCAAGAGAGGGGGGCAGGACTCATGTGTGAAGAGAAAGGCGTAACTCATACCAGGCAAGGGGGCAAAACTCATCCCTGTCCAAATCTCAGAGAATTACACGAGATGTAAAATAACTGGGATTGATGATTTTTTCACTACCATTATGCTTCATTAATCTAATCAACGATTTTGACAAGCAAGCAAAATCGTAGCATAATTTTTTAATTCATCTAAGCAAGAGCACTAAAAAACATGACTAGAAGCTGTAAGGAGGATTAGTGAGAGAGTTCCCGGCGTGATGACGTTTAATGTCCACGACAACCACTGTAGTCTCATTTAATTCAATTAAACTCTATTTTATTTGTATAGCAAAATTCATACAAATGTAAACCCAATGTACTTTATAGAAGACAAAGAAAAACACACAAACACAAAGTTAACTCGATCAAAATAATACACAAAACAAATCACAACAGACAAAGATAAACTAGCAGCCAAAGGCCAAGGGAAAAAGCACGTTTTAAGACCCCTTTTTTAAAAATGTAAATTTACAGTCACTTTGTATGTTGATTTCAATATGTCAAATACTAGTTAAAAACAATGCTGCACCACATTGGTAAATGTATTAGGGGTCCAGGTCTGAGTCTTCTACACCCTGTACTGTTCTTAAAGTGGGGATTAGGACCCCCTGGGGGCTTCAGAGACACTGAGGGGGGGGGGGGTCGTGAGATGCTTTCCATCACCAAATACAAAAGTTTAAAGATCTAAAATTGCGTATCTTATCCATTATAGTGGGAAAAAAAACACTCAAACTAAAATTGAATTTTATCTGATGGCAATAACTAGTGCTGTGATTTGCTCTTTCACCTGATTGGCACAGATTTTGAAGGGTTAGGCGATTGTGTAATCGTTTGTAGACAACCTTTTCAAAAACGTTACTGATCACAGTAAGTTTGAGATGGGTTTATAGTTAGTGATGAGTGAAGGAATAAGTTTGTTATTTATTAGCAAAGGGGTAACAATTGCCTGTTTCAGATAATTGGGGAAAACTCCAGACTGAAGAGAAACATTTACAATATGAATTAAGTCATGTAACAGACAGTGAGCCCGAAAATGTCCATAATAAACTTAATAACAAAGAGATACCAACAAATATGTACACAATGACCACAATCTTAACACATAAGCAATTTATACAAAACACACACAGTTCAGGGCAAACAGACTCAGAGTAATTTGATTCACAAAGTTTCCGACTTCAAAAATTTCAAGTGAATCTGAAGAAGTAAAAATGAAACAATGAACTTCTACTGCCGTACACTGGAGTACACACACTCGTCTTTGGGTGTGTGTCTCTGTCTTCTTGATGTGTTGGGTATATTAATGTTAAGAGGGGCATAGAAGAGTCCATCTGCATCTCTGTGACCCTGTAGAAATATGAACAATCTGTCACTGTTAGGTTCTTGAGAACAGTTAAAACCATGTCAAGAAATGCAATAAGAATGATTTTAAATGGTATTTTAACAGGCAAAAAAAAAAAAAAAGTCACCTCATGGTTTCTCGTTGAAGGAGCAGAAAATCTTGCCTGAGCCTCTGATTGTAAAATCACAGAAAAACAATCTTAAAGAAAAAATCATATTTAGTGGACACAGAAAGATGTAAGCCATGTTAGCTACCTTACCTTGAGATAGGAGACGGTTTCTTTTGTTCATCTTGTACAGTAAGAAGGCCATGATGACTATCAGGATGGTCGCAAATATCAAAGCTCCACTCAAGAAATACACCAAGGCAGGAGAGTTCACCTCATCTGTCAGTAAATCAGACATAACAAACACAGCTTTGAATTATCTTATCATATGAGATAACCTTAGATGGACAGATTTCCCTTCCATTCTCCTCCCACATTTTAATTTTTTGACTTTTTATAATATAAAACAGTCGGATAGTTTGCGCCTCATCGAGTCCGGCTTGTGGCTCCTTAATCGCATTTCATTCCCCAATCTCTCTCCCATGAGTTCCTACTATATCAACTGTCCTATTGAATAAAGGCAAACAGCCCCCAATAAAACTAAATTAAACAAGTCTTTGAGCGATCAGTATTGTCATCACTGATCCTGGATAGATGTTAGTCAATAACTACATGAGAACCTTGACAACTTTAAATAGTCATTAAACATTGTATTTCCTGGTCACTTTTAAAATGAACTTTGTTTATAGACTTCTGACTGAACAGGATATACTTGTTTTCTCGAGTGTTTGTAGCATTTTATAATGTAGTTTATGAACATCATGTTGTTAGTTGTGCTTTTTGTTGAGTGTAGTTTTATTGTACGAGGTGTCTTGCTTCAATTTTATTTCAGACTACAGAGGGAAACGAGTGATTGCTAAATCTGGTGCAACTATCTTTTCTTTGTATACATGTTGAATATCGTTGCACACTGTACCCCTGATTAATAAAGCAAATGATGCATCGATTTATCACCTTTTTTACAGATAATACGACTTGTGATAAAGAGAAACATACCTCCAAAGTCCAGCTTCGTCCCATTTCCAAACAGAATGTGTCCACATGAAGCGACAGCGCAGTAGTACGTCCCAATATGAGAAACATTCAGGTTCTTCATTGGTAAGTTGTAGGCACAGGTGTGTGTTTGTGAGCCAGGTTTCCTCACACACTGATCATTCCTGCCTCCATGGGTGTAAATGAGACCTGGATGAGATTCATCAAAGTCTCTGAACCAGTAAACACTGTGTTCTCCATCACAGGTCCCAGTGTGGACTGTACATTTCAGAGTCACAGAGCCTCCTGGCTGGATGGTCTCAGATTCTGACTGATGGACCACAGCCGGGATGTTCGATCCTGGACCTTCTACACTGACAATCACCGTTTCCAGAATTTCTAATGAGCAGCGATTACAACTTATGCAGTAATAGGTAGCTGAGTCTGACATGGTCAAATCTGAGATGGTTAGGTGATTTTTACCATTTTGCGCCTCCAGAGTGAAGCGTGGATTATTTATAAATTCACCATGATTACTTTCAGGTAAATGTACGTAGAAGTCAGAAACAAGTCTTAGTTTCTCTCCGATTGTTTGCTTGTACCAATAAACTCTCTGAGCTGGCCGATCTTTGAAGAAACATGTTAAAGTCAAGCGCTCTCCAACTTCCCGTCTCTCGTGCTGAACTGATGGAGACAACTTTGAAGAAACCGTCCATGCTGAAATGAAATGTCAAAAGTTTCCAGTTTAAAAAAATATTTTCAATTTTACATGAAGAATATAATACATTATATACAAGAAAAAAAAACTATAAAACCTCAACTGACCCATTTCCCCCAGGATCAAACATGTCAGGTAGACCACTGTTGGAGATGTCATCTTGATCAAATTGTCGTTCTGAATGAAAGACTTCTGGCAGTTTCTCCCCTCTTCACAGACCACGCTGCGTTTGATTGGCCAAACAGAAACAGCATCTTGCGATAAAGGAAATATAATCACATGCTCACTGGTTGTTGTGATGTGTGTTCGCTCTCTCTCTTTTCTCTGTGCAGCCAGATACTGCCCCCTCCCCCAGCTGATAGAGCTTATCTGTTTAATTGCCAACCAAGGGTGTGAAAGTATTTACACATATATTACATGCATGGCAACACAAAAGAGGGATACTTTGAGGATAACATCAATAACTAATAGTGACATTACATAAGACGGGGCGACTGATGACTGTGGACAGAAATCATGGTTGATACTGTACCAACAGATGAAACAGTGGTAGACTTGTTTACATTCAGTTTTGCAGGCGTAATGTTGACAGCAGGTTTGCCACTTTGCAGTGGTAATGACACATCCTACACATGTAACTGCAGACTGGATCTATCAGTTCATCTTTCAAACTGTCTGTCTGCATATTTTAACTGTGCAGGGGTCTAAAGCTCACAATACATTATCCTGCTTATTACACCACTACTTACTACTACTTAGTTATGAATAAATGATGTGAACACCTTGATTTGGAATTTGATATATTTAAAAGTGATTCATTTCTGCAGCTTAACAAATAGTCATGTGGAATCTGCAGTTAAAGCTTCAACAGTGAGACTTTTTAAATGTATTGGTAAATGGACTTTAGCTTGTAGAGCATTTTTCTAGTCTTCTGACTAATCAAAGCACTTTTACACCTCAAGTCACACCTACTCATTTACACTCATTCACACACTGATGGCAGAGGATTCTCTTTAAAGTGACCATCAAAAGTTACTAATTCCAATCATACAAATTCATTCACAGCTGCAGACGAAGCAGCAGGAACAACTTCAGGTTTAGTGTCTTGCTGAAGGACACATCAGAGATGTAGCTGCAGATCAAACCCCCAACCTTCTGGTTGAGAGATGACCAACTAACTGAACCACAGCTGTCCCACATTACTCACATTGATCTGCATGAATAAGTAAGGTTTGTTTTTCTTCCTCATCATGTCAGAGTCTGATGACATTTTCTTTTCCATTCAGCAGCATTTGAACACCACTTTGTCCAAAAACGTCCTGTTATGTGTTGACTTCATGTGACCAGGCCTTTTAGCTTAGCAGTGATTTAGAAACATTCTCAGATCAGCTCTGAGAGAAGGAGAGAGAGAAACTTTTATTTTTGAGAGGAGGCGTGGTTGACCCCGTTGCGAGGTATAGTAAATTATTTCGTAAACTGTGATTGGTTAATCCCCAAAAATAGAAAAAAAATGCTCTCTTTGTAAGGATGGGCAGAGACGGATAGTAAAATCCATTTGACCCAATCACAGAATGGAATCAGACGCTGTGTAATTATAGACAATATAAATATAACTGTGTGACACAAAAAAATGTTTCTGGGCTACAACAAAATGCTTTAAATCACATGCTCACGAGTGACATTCGGAATAACTCCTATCTTCATCATCAAAACAGATGTTATAACAATAATTGTGTGACATTAACACGCCATTCGGACAGTTTTCATTTTTGGAAAAAGGCTGTAAAAATGTTCTGTAGTAAAAATGACATTGTTGACATGGGTGTGTATGTGACTTCATTGGCTCCTGCAGCCAGCCTCAAGTGGAAACTCGAGGAACTGCAGGTTTTTGCAGTTCTGCATGAGGTTCTAATTCAACACTGAAGGTTGCCACTCATATCCAGGAGGCCTTGTTCAAGCACAGCCAGGCTCTACAGTGGACCGAGCTCCCCCAACCTTCAGCGAGGTGATCAGGCTCTACTACCTCCCAACGTCCCTGACACCCAGCCACTACCATCAGTACGGCATACATTTTAGGACATCCTCAGGTCTCAGACGAAGGTGTCAGACCTCAGATGAAAAAGCATCAGTTCTCAGGAAAACCTCCGTCAGGTGTCAGACCTCAGACTGAACAGACTCAGACGAAACGGCCTCAGACGAAACGGCTTCAGACGAAACTCTGCACAGACTAAACGGCCTCAGATGAAACTGTCTCAGACTAAACGGCGTCAGACCTCAGACTAAACGGCCTCAGACGAAACGGCGTCAGTCGGTACGGCCTCAGGCAAAATGGCCTCAGACGAAACGGCTTCAGACGAAACTCTGCTCAGACTGAACGACCTCAGATGAAACGGCCTCACACGTTTATTTTATTTATTTTTAAATTCGAGGGGGTGGGGGGGTGACTAAACGGCCTTAGACATAATTATTTTATTTATTTATATATTTTTAAATAGGGGGGGAGCGGAGCGTTGCCGGGGAACATGAAACGTCATCAAGATGCGACCACAACAACCCTGGCGCGTCTATGGGCGCAGTTTTAGTTAATATATATTAACAATTGCATAAGCAAAAGAAACAGAACGGCGAGCGTTAACTAAAACTTACTGTTGTGTATTTTCATTCCGCATCCATAGACGCGCCAGGGTTGTTGTGGTGGCATCTTGATGACATTTCATGTTCCCCAGCAATGCTCCGCTCCCCCCCCCCAATTTTAGAATATATAAATAAATAAAATAATGTCTGAGGCCGTTTAGTCCCCCCCCCCTCGAATTTAAAAATAAATAAAATATGTGTGAGGCCGTTTCATCTGAGGTCTGACACCTTCGTCTGAGACCTGAGGATGTCCTAAAATGTATGCCGTACATCAGACTGTCGTCCCACCGCTGTCCTAATACATGCACAGCCTGCTCCGACCTCCACCTCAGCGGCAAAGAATTGTGGACAACAGGAACACGAGGAATACAAAGAGAGAATGCATTAAAGCCCCAAAATGTACCTAATTATCTTTATAATGAGATACCAAAAAATGTATGTACATACAGAATAACCCCAATCTTAAAGCATGTAAAATGTTTACAAAAAAATCATAAAAAGCAAAATACCTAAGCATATTCAAAAAAACTAAACATATTCAAAGACATTTGATTCACAAAGTTTACATGTCTTCAAAAATGAAATACTGAAGGTCAAGCTGAAGACAAATAATGAACTTCTACTGCCGTACACTGGAGTATACACTGTTGGGAATTTTCAGGAGCGAATACCTGACCAACGGTTATGTTGGGTTTTATGACGTAAAATTTGATTGTCAAAATAAATTAATAATTAAGTTTATTTAATTATTAATCTAAATCAATAATTGTTATTAAACTGTGTTTAATAAACCTCGGGGCACCACCCTGTAAACAGGGAACAACCAAAATATTACCAATATCAGTCTCAAATTATTTAATTAAATACCAATATCATTAATAATTAATAATCTGTATTTAATTGAAGGTGTGAAATCCGAACACAAAGCCCTTTCACCCAGCCTAAGTCACAAAGCAAATTCACAGTGATCACAAACAACGACTTTTTAAGATATAATAGAATTTATTTAACAAAGCAACATCAAGTTAATCAATGAAACCCAATCAAACAAATAACCATCATGCTAGTCATTTCACTGCTGAGACCTGCTTCCTTATGAAGCTCTTGGGAACTCTGGTTATACCTACCCTTCTGACTTAGGCTTCGGCCATCCCGAGAGTTCCTCTTGGGTCTGTCAGTGATTGACTCCTCAGGCTGGAACCTACCCTATGGCTGGCTCAACCCTTCACCCCCCTGGCTCTGTCGTCTTCTCTGCCGGTGACGTGGTCTCTTGGACTGCTTCATAGCACGAGGCAATTCGTTGCCTTCAAGTGCTACGTCACCTTTGTGACGCTCAGGGTGTATGTGTGGGAACCTGCAGGTAGTAGGAGAGGGCCTGCTGTAATCTCTGCCTGAGGGGGCTGAGATGTCACCCCCCTTCCCATGGGGTGATTCAAACCTGTGAAGGTGTGAAAAGGTGTGACAGCTGTCAATATACTGGAGCGTTTTGTCAAAGGGAGGGGCTCTACAGTCAAAATCTTTCTGTTCAGGATTGACAGGGGGAACAAGACTTTGTTTAGTCATTAGACTAACCTGGCTGCTCGGTTTTCTACTGAGCTTTTTCAGCAGGGGCGTTTGATTTTTTAAGGGGCTTGGTGCACGATCAGAGTCGTATCCTGACGACGTGGCTCCCTGAATTAATTCAAACGTGTCTAACACCTTCTGCTTGGCAGTTTGTCGGTGCTGACAAAGAGATTTGTTCTCTTTCGGCAGGGATTGGACCTCTGGCTGGAGTGTCTCCATTGAGGCGCTGACACTCTGCCTGGTCCGTAAACCATGAGGAACAGCCTGGTGGGAGTTGCCTGAGTCGTCTGAGGACTCATAAGTCCTCTGGTCGTCCAACATGTCTGTCTCCTTCCTCCAGGGATCTGGTTCAGTATCCCATCCCTTGTGTAGGGCTTCCTCAGCTGGCGCGGGGGCTGCGGTGCGTACCTGCTCCTCCTGAATTCTGGGTACCATGACACTTTCTTTATGTCTGGCTAACCTGCAGCTTTCTTGCAGTATTTTATTCTCCTCCTGCAGGGCCTTGCATTCGACTTGCAAGGTCTTAAGTTTATCCTGCATCCTTTTGAAGCCGTCCTTTAGGATCTGGTTATCTTCTTGCACCTGGGCGAGCTGTGCCTGGTGTCTCTTTTGCTGCAAATATGATTTGCGCTGAAAAGGGAGGAGAAGTTGGCCGAGAACATTCGAAGATGTGTACTGTGGTTTCCCTGTTAGATGAGTCATATACTCAACCGACTCATTTAATTTATCTTCGCCTGTGCTGAGGGTGGAGGTGTTCAGACTGTTGACCTTTAAAGGGACGTGGTTCAAACCTGGGTGGATCGTCTGATCCAGAGGGGGCCTTGGTCCCTGGCTGCTGAATGTCTTTCGCAGACATTCTGTCTTTGTTGGGGGTGATCTTGGCTCGGGGGTTGGCCTGGTCACCTACCTTTCTCAAGGTGTTCTTACAAATGCTAATGAAATAGCTGTTCAGGTTGGCAATCCCCTCTAAGGAGAGCTGCGTCAGACCAGCAACAGTTTCTTTTGGTGATGTGTGGTGGTCTGATCCAAAAGGAGTCTTAGCTCCTGGCTCACAAGAAGTCTTGGTAGACATCTTAATGTGGTAAAACAGAATACCTTAGTGGATTTACTGTTTTCAAAGCTGCAAGGTAAAAGTCAGCAGGAGGCAATTCTGATCTATGGTTCTGAACCGGATCAGTGCAGTCTGTCCTGGCAGCTAGGTGCGAGCATTCACACCTCAAGTCCTTTTGAGGATTGGGGGAAGACACACCTCTCAGGCAGCTGGCTCTGTAACAATTTTAAAGTTACACTCCTGACTGAACAAATGGCTAACTTGTTGTCTCCAACAACAATAAGCACAAAAAAAATTATTAAACTACTCACTCATCAACACCACAGCACAACTAACACACAACTTGATGTTTGCTTTGCTTTAAAAACAACAAAAAGTAATCTCCCAAAGAAAAGAGAATTTCTTTAGAAGAATCACTTCAGGATTAAAAAGTTTGGATCACTGTGAACAAACAATGTAACAAAGCTGGTTTATTAAGGCCCTCACACGGGCTGCATCATTATGTTGGGAATTTTCAGGAGCGAATACCTGACCAACGGTTATGTTGGGTTTTATGACGTAAAATTTGATTGTCAAAATAAATTAATAATTAAGTTTATTTAATTATTAATCTAAATCAATAATTGTTATTAAACTGCGTTTAATAAACCTCGGGGCACCACCCTGTAAACAGGGAACAACCAAAATATTACCAATATCAGTCTCAAATTATTTAATTAAATACCAATATCATTAATAATTAATCTGTATTTAATTGAAGGTGTGAAATCCGAACACAAAGCCCTTTCACCCAGCCTAAGTCACAAAGCAAATTCACAGTGATCACAAACAATGACTTTTTAAGATATAATAGAATTTATTTAACAAAGCAACATCAAGTTAATCAATGAAACCCAATCAAACAAATAACCATCATAAGCCAAACTACAAGTAACAAACAAGCGTGGCACGTGTGTGTGTGTGTGTGTGTGTGTGTGTGTGTGTGTGTGTGTGTGTGTGTGTGTGTGTGAGAGAGAGAGGGGGAGGGACAGACAGACAGAGACAGACGGGGACAGATCAAAATGGCGACGACCACGCGTGGTCACGTGATGGCGGACACAGAACGTGATCTACGTTTCAGCAGCGTCTGGAAAGCCACAGGTCTCTATGTGTGTGCGTTTACCGAAAGGTGTGTGTAAAGGCGAGAGAGCGAGAGAAAACAACGCACCTCAACAGCTCAATCTCGGACTGGAGCTCACCACAACTCAGAGCACAGTGTACTTCGCTAACAGAAACCAGCTGCCGGATTTGTATCAGACGGCGTTCACACTAGTCTTTCTGATAGTGAGTCTATTACCCGGTTATGACGCGGGAGCTCACAGATAAACACACGGGACACAGCGGCACAAATAAGGAGAACAAAAGAGATTTTACTCTGGTAAAATCTAAGACACAGTGGTCAAACACCAAGCAAATATTATCACCGTTTCACCATAATAACTCAGTTATTAAACACACTCTCTATATCTAACTGCCCAGACCTAGCTAAGCCTCACTTGAAACCGTTTCGTCCACGGTTGATGAAAGGAAGAAAAGAGGTTCTGGAGCGGCCTTTCTGCAGTTGTAAGGTGATGGCGGTGCGTGTCCAATGGGGTTGAGCAGGGCCGTCGTGTCCTCCGTCGAGCGAGGTGATCTCCGTGGATGTCCTTTCTTTAAAGGACGGAACGAGACGTACTCCTTCCAGTCTCTCTCAATACCGTTTCAATACGGGAGAAATAGAACGCTATACTTCTGAGATGCGTTCAAGTGGATGATCTAGGCTCGGAATTTCGGACGTCGGTGTGCTTCAAGGCCTTGGATCAGCTGCGCGCCAAAACTTTTAAACAAAGAGAAGCGTGCTGGAAACAGGAACAGAGTTGGGTATCCTCTGACGTCGCCAGACGACGTTTGAAAGAGACAGGTGTGAAGTCTGGGAGGTATAAAGCCGGCCATGCTTCATTGTTCTATGTGTTAGGTGTGGCAAAGCATTCTGGGAGTACCTGCAAGGCATGCTGGGATAAAGAGTATTTTGTTGTAGTTCTCCAAACGACAGCCTGAGATTTGTCATTCTGGCTGGACCCCAACAACACACTCGTCTTTGGGTGTGTTTCTCTGTCATCTTGATGTGTTGGGCAGATTAATGTTAAGAGGGGCATAGAAGAGTCCATCTGCATCTCTGTGAACCTGTAGAAATATGAACAATCTTTCACTGCTAGGTTCTTGAGAAAAGTTAAAACCATGTCAAGAAATGCAATAAGAATGATTCTAAATAGTAATTTAACGTGCAAAAAATAAATAAATTAAGAAGTCACCTCATGGTTTCTCATTGAAGGAGCAGAAAATCTTGCCTGAGCGTCTGATTGTAAGATCACAGAAAAACAGTCTTAAAGAAAAAAATCATATTTAGTGGACACAGAAAGATGTAAGCCATGTTAGCTACCTTACCTTGAGAAAGGAGACGGTTTCTTTTGTTCATCTTGTACAGTAAGAAGGCCATGACGACTATCAGGATGGTCGCAAATATCAAAGCTCCACTCAAGAAATACACCAAGGCAGGAGAGTTCACCTCATCTGTCAGTAAATCAGACAAAACAAACAGACCTTTGAGCATTTTCTTATCACATGAGATAACCTTGGATAGAAAGATTTCCCTCCCATTTCCAACATTTACAAAATGTACTTTAATAATATGAAAAAGTTGGTTGTGAGTTTGCACCACAAACGGAGTCTTTGGTCCTCTCGCTGGAAAACACATCCTGATCACGTGGTCCTCGATAGATGTTAGCCATTAACTACATGAGAATCTTGGCAACTTTAAATGCAGTCATTGAACATGATTGTCCTTCTTGGTCACTTTTAAAATGAAGTTTTTTTCTCTACTTCGTACTGAACAGGATATCAACTATCTTTTCTTTGTATAAATGTTCATTGTCATTGCACACTGTACCCCTGATTAATAAAATAAATGATACATCAAGTTTGCTATTTTTTGTCAGAATAAACAACTTGTGATAAAAAGTAACATACCTCCACTGTCCAGCTTGGTCCCTTTTCCAAACAGAATGTGTCCACATGAAGCGACAGCGCAGTAGTACGTCCCAATATGAGAAACATCCAGGTTCTTCATTGTCAAGTTGTAGGCACAGGTGTGTGTTTGTGAGTCAGGTTTCCTCACACACTGATCATTCCTGCCTCCATGGGTGTAAATGAGTCCTGGATGAGATTCATCAAAGTCTCTGAACCAGTAAACACTGTGTTCTCCATCACAGGTCCCAGTGTGGACTGTACAGTTCAGAGTCACAGAGCCTCCTGGCTGGATGGTCTCAGATTCTGACTGATGGATCACAGCTGGGATGGTCGATCCTGGACCTTCTACACTGACAATCACAGTTTCCAGAATTTCTAATGAGGAGTATTGACAACTTATGCAGTAATAGGTAGCTGAATCTGACATGTTCAAATCTGAGATGGTTAGTTGATTATTACCATTTTGCGCCTCCAGAGTGAAGCGTGGATTGTTTCTAAATTCACCATGAAAAGGATCAGCTTCATTGTATTTGTAGAATTCAGAGACAAGCATTAGTTTCTCTCCGATTGTTTGCTTGTACCAATAAACTCTCGTAGCTGACTGATCTTTGAAGAAACATGTTAAAGTCAAGCTCTCCCCAGCTTCCCGTCTCTCGTGCTGAACTGTTAGAGACAACTTTGAAGAAAAGGTCCATACTGAAATGAAAAGACAAAAGTTGCCAGTTTAAAAATATATATTGAATTTTACATGAAGAATACATTATATACAAGAAAAAGAAACAGTAAAACCTCAACTGACCCATTTCCCCCAGGATCAAACATGTCAGGTAGACAACTGTTGGAGATGTCATCTTGCTCAAACTGTCGTTCTGAATGAAAGAGTACTGACAGTTTCTCTCCTCTTCACAGACCACGCTGGGTTTGATTGGCCAAACAGAAACATCTTACGATAAAGGAAATATACTCACTGGTTGTTGTGATGTGTGTTCACTCTCTCTCTTTTCTATGTGCAGCCAAATGCTGCCCCCTCACCCAATGATGGCAGCTGATAGAGCTTATCTCCGATTAATTTGCCAATGGTGAGAGTATATCAAAATATATTACATATATGTCAACATATAACGGGTTACTATAAACTTAATTCAGAGCTAATATATTAGTTACATCAATAATTCATAGTGACGTTACATTAGACAGTGAACAGAAAACACGGTTGACACTGTACCTACTCTGTTTCTTCAACATTTTCTCAGATGTGAGCTTTGTGGGTTCGTTGGACCTAGTACCCTTTAACTAAAAAAAATAAAATAAACGTAGACAAGGAGCTTCTTCAGTCACAGCTTCCACTTTATTTTTCCACACGAGGAGAGCAAAGTAGAATCACAACACTTTTTACCGCTTTACGGCAGCTATGGTAACTCACTAGGACCACTGCATTCTGAAGGCGATTGGATTTACAATATAAATAACAGGAACAGGTACAGGAAGCAAGGGGCCCTCTTTGGAATCCAGAGCAGGCACAGGAAGTATTCTGCAGGATCAGGTACAGGAAGCAGGGGGCGCTCTGCCGAAGCTGGTGGCAGACGGCGCTCTGCAGGATCAGGAACAGGTACTGGAAGCAGGGGCTCCAATGCACCAGGAGGCCAAAGCCTGGACTGAGGCTTGAGCTGTACTTTAGGTTGAAGTCTTGGTTGAGGCCTGGACTGAAGCTTGAGTTGATGACTGGGCGGAGGCCCAGACTGTTGTGGCCAACCCGACTTTGAGGCACAAACTCTGGCATTAAAAAAACGTTTGTCTAATTGGGGAGCATGTGCTTCAGCCAAGGTTTAGAGTCTATCTCCTTTAGAGCCTCAGCAAGGGCTGCCTCCCTTTCCTCATCACAGCAAACCATTCTTAATGCATGTGAGATCACCTCACGCAATTCAAACGAAAAAAATCCCGCTGGGTCCATAATTGGTCGGTATATTCTGTCACGACTCGGGCAGAAACACAGGGGAGGAAGAACCAAATGCGGTAAAAGATTTGTTTTAAACAAGAGCCACTAAATCAAAAAGGAAAAAATACAAAACTTACTCAAAAACTAAATCCAGAACGTCTCGAAAACCGAGTGTGAATAAACAAAGTAAATCCAGGGAACAAGGAACAGTCGACAGGCACCGACGAACACTCATGACACACTAACACTGGGTAAGACAATAAACCGACAAGGGACTGAGGAAAAACACACACTAAATAGACGAGGTTAATTGGACACAGGTGAGACTAATGAGACAAGTGAGGACAATCAGGGTAATCACACAGGCGGGAAACAAGCAAAAAAGAACCCAAGACCAGAACACTAGAGGACAAGTACCAAGTAAAACCCAACACTGACTCCACCAAAACCAGATATACAAAATAAAAAAGGAAACACCAAAGACTAGACTAAACACAAAACAGGAAATAAACTTACAGGCAACAGATTAACACACTTAAGACTAGCGTAAACAAGACTATGAAACATTACAACACACAAGGGAAACAAACAAAACTGAGGAAAACATGAAAACTAAAACAAGACAAAATACAGAAACAAAACAAAACCATGACATTAACTTGAGCAGTAAAATAAAACCATTCAGAACCTCACAAAATCTTCGAGGTATGCAGGTGTCCATGCAGAGGTAAAAGGGGGGTTTATCGGGTGCTGGCGTGCCTAGAGGTGTTGCCCTGACACAAAGTGTGGTGGCCTTGCTCCCCTGAAAGCTCACAATACATTATCCTGCTTATTACACAACTACTTACTACTAATGTACTTACTTAAGAATCAATAATGTGAACACAAATATTCGATTTGAGATTAAAAAAGTGATTTAATTCTGCAGCTTGACCGACAGTCAGTTGGAATCTGCAGTTAAAGCTTCAACAGTGAGACTTTTTAAATGTTTTGGTAAATGGACTTTAGCTTGTAGAGCATTTTTCTATTTACACTCATTCACACACTGATGGCAGAGGATTCTATTTAAAGTGACCATCAAAAGTTACTAATATCAACCATACAAATTCATTCGCAGCTGCAGATGAAGCAGCAAGAACAACTTCAGGTTTAGTGTCTTGCTAAAGGACACATCACACATGTAGCTGCAGATCAAACCCCCAACCTTCTGGTTGAGAGATGACCAACTAAGTGAACCACAGCTGCCCCACATTACTCACATTGATCTGCATGAATAAGTAAGGTTTGTTTTTCTTCCTCATCATGTCAGAGTCTGATGACATTTTCTTTTCCATTCAGCAGCATTTGAACAACACTTTGTCCAAAAACGTCCTGTTATGTGTTGACTTCATGTGACCAGGCCTTTTAGCTTAGCAGTGATTTAGAAACATTCTCAGATCAGCTCTGAGAGAAGGAGAGAGAGAAACTTTTATTTTTGAGAGGAGGCGTGGTTGACCCCGTTGCGAGGTATAGTAAATTATTTCGTAAGCTGTGTTTGGTTAATCCCCAAAAATAGAAAACAAGTGCTCTCTTTGTGGAAAGACGGACAGTAAAATCCATTTGACCCAATCACAGAATGGAATCAGACGCTGTGTAATTATAGACAATATAAATATAACTGTGACACTAAAAATGTTTTTTTCTGGGCTACAACAAAATGCTTTAAATCACATGCTCACGAGTGACATTCGGAATAACTCTTATCTTCATCATCAAAACAGATGTTATAACAATAATTTTGTGACATTAAAGACACACCATTCAGACAATTTTCATATTTGGAAAAAGGCTGTAAAAATGTTTATTTCTGTAGTAAAAACAAACTTTGTTGACATGGATACGTATGTGACTTCATGGGCTCCTGCAGCCAGCCTCAAGTGGAAACTCGAGGAACTGCAGGTTTTTGCAGTTCTGCATGAGGTTCGAATTCAACACTGAAGGTTGCCACTCATGTCCAGGAGGCCTTGTTCAAGCACAGCCAGGCTCTACAGTGGACCGAGCTCCCCCAACCTTCAGCGAGGTGATCAGGCTCTACTACCTCCCAACGTCCCTGACACCCAGCCACTACCATCAGACTGTTGTCCCACCGCTGTCCTAATACATGCACAGCCTGCTCCGACCTCCACCTCAGCGGCAAAGAATTGTGGACAACAGGAACATGAGGAATACAAAGAGAGAATGCATTAAAGCCCAAAAATGTACCTAATTATCTTTATAATGAGATGCCAAAAAATGTATGTACATACAGAATAACCCCAATCTTAAAGCATTTACAATTTTTACAAAAAAACATAAAAGCAAAATACCTAAGCATATTCAAAAAAACTAAACATATTCAAAAATAAAAAACTGAAGGTCAAGCTGAAGACAAACAATGAACTTCTACTGCCGAACACTGGAGTACACACACTCGTCTTTGGGTGTGTTTCTCTGTCTTCTTGATGTGTTGGGCAGATTAATGTTAAGAGGGGCATAGAAGAGGTCGCCTGCATCTCTGTGACCCTGTAGAAATATGAACAATCTGTCACTGCGATGTCAACAGATGCAAGAAAAATGATTTTGAAAGGTAATTCAACATGCAAAAAAAAAAAAAAAGTCACCTCATGGTTTCTTATTGAAGGAGAGGAAAATTTTTGCTGAGCCTCTGATTGTGAAACACAGAAAAAAAGTCAGAGAAAAAATATTTAGTGGACACAGAAAGATGTAAGCCATGTTAGCTACCTTACCTTGAGATAGGAGACGGTTTCTTTTGTTCATCTTGTACAGTAAGAAGGCCATGATGACTATCAGGACGGTCGCAAATATCAAAGCTCCACTCAAGAAATACACCAAGGCAGGAGAGTTCACCTCATCTGTCAGTAAATCAGACATAACAAACAGACCTTTGAATTCTATATCAGTGTTCATGTTAGTTTGATTAGACAGTTATCATGAATCAAATAAGATATTAAACAATCTGGTGGTTAGTTTGTGTGACATGTACGGAGGCTGTGTTCCTCCATAGGTGGACAGCCCGAGCTCGAGTCCGGCCTGTGGCTCCTTTATCGCATTTATTTCTCAAATCTCTCTCCCATGAGTTCCTACTATATCAACTGTCCAATTGAATAAAGGCAATACGACCCCGTGATGAATCTAAATTAAAAGAAATTAAAAAAAGGTTTTGAGCAATCAGTGTTGTCAGCACTGATCCTGGATAGATTTTCTTGGTCCCTTAAAAAAATATACTTTATATCAAGCAGGATATACTTCTGTTTCCTCTCGCGTTTGTTGCATTTTATAATGTAGTTTTTTGATGTTGTGTTGTCAGTTGTGCTTTTTGTTGAGTGTGGTTGTATTGTACAGGGTGTCTTGCTTCACTTTTATTTCAGACTACAGATGGAAATCTGTGACTTCATAAATCTGGTGCAACTATCTTTTCTTTGTATAAATGTTCAATATCGTTGCACACTGTCCCCCTGATTAATAAAACACATGATGCATTAAGTGTGTTGTTTTTTGTCAGAATGAACGACTTGTGATAAAGAGTAACATACCTCCAAAGTCCAGCTTGGTCCCTTTTCCAAACAGAATGTGTCCACATGAAGCGACAGCACAGTAGTACGTCCCAATATGAGAAACATTCAGGTTCTTCATTGTCAAGCTGTAGGCACAGGTGTGTGTTTGTGAGATAGGTTTCCTCACACACTGATCATTCCTGCCTCCATGGGTGTAAATGAGTCCTGGGTGAGATTCATCAAAGTCTCTGAACCAGTAAACCCTGTGTTCTCCATCACAGGTCCCAGTGTGGACTGTACAGTTCAGAGTCACAGAGCCTCCTGGCTGGATGGTCTCAGATTCTGACTGATGGATCACAGCTGGGATGGTCGATCCTGGACCTTCTACACTGACAATCACACTTTCCAGAATTTCTAATGAGCAGTAATTACAACTTATGCAGTAATAGGTAGCTGAGTCTGACATGTTCAAAAGTGAGATGGTTAGGTGATTTTTACCATTTTCAGCCTCCAGAGTGAAGCGTGGATTATTTATAAATTCACCATAAAAAGGATCAGCTTCTTTGTATTTGTAGAATTCAGAGACAAGTCTTAGTTTCTCTCCAATTGTTTGCTTATACCAATAAACTCGTTGAACAGAAGGATCTTTGAAGAAACATGTTAAAGTCAAGCTCTCTCCAGCTTCCCGTCTCTCGTGACGAACTGATGCAGACAACTTTGGAGAAACCGTCCATGCTGAAATGAAACGAGAAAAGATGCCATTTTATAAAAATGTATTGAATTTCACATTAAACTCATTATATGTAAGAAAAAAAAAAAATATTTCAAATGAAAATTCAACTCACCCATTTCCCCCAGGATCAAACATGTCAGGTAGACCACTGTTGGAGATGTCATCTTGTTCAAACTGTCGTTCTGAATGAAAGAGTACTGACAGCTTCTCCCCTCTTCACAGACCACGCTGCGTTTGATTGGCCGGAAAGAAACATCTTACAATAAAGGAAATATACTCACATGCTCACTGGTTGTTGTGTGTTCGCTCTCTCTCTCTTTTCTATGTGCAGCCAAATGCTGCCCTCTCACCCAGTGATGGCAGCTGATAGAGCTGACCTGTTTAAATGTTAACCAAGGGTGAGAGAGTATATAAAAATATATAATATATATGGCAACACAAGAGCGATACTATGAACTTAATTCAAAGAAAACATATAAAAGATAATATATATATGTAACATCAACAACTAATAGTGACATTATGTAAGATCGATGAGTGGACAGAAGACACAGTTGACACTGTCCCCTCTCCGTTTCTTCAACATTTCCTCAGATGTAACAGTGGTAGACTTGTCTACATTCAGTTTTAAGGTTTATTCAGAAATGAAACTTGTTGACAGCTACTGTCAGAGACAGGTTTGTCATGTTGTAGTGGTCATGACACATCCTACACATGTGGATAACTGCAGATTTGGTTTATCAGCTTGTCACCTTTGTGGTCCCTGCTGCTGTGTTAAACCGGTCACATATCCTTGGTGTTGATCCTGTCTCTACTGTTCATGTGAATCTTTAAAACGGCTAGCTTGTTGACTTCAGGTGCACATGCCTGGTTCAAAAACAAGATGGCATAGGCGGCATCTGAAACTGGCAGCAATGCACTAGCATGGGTGTAATGGGTCCTGCATGTGGTCCCTGTTGAACTGACAGGTTACATGCATGTGTCCTGTTAACAAGGATTATGGATGTACTAAACACGACGTGATTCACCTCTAAAACCTTGATCAGTTCATGAAAATAAAATGATGAATGTTTTTCATCCATTCAATTGGGTGCATCATTTTTCACCTTGAGCTTCTGTTTTTCTGTCCTGGTTTTTACTTTATTTGTCCACTGTTACGTTGCAGGCAGCCTGAGACCACATCTCACCATCTGTTTTCTTTTTTCTCTGTGCAGGTTAATTTAGAAAGGCTGCACCTGATTGCACCTGATTGCAGTTCAGCCTGGGAGAGGCATCTTATAAAGCTCTCTCTGCTGCCAGACAAGAGACACACTCCATGTTATCAGACTATCTCTCTGCTGTGGTCATTATTCTTGAAATTTTTGTGATCACTCTTTTTTTTGTTGTGCTAAAGGTTTGTGGTGAGGTTGGACTAGGTAAGTTGGGGTACTCCTACACTCACATAGTAGTCTTTGTTAAATCACTAGGTAAGAGTGGTTTGTGCCACATCTGTATTTTTTGACTGTTTTAGATAAGGAAGTTAGGCGTTTGTTTTTTGGTTTCCTTTCATTGAGGTAGAAGATTAGTTAGGTCCGGTTTTGTTTTGATAAGTTTGTTTATTTGGCACAACTACATTTGTCCAATTCTCACCCTCTCCTCATTGTTTTTTCTTAGTTGAAAAATAAGAAAATGTTGGTTTACTACGATTACTCTTTGGATTTGTCCTACTTTTGTTTGTTATTTGCAGCTCTGCAGGGATGTAAAATCCACGCTCACAACTTTTAATCCCCCCATTTTGCTCAACCCACAGTCTGTGATTAGAGCTACGTCGCTAACAACCATCTGCTTTTCTTATACCTTCTTCTACAATTCACAAAGCAGATGCTTTATGAAAGCAAAAGTTACATTTATATCAAATGTACCGCAATCACCGGTCACCCAGTTAGCTGTCAGTATTTCAAATATATAAAAGGAGAAAATTAAATGTACACTTTGTTGCCATCTTAGACATCAAAATCACAGAAATTAAACTTATTGAAAAAAATAATAATACTGTCCACCTTTAATGTCAAAGTTCAGGAGAGGCTTTCATAGTTGCCAGGGTAACAACTCAAAACCTCCTAAAAGTTAATCCGCATAGAAAAAAAAAAAAAAACATGTTACGCAAAAATATCCTCAAAAAGGGAAAAAGGTATCCACAGCTGAGGCACTCACTGGTCCTGCAGCATAGATCGTCTCCTTACCTTAAAATACTGAATAGTCCCTCTCCCATGGTCTCCCACAGTCTCTCACGGTCCTCTGAAACAGATGCATTTTGGTCATGTGGAGAAGAAAACACTGCACAAAAAAAGACAAGCTCCTCCATTCTCCTCCAGGAATCTTTGAATCCAATTCTCCTCCGGCCTCTTTTCCAGTCCAACCAAAAAAACATTCTCACAAACATTTTCCCATCTTCCTTTGTTCTCCCCAGGCCACGCCCCCTACACACCTATGTCTACCTGGCTGAGCAGGTCACCTGACCAGGCTGAATGCAGAAAAACACATGACCACAGGGTAACACATAATATATACATACAGAGACATTACAAAGGGAATTAACCTCCTTAAAGATAGTGGCCATGTCACATGTTTCTGGACAGGAACTCAAAAGACTTGATTAAAAACTGTCATTCTTAACAATGATGACCTATCCAGAAATACAATTAATTAACCAATTGGATTTTAGGTATTTAACACAGTGGCTTTTTAAACTCCTAGCTTCCTTGCCAAATACCAACGACAAACAAAATTCTGTATAATGTTTTTATGTTTCTTAATTTACAATCTCATCTTGCATGCTGTGATTTTGCAGATTCCCTTTGCACATTATGAGCAGGGCCGATAATGTGCCCTGGCCAAATAAGGGTCCTGATCAGAATTTTGTTTTGTCCCTCACTTTACAGTGGTAATGACGCATCCTGCACATGTGGATAACTGCAGATTTGATCAATCAGCTCATCTTTAAAACTCTCTGCCATTGTGGTCCATGCTGCTTTGTTAAACCTGTCACATCCCCTCGGCCTCTTTACTGTCTCTACTGTTCATGTGCATCCTAATAAACATCTGGTGTACATTTTTGAGGACCTGCAAAGCGGAGCGCCCAATTGCAGGGAGCAGCCATCATGCTCACACGTAGTAAAAAGCAAGTATATGTCCTGTCATTGCTCACTAATAAATGTCTATGATTTTCTAAAACTGTCTTCACCTATTTTCCCCCTTGGTATTATAATGACATAATGTATAGTGAGTTTAAGTTATCGTGGAATATAACCCTAACAGGGTGATCAGGACCCTGACACAAAGCAGAGTGGTCTTGCTCCCCCTAAAGCTCACAATACATTATCCTGCTTATGACACGACTACTTAATACTACTTACTAATGAATCAATAATATGAACACAAATATTGATTTGGAATTTGATATGAGGGTTAAAAGTGATTTGTTTGTGCAGCTTAAAAAATAGTCAGTTGGAAACTGCAGTTAAAGCTTCAACAGTGAGACTTTTTAAATGTATTGGTAAATGGACTTGAGCTTGTTGAGCATTTTTCTGGTCTTCTGACTACTCAAAGCACACCTACTCATTAACACCCATTCACACACTGATGGCAGAGGATTCTATTTAAAGTGACCATCAGAAGCCACTAATCCCATTCATACACATTCATTCGCTGCTGCCAACCAAGCAGCAGGAACAACTTGTGGTTTTAGTGTCTTGCCCAAGGACACATCAGACATGTAGCTGCAGGAGCTGGGAATCAAACCCCAGACCTTTCGGTTGAGAGATGACCAATGTGGAAAATATATAATCCATAGTAAACATATTACACTTAGATGCTTGACATATATTATCATCCTGATATGTTTTGCTTATATTAGCCTTAGATGCTTTAAGATGAGTAAGCTTTCCTCTACAAAAAGAACATCATATTTTGCATATGGTGGGATTGCTGATTGCTATGACAATGTGACTTTTATGCAACATGCTTGGAGTTCTGTGTGAGGATCTGGGACAGCAACATGTGTTTTGTTGTGACGATCTCGGCTCCACTGTTAATATAAACACGGTAGGGTTCTCCAACATATTCAAAGATATTTGGTTCACATAGTTTACAAGTCTTCAAAAATGCAATACAAAAGGTCAAGCAGAAAACGTAAAAATGAAAAAATTGACTTCTACTGCCGTACACTGGAGTACACACACTGGTCTTTGGGTGTGTTTCTCTGTCTTCTTGATGTGTTGGGCATGTTAATGTTAAGAGGGGCATAGAAGAGTCCATCTGCATCTCTGTGAACCTGTAGAAATATGAACAATCTTTCACTGTTAGGTTCTTGAGAAAAGTTAAAACCATGTCAAGAAATGATTCTAAATAGTAATTTAACGTGCAAAAAATAAATAAATTAAGAAGTCACCTCATGGTTTCTCATTGAAGTAGCAGAAAATCTTGCCTGAGCCTCTGATTGTAAAATCACAGAAAAACAGCCATGAAGAAAAAATTATATTTAGTGGACACAGAAAGATGTAAGCCATGTTAGCTACCTTACCTTGAGATAGGAGACAGTTTCTTTTTTTCATCTTGTACAGTAAGAAGGCCATGACGACTATCAGGATGTTCGCAAATATCAAAGCTCCACTCAAGAAATACACCAAGGTAGGAGAGTTCACCTCATCTGTCAGTAAATGAGACATAACAAGCAGACCTTTGAGCATTTTCTTATCACATGAGATAACCTTGGATAGAAAGATTTCCCTCCCATTTCCAACATTTACAAAATGTACTTTTATTATATGAAAAAGTTGGTCGTGAGTTTGCACCACATACACACTTTGGTCCTCTCGCTGGACAACACAAGCTCAAGTCCCCCTGGTTTCTTACTGTATTGTCAGCACTGATCCTCGATAGATGTTAGCCATTAACCACCTGAGAGTCTTGGCAACTTTAAACGCAGTCGTTTAATATTATTGTACTTCTTGGTCACTTTTAAAATGAAGTTTTTTTCTCTACTTTGTACTGAACAGGATATCAACTATCTTTTCTTTGTATAAATGTTCATTGTCATTGCACACTGTCCCCCCTGATTAATAAAATAAATGATGCATCAAGTTTGCTATTTTTTTGTCAGAATAAACAACTTGTGATAAAGAGTAACATACCTCCACTGTCCAGCTTGGTCCCTTTTCCAAACAGAATGTGTCCACATGAAGCGACAGCGCAGTAGTACGTCCCAATATGAGAAACATCCAGGTTCTTCATTGTCAAGCTGTAGGCACAGGTGTGTGTTTGTGAGTTAGGTTTCCTCACACACTGATCATTCCTGCCTCCATGGGTGTAAATGAGTCCTGGATGAGATTCATCAAAGTCTCTGAACCAGTAAACACTGTGTTCTCCATCACAGGTCCCAGTGTGGACTGTACAGTTCAGAGTCACAGAGCCTCCTGGCTGGATGGTCTCAGATTCTGACTGATGGATCACAGCTGGGATGGTCGATCCTGGACCTTCTACACTGACAATCACAGTTTCCAGAATTTCTAATGAGGAGTAATTACAACTTATGCAGTAATTGGTAGCTGAGTCTGACATGGTCAAATCTGAGATGGTAAGGTGATTTTGACCATTTTGCGCCTCCAGTTTGAAGTGTGGATTGTTCATAAATTCACCATGATTACTTTCCGATGAATATACGTAGAAGTCAGAGACAAGCATTAGTTTCTCTCCGATTGTTTGCTTGTACCAATAAACTCGCGTAGCTCGCCGATCTTTGAAAAAACATGTTAAAGTCAAGCTCTCTCCAACTTCCCGTCTCTCGTGACGAACTGATGGAGACAACTTTGAAGAAAAGGTCCATGCTGAAATGAAAAGACAAAAGTTGCCAGTTTAAATTTTTTTTTGAATTTTACATGAAGAATATAATACATTATATACAAGAAAAAAACAGTAAAACGTCAACTGACCCATTTCCCCCAGGATCAAACATGTCAGGTAGACAACAACTGTTGGAGATGTCATCTTGATCAAATAGTTGTTCTGAATGAAAGAGTACTGACAGTTTCTCCCCTCTTCACAGACCACGCTGCGTTTGATTGGCCAAACAGAAACAACATCTTACGATAAAGGAAATATACTCACATGCTCACTGCTTGTTGTGATGTGTGTTTACTCTCTCTCTTTCCCATGTGCAGCCAAATGCTGCCCCCTCACCCAGCTGATAGAGCTTATTTCTGATTAATTGCCAACCAAGGGTGAGAGTATATAAAAATATATTACATATCTGTCAACATATAACGGTTTACTATAAACTTAATTCAGAGCTAATGTATTAGTTACATCAATAATTCATAGTGACGTTACATTAGACTGAACAGAAAACACGGTTGACGCTGTACCTACTCCGTTTCTTCAACATTTTCTCAGATGTGAGCTTTGTGGGTTCGTTGGACCTAGTACCCTTCAAATAAAAAAAATAATAAACATAGACAGGGAGCTTCTTCAGTCACAGCTTCCACTATATTTTTCCACACGAGGAGAGCCAAGTAGAATCACAACACTTTTTACCGCTTTACGGCAGCTATGGTAACTCACTAAGAATACTGCACTCTAAAGGCGATTGGATATACAATATAAATAACCACACAACAAATGTCCCCCCCTCAACTAGAAATGTCTCCGTTCTAAACAGTGCAGATATACATGAATCACCTCAAAACAGTCCCTGAACAGAACTACACTTGAGAAAGAGGAGGGGGAAAAAAATGTCAACACCCAAACAGAGTTAACAGAGGAGACGTCGTCGGGCGTCTATTGGACCGCAGAGGAGACTGCATCAGGCATTGGCTGGACAGCCGAGGAGACGACGTGAGGTGTCGGCCGGACCGCCGAGGATGAGATGTCAGGTGTAAGCCGGACCACCGATGAGGCGTCGTGAGGTGTCGGCTGGACCACCGAGGAGAAGATGTCAGATGTCGGCTTGACCGCCGAGGAGACGTCAACTGGATGCAGACGGCGCTTTGTAGGACCAGAATCAGGAAACACTGAGTGCTCAGTGGGATCAGGATCAGGTACAGGAAGCAGGGGGCGCTCTGCAGAATCAGGAACAGGAAGCAGGGGGCGCTCTACGGGGTCAGGAACAGGTACAGGAAGTAGGGGGAGCTCTGCCAAAGCTGGTGGCAGACGGCGCTCTGCAGGAACGGGGACAGGAAGCAGGGGGAGCTCTGCCGAAGCTGGTGGCAGACGGCACTCTGCAAGAACGGGGACAGAAGGCAGACAGCGCTCTGCAGGATCAGGAACAGGTACAGGAAGCAGGGGCTCCAATGCACCAGGAGGCCAAAACCTGGACTGAGGCTTGAGCTGTACTTTGGGTTGAGGCCTTGGTTGAGGCCTGGACTGAGGCTTGAGTTGAGTAATGGGCGGAGGCCCAGACTGTTGTGGCCAACCCGACTTTGAGGCACAAACTCTGGCATTAAAAAAATGTTTGTCTAATCGGGGAGCATGTGCTTCAGCCAAGGTTTAGAGTCTATCTCCCTTAGGGCCTCAGCAAGGGCTGCCTCCCTTTCCTCATCACAGCAAACCATTCTTAATGCATGTGAGATCACCTCACGCAATTCAAACGAAAAAAATCCCGCTGGGTCCATAATTGGTCGGTATATTCTGTCACGACTCGGGCAGAAACACAGGGGAGGACGAACCAAATGCGGTAAAAGATTTGTTTTAAACTAGAGACTAAATGAAAGAGGAAAAAATACAAAACTTACTCAAAAACTAAATCCAGAACGTCTCGAAAACCGAGTGTGAAAAAACAAAGTAAATCCAGGCAACAAGGAACAGTCGACAGGCAATGACGGACACTCATGACACACTAACACTGGGAAAGACAATAAACCGACAAGGGACTGAGGAAAAACACACACTAAATAGACGAGGTTAATTGGACACAGGTGAGACTAATGAGACAGGTGAGGACAATCAGGGTTATCACACAGGCGGGAAACAAGCAAAAAAGAACCCAAGACCAGAACACTAGAGGACAAGTACCAAGTAAAACCCAACACTGACACCACCAAAACCAGATATACAAAATAAAACAGGAAACAGCAAAGACTAGACTTAACACAAAACAGGAAATAAACTTACAGGCAACAGATTAACACATTTAAGACTAGCGTACACAAGACTATGAAACATTACAACACACAAGGGAAACAAACAAAACTGAGGAAAACATGAAAACTAAAACAAGACAAAATACACAAACAAAACAAAACCATGACATTAACATGAGCAGGAAACGAAAACCATTCAGAACCTCACAAAATCTTCAAGGTATGCAGGTGTCTATGCACGAGGTAAAAGGGGGGTTTATCGGGTGCTGGCGTGCCTAGAGGTGTTGCCCTGACACAAAGCGTGGTGGCCTTGCTCCCCTGAAAGCTCACAATACATTATCCTGCTTCTTACACAACTACTTACTACTAATGTACTTACTTAAGAATCAATAATGTGAACACAAATATTTGATATGAGATTCAAAAGTGATTTAATTCTGCAGCTTGACCGACAGTCAGTTGGAATCTGCAGTTAAAGCTTCAACAGTGAGACTTTTTAAATGTATTGGTAAATGGACTTTAGCTATTCTCAGATCAACTCTGAGAGAGGAAGAGACATAAACTTTTATTTTTGAGAGGAGTCGTGGTTGACCCCGTTGCTAGGTATAGTAAATTATTTCGTAAGCTGTGTTTGGTTAATCCCCACAAATAGAAAACAAGTGCTCTCTTTGTGGAAAGACGAACAGTAAAATCCATTTGACCCAATCACAGAATGGAATCAGACATTGTGTAATTATAGACAATATAAATATAACTGTGTGACAATGAAAAAAAAATGTTTCTGGGCTACAAAATGTTTTAAATCACATGCTCACGAGTGACATTCGGAATAACTCTGATGTTATAACAATAATTTTGTGACATTAAAGACACGTCATACAGACAATTTTTATTTTTGTAAAAAGGCTGCAAAAATGTTGATTTCTGTAGTAAAAACAGACATTGCTGATAAGGGTGTGTATGTGACTTCATGGGCTCCTGCAGCCAGCCTCAAGTGGAAATTCGAGGAACTGCAGGTTTTTGCTGTTCTGCATGAGGTTCTAATTCAACACTGAAGGTTGCCACTCATGTCCAGGAGGCCTTGTCCAAGCACAGCCAGGCTCTACAGTGGACCGAGCTCCCCCAACCTTCAGCGAGGTGATCTGGCTCTACTACCTCCCAAGGTCCCTGACACCCAGCCACTACCATCAGACTGTCGTCCCACCGCTGTCCTAATACATGCACAGCCTGCTCCGACCTCCACCTCAGCGGCAAAGAATTGTGGAGAACAGGAACACGAGGAATACAAAGAGAGAATGCATTAAAGCCCCAAAATGCATCTAATTATCTTTATAATGAGATGCCAAAAAATGGAGGACCCCAATCTTAAAGCATGTACAATTTTTACAAAAAACATAAAAAGCAAAATACCTAAGCACATTCAAAAAAACTAAACGTATTCAAAGACATTTGATTCAAAAAGATTACATGTCAAAATACAATACTGTAGGTCAAGCTGAAGACAAACAATGAACTTCTACTGCCGAACACTGGAGTACACACACTCGTCTTCGGGTGTGTTTCTCTGTCTTCTTGATGTGTTGGGCAGATTAATGTTAAGAGGGGCATAGAAGACGTTGCCTGCATCTCTGTGACCCTGTAGGAATATGAACAATATGTCACTACGATGTCAAGAGATGCAAGAAAAAATCATTTTGAAAAGGTAACTCAACATGCAAAAAAAAAAGTCACCTCATGGTTTCTTATGGAAGGAGAGGAAAATCTTTCCTGATCCTCTGATTGTAAAATCACAGAAAAACAGTCATAAAGAAAAAATATTTAGTGGACACAGAAAGATGTAAGCCATGTTAGCTACCTTACCTTGAGATAGGAGACGGTTTCTTTTGTTCATCTTGGACAGTAAGAAGGCCATGACGACTATCAGGATGGTCGCAAATATCAAAGCTCCACTCAAGAAATACACCAAGGCAGGAGAGTTCACCTCATCTGTCAGTAAAACAGACAAAACAAACAGACCTTTGAATTCTATATCAGTGTTCATGTTTGTTTGATTAGACAGTTATCATGAATCAAATGAGATATAGAACAATCTGGTGGTTAGTTTGCGTCACATGTACGGAGGCTGTGTTCCTCTATTTGTGGACAGCCCGAGCTCGAGTCCGGCCTATGGCTCCTTTATTGCATTTCATTCCCCAATCTCTCTCCCATGAGTTCCTACTAAATCAACTGTCCTACTGAACAAAGGCAAACAGCCCCCCTGATAAAACTAAATAAAAAAATAAAATAAAAAGAAAGGTTTCACAAAGGTATCACTGATACTGGACAGTAAACATTATTGTACTTCTTTGTCCCTTTTAAATTATACTTTTTATCAAGCAGGATATACTTCTGTTTCCTCTCGTGTTTGTAGCATTTTATAATGTAGTTTTTTGACGTTGTGTTGTCAGTTGTGCTTTTTGTTGAGTGTAGTTTTATTGTACAGGGTGTCTAGCTTCACTTTTATTTCAGAATACAGATGGAAATCTGTGACTTGATAAATCTGGTGCAACTATCTTTTCTTTGTATAAATGTTCAATATCGTTGCACACTGTCCCCATGATAAAGCAAATGATGCATCAATTTATCACCCGTTTTTCAGATAAAACGACTTGTGATAAAGAGTAACTTACCTTCAAAGTCCAGCTTGGTCCCTTTTCCAAACAGAATGTGTCCACATGAAGCGACAGCGCAGTAGTACGTCCCAGTATGAGAAACATTCAGGTTCTTCATTGTCAAGTTGTAGGCACAGGTGTGTGTTTGTGAGTTAGGTTTCCTCACACACTGATCATTCCTGCCTCCATGGGTGTAGATGAGTCCTGGATGAGATTCATTAAAGTCTCTGAACCAGTAAACACTGTGTTCTCCATCACAGGTCCCAGTGTGGACTGTACAGTTCAGAGTCACAGAGCCTCCTGGCTGGATGGTCTCAGATTCTGACTGATGGATCACAGCTGGGATGGTCGATTCTTGCCTTTCTACACTGACAATCACACTTTCCAGAATTTCTAATGAGCAGTAATTACAACTTATGCAGTAATAGGTAGCCGAGTCTGACATGGTCAAATCTGAGATGGTGAGGTGATTTATACCATTTGCAGCCTCCAGTGTGAAGTGTGGATTGTTCATAAATTCCCCATGAAAAGGATCGCCTACTTTGTATTTGTAGAATTCAGAGACAAGTCTTAGTTTCTCTCCGATTGTTTGCTTGTACCAATAAACTCGTGTGGAAGAATCATCATCTTTGAAGAAACATGTTAAAGTCAAGCTCTTCTCAGCTTCCCATCTTCTCTCGTGACGAACTGATGGAGACAACATTGGAGAAACCGTCCATGCTTAAATGAAATGAGAAAAGATGCCATTTTATAAAAATGTATTGAATTTCACATGAAACTCATTATAAGTAAGAAAAAAAAAAAGTCAAATGAAAATTCAACTGACCCATTTCCCCCAGGATCAAACATGTCAGGTAGACAACTGTTGGAGATGTCATCTTGATCAAACTGTCGTTCTGAATGAAAGAGTACTGACAGCTTCTCCCCTCTTCACAGACCACGCTGCGTTTGATTGGCCGGAAAGAAACATCTTACGATAAAGGAAATATACTCACATGCTCACTGGTTGTTGTGTGTTTGCTCTCTCTCTCTTTTCTATGTGCAGCCAAATGCTGCCCCCTCACCCTGTGATGGCAGCTGACAGAGCTGACCTGTTTAAATGCCAACCAAGGGTTAGAGAGTATATAAAAATATATAATATATATGGCAACACATAAGAGTGATACTATGAACTGAATTCAAAGATAATATATAAAAGATAGTATAGTCGTAACATCAACAACTAATAGTGACGTTATGTAAGATCAATGAGTGGACAGAAGACGGTTGACACTGTCCCCACTCTGTTTCTTCAACATTTCCTCAGATGTAACAGTGGTAGACTTGTCTACATTTAGTTTTAAGGTTTATTCAGAAATTAAACTTGTTGACAGCTACTGTCAGAGACAGGTTTGTCATGTTGTAGTGGTCATGACACATCCTACACGTGGATAACTTCAGATTAGGTGCACATGCCTGGTTCAAAAACAAGATGGCATAGGCAGCTGTCATGTTTGGGTGTTTTGTGTCTCTTCCCCACGTGTGTGTGTTTTGTTTTCCTGTCTGTCACTCCCTCTGTGTCTACTAACTATCAATCAGTGTCCACAGGTGTGGCTCATCCAATCAACCGGGTTACTTAAACTGGCTTTCTGCCAGGAGGCCAGCGCCAGATTATTGTTGTTCCATTGTGGTCAGTAGCTCTCGTGCTCTCTAGTGTTTTCAGTGCTCCAGTGATATTTATTGTATAATTCCCTGTCGTGTTTATTAACCTCCGTGTTCTCTCTCCTCTTAGTGTTCCCAATCCTGCGTTCCTGTCCCTGACTCCGTCGTCGTCTTGTTCGTCTGATCTGGCTTCTTCACGCGTGCCTTGTACACCTCGTGTCACATAGTTTGTTGTTGCACATTTAGAGTCACTTAGATTTCATGCACACATAGTTGAGTGTCACATTGTTTTTGCTTACACAGTTGATTGTCACATTAAATAACTTGTACACATTCTTCGAGTCACATAGTTTCATGTTACACTTTAGAGTCACTTATATTTCTTGTATTCTTGATCACTCGTGTATAATAAATTGTTCCTTCGTTTTCATTTTCGGTTTCTGTCTTGTGCTTTTGGTTCTACATTATTCTAAACCTAACAGAATAATCTGGCCAAAACATGGAACCAGCCGAGTCAGAGACTGAAAATAATACGTTGCGTCACGCGATAGCCTCGCAGGGAATTATGCTCGGTCATCATGACCAGACTCTCCGGGGTTTTTCAGAATCACTCCACGTCATTTACGCTAGCCTGAATCGCGTGGAAAATCAGCTGCTCACTGCCCAAGCAGCTCCGGTTATGCCCTCTAACCCTGTGATTTCTACCCCCAGCGCCACTCAGCCTCGTGAGCCCTTTGTCCCGGCACCCGAAAGGTTTTGTGGTAAACTTGGAGACTGTAAGTCTTTTTTATTCCAGTGCACTCTCGTGTTTGAAACGCAACCTCTTACATATGCCGCTGACAGAGCTAAGATTGCGTATGTTTTGGGTTTGCTCTCGGGCAGAGCACGGACATGGGGAACTGCGTTTTGGAATAACCCTGGTAATGATAATGTTCAGTTTAAAGTGTTTGCTGACATTATGACGTCTGTGTTTGACCACCCGGTTGCTAACAAGGATTCCGGTAACCGGCTACTCAGCCTACGGCAGGGAGCGCTCAGTGTTGCAGAGTACTCTATCGAGTTTCAAACTCTAGCCATAGAGTTGGGTTGGGACGACCAGGCGCTACAGGGGATTTTTCTTAAGGGGTTAAGTGAGGCAGTTAAGGACGGGTTAGTGGGGCGTCTTGAAGTTAACTCGCTCCAGGAGTTAATAACCATGGCTATCCGCCTCGACAACCGCTTCCGGGAGAGGCAACGGGAGCGAAGCAGGAGTGTGTCTCGGGTAGCGGACCAGAGAGAGTTTTTGGGTCCACCCGTTGCGGTCGGGCAGCAGTCACCGTCATGTACTCTCAGTACTAGGTCTCACACCGCAGCTCAGAGTGAGGAGCCCATGCAGTTGGGGCGAAATCGTTTGTCTCCGGCGGAGAGAAACAGACGGTTTTCTCTGAGACTTTGCATTTACTGCGGGGAGGCGGGGCATCAGCTAATTCATTGTCCGGTTCGGTTAAACTGTCACGCTCACCAGTGACGGCAGGGGTGCTGGTGAGCAGGGCCGAAGTGATTAATTCCCCTCAGAAACGCCTCAACGTAGAGGCTAGTTTCCTTGTTAAAGGAAGACCCTTTACTATCCTTGCTTTAGTGGATTCGGGAGCGGACTCTAATTTCATTGACGTGGAATTAGTTAACCAAGCTGAGATCACGAGCCAGCCCATTTCGACACCTCTCAAGGTGGACGCTTTAAGTGGTCAGCTCATAGCCCGCATAGAGTCCGAGACTTCCCCGTTATTGCTGACCGTTGCAGGGAACCACAGGGAGGAGATAACCTTCAATATCATGCCATCGTCTAACGCTCCCTTAGTTCTCGGTCTACCTTGGCTTCAACGTCATAACCCGGATATCGACTGGTCCATGGGTCGGATTACCGGGTGGAGTAATTTTTGTCACGCGCACTGTCTTACTGCGGCTAATCCGTCCTGTGATGTAACTCCTCGTGTTTCCTCGGTATCGTCCGCGGAACTAGCTGCAGTACCTTCAGTTTACCACAGCCTGAGGGAAGTATTCAGTAAGGAGAAAGCCTTATCCTTACCCCCGCACAGACCCTATGACTGCGCCATTGATCTTCTTCCGGGTGCCCCCCTACCGTCAAGTCGTTTGTTTAACCTGTCTGGTCCCGAAAAGTCCTCTATGGAGAAATATATCACGGAGTCACTGAATTCTGGCATTATTCGGCCTTCGTCCTCACCACTTGGGGCGGGGTTTTTCTTTGTAGAGAAAAAAGACAAGTCTCTTCGTCCGTGCATTGATTTTAGGGGGTTGAACAATATTACTGTTAAAAATAAGTACCCATTACCCCTAATCAGTTCAGCCTTCGAGCCTCTACACGGAGCTACTGTGTTCACCAAGTTGGACCTGCGGAACGCGTATCATCTGGTTCGCATTCGAGAGGGGGACGAATGGAAGACAGCGTTCAATACACCACTAGGACACTTTGAATATCTAGTGATGCCTTTCGGACTAACCAACGCACCAGCCGTTTTCCAGGCTCTGATTAATGACATTCTCCGTGATTTTCTTAACCGTTCTGTGTTCGTTTATCTGGACGATATTTTGATATTTTCTAAGGACTTGGACGAGCACATCGTCATGGTGCAGAAGGTGCTCCAGAGACTCTTAGAGAACAGACTTTTCGTGAAAGCGGAGAAATGTGTGTTTCACGCTGACTCAGTTACTTTCCTTGGCTACATCCTGGAGGGCGGACGGGTCAGGACGGACCCGGCGAAGGTGGAAGCAGTGTTGGAGTGGGAGACACCGACTACCAGGAAGCAGCTGCAGAGGTTCCTGGGCTTCGCGAACTTTTACCGGCGGTTTATCCGGAACTACAGCCAGGTAGTAGCACCACTCACCAGGTTGACTTCTTCCAACGTGCCCTTTTCCTGGTCACCGGCGGCGGAAAGGGCATTCGTGGACCTCAAGGAGAGGTTTTCTTCAGCCCCGATCCTTGTGCAGCCGGACCCCACAAGACAGTTCATCGTGGAAGTGGATGCTTCGGACCTTGGGGTAGGAGCTGTTTTGTCTCAGAGGGATTCTAAGGATAATAAGGTGCATCCCTGTGCTTTTTTCTCCCGCAAGCTCTCTCCAGCCGAAAAAAACTACGACGTCGGCAACAAGGAGTTGTTGGCCGTGAAATTGGCTTTGGAGGAGTGGCGTCATTGGCTGGAGGGAGCGGAAATGCCGTTTGTGGTCTGGTCAGACCATAAGAATCTTTCTTACATCCAGACGGCCAAAAGACTGAACCCAAGGCAGGCCCGGTGGGCGCTGTTCTTCACCCGGTTCAGTTTCACAGTTACGTATCGACCAGGTAACAAAAATGTTAAGCCAGACGCTCTCTCTAGAAGGTTTAACAAAGAGAACGAGATTTCTAGTTCACCTGACACTATTTTGCCTTCCTCGTGCTTGGTAGCTTCTGTTACGTGGGAGGTGGAGTCTCTAGTGAGAGAGGCCCAAAGGGATCACCCGGACCCCGGTGGAGGTCCAACTAACTGTTTATTTGTGCCTGATAGTGTTCGTTCCCAGGTTCTTCAATGGGGGCATTCCTCCAAAATGGTGTGCCACCCCGGAGTTGCTCGCACTACGGAGTTTATAAAAAGACACTTCTGGTGGCCTACTATGGGCGTGGATATCAAGGACTTTGTGTTGGCGTGTGCAGTATGTGCGAGGGGCAAGGCGTCTCACCGGCCGCCAGCAGGGTTGCTGCATCCCCTTCCTGTGCCAGGACGCCCCTGGTCGCATGTCGCTCTGGACTTTGTTACGGGCCTTCCAGACTCAGAAGGTAACACTGTGGTTATGACTATTGTTGATCGCTTCTCCAAATCAGCTCATTTTGTGGCGTTACCCAAGCTGCCCTCTGCTGCTGAGACCGCGGATTTAATAACCATCCACGTGTTTCGGTTGCATGGCATTCCTATGGATATAGTTTCAGACAGAGGACCGCAGTTCACCTCACAAGTGTGGAGGGCGTTTGTTCGTGCTTTGGGAGCCACCGTCAGCCTGTCATCGGGATATCATCCGCAGTCTAATGGTCAGACGGAACGGGCCAACCAGGACTTGGAAGCCATGCTTCGATGTGTGTGTGCTCAGAGACCACGCAGCTGGAGTCAGCATCTGGCGTGGGTAGAATACGCACATAATTCTTTGTCATCCTCGGCGACAGGTATGGCACCTTTCATGTGCGCTTTAGGTTATGTACCTCCCCTGTTTCCTAGTCAAGAGGAGGAGATCGCGGTTCCCTCCGTCCAGAACCATCTGCGGAGGATTCGCAGGACTTGGAGGGAGGCCAGGTCGGCCTTACTTAGGACTAAGGAGCGGAATCGGAGTTTGGCCGACCGACACAGAATTCAAGCGCCAAGTTATGCGCCGGGACAGAAAGTGTGGTTAAATGCTAAAGACATTCCTCTCAGTGTTGAGTCCAGAAAATTGGCTCCTCGGTTCATTGGGCCATACGAGATCGAAAGGGTCATAAATCCTTCCTCGGTCCGTCTCAGACTTCCCCCGGCTCTGAAAATTCACCCCACTTTTCATGTTTCCCAGGTCAAACCAGTGGTCACGAGTGTCTTGAGCCCTCCGGCCGTCGCCCCTCCACCCCCCCGGCTCATCGATGGTCATCCAGCGTTTACCGTCAACAAAGTCATGGACGTTCGACGCAGAGGAAGGGGGTTCCAGTTCCTCGTGGACTGGGTGGGGTACGGACCGGAGGAGCGGAGCTGGATATCCAGAGCTCTTATTCTGGATCACTCGGTGATCAGAGACTTTTATAGACAGTTCCCCGATAAGCCTGGTAGACCGCCAGGTGGCAGTCGTTGAGGGGGGGGTACTGTCATGTTTGGGTGTTTTGTGTCTCTTCCCCACGTGTGTGTGTTTTGTTTTCCTGTCTGTCACTCCCTCTGTGTCTACTAACTATCAATCAGTGTCCACAGGTGTGGCTCATCCAATCAACCGGGTTACTTAAGCTGGCTTTCTGCCAGGAGGCCAGCGCCAGATTATTGTTGTTCCATTGTGGTCAGTAGCTCTCGTGCTCTCTAGTGTTTTCAGTGCTCCAGTGATATTTATTGTATAATTCCCTGTCGTGTTTATTAACCTCCGTGTTCTCTCTCCTCTTAGTGTTCCCAATCCTGCGTTCCTGTCCCTGACTCCGTCGTCGTCTTGTTCGTCTGATCTGGCTTCTTCACGCGTGCCTTGTACACCTCGTGTCACATAGTTTGTTGTTGCACATTTAGAGTCACTTAGATTTCATGCACACATAGTTGAGTGTCACATTGTTTTTGCTTACACAGTTGATTGTCACATTAAATAACTTGTACACATTCTTCGAGTCACATAGTTTCATGTTACACTTTAGAGTCACTTATATTTCTTGTATTCTTGATCACTCGTGTATAATAAATTGTTCCTTCGTTTTCATTTTCGGTTTCTGTCTTGTGCTTTTGGTTCTACATTATTCTAAACCTAACAGGCAGCATCTGAAACTGGCAGCAATGCACTAGCGTGGGTGTAATGAGTCCTGCATGTGGTCCCTGTTGAACAAACAGGTTACATGCATGTGTCATGTTAACAAGGATCATGGATGTACTAAACACGACCTGATTCACCTCTAAAACCTTGATCAGTTCATGAAAACAAAATGATAGATGTTTTTCATCCATTCAATTGAGGGTGCATCATTTTGCACCCTGAGCTTCTGTTTTCTGTTTTTCTGTCCTGGTTTTGAGTTTTTACTTTATTTGTCCACTGTTAGACCACCTGAGACCACATCTCACCATCTGTTTTCTTTTTTCTCTGTGCAGGTTAATTTAAAAAGGCTGCACCTGATTGCTGTTCAGCCTGGGAGAGACATCTTATAAAGCTCTCTCTGCTGCCAGACAAGAGACACACTCCATGTTATCAGACTATCTCTCTGCTGTGGTCATTATTCTTGACATTTCTGCGATCACTCTTTTTTTGTTGTGCTAAAGGTTTGTGGTGAGGTTGGACTAGGTAAGTTGGGGTACTCCTACACTCACGTAGTAGTCTTTGTTAAATCACTAGGTAAGAGTGGTTTGTGCCACATCTGTATTTTTTGACTGTTTTAGATAAGGAAGTTAGGTGTTTGTTTTTTGGTTTCCTTTCATTGAGGTAGAAGATTAGTTAGGTCTGGTTTTGTTTTGATAAGTTTATTTGGCACAACTGCATTTGTCCAATTCTCACCCTCTCCTCATTGTTTTTTCTTAGTTGAAAAATAAACTTTTGGTTTGCTACGATTACTCTTTGGATTTGTCCTACTTTTGTTTGTTATTTGCAGCTCTGCCGGTTGCAGGGATGTAAAATCCACACTCACAACTCTTAATCCTCCCATTTTGCTCCACCCACGGTCTGTGATTAGAGCTATGTCGCTAACAACCATCTGCATTTCTTATACCTTCTTCTACAATTCACAAAGCAGATGCTTTTTTAAAGCAAAAGTTATAATAATTAAATCAAATCCACCGCAATCACCTTTCACCCAGTTAGCTATCAGTAATTCAAATATATAAAAGGAGAAAATTAAATGTACACTTTGTTGCCATCTTAGACATTAATATCACAAATTAAACTTATTGAAGAAAAAAAAAAATATTGTCCACCTTTTAATGTCAATTCAGGAAACTCTTTCATGGTACCATGGCCATGGTAACTATTCAAAACCTCCAAAAAGTTAATCCGCACAACAAAAAAAAAATGTTACGCAAAAATATCCTTAAAAAGGGAAAAAGGTATCCACTGCTGAGGCACTCACTGGTCCTGCAGCATAGATCCTCTGCTTACCTTAAAATACTGAATAGTCCCTCTCTCACAGTCTCCCACGGTCTCTCACGGTCCTCTGAAACAGATGCATTTTGGTCATGTGGAGAAGAAAACACTGCACAAAAAAAAGACAAGCTCCTCCATTTTCCTCCAGGTATCTTTGAATCCAATTCTCCTCCGTCCTCTTTTCCAGTCCAACTAAAAAAACATTCTCACAAACATTTTTCCATCTTCCTTTGTTCTCCCCAGGCCACGCCCCCTACACACCTGTGTCTACCTGGCTGAGCAGGTCACATGACCGGGCTGAACACAGAAAAACACATGACCACAGGGTAACACATAATATATACCGTAAATTCCGGACTATAAGCCGCTACTTTTTTCTCACACTTCGAGCACTGCGGCTTCTACTCCGGTGCGGCTAATGCATGGATTTTTTATGGGGGACAATGAGCTTCTGCCGCAAAAACATTTGACTTCGTCACGTCGGATCTTAATATCAGTCATTTTGCGCTTCATGCACGCACCCTCATGATGGAAAACACACGGAGAAATACATATGATGTAGCTTTCAAGTTAAAGGCGATCGACCTGGCTGTCAAAGAAGCTAACAGAGCTGCTGCACGTTAAGATGACACTGACAGCGACAACAGAGACTGAGGAAGTGAGTAATGAAGTCATTCTGAGGCAGTGAATGGATGGACTTTTTCTTGTGAAATATACTACGGTCATCTTTTTCATCAGCCGTGTTACAGACACCGTCGGCTAGGCTTCGTATTGTAACGGTTCATGTTGTAAAGTCAGTAGTTGATAATGTGTTCATAATTCCGATTATGTGGAGAGTCAGTGAATGCACCAGCGAGAACGTGTTGAGTGGCTGTATGAGAGAACGCTGGGGGAGAGAGTTGGATTGTTACAGCAAGTTATGTGTTGCTCTCTGCTGTAAACGGCGTGGTCACGGCCGACAGTGATCGGGTTATTAAAAGTTATTATTTGAACGCTCTCGTCGTCCTTTAACGTCCGGACGGACGCTACAGTATTTGCGGATGTTACCGGTAGCCTACGTCTGTGTAAATAGCTCTTGTTATAGCGTGGACACCTGCGGCTTATAATCAAGTGCGGCTTATATATGTACAAATACATTTATTTACTTATTTTTAGCCGGTGCGGCTTATATCCAGGTGCGCTCAATAGTACGGAATTTACGGTACATACAGAGACATTACAAAGGGAATTCACCTCCTTAAAGATGGTGGCCATGTCACATGTTTCTGGACAGGAACTCAAAAGACTTGATTAAAAACTGTCATTCTTAACAATGATGACCTATCCAGAAATACAATTAATTAACCAATTGGATTTTAGGTATTTAACACAGTGGCTTTTTAAACTCCTAGCTTCCATGACAAATACCAACGACAAACAAAATTCTGTTTCTTAATTTACAATCTTATCTTGCATTCTGTGATTTTGCAGATTCTCTTTGCACATTATGAGCAGGGCCGATAATGTGCCCTGGCCAAACAAGGGTCCTGATCAGAATTTTATTTTGCCCCTCACTTTACAGTGGTAATGACACATCCTACTCACGTGGATAACTGCAGATTTGATCAATCAGCTCATCTTTAAAACTCTCTGCCATTGTGGTCCATGCTGCTGTGTTAAACCTGTCACATCCCCTCGGCCTCGTTACTGTCTCTACTGTTCATGTGCATCTTAAAAAACATCTGGTGTACATTTTTGAGGACGTGCAAAGCGGAGCGTCCAATTGCAGGGAGCAGCCATCATGCTCACACGTAGTAAAAAGCAAGTATATGTCCTGTCATTGCTCACTAATAAATGTCTATGATTTTCTAAAACTGTCTTCACCTATTTTCCCCCTTGGTATTATAATGACATAATGTATAGTGAGTTTAAGTTATCGTGGAATATAACCCTGACAGGGTGATCAGGACCCTGACACAAAGCAGAGTGGTCTTGCTCCCCCTAAAGCTCACAATACATTATCCTGCTTATGACACGACTACTTAATACTACTTACTAATGAATCAATAATATGAACACAAATATTGATTTGGAATTTGATATGAGATTTAAAAGTGATTTGTTTGTAGTCAGTTGGAAACTTCAGTTAAAGCTTCAACATTGAGACTTTTTAAATGTATTGATAAATGGACTTGAGCTTGTAGAGCATTTTTCTGGTCTTCTGACTACTCAAAGCACACCTACTCATTTACACTCATTCACACATTGATGGCAGAGTTTTCTATGTAAAGTGACCATCAGAAGTCACTAATCCCATTCATACACATTCATTCACTGCTGCCAACCAAGCAGCAGGAACAACTTGAGATTTAGTGTATTGCCCAAGGACACATCACATATGTAGCTGCAGGAGCTGGGAATCAAACCCCAGACCTTCCGGTTGAGAGATGACCAATGTGGAAAATATATAATCCATAGTAAACATATTACACTTAGATGCTTGACATATATTATCATCCTTATATGTTTTGCTTGTATTAGCCTTAGATGCTTTAAGATGAGTGAGCTTTCCTCTACAAAAAGAACATGATATTTTGCATATGGTGGGATTGCTGATTGCTATGACAATGTGACTTTTATGCAACATGCTTGGAATTCTGTGTGAGGATCTGGGACAGCAACATGTGTTTTGTTGTGACGAACTCGGCTCCACTGTTAAGATAAACACGGTAGGGTTCTCCATTGGCACGACAAAGAAAAAAAATTCAACATATTCAAAGATATTTGATTCACATAGTTTACAAGTCTTCAAAAATGCAATACAAAAGGTCAAGCTGAAAACGTAAAAATGAAAAAATTGACTTCTACTGCCGTACACTGGAGTACACACACTGGTCTTTGGGTGTGTTTCTCTGTCTTCTTGATGTGTTGGGCAGATTAATGTTAAGAGGGGCATAGAAGAGTCCATCTGCATCTCTGTGACCCTGTAGAAATATGCACAATCTTTCACTGTTAGGTTCTTGAGAAAAGTTAAAACCATGTCAAGAAATGAATTACAAATGATTCTAAATGGTAATTTAACGTGCAAAAAAAAAAAAAAAAGAAGTCACCTCATGGTTTCTCATTGAAGGAGCAGAAAATCTTGCCTGAGCATCTGATTGTAAGATCACAGAAAAACAGTCTTAAAGAAAAAATCATATTTAGTGGACGCAGAAAGATGTAAGCCATGTTAGCTACCTTACCTTGAGAAAGGAGACGGTTTCTTTTGTTCATCTTGTACAGTAAGAAGGCCATGACGACTATCAGGATGGTCGCAAATATCAAAGCGCCACTCAAGAAATACACCAAGGCAGGAGAGTTCACCTCATCTGTCAGTAAATCAGACATAACAAACAGACCTTTGAGCATTTTCTTATCATATGAGATCACCTTAGATGGAAAGATTTCCCTCCCATTTCCCCCATTTACAAAATGTACTTTTATAATATGAAAAAGCTGGTCGTGAGTTTGCACCACATACGGAGTCTTTGGTCCTCTCGCTGGACAACACAAGCTCTCAAGTCCCCCTGGTTTCTTACTGTATTGTCAGCACTGATCCTCGATAGATGTTCGCCATTAACTACATGAGAATCTTGGCAACTTTAAATGCAGTCATTGAACATTATTGTCCTTCTTGGTCACTTTTAAAATGAAGTTTTTTTCTCTACGTTGTACTGAAGAGGATATCAACTATCTTTTCTTTGTATAAATGATCATTGTCATTGCACACTGTACCCCTGATTAATAAAATAAATTATGCATCAAGTTTGCTATTTTTTGTCAGAATAAACAACTTGTGATAAAGAGTAACATACCTCCAAAGTCCAGCTTGGTCCCGTTTCCAAACAGAATGTGTCCACATGAAGCGACAGCGCAGTAGTACGTCCCAATATGAGAAACATCCAGGTTCTTCATTGTCAAGTTGTAGGCACAGGTGTGTGTTTGTGAGTTAGGTTTCCTCACACACTGATCATTCCTGCCTCCATGGGTGTAAATGAGTCCTGGATGAGATTCATCAAAGTCTCTGAACCAGTAAACACTGTGTTCTCCATCACAGGTCCCAGTGTGGACTGTACAGTTCAGAGTCACAGAGCCTCCTGGCTGGATGGTCTCAGATTCTGACTGATGGATCACAGCTGGGATGGTCGATCCTGGACCTTCTACACTGACAATCACAGTTTCCAGAATTTCTAATGAGGAGTATTGACAACTTATGCAGTAATAGGTAGCTGAGTCTGATGTGGTCAAATCTGAGATGGTTAGGTGATTTTTACCATTTTGCGCCTCCAGTTTGAAGTGTGGATTGTTCATAAATTCACCATGATTACTTTCAGATGAATATACGTAGAAGTCAGAAACAAGTCTTACTTTCTCTCCGATTGTTTGCTTGTACCAATAAACTCGCGTAGCTCGCCGATCTTTGAAGAAACATGTTAAATTCAAGCTCTCTCCAACTTCCCGTCTCTCGTGACGAACTGATGCAGACAACTTTGGAGAAACCGTCCATGCTGAAATGAAATGTCAAAAGTTGCCAGTTTAATTTTTTTTTTTGAATTTTACATGAAGAATATAATACATTATATACAAGAAAAAAGAAACAGTAAAACCTCAACTGACCCATCTCTCCCAGGATCAAACATGTCAGGTAGACAACAACTGTTGGAGATGTCATCTTGATCAAATTGTCGTTCTGAATGAAAGAGTACTGACAGTTTCTCCCCTCTTCACAGACCACGCTGCGTTTGATTGGCCAAACAGAAACAGCATCTTGCGATAAAGGAAATATAATCACATGCTCACAGGTTGTTGTGTGTTCGCTCTCTCTCTTTTCTATGTGCAGCCAGATACTGCCCCCTCCCCCAGTGATGGCAGCTGATAGAGCTTCTCTCTGTTTAATTGCCAACCAAGGGTGTAAAAGTGTATACACATATATTACATGCATGGAAACACAAAAGAGGGATACTTTGAGGATAACATCAATAACTCATCGTGACATTACATAAGACGGAGCGACTGATGACTGTGGACAGAAATCATGGTTGATACTGTACCAACAGATGAAACAGTGGTAGACTTGTTTACATTCAGTTTTGCAGGCGTAATGTGTCATTACCACTTTGCAGTGGTAATGACACATCCTACACATGTAACTGCAGACTGGATCTATCAGTTCATCTTTCAAACTGTCTGTCTGCATATTTTAACTGTGCAGGGGTCTAAAGCTCACAATACATTATCCTGATTATTACACCACTACTTACTGCTACTTGTTTATGAATAAATAATAAGAACCCATTGATTTGGAATTTGATATGAGATTTGTAGAGCATTTTTCTAGTCTTCTGACAACTCAAAGCACTTTTACACCTCATGTCGAACCTGTTCACGAACACTCATTCACACACAGATGGCAGAGGCTTCCATGTAAAGTGACCATCAGAAGTCACTAATTTCATTCATACACATTCATTCATCGCTGCCAACGATGCAGCAGGAACAACTTGAGGTTCAGTGTTTTACCCAAGAACAGGATGAACTAAACATCTCTGTGATAAATTGTTATACGGACTTTGAAAGTATTGTGCTTTCAAAATGTTTGAAATCACATGCTCACTTGTGATATTATGAAAAACTCTTGTTTGATAAAATCTAAACATACAAGTCACAAAAAGAATTGCGTGAAATTAAAAATAAGCCATTCAGACCATTTCATTTTTGGAAACAGGCTGTAAACATGCTTACTTCTGTAGTAAAAACAGACATTGTTGACTTATGTGACCTCATGGGCTCCTGCATCCAGCCTCAAGTAGAAACTTGATGAACAGCAGTTTTTTGCAGTTCAGCATTGGCTCCTAATCCAACACTGAAGGTTGCTACTCATTGCCCAGGAGGCCTTCCCCTAGCAGCAGCAGCAGCATCCAGCTGTTCTCGAGTGGATGGAGCTCCCCCAACCGTCAGCGAGGTGCTCTGGCTCTACTACCTTCCGACGTCCCTGACACCCAGCCACGACCATCGGATTAAGACGCCCCAACCACCGAGAAGGGTCTGTCTGCAGGCTGCAAGAGGGGGGGCAGAACTCATGTGTGAAGAGAAAGGTGTAACTCATACCAGGCTAGGGGGCAAAACTCATCCCTGTCCAAATCTCACAGAATTACACAAGACGTGCAAGCAAAACCTTAGCTTAATAAGTTTTTTATTAAACATTTGTAAGAGCACTAAAAAGGATGACTAGAGGCTGTAAGAATGATTAGTGAGAGTTCCCGGCCTGATGACGTTTAATGTCCCCGACAACCACTGTAGTCTCATTTAATTCAATTAAACTATTTTATTTGTATAGCAAAATTCATACAAACGTAAACCCAATGTGCTTTATAGAAGACAAAGAAAAACACAAACAGTAACTGTTCAATCAAAATGATACACACAACAAATCAAAACAGACAAAGATAAACTAGCAGCCAAAGGCCAAGGGAAAAAAAAACGTTTTAAGACCCTTTTTTAAAGAATTTAAAGTTTCCACAGACCTCAGATCAGCAGGTAGTTTTTTTTATAAAACTGCCCCATGGTGACTAAATGCACCTTCACCAGATGTCGTCTTGGCTGTAGGTATATTCAGCAGACCCATACCTGCTGATCTGAGGGGTCTTACTGGACTGTAGTCAGTGAATAGGTCAGAAAGATATTGAGGTGCCATTCCCTGTAATGCATTATAAACTAGAAGTAATATTTTGAAATCAATGCTGTAATGAACTAGAAGCTATATTTTTTTTTTTTTTAGGATTGGTGTTACATGTTCTATTTTCTTTGTCCCAGCGAGCACTCTGGCTGCTGCGTGTTGGAATAGCCATTTTTTTTTTTTTTATTGATTTTTTGGGAAACCCAGCATAGAGGGCATTACAATAATCTAGTCTGTATAAATGCATGGATCAATTGTTCGCAGTCGGATTGCGTCATGAAGCACCTGAGCTTGGATATGTTCTTAAGATGATAAAAGCTTGTCTTTGTAAAAGCTGTAAATGTACTTCTGAAAGTTTAGATCTGAATCAGGGATGACACCGAGGTTTTTGACATTATCAGTGTACTGAAGAGAAACAGATGAAGAACTGGATATGAGCTCCTGTCTTTGTCTTTCTGGACCTACAATCTGAATTTCTGGTACATCTTTGTTAAGCTGTAGAGAAATGCATCAACCAGCAACTGATTTTTTTAATGCATTTGGACATTTCATTTGTGGGGCCGTGGTTACCTGGGGAACGTGAAACATAGAGTTGTGTATTATCAGCATAGGAGTGATAGGAGATATTGTGTTTCTGTTTGATGGAACCAAGAGGGAGCATGTAAAGACTAAATAGTACCTGACTGAGAACTGAACCTTGTTGCACCCCATAGTGAATGCGGAAATTGTCTGATTAGTACGGGAATATTGCAAAAATCTGGGAATACATTTCTTACCAATAGATTTCTTCTCAGATATGTTCATGGTGTCTTATAACAAAAACATTTAAATCCAACTCCTGTAGGAAAGTCCGTTAAATCGGCTCAAAGTCAGGCTACCTGGAATAGTTCCTTATTGGAATTGAACTGTGTATACTTCTTGGTGGAAATGTTAACCTTTGCTTTTGGTATCTTGTGAGAGGTCAAACTCGGGGTTCTTTAGGATTCTGAATCCATTGCAATGTACATGTAAAAGTGGCCACGCCCACTTTTACATTTGCAGTCACTTTATATGTTGATTTCAATATCTCAAATACTAGTTAAAAACGATGCTGCACCACATTGTTAAATGTATTAGGGGTCCAGGTCTGAGTCTTCTACACCCTGTACTGTTCTTAAAGTGGGGATTAGAACCCCCTGGGGTCTTCAGAGACACTGAGGGGGGGGGGGGGGGGTCGTGAGATGCTTTCCATCACCAAATACAAAAGTTGAACGATCTGAAATTGCAAATCTTATCCATTATAGAGAGAAAAAACAGCCACTCTAACATAAGTTGAATTTTATCTAATGGCAATAACTAGTGCTGTGGTTTACTCTGTAACCTGATTGGTACAGATTTTGAAGGGTTAGGCGATTGTGTAATCGTTTGTAGACAACCTTTTCAAAAACGTTACTGATCACAGTAAGTTGGAGATGGTTCTATAGATAGTAATGAGTGAAGGATTAAGTTTGATATTTATTAGTAAAGGGGTAACAATAGCATGTTTCAGATAATTGGGGAAAACTCCAGACTGAATAGAAACATTTACAATATGAAGTGAGTCATGTAACAGACAGTGAGCCCGAAAATGTACTTAATTAACATAATAACAAAGGGATACCAACAAACATGTACACAATGACCACAATCTTAACACATAAGCAATTTATACAAAACACATACAGTTCAGGGCAAACAGACTCAGAGTAATTTGATTCACAAAGTTTCCGTCTTCCGTAAATATGAAATAATTGACTTCTACTGCCGTACACTGGAGTACACACACTGGTCTTTGGGTGTGTGTCTCTGTCTTCTTGATGTGTTGGATATATTAATGTTAAGAGGGGCATAGAAGAGTCCATCTGCATCTCTGTGACCCTGTAGAAATATGAACAATTTGTCACTGTTTGGTTCTTGAGAAAAGAAACCTTGTCAAGAGATGCAATGAAAAAAAGAATTTGAACGGTAATTAAACAAGTAAAAACTAAATTCTCACCTCCTGGTTTCTGATAGAAGAAGAGGACAATTTGGTTTGAGCCTCTGATTGTGAAATACAGAAAAACAGTCATGAGAAACACACAGACAGACAGACAGACAGACAGAAAGATGTGAGCCATGTTAGCTACCTTACCTTGAGAAAGGAGACGGTTTCTTTTGTTCATCTTGTACAATAAGAAGGCCATGACGACTATCAGGATGGTCGCAAAAATCAAAGCTTCACTCAAGAAATACACCAAGGCAGGAGAGTTCACCTCATCTGTCAGTAAATCAGACATAACAAACACAGCTTTGAGTTTTATGTCAGTGGAAATGTTTGGATTGATTAGGCAGTTATGTATTATATGAGATAACAATGGATAGAAAGATTTCCCTCCCATTTCCCCATTTTTGAAATGTACTTTTATAATATAAAACAGGTCGGTCGTTTGTTAGTTCGACTCCGGCCTTTTGAAATACTTCTTCACAGCAGGATATACTTCCATTTTCTCGAGTGTTTGTAGCATTTTATAATGTAGTTTATTAAAGTTATTTATTAAGTTGTGGTTTTATTGTACGAGGTGTCTTTTTTTATCATGCGGGACTACAAATGGAAATTAGCGACTTGCTAAATCTGGTGCAACTATCTTTTTTTTGTATAAATGTTTAATGCCATTAAACACTGTCCCCCTGATTAATAAAGCAAATGATGCATCAATTTATCACCCTTTTTTCAGATAAAACAACTTGTGATAAAGAGTAACATACCTTCAAAGTCCAGCTTGGTCCCTTTTCCAAACAGAATGTGTCCACATGAAGCGACAGCACAGTAGTACGTCCCAATATGAGAAACATTCAGGTTCTTCATTGTCAAGTTGTAGGCACAGGTGTGTGTTTGTGAGTTAGGTTTCCTCACACACTGATCATTCCTGCCTCCATGGGTGTAAATGAGTCCTGGATGAGATTCATCAAAGTCTCTGAACCAGTAAACACTGTGTTCTCCATCACAGGTCCCAGTGTGGACTGTACAGTTCAGAGTCACAGAGCCTCCTGGCTGGATGGTCTCAGATTCTGACTGATGGATCACAGCTGGGATGGTCGATCCTGGACCTTCTACACTGACAATCACTGTTTCCAGAAATTCTAATGAGCAGTAATTACAACTTATGCAGTAATAGGTAGCCGAGTCTGACATGGTCAAAAATGAGATGGTTAGGTGATTTATACCATTTTCAGCCTCCAGCGTGAAGCGTGTATCATTTATAAATTCACCATGAAAAGGATCAGCTTCTTTGTATTTGTAGAATTCAGAGACAAGTCTTAGTTTCTCTCCAATTGTTTGCTTGTACCAATAAACTCGTTGAACAGAAGGATCTTTGAAGAAACATGTTAAAGTCAAGCTCTCTCCAGCTTCCCGTCTCTCATGACGAACTGATGGAGACAACTTTGGAGAAACCGTCCATGCTGAAATGAAATGGGAAAAGACGCCATTTTATAAAAATGTATTGAATTTCACATTAAACTCATTATATGTAAGAAAAAAAAAATTAAATGAAAATTCAACTCACCCATTTCCCCCAGGATCAAACATGTCAGGTAGACAACTGTTGGAGATGTCATCTTGATCAAATTGTTGTTCTGAATGAAAGAGTACTGGCAGCTTCTCCCCTCTTCACAGACCACGCTGCGTTTGATTGGCCGGAAAGAAACATCTTACGATAAAGGAAATATACTCACATGCTCACTGGTTGTTGTGTTGTGTTTGCTCTCTCTCTCTTTTCTATGTGCAGCCAAATGCTGCCCCCTCACCCAGTGATGGCAGCTGATAGAGCTTACCTGTTTAAATGCCAACCAAAGGTGAGAGAGTATATAAAAAATATATAATATATATGGCAACACAAGAGCGATACTATGAACTTAATTCAAAGATAATATATGAAAGATAGTATAGTTGTAACATTAACAACTAATAGTGACATTATGTAAGGCGGATGACAGTAGACAAGACACAGTTGACACTGTCCCCACTCCGTTTCTTCAACATTTCCTCAGATGTAACAGTGGTAGACTTGTTTACATTCAGTTTTAAGGTTAATTCAGAAATGAAACTTGTTGACAGCTACTGTCAGAGACAGGTTTGTCATGTTGTAGTGGTCATGACACATCCTGCACATGTGGATAACTGCAGATTTGGTTTATCAGCTCGTCACCTTTGTGGTCCCTGCTGCTGTGTTAAACCTCTCATATATCCTTGGCGTCGATCCTGTCTCTACTGTTCATGTGAATCTTGAAAACGGCTAGCTTGTTGACTTCAGGTGCACATGCCTGGTTCAAAGACAAAATGGCATAGGCGGCATCTGAAACTGGCAGCAATGCAATGGCGTGGGTGTAATGGGTCCTGCATGTGGTCCCTGTTGAACTGACAGGTTACATGCATGTGTCATGTTAACACGGATTATGGATGTACTAAACACGACCTGATTCACCTCTAAAACCATGATCAGTTCATGAAAACAAAATGATAAATGTTTTTCATCCATTCAATTGAGGGTGCATCATTTTGCACCCTGAGCTTCTGTTTTTTATTTCTCTGTCCTGGTTTTGAGTTTTTACTTTATTTGTCCACTGTTACGTTGCAGGCAGCCTGAGACCACACCTCACCACCAGTTTTTTTTTTCTCTGTGCAGTTCAGCCTGGGAGAGGCATCTTATAAAGCTCTCTCTGCTGCCAGACAAGAGACACACTCCATGCTATCAGACTATCTCTCTGCTGTGGTCATTATTCTTGAAATTTCTGTGATCACTCTTTTTGTTGTGCTAAAGGTTTGTGGTGAGGTTGGACTAGGTAAGTTGGGGTACTCCTACACTCACGTAGTAGTCTTTGTTAAATCACTAGGTAAGAGTGGTTTGTGCCACATCTGTATTTTTTGACTGTTTTCGATAAGGAAGTTAGGTGTTTGTTTTTTGGTTTCCTTTCATTGAGGTAGAAGATTAGTTAGGTCCGGATTTGTTTTGGTAAGTTTGTTTATTTGGCACAACTACATTTGTCCAATTCTCACCCTCTCCTCATTGTTTTTTCTTGGTTGAAAAATAAACTTTTGGTTTGCTACGATTACTCTTTGGATTTGTCTTACTTTTGTTTGTTATTTGCAGCTCTGCCGGTTGCAGGGATGTAAAATCCACGCTCACAACTTTTAATCCCCCCATTTTGCTCCACCCACAGTCTGTGATTAGAGCTACGTCGCTAACAAATATCTCCTTTGCTTATACCTTCTTCTACAATTCACACAGCAGATTCTTTTTTAAAGCAAACGTTATATTCAAATAAAATCTACCGCAATCACCGGTCACCCAGTTAGCTATCAGTAATTCAAATAGACAAAAGGAGAAAATTAAATGTACACTTTGTTGCCATCTTAGACATTAATGTCACAAATTAAACTTATTGAAGAAAAAAAAGTATATTGTAGATCTTTAATGTCAAAGTTCAGGAAAGGCTTTCATAGTTGCCAGGGTAACATCTCAAATCCTCCGAAAAGTTAATCCGCACAAAAAAAAAAAAAAAAAGTTACGAAAAAATATCCTCAAAAAGGTATCCACTGCTGAGGCACTCACTGGTCCTGCAGCATAGATCCTCTCCTTACCTTAAAATACTGAATTGTCCCTCTCCCACGGTCTCCCATGGTCTCCCACGGTCCCCCGAAACAGATGCATTTTGGTCAAGTGGAGAAGAAAACACTGCACAAAAAAAGACAAGCTCCTCCATTCTCCTCCAGGTATCTTTGAATCCAATTCTCCTCCGTCCTCTTTTCCAGTCCAACCAAAAAAACATTCTCACAAACATTTTCCCATCTTCCTTTGTTCTCCCCAGGCCAAGACCCCTACACACCTGTGTCTACCTGGCTGAGCAGGTCACATGACCGGGCTGAACGCAGAAAAACACATGACCACAGGGTAACACATAATATATACATACAGAGACATTACAAAGGGAATTCACCTCCATAAAGATGGTGGCCATGTCACATGTTTCTGGACAGGAACTCTTAACAATGATGACCTATCCAGAGATATAATTAATTAACCAATTGGATTTTAGGTATTTAACAGTGGTTTTTTAAACTCCTAGCTTCCTTGCCAAATACCAACGACAAACACAATTCTGTATAATGATTTTATGTTTCTTAATATACAATCTTATCTTGCATGCTGTGATTTTACAGATTCCCTTTGCACATTATGAGCAGGGCCGATAATGTGCCCTGGCCAAATAAGGGTCCTGATCAGAATTTTATTTTGCCCCTCACTTTACAGTGGTAATGACACATCCTACACATGTGGATAACTGCAGATTTGATCAATCAGCTCATCTTTAAAACTCCCTGCCATTGTAGTCCATGCTGCTGTGTTAAACCTGTCACATCCCCTCGGCCTCGTTACTGTCTCTACTGTTCATGTGCATCTTAAAAAACATCTGGTGTACATTTTTGAGGACGTGCAAAGCGGAGCGCCCAATTGCAGGGAGCAGCCATCATGCTCACACGTAGTAAAAAGCAAGTATATGTCCTGTCATTGCTCGCTAATAAATGTCTATGATTTTCTAAAACTGTCTTCACCTATTTTCCCCCTTGGTATTATAATGACATAATGTATAGTGAGTTTAAGTTATCGTGGAATATAACCCTAACAGGGTGATCAGGACCCTGACACAAAGCAGAGTGGTCTTGCTCCCCCTAAAGCTCACAATACATTATCCTGCTTATGACATGACTACTTAATACTACTTACTAATGAATCAATAATATGAACACAAATATTGATTTGGAATTTGATATGAGATTTAAAAGTGATTTGTTTGTAGTCAGTTGGAAACTGCAGGTAAAGCTTCAACAGTGAGACTTTTTAAATGTATTGGTAAATGGACTTGAGCTTGTTGAGCATTTTTCTAGTCTTCTGACTACTCAAAGCACTTTTACACCTCAAGTCACACCTACTCATTTACACTCATTCACACACTGATGGCAGAGTTTTCTATATAAAGTGACCATCAGAAGTCACTAATCCCATTCATACACATTCATTCGCTGCTGCTAACGAAGCAGCAGGAACAACTTGTGGTTTAGTGTCTTGCCCAAGGACACATCAGACATGTAGCTGCAGGAGCTGGGAATCAAACCCCAGACCTTCCGGTTGAGAGATGACCAATGTGGAAAATATATAATCCATAGTAAACATTTTACATTTAGATGCTTGACATATATTATCATCCCAAGATGTTTTGCTTGTATTAGCCTGAGATGCTTTGTCATGCTAATTGCTATGACAATGTGACTTTTATGCAACATGCTTGGAATTCTGTGTGAGGATCTGGGACAGCAATGTGTTTTGTTGTGACGATCTAGGCTCCACTGTTAAGATAAACACTGTAGGGCTCTCCATTGGCACGAGAAAGGGGGGTAAAGTAAACATCTGCCAGAAAAGGTGTTAGAATAAACAGAAGACACTCTTTCCGTTTCAGTGGAAAGACACTAACTTACACAGTTTAAGTAAATAGTGTGCCCTCAGAGGTGGGGGCAGAAGCTGAACAGTGGGAGGAGAAATCATGAAAAAAGCTTTTGCTTTGCGGAAGAGAAATCAGAACGCAGAAAACGCCGGTAAACACCCATCTCACATATTTATATCTACATATTTATGTGTGTTCTCCAAAGATCTGTGCTGAGTAAATTGTTGCTGTTGAACTTCATTCTCTCAGAGGTGTTTTCTTCTCTAGCATCAAACCAACTTGGGGAAGCCATTGTTTGGTTTCAACACCAACTACCAACTGAACCACAGCTGCTTGGTATTATGTATTGTTTTGTAAACTGTGATTAGTTAATCCCCAAAAATGAAGAAAAAAAGGTGCTCTCTTTGTAATGATGAATTTATCTTGTCCTTCATAAAATCAAAACAGCTGAGTTATCGCAAGAATGGTGTGACATTAAATAAGTCAGTCAGACAAATTAATTTTTTTGGAAAAAGGCTGTAAAAATGTTTATTTCTGCAGTAAAATCAGTTGTTGACATGGGTGTGTATGTGTGTATGCAGCCATTCTCAAGTGGAAACTCGAGGAACTGCAGGTTTTTGCAGTTCAGCATTGGCTTTTAATCCAACACTGAAGGTTGCCACTCATGCCCAGGAGGCCTTGTCCCGGCAGCAGCAGCAGCAGCTCTCGAGTGGACGGAGCTCCCCCAACCTGCTGAGGAGGTGATCTTGCTCTACTACCTCCTGACGTCCCTGACACCCAGCCACTACCATCAGACTGAACCATCCCAAACACCACCTGAGGCTCAGCCACCATCAGTCCCCACAATCACCACTGTCCGATGTACAGACTACTCCGACCTCCACTTCAACGGCAAAGACAATTTGACAACAGGAACACGAGTAATACAAAGGGGATGCATAAAAGCCCAAATATTTCCCTAATTAACTTGGTGAAAAAGCATACTAAAAAAGTACTGAATGACCCCAATCTTAATATATATACAAGTTATAGAAAAAGTCTTTAAAAATGCAATACTAAAGGTCAAGCTGAAAACGTAAAAATGAAAAAATTGACTTCTACTGCCGTACACACACTCGTCTTTGGGTGTGTTTCTCTGCCTTCTTGATGTGTTGGGCATATTAATGTTAAGAGGGGCATAGAAGAGGCCGTCTGCATCTCTGTGACCCTGCAGAAATATGCACAATCTGTCACTGTTATGTTCTTGAGAAAAGTTAAAACCATGCCAAGAAATGCAATAAAAATGACTTTGAATGGTATTTTAACAGGCAAAAAAGAAAGTCACCTCATGGTTCCTCATTGAAGGAGCAGAAAATCTTGCCTGAGCCTCTGATTGTAAAATCACAGAAAAACAGTCATGAAGAAAAAATAATATTTGGTGGACACAGAAAGATGTAAGCCATGTTAGCTACCTTACCTTGAGATAGGAGACGGTTTCTTTTGTTCATCTTGTACAGTAAGAAGGCCATGACGACTATCAGGACGGTCGCAAATATCAAAGCTCCACTCAAGAAATACACAATGTTCAATCCTGGACCTTCTACACTGACAGTCATGATTTCTAGACATTCTAATGAGCAGTAATTACAACTTATGCAGTAATAGGTAGCTGAGTCTGACATGTTCAAATTTGAGATGGTTAGGTGATTTTCACCATTTTGAGCCTCCAGTGTGAAGCGTGTATTGTTTATAAATTCACCATGAAAACTTACAGCTCCACTGTAGCTGTAGAATTCAGAGACAAGCCTTAGTGTCTCTCCGATTGTTTGCTTGTACCAATAAACTCGTGTGAAAGACTTATCATCTTTGAAGAAACATGTTAAAGTCAAGCTCTCTCCAGCTTCTTGTCTCTTGTGATGAACTGATGGAGACAACTTTGGAGAAACCGTCCATGCTGAAATGAAATGACAGAGAGAATTGCCATTTGATAAAATAAATGGAGTTAAAAACATGAATATTATATATAAATAATGTAACTAGACTTTGGATCAAACTTCAAACAAACCGAACATTCAAGTTAGAAAAAAAAAAGGGAGCAATAGAATATCAACTCACCTACTTCCCCCAGGATCAAACATGTCAGGTAGAAAACAACTGTTGGAGATGTCATCTTGATCAAACCGTTGTTCTGAATGAAAGACTACTGGCAGTTTCTCCTCTCTTCAAAGACCATCATCTTACGATAAAGGAAATATACTCACACTCACTGGTTGTTGTGATGTGTGTTCGCTCTCTCTCTTTTCTCTGTGCAGCCAGATACTGCCCCCTCACCCAGTGATGGCAGCTGATAAAGCATACCTTTATTTAATTGCCAACCAAGGGTGTGAAAGTATATAAAATATATTACATACATGGCAACCTAAAAGGGGGCTACTTATGGGGTAACATCAATAGCTAATAGTGACATTACATAAGACAGGGCAACTGATGACAGTGGACAGAAGACATGGTTGACACTGTCCCCACTGCGTTTCTTCAATATTTCCTCAGACGTAACAGTGGTAGACTTGTTTACATTCAGTTTTGCAGGCTTAATGTTGATTTAGAAATTACAACTGTTGACAGCTATTTTCAGAGGCAGGTTTGTCACGTTGCAGTGGTAATGACACATCCTTTACGTGTGGATAACTGCAGATTTCATTTATCAGCTTGTCTTTAAAAATCTGCCATTGTGCTCCTTGCTGTGTGTTAAACCTGTCACATATCCTCCGCCCCGACACTGTCTCTACTGTTCATGCACCTGGAAATCGGCTAGCGTACATTTTTGAGGGAGTGCAAAGCAGACCATCCAATTACAGGGAACTGCCATCACGCTCACACTTAGTAAAAATAAGCAAGTCTGTGTCTGGTCATTGCTTGCTAATAATTTGATTTTCTAAAACTTTCTTTCCACCCTCCCCCCTGAACTGCTACCTTATCGTGGTGGGTTAGTATAAGTACCCAAATGATCCTATGAACTGTATGGTTTGCTTTATGCCCCCAGTAGGGTCTCCCAAGGCCAACAGGTCCTAAGTGACAGGGCAGACCAATAGCAGTTCTATAACCCCTTTGAAGAATAGTATAAGAACAAGGACAGAGACGTCCCCCGTTAGAAACCAGCCTGGCTCCAGGGTGGGGCACAACCCCAACCTGGAGCCAGGCGTGGGGTTGGGGCCCATAGAAAAGCATTTTTGTTTCTTTTTTCAGACATATGATATAAGAGTGGATGTAGCTCTTGACCTGACAGTTTCGCCGACAGTTTCCGACATAAGCCGAAACTGTCAGGTAAATATATATAGCACTTGAAGTCAGGATGAACGTTTTTGAGTTCGCCGTAGAAAAGCGCCAGGTGGTCGGCCTATGCCCATTGTACTTGGCCAGCTGGATAGTGCTCCGACTTGGAATTCCATTGTTATACATGGGGACTTCAACGCTCACATGGGCAATGACAATGAGACTTGGAGGGGGGTGACTGGGATGAATGGCCTCCCCAATCTGAACCCGAGCAGTGTTCTGTTGTTGGACTTGTGTGCTAGTCACAGTTTGTCCATAACGAACACCATGTTGAGATGAGAGAATTACCATTTGATTAAATAAATTGAGTTAACATAAGAAATATTATATATAACTAATGTAACTTGACTGGATCAAACTTTGAATAAACAAAATATTCAAGTTAGAAAAAAAAAATAGAGCAATAGAATATCAACTGACCCATTTCCCCCAGGATCAAACAGGTCAGGTAGACCACTGTTGGAGATGTCATCTTGATCAAAATGTTGTCCTGAATGAAAGAGTACTGACAGTTTCTCCCCTCTTCAAAGACCACGCTGCGTTTGATTGGCCAAAAAGAAACATCTTACGATAAAGGAAATATACTCACACGCTCACTGGTTGTTGTGTTGAGTGTTCGCTCCCTCTCTCTTTCTTATTAGCAGCCAGATGCTGATCCCTCCCCCAGTGGTGGCAGCTGATAGAGCCTTCCTCTGTTTAACTGCCAACAAAAGGGTGGGAGAGTATTTAAGAATATATAATATATATGGCAACGTATAAGGGGATACTATAAAATTAATTATTCAGACTACTCAAAGCACTTTTTCACCTCAGGTCACACCTACTCATTTTCACTCATTCAGACACTGATAGTAGAGGTTTCTATGTAAAGCAGTCCCTCCAGGAAGTCACAATGTTGCGATCGCAACAATTCAACCAAATTCAACCAATCCTCATGATTTCTGTGCGACCTTGCAATTTTGTCCAATCACCACAACATTTCTGCAAATTTGAACAATGAAAATAGTTTTCCCCCCAATTTTCACCAATGAAAGTAGTCCTCCGCGAAAACAGCGAGCCTTATGTCACCAAAGTTTAGTGACCACGGACAAACTCACAACCTTGTTGACATGCACTCTGGACTGTGTGCATTAAGTGTTTGTGTGCTGAACAGAAAAGTGCTACAGGTCCGTCGTGTCTTCATGACAACAGTTTGTTGACAAAGTGTCGCTGTGTAGCTGACAATGCTCCGTCACTTTTAACTGCATGTTTAAAAGGAGCATAGACAATCTGGATACAAGATTTGATCTGTAGGAAGATATACAATACAGGGGATATCAGACATTTAGAGAAGAGCACCCGTGAAGTCAACAGCGCCTTTCTGAAAAGAGGAAAGAGCTCGGAGCGGCCACACAAAAATAATACTGTGTGCATGCGCGTTTGTGAGAGGGAGACGTCACTGACTGAGGCAGATGAATGTGCTTCACAAAGTGAATCGCTCTGCTCAGGTTAAAATATCAATCTATTGTAAAAACACAGCTAAAAAAAATCACAACACGCATTACAATTCTTTGGAAAAGCTGCAGTGAAATCAGGTATTTTTGGCTGCAACAATCCCCCAAAAAGTCCCCGAAATCCTGGAGGGACTGGTAAAGTGACCATCAGAAGGAACTCATTCCAATCATACAAATTCTTTTGCAGCTGCAGATGAAACAGCAGGAACAACTTGAGGTGTAGAGTCTTGCCAAAGGACACATCAGACATGTAGCTGCAGATCAAACTCCCAACCTTCTGGTTGAGATTTGACCAACTAAGTGAACCACAGCTGCCCCACATTACTCACATTGATCTGCATGAATAAGTAAGGTTTGTTTTTCTTCCTCATCATGTCAGAGTCTGATGACATTTTCTTTTCCATTCAGCAGCATTTGAACACCAGTTTGTCCAAAAACGTCCTGTTATGTGTTGACTTCATGTGACCAGGCCTTTTAGCTTAGGAGTGATTTAGAAACATTCTCAGATCAGCTCTGAGAGATGAAGAGACAGAAACTTTTATTTTTGAGAGGAGGCGTGGTTGACCCCGTTGCTAGGTATTATAAATTATTTCGTAAGCTGTGATTGGTTAATCCCCAAAAACCGAGAAAAAAGTGCTCTCTTTGTAAGGATGGGCATAGACGGACAGTAAAATCCATTTGACCCAATCACAGAAACTAATCAGACATGTAATTATGAACACTATGAATTCAACATCTCTGTATCATACTTTAGAAATATGTAACTAACCTAAAATTTTGAATTTCCCTCAGGATCAATAAAGTATCTATCTATCTATCTATCATATGTTTGCAATATCACGCTCACTTGTGACAGTATGAATAACTCTTACCCTTCATAAAATCAAAACTGATGAGTTATAACAAGAATTGTGTGACATTAAAGACACGCCATTCAGACCATTTTCATATTTGTAAAAAGGCTGTAAAAATGTTTATTTCTGCAGTAAAAACATACATTGTTGACATAGGTGTGTATGTCACTTCATGGGTTCCTGCAGCCAGCCTCAAGTGGAAACTTGATGAACTGCAGGTTTTTACTTATGTCCAGGAGGCCTTGTCCCTGCAGCAGCAGCAGCCAGGCTCTCGAGTGGACGGAGCTCCCCCAACCTTCAGCGAAGTGATCTGGCTCTACTACCTCCCAACGTCCCTGACACCCAGCCACTACCATCAGACTGAGCCGTTCCAAAAGCTAGCTGACGCTTAGCCATCACCATCCGTCCCCACAACCACCGAGGTCCTAATACATGTACGGCCTACTCTGACCTCCACTTCAACGGCAAAGAGGAATACAAAGGAGAATGCATAATAGCACAAATATTTCCCTCATTAACTTGGTGAAAAAGGATACTAAAAAAGTACTGAATGACCCCAATCTTAATAGAAACGCAATGTATACAAAAGACATTAAAGCAAAAAAAAACTAAACATATTAAAAAAGATTTGAATCACAACGTTTACAATTCTTCAAAAATACAATACAAAAGGTCAAGCTAAAAACGTAACAAGAAAACAATTAACTTCTACGGGCGTACACTGGAGTACACACACTCGTCTTTGGGTGTAACATCAGACTGAGCCATCCCAAAAACTAGCTGACACTTTGCCCCACATCAGTCCCCACAAACACCGCCGTCTCCATAAATGCACAGCCTGCTCCGACCTCCACTTCAGCGGCAAAGAAGTTTGAACAAAAGGACCACAAGGATATACAATGGAGAATGCATACAACCAAAAAATTTACCTAATTAACTTCATAACAATGGGATACCAAAAAAAATGTACAGAATGACCCCAATCTCAATATATATACAATATTCATCATCTTCAAAAATATTTGATTCGCAACAGTTACAAGTCTTCAAAAATACAATACAAAAGGTCAAGCTGAAGATGTAACAATGAAACAATGAACTTCTACGGGCGTACACTGGAGTACACACACTCGTCTTTGGGTGTGTTTCTCGGTCTTCTTGATGTGTTGGGGATATTAATGTTAAGAGGGGCATAGAAGAGGTCGACTGCATCTCTGTGACCCTGTAGAAATATGAACAATCTGTCACTGTTAGGTTCATGAGAAAAGTTTAAACCATGTCAAGAAATGAGATAAAAATGATTTAAAAATTTTATTTAACAGGCATAAAAAAAAAGAAAGTCACCTCATGATTTCTGATGGAAGGAGCAGAAAATCTTGCCTGAGCCTCTGATAGTAAAATCACAGAAAAACAGTCATGAAGAAAAACTTATATTTAGTGGACACAGAAAGATGTAAGCAGTGTTAGCTACCTTACCTTGAGATAAGAGACGGTTTCTTTTGTTCATCTTGTATAGTAAGAAGGTCATGATGACTATCAGGACGGTCGCAATTATCAAAGCTCCACTCAAGAAATACACAATGTTCAGCTCATCTGTCAGTAAATCAGACATAACAAACAGACCTTTGAATTATCTTATATGAGATCACCTTAGATGGACAGATTTCCATTCCCTTCCCAAATTTTAAAAATGTTAAATTTTATAATATAAAACAATCTGGTGGTTAGTTTGCGTCACATGTACGGAGGCTGTGTTCCTCTATAGGTGGACAGCCCGAGCTCGAGTCCGGCCTGTGGCTCCTTTATCGTATTTCTTTCCCCAATCTCTCTCCCATCAGTTCCTACTATATCAACTGTCCTGTTGAATAAAGGCAAACAGCCCCCAATAAAACTAAATAAAAGTCTTTGAGCGATCACTATTGTCATCACTGATCCTGGATAGATGTTAGTCAATAACTACATGAGAACCTTGGCAACTTTGAATACAGTAATTAATTTATTGTATTTCCTGGTCACTTTTAAATTGAACTTTGTTTTTAGACTTCTTACTGAACAGGATATACTTATGTTTTCTCGAGTGTTTGTAGCATTTTATAACGTAGTCTATGAACATTGTGTTGTCAGTTGGGCTTTGTGTTGAGTGTGGTTTTATTTTACGAGGTGTCTTGCTTCACTTTTATGTAGGACGACAGAGGGAAATCTGCGACTTGCTAAATCTGGTGCAACTATCTTTTCTTTGTATAAATGTCTACTGTCATTAAACACTGTACGCCTGATTAAGAAAGCAAAAGTATTAAAGAGTAACATACCTTCAAAGTCCAGCTTGGTCCCTTTTCCAAACAGAATGTGTCCACATGAGGCGACAGCGCAGTAGTACGTCCCAATATGAGAAACATTCAGGTTCTTCATTGGTAAGTTGTAGGCACAGGTGTGTGTTTGTGAGTTAGGTTTCCTCACACACTGATCATTCCTGCCTCCATGGGTGTAAATGAGTCCTGGATGAGATTCATCAAAGTCTCTGAACCAGTAAACACTTTGTTCTCCATCACAGGTCCCAGTGTGGACTGTACAGTTCAGAGTCACAGAGCCTCCTGGTTGGATGGTCTCAGATTCTGACTGATGGATCACAGCTGGGATGGTCGATCCTGGACCTTCTACACTGACAATCACACTTTCCAGAATTTCTAATGCGCAGCTTTTACAACTTATGCAGTAATAGGTAGCTGAGTCTGACATGGTCAAATCTGAGATGGTGAGGTGATTTTTACCATTTTGAGCCTCCAGTGTGAAGCGTGGATTGTTTATAAATTCACCATGATTACTTGCAGGTACATGTACGTAGTAGTCAGAAACAAGTCTTAGTTTCTCTCCGATTGTTTGCTTGTACCAATAAACTCGCGTAGCTCGTCGATCTTTGAAGAAACATGTTAAATTCAAGCTCTCTCCAACTTCCCGTCTCTCGTGCTGAACTGTTGGAGACAACTTTGGAGAAAAGGTCCATGCTGAAATGAAATGTGAAAAGTTGCCAGTTTAAAAAAATATTCTGAATTTTACATGAAGAATATAATACATTATATACAAGAAAAAAAACTATAAAACCTCAACTGACCCATTTCCCCCAGGATCAAACAGGTCAGGTAGACCACTGTTGGAGATGTCATCTTGATCAAAATGTCGTTCTGAATGAAAGACTTCTGGCAGTTTCTCCCCTCTTCACAGACCACGCTGCGTTTGATTGGCCAAACAGAAACATCTTGCGATAAAGGAAATATAATCACATGCTCACTAGTTGTTGTGTTGTGTGTTCGCTCTCTCTCTTTTCTATGTGCAGCCAGATGCTGACCCCTCCCCTAGTGATGGCAGCTGATAGAGTTTATCTCTGTTTAATTGCCAACCAAGGGTGTGAAAGTATATACAAATATATTACATGCATGGAAACACAAAAGAGGGATACTTAGAGGATAACATCAATAACTAATAGTGACATTACATAAGACGGAGCGACTGATGACTGTGGACAGAAATCATGGTTGACACTGTACCAACAGATGAAACAGTGGTAGACTTGTTTCCATTCAATTTTGCAGGTGTAATGTTGGCAGCAGGTTTGCCACTTTGCAGTGGTATTGACACATCCTACACATGTAACTGCAGACTGGCTCTATCAGTTCATCTTTCAAACTGTTTGTCTGCATATTTTAACTGTGCAGGGGTCTAAACCTCACAATACATTATCCTGCTTATTACACCACTACTTACTACTACTTATTTATGAATAAATAATTTTAAAACATATTGATTTGGAATTTGATATGAGATTTAAAAGTGATTCATTTCTGCAGCTTAACAAATAATCATTTGGAAACTACAGTTAAAGCTGCAGTCAGTGAATAAGTGAGAAAGATATTGAGGTGCCATTCCATGTAATGCAATATACACTAAAAGTAATATTTTGAATTCAATGCTGTAGTGAACTAGAAGCCACTTTTTTTTTTTCAGGATTGGTGTTACATGTGTGATGGTTTTGGGTCCGTTGCAATGTTAAGGCCGTGGAGAGTGGAGGAAAACGGCAGGCAAAAACTCACGTCCACACGATGCGGGGGATTCAATGCTCGTCGTTTATTTAAATAAACACTCCAACCTCATCAAACCCGGTTGTACGGCTACTATCGTTTCATACATGAACAAAATAGTGCCATATTTGACCATCACTGTTGTTCTATAAAGTAAAGAAAACAGGAGCGAAAAATAATACGTCAGACCAGCGTAGTGTGCTCATCGTTCCACGAGGAGCAGGCAGCACAGGCACTGCTTGATGACGTCGCAACTAAGCGACACAGTATACACATTAAAGGTACATTCCATAAATCACAACCGTTACATATTCCCCCCGGTGAGACAAAGGCTGTCCCCAGCCGTACACAGAGATACAGTCTATACTCAACATACCCTCACACATGAGTAAGCAGTTAAGCTGTCAGGACCAAGTAGGATAATATACAGTGGATTAATCAGGTAACCGGCATACATGTCAGTACCAGGAAAATGGAAGTCCTTAAACATCAAAAATAAAGAAAATATAAGCTTAGGCTCCAAAAACAAACACAGCATGAATTCCCTTTTTATGCATGAAAAATAACATCTAAAAATATTAAGTTTCAATATAAAACCAAAACTCACTGTTCTTCTTGTTGTGTACAGAATAAACAAAACACTACCGCTCTGGTAGGATGCATAATAAACTTACACCACTGACAATAAAACAATTGTGCTTTTTTTTTTTTTTTTAACACATGTGAACAAGAACCAGAAAGCATTCATTTTAAGTCAAATCTGGCAGCATGATAAGGGTTCGTCCACCTATTGTCTGACCATCCAGAGGTCACTCTGGGATTTAGTCTAGGTCTTAGGTTGTAGTGTCTAGCACGGTCAGTGACAGAGTCAGACAGAGGCGGGTCAACATCTTGTGGGCCAGTGTCTAGAGTCATATCATCAGTCTCTCGAGCAGGGTCAAAGGGGTCAGCGTCAGCGTCAGCGACGTTGTCAGCGGGCCCAGGTTCGTTTTCTGGTATGTCAGGACATCGTTCATCAGGGTTCACATGACTTTTACGTTTGTTGGACGAAGCTGAGGTCCACGTGTGGAACGGCTGTAGGTTCACTACATGAAAAACTCCAGCTTCCTCTCCAGTGTCAGCTTTTGTGAGACTATAGCTCACATCAGAGAGTCTCTGGGAGATGCGGTATGGGCCAGCGAATAGTGGGGCCAGTTTGGCTGTGAAGTTAGTCAGCGCGTCCGACCTTGGATGGGTCTTTACTCTGACAAGATCCCCAATCTTGTAGGAGACTTGAGGACGTCTCAGGTCATAGTAACGTTTCTGGTGATCGTAACTCTCAGAAAGCACTGATTGTGTGCTTCTTGAAGAGAGGCTTTCAGGCATTCCGGAAAGGGGATTCCGGAGTCATCCATTCCATCGGGTCTGGGCTGAGTGACGAGGTCAAGTGGAGTCTCTAGCTCTCGGCCATACAACATCATAGAGGGACTAAGACCCGTGCTCTCGTGGGGTGCTGTGCGTAATGCAAAACAGATCTGGGGGATGAATTTGTCCCATGACGTGTGCTTGTCTCCCACATATGCACGAATGGCTGTTTTTAGAGTACGATTGACGCGCTCTGTTGCATTTGTCTGTGGATGAAACGCCGTAGTGAGCCTGTGCTCAGTCCCAAGTGCAGATACAACGTGCTCGAAGAGGTTGCTCACGAATGGTGTCCCTCTGTCTGATATGAGGTATGTTGGAGCACCGTGTCGGGCAAAGATGTCAGTGATAAACTTGTTAGCTGCGACCTGAGCATTTGCTTCTTTCACTGCGCTCACCTCAATCCATTTTGAAAAATAATCCACGAAGACGAGGATGTAAGCATTTCCATTTGGTGTGCGAGGCAGTGGGCCGACATAGTCCACACCCGTGTATTCCCAAGGCCTTTGTGGGCGAATCGGGACCATAAGACCAGCTGGTTTTCTTTGACTTGGCTTAGTGATCTGACATACAGCGCACGAGACCACATAGTTCTTGACATCAGAGGCCATTGACGGCCAAAAGAACCTGAGCCGAAGGCGTGCCAGAGTCTTTGTAATGCCCAGATGACCAGCTGTGGGATGGTCATGATAATACTTCAGTAGACATCCCCGGACGGCAGTAGGGGACAGCTTCATTTGTTTCAGTGGGTGTAGACCACATTTGGTTTTTGGGTCAAGGAAGTAGAGGAGACCATCCTGCACCGCATACTGAAGGGGAACATGGCTGCTATCTGTGTTTTGTTGGTCATCGTCCAACTGACGGAGTAACTCGCCAGTTACTGGATCCTCCAGCTGTAGCTGTCGCACGTTTAGGCGGTCTGTCAGCATCACTGGGGGCAGTGTACGGAGATCCAAGCTCCCTATCGTAGCATATGCAGGCAAGAGATCAATGGGAGAGTCAGTTGCGGGGAGAGGGTTTCTGGACAAGGCGTCAGGTACTTTGTTACGTTCACCAGGTTTATGGACTATATCGAAGTCGAAGTCCTGGAGTTGGAGAGACCATTGAGCCAGTCTGCCAGAAGGATTGGGACGAGACATTAGCCACCTGAGGCTGCTATGGTCTGTGAAAACAGTCACATGGAGGCCTTTGACATACGGCCTGAAGTGCTCCAAAGCCCATATGACGGCCAAACACTCCTTCTCCGGCGTCGAGTATGGTTTTTCAGCCTTGTGCAGAGCGCGGCTAGCATATGCCATAGCAACATCTCTGCCTTCGGTGTCTCTTTGCATCAGCGCTGCTCCAAGGCCAGCATCACATGCGTCTGTATGAATGAAGAAAGGACGTGAAAAGTCTGGGAATCTCAATACAGGTGCCGAAGTTATGCTACCCTTCAGGAAATCCACAGCTTTTTGGCATTTGCTGTCCCAGTTGAACGGGGCATCTTTCTTTGTGAGGGCAAAGAGCGGCTCAGCATGCTTGGCATAGTCTTGCACAAAGCGACGGTAATAACCTGTTAGGCCAAGAAACTGTTGCACGTCCTTCACAGTAGACGGCACCTTGAATTCCATCACGGCTTTCACTTTGTCCGGATCAGGGTGAACGCCAGATAGGGTGACACGGTAGCCGAGGAAGGTCAGTTCACTGAGGCAGAACTGGCATTTGATTAGTTTTAAGGAAAGACCGGCTGACTTCAGTCTGGCGAGGACTTCTTCCAGGTCCGCCAGATGTTGTTCAAAGGTGGGCGAGGCAACGACAATGTCGTCGAGGTACACAGCACATGACTTGTATATGAGGCCAGCAAGGACTGAGTTCATGAGCCTCTGAAAGGTGGCAGGCGCATTACAAAGACCAAAGGGGAGGACTCTGAACTGAAACGGGCCACAGTGTGTGATGAAAGCAGTTTTTGGTCTGGATTTCTCGGCGACAGCCACTTGCCAATAACCTCGAGTAAGGTCCAGGGTTGTGAGAAACTTCCCTCTGGACAGAAAGTCAAGAGACTCATCAACCCGTGGTAAAGGATATGAGTCTTTTACGGTCAGTTGATTGAGACCCTGAAAGTCTACACAGAAACGTGGGTCGCGAGGGGGCCTGTTCACTATGACCACAGGGGCAGCCCAGGGCCCTGATGCTGGCTCGATGATGTCTTCCTGTAGCATCATTTGAACTTGTTCCTCAATTATCCGCTTTTTAGCAGGAGAGGTGCGATAAGGCGGAAGGTTGACAGGCTTCGCATCTCCGGTGACAATGACATGTTCAGTGAGTGAGGTGCGGCCGAGGTGACCATCGAACAGATCACAGTAGTCTTCAAGCAGCTTTAACAGCTCTGTTTTCTCGTTCCCCACTAAGTTCGCTTGTTCTACCTTATCACGAAGGGCAGGATGTGGAGAATCGAGACACATCATGATTTCGTTTGTCAGACTTGTTGCATCTAGTCCATCTTCAACAAAGTAATCAAGGCAGAGTGAGTCGTCACCCCTGAGCACAGTTCTAGTAGGCACATGTATGGTAATTGATGCACGTTTCATAAAGTCCATTCCCATAACTAGGGGAGAGGAGAGTCCAGGGATTATAGCAAACCGCTGATAGAAACGTTTGCCCATAAACCCGATTGTTAGCCAGGTGACCCCTGATGGGTTGCAGGGTGCGCTGTTTGCGAGCCGGATTGGCGGGCCTGACCATGTGTTAGTGTAGGATCCGTTTTGAATATTTTCGTGGACTAAGTCTGCTCTCACAGCTGAGAGTGAGGCGCCTGTGTCGAAAGTGGCTTCTATCGCTGCCCCTTTAAAACACACCTTCGCCTTAAGTAGGGTGTTCCATATCGACTCTGAAGTTTCATCTTCCACGTGACCGAGCACAGATTGATCATTTGGGGTGGGCGATGGAGGGGGAGGCGGGGTTAGCGACTGGGGGGAGGGTTGCCTCTGCGAAATGTCCTCCCCCCCTGGAAGTTTTCCTGCTTCCTAGTGAATGGCCTTGCCTCCGCCACAGCATATCTGTTTTCAGCTCTCACAGCATCCAAGTGGGGACTAGGGTCTAGAGGTGGGTCTTGTGATAGCTCAACAGTGGACCTAGGTGACTGTGGGGGTCTCTGGGGGCCTGTGGAACAGTTAGGGCAGGTGCGGGAAGTAAAACCCGGCATGGAGCACTTGAAGCAATAAGTTTCTCTATCGGGCATACTTTTCACTTTAGCATGGGATGGCTGAGGAGGGTTAGGGCTAAGGACAGAGTGAAGTTCATGCGCTCGTAGCATTAGCTCAATGCCTGATTTGACAGATGCGCCATAAAGCGCGACTCTGTACTTTTCAAGAGTGTGTTTACAGATCAGCTCGATTTGTTCGAGCTCTGATGGTGGACTCCTAAGTTTCTTAAATTCGCTGAGCATATTGGCAGTGAACGTGGGGAGGGGTTCCTCAGGCCTTTGGATGCGGTCTAGGATACCTCTCAAGATACGCTCCTGATTGTCAGCGGGTAGGAAGACCATCCTGAACAGTTCACAGAAGTCGTTCCAAGTACAAACATGAGTTTTGAGCACGCTGAACCACTTCTTCGGCTCTTCAGCTAGGAAGCGTAGTAGTTCCCTGAGGATCTGAATATCTGTTAAGTCGAGGGAAGACCTGTATGTATTGACAGATTGTAGCCAGTCTTCCGGATGAATTACACCATCACCAGTGAACACAGGAGGCTCAATTTTTGCCTGATGCAGCGCAGCTGCAAGAACTCTTGTAGTATTGTTGATTTCAAGAGAATTTGACTGAAGGCGTGAAGCAGGTGTAACAGCTGGAGTGTGATCGAGAGCCATCATGTCAGAATACTGAGGTCTCATGTAGGAAGAATCAGGTGCATGCGGGGTCGAAGCGGACATTGGGACAAGATTAGCGGGCTGAGCAGGGGGGGCTTTGCGGCCTGCCTTGTTGCTTTGGTCCCATTGCCGTAAGATACTTTTCTGTAGCTCAAGAGAATCATGCAGACACATCTGAAGCATCTCCACCTCGGCTTGCAGACTCTTCACCTCCAGCTCAAGGTCAGCAGTGGGCAGACTCCGAGTGGCTCGAGGTGGGAGGGGCATAAAGTCAACGTGAACGTCGCAGTCAGTTAAGTCAGGATGGGTCGCCATTGTATATATATATATTTTTTTTTTTTTCCTTTTCTTTTTCTGAGACAAATATTAGTTAACTTCTAGCGTGATTCAGATAATTATAAATGTAGCTTGGGACTACTAAACCACACAGTGTAGCAAATAATGTGAGAAGGCATAGACATTAGACAGTGTACCCCTTTAAATCACTCGTCGAGAAAATATCTTTCACTGAAAACACACCAGAAACACAAGAGAAAAATTAGAAATGGCATAAACAGCAGGAAAACACCTCTTGTAAATACTGGATGAAATCACTGTTATATAGGTTATGAATAAAATGTTATTCACAAATAAGTTATGCCAACCACAGTTCAAATAGTTATTTTCACGCACTTGTAAGAGGCGATAATTACAGTTTCAGTCTATCAATGCTGTGCTTCTTTCTTCTTTTCTCTTTTATTTGTTAGTAATTACTCCAGTTAGTATACTTTACCCGACCGATCACGTCAGCTCCACAGAAACAGTCCGGGCATGAGTGACGGAAATCCACGGGGGGAAAAGAGCAGGAGAGTGGCAGGCGCTGGGGAGGAGAAAAACACGTCTTTGGGGATCCGAGGAGCCTTCACGTACAGCCAGGGACGAAGCACTCATTAACAGCAAACCGGGAGCCGTCGCCGCGTCCACCGGGTCGCCAACCGTAGCTGCCGGAGGGAAACTCTGCACACCGAAACTCCAAAAGTCCAGGAAACGTAGAGCGTTCCGTCTGAAGCCGACTCTCTGTCCGTCCGCGCTGCGACACTCCCGCGCGCGTACCCGCTAGTGACTTTGATGTCGCCGAAAAGCGCGGCCAAGCTTAACACAGTCCAAAACGGCGAATAAAGAATGGTGAAAAAAAAATTTCACTTCGAATACTTGCACTGGTCGTTGATGAAAGGTCCAAGGAAAAGTTGTTCGGGCGCCATTTGTGATGCTTTTGGGTCCGTTGCAATGTTAAGGCCGTGGAGAGTGGAGGAAAACGGCAGGCAAAAACTCACGTCCACACGATGCGGGGGATTCAATGCTCGTCGTTTATTTAAATAAACACTCCAACCTCATCAAACCCGGTTGTACGGCTACTATCGTTTCATACATGAACAAAATAGTGCCATATTTGACCATCACTGTTGTTCTATAAAGTAAAGAAAACAGGAGCGAAAAATAATACGTCAGACCAGCGAAGTGTGTGCATCGTTCCACGAGGAGCAGGCAGCACAGGCACTGCTTGATGACGTCGCAACTAAGCGACACAGTATACACATTAAAGGTACATTCCATAAATCACAACCGTTACACATGTTCTATTTTTTTTGTCCCAGCTAGCACTCTGGCTGCTGCGTTTTGGATGAGCAATTTTTATTTCTTTTTTTTAATTGATTTTTTGGGAAACCCAGCATAGAGGGCATTACAATAATCTAGTCTGTATGAATGCATGGATCACTTGTTCGCAGTCGGATTGTGTCATGAAGCACCTGAGTTTGGATATGTTCTTAAGATGATAAAAGCTTGTCTTTGTAAAAGCTGTAAATGTACTTCTGAAAGTTTAGATCTGAATCAGTGATGACACCGAAGTTTTTGACATTATCAGTGTACTGAAGAGAAACAGATGAAGAACTGGATATGAGCTCCTGTCTTTGTCTTTCTGGACCTACAATCTGAATTTCTGTTACATCTTTGTTAAGCTGTAGAGAAATGTATCAACCAGCAACTGATTTCTTCAATGCGTTTGGACATTTCATTTGTGGGGCTGTTGTTATCTGGGGAACGTGAAACATAGAGTTGTGTTTTATCAGCATAGGAGTGATAGGAGATATTGTGTTTCTGTATGATGGAACCAAGAGGGAGCATGTAAAGACTAAATAGTTGTTGGGGTCCAGCCAGAATGACAAAGTTCAGGCTGTGTCGTTTGGAGAACTACAACAAAAGACTCTTTATCCCAGCATGCCTTGCAGGTACTCCCAGAATGCTTTGCCAAACCTAACACATAGGTGTGAAGTCTGGGAGGTATAAAGCCGGCCATGCCTCATTGTTCTTTCTCTTTCAAACGTCGTCTGGCGACGTCCGGGGATACCCAACTCTGTTCCTGTTTCCAGCACGCTTCTCTTTGTTTAAAAGTTTTGGCGCGCAGCTAATCCAAAGGCCTTGAAGCACACCGACGTCCGAAATTCCGAGCTTAGATCATCCACTTGAACGCATCTCCAAAGAAGAGCGTTTATTTCTCCCGTATTGAAACGGTATTGAGAGAGACTGTAAGGATTACGTCTCGTTCCGTCCTTTAAAGAAAGGATATCCACGGAGATCACCTCGCTCGACGGAGGACACGACGGCCCTGCTCACCCTCTGGGACGCGCTACCATCACCAAACAACTGCAGGAAGATCGTTCCAGGACCCCCTTTGCTCCTTTCATCAACCGTGGACAAAACGGTTACAAGTGAGGCTTAGCTAGGTCTGGGCAGTTAGATATAGAGAGTGTGTTTAATAACTGAGTTATTATTGGGAAACGGTGATAATATTTGCTTGGTATTTGACCACTGCGTCTTAGATTTTACCAGAGTAAAATCTCTTTTGTTCTCCTTATTTGTGCCGCTGTGTCCCGTGTGTTTATCTGTGAGCTCCCGCGTCATAACCGAGTAATAGACTCAGTATCAGAAAGACTAGTGTGAACGCCGTCTGATACAAATCCGGCCACTGGTTTCTGATAAGTGAAGTAAACTATGCTCTGAGTTGTACGTGAGCTCCAGTCCGAGATTGAGCTGTCGAGGGGCGTTGTATCTCTCCCGCTCTCTCGCTTTACACACACACGCACCTTTCGGTAGACGCACACACATAGAGATCGGTGGCTTTCCAGACGCTGCTGAAACGTAGATCACGTTCTGTGTCCGCCATCACGTGACCACGCGTGGTCGCCGCCATTTTGTCTGTCGCTGTCTGTCCCTCCCCCTTTCTCTCTCTCTCTCTCTCTCTCACAGACACACACACGCACACACACACGCCACGCCTGTTTGTTTTGTTTGTTACCTGTAGTTTGGTTTATCATAGTTGTTTGTTTGATTGAGTTTTATTGATTTACTTGATGTTGCTTTGTTAAATAAATTCTATTATAATTTAAAAAGTCGTTGTTTGTGATCACTGTGAATTTGCTTTGTGACTTGGGGGCTTTGTGTTCGGATTTCACACCTTCAATTAAATACAGATTATTAATTATTAATGATATTATTTAATTAACTAATTTTTAGACTGATATTTTGTAATATTTTGGTTGTTCCCTGTTTACAGGGTGGTGCCCCGCGGTTTATTAAACGCAGTTTAATAACAATTATTGATTTAGATTAATAATTAAATAAACTTAATTATTAAATTTATTTTGACAACTAAATGTTACACCATAAAACCCAACATAACCGTTGGTCAGGTATTCGCTCCTGAAAATCCCCAACATAGTATATGACTGAGAACTGAACCTTGTTGCATCCCATAGTGAATGCCGAAATTGTCTGATTAGTACGGGAATATTGCAAACATCTGGGAATACATTTCTTACCAATAGATTTCTTCTCAGATATGTTCATGAAGGTGTCTTATAACACAAAAACATTTAAATCCAACTCCTGTAGGAAAGTCCGTGAGAGAGGCTCAAAGTCAGGCTACCTGGAATAGTTCCTAATTGGAATTGAACTGTATACTTCTTGGTGAAAATGTTAACCTTTGCTTTTGGTATCTTGTGAGAGGTCAAACTAGGGGTTCTTTAGGATTCTGAATCCATTGCAACGTACATGTAAAAGTGGCCACGCCCACTTTTACATGTAAATTTACAGTCACTTTATATGTTGATTTCAATATCTCAAATACTAGTTAAAAACGATGCTGCACCACATTGTTAAATGTATTAGGGGTCCAGGTCTGAGTCTTCTACACCCTGTACTGTTCTTAAAGTGGGGATTAGGACCCCCTGGGGGCTTCAGAGACAATGGGGGGGGGTCGTGAGACTTTCCATCACCAAATACAAAAGTTTAAAGATCTAAAATTGCAAATCTTATCCATTATAGTGAAAAAAAACAAAACTCAAACATAAATTGAATTTTATCTAATGGCAATAACTAGTGCTGTGGTTTGCTCTGTAACCTGATTGGTACATATTTTGAAGGGTTAGGCGATTGTGTAGTCGTTTGTAGACAACCTTTTCAAAAACATTACTGATCACAGTAAGTTTGAGATGGGTTTATAGTTAGTGATGAGTGAAGGAATAAGTTTGATATTTATTAGTAAAGGGGTAACAATAGCATGTTTCAGATAATTGGGGAAAACTCCAGACTGAAGAGAAACATTTACAATATAAAGTAAGTCATGTAACAGACAGTGAGCCCGAAAATGTCCATAAACTTAATAACAAAGAGATACCAACAAACATGTACACAATGACCACAATCTTAACACATAAGCAATTTATACAAAACACATACAGTTCAGGGCAAACAGACTCAGAGTTATTTGATTCACAAAGTTTCCGTCTTCCGTAAAAATGAAACAATTGACTTCTACTGCCGAACACTGGAGTACACACACTGGTCTTTGGGTGTGTTTCTCTGTCTTCTTGATGTGTTGGATATATTAATGTTCAAAGGGGCATAGAAGAGGTCGTCTGCATCTCTGTGACCCTGTAGAAATATGAACAATCTGTCATTGTTAGGTTCTTCAGAAAAGAAACCTTGTGAAGAGATGCATTAAAAAAATTATTTGAATGGTAAAAACTAAATTCTCACCTCATGGTTTCCGATAGAAGAAGAGGACAATTTGGTTTGAGCCTCTGATTGTGAAATACAGAAAAACGGTCATGAGAAACACACAGACAGACAGATGTAAGCCATGTTAGCTACCTTACCTTGAGAAAGGAGACGGTTTCTTTTGTTCATCTTGTACAGTAAGAAGGCCATGATGACTATCAGGACGGCCGCAAATATCAAAGCTCCACTCAAGAAATACACCAAGGCAAGAGAGATCTCCTCATCTGTTGGCAATTTAATAAACAGAGCTTTGAGTTTTATATCAGTGTTCATGTTTGATTTGATTAGACCGTTATCATGAATCATACTATATGAGATAACCTTGTACGAAAAAATTTACTTTCCAAAAATAAAACACTTGTGCTCGCCAGCTTAGCGGTAAGTGCAAATACCACATGAAAGGAGGCCATAGTCCTCTAACCTGTGGCTACTTTTACACAATTCATTTCCCCCTCTGTGTGAAATCTCTCCACTCTAAAATGAAGGCATTAAAAAATCCCCAAAATGAACCTTCCAAACACAATGTTGCGGAACTCAACAGGCAAAACTTTAACCTTTTTGGACCTCTCATATCAAGAGATAATGGGGAACGCTGTGATGGGAAGTCCACAATCCATAACTGTACGAATTTTTCATGAATTCATTCATCTTAGAATTTTTGTTTATGTTCCATTTAAATTGGTCTTCCATCCCCGGGTAATCCCTGAGGATGGTCGAAAGAGTCAGAAACAGTGAAGACCGAGTGAGAAATGACTTTTGGTGAAATGCCACAGGTTAAAGGTCAATCCGTCGGCTTGCTTCTGTGAACTGTGGCCTCAAATTATTGATTTGGTCATGTTACCATCACTGAACCTAGGCCTCCTTTTGACCTACCTGCATCATGTTTACTGCTTGAATATCCGTATTCACTTTGCTATTTTTTTTTTTTTTGCATAAATCAAAGCCAGTAAAGAACTGTACATGGTTTGTACATATTTGAGCATGATGATGTTGACCAGTCATTTCTGCTACTTAAACATTTTCATTTGAGGAAGGTCTTACTCGTCTCAGTCAGCCTATTAACATCAGGTTTTGAATGGACAATGGATTAAGCTCCCCCACAATTTAAAAAAGTACTATCACAGTTTTTGACGCAGCGTTGAACAATGGAATTTGGGGGCGCAGATGGCCTCGTGGTTTAGTCAGGTTCTGCTTGTGCATGTGTATGATTCAAGCCTGTGTGTGTTAGAAGCATGTCTCAAAAATAATAACAGAGTGCGAATTGTCCACTCAGGGATCAATAAATTATATAAAATGTAGAAAAAAAATTAATTAAGAGGGTGGCCTGGTTGTCAAGTCCAACCTGTGGCTGCTGTTCCGCATTTTGTACTCAAATCTCAACCCAGCCGGTTTCCTACTATTCACCCACCTCAATAAAAAGGAATTTAAGCCATCAGTCTTGTCAGCACTGATGCTGGACAGGTGTTAGAGACATATAGTAATTGTAGAACCTTTTACTTCTGCAGCGAATACTTATATTCATATGAGATAAGTATTTAACATCTTGTTCAATGTTAAATGTAACTTTTTTCTTATCTATCTATCTATATATATATATATATATATATATATATATATATATATATATATATATAATTTAACTCGGTAATTAACCCATTGAGATCAAGATCTCTTTCACAAAGGTGACCTGCTAAGAGGGCAGCAGCAGCACACATTGTAATAAATAATACATGATTAAAAACAGTTTACATACAAAATATTAAGAGCAAAAAGCAATTGCAATGAGCAGATCAGATATTCTTCTGTTTTCTCTAGTGTTTTTAGCATTTTATAATGTAGTTTATGAACGTTGTGTTGTATCTATCTTTCTTTGTATAAATGTTCAATATCGTTGCACACTGTCCCCCTGATTAATAAAACGCATGATGCATCAAGTTTTCACCGCTTTTTTCTAGGACTAAATGTGATAAAGAGTAACATACCTTCAAAGTCCAGCTTGGTCCCTTTTCCAAACAGAATGTGTCCACATGAAGCGACAGCGCAGTAGTACGTCCCAATATGAGAAACATTCAGGTTCTTCATTGTCAAGTTGTAGGCACAGGTGTGTGTTTGTGAGTTAGGTTTCCTCACACACTGATCATTCCTGCCTCCATGGGTGTAAATGAGTCCTGGATGAGATTCATCAAAGTCTCTGAACCAGTAAACACTGTGTTCTCCATCACAGGTCCCAGTGTGGACTGTACAGTTCAGAGTCACAGAGCCTCCTGGCTGGATGGTCTCAGATTCTGACTGATGGACCACAGCTGGGATGGTCGATCCTGGACCTTCTACACTGACAGTCATGGTTTCCAGAAATTCCAATGAGCAGTAATTACAACTTATGCAGTAATAGGTAGCTGAGTCTGACTTGCTCAAATCTGAGATGGTTAGGTGATTTTTACCGTTTTGATTCTCCAGAGTGAAGCGAGGATTGTTTATAAATTCACCATGAAAACTTACAGCTCCACCGTATTTGTAGAATTCAGAGACAAGCCTTAGTGTCTCTCCGATTGTTTGCTTGTACCAATAAACTCGTGTGGAAGAATCATCATCTTTAAAGAAACATGTTAAAGTCAAGCTCTCTCCAGCTTCCCGTCTCTTGTGACGAACTGATGGAGACAATTTTGGAGAAACCGTCCATGCTGAAATGAAATGACAGAGAGAATAACCATTTGATAAAATAAATGAAGTTAAAATCAGAAAAAATTATACATAACTAATGTCATGACTTTGGATCAAACTTCAAATAAATAGAACATTCAAGTTAGAAAAAAAAAAAAAAGCAACAAAAAAACTTAACTCACCCATTTCCCCCAGGATCAAACATGTCAGGTAGACAACTGTTGGAGATGTCATCTTTCTCAAACTGTCGTTCTGAATGAAAGAGTACTGGCAGTTTCTCTCCTCTTCACAGACCACGCTGCGTTTGATTGGTCGAAAAGAAATAGCCTGTTAAGATATACTGTATACTTGCATGCTCTCTGTTCCTGGTTGTTGTGCTGTGTTTTCTCTCTCTTTCCTGTCTTCAGCCAGATGCTGCCCCCTCACCCTGTGATGGCAGGTGATAGAGCTTATACCTGTGTTCAATATTACCAACCGAGGGGAACGGAGTATAAAAAAAATATAAGTATATACTGTCTGTAAATATATGTGCACAAACACAGGTGTTTGTATCTGAAGTGATAATGTAGAGAGAGTCTTAAGTTATCGTGGAATAGGACCCTGACACAAAGAGTGGTCTCACGCCCCATGTATAACGTGAACACAAATATTGAATTTGATTGGAGATGTAAACATTTGTTTCTTCTGCAAAACAGATCGTCTGTCCGTTCACAGTGAAAGCTGTGTCCAGCAGCAGTTGAACTTGTAGCTTACAAGGCGACTGTGGCTCAGTTGTTAAGAGGTCAGGGGTTCGATCCCTAACTCCTGCAGCCGCTTTCCCTATTTGTTCTTTGGCTGCTTTGTCAGCAGTGAATAAACAAGTATGAGCGGGATTAGTTAAACTTCTGATCATTTTACATAGGAACCACGGCCATCAGGGACTGAATGAGTAGGTGCAACCTCGATAAACACTACACAAGCTCAAATCCATTTATCATTTTCCGTAATAAATTCTTTGAAGGTCAGAGGTCAGATTGTTTGAAATCTGACCTCTATATCAACGGCCATTTCAGAGACTAATACATAATTGCAAATCAACATTTGTTAAAAATCATGGTCAAACTGGTAGGTGTAGTAGGAAGTAAATAAAATCCTGAAAATTGATTTAATCTGTTTATTTTAATCCCAAGAGTTTCGTAATTGTACAAGCTGCTACAAACCAAGAATTATTAATGAAGTTGTTAGAATTGAGTTTATTTGAATAATTTTTAATGTAACCTATCTTCAGTTCCACCTCTTTGATCACATAACCCAAATGACGAGGTCATGTAGTGGAAGAATATACAAAAAGTCTTTAGATCTGATTCCATTGTCATTGGGACTTTCAGCCACACACCTACACAAACACAGCTCTGCATGTGTTGATGCTTTACAAGGGACTTTTCAAGTCTAACACCTCGACATCCTGCTAGAAACGATAAAGGGGCAACAGCACTGACATGTACACAGCAAAATACGTTTCCAAAGCAGAAAGAGACTAGCGGGTCAATTTACAAAGGGGTGTGGTGTTTCATCAGCCAACGCTGTTTTCACATTCTGCACTCCTGAAAATAACCAGATCACTTCAGGAGGACTGTAACTGAGATTCTCTCAAACTTGCTGTTCAAATGTGCTTCTTACAGTGAGAGACTATCCATGCCAACATCAACAAAAAAGCGGAGAACAGAAAACATAAATGCCTTCTTTTAATTGTGTGCAGAAATCATAGTGATCGCGGGCATACATTCCTTACATCGTGCAGCAGTCAACATGTACAAACATCAGTCCACCTCCTATTGGCTCGAGGTGAATTCTGCTGCGTTCTCACATCTCACTCGAGTTTAGCTGAAAAATACTCTGGTCTGGCAGGAGAAACCCCTGAGTTCACATGTGAGTGAAGAAAAATAGTCAGTTTGCGTCCATAGGTACTGTATCCTCATGGAAATGTGAGTTTTTCAGGAGATTTGTTTATGTGAGTGTGAGTCCTAAAAGTCAGCCATCTTTAAACAGTAACCCAGAAGGGGAAACAGTGACTCTAGAATGGGCCTGTACTGACAAGGAAATATGGACATATCACAATCATAATGCGGTTTATAAATATAAAGTTTATACTGGCTTTGTCTTTAGTTTTTGTGTCTTAATTTGTGCATTTACCAAAGGTGTAAGCGATAAAAAATTGGTGAGGGTGAATCTATAAACTGAAATCTTTCTGTGGCCATTATGTCTTCAAAGCCCATGCATGTGAAAAAAGCTGAGACAAGCAGCTGCCAGCTGCTTTAAGTTAGAAAGCCCAATTTTTTCTTTGCTTTTCATTCTCAGCCTAAAAACTGACATAATGTACCTTGTTATTGATACAGAATATTAATCATGATAGATTCTATATGCTTTTCATTTTAACAGCATTGTCATCTTTGAAGGTATATACAGTACGCTACATATAGTAATTAGCTTTGTTGCCTCACAGCAAGAAGATTCTTCCTTCAGACAGGCCCGTTCTTGCATGTTCTTACCGAATATGCATGGCTTCCTTTCGGGTACGCCTTCCTACCACAGTCCAAAGACATGCTGGTGAGGTTAATTGGTGGCCCTTTAATTGCCTGTTGGTGTGAATTCGAGTGTGGCTGGTTGTTTGTCTCAAAGGCTTTGTTCAGACTGCTGCCCAAATCCGATTTTTCCCCAAATCTGATCAGAATCCGATCTAACTGACCAAGTGTACACACTACAAATCGCAAGTGACCAGATCCAATCTGAATGGCAATATTGACGTGGTCTGATCCACATTGGTTTCTATGGTAACGGGTAACGTCCAGCAAAAACAACAGCGAAATTGATGACACAGAAGTGTGATTATTTCTGATGCAAACAATTTTACGGAGCAGTCTGTCCACGAACTAGTTTAATTACGTTTTTTTTTTTATTCTGCTATTTTCTTTCACTGACTTGAGTTAATTTCCGGTCCGTCAGATCTCCATTGTTGTTATTGTCGACAGTGTTGCGACGCAGAAGACACATTGAAGCGAACGCCACGTTGAGACTGAGTCGGATCTGTAGGAATCAGATTGAAACCACCTCCTCAAGTGGTGTGCATCAGATTTGGAAAAATCTGATCTCATCTGGCTTTTTGTCTTCAGACGAGCAAAAACTTAAACCACATACAATCTGGATGAGCTAATAAATCGGATTTGGAGGTGCAATGTGAACAAGGCCTAAATGTCAGTCCCAATTGACAAGCAATCAGTTCAAGGTGTACCCTGCCTCTCACCAAATAATATCTGGGATTGGCTCCAGCCCCCCTATGACCCCGAATGGGAAAAGCTAAAAAAAGATAATGGACGGACCATCATATATAAATATAAACCAATGTTGCTTAGACTTAAGTCTTTTTTGAAAAAAAGAGACGAAAGGCAATAAGGATTCTTCAATAATAGTATTTCAGACCACATACAAATATTTCATCTTTTGCAAAACAAAGGGGAATAAAAAAAGGCTTGAGGAAATATGAACCCAATATCACCTTCAAATAAATGGAAGCTATTTCTCTATGTGGAAGTTGAACATCAACAGTAATGCACATCAAATGAAATGATTAATATGTTTTCAGTAGTCCAGCACCGTCAGTGATGCTGTTTTTGCAAACTATTACACAAAAAACGAAAGATGTCAAAAGATTACATGTATTCACTGATTATTACATTGATTGCATGTTTGAGATTTCCATTATTCGTAATAGTGACATTCTTTAACTCCTGTAACTACAGGGGGCACAGCAGAGACATGTCTGTCGTGCGTCAAAAAGGGATTAAATAGCATGCTGTGAATAGCGCAATTGAAAAATGTATGAATTCATTTTAAACATTTATAATCACAATAAACAGTTAATGCTGACAGCCCTAAAAAAAACACACAATGGTGGTACAATGGTTTCACAAGCTTGCTGAAGTAGTTCACAGATACACATGGTGTTACGTTCATCAGTTCTTACATTTATTTAAACATGGCTTAAAGTACTAGTTAAATCCACTGAACATTTTGTTATTGATCAAAGCATGTCCCGTCCTACTGTCTGACTCCAGAGTACACACATTCACTCCAGGTATCATCCCTCTGTTTCCTCGATCTGCTGGCCTTGTGATCCCTCAGGGCAGCATAATGGAGGTTGTCTGCTTCTTGGTCACCCTAAGAGAAAACATACAGAGAAGAGGAGTTAAAAGCAGAATTTCATTTTTTTTTTGTATTTTTCCCTTTGACAAATGTGCAAAAAACACAAGTAAAGCTAACTTAGTTAAATCAACGCTCATTTTAACAGATTATATTTACCTCTGCAGTTGCTGTAGGTGAGGTTGACACTTTTTGAGACGCTGTCATAAAACAAGAAAAGGCTATTTACTTAAAAGCAATCTTCGGCAAACCCAAGCTGTTTTAAATAAACATTCACCTGTACATTGGCAGCTTCTTTTGCAAATATAGATAATCAGTGCAACAACCAGGATGGTGGTGAATGCCAAAGATCCACTCAAAAAAAGCAAGAGAGGCGAAGTGTTTCCAGCATCTGCAGAAAATAAGACATTTGGAGACAACAGGAAGGGTTTTAGTCAAATTAACAGATTTATACTGGCTATATTTAGGCCTTAATATTTGTATTCCAGATATTTGCAGATTTGTCATAATTGAGATGTTGGTGAATATGTGCAAAAAAATTTCCAACATCAGGTTTGGAAACTGGCCATTTGACTTTTCTTTGATTGGAAACAAAATATTTGCAGGTCTTTTTTTTTTTTTTTTTTTAAGTTTTAACTTTGTACTTACTTGCTAAATCCAATTTGATCCTGTTTCTCAACAGAATGTGTCCACATGAAGCAACAGCACAGTAGTACGTCCCAGCATGAGAAAAATTCAGCCTCTTTATTGGCAAGTTGTAGGCACAAGTGTGTGTGTTGGTTTTTCTAACACACTCATCATTGCTGCCTCCATGAGTGTAAATGAGTCCTGGATGAGATTCCTCAGAGTCTCTGAACCAGTAAACACTGTGTTCTCCATCACAGGTCGCAGTGTGGACTGTACAGTTCAGAGTCACAGAGCCTCCTGGCTGGACGATTTCAGATTCTGACTGATGGACCAATGTTGGGATAGTCCAACCAGAACCTTTTACATTTAGAATAGTTCCCTCTGCAAATTGGAAACTGTATGCGTAGCAACTTACACAGTAATATGTGGCTGAATCTGAAGTGATCACATTTGAGATTGTTAAGTGATTGTTCCCGTCTTTAGTCTCCAAAGTGAAGCGTGAATTGTTTTTGAACTCTTCAGTCAAAGTGCCCTTTGAATGTTTATAGAAACTAGAGATGAGCCTTGGCTTCTGTCCCAGAGCCTGTTTGTACCACAAAATCATTGCTGCCACATCACCTTCATAGAAACATTGTAAAGTCACACTGTCACCAATGTTAGCCAATACAAAACCTCTCCCTTGACGCACATTAAAGGACAATTTGACATCAGTTGTCAGAGCTGTAAATAAAGAAAACAAAGAGAGGATTGAAAAGGATCATTGAATATACGTTTGTATGAATAGAAATACATCCAGAATAAACTTCACTTACCTATTCTCCACAGGCAAAAACCAGTCAGGTATAAGGCTAACCTCAGAGATGTCATCATGATGAAACTGTTTTGATATGAAGATCACCTCAAAATGTCCTGTGCTCTTACAGAGAGGTCTGTCTGTGATTGGCTAACAAGAAGTGACACTGAATGGAAACATGTTCACGGCCCCCTCCATTCATTCATTCTCGAGAGAAAGTTCAGTCCCATACTGACTGATGTTCCTTTTGTTTCTGATCACACATGAACAGAATCAAATTGTACAGTGTAAATGCTAATCTAATGTCAGGCTTTTAATAAACTGACAACAGCAACAGAAAAAAGAAGAGATGCTGTAGGCATATTTGTTAATTAAAAAATGATGGCTGTTTCCTAACTCATGTTTGGACTTAAATGCACGAGAAGTATTTAACAAGAGTTTACTCGTCTCCAATCAGTGTTGAAAAGGTGACCTATGATGCTTAACCCCTTTTAAAATTGTTACAATGCTGGATGCTTGCAGTCTAAACAAGGGCAAAGTGTCAAATCACCAGGTAAACATATGTTGGAGAAATTCCCAGGATGTCAGGAGTCCCCTGATATAAATCAAAGAATTCCACATAACAGTTTCAAGCCTGTACGTAATCCATTGATGCCGCTTCTCTCAATATTGGAAAACAGGCCTCCCCTGGCAGCCCTGCAGCGTCCTGAAGGCTTCCAGAGAGCTTGTCAATCAGGGGAGGAGTGGTTGCATGGGAAGGGAGGTTCTTAAAGAGACAGCAGCTGAAACAAAGTGTTTCAAGCACAGGCTCAAATTATGTTTTTTAAAGACAGTCACGACAGAGGAGTGATGTCTACCAAGATAACTCATTGCATTTAAAAACACTCGCACCAAAATGGAGCGTTCTGAGGGAGCTGGTTCATACAGAGTCACTAACCTCTTTTGGTGCTTGATTCATGGTATATTTTGACAAAAGCACAGCACAGATGTTACATTCAGAGCACAGGGAACTGTTTGAAAATGTATAACATGTTCCCTTGAAAGTGGAAAGACATTTAAGATCAACTGTGGATCTGCTGTGCATGAAAACACTGTTCACTTCCTGTCTGAAACTACAAGAGTGTAGCGAGGGGCCTTGAAGAGATGCATGACCAATAGTTTAATTAAAGACTTATAATCACAGACTATAAAAAGAGCATTCAATCTCTGGGTTTGAGATGTTCTGTTAGCACAAAGAGTGAAATAGTTTTCAGGATTGTAATTATTGTGTAAGGGAATAATTACACCTGAACTATAAAATCCATTACATTTTACGAGCATATGAATGGATACATTTATCTTTTTATACTCTGCAACATGAAATCTACAAATCTCGGAGCAGGAGTTGAGTCATTTACCAAAGCATCCCTCAGTTAGACGGGGCTGTGGAGCAGATAAGTATGGCCTATAAATATTGGCCATATTCTCTGCAACAGGGCTTTGCAACAGGGCGAACATTGATGCTGATTTTTGATTTTTTCTTTTTTGTACACTACAGTAATGTTTAGTGTAAAACATGGCCTCACAATAAAAACTAAAGCTGGCTGCTGGAGGTTGTTATACAGTATATATTTAACATTATATTCAGTGAATCAAGGTCACCCCTGACAGAAAATTCATAAACACATTCATTGTAATATTTTTTTACATATTAACAACTTACAAATGCATAATTTGCAGCTCTACTGCCTCACACTGGAGTACACACATTCACCTCCCAGGCTGTCACGCTCGTGTCTTGTCGATCTGTTTTTTGCCTTTTGAACCCTCAGAACAGAGTAATGGACGTCGTCTGAGTTATGTAAATCCTGGGATGAAAAAAGGATATCAATGAATATGTTATTGAGATCCCAGAGAAAAACAGGCCTTTAAACCCAGAATAATATAACAGAAGTTCCAATACAATGTTTTTGCTTTTGCATTAAGTCCATTTTAGCTGAATGAATTAGTCAACAAAGAAAAAAGACTCAAATATATCAATATTGTCTTAACATCTGAGAGATTCTTTTCAGGGGTCAGGGGTTCGTTCCCCAGTTCCAGCAGCCTCACGACGTTTCCTTGAGCAAGTCACTTAACCCCAAGTTGCTCTTGCTGCTTTGTTGAATGGGGTTAGTTACTTCTGATGGTCACTTTACACAGCGATCTCTGTCATCAGAGTGTGAATGAGTGTAAATGAATAGGTGTGACCTGAGGGGTTAAAGCCCGTTGAGTAGTCAGAAAACTAAAACGGCTGTACAAGCTCCAGTCCATCACCATTTTAACATTTAATGATGAATTACAAAAATGTTTTGGTCTTGAACATAATGTAAGTACAAGGCCGAACCAGAGACTGTTCTCGTAAATGGACTATATCGGACTTTTCTCGTATTCTGACCACTCAAAAGCGCTCTTACGCTGCATGTCACATTCACACTGCATTCCCCCATTATGGCAGGTTTCTAAGTTAAGTGTCCATTAGTATTAAAGTACACACTTTCACAGCCCGCTGGCTATGTTAGTTTGGGGGAAAATGGGGTTAAGTGTTTTGCCAAAGGTACGGCATACATTTTAGGACATCCTCAGGTCTCAGACGAAGGTGTCAGACCTCAGACGAAAAAGCATCAGTTCTCAGGAAAAAATCCATCGGGTGTCAAACCTCAGACTAAACGGCCTCAGACGAAACAGCCTCACACATATTTATTTTATTTATTTTTAAATTCGGGGGGGGGGGGTGACTAAACGGCCTTTGACATAATTATTTTATTTATTTCCATATTTTAAAATTGGGGGGGGGGGAGCGGAGTGTTGCCGGGGAACATGAAACGCCATCAAGATGCGACCACAACAACCCTGGCGCGACCACTACAACCCTGGCGCGTCTATGGGCGCGGAATGAAAATACACAACAGTAAGTTTTAGTTAATATATATTAACAGTGGCATGAGCAAAAGAAACAGAACGGCGGAAGTCTGAGGCTGTTTCGTCTGAGGCCGTTTCGCCTGAGGCCGTTTAGTCTGAGGTCTGACACCCCACGGAGGTTTTCCTGAGAACTGATGCTTTTTCGTCTGAGGTCTGACACCTTCGTCTGAGACCTGAGGATGTCCTAAAATGTATGCCGTACAAAGGACATCATCAAACCATCGACCTCTTCAAAGGAAAAAACAATGTACCTCTACCCCCGAGCCACAGCTGCACCCAGGTCAAGAAGACCGATTGTTCTGAATTGCGTTAATGGGCAAACACTTTGTTTTCACCCCATCCCATATAACTTGCAGTAATAGATTTTGCTGAAGACAATGATTAGTTCAAAGAAACACTTACCACTGCATTTGAAGTCAAGCCAGCTGACGTTCTCGAGTCTGGTTAAAGAAAAGACCAAAACATAAATATACTTACAGTATATTATGAGGAAACTTATGACATCACTGATTCAATCTACGTTTTTAAAGTCGATTGAAGGTACTGGAGCTCCATGCATAAGGTTGTAGATGCTTTGACTCAGGACTTTATGCACTTTGATTCAGTATTTAACCTGGGTTTTGTAGTTTAAAAATGTGTTTTATATCCGTATGAGCTTTTCTTGTTTTAATGCACTTTAAATAAAATACACCATTTTATACTGGATAGAAAATGAAACAAAGCCTTATTTGTAAAAAAAAAAAAAAAAAAGTTTTTAAAAGACTTATAATTAATAATTTGAATTTCCCTTGAATTTCCCTCGGGATCAATAAAGTATCTATCTATCTATCTATCTATCTATCTATCTATCCATCCATCTAATTTCAGCTAATTAGCATTTTTAAGCAAGCTCTTACTTTGAAAGGCCTCAGTGCCTTGTATCCAAGTATGTTAACATTCTTACTGCCCAGCTACTTTTTCCACAACTTAAGAATTGGAAATTTGTGGTTGTAAATTGAATTGCTGATGATTGTTGCTGATAAACCATCCAATGAAAAATAGTTTTTTTTTTTTTTTTTTTACTGCTCAGCATTGTGGAGTATCTTGAGGTTAGTTTTTAAAAAGTCTGAGGAGTGTACGGCAAACATTAGAATATGGTGTTGCCTTAAAAAAAGCATAGGTTAATAACACTACCAACAGGATGACAGTAAGCCTACCTGTGCATTGGCAGCTGCAACTTTTGTACGTTGTATAAGTTGCATACCCCAGTATGAGGATCAGTGTAAAGTTGAGTGCCAAAGCTCCAATTAAGAAATACTCCAGAACAAAAGAGTCAACTCCATCTGCAGGTTGAGAAGAAAGGGGGCATTTGGGAACTTTAGAACATGACAGAGATAGCATTTATAACAGGAGTTAAAGATTATTGCGCTCAATGTAAATCCATTCACTCTCTGCACAGTATGTGTCTATGCAAGATACAACAGCACAGTTTAGTGAATTAGTACTTTTAGCTGGTACTTTCAGATGTATACAAAACCTATAAATTATATATTAATACTAATTTCTTTCTTCATCTTTGTACTTACCTGCAGAGTCCAATTGTGTCTTGTTTCCAAACAGAATGTGTCCACATGTGGCAACAGCACAGTTGGTTCCAACACGAGAACGATTCTGTTTTTCCATTGGCAAGTTGTAGAAACAGGAGTGTATGTGTGTGTTAGATTCCCTCTGATCATTTCTGCCTCCATGGGTGTAAAACAGTCCTGTGTGAGATCCTTCAGAGGTTTTGAACCAGTACACACTGTGTTCTCCATCTTTGGTTCCAGTGTTGATTGTGCAGCTCAAAGCTCCAGAGTCACCTGGCTGAATGCTCTCAGATTCTGACTGATAGACCAAAGCTGGGATGCTCAAATCTGAACCCTTTACACTAACAGTGGCACCCTCCACAAATTCAAAATCATATTCTTGAGTACCTGTACAGTAGTAGGTTGCTGAGTCGGAAGAGACTAAATTACTAATTGTCAAGTGATTTTGACCAAGTCCTGTGACCAATTTGAAACGAGGATCGTTCTTGAATACGTTGAGAAGGATTCCACTTGCCTGATGTCGATAGAAGACAGTAACAGGCTTTGGGTTCTCTCCCAGACTTTGTTTATACCAGAAAAACATTACTGCATGACCTTTATAGAAGCATTTCAAAGTCACATCATCACCCACATTAACCGATATAAAACCGCTGTCTTGATGTACATGCATGGACGATTTCAGATCAGTCATCTGAGCTGAAAGAAAAGAGAAAAGAGATTGGGTTATAAAGATGACTAAATGCAACATTTAATAATCTGTTAGTTATTAAATATAAATATATATCTTTACAACAAACAACTCACCCAAGTCTCCAAAGAACACATACGTCAGACACAAAGCCAACCTCAGGGGTGTCATCATGTGGAGTTTGCTGCGTCGAATGAAAAGATTCGAAGTATTTTGAAGTGATGAAGAAGGGAGGACTCCATTTGATTGGCTAGTCATTAGTACCACCCAATTTCTGATCTAAAACAATGAAACAAGCTCAGGGCTGCATGGATTGAATTGTTAAGTTTTGCTTTTTTGATGATCTACTGAAAGGACTACAGGCAAAAGCGGCAGTCATGTATTTATGTTCTGTTAGTACACATTTTCAAGGATTCATACATCTTGATAATTTGTGGATATATCTTTTAATTGTGTCAACCATCAAAGAGTAATTTCGTTTAGACGTGCAAGAGATCTCATTATAGCAGCAGAGTTATATTTGGTATGGAGCCAACTGTCTTCTTCATTCCAGCCTTATACAGAAGTACACAAATAGTCAAAAAATTGTGGGCTATGGGCTTCCTAAAATATAAGGAAGACTGTTTAAAAGAAAACTTTGCCAGTGACCACAAGGTCCTGGTCATAAAACGTGTGTCAATCAATGTGAATAAATGTCAATCGTGGTAAAGCATGGGTAAACAATTGTCTGTGATAAATATTAGGTTGTGTTGTTTGCCCATGGCTAAATAAATCTAAGATGGGCGAAGATGGAGAATGTTATCCTTGTTCAATTAACAGAAACCCCCACCTAACATATTCCATAAGGAAGTACCATATTCATTGTCATTTAATTATGGTGTTGATTATTTAGGATATTTGTGATTATGATTACACTTTAAATTCAAATTTTTGGGCTTTAGGAGGTAACTTCTGTTAGTTATCAATAATAACCATGTTTACAATATTAAGTTACTCCCACAGAAACTTTCTTCTTTATGTTGCCATTTAATATGTGTTTGGTTAATCTTTTAAAGAATGTTCCTACTGAGTTTTGTCTCACTCACTGTGGGCCTGTGTGCTGTCACTGACTAAATCTCTCTCAATAATAAGGAATATGGTTGAACCTGTAGTGGTTAGTGCTTTATGGTGGTTCAGTGGTTAGTACTGAGGTTATAGTCCTGCTAGTGGGAGGCAAATCTGACCTGTGGCTCCCTTTTGAAAGTCATTACCTTCTCTTACCGGAATAATCCTCTCTCTACAATTAAGGCCCCAAAAGCTACTACTCTTGAATTTCTGCCCTAAAAAAAGCACATTGTGTTGAGTAAACAGTAACACAGTGTGTTGAAAACATATAGGCTAACACCAACTTTAGCTAATCCTTCCCCAGCATGGCAGGTCTTTGGGCTATCCAGCAATATGTAACTGTTAATGTCTTGCTTTAGCAATATCAAAAAACATATTGGAAATTAATGCAAATTGACATTGTTTTTGTTTAATGATTTTTTTTTTAAAACCAGTTCATGGACTACTCAATGTTTATGTAGCTAGCTTTCAAGCGTTTGATGGTAAAGAACATTTTTTTAAGAGCATCCACAGGTGTTCACAGCTCCATGTTCAACTTTTATTTTTCAAATTATTTCCTCTTTTGTTCTTGTTTTAGTCGAGGTCAATGGAGAGAAACTGCTGGGCTGCTTTGCATGAAAACATTGCAGTCGCTTCCTGTTTGAAACCACTCAGACAAAAAGAGCAGAGGGGCCGCATGAACAAAGGTTTACTGAGAGCAGGTCTCTGACTGTCGACCACACAGCGAGAAAAAAAAAAAAAAGTTACACCTCTTTAAGGGAAGTAAGAAGGCATTTGCAGTAAACAACTTGTAAATTGTAAAAGCATGAGCAAAGCATTGAGTGTGGCCATTGCTATCAGTCTGATTAGTCCGTGCTCATGACAAGAGAACAATGGCAGGTCTTGTCAACATGCTTGTTTCTTAGTGTACAGCCACAGCCAGAACATGATCTGTCTCTATACAGCTCGTTTGATATTTGCAATGGAAACTCAACCCTGCGTTGTCCAATGCACATTCATTTGAAGTTATTCAAGTAAAAAGATTTGACGCATTTTTGAAATGGGATGTATTGTGAAAAGATTGAAAAGACATGGAAGACAATGGACCATAGCATCTACTGCTGAAGACAAAGAGAATCTGTTATGTCTGAATAGTATAGTATTTTTATTAATTAGAAAAAAAGATTCAAAGATGTGTAAGATAAATCATTTATCGGAGTGCTCCACTAAATATGATTCACATTTGATGCCTGCTTTCTAACAATGACCTCAGGGTCACTGATTCAGAGAAATTTCAATCCCAGTCTATCCACTGTTCTTTCCCTCGGTTTATAGACCACACAGTCACATAGTTTATACTTGATGAATACTCCTGCATGTTCTCAATGAGACTTGATTACATTTGGAAACCATTATGACTTCCTTTTGGAGTGGAGTGAAAGCAGTTCTTTCTTAAAAAGCTCAACTACGGCCAACTTCAGTTTTAGGGAACTGAAAATGTTAAAGAGGAACTGGTAATCACCAAATGTAATTTTGGTCATCTAAGTTTCTTTGCGGAGGAGACGTGGTCTGTTGACAAAAGAGGTAAGTACAAGTGATTTAAACTTTATTGCAATGATCATAGCTTGCCTGCTCAAGGTTACACTTTGTGTAAACAGCCTTTTTTCTTGATCCAACTGATACTTTCACACAGGTCTGTGAGAAATGGTTTGTAGAGGTGTCATACTGTGGCCTGTAAGCTGCAGGTCGGTCTGCTAGGACTGATGTTTCCACCAGTGGAAACTTGTACTCTGTACTTCACAGCACCTTCACCACAAGAGTGAGAGGTAGCCAACAAGAGACTATTGCAAGTTGAAAAAAAGACCCCGTGCTAGGTTTCTGACTGAAGAAGATATTTATAGATAGCAGGGGATTTTCATGTGACTGTACGTAAAGTTTGATGCTGGGTACAAATTTAGACATGATGACCCCTTTAACTTAATCTCGAGATACCTTTCATATGAGAATACTGCAAATAGATTGACAAAGGAAATTGTATTTTATTGCAATTTATGTGCCATTGTACATTAAGTGAATTCAGGTGACCTTAAGTGTCCTTCACACTTTTCTGCTCTTAACTCTGGAGTATACACAGTCTGTCTCTGTGCTTTCTTCTCGGCGATGTCGCTCGCTGGTTCTGTTCAGACTTAGAGCTGCATAGTGGAGACTATCAGCATCTTGTCTCTGGTAATTATGAAACAAACACAGGAACAGCACAAAGGTTAAAAGTAGATGTGAATAAGGCAGCACTAAGGGATTAAGGATGAGTCATTTTAGCTTTACCATAATGTATTTTCACCTACCGTAGTGTCAGAGGCTGCAGAGACTGTCAGATGAACTGTTCCTGCAAATAAAAGTACATGAATGGCAAAGAAAGATGATTACAGAACAATTTGAAATGCCTTAAGAAAGATATCATTGTACCTTTGCAGAGAGAGCATGACTTCTTATTCAACTTGCAAATGATGACAGCCAAGCTGAGGAGCACAATAACGGAACCTGCCAATACCACGCTCAGGCCATACACCAGGAGAGAGGAGACCTTTAAAGAACCTCCTGTGCAATCAAGAGAAAACTGTTCAATATCCCTTTTTTGTATCTATGTGAAGACATGCAGCAACAATTATGAAGTTGAACAATCATAAGCCCTATTGGCTATAATAACCTACCTTGAACCTCCACCGTTGTTCCATTCCCAAACACAACCTCCCCACATGAAGCCAGAGCACAGTAGTACATCCCTGCATCAGAGGCGCTTGCAGACTTTATAGGGAGGTTTAAAGTGCAATTTTTCACTTGAGATTCTGAGTGAAACTGGCAATTTCCCACACTGTGATACATGATCGATGGCTGAGCAGCTCCATGTCTGAACCAGTAGAAGCTGTGCTCCTCTGCACAAGGTTTAGCGTATACTGTGCAACTCAGATTCACAGAGTCTCCTACCCACAGTGGCTCCAAAGCTGGCTGATGGATGACAGTTTGGGTGTTGGACGACGTTTTGACATGAAGAAACACTCCTTTTCCAAATTCAATAGCGTTGAATTCTAAAATCCCACAGTAGTATGCTGCTGAGTCCGACGGTTGAACGTCTTTGATCATTAGATTGGTGATACCTTCATTAACATGTACTTGAAATCGTTCTTTATAAGCAGGGGAGATGGAGGCATGTGTGTTGAGCTTCATCCGTGATGCTATGATGACAGGTTTGCCTCCCAAAGTTTGTTGGTACCAAGAAATGAAGTTTACGGAATCACTCGTAAACGAACAGTGCAAAGTCACATTCTCCCCAACTTTAACCGTTTTAATTCCACTGTCCTGAATAACACCTGGGATCTTATCTGCTGCCACCCTACCTGCAAAGAAATGTATAACATCATATTGTACATCCTTAGAAAACCTAAAGCATTTCACCAAGAAGTCTATTCAAAATATGAAAGTACTTACACAGTTCACCAAGAAGCACCAGCAAAATGTGTGGCACCATCGCTGCAGAGCTAAATCCTGTCCTTTGAGTTGATGGCAGCACCCAAGTCTTATAGAAGAAGAGGGCTGTTCGTGATTGGTCAGATTTAGCAGCAGACTGCCGATTTGTTCTCTTAGCAAAAAGGAGTCTCATCAGATGACGACACTAAATGTCACAATGTTCTACAGCTGCAAGTCCACTTTTCAATGGAGGTGTAGAAGAAACTGCATGTCAGTGTTAGTTCTTTAAACTATGCACTATGCTCAGAGGCTTTTTCTTCTATCTGGCAGACATGCTGTCCTCGGTAGCGATGACACAAGTTTGTAGTTCTCTTGGTAAGATTTGTGTGTAATACAATTATTCACAAATTAGAACATGTACCTGTGGGTGTGTGTGTTTAAATTAGAGCACGACCTATTATTCCACGAGCCAATAAAGCTTATAGAGTAACTATTGCTAACAGCTAATTTTATTGCAGATTTGCAGTGATAATACTAGATTTACCAGTCAAGTAGCATTTTATTTGAGTTTCATTGTATTACACTAGCAACTCTCTTTTCACCCGAAGGCGCTATATGGATTACAACAAGCACTCTAACCATTATCAACATTATGACAATGTTTTGTAACCTGATCTCCAGAGTCCCGAGCGGTGATGCACTTACATGTACAGCTACTTACCAGCCAAGTGTGATCTTCATTATAAATCTTTTACACAAGTGTTTGATAACTTCATTTTATCGATCAACATTAAATGTGTAATTCGATATCTTTTGACAAACATAGATCTAAGAAAGACTTTGGCTGATGTATCGTACCAATATCGATATTGGCATCATCCCCAAAAACTCAGTCGGTCCCCATTTTAAATACTTAAGCCCATCGAAAGGGAATGCTTGGTTAAGTTTTGAAAGAATCAACAGCAAATCTTAAGAGACATAAAATTTGAGGACAATAAAGATTAAACAGTTTTTCTCCCTAAGTGTGTGGAGAGAAACACCACACTAACACATTCCAACAAACATGATGCGGATTGTAAAGTGGAAATCTCGCAAAAATCGCTCACGGTCTAACGCCACTTTCGAGTAAACTTACTCGAGCATGACAACGGAGAGGAATAATTGGTCATAAGATTTAAATGAAAAGTGACAGAAATATGATAGAAGATGTAAGGACGTTTTGACCTTGGGCTGTACATGGAATTATGACACCACATGTTCTGCATAGTTGTAGATCAGAAAAAGCCGAAAAGAGGAAGAAGGCCAACCAAAAACCAAACGACTCTGCTGAGGCTAATCACTTCACTTATTGTGCTTGATAAACTGCTCATTATCAGTACACAACCATGGTCAGGTCAACATTTCCTGAAATAATCTTAATTGTTCCCATAGACATGATTTGATATTTTGCTGCTACTCCAGAGCACTGTGAAGTCCAAAGCACATTTCCCACTTGGACAATAGAGTTCATCTTTATATACAGAGCCTGAGAGACGTCAGCTAAACTGTTTGTGCAGGGGGAATTTGAAGTCCCATCGATGATGGGATAGGGGACAAATCCCGCTGTATATCCTGTCTCACTGTAACTTTTAGTCAACATAATGACAGACTATGAGTTGGAGCTGATGAGGATTTAAGCCTCTTGACGAACACTGTGCTCACCCGTCAATCAAACCATAAGAAATGTGTTTTAGTAATGCTTATAGTTCATCCAATCAAATGGTTAAGTTCTTAAAATATTCAATCCACGTACTGTGTGTCAAACAAGAGTAAAATCAGACTGTGGGATTTTTCACTTCCGCATTAGATAGTTTTCAAAACTGGAGGTTGCGGTTTGGTTTTTCCCTTCATTGTGTGTCATTGTAAACAAGAATCTGCCATGTAATGGGGTGCATAGACTTCCCTAAGTAGTAATCTGTGTGGGACATTTGTGGTTTGATTAGATTGGGGCTCTGACACTTGTTTGGTTAGGTTAAGAAAGGTCACGGTTAAGGCAAAGGAAAAAGTTAATATGGACTTTTTAAGCTTTGTTTTTAATGTATTTCTGTTTTTATGTCTGTAAAGCACTGAATTGCCTTGTGTCTGAAAAGCGCTATGTAAATAAACTTGCCTTGCCTTTTTTACAAGGTACAACTTAAGGGCTCCTATACTCCTCAATGACTTAACCAAGAACACCACATTAGGCAGATTTTGCAGCCCTCAAAATGCTTTGTCACCTAATTTCAAACAGTCAACTTGCTATGCTGAGTAAACTACAGGACATGTTAAAAACCATACAAAGAGCTTTACTTTATCTGTTCCAGTCAAATGTGGTTGTGCAACTTGAAACATGAGTTTGTTCAAGAGAGTGAAACCTTTTTTTTTTTAATCATGCACAGTAGGAAGAATTCAAAGATCATAATTGTGTTGGACTTGACAGTTGTAAAAGCAATGTTAACCACACTGCAGGCCGAGCAGAGACGAGCTGCTGTGTCTAACGTTTAAAGTGTTTTGACGTTTGTGGTGTGCATTTACTGTACGTGCTTTAAAAAAAAAAACCCAGTATGAAGCAGTTGAGAAGAGGCACGCCATCACCTCACATTCTCACATAGGCCTGTACTTCCTGGATCAGGCTATATTGAGTAGAGTTGTTTACTGTGGTTTTGATGTGTTGCTCATACGGCTGCTTGTCAAACAATTCTTTCAGGTCTGCACTAACATTTGGAGCTCTGTAACTGAACTCTTTGTTTGTGAAAGTTTGGCATGCTTCTTATTTGACTGCACTTTAAATCAACTTAGTTGCACATCTTTTGAAACATTATCCAATGGCTTTAAAAAGATGAAACTGTAGCACGTTGTTCCACACGTGTTGGTCTGCAGGGCCATGTCATGCAAGAAGTTTACTGAGAGCTACACAAATGTAAAAAGTTGGAGAAGGTTTTGGAAAGGCAAGGTCTTTCTAGATTGTGAAGGCCAGTTTCGTCCAAATGTTACACCATCTGTTGCCTTCTGCTTATGTTAATCATTAGATTTTTAATAGGCAGATGAACTTTACTCTACTCCTTATAATCAATGTTTCAAAACTATTGGGTTTGTGTGCAGACTGTCAGACTTTCCTCTCTATTGAGTCAGTGGAGACAGACAACATGGCATCTTCTAAAAAGTGAGTAACCTCTTTCCATCTTCTATCACATCTTTTAAATTAGATTTTAGTTCCTCCAATTAGAAGAATATGTTGATGGGGGGGTTTGGTATTAAAGGAATGTCTTTTACAGTAGCCATCTCTGCTGTTTGTCTCAGTTTGTATTCTTGTTAAGAATAAGAAAAACATTGGAAGCTTCTACCAGAGATCGTCATTATTACTTATAATGCACATCGTTTCAGGTCTGAAAATGGAAGAAATTCAGGTCAGTTGTTGGTGAAAAATTGAAATAAATGGAAATAATTCAGCAAAGAATCTTTTATCTAGCAATCTGAATATAGTTTAAATTGAAATCAGTTGTCCTTTTCACAACAGCTTCAACTCAAACTCTGACTTTGTGTAGGCTGTTTTTCTTTTCATAGTGTACTAAATTAGTAAGCCTGTGAAGGAACAAAGCTGTTGTTGAGAAGCAACTGAAACAAACATTGCACATAAAACCACACAGACATCCTGTCAGACCGAGGGGTGGGCCAAAAAAACCCGTGGACCTGAACTTTACATGGGTGAGGGTGGACCAAGGCAGGAACTGTGAAGACAGTTCTCTTTTTGACATTTGAAATATGACTTTCATAAAGAGCATTAAGGAGAAACAACGCTGAAATCGAGCATAAACTTGCGAATAAAACAGCTCATCAACTTTAATCCGTTGCAGTGCATGTCCTTTTTTCCCCCCCAAAGCATTCTAAGGCTAATTAATTCCTTAATTTGGTCAAACAGCAGCAACATTCAGATTTCACCAAACTGATCGAGGGCACATGATAGTATCACATAATGACATATCTTATTGTACTGAGCTCTGTGTGCAGTCTCCTTTTCTACACAGACTGAGCTCTGAAAATAGGTTAGACATGAGATCTGGTTATATGTCGACCACAACAGTACGTCTCAACATCACGCTGTGGGAGGAACGACGAGAACACACTCCGTCACTGTTTCTCTGCATGACTTTACCGTCAATAACTAATCTGTGCAGTCTTCTTTGTCTCGTGGTGGCAGCCGCATTTGTCACTTTAAAATGTGCTCGTCATATATGAAACCATTCTGATCTAACGCCTGTGGGGTATCAACTGTAGGTGGACTGCTGCTCCCTACCGACCACGAGCTGAACTGCACACTGCAAAGTGAGGAGAAAGGACCTGACAGTGAATTTAAAGTTTCAGTCCACCAAATTTACGCATGGAGAGAATCACTTTGCCTGAAACAGCTGTATGTATCCCAAAAAAAAGTTTACAAAAAATAACTTATCCCGATATTGTCAGGGTTGCATTATGGGGAATGTAGGAATCAAGTGTCATCACTTTAGCTGTTAAGTGTTTGAACAGTAACTCTAAATAGGTAGAATGTGTAACTTTTTGATCCAGCAGATAACACCTGGGAGCACCAGCATTAAACTGAAACAAACTGCCGTTTGGTGACACCTCCGATATTCGGATGCTTCCTCACTATTATTAAGCACCTATGGAGCAAGTAGTGCAAAAAAAAAAAAAAAAGTCCATGGCTCGAGCTACAATTGCAAGTGGTCTGCTTTGTTGCGTCAGCAGGCTAATGTTAGCTCACTTTAGTTACTTCAGAGTTTCACATGGTACATGAATTGACCGTGATTTAAAGACGATGACTTTGGATGTCACACCCAAATAAGCAGTAGGAAGACTGTCGTACCAACCGCGCAGCAGAACACGAGAAAGGGTAAAAAAAGACTTTTCTTTTCTAGATTTCTGACTACTCAAAACGCTTTCACACTTACACATTCACACACTAAAAGCTAAAAGCAGTGGTTGCTATGTTTAATGACCATGGTCATAACTATTCCAATACGCCGCCGGTGAAGCAGAGGGAGCAACTTGGGGTTAATTGTCTTGCCCAAGGACACATCGGTCCCGTTTATGAAGGAGCTGGGGTTAACCCCTCGACCTTCTGGTTGAGAGACGAACGACTCGTCCAATTGAGCCATAGTCGCTCATCGATGTCCCAAATAAAAGCGGACTCATTCAAAAGCCTGGGCTCATAGTAAAAGTTTTACAGTGCATCAATTTGAAATGATGTATCATTTCTTTGCCTTTGTTACGGTATAGACATTTAAAGAGTTTTATTTTGAAGGAATACGGGATCACCGGTATATTCAGCTAATAAAATATTTGATTTAAGACAGATCAGACATTTTGGAAGTGAACTCACACAGATCATATTTTTTTTTAAAATTGTCTATATAAAAGGTCTGCAGTTAAAACAAGCATTGCAGACTTAAATAAGCAAAACATGACTTGCTATTTTCAAAAGAAAGAGTAATAAAAATTGTATTTATTATTATTTTCGATACTTTAAGTAAAATATTGATATAGAAGTAGAGTAAATGTAGGATTTAAGATTATAAAATCTATCAGGAGCATTAATCCTGATCGTATTATGAAAATATAAGAGAAACTGAAGTAGCAGGGTGTAGAAGGAGAGCAGCAGGGATTATAACTGGACACACTTTGGTTCTAATAAAACAGCAAGCATCACTTTACATTGAGTTGTTCACTGCAGAGTAAACCGTCTCCTCTTCTGGGCTCCTCTGTCTCCGGCTCCTGCGTTCTCCCGTTTTGAAGTCCAGAGCAACGTACTGCAAATTGTCCAAGTCCGTATTCTGCAGGATACAAATCACACATTAAAGAATGAATGATAAGAGCTGAAACTTATTTAAATACTGTGTGTGCCATGTCTTTGGATCAAACTCATACCTGATTGTCAGCAGTGAAGTCTTGGACAGTGGGCTGGTGCTGCAGCCGTACTGTACATTTATAGAAAAAGGTCATTATTGTAGTTTATATTCAAACGAATCAATTAGAAGCCATCATTCTGGGAGAATTTAGTTATGATTTAAATATTTTTAAAAAACTTTGAAAAATAATTAAAAAGCATTCAGCTGCTCACCACCTCTGTAAAACAACTATGCCACCTGTTATCTAGCAGAACTTTGAACCCCTTACAACCCATCACGATCATTCAGGTCCTCTAAGCAGTCTCACTGTCTTCACTCGATCAATCAAAACCTGTTTGTCAAAAACATTACCAGTCTATTCATCCTATTTCTACACAATGGGAGTGAAGCACACAGACTGACCAACACTGAGGAGGTACAATCTGAATTGTAAACAGTACAACGTGTTCAAAATGAATTGTGTAACCCATTGTGGAATTCAAAATAAAAAAGCACATTTGCTATTAATACGAGATAAATATTAACACTTGGCAGCGACAAGACAATATAACATTGCCACACAAAATATATCATGAGCCCCCCCAAAAAAGCAGCTTTCATTAAAAATGTATTAAAATTTGTGAGAAATAAAATAAAATAAATACACAAAACAAGAAAGAAAACTCAATGTTCTGGCACAGATCATGACCAGCTCCTATGATGCTATGAGTTCAGACTGCTGGAAGACCGATCCTGCTCGTTTGTAATAAAACACAGTAAGATCTTTTGCATTTCTTATCACTCAAGGCTATGAATAAAAACTGACAGATGTGCTGTCCTATCCTCATTCCATGAGGTGGAGAATTGTCAAAGATACTCTTCACTGCATGCAATAAGCAGCTCTGGTGAGGACAGAGAATTGCTTCAAGAAGTTATTTAGGCAACTCTTTCCTCTCACACAAAACAAGAAAATACTTTTTTTTTTACTGATAAAAATGAATAGATTTTACCTCCAGAATAAAAACGTTTCCTTCGGAACATTTTGAACAGGATACAGAAGAGGATTATGTTTGAGATTAAAGACACAAGTAGAGCTGCTGCCACGCAATACATCAAGAACGTAGAAAGGTCGTCTTCTTTCCCTGTCAGAATACTCATAATAATTAAGAACATCAAAAGAAGAAAATGGTTGAGAGATATTTTAGAAAGGTCAGGTACTCACTTCTAACATCCAGTGTTGTTCCATTCCCAAACAAAATGCCTCCACATTGAGCCACAGCACAGTAGTACGTCCCAGCATCAGACATGTCTACGTTCCCTTTAGAAAAGCTGTACAAACATCTGTGTTCAGGAGGCTCATACCCGGGGTCCAGACCACACTGACTGCTTGTGCGTGCGCTGATGTACACAATTCCCAAAGGGGAGTTTCTTGAATTCTTCTTGAACCAGTAAACATTGTGTTCTCCATCACAGGTCCCGGTGCTTACCGCACAGCTCAGGTTCACAGAGCCTCCGAGCTGCACTGTGTTGGACGCCGGCTGCAGAATGGGAGATTTGTGACCAGACTCTGAAATTTAAAGAAAAGAAAAAAGAGAACATAGAATGGGTTATGATTTTAAAAAAAAAAATACAAAAAAAAAATACAAAAACAAGAAAAAGATTTCCAGAAAAAAAAGAAAAAAAACCTTGTAAAACCAAAAAAATTCCTTCAAAGAATTTAGTGGTTGCTACGACGGTGCGTCCGCAGTAATACATGGCTGAATCCGAGTCCTGCACGTGAGAGATGAGCAGGTTGTAGAATTCTTCCCCACTGTCAACCGAGAAGCGCTTGTCATTTTCAAACTGGTTGTAGAAGCGGTTCGAAGAACTTTTGAAGAAGGACGATATGATTTGGGGTTCCTCTCCTGCGACCTGCTTGTACCAGCTCAAATATGTGACACTTGAGTCAAAGGAACACGATAACTTCACATTTTGTCCGGGACGAGCGTAGAGCAGAGAACCAGCTGAAAAACAGAGAACAAAAAAATTCAAATACCAATTGGCACATTTCAAAGTCCCAAAAAAACTCACCAAATGAATTTGTTTTTGCATTAACAAACAGAGACGTACCTGCTCTATAAAGAAGAACAAAGAGCACATACAACTTGAGCATCCTCCACTCTTGGTGTTCACTCTCTTACAGAAAAGTATGATGAAGAAATGAGGTCAAAGAGCGAAGATACATCTTCAGCGGAAAGCAGTCAGTAACTGACCCAGTGGGTGCAAACTAGAGGAAGTGAGAGGCAACGATTTGTTACATTATGCTGAGATTGTGTATTCATTCATGAGATTGAGGGGCAGAGCTTACTACATTTAATGAGAAACACACCCAAAACATGTATTTTAAAACTTTATATTTTAATTATATAACTTATTTTCACCACAGCACAGTTCTTCATTGAAACCACAGGGGACTGTTTTAAAAAAAGAAAAGGGGCAGGTGACCTCTTTAAACTGCATATGGTGTTCCAACTGCTCTCAGATTCATTTTTTAATCACTCAAACTAATAAAACCAGTAAAAACAAAAAAGCATGATTAATGTTTTAAACTTTTTTTTTATTTAATACATTTAGTAATAGTCATCAAGAGACATTACTAAACTTCAGCCTTCAGTGGAAGAATGAAGGCAGCATGTCATCTTCCTCCAGGAGTCACAGAAAAAGGTTTTCACTCTTTTCTTAATTGACTTCTTCTTTTGTTTCTGGACATCACAGTCCTCAAGCAAAGCATCCCGTGCTTCTGCTGCGTCCACTTCCTGTAGCTGCAGCACATCATCAAAGTACACAGCAGCATTACTCTGTAGTTCCACCAGGGATGTTTCCACAGACGGATCACTTTTTATGTTTGTAACATCGTCATCGACAGACAGGAGTGGTGAAGCCTCCCTCTCCTCTGGATGGTAATTATCCAGCTCCTCTGTGGCAGTGACTTGTGGAGAAGCCTCCCTCTTCTCCAGGAGTCGATTTCCTGCTGCCTCTGAGGTGCTGAGTTCTAAAGGACCAAAGGTTGATAAAGCAGGCTCCACTTTATTGTCCATTTCTTGGACGGCTGAGTCCTGACCCAGGGATTCATCTTTCTCATGATACTTCTGCTGCATTTCCACCACCTCATCATGAAATGTCACAGCCTCAATGGTATCTGTATGTACAGTCAGATTGTTCGGCATGGAGACCATCTCCTCCTGCTGGTCCACCACGTCAGTGAAAACAACCTCCGGAGAAGAAAGCCTCTTCTCTAGAAAACTGTTTTCCAGCTGATCTGAAGCGGTCTGCTCCTCTTGGTGAATATCCTGAATGGTAGAGTCCTGAACCAGGGGCTCATCTTCCTTTGAGTCCTCCTGTTTTGGCTCCTCAAAGTCAACATCCAAGGACAAATCCATGATGGTGTCTGGATCCACTAGAGCTGTGTCCTCATTCATGTTTGGCGCTGTGGCCTTCTTTTTGTCCAGAGACACTTGTGGAAAAGCTCCCTTTTCTCCACAAGTTCCTCGTCCACCTCCTCAGAGAAAACAGCCTCGGGAGAAGTTTCGCTCTTCTTCAGAGAACTTACTTCCTGATCTGAGGTGCAGAGCTGAAGGTGATCCTGTTTGGATGTTTGAGTCTGCTGTGCTTGGTTCATGTTATTGACAGCAGAGATGACGACTGCTCTGCTGAATAAGAAGCTGTCATCATCCATCCGGTCGAAGGACTTGGAGTGCTCTTCCAACCTCCTGTAAATGGCTCTGACCATTAACCTTGCAACTATTGAGCACACTCCGAGCAGAATAGCGCGAGAACCATGCTCATAGCATGCCAGCCAAGGAGCCACTGATTTTGTCAGAAGCTGTCCAATGTCAGCACTGGCAGCTTTCCTCTTGGGTCCGTGCTCTGGGTCTTCCAGGAAGAACTTCAGAGCACTGTCCACCACCTCTGGAACCAGGGTCGCAGTGATCTGTTCAAGCTCCACGAGCGTCACTGGTTTAGCGTCCCCTGCAGAGTGGGAACTTGGGATGCTGATGTTGAGAAATGTTTGGTGCAGCTTCTGATGAAGAGATGGGAGGAAGGATTGCACATCTTCCTCTGCTCCTGCACGGACAGATGAGACAAGCAGGTGAAGACCCTCCAATGTGACTTTCCTGTTGAAGAGCTGGGAAAGCTGCTTCTCTTTGTCAAACTGCTCCAGGAGCTCTTGTTCCATCTGATCAAGACAGAAGCGCCTCACTGTGGTCCAAGCCTGTTAACAACACTCTTTAGTTAGTCAACAGGAAGATCAGAAGCCTAATAGATGGATTTATTGAAATAGGTTTGAGATTTCACATACCAGTTCGGCCATGAACAAGTGATTTATCCCTGTCTCCTTAATCAGGTCCTGAAACCTGTTAAACACATCACAATAGTTTGAAATACTTATAATATGTCAGTTTTCCATCAGTGTTAGATTCACAATCAGTTTCACTCACTCATCCAGGAAGCTTCTTTGTTTCAGCAGCCAGGTCTTCATGTGTCTGGCAGTCAAACTAGCAGGGACCTGATCCTGTTGCTTCAGAAGCATAAACTGCCTCAGCAACATTTTCTGCAACACAGATTCAGCTCACACAAACAACATATTAAACAAGACAGCACGACTTAAAAACATTTCACCTTGGTTTTCTTTTACAGTAACTTACTTCAGTTGGGTAGCTCTGTCGCTCTTCAGAGGAGGAGGACTGTTTCATTTCTTTGACTTGCTCGAAAATGAAGCGGGCGTCCATTTTCAAGAAAGGAGTCGAGTTTAGAACAACTGAAAAAACAGTTATCAAGTTTGTCGAAAAAGGTGAAGAGTGTCTGTTCAGAAGATGTGGATAGCTCAGTAATCAGAAACTAAATGATTAAGATCCTCAGCTCCTCCTTTATTTATAGAGTACAGAATTTAGAACTGAGAGGAACCACTATGTTGTCATAATGGGAAAGTTCTGTCACAGAATATTGAAAAACAAACAAAGAAATCACGTTTAAGTTGTTGTAAAATGCTTTATCACAAATAGTCCCACTGTTAGGAATAAACTGGTCTCCCTGATATGATTTGTTTGAGTAACTCATGAGTCAGTCCTAACAGCAGCTTTTTTCAAAACCCCCCCAAAAAAAATGAAAATAAAATTTGACTAATCAAAATGCATTAATTTCCAAATTCTAATTGTACTACTAGTAGCCTAATCCTAGCATCCTAGAATACAAATTATACATTAAAATGTACAGAATTTAAAACCAGGTGTCATTTTAACACAATCATACACAGTACAGTTAGACAAAAGCACCTTCAATATTTAAAGCTTTTGAGTCTCTTAAAGAGGATGATATTGAGCTGCAAAAGACGGGTTTCTTCAAACTTGTTTTGTCTGTTTCAGATGAGACTTTAAAAGTTTAAATGTGACTTTTTGATCCAATAGATGTCGCCTTTCAGCTGCAACTTGTTGTGCCGGGGTAAAAAATAGACAAAGACAAGTTTTTTAAAATTGGCAAGCTTGTCGCATGTGGTCACCTCACACACCCATCTTGGAGCTGCTGTCTTACAGCAGCTCCAAGCGCAATACATTAGTCCAATGTTGCTGTTAAACACCTGTAGCTAATAGAGGATTTACACAGTCAGACTAAAGCCCCCCGTAGATTTCTTCTATTGTACAGGATTTACACTACTGAATCAATACTTCAGTAGGCAGCAAACTATAGCATCAATCAATCACACAGGTGCAGAGAGTGTGTGCATACAAGCACTCCATTTATAAATCACAGGATTTTCATAATTCAGACATAAGGATAAAAAACTGTAAAGTTTTCAAAGAACAGTATTTTCGAGACAAGGATATAGACTATGGGCTACTCCCTCAAACGATGACAGTGCCTATGTGTAAATACTGTAATATGAGAGAAAGCCTACCTGAAGCAGCAGTGGTGTTCTTGTTGGCTGTCCTCCTCCAAAACTCCACCATCAGTTATCTGGAAAGTGCTAATACATGTTAGGCAGCTAACATTAACTTATTTTTACACGTTAATAATGCTGGTTATTCCCTGGAAGACAAACTTGAGATAGAAAGCTATAAACTGATGCATAACAGTGTAGGCCGATCACTCCGGACATTTGGTTTGTTTTCTGATTCATTGTTAAACACCGTTAATATAAGTTCAAATCTAAAGATCAGCAATGAGTCCTCTATTTTCTATTCATGATCCCTCAGACTGTTGAATGTCTGATGATGATGAGGATGGCAGTTTAATGCAGAGGGGTTTAAAATTCACTGTTATTTCCATTAGTAAAGTTTCATCATTTAGAACCTAATCAATCATTTTCAGCATTTCTGACAAAAATATCTTTGTTCTTTAAATACAGTGTAGGAGCCATTTTGTGTTTATTGTTATTGGCATGTTATTTAGTTTAAATATTTCTTGTATATTATTTTCCACTAGGGACACTGAAGGCACAGGGGTGTTTATATAGGACCATAGGTGACAGGAAGGGGAGGGAACAGGTAGGGGGAGCACAAACAGTTCTCACCAGACCAGCAATCACGTCAGACCAGCAATCACGTCAGACCAGCAATCACGTCAGACCAGCACTCATGTTATCACCAGCACGAGGAAAAACCAATGGAAAATGGTATGTTTTGTTCTAATTTCATCATCAATTCACTACAATAAAGCGTCAACAATAATTACAACTGGATTGTCATGATTCACCTCTGCGTCAGAACTTCATCCCTGCCTGCCTGTTAATGGCAATCAAATAAAAGGACAAACAAATTGGAAAATTGCCATTACATACAGAGTTCATTGTTGAACTATAGTCATTGTAGAAATTATAAACTGAAAATTTAATATGAAATCTCTCATATTAACCAGCTGATATTGCTTCACATGACACTACAGAGAAAAAGTCTCATGTCTCTTTTTCCTTGCATCTCTGGTGGGCGGGACTGAGACGCAAGTGGAGGAGGCAACTTGGAGGACACTCGGTGTAATCAAGGGTTATGAGAAGCACTCAAATAACTCAGACAAAAAAACATTAGAATGCTAGTATTGCTAAACCAGGGGATCCGATCCTGGTCGTTATATGATAGACTGAATGTCCATAATATCACAACTAACTATGATGCAAAGACACAACAAGTAAGTTTGAAATGAGTTACTCACTAGTCCACAGCATCACAAGCACAAAGTCGAACTTGCAGCCCAATCTTTCAAGAAGCTGTCGCTATTGTGTAAAAGCCTGTCCAATATTTCCTCTGGTCCAGCTTCTTGCTCTGTCACGCTCACTTTGTCTCCACTTACCTTCATCTGTCACCGTGCTTTTAATCCTAGTCTCAGCCATCAAATCAAACAGCACAGAGAGGAGCTAACTAACTAGCTGCCTCATAGCGTGCTGCTGACTGCAGTAGTATCATAAAGCTGAGTGTACTTATGGCTTATTTTCCACACTTTCTCTTAGCACTAATAACTTTTTAAAGGAGACATTTAATTGATAAATCCACTTTTACATTGTGTTTGAACAGTTATTTGGGTAAACTGGATGTCAACCGACTCACGAAATGTGAAATCAACCCATCCAGTTCTTTGTTTGTGCTCTATTTAAGAATTACAACGCAGAGAAAATGCTCCATTTAAAAATGTGCTCATCTTGTGACATCACGGTGAGATTCTTGTATAAAAAAAATAAATAAAAAAAACTCTCCACTCCTGTGTTGTATCCGGCAGCCATGTTTTTTCCCAGGGGGCACGCAGACAAGTTGCCATGGAAGCTCAAAACTGAACTTTTCGGCACACAGAGAGGGGCGGAGCTCATTGCATTTAAAGAGACACACACCAAAACAAAGCGTTCTGAGGGAGGTTTTTACACACCGTCAGAAACCTCCTCTGGTCCGTGATTCATGTTACATTTGAACAGTTTGTCAAAATTTTGAAATGGGGGATAATTTGAAATCTGATCTGAAAGCTCATAGAAATCTTTTTTTACATTAGATATAAAACTGTGATACAGCATGGACTTTGAAGGATGCAAATAGATTATGCTTGCTGCCTGCCGGAGCCTCTGTGTTAGCTGTTGAATTTTGTGATATTAAAAATGTTTGGCATGCATGTGAAAAATTCGGACAATTATTATTGCTCAATGTGAGTTGTGTTCTTCAGGCGTTTGATTTAAGCTGCTGCAGTAACCTTATGAGTCTGGTCGCAGTAAAAAAAAATCTCAGGAGTGTGAAAATATAGGTTTTAAATAAGCTCACTTACTTTTTGTTGCTTCAGCTGGCACTGCTCGCGTCACTGGTTTTGGAGTAGTTTGATCAAGTATGTTGCAGTTGAAACTTTCCTCATATTGGGTCACAGTTAAAACAAAAAGGAGAACCTAAGATGAGGAAACTAAAATGATTTATTAATACAAAAGATCAAAAAGGCTAAAAATGAAAGCTTATATCTGCACTGTAAAACATGAGAGCCCCATTAAGTTATGTGAACTTGTTTTGTTTTTTTTACTCAAATTGTCATGGTAAGTTTTGAATATTGAACTCATGTTTATAAGTTTTAGAAAAATAAACTTAAAGTAATTAATTGTCTTGACTATTTGTAAGTTTTGTCATGACTGTCAGTGTTGATTCAACTTATTTCTGTAAGTTATACCTTGAAAAAAAGAAACAGGGGAGGAGGGGTGCTGCTGAAGAAATACCACCTGTTTTGGGGTTAGTCAAAAATAAAACTGTAAAGCTATGATACTTAAGAAGTATAGTGCTCACCAGTTTGCTAAACTGGATAAACCATAGTATTTCAACCACAACTTAATTATTGACGCAACAATAGAGAAAACAGCAGTGGACTACTTTCAGCTGCGGAGGGACGCACTTTTCAAGCTAGCTGCAATTAAACGTAGGTTTAGTGCAACTGCACAGTGGACCAGGGCGGAGGTCCACGACGACATTCTGCTGGGAGAAAAGACGCGGCAAGGAGGTAAGTTATCTTTTAAAAGTGCTTTTGAGTTTGTGTCGATAAAATTAAATAACACTGTCAGTTTCTTCTGTGATAAAAGGGAAAAAATTCAGTACATTGGCAGAGTTTTGCGAATATGACTACATTACCGTGTTTTTCTCTTTGCTAGTCCATCGTGTTAATCGAATTTTCAAATGGCGAATAAGTTTTATTACACCACTATTGTCCATAGGGGACATTTTAGTAGGCGTTCGTTTAGGTTATAAATGCTTCAGACGTGATGGGAGCAAAAAAAACAACTTTTCAACTAAACATTTGCCTGCAAGCACGTGCTGGCTAGCTAGCTAGTTGGCGACACGGTCAAGTCTAAGTAATTGCCGACGTGTTTTGGCATGCCGAGCCCCGGAGGATCGCTAAGTTCAGAAAACGGTCACTTTCACTGTTGCCGTGATCCAATGACGTTTTTATTATATAAACATGATTGACTGGTACTGACATTTAAAATACGATCCGCTCATAGAAAACTTTGCTAATAGAAAACAGCGCAGGTCGATAAAAATCACTCGGTTTCAACCTGATAATTCTGTGTAGAACTGCTGCTACACTGCAGCCGCCTGCTGCAGCCAGCATGTGAGGCGTTTTGGGAGCATTGGTAAGATATAGTACAGTCGTGGCCAAAAGTTTTGAGAATTTGTGGTCAATCCTCAAGCAGCGGGTGGACAAACAAAAACCCACACATTATTAATTAAACTGATTATTCATATTGCTCGGTCAGGATGTGGCCCAGAAGTTGATTGACAGCATGCCAGGGTGGATTGTATCCCTGAAAGTCATTGCACCACAACTAGGTTATGCAAAAACAGCTATTCATCAGCAGGCATAGAGGATTAATAGCTGTGGCCATACTGCAGTGCAACCAATATAAGGAGGTGAAGGTGGGGCAACCAAATCATTTGCTGGTGCACTTAGAAATTTGGTGCTACTGGTGGAAAAGTTAGTCTGGAGCCCTGTTATAATATATATTATAAGATAAGACAATATTTATGCTATAACATAACATTTGCACACAGCAATGTGCCTACATATATTTTACTTTTATGTATTCCATGTATACATTGAGTGCAGAGGCGATTATTTAACAATATGTTAAGGAGTAGTTACATTTATACAGTCTCACAATTACAACCGGCCCTTTGAGGGCAACCATAATGCTTATGTGGCCCGGGATGGACATGAGTTTGACGCCCCTTGCTTAGCTCATAGTTAGTTCCTCTTTAACCCAGCTATGGTATGTATGCTAGCGACAGTGGGAATTTAATAATGTGGCCGCTCGATACCTGATATATTTTTCAGAGTAATCATCACCACATTAGTGCAAATAAAGGTGATTTGTTCAAAAGATTGCTTGATTGATCTTTTTTTATATTTTTAAAAATGTTATATAAAACTAAAAAAGAAGTACAGATAGAATACCGTTAAAGTATGATTGACAAGAAGTATCGGTAAAAGTAGTAGTACCTGGGGTCGCCGGTGGCGCAGCGGCAGTGCGCGCGACCCCATGTATTGAGGCTCAGTCCTCAAGCGCGGGCGGCCCGGGTTCGCGTCCGGCCTGTGGCCCATCTCCCGCATGTCTCTCCCCACTCTCTCTCCCTGATTTCCGACTCTATCCACTGTCCTCCCTCTATCATTAAAGGCAAAAAGGCCCAAAACAAATCTTAAAAAAAAAAAAAAAAAAAGTAGTAGTACCGATAAAATCAATCCCCATCCTTAGTCACCACCCAGAGTCAGGGCTTACTTTTTAACTGTCTGCACCGTAAGTTTTTAACTTATGAAATAACATGTTAATGGAGTCTAAAATAATTAGTTGTTGTTTTTCACTACAGATTTCTTCAAGCATGTCCCTCTCATGAAGTGGAAATGTAAGTTTTGTGCATTTTCAACGAATTGCCAATGGAAAATACTACAGCACTACAAAGAGCGACATGGGCATCACCGAAGGAGTTCAGGCCTCATCTGTATTCACAAAGACTGTTTAAAAACTTTTCAAACACAGGCTGAACTTAAAATTCATTTGAAAGATCATACAAAAGCTTCTACTATTGGAACCAAATTATCTTGTGATTTGTGTACATTCTCAGATCCTAGTGACATTAACAAATACTTTGCACACTTGAAGACTCATTTGAGAAAGAGAGAAACTGTTAAATGTCCCTTTGTGGGGTGCTTTTTCAAGTCTTGTGTGTTGTCAACTTTTACAGCTCATAGGAGTCGCAATCATAAGTCTTCCACCTTAGAAGATTTCAGGCCAGAGCTTTTTGCACTGACTACACTTTCATTGCCTGTAATAGAGGAGGATTTTGTTTCAGACACTGAAGATATACTTGTATCTGAAGCTGAATCTGGACTTGATAATGAAACGTCCATTCAACATCAATTGGGATCTCTGTTTCTCCGCATGCAAACACTTTTGCATGTGTCAATTTCAGCAGTACAGGAAATAATTGATGAGTTATTTGACATTGGAGAATTAGCTCATCAAAATATAAAGACAGTCATTGATAAAGTTTTGAAAGACAATAATTGCATCGCTGATGCCTCTGTGGTTGCTTCATTGACTGAACAATTGCAAGCTTTGAACCCACTCAAATTTCTCTCAAGGGACGGGCCTCTTGGCACTGATCGCAAAAGACAGTCATTTTATAGAAAGAACTTTACAGTTATTGAACCAGTTGAATATTTGTTTAATACACAAGAAAAAAAGTGCTCATTTGTTTATGATCCTATTTTACAAGTGCTCAGTAAGCTGTTGGAAAGAAATGAAATCCTTCAGACACTAAAGACCTCCTGTCAACAAGATGGTCATTACAGTACTTTTCAAGATGGAGAATACTTTAAAGAGAACAAAATTTTATCTGAAGGATTAGGAATAGCTCTTGGACTATATATTGATGATTTCGAAATTTGTAATCCATTAGGCACTTCAAAAAAGAAGCACAAAGTTTGTGGGATCTATTGGGTGATTGCCAACTTACCTATAAGACTACGATCATCATCAATCTATTTGGCTGTGTTATGCAAAACCGTCCATGTAAAAGAACATGGTTACAGCAAGGTTCTAGGGCCTCTAATTAGAGATCTTGAGTTCCTTGAGAGAGAAGGTGTGTTTGTTCAACGTCTTGGCTCAAATATTAAAGGAACAGTTTTATATGTATCTGCAGACAACTTGGGTGCACATTCACTTGCTGGATTCCAAGAGTCTTTTAATGTTCAAAAGTTTTGCAGATTTTGCTTGGCAAATCGTCAAGATATCCAGAAATTTGATGTTAGAAGTGGGGTTTTTACTTTAAGAACACCAGCATTGTTTGATGAGGCTGTTAATGTGCTTAAACAAAGTGATGAGTCTTGTGTTGATGGTGTGAAGAAAGACTGTCCTTTAAACAGACTGACCCATTTTCATGCTGCAAAAGGATTTCCACCAGATTTTCTACACGACGCCTTAGAAGGAATTGTACCTGTGGAACTCTGCATATGCATTTCAGATCTCATTGCAAAGAAGTATTTCACATTGACTGAACTTAATTGTAAAATATTGACATTCCCCTTTCAATTCTATGACAAAACTAACAGGCCTCAAACAATACAGACAAACTTTCGAAAAAATGGAACCATTAATGGCAATGGACATGAGAACTGGACGCTTCTGAGATTTCTTCCGCTGTTTATTGGCCATCAGATCCCAGAGGATGAAAAAACTTGGCATATAATTCTTGAATTGAAAGACATTGTTGAGTTGTTAGCCAGCCCCTCATTCACAACAGAAACCCTGTGCTACCTACAAGCTAAAATCTCTGACCACCGACAGTTGCTTTTAGAAGTTTTTCCTTGTACAAAATTGCGCCCTAAACATCACTATCTGGAACATTATCCGACATTAATCAAAAAATTTGGTCCTGTAATTGACTTTTGGACAATAAGATTTGAGGCTAAACATTCCTTTTTCAAAAAGGTGGTTCGTGATGCTGGCAACTTCAAAAATATTTTGCACACTTTGGCTACAAGACATCAACTAATGCTGGCATATTACCTAGAGATGCCAAGTGTTTTTAAGCCAAGCATCGAAACAGGACGGGTATCTGTTGTGTCTGTGGGTATTTTAGATGCTTCTGTCAATGTGGCTATTCGGAACAAGTTTAGAGGTCTGGACTCTGTTTCACTCACCTCCACTGCCTTTTTGAATGGGACGAAATATTCAAAAGGAATGGTACTCTCAGTTGGGCACACAAGTGGACTGCCTGATTTTGGGAGAATATTGGACATTTGTTTAGTGGAAGGCCGCATATTTTTTGTTACTGAACTCTTTACAGCTGGATTTTTGGACCATCTAAGGTGTTACCAGCTGACCAAAAAAGAGCCTGCAGTAGCTGTGGTTGTTGATCCGGACCAGCTAAATGACTACACTCCTCTGGCTGCGTACAGTGTTGATGGAAAGCTGCTCATCAGTCCAAGGACATTCATGTTACAATAAGGTATCTATAAAAACACCCATGGTCATTTAAATCCTTTTTATTTAACACTTGTTAAAGTTAAGCCTTGCTAACTTACTGCTTGCCTAACATAATCCCACACATTATTTCAGACTATGCATTTCTTCACTCTTATACTACAGCTGTGGTCAAACGTTTTGAGAATGACACAAAAATGAGTTTTCACAAAGTTCACTGCTTCAGTGTTTTTAGATCTTTTAGTAAAATGTTACTCTGGTATACTGAAGTATAATTACAAGCATTTTATAATTATCAAAAGCTTTTATTGACAATAAATAGAGTTTATGCAAAGAGTCAATATTTGCTGTGTTTACCTTCTTTTTAAGACCTCTGCAATTCACCCTGGCATGCTGTCAATCAACTTCTGGGCCACAACCTGATCGAGGAATATGAATAATCAGTTTAATAATTTGTCAGAATTTGTGGGCTTTTGTTTGTCCACCCGCCGCTTGAGGATTGACCACAAATTCTCAAAACCTTTGGCCACGGCTGTACAATTTGTAGTCCAGGCTGCTTCTACTGTTTGTCAGTTTTCAGCTTTGTTTTTTTTCTGTGTGTGTCTGTGTTAAAGCTGTAGGTGCCTCCAAGATGCTTCTCCGAGTCATTGTGTCCCCTCAAGAGATAAGGCGTGTCACCTTAGAGACCATTCCGGAGTCTGTCGACAAGTTATGTGAAGAACTGCGCAGCAGTATTGGCTTACGAGGAAACTTCCTTCTGCAGTTTGAAGATCCAGACTTTGGAAATGAGCTTTGCAATTTGACAGATATCAAAGATCTGCCAACGGACCGAGCAACGCTGAAAGTTTTGTTCACATATTCTGATGCTGTTTCTGATTCAACATTGGATACTGCAAGTTTGAGTTCCCCGAGTAACAGTTCATCAGTGGAATGGCCAGATCCATTTATTATCCCTGATTTCTCCCATGATGTTGAACTTCAGCTGACCGCAGCTAATGATGCCTATGCCAAGGAAGGAACAGTGATGGTCATCTCCAAGGGCATCAAAAGTGAAATACTGGACAAACTAGCCGATATGATATCCAAAATCACCGCCTATCCGAGTAAGGAACATTATGAAAGTGCAGCTACAGCTCTTGTAGCAAAGCACCCTTGTCTCAAAGAGCCGGGGTCTGAGAAGGGATGGTATTGCTGGGTATTCAGCTTGAAATTCAAGATGGGCAATTACCGTCAGCGACTGATGGCAGCTGGATGCCCTGAAGTTCTTGTAAATAAGAGAAAAAGGGGACAAACAAGCAGCAAGGTGTTAAAAAAGTCAAAGAAGGGAGAGGTCCATTACTTGCCAGATCCACCTGCAGGACAAAGCGCCTTTACATCTGAGGAGAATCGGAAGACCATGCTTCTAGAGGCGCAGAAGTGTGATCCAGACTTGCAGTTCCTGGATGAACTGATGACTGCAACATTCTCTCAGCGAAGAAAAGAAGTAATTGGTGACGAGCCACCCGTCTCTGAACTCATGAACAGATGGCCTGCATTGTTCAATGAGAGACAGGTAACTATTGCTAACTCAGACATCCACAAACAAAAATGTTCTGTATTTGTCTACTTTAGCAGCAGTGCTATCAGATAGGATGTAATCTTCATATGTCATAATTTGATCTTTACTGGCTTCCCCACTACTTGTGTTTCAGATAAGAGCTGAGTTCGGTAGAATAGTGACCACTGATCTGCTGTCATTCCTGGAGGGACTTGATGCTTGGGTGCCGAGACTCTTGCAGTTGTATAAAGCAGCCATTTCATCAGGCAGGAGGTTGGCCTTTCAAAGTGTTATGCAGTGCCTTGATAAAGAGGTATGTATAGTGTGAATTTGTCAATGTGAACTTCCATTAGGACTCTAGTTTAAATATTGCATGAACTCACTTTTGTGTAACTTTATGTAGGACACAAACCAGAATCGGAGGACAGCTGCCCTTCTTGGTCTTCCACGTTTCTTCTCAGAGGATACTTCAGAGATCATCAGGATGTGTGATGTAAGAAAATATATTAACATGTAAACATCCCTTTTTTTCCACAACATTGCGGAACCTTTTTCATTTAACGTTTAGTACATCATTCAAAACTTACTGGCAGTTCAAATGTTTAAAAATTAACTGATAGGCAGTTTTGAAAACAGAATGTGATGATGATATAGACTGCTGAACTTCATAAGTTAATCACAATAAATGCATAGCTGAGTATGAGGTATATTTTAATACAACCATCATTTTTAACCATTTCCAGGCAGTTTTTATTTTTGTTTTGTTAAAACGTTGCTCTCCATGCTTGTAGCCTGCTCCTCAGTACCTTTTGTAGGTAGTCCAGTGGTGCAACTGAATTATAAGAACCAAAACTAAGTTTGAACGGGTGTTGTGTGGGGATATTTCTTGCATCAAAAGTATGCCAATAAAAGTGTTAGTTTTGTTACTAACTAGCTCAGATTGCTATAATAAGTGTCTGACAACATTATGGAGACAAATTCTACCTTTTTATTTACCTGATGTCGCTTCTCGTCTTTGTTTACATCCTGTTATGTCTGTTATTTGAAGCAGGGGAGTATGGGTGGAGCTGCAGGTACAGAAAGTTGTAGTTTATTTCTGAAGTGATGGCTGAATATTTAGAATATTTTGAACAGTTGGGTGAGGTATTTAAATTTGATGGCCTACATTATTTTTTTGAATTGATGAGAAGCTGCAACAGAAGTACAGAGGGAGAGAGAGGCTGCAGAGTTTCAGCCAGCTATGCTGTTGTGATACTCAGGTGTTTGTTTTGTTACTCCTATTAATACATACATTATTGTAAGGATTTGACAACATTATGGAGAGAATCCACAAATCAAATTAAAGTATCACATCAAAGTATTCTGAATCGTCTAAATATTCATCCATGACTTCAGAAAAAAACTATAAGTTAACTAATAGAGGACGATGGCTCCCCCTGAGCTTTTTAAAGGCAGCAAAGTCTCTGGTCTATCTAAAGGAGACAAACAATTTTTTTTAAACAATACACCGGTTGAATTGCAATAATATAATGTACACTTTTTTTTAGTTGATGTTTTTCTTCTTCTTGCATTCTCAATCATGAACAAGTTTTGCCAATTTAGTGGCAACTTATTGCTAACATTATTTTTCTGAATTACATGCAACAAAATAACAATTGAATTTGTCCAATTGTTTCAGGTTCATGGTGAAACCCTGGACATCTTAATGAAGGGAATGCGTGTCGGACTTCTCATTGGACATGAAGGCGTTCTGCATGATGCATTCCCAATGCAAGTCTTTAATGTGGCTGTGGTGGTAGAGGAGACAATCATTCTTTCTAATGTAAGAGATGTGGCCACTGGTTTCGCGATGCTAATGGGAACAATCTACTGCCTGAATCTGGAATATCCTTCTGAGATGAAGTACTCATTTGAATTCATGCAAAGGGTCATCATGAAAATAAAACCTGACCACTGTTCAGCCAGGATACATGGACTCAGAAACAAGCTACTGAGGTATCGTTTGTAAACTGAAAAGGATGCCTGTAAGTCCTAACTGGAAGAAAGCTTTTTCTGCTTTGCTCATTGTTACTTCTCGAGAAAGCAGTTTATGTACCGAAGATGGAAAAATCAAAAACAATACAGAATTGTTGTGTCCTCTGGAGAAGAATAAAGAGCCTTCTGATCCATTCAGAACTACAGGCCAAGTCGAACCAAATTGAAGCACTACTATAAGAACTGTCGGAATAAATGTCCAGACTGTTTATGTACTTTTTTGACATTGTGAAGAATGTTAGTGAAGTTAATGTTCTGCATTGTTCATAACTGAGTTTGCACAGAACAACTTGATACAATATTGTTAAAGCAGTGACCTTAGTGATGTGTAAACCAATGCCATAGCATTATATAAACCTGTTCATATAGAGAATAACTTCAGCATCACTATTTTTCGCAAAACATGTTGCAAAACATATCGCAAGATCTTAACTGAGAGGAATGTTATTGTTATTCTGCACTGTTCATAATTGCTTTTGCACAGAACAAGCTTGATATATATTGTTGAAACAGCCATTTTGTGGTGTGCAAGCTAAGGTCAAAAAGTCAACTTTAACTTTAAAATAATTGTTAAGCAATATTGTTATGCTCTTGTCTATTAATTTTACTTAGCTTATTATATTAAAGCTATGTAAATGTTTTGGTACACCTAGCCAGCTGCGCAACTGCTGTGTCTAATCTCCACTTTCTAGTGTTGTATGGGGACAATACATTGCAAATGTTAAGGCATGAGCATTGTTAAAATAAAGTTTTGTTTTTGAACAAAGAAGCTCTAAATTGATTCACTGTAAAGTCTAGATTAGTATAGTCAAGAGTAGGAATAAAGTTGAAACAATTTAAATACTTTAGCCCTTTTAACTTAAAATAGCACTTAATATGAAATATTACAAAGTCATTTTAACTTAAAAGTGTAAGTTGAAATGACAGGGAATTGTAAGTTTACAGGACAAGATAATGTGAGTTTTCATGAATGGACAATTCAACATAGTAAGTGGATTAACTTTAAGACTCAAGTTGAAAATACAAACTATCATTAGTTAAACAACTTGTATAACTTAACAGTTTGAGTTCAAACAATGGTTACTTTCAAGTTGAGTTTACTCACATTTGTAAGGCAGCAGGTGAACTTTCATTTCTAAGTTTTACTGACTTAAAATGTCTTACAGTGTGAACTAGTTTTTTATGTTTTCACAAACACAGAAGTACAGCACAAAGACAGCTCCAGAGTTGGGGATGAGGTGGCAGAATCATGGAGGGTAGATGTGATGAAGTGACACAGAGACTAAAATTACACAGCGGGGTAATGAGACACAGGTGACACCAATGACACATCAGGTGAAGACAATCAAGTTCGGGCACACAATCACAAAGGTGGAAAAACACACAGAGGCAGAGGGTTAAACAATAGACACTGGGGAGAGAACTACAAAATAAAACAGGAAACAGTAAAGACAAAAAATTTCAAAAAAATGCAATAAAAAAATCATACGGAATAAAACTCAAAAAGATGTTACTAAACACGAACAAATCATGACTAATGGGTGTCTTTCTTTCTCGTCCTTTTTGAACCCATTTTGACGCAGCTTAATACTGAACTGTGTATGTCAGTTATTTGTGAGATATGAGTAAATTAATGCTATCATATATAATCAATGATGAAGGACTCTACAAACCTCAAAAATAATAACCCTATTTCATAGATTTTGTTATAATCAGACTCCTCGACCCCCCTCGCTCTAGTTGAAATCATTAGGCTGTTGAACTGATGGTGCTATACAAATAAATACTGACTGATTAATTGACTGATTGACTGATTAATCTACCTATTAACATAAGAGCAAGAAATGTTCTATACCTTTTCTATACCTCAGAAATCACTTCTTACTAACAATACTTTCTTCACGAGATCATCTATTGCATTGCATGTCCTTATGTGTATCAACCGCTGATGGTTTGTGTGGGTAATGTGGGTTTGCTGGAGGGGCGTGTGGTTTGGATGGGTGGGTGAGAGCCTTTATGTGTGGATGTTGTCTGTCACTGTGTCTGTGTCACATTACACTGAATTCACAATGAGAAAAGACTTTCTGGTGAAGGAGCGACCGTAAGAGCACTATGAATGATCTAAAAGCAGACAATTTGTGTTTGAAAAGAAAAACAGAAAGCTGACTGGCTAAAGTACTTCTCAGACTTGGTTTTAAATAATGTCAGCAAGCCTCGTGTTCTTTTTAAAACTATTAGTTCTGTTTTTAATCCGAATCCTTTCACGTTACTGGAGATGACACCCGAGACCTGTGAAAAATTTGTCGCCTTTTTTAATGATAAGGTTGCTGCTATTAGAGCCACAATACCCGCTTCTGTACCTGCTCTTACAGTAGCTACTCAGTGCTCTATGGTTTTTAGTTGTTTTGAGCCTGTGTCATTGTCTGAGCTCACAGGGCTAGTTAACAAACTAAAACCCTCCTCCTGTCCCACAGACCCAGTCCCTCCTCGCTTTTTTAAGGAGGTCTGGAGCACCACTGCTTCTTCTGTCAGGTGGATCATCAACAGCTGCTTGACATCTGGCATTGTGCCCTCTTTTTGTAAAAAAAGCTGTTGTTGAGCCCTTGATTAAAAAACCTGGTCTTGATCCAACACTTTTGTCAAATTACCGGCCCATTTCCAAATTACCATTTATGGCAAAACTTCTAGAGAAGTGTGTTTTTGCACAATTGCAGCCTTTCATGAATGGTAATGGCACTTTAGACCAGTTCCAGTCTGGGTACAAGGAATTTCACAGCACTGAGTCTGCACTTTTGAAGGTTTTTAATGATCTCTTTTTAATTACTGATTCTGGTAGTTCTGCCATTTTAATGCTTTTAGACTTCATAGCTGCCTTTGACACAGTCGACCACAAAATTCTTTTAGACCGCCTGAGGGACTGTGTGGGTGTCAGGGGGACCGCTTTAGAGTGGTTCAGGTCCTACCTGTCAGAGAGGTCTTTCTCTGTCAGGCTGGGGGACTCCACCTCGTCCTCTACTCCACTTCATTGTGGGGTCCCCCAGGGATCTATCCTGGGACCTATCTTGTTCACTATATATCTCCTCCCCCTTGCACAGATTTTTCAGAGACATGGCATGTCGTACCATCTGTTTGCCGACAACTGCCAGATCTACATGCCGATCTCTAAAACCAGCCACTGCCCCCTGACACCCCTGTTTGACCGTCTATGTGATGTCAAGGCTTGGTTAGCCCAGAACTTTTTGAGACTAAATGGAGACAAAACTGAGGTTATGGTGTTTGGCAGCGCCCCCATCAACCTGGGAACCCTCAAAGAGTATGAGCGTCCAAAAGTTACCAGCCTTGGCATCACCATAGACAGTGATTTTAAATTTGACAAACAGATAAATGGCGTTTTAAAATCGTGCTTTTATCATCTTCGTCTTTTAGCAAAAGTAAAACCTTTTTTATCTTTTAATCTTTTAGAACAGATCGTGCACACTTTTATTTCAAGTCGACTGGACTACTGCAACGCACTTTATTCAGGTGTTAGCCACAAAGCCCTCTCTCGTTTGCAGTTAGTCCAGAACGCAGCAGCACGACTATTAACAGGGACCAAAAAGCGAGAGCACATCACCCCAATCCTCGCATCTTTGCACTGGCTCCCTGTTCATTTTGGAATGGATTTTAAGATTTTATTGTTTGTTTTTAAAGCTTTGAATGGACTGGCCCCACAGTACATCAAGGACCTTGTCCAAATTTATACACCGGCGCGCGACTTGAGGTCCGAGGGCCAGCTCCAGCTCATGGTGCCTAGGGCGAGACTTAAAACGAGGGGGGACAGGGCTTTCTCTGTGGTGGGCCCCCGACTCTGGAACGCTCTCCCCCTCCACGTCCGAACAGCCCCCACGGTGGAGTGTTTTAAGTCTCGTCTTAAGACCCATTTTTATTCCCTGGCTTTTTAACTTTGCGTGAGTTTTGTGGTCCTCTGTGTCTTTTACTTATTTTACTAGTTTACTACATCTTTCGTTGATTTTATTGTTTTATTTATGGAATCGCCTTGGAAATTTTTGTTTAATTGTTTTTATTATTATATGTACAGAACTTTGGAGACATTTCTTTGTTGTTTAAATGTGCTATATAAATAAAGTGGATTGGGTTGATTGGATTGGCTATCAATGAGAGGGAGAGATACACTGTTCTAGATGAGACCAGCTGATGAGACAGCCGATTTCCCTGTGACAGCTCCAGAAGATGACAGCAACAATTGTGAGTGAACGTGCAAGAAAACAGGGATGTGTGAGACATGTTCAACAACTTGCTGTCAAATGCTTTAGATTCTGACAATAGAGACTTGGGGAACTCCTGTTGTTGTTTTCTCACTCTGATGTGTTAACCAGTCATCACGTAGAAGGCTGTCGTCTTCGAGAAGTGTCGAAAATACAAATTGAATAAAGTAAAGTAAAAGAGCACTCAAAATCTAACCTGGCTTTTTACACAATAGTAAACAAGGTTGTATCGATTTCAAAAGGATATATCATGCTGTAACAGTCTTTCACAGTGTCTCAATTATGTATAATACTTTGATTTTGTGGTACTAAAAACACAAATGAAATAATGAAAATGAATGAGGATTGATGTCAAAACTGGGTCCAATGGAGGTTTTTTAGTTGGATGTACAAGGACATGTTGAAATTCATGAATCCAACATAAGATGTCATTTCTCATTTCTTTGCATCCATTTATTTAAAATAGGGACAGTGCACATTAATGAACATATCAAATATTTCCTCCCTCATCTTAGCAGCAGGTGTAAGCTATATTTTTCACATTCGTAATAACTGATGTTTTTACTTTACTATGTATTGTCTCTGCAGCAAGGGTGCAGGCAGACAAATAAACCTTGAAATATTACAGACTGTAGCCATATGGGCTCATTTCCATCTGTATTCCCCTGGCAGATTGGTGAAACACACGTATTCACATTTGAATAAAACCACAGTGAAAAGCAATAACTAAACAAGTACTTAACAGCCACAGAGTTTAAATTAATTGACAAAGACAAATTCACACAAGTAAAAAAAAAATGGTTGTGTGACGTTCAAAATAAAGTAGGATAAAGTGACTTTTTATAGTGAAAATGATTAAAGTGTCTGCTACAGGGGGCAAAGTACCCGAGTACTAATGTGCAAAGTGTTGCACATAATGAGGTACTGGTGGAAATTGCACATTTGCCCATGATCCTGTAACTTGTAAGTGTGCGAGGGATTGCACATATACACATACTGTTGCACAGGGTTAGATACATTGATGTATGTAACCATTAATAAAACATAATTTTATATTGTATTTAAATGCGAATACAATTTACAAGTTTCATTCTAACTAACACATTTTCTTTCCTTTTTTTGTCATGTATTTGTTTTTAGTGTATTCTTCAGTTCATTGAAATTGAGCCCCTCAATTATCTGTTGAGTTTTAATCCACTTGAAATGACCGAACAGTGCATTTTAAGTATTGTATATTGCATGTGTTAAGACTATAAACTCATCCTCGTAAGGGACAATGGATTGGCATTATAGCCTGTGACTAACTGTGAGCTCCAACTTTGTATATAACAGAAGTATTACTGTTAGTGTGTATGACCACAACTATAACGATCTCTATACCAGCTCATTTTCACACACTGCACATAATGCAGAAGTGACTGAATGATACTTAATGTTGTTTTTGTTGCTCAAGCCATGAGGAGTACTTACTGTGCATTTACTGTGTAACAAATAAATATATATTGTCAATAAATGTATGAATGCATCTTTAAATATTCCCATAGGTAAAAGAAGAATAGGTTTTCATTAAGAGATACTGCTCTGAAACTTATGGTAAGTAAGTGTGTTAGACACACAAATGACCAGCAGGTGTCACTATACACCTACAGTATACATCCACAGGATGGATAGTTTGGACACAGATGGTTACTTTATACCCTCACAAGTTGTGAAATCTAAGATGCCGTAACGTTTGTGTTTACCAATAACTTAGTCCTCTTTTTGTGTAATTAAATTAATCACACAGATAGTGTCTTGAAGGTTCTGTCTGTAAACATGTTGTTGTGTTGTTTTTCACAACCAAACTATGACACATTGTGTTGTTAGTAGCCGGTAGCAGCTCGCAAATCAGAGGTACTCCTGGAGAAGTCCATGTTGCTTGTCCAACTTGTTGCCAAATTGTAACAAGATCGAGGTTAACTCCGGTGTAACATCATTTCCAGCTCTGAGATCTGACTTTCACAATCACTCCCATGATTCCTCGCCAGCCTCAACCTCATCTTTTATTGATGTTTTGATTGAGAGTCCCATTGTGTGCCGTCTGTTTTTTTACCTGTGATTTTGGTAACTTTGCCAGTACTCATGCTGTATTGGTAAAAGGTCATCTGATACTTCTTTGACAACAGCAAAAACTTGTGCGACAAATAATTCTGTACTTACTGAAGAAATCACAAGACTAGAGCAAAATAAAGTCAAATCAGTAATCTATGAAGCTCTATAAGCATTTAAAGCTCTATAAATGGCAGCACTTGTCTCTTCACACATTTCTATTCAGAAACCAACAGACTAAACTGACCAAAGGACATGCTATAAGACGCCTTGTCAGATTATCATAGCTGCAGTTGGTTTCGTGAGAAGAGTAAGTTTCCTTGAGGTTTTTTCACTTCCTATTATCGTGGTAAAGTGCTCATGAGAGTAACGTTAAGTTCTGTCTGATTCAGTGACGTGAATGAGACTCTAAACAGAACAGCCAGAGACACAACAAGGTTTGAGGTTTAATTTCACAATGACTGGGTCTGCATTTTTGCAATAGGACTACAGCACAAGTTATTTAAAGCTAGACTCAGTTTCACATTTTCTTTCAGGGAGACAGATACATTGGCGAGTTGCATGTTACTTTGAACTTTTATGTGCATTGGAAGTGGATTTCCTTTAGATTTATTTTATCTTGCAAAAGGATGATTTGCAGACATTATTCCAGGTTTTATATTTTGTCAGTTTCCTTCTGCTTCTTTATTTGCATTCATAACAGAAGAATTACTGCATGATTAACCTTAAGAACAAACAACTGTTTTTCTCTTTGGGCTGAAAACTGCCCCAAGCAGATGTGCATCCAAACACTTTATTTTTATTTTTTTTCTGTGATACTCATTCACATTTTGGTTGTCTAAGGATAGCAATGTTAGTTTTCACTCAATATTTTTTTTAAATCTTGAGAATTGAACACTAAGAAATATTGAGAAAGCCTCAAGCCTGCTGTGCTTTTTTCATGTTATTGACAGCAGAGATGATGACTGCTCTGCTGAATAAGAAGCTGTCATCATCCATCCGGTCGAAGGACTTGGAGTGCTCTTCCAACCTCCTGTAAATGGCTCTGACCATTAACCTTGCAACTATTGAGCACACTCCGAGCAGAATAGTACGAGAACCATGCTCATAGCATGCCAGCCAAGGAGCCACTGATTTTGTCAGAAGCTGTCTAATCTCAGCACTGGCAGCTTTCCTCTTGGGTCCGTGCTCTGGGTCTTCCAGGAAGAACTTCAGAGCACTGTCCACCACCTCTGGAACCAGGGGCGCAGTGATCTGTTCAAGCTCCACGAGCGTCACTGGTTTAGCGTCCCCTGCAGAGTGGGAACTTGGGATGCTGATGTTGAGAAATGTTTGGTGCAGCTTCTGATGAAGAGATGGGAGGAAGGATTGCACATCTTCCTCTGCTCCTGCACGGACAGATGAGACAAGCAGGTGAAGACCCTCCAATGTGACTTTCCTGTTGAAGAGCTGGGAAAACTGCTTCTCTTTGTCGAACTGCTCCAGGAGCTCTTGTTCCATCTGATCAAGACAGAAGCGCCTCGCTGTGGTCCAAGCCTGTAAACAACAGTCTTTAGTTAGTCAACAGGAAGATCAGAAGCCTAATAGATGGATTTATTGAAATAGGTTTGAGATTTCACGTACCAGTTCGGCCATGAATAAGTGATTTATTCCTGTCTTCTTAATCAGGTCCTGAAACCTGTTAAACACATCACAATAGTTTGAAATACTTATCACAAGTCAGTTTTCCATCAGTGTTAGATTCACAATCAGTTTCACTCACTCATCCAGGAAGCTTCTTTGTTTCAGCAGCCAGGTCTTCATGTGTCTGACAGTCAAACTAGCAGGGACCTGATCCTGTTGCTTCAGAAGCATAAACTGCCTCAGCAACATTTTCTGCAACACAAATTCAGCTCAGTACAGTTTGAAGCAGCTCACACAAACAACGTATTAAACAAGACATCATGACTTTAAAACATTTCACCTTGGTTTTCTTTTACAGTAACTTACTTCAGTTTGGTAGCTCTGTCGCTCTTCAGAGGAGGAGGACTGTTTCATTTCTTTGACTTGCTCGAAAATGAAGCGGGCGTCCATTTTCATAAAAGAAGTCAAGTTTTTAATACAACTGAAAAAACAGTTATCAAGTTTGTCGAAAAAGGTTTAGAGTGTCTGTTCAGAAGATGTGGATGGCTCAGTAATCAGAAACTAAATGATTAAGAGCCTCAGCTCCTCCTTTATTTATAGAGTACAGAATTTAGAACTTTAAGGAACCACTATGTTGTCATAATGGGAAAGTTCTGTCACAGAATATTAAAAACAAAAAAAATAAATCACGTTTAAGTTGTTGTAAAATGCTTTATCACAAATAGTCCCACTGTTAGTAATAAACTGGTCTCCCTGATTTGATTTGCTTAAGTAACTCATGAGTCAGTCCTAGCGGCAGCTTTTTTCAAAACCAATAAAAAAAATACAAATAAAAATAAACTTGACTAATCAATGCATTGTCCAAATTCTATTTTTACTACCAGTAGCCTAATCCTAGCATCCTAGAATACAAATTATACATTAAAATGTACAGAATTTAAAACCAGGTGTCATTTTAACACAATCATACACCGTACAGTTAGACAAAAGCATCTTCAATATTTAAAGCTTATGAGTCTCTTAAAGAGGATGATATTGAGCTGCAAAAGACGAGTTTCTTCAAACTTGTTTTGTCTGTTTCAGATGAGACAGACTTTAAAAGTTTAAATGTGACTTTTTGATCCAATAGATGTCGCCCTTCAGCTGTAACTTGTTGTGCTGGGGTGAAAAATAGACAAATACATGTGGTCACTTCACACACCCATCTTGGAGCTGCTGTCTTACAGACGTTCACATGACCCGAGCACAGGTTAAGAACGTAGAGGCCATTGGCCACAAATTCTTTCTACACACGCGCAATACATTAGTCCAATGTTGCTGTTAAACACCTGTAGCTAATAGAGGATTTACACAGTCAGACTAAAGCCCCCCGTAGATTTCTTCCATTGTACAAGATTTACACTCCTGAATCAATCAGTAGGCAGCAAACTGTAGCATCAATCAATTACACAGGTGCAGAGAGTGTGTGCATACAAGCACTCCATTTATAAATCACAGGATTTTCATAATTCAGACAAAAGGATGAAAAACCTTAACGTTTGCAAAGAACAGCATTTTCGAGACAAGGATATAGACTATGGGCTACTCCCTCAAACGATGACAGTACCGACTGTGTAAAAACTGTAATATGAGAGAAAGCCTACCTGAAGCAGCAGTGGTGTTCTTGTTGGCTGTCCTCCTCCAAAACTCCACCATCAGTTCTCTGGAAAGTGCTAATCCATGTTTGTTCTTGGCAGCTATCATTAACTTATTTTTACACGTTAATAATACTGTTTATTCCCTGGAAGACAAACTTGAGATAGAAAGCTATAAACCGATACATAACAGTGTAGGCCGATCACTCCGGACATTTGGTTTGTTTTCTGATTCATTGTCAAACACCGTTAATATAAGTTCAAATCTAAAGATCAGCAATGACTCCTCTATTTTCTATTCATGATCCCTCAGACTGTTGAATGTCTGATGATGATGACAGTTTAATGCAGAGGGAGTCTGTCAGTCACAGTCTAAAATTCACTGTTATTTACATTAGTAAAGTTTCATCATTTAGAACCTAATCAATCATTTTCAGCATTTCTGACATACATATCATTGTTCTTTAAATACAGTGTTCATTATTGAATTATAAATCAAAACTAACTGATTATTCTTATTGATTATAAAAAGAAAATTTAATATGAAATCTCTCATATTGACCAGCTGATATTGCTTCACATGACACTACAGAGAAAAAGTCTCATGTCTCTTTTTCCTTGCATCTCTGGTGGGCGGGACTGAGACGCAAGTGGAGGAGGCAACTTGGAGGACACTCGGTGTAATCAAGGGAAATGAGAAGCACTCAAATAACTCAGACAAAAAAACATTAGAATGCTAGTATTGCTAAACCAGGGGATCCGATCCTGGTCGTTATATGATAGACTGAATGTCCATGATATCACGACTAACTATGATGCAAAGACACAACAAGTAAGTTTGAAATGAGTTACTCACCAGTTCACAGCATCACAAGCACAAAGTCGAACTTGCAGCCCAATGTTTCCAGAAGCTGTTGCTATTGTGTAAAAGCCTGTCCAATATTTCCTCTGGTCCAGCTTCTTGCTCTGTCACGCTCACTTTGTCTCCACTTACCTTCATCTGTCACCGTGCTTTTAATCCTAGTCTCAGCCATCAAATCAAACAGCACAGAGAGGAGCTAACTAACTAGCTGCCTCATAGCGTGCTGCTGACTGCAGTAGTATCATAAAGCTGAGTGTACTTATGACTTATTTTCCACACTTTCTCTTAGCACTAATAACTTTTTAAAGGAGACATTTAATTGATAAATCCACTTTTACATTGTGTTTGAACAGTTATTTGGGTAAACTGGATGTCAACCAACTCACAAAATGTGAAATCAACCCATCCAGTTCTATGTTTGTGCTCTGTTTAAGAATTACAACGCAGAGAAAATGCTCCATTTAAAAATGTGCTCATCTTGTGACATCACGGTGAGATTCTTGTATAAAAAAAAACAAAAAAAACTCTCCACTCCTGTGTTGTATCCGGCAGCCATGTTTTTTCCCAGGGGGCACGCAGACAAGTTGCCATGGAAGCTCAAAACTGAACTTTTCGGCACACAGAGAGGGGCGGAGCTCATTGCATTTAAAGAGACACACACCAAAACAAAGCGTCCTGAGGGAGGTTTTTACACACTGTCACAAACCTCCTCTGGTCCGTGATTCATGTTACATTTGAACAATTTGTCAACATTTTGAAATGGGGGATAATTTGAAATCTGATCTGAAAGCTCATAGAAATCTTTTTTTACATTAGATATAAAACTGTGATACAGCATGGACTTTGAAGGATGCAAATAGATTATGCTTGCTGCCTGCCGGAGCCTCTGTGTTAGCTGTTGAATTTTGTGATATTAAAAATGTTTGGCATGCATGTGAAAAATTCGGACAATTATTATTGCTCAATGTGAGTTGTGTTCTTCAGGCGTTTGATTTAAGCTGCTGCAGTAACCTTATGAGTCTGGTCGCAGTAAAAAAAAAAATCTCAGGAGTGTGAAAATATAGGTTTTAATTAAGCTCACTTACTTTTTGTTGCTTCAGCTGGCACTGCTCGCGTCACTGGTTTGAGTAGTTTGATCAAGTATGTTGCAGTTGAAACTTTCCTCATATTGGGTCACAGTTAAAACAAATTAATGTATTAATTAATTAACACAGAAGTACAGCACAAAGACAGCTCCAGAGTTGGGGATGAGGTGGCAGAATCATGGAGGGTAGATGTGATGAAGTGACACAGAGACTAAAATTACACAGCGGGGTAATGAGACACAGGTGACACCAATGATACATCAGGTGAAGACAATCAAGTTCGGGCACACAATCACAAAGGTGGAAAAACACACAGGGGCAGAGGGTTAAACAATAGACACTGGGGAGAGAACTACAAAATAAAACAGGAGACAGTAAAGACTAAAATTTCAAAATAATGCAATAAAAAAATCATATGGGATAAAATTCAAAAAGATGTTACTAAACACGAACAAATCATGACTAATGGGTGTCTTTCTTTCTCGTCCTTTTTGAACCCATTTTGACGCAGCTTAATACTGAACTGTGTATGTCAGTTATTTGTGAGATATGAGTAAATTAATGCTATCATATATAATCAATGATGAAGGACTCTACAAACCTCAAAAATAATAACCCTATTTCATAGATTTTGTTATAATCAGACTCCTCGACCCCCCTCGCTCTAGTTGAAATCATTAGGCTGTTGAACTGATGGTGCTATACAAATAAATACTGACTGATTAATTGACTGATTGACTGATTAATCTACCTATTAACGTAAGAGCAAGAAATGTTCTATACCTTTTCTATACCTCAGAAATCACTTCTTACTAACAATACTTTCTTCACAAGATCATCTATTGCATTATATGTCCTTATGTGTATCAACCGCTGATGGTTTGTGTGGGTAATGTGGGTTTGCTGGAGGGGCGTGTGGTTTGGATGGGTGGGTGAGAGCCTTTATGTGTGGATGTTGTCTGTCACTGTGTCTGTGTCACACTACACTGAATTCACAATGACTTTTTAAAGACTTTCTGGTGAAGGAGCGACCGTAAGAGCACTATGAATGATCTAAAAGCAGACAATTTGTGTTTGAAAAGAAAAACAGAAAGCTGACTGGCTAAAGTACTTCTCAGACTTGGTTTTAAATAATTTCAGCAAGCCTCGTGTTCTTTTTAAAACTATTAGTTCTGTTTTTAATCCGAATCCTTCCACGTTACTGGAGATGACACCCGAGACCTGTGAAAAATTTGTCGCCTTTTTTAATGATAAGGTTGCTGCTATTAGAGCCACAATACCCGCTTCTGTACCTGCTCTTACAGTAGCTACTCAGTGCTCTATGGTTTTTAGTTGTTTTGAGCCTGTGTCATTGTCTGAGCTCACAGGGCTAGTTAACAAACTAAAACCCTCCTCCTGTCCCACAGACCCAGTCCCTCCTCGGTTTTTTAAGGAGGTCTGGAGCACCACTGCTTCTTCTGTCAGGTGGATCATCAACAGCTGCTTGACATCTGGCATTGTGCCCTCTTTTTGTAAAAAAGCTGTTGTTGAGCCCTTGATTAAAAAACCTGGTCTTGATCCGACACTTTTGTCAAATTACCGGCCCATTTCCAAATTACCATTTATGGCAAAACTTCTAGAGAAGTGTGTTTTTGCACAATTGCAGCCTTTCATGAATGGTAATGGCACTTTAGACCAGTTCCAGTCTGGGTACAAGGAATTTCACAGCACTGAGTCTGCACTTTTGAAGGTTTTTAATGATCTCTTTTTAATTACTGATTCTGGTAGTTCTGCCATTTTAATGCTTTTAGACCTCATAGCTGCCTTTGACACAGTCGACCACAAAATTCTTTTAGACCGCCTGAGGGACTGTGTGGGTGTCAGGGGGACCGCTTTAGAGTGGTTCAGGTCCTACCTGTCAGAGAGGTCTTTCTCTGTCAGGCTGGGGGACTCCACCTCGTCCTCTACTCCACTTCATTGTGGGGTCCCCCAGGGATCTATCCTGGGACCTATCTTGTTCACTATATATCTCCTCCCCCTTGCACAGATTTTTCAGAGACATGGCATGTCGTACCATCTGTATGCCGACGACTGCCAGATCTACATGCCGATCTCTAAAACCAGCCACTGCCCCCTGACACCCCTGTTTGACCGTCTATGTGATGTCAAGGCTTGGTTAGCCCAGAACTTTTTGAGACTAAATGGAGACAAAACTGAGGTTATGGTGTTTGGCAGCGCCCCCATCAACCTGGGAACCCTCAAAGAGTATGAGCGTCCAAAAGTTACCAGCCTTGGCATCACCATAGACAGTGATTTTAAATTTGACAAACAGATAAATGGCGTTTTAAAATCGTGCTTTTATCATCTTCGTCTTTTAGCATCTTTTAGAACAGATCGTGCACGCTTTTATTTCAAGTCGACTGGACTACTGCAACGCACTTTATTCAGGTGTTAGCCACAAAGCCCTCTCTCGTTTGCAGTTAGTCCAGAACGCAGCAGCACGACTATTAACAGGGACCAAAAAGCGAGAGCACATCACCCCAATCCTCGCATCTTTGCACTGGCTCCCTGTTCATTTTGGAATGGATTTTAAGATTTTATTGTTTGTTTTTAAAGCTTTGAATGGACTGGCCCCACAGTACATCAAGGACCTTGTCCAAATTTATACACCGGCGCGCGACTTGAGGTCCGAGGGCCAGCTCCAGCTCATGGTGCCTAGGGCGAGACTTAAAACGAGGGGGGACAGGGCTTTCTCTGTGGTGGGCCCCCAACTCTGGAACGCTCTCCCCCTCCACGTCCGAACAGCCCCCACGGTGGAGTGTTTTAAGTCTCGTCTTAAGACCCATTTTTATTCCCTGGCTTTTTAACTTTGCGTGAGTTTTGTGGTCCTCTGTGTCTTTTACTTATTTTACTAGTTTACTACATCTTTCGTTGATTTTATTGTTTTATTTATGGAATCGCCTTGGAAATTTTTGTTTAATTGTTTTTATTATTATATGTACAGAACTTTGGAGACATTTCTTTGTTGTTTAAATGTGTTATATAAATAAAGTGGATTGGATTGGCTATCAATGAGAGGGAGAGATACACTGTGAAACCATCTGATGAGACAGCCGATTTCCCTGTGACAGCTCCAGAAGATGACAGCAACAATTGTGAGTGAACGTGCAAAAAAACAGGGATGTGTGAGACATGTTCAACAACTTGCTGTCAAATGCTTTAGATTCTGACAATAGAGACTTGGGGAACTGCTGTTGTTGTTTTCTCACTCTGATGTGTTAACCAGTCATCACGTAGAAGGCTGTCGTCTTCGAGAAGTGTCGAAAATACAAATTAAATAAAGTAAAGTAAAAGAGCACTCAAAATCTAACCTGGCTTTTTACACAATAGTAAACAAGGTTGTATCGATTTCAAAAGGATATATCATGCTGTAACAGTCTTTCACAGTGTCTCAATTATGTATAAATACTTTGATTTTGTGGTACTAAAAACACAAATGAAATAATGAAAATGAATGAGGATTGATGTCAAAACTGGGTCCAATGGAGGTTTTTTAGTTGGATGTACAAGGACATGTTGAAATTCATGAATCCAACATAAGATGTCATTTCTCATTTCTTTGCATCCATTTATTTAAAATAGGGACAGTGCACATTCATGAACATATCAAATATTTCCTCCCTCATCTTAGCAGCAGGTGTAAGCTATATTTTTCACATTCGTAAAAACTGATGTTTTTACTTTACTATGTATTGTCTCTGCAGCAAGGGTGCAGGCAGACAAATAAACCTTGAAATATTACAGACTGTAGCCATATGGGCTCATTTCCATCTGCATTCCCCTGGCAGATTGGTGAAACACACGTATTCACATTTGAATAAAACCACAGTGAAAAGCAATAACTAAACAACAAGTACTTAACAGCCACAGAGTTTAAATTAATTGACAAAGACAAATTCACACAAGTAAAAAAAAATGGCTGTGTGACGTTCAAAATAAAGTAGGATAAGGTGACTTTTTATAGTGAAAATGATTGAAGTGTCTGCTACAGGGGGCAAAGTACCCGAGTACTAATGTGCAAAAGTGTTGCACATAATGAGGTACTGGTGGAAATTGCACATTTGCCCATGATCCTGTAACTTGTAAGTGTGCGAGGGATTGCACATATACACATACTGTTGCACAGGGTTAGATACATTGATGTATGTAACCATTAATAAAACATAATTTTTTTATTGTATTTAAATGCGAAATTTCGTTCTAGCTTTCACATTTTCTTTCCTTTTTTTGTCATGTATTTGTTTTTAGTGTATTCTTCAGTTCATTGAAATTGAGCCCCTCAATTATCTGTTGAGTTTTAATCCACTTGAAATGACCGAACAGTGCATTTTAAGTATTGTATACTGCATGTGTTAAGACTATAAACTCATCCTCGTAAGGGACAATGGATTGGCATTATAGCCTGTGACTAACTGTGAGCTCCAACTTTGTATATAACAGAAGTATTTCTGTTAGTGTGTACGACCACAACTATAACGATCTCTATACCAGCTCATTTTCACACACTGCACATAATGCAGAAGTGACTGAAGTGACTGAATGATACTTAATTTTTTTTGTTGCTCAAGCCATGAGGAGTACTTACTGTGCATTTACTGTGTAACAAATACATATATAATGTCAATAAATGTATGAATGTATCTTTAAATATTCCCATAGGTAAAAGAAGAAAAGGTTTTCATGAAGAGATACTGCTCTGAAACTTATGGTAAGTAAGTGTGTTAGACACACAAATGACCAGCAGGTGTCACTATACACCTACAGTATACATCCACATGATGGTTTGGACCATAGACTTTAGTTTGGACACAGATGGTTACTTTATACCCTCACAATGATACAAAAAAAATGTCAGACACAGAATTAGATTTCTACATTTATCGTAAAACGTTTTATCCATGCCACTGTAACTTTACTAAATGTTGTTTAGCGCTTATTTTGGATTATTGTCTTTACATTAGTTGTAGAGTCGAGACCTGCTCTTTCAGGGACGTATCTTGAGATTTTTTTATAAAATGGTGCTTTATAAATTCAGTAAGTTTAACTCACTTGTTCCTCTGTAACGTAACTTCTGCTTCGCTTCATTTCATTTTTCGTCCCCTTCATTTAACAACACCATAATCATCTATTCCAGGTTTAACTTCTACAAATAAATAGTAACATATTACTCACTTCACACATTTGTATGTTTAGTACAGTAGTAGCATATTTGCCACATTATATGCTCTTTTATGTTTATGTGGGTGGGGCGGGGTTAGCAGACAGGAGCATTAATACATTTATCTCGGCAGTTTCGCCTTGCTGGTCTGGTACGTCATCAGGAACGTCGACCCCTGAAGTGGGACTTCTGACTTGGAAACTCTGAGAACCCTTAATTAGCCCAGTAGTGAAATCCAAGATTTATCAACAGTAACGTTTAAGCCGTAATGTTTGTGTTTACCAAAAACTTAGTCCTCTTTTTGTGTAATTAAATTAATCACACAGATAGTGTCTTGAAGGTTCTGTCTGTAAACATGTTGTTGTGTTGTTTTTCACAACCAAACTATGACGCATTGTGTTGTTAGTAGCCGGTAGCAGCTCGCAAATCAGAGGTACTCCTGGAGAAGTCCATGTTGCTTGTCCAACTTGTTGCCAAATTGTAACAAGAACGTGATTAACTCTGGTGTAACATCATTTCCAGCTCTGAGATCTGACTTTCACAATCACTCCCATGATTCCTCGCCAGCCTCAACCTCATCTTTTATTGATGTTTTGATTGAGAGTCCCATTGTGTGCCGTCTGTTTTTTTACCTGTGATTTTGGTAACTTTGCCAGTACTCATGCTGTATTGGTAAAAGGTCATCTGATACTTCTTTGACAACAAACAGCAAAAACTTGTGCAACAAATAATAATTCTGTACTTACTGAAGAAATCACAAGACTAGAGCAAAATAAAGTCAAATCAGTAATCTATAGAGCTCTATAAGCATTTAAAGCTCTATAAATGGCAGCACTTGTCTCTTCACACATTTCTATTCAGAAACCAACAGACTAAACTGACCAAAGGACATGCTATAAAACGCCTTGTCAGATGATCATAGCTGCAGTTGGTTTCGTGAGAAGAGTAAGTTTCCTTGAGGTTTTTTCACTTCCTATTATCGTGGTAAAGTGCTCATGAGAGTAACGTTAAGTTCTGTCTGATTCAGTGACGTGAATGAGACTCTAAACAGAACAGCCAGAGACACACAACAAGGTAAGAGGTTTAATTTAACAATGACTGGGTCTGCATTTTTGCAATAGGACTACAGCACAAGTTATTTAAAGCTAGACTCAGTTTCACATTTTCTTTCAGGGAGACAGATACATTGGCGAGTTGCATGTTACTTTGAACTTTTATGTGCATTGGAAGTGGATTTCCTTTAGATTTATTTTATCTTGCAAAAGGATGATTTGCAGACATTATTCCAGGTTTTATATTTTGTCAGTTTCCTTCTGCTTCTTCTTTTGCATTCATAACAGAAGAATTACTGCATGATTAACCTTAAGAACAAACAACTGTTTTTCTCTTTGGGCTGAAAACTATGTTTGCCCCAAGCAGACGTGCATCCAAACACTTTATTTTGTACTTTTTTTTTCTGTGATACTCATTCACATTTTGGTTGTCTAAGGATAGCAATGTTAGTTTTCACTTGATATTTTTTTTATATCTTGAGAATTGAACACTAAGAAATATTGAGAATGTATTCTCAAAAATGTATTTGTAATCCCAGAAAACTGAGTCAAATAAAATGCATGAATGCACATATTATCAGGGCTTCTATAGAGTACTTGTTCTTGTGTGCTACAACTCTTGTGTGTTACAACTTCATAAAAATGCTGTAATTTCTCAATTAATCTATCATCTCAGCCTTTTATATGATTAATTCAATTAGAGAAAATAATGTACAAAATCGCCTCATCTCGGGCACAATAATGATGAAAAAAAGCCTCATTTTATAAAAGAGGAACTGATAGATGTAAAAGATGCGACTTCTGGTACCACAATGTCTGCACACATATTTTCTTTTCAATTTGATGTCAGATGCTTTGAAACAAACACAAATGCTTTTGTTAAACATACAAACCACAAACAAGTTAAGGCTGTTAAACCCAGTTTAAGTTTGCAAAGATGAGTAGTGATTGATGGATGGTGATCAGAGTGATCACATACATTTGTAAACTGACACTTAAATAAATTAAAAGCCAATGTGGTCACTTTAGGAAGAGTAATTGAGAGTGTGGCAGTGGGTGAGATCTGAAGTGTATATTTAGATTACGATAGCAGATAACTTTCCAGGAACCACAGACATTTCGTAGAACAAAAAAGTATCTCAGGGACTGTATTTTCTTTCGAAAAGCTTTGTGCTCTGGAACTTACAGTACATGTTCTCATTTCCATTGTAGATCTTTGACGTGTGGAGCTGAAGTCTATGTTTTAAAACATCACCTTGGATGTCACCAAGTGTTTCCTCCAAAATGGTGTATTGTCCTTTCTACAAAGAGGCAAACGTCAGCAATATTCCAACCAACCTAACAGCCAAGGCTGCGTCTATAAATGTGTTCGCCATCACTCTCCATGGCTTGTTCTCTTCCATTGGCATCATCGAAAACGTCCTCATCCTCGGAGTGGTCGGCTTTCACGTCCGCCGCTCTGTCATCAGCATCTGGATCCTGAACCTTGCAGCTTCTGACCTGCTGGCCACCTCCTCTCTACCATTCTTCACCCTCTACATGGCAAGCGGCAACACCTGGACGTTGGGCGCTACCTTTTGCAAGATCCATTCCTCTATCTTCTTTCTCAACATGTTTGTGAGCGGCTTCCTGCTGGCGGCCATTTCTTGCGACCGCTGCTTGGTGGTTCTGAGACCCGTTTGGGCCCAGAACTACAGGAATATCCATCTTGCTGGGAAGATATGTGGGGTGATTTGGGCTTTGGCTGTTGTCTTCACTGTCCCCTTCTACATTTTCCGAGATACCATTAAACTACCTGATAGCAAGATCCAGTGTTATTACAATTACGCTCTACTTCTCCCTCATGAGCCCTTTGACCTTGGACAACTATGTCAGCGGCGAAAGGAGGGCCTGGCCTTCATGAGGCTCTTCCTAGCCTTCTTGATCCCTCTGCTAATCATAATCCTCAGCTATGCTGCCGTGAACCAAGGCTTGGCACGCCGAGGCTGCCGACGTCCTTTCCGTTTTGTTCGTCTCGTAGTGGCTGTGGTGGTGACCTTTATACTGTGTTGGGCTCCGTACCACACATTCATCATCATGGAGGTGGTGGCACCAAGCGGGCATCCTGCGCAGAGGTTTGCCAGCAAGGCGCTCCCAATCGCAGCAACTATTGGCTTCCTTAACAGCGTCCTCAACCCTATCCTGTATGTGTTCAGCTGCCCAGACCTGTGCAATAAAATCAGACATTCTATGGGCGCCGTGATGGAGAGCGTCCTGGCTGAGGATCTGGCAGAGCTGGTCCGACGACGCAGCACTGCTCGTTCCATTAGCACCAATGAATATGTGTTGAAACAGATAAACTATGTCAATACCTTTGGTGGGAACGAGGAGACAGAGCAAGAAGAAACTTTCTCAGTTCAGAACTAAATAAACGTGGAAACTTCTAGAACAGTGGTTGGGATTTTTTTTCCCACATTGTGGCAGCTTTCCTTTGAAAAGGCCTAGATCTTTATATGTTCAAGGCAGGCCTTTAATTGTGATTTTTTTTTGGTCTTCTTACCATCATTCATTTTTGTTTGCTTAAGTTGAGCTTAACTTGGTTATTAATGCTGATCCTTGTCATCTTGTTTGGACCAAACGTTTCCTGCACAGATGTTTTGAAAAGAAATATCTGTAATCTCTTTAAAATTGTACACCTCTTTATTGTGCTTTGCATATTGGCCAGACTCAGCTGAGGTGAGCATATATGCTTGGTGATAGATCAAAAAACAGTCACATTTAAATCTGACTAAAAATCATACAGGGGGCGGCAGTAGCTCAGCCTGTAGAGACTTGGGTTGGGAACCGGAGGGTCGCCGGTTCAAGTCCCGGCATGGACCAAGTCCGGAAACTGGTCTGGTAGCTGGAGAGGTGCCAGTCCATTTCCTGAGCACTGCCGAGTTGCCCCTGAGCAAGGCACCGAACCCCAAAACTGCTCTGGAGCGCTCGCTGTGGGCAGCCCCCTCACTCTGAGACCTCTCCATTAATGCATGTCACTAGAACCCTGTTTGTGCATGAGTGTGTATCTCGGCCTATGTGTGTGTTAGACAGAGTGTAAACCGAATTTCCCCTCGTGGGATTAATAAAGTGTAAATTACATCATATATTATGCATGCTACTTAGTCCAATTTGGATGCATCCATTGATAGAAATTTTAAAAAACAGACAATAGAGTCAGGGCTTTTTATAAGATGACTGCATAGGCTGACTGTTGTCAGTAGTTAGATCAAAAGGCTTCACGTTGAATAAATATACATTTTAAGATTGTAGTAATTTCAGGACATGAAACTGTACAGCATACTCACACTGTGTTCTTGCTTGAGTGAGCTCTTTGTCTCCAACTGAGTAATCTGCTGAAACAAAAACAAAAAATGGACAAATAACAGCAAATGTTTTTTTGGAAGCTGATTAAATATACATCTTTCAGAATTAGCCCCAGTTATTGCTATTATTTAACTTGGGTGAAAAAAGTTCATTAAAAAGCTGTCTAATAGGTGTCTGGCTTTCAGGAGCTGACGCATGCTCATTATTGTAAATTGTGGTTGTCATTCTATATTATATTCACTCATTGTACTTACTATAGAGAATAGTTGTTTAACATATTGTACTGAATTGTATTCTTGATTTATTGTGTTTTCATTACTATGACATTTCCAATCATTAAAACCAAAAGCTCTCGTGGTTTTGCAATGTGTTACTTGCTTGCATAGTGCAACAAATACACCACAGTCATGTTTTCCCTTCCGTTGCATTTCACACCAATTCTTTTCTCAAAATAAGTGACAAGTCAACAAGTTTTTGAACATCACTTTAATTATTGCAGCAACAAAAATAGTGACTGTGAAATGGCCATGATGGTTGTTGTCAGCAAACTGGTTTATAGATAAATCAAGAGTAGTTTAATTTCTTTATGAAAAACCAATTCTCAGTTAATTTTAAAGGTCAGATATCATCCTTTTCAACAAGTTTGAATAAGTCTTAGAACTTCCCAAAACATGTCCGTGAAGTGTCTTGTTCTAAATCCACTCTGATCCTGTGTTTGATCATCTTTATAAACCCCTCTATTTCAGCCCTGCTCAAAACAGGCTGTTTCTGTGTCTGTTGCTTTAAATGTATATGAGCTGTGTCTGACTGCGCCCTGGAAAAGCTTGGGTTGCTTGGGCTTTCTCGCTCCATGCCCTATTCTTTATGTTGACAAGTCAGACTCAGAGTGCAGAACAAACACCGAGCTGTGGTAGTGTCACCCACCTGGGGGAGGGATTACTGCCCTTTGTGGAGCAGGAAAAAGATAGAGAGGACTTTTTCTCATAACTCAGGGGTTTGAAAACTGTATAGGGACACAAAAACATGGTGTACGTGTATTACTCATGATATGTCACCTTTTAGGCAACATTGGATGAAATTTCAATATTGTAGAAGTGTGGATTTATGACATTTTAGACAAAAGATTTCCATTTATTTACATAACAGGAAAAGTCTTTGCTTGTTGAGCTCTGCGTGCATGTGACAGATGAATGTTTCTATTTTTATCCTTTTTGTTCTACACAGAGTATTCAGATCATGAGAAAGTGTAAGCTCATACAGTGGAACCCATTTAGCGCTGAAAACACGATGAGGCAAAAGAATTTAACAAAAGAGAACATGAGCTGATAAAATACAGAGACTAAAAGTGTATTTCCACTAGGTGGCACAATTTTTCCAGTCTGAGGGGAATCCAAGTCACATTGTTTGTAGATCGTTGTGCCAAGTTTTACTCTACATCTGGTCTCCTGGTTGAGCTCTCGTTCTCAAGAGTTATCTTTTTGGATGGGTTTTGCCCCCTCCCCAAGCAGGGCAAGGACTTTTGCAGCTCTATCCGAGCATCAGAGCACAGAAAGATGTAGAAGAGGGGATCCAGCAGGGTGTTGAGGCTGGTCAGACCGTAACAAATGCGATAGATGATAAAAATGGAGCGCTCTAATTGACACGGCTCATCAGTAAACAGCAAGGACACAAATCTGTATCCGCACACGAGGTGATAGGGTCCAAACACAACCATGAAATTGACAGTTATCACGACCAGGATGCCTACAATCTTATATCGTTCGTGGTCAGAGAGGGAAGGAGATCGTCGTAGTGTCACGCCAATGTGGGCTGAGGTGTACCTAAGGGAGAAGCAGAGAAGAGAACACTGATTAGCCATCGCAACAAGCAAAATGATCAGTACAGCATTACTGAAGGTTTCTTTTTGTCAGCTAACGCACATAATGTACGAGGCCAAGTAGCTCAGTGACTCAAATTCTATCTAAACCATCTAAATAAATTTGTTTTAGATTTGACCAAAAAAAACAAACACATTTGTCAGATCTCAGCCAATCAAAAAAGAACAGCATTGAGTGGATTCCTTTACACCAGGCAGTTAGTATGTCTATACAGTGACCATCAGATTTAGCCAGCTGGGCTCGTCCATGATATGGCCACCTATGCAATCTAAAGAAATCTAAAGGGGATAATTGTATTTTTTAGGCATTCTTGAAGTGGTAATAGGTGGTGGCTGTGTGCTGGAGTTCATTTAACTGAAAGGTGTTCCTAATTTTTGGCCTCCCTCGTATGTGTTACATCAGTGGGCAAATGTTATTTTAATATTGCACTCATCTGATCTTTGATGTTGCCAATTTATTGCACACTGCAGAAAATATGTGGCTCTGCATCCCAGATAACCTCTAAATGGGATCTGGGTAAAAGGACCCCTGGTGCATAATAGTTGTTTGCAAGGAGGCTTACTCAATCCCTGTTTCCACCAAAAATGGGTGCTATACTGAACCAAACTGAACCGGACCACTTGGTGGAAACAGGGTTTAAAAACTCCACCTCTTTGCCTTTGTGTAGATTTATAAAAAGTTAGGTTTAGATAAGATTTCCCAAAATGGGAATTAGCATTATAGTGCGTCTTCAGAAACTAATTGGTGATGACTTTGTCAATGTTTTATACAGTATATGGTAGACACACATTACATGACATAAATAATAATTAGACCTATAGGATGCAGCAGCAGTATGATTTCTGGCATCTCTGGATTTACTCACCCGAGAATGGTGCATGGCAGCAGAAACCCGAGGGCCACAGTGGTGATCTTGAAGCGGGCGTATGAGGGGCTGACAGGGTACTGCTCCAGACACAGCAGCCTATCTGGGTCAAATACTGTTGGCAGCAGCCCACTCAGACAGAACAGGAAGGTGAGGATCCAAACTGCCACCCCACACAATGCTGCCACCTTGACAGTCCGCACCCTGCGGCTGCTCAACGGGTACACAATAGCAAGGCACCTGTCCAGTGCGATCAGGCACAGGAACATGACGCTGGCATAGATGTTCACATAAAACACATAGCCCACCAGCTCACAGGTCAGCTGGCCATAGGGCCAGCGATGAGCACTTTGGAGATAAATGATCCACAGTGGCAGTGTGAGCAGCTGGAGGAGGTCTGACAGAAGCAGGTTGAGGATGTAGACCAGCTGGCAGCCTCCCCCACTTGAGCGGCCCAGGTGATACAGTCCCCAGAGTGACAATAAGTTGCTGGGGAGACCCAAAGAGAAGATCAGGCTGTAGATACAGGTCAGCCCAAGAGTGTCTGTGTCCAAAGGGAGGTTACAGCTGTCATTGGACATGTCTCTATTTGTCAGACACCTTTCATGGGAGAGTAGCGCTGAGAGATTGGAGTGATATATGCAGGATGATGAGTGGATGCATGAATACCCATTCTTTTACGCAAAGCAAAAACAGAAAAAATCAAGAACATTTCGGTAATCAGCTTGATGAATCCTTTCAGTCATTTGTCCATTGTGTAATACTGATTTCTGCAGCAGTAGAGTTATCCAGGATCCATCAGGGTAAACAAACACCTGCAATGAAGAGCAAAAGCATTTTCATATGGTTTAGTGTCAGCTCCTGCATGAGCAATCAACCATACAATTCAAAGCTTAACATTTCACTCACCAGGGACAACGACAGCTGCCCGCTCTGCGGCTGGCTGACCTGTACTAAAGAAATGTTGGGAACACCGTGTCTCGACTAAGCCTTGTCTTTTCTGTGATCGTTTCCTCCACAGGAAACCCACTTCTTCAGCTTTAAAGGCAACATCCTGAGGCAGGAGAACGCCTTTCTGCTCCAGAACAAAAACATACACTCTCTCCTTCACTCTGTGTCAGTCTAACTCCAGCAGTAGACAGGATGATGAAGGTGGACAGGGGCTGTGAGGGGAGGAACTCATGGAGGGTGTCCACTAATACCCTTTAGATTACATGTTACTGGCTACATGCCATCAAACACATTAGCACTACGGCTATTCTTTTATTAAACTTTTAAGCTTTTCAACACACCAGAATATTGTTTTACCTTTGTTCTCGGACAAGATTGGGTATGCAAAAATTAGTTTCCCCCAATGTTAAGCATCAACTCGGCCAGGCTTGGTTGTGTTATGTATGAGAATACATTCTTCAGTAGGAGGATATACCTTGAGGTGCAAACTCAAATTTGAAATACCTCAACCTCAAACTATCAAGTGCCTTAAAATTGCATTCAGTAGATTTCAGAACATTGGTGTTCTAAGATACTGTATACGGGTGGGAAATGAAACTATCCCTACCTTCTTTTCCATTCCTGAACAATGTGATGTGATGTGATTTTTTTTTTTTTTTAACAACCCCTGCTGTTACATATCTGTGAAAATACAAACAACAATTGCCTAACCTGTCAGGCAAACTGGGTAAACCTGCCATCAAAAGAATCCAACAAAACAAATTCATGGCAAGGATGTCGTTTCTCTTGAAAACATTTCCCCTGAAGTGAATATGACTTATTTTGTTTGTGCAGTTTACAGACAGTAAAATAGTGCAGTTTGCCCATGGTGAACTCTGTTCAGGCACCACTGGGAGGAAAATATTCTCACACAATTGAAATTGTTTGGGTACAGAATGGCCACGTTGAGACAATGGGTGCTAGGCAGTATTTTTAAAACATAGTTTCAGGAGGGAGGAGGGTTGAATCACTCACTTTGTTTCTTTTATAATGCCTCAAATCTCTGACTTATTAAATAATCCAAACTTGGATCTAATAAACTGACCAAACCACTGAGACAACATTCCTCCCTGTTGCTTCACAATATTGCATTTAGGTTTCCATTACAACATTTGAACACAGGGACAGAAATTAGCTTCATACTGATGAGACAGCCAATGAGGACGTAACACTGTTGGCTGTATATTTGGTGGAATTTCATAATGTGATAAACTACGAGTTTTGTACAAAACAAAGAGATGGGGAGTGATAACTATATTATAATGACCTTTTTAAACTAAATATTAAAAGGTCATTAAGTTGTTTCCCCATTACTTGAATCCATTATGTTACCATTTTAAAAAGTATAGCGTGATGTCAATTGTTCTAAAACTGTCTTTATCTGTCTTTATGTATGATTATGACCTTTATATTACATCCAAGGCCTCATTAGATAGCTCTTTGTGAACTAGTGAACTCAGTATGTTTGCATTAAAAGAAAAAAGAAAAAGACACTTACTGCTTTATCCACAGGTCAGAAAAGTCAACAAGTAAAATTGCTCAAAGTGGTTCTAAGGAATGTTGAGTTTATTTGTAAAAGCCAACATGGTCAGTAAGTCATTTAATGATGACATTTTACCATTAATCTGAAATGAAGAGGATTTATGATGAAGTCAATCACATTCGTTTGCATTAGCTTGTACATTTAAAATGCCATCTTGCACAGAACTATTCATGTTTGGTATCAAGAAGATAAATGACAATGTAGAAAAAAATTATAATTATGAGCCGGGAGGTTCTGACCAACGCTGTGATATGCGTTTCATATCGAAGGAGATTTCATACAATAGTCCCAAGGGTAGCAGGACTTTCTATTGTCATGTAATATAGACAAAACATTATTCTTGCTTTCAGGGATGACTGGAGCTGGTTTCTATTCTTTGTCAGAGATTGGGACACTGCCCACAAACCTGCCTTTTCTTTCCATAGAGATCATGATATACGTCTTTAGAATTATATTGTGGTTTCTTTATTCTTCATCTTCATATATCTTGTGTTCTTAAACTTAATTCTTTCTTAACCACTCTAGAATGACGACATGACAATATTTTTACACATCGAGTCGGCTTACTACACCTGTTCCGTGTCCACACACGGTAAAACAACCGTGCTGCTCTGCTGTCACTCGTTTATTTTACTTTGACAATGTAAGACAACAATACACTTCGCTTCCTACTTCCTGATCACATGACAACGGACGTCTTACAAAATTATAATAAACCTTCAATATAAGATAAGAATAATCACAGACAATATTCCCACAATAAACTTAAACGTATCATCTGCTATACCTAGCAAATTACCACCCAAACAATAATGATCAAATTTATTACTGATAAAAATTGCATTTTACTCTGCTTTCATTTTTCTTCTAAATCTTCGGCAGCAGATAATCCTGCAGAATAAGACTGATGCCCAGACAAATACTAGACTGATGATAAAAATGAAAATAGCAACATCTAGGCAGTGATAGGAGTACCAAGGCAGATTAAACCCTGCTGACTGAAGATGAGCAGCTCCTTTGTTCCTAATGACATACTCAATCCAAAAGATGCTGGTGTCCATCGGTGACATTGGCAGGTCCCTGTGCAGCTGAGAAAGTCGCTGCATGTTGTTACGATAAGAAGGGGTCTCAAGGACATCCTTCAGAGTATCCAGGAAGTCTTTCTCTGTAAGTGTTCTTGCTTCAACCAATCGAGCTGCACCACGGGCTTTTAGTCGGTGAACATTGTCAAACTGGTCTAAGAAGAGCGGCATGCCCACAACAGGCACGCCATGGTAAATGGCCTCATACATACCATTGGTGCCACCATGGGCTACAAAGGCACGAGTCTTGGGATGGCCAAGGAGGTCATTCTGAGGGAGCCATTTCACCAAGAGTGTGTTGTTCCCCAAGGATGAAGGCTTTTCACCAGCAAACTTCCACACCACCTTCTGAGGGAGTTGTGCAAAAGCAGCAGCAATTGCATTTGTTGCCTCACGAGACAAGGCTGACACCAATGTCCCAAGAGACATGACTACCACCCCGTGCTCCCCAGAGCTCTGCATGAAGGCCTCCAGCTCAACAGGGAGAGGATTAGCCTTCTTGCACTGGAACCCCGCTATGTAAACCACATTGGGCATCGTGGGTCGAGGGAACTCAAAAACAAAATCAGTTCTCATCAACCAGAGATCAGCCGAATACTGCAAAGACATCAAGTCAGATCCAGGTGGGAAGTGCCGCTGGAGCAGATCTGAATAATGAGAGTTTATGATGAAGTGCTGTAGGAATAAGCTTTGGAGATAATGTAATACATTCTTGGTCCTTTCCAGAAAATCCATTCGATCCGAAAGTTCACTTCCAGAAACCGGTACATAGGACAGAGGCGAGGGAGCTATGGTCAAATGGGCCTCACCCATATTAATCCAGCGTACATTAAAAACCATTGGCAGCTTGAGGTAACTACCCAACAGAAGCCCTATAGTCAGGGCAGGGTCTGTTAACATCAGGTCAAACTTAGCATCTTGCAGCTCCTTCATAAACACAGTGTCATCTAACATTTCAGCAGCTGCTCTTGCAAGACTTTTGTGGCCCGTGTCGAACATGGATCCTATTACGTTGTTTTGACAAAAGGTGCGTATAAATGGCATAGACCCTCGGCATTCCATAACATTTAAAAGCAGTCGATTATAGAAATCCTTGTCCCTGTCATCCTCCAACATACGTCTCGTAATAGAAGTGTAAAATAAAGAGATTTTAGGAATGTACCAGCTCTTGGCAGAGTGCAGGACAGTGATGTCGTGGCCTCTGGAGTGCAGCTCTTTCAGGAGTACCTCAATGTTGATCCAATGGCTGCCATCAACGGGTACTACCAGAATCCTGCTGCCACCACAATAAGTGGGCCTGAGCATCAGTAGGAAAAGAACTGTCAAAAATGCGGGGACCATCCTGGACATTTCCTATGAGAGACAGTAGAAAGACTTGAATTGACTTTAAAAACAATATAAAGCTGTTTTCAAATATGTTATCTGGTTTTTCAGACACACTATTTACAGCAGAAGACTATCTCTGCCAGAAAGGAGAAGGGACGTCTGCAGAGGAAAAAGATTGGTGCAGACATGGCGGACAAAGCAACAGAGTCAACTATACAACGCTCCATTGACAATATTTGACTTTATATCAATGCTTTATTTCAACAGAATCTCAATATTGACAAAAGAACGGATATTAAAATATTGATGAATAGAATACCATATGCAATTATATAATTTATAAATTGCACATAGTGTGGTCTTGCACCGATTGCAGGGAATAAACGTCACCACACCCTCCTATTTGTTCCAGTTGAATTCCCCTGATAACATCCTGTTGCTTTCTCACATCAGCTCACTCTGACTTTCTGCAGAAGAAAATGCTAGAGGGCTGGCATGAGAAACTGTGGATAAGGTCAAGAGTGAAAAATGTCGCTGTTTGTGTTCACAGATGCAGCTCACCAAGAAAACTCCAGGGCCTGTATTCACAAACGTCCCTTGCATCCTCTCAGAGAGCTCTTAACTTAACTTAAAAAAATCCTAGCTAGTGGTCTTAGACGAGGAGGGATTTTGGAACATTCTCAAAGCAACTGAGCGAGGAAGAGACAGAAACTGTTATCTTAGTGAGGAGGCATTGCTTTTCCCCATTGCTAGGTATGACACATGTTTTCAGAAGCTGTGATTGGTTAATTAAAAAAAAATGGAGATAAAAAGTTAAACATTGACATTGTGTAAGAAATGAGTATCTCTGTGATCATTTTAAGGCCTACTTTAAAAGAATACCTACATGTTTGAAATCACACGCCCACTTGTACAGCAGCTTCTTCACCTGCTGATCGTGACATCATCAGGTAAAGAACCTGAATTAGTGATTGTCTGCACATGTGGAAGTGACCACATGTAGAGAAACACAACATGCATGTCTCACTTTGCACTAAAAATGTGATAGACGAATCATTTGTGTCTCTTCTGCCCAACTATGAGTCAAAAAATGTTCTTCACGGAGAAGAACATTTCTCTAGTTTCTCAGCTTAGGAGGCTTTGTGAATACTTTCTGTCTATTAAAATCCAGAGCCTGTATTCACAAAACCTCCAAACTACTAAGCCTAAACTTGGTCCTTGTTAAGATTAAATATATTCACAAAGTATCTTAGCCATTTAAAGAGCTCCTAAGGTGTTAAACTGTGAGGAGTAGTGAGGTGTACTTCCAACAGGACGAAGAGTTTCTCAAGCGGAAGGGAGAATAAGAAATGTTCTTGAAACACGACATGAAGAATATTTTTGATCCAGAGTTGGGCTGAACAGACAAAAATGATTTGTGCAGACTTTTCAATCCATCATTGACTTTTTCCAGGACAAAGTTGTTTTTTTTCATGCGGTCACTTCCACAGGTGCATCCAATCACTAATTAAGGCTCTTTATCTGATGACATCACCAGCAGCAGGTGAAGAAGCTGCTGTACAAGTGAGCATGTGAAATCAAACATCTTGTGGGCTATGTACTTTGAAAGTACATCTTATAAATTATCACACAGATGCTAATGGACTTTTGACTTTTTTTCTCAATTGTTTTAGATTAAGCAATCACAGCTTCTGAAAAAAATGTGTCATACCTAACAACGGGGTCAACGCCGCCTCCTCACTAAGATAAGTTTCTGTCTCTTTCTCACGAGAATGTACCCATCACTATCAAATATCATTAGGCTAAGACTCCTTGCTAGGATTTTTTAAGATAAATTAAGCTAAGCTCTGAAGTTAAAGCAAAGCTCCCGATTCTGAGTGAGACAAGACACTTTTGTTTTATACAGCCCCTAATCTAAAATGCCAAAGTCCAAATGCTTTTTATACAGGTCACTCAATTAACCCTCCTGTTGTCTTCGGGTCAAAATGACCCGCCACTGTGTTAAAAACCCCCAAAAAATCCTCTTAACGATATTTTTTTAACTTGAAATTTTATGACTTTGCCTAGATTGGCACCAACAGTAGAAAAAGTGAAATGTTGCTTTTATTCACATTTCCATGTAAGCTGTACAAAAAAAGGTACAAAGATGGTATTCGGGTCAAAATGACCCGTGAGACAAAAAGAGTTGAAATCAAGGTCACAGAGTTATTTACACGCCACAGAATGTTACAATGTTTAGTTGTTTTCGTCAAGCAGTTGCAGAAGTGGTCTTCTCGCGGACTACTGTGCCTTTGATCAGTCTCAGATCAATTAGCAGTAAACGTGAACAAGACAGTAGCAGAAGTAAATGACACAACGGCGTTCTCGCAGACTGCAGAGCTCTTTCTCTGTGGATTTCCAGAGATTATAAAGGTGCTGCAGATGACAGGGCCCCGAATTCTGTCTGTGCCGAAGCCATGAGTGTGCGATATAACGTTGAAGAGGCTCTAGAGCTGATTTTTTCAGATGTCCAGCAAGACAACTCTGATTCAGAAGAAGAAGTGGAGGATGTATCAGAAGAAGAAGATGGGGAGGAATACAACCCAGAGCATGATGAATCATCTTCAGAAGAAGAAGAAAACCCTGAAGCTGAAAGAGAGACCTTCCTTTCAAAAAATGGCAAAATAACATGGTCCTCAGCAGCATATGACCAACACGGCAGGCATGCAGAACAAAATACCATAAAGATGATTGCGATGCCAAATCAAGCTATGCTTGGAAAATGCAAATCTATACCGGGAAGACGGCTAGTGGATGCCCAGAGAAGAACCAGGGGATGCGAGTTGTGCTTGATGTGACAGAGGGACTGAGGGGTCACAATGTCACATGTGACAACTTCTTCACATCTTATGAACTTGGACAGCAGCTCCTGAAGAGGAAGATCACCATGGTTGGTACAGTTCGAAAGAACAAGCCTGAGCTCCCACCAGTCATCATCCTAGACTACAACCGCAACAAGGGAGGTGTGGACAACTTAGATAAGGTGATTGGAACATACAGCTGCAGAAGGATGACTGCCCGCTGGCCCCTGGTCATCTTCCACAACATCATTGATGTTTCCTCCTACAATGCCTTTGTGATTTGGAGGGAGATCAACCCGACCTGGATGTCTCGTAAGCAGAACAAGAGGAGGGTGTTCCTGGAGCAGCTGGGAAAGGCACTTGTAATTCCACTCATTGAAAGAAGGAAGCATGTCCCTCGCACAGAAGCCTCAGCAGCAGTTGTGAAGGCTATTCAGAGTGCTGGAGCTCCTGATCAACCTGAGGATCTAGCTACCACAGCCACTTCCCCAGCTAGGGCAAGTAAGAGGAAGAGATGTCAGTTCTGCCTTCAAAAGAAGGACTGTAAAACACATACTGTGTGCTGCAGGTGTAAGAAATATATCTGCAAAGGCTGCGCACTTGCATACTGCCCTACATGTGGCAATTAGTTCAATGGGTTATGTTATTTTTCATATTTTTGTATTGTATATTGTCTTAAATTGTTCACTGAAAAAAAAAAGAAAGAAAGAGAAAATTAAGAAACTGAGTCATTGGGATGAATAAAACTTCGTTCAAAACTCCTTTTTGCAAATTTTTTTTTCTTTTCATAACCTATAGAAATGAAGTGAAGGGGGAAAACTCAGGTATTCACACATGTTGTGGTGAATGACAAGTTGTTTCTTCAAACAAGATGAAATTTGGTGTTTAAATTCAATTAAGCTGCTTATATTAGGGGTTTAGTGAAGACGGGTCATTTTGACCCGGAGGACACGGGGTGTATACAGAAAATGAGGACAACAGGAGGGTTAAGAGTAAAGGTAATGCGTGTAAAGCAGGCAATAAAGGGTATTGAGGGCATACAATAAGACAATATGTGATCAACCACAAATGTTATGTTTTATATTAGAGTTTGGGGGGAATCTAAAATTAACACAAGCCCTGAGCCAATCAACAATCACCTCATATGATTAGTCTCACATTGTCTTCAGACATCAAGCTAAAAATCCATTTTCATGCTTTGTTCAGACTGCTGCCCAAATCTTATTCATCCCCACATCCGATCTGAATCTAAATCTGACTGACTGTCCACATTGCACATTTTTTTGCTCAAAATTTAAACAGAATTAAAGTAGCACTCATTTTTGAGCTTCTCTATGATATATGCGTAATGCCTGATTTTCACCTGTAATTAATGTCATAAAATCTACCTACTTCTGGTGACTACATTATTTCATGTCTTCGCCTCTTGAATGTAATTTTGTCTGTTAAAGGAAAGTTAGTGTTGAATGCCTGTAAAAAATGACATTTCTTAATTGATTGTCCTGTTACAAAGTTATTCATTACTTTATCTCCAGCTCAACAACCAACTGCTGCTCATTTAATTTCATTGAGTGTTTTTCATTCTTTTAAGTCCTGCGGGTGTCTTCACAGGCCAGTTTACTGCACAAACTTTACAATCTGATGGATGTGGAAACTTCAGGCAAAACTGGGCCGAAAGCCAAACTGGGACACAGTCAGAGTGTGAGACGGGAGTGGCAGGGGATCGAGGGACGGAGGAAGCATGCAAGGTCACGCAGCGGAGGGAAAATAAAGTGAGCATTTGCGATTACAATAACTGCACGAGTCACAGTTGAACAGTCATATCAGTGGGCTGCAGCCTTCCCCTCCTCCCCACCTTCTGCCTCTGTGGATTTAAACAAACCTGAGCCAGGGAACAACAGCTCGAGATACTAGCAGCGATAAAGACATGTAGCATAGGGGTCATGTAGTACATAAGTGTTTACAAAAACAGATATAGTCTCATCAACTTCAAATTCAATGCATAGTAATTTAAAAGACATTAATCTACAAGGTGCACACGATTGATCTCCAGTTATGTCATGTCTAAACGAGAGTGAGTTCAGTGGACATGAGCAAAGTTCATGTTTGGAGTTGTTATTGTAAAAGTAAGGATTTATGTGTGTATTATTCGTTAAGAGAATAATCATTGAGATTGTTTCCTCAGTAAAAACAAAGAAGGGAATATAAGACTTGTACTTACGGTGAAGTGCAGCAGTGAACTCCAAAAAGAGCTTAAAGTAGTCACATGATTAATCACGTTTGCTCAAAGGACGAGTGGCCAATCAGAGGCAGGGATTTTATCTCCAGCTCAAACATATCTCCAGGTCTCCAGGACAAACAATCCAAGCATTTTATCAGGGGTATGAAGCCTCTTCAATTAAACCTGTAGATACCTGTAGGAAGCACTAAATAATTACAGGACACAGAGTCATTCTGGATGTCACAGAAGTACATGACTCCCTTAATGCCAATCCATGTCAGACTTTTTAGTTTACCTATGGTTCACATCAGAGAGCTCAGCACCTTTTCGCAAATATATTTCGAAAGGCCCAGACACACCATGGAGATCGTTGGTCGGCGATCGTCGCCCTATAGTTTTGTACGGAGTGTGTTGGGCTCCGTCGCTACACATCCGCTCTATTTCTGCCTTTTTTTCAGCCAAGTTGACACATTGAATCGGCATGGGTTGGCGTTGTCGTGGTAAGTAAGAAGAACCCGTCTGATTTTCTTGTCACAGCGACATGGGTTTGAATCGGACATTTTCCCTTTGCTGCATATTATCCAACTCTCCTCCCAACATCCCGTCTCTCTTCAGCTGTGCTTTCATTTAAAGAAATAATATATATATTAAGAAATATATGTATATATTCTTTTCAAGTAATTTAATATTTAGTAGAAAATACTGTAGTGGTATAATAGTACAAGAAATATACACGATGTAAACTTGTTGTGGAAAGACAGAACATTTATTTCAAGATTTTGAACAAGATATTTGACACTAGAAATTTTTTTTGACAGAAGTTTAAAACTTTAGAAAACGTTTTATCTTTATATCTGAATCCATTGAATTGAAGTATTGATTGAACAGCAGCCAGTCTGACAAAAAAAACGTCTATCATTTATCATGACTCAAAATAGAGGCAGACAAACTGTTTCTGAACTTTTTAACCAATTTAAAAAGAAATGGAGCCATGCGGTAAAGGGACATGGACTGAAAATAATAGCAAAAAAAAGAAGGGGAAAAATGTGTCAGAGAGCCATGCGCACAAGTGGACTTGTGAGAGTGTTTGCCTTGTCAATAACAAAGATTTCTTTGCTCTGAAGATGGTGTTGTGTGCCCACTAGAAAGTTTGTTGTGCACATGAAAAATAAAGCACGCACATGTCAAACTCTTGGGAATATCTTACAGAGAAGCTAAAGACCATTAAGCTCATCTTATGACACAGAACAGCAGAAACACCCACAAAAGTGCACACCCATAGTGATCGTGAGAACTTTTCTTGTGTGCACACGTTAATGTGAACAATAGAAACTACACAACACAGAAAACTTATGTCACTCTCACGGCATAGTAATGGGATGCACAAGACAGCTTTCCATGTACACCTGGAACTTCATTTGTTTAAGTGTTTTTTTGCAGATGCCAAAAAATGTGATGAATCATAACACTTTTCAATGTTTGAAATTGTGCTTGACATTTAGACCATAAACATTGCTGCCATTTTGCAAAAAAGCTGCTTAAATCTGAGGTTACAACAGTTTAATGCCCTGTGATTCCAACAAATTAAGTTTCAAAATCCTGCTGTAAGGGGCCTTATAATGCTGCTATGGCTCTGCTCCAGTTTGGATAAAATCCCTTAAATGCTGGTGGGGTACGGGGGAAGCATCGACCTGTCCTGTCTTATTCCAAACACCTGTTCTCACACCCACCCCTCATGGTAGTCTTATAAGTGTTATAATGGGTCTTGAGACTGGTCTCGACGCCCCTTTTTGAACGAGTCTAAAATATGTTTTACATTTTTTTTGGTCTTGTCTTGGTCTCAGACTGGGTTGACTTGGACTTTGAATTAAGATCACTACTGATTGGCTATTTTTCTGCATCATACCTGTGATTAGAAGGAACACTCCTTTCAAAAAAACAAATAACTTCAATTAATTCATAATTCGATTCTTATCCCCCAGTTAAGGCCACAACCTTCCAGAGTTAATGTCTAAGAGAGATTCTGAGACATGTCTGCTGCACCCATGAGACAATTACTTTTCAGTGAAATGTTCTGGTCTTGGTCTTGACTCAGTCTCGTTCCCTAAATGTCTTGGTCTTGTCTTGGTCTTGGAGCACTATGGTCTCGGTCAGTGTTTACCTTTACCTTAACAGTACCTCATAGAATTGGACACACAAATGTGCATGATGGGAAGAACACCATCCAATGAATAATTCCCAGTATGTCCAACAGAGGGAGACAAACGCAATCTCAAAGCTCAGTGGTGTTGTTGCAGTGTGTCAAAAAGGTTCCAAAATATTACATTAGATCTTTTCAAAATGAAACTTTGCTTTTTGAATCAAATGATTTAAAAAGAAACAATAGATCACACATGAGCCAAGTTCCACCCACTTAGGGCTAATGTCTACAGTTGTAACATGAAGAGCATGGTGCAAAAAACCCAATCTATATAGATTGAAAGCACACAAGATTTATTGCAAACATTACTGCAGATATTTAAGTATAGAGGCCAGAGCAGCTTGTGTTCTCGTTAGACTGGACAGCGTTTAGATGACACTCTTTCTGCTTTTTTGTTCACTGAGCAACACCTTTGTTGCCATGGTGACCAGCTGAATAAGGAAGGCCAAAAAAACAAACAACAATTACTCCTGATTTTCCTCGAGGGAGTCTTCTCTACATTTATTGGACCTTTTCGAAGTTGAACCCAGTCCCAAAAATCTAAACAAAGCTCGCGGGACGCTTGCTGGTTTCGGAACCTTTCCTTCCCTCAATTGTTCTGCGTCATGATACAGCTCATTTCAGTTGTTATGACAGTGTTCACACCATTGACTCACATGCCCTGCACGTACTAACACATGTTGATAGCTGTTTACTAATAATAAAAACACATTTTCATAGTTCTTCATGGACACACCTTACTTCCTTGCACGCTTTATACAAAACCAGGCCTGAAGAGAGAAGTAACTAAAATGAAGTTACATAAAACCCAAAATGCATTCAGATTGAGTACTGGGACAAAAAGAAAATGCAGTTTTCACCCAAAATGTGTGTTTGTGCACAAGAAACTGTCTTAACCCAAATGGGAAGAGTTTAAACGTGTCATGGTATAGTATTAATTCTGATGCCTTTCTATGACTAAATGAAGCAAAACAAACCAAGTAGATGGTCTGGTTTGGACTGATTTGATAGGTTTATTTTGCCATATTACCACCTGATATTCCTCCAAAATCCAACAACGTGATCTGTAGTGATCTTTAACATAGTTTCACAATAAGCAGCAAGTGAAAAGTTGGCAGATACAAATGTAAGATAACCTTTTTAGGTCTACAGGGGTTGCCAAAATTAACACAGAATGGAAGCGGTTCTATTCATGGATGTAGAGGTCATGATGAAGTGTCATGAGTTCTGTTTTATTTCTTCTCATGGTGGTTTCACATTTTCCTGAATAGCTAAAGGATCATGCTTTTATTTAACCAAACAAAAATAAACAACCTTTTAATTCAATCTAACAATTAAATCCCTCTTTAGTTCATGAATTGTTAATTTTTATGTTCTTGTTCTTTTCCTGTAGATCTTGTGTTTTCAGTGTGTATCTATCTATCTATCTATCTATCTATCTATCTATCTATCTATCTATCTATCTATCTATCTATCTATCTATCTATCTATCGATCTATCTATCTATCTATCTATCTATCTATCTATCTATCATAGCTAACTAGCTATCTCGCGAGGTAGTTATCTAGCTGGCTATTTTTAATTGAGCAACAGTACATATACACAAATATTTCTTATTTTGTCATTATTCGAGTTTTTAGATAATGCAATTTAGATAATTTTAGATCACGCTTAACAAAAAAACGAATAAAATGGAGTTCTTTTAGTTCTGAAGGCTAAAACACTGTAAGAACAAAAATATACAATCTGAAGGAAAATAAAGTCACGATATACACAGAAACTAAACCTATATATCCGCAATTGCTTTGGTTAAATAACAGGAGTCTCGTCTGAAGTAAATCCAAGCTACATTTTTTAAAGACTATTTTGTCTAGTTTGAAACAAACAGTTTGGATCTGGATGCCGAGAGGAGCTTTAAGACCGAGGGTAATCTTTATGGAGTTGTCTGAGCTAATGCATGTTCTCCAATCCAAAACATTGTGTATAGTGATGTTTTAGAAACACAACTATGATGTTTGAATCAACCAATACAAATCACCATTTTCTTCCACGTCAGGCATGTATGGGTGGAACTGCAGACAAAATAATTTCTGATGTTATGGGTGTGCCAGATACACTGTCCCATAATTAACGATATGAACAATGAGAAACAGCCTATGTTTACATGTCCTTCAGCAGAGAATCTCAGTTAGTGATACAACTGGTTCTAACTACTTTCAAGTGCAGTCAGACACTATTGTGATAATTGAGACAATATTAACAGATTATTCGTGAGGGACAGTGAAACTCCCCATCATTCAGGTTTTTCTGACAAAAACTCAGAATATGCTCAAAATATTAACCAATACAAAAAGTCCTTGAGTCTTTTTAAATCAATTATTCTGTCTTCCTTTTACGCTTTGACTTGCATAGAATCCTGCAGAATGCATATGATGCCCAGAAAAAGGCCACAATGATAATGATGAAGAAAACCGCCACATCGAGACAAAAATAGGAGTACCAAGGCAAAGTGAAACCTGCTGACTGAAGATGGGGGGCCCCTTTATTCCTAATGACATACTCAATCCAAAAAAGAGCAGTGTCCAATGGGGACATTGGCAGGTCCCGATGCAGCATTGAAAGTCGTTGCATGTTGTCACGGTAGGAGGGATTCGTAAGGACATCCTTCAAAGTCTCTAGGAAGCCTTCCTTGGTAAGTGTTCTTGCTTCAACGTGTCGAGCTGCCCCGCGGACTTTTAGTCGGTGAACATTGTCAAACTGGTCAAAGAGGAGGGGCATGCCCACAACAGGCACGCCGTGGTAAATGGCCTCATACATACCATTGGTGCCACCATGGGCTACAAAGGCACGAGTCTTGGGATGGCCAAGGAGGTCATTCTGAGGGAGCCATTTCACCAAGAGTGTGTTGTTCCCCAAGGATGAAGGCTTTTCACCAGCAAACTTCCACACCACCTTCTGAGGGAGTTCAGCAAAAGCAGCAGCAATTGCATTTGTGGCCTCACGAGACAAGGCTGACACAAACGTCCCAAGAGACATGACTACCACCCCGTGCTCCCCAGAGCTCTGCATGAAGGCCTCCAGCTCAACAGGGAGAGGATTAGCCTTCTTGCACTGGAACCCCGCTATGTAAACCACATTGGGCATCGTGGGTCGAGGGAACTCAAAAACAAAATCAGTTCTAATCAACCAGAGATCAGCCGAATACTGCAAAGACATCAAGTCAGATCCAGGTGGGAAGTGCCGCTGGAGCAGATCTGAATAATGAGAGTTTATGATGAAGTGCTGTAGGAAAAAGCTTTGGAGATAGTGTAATACATTCTTGGTCCTTTCCAGAAAATCCATTCGATCATGAAGTTCACTTCCAGAAACTGGTACATAGGACAGAGGCGAGGGAGCTATGGTCAAATGGGCCTCACCCATATTAATCCAGCGTACATTAAAAACCATTGGCAGCTTGAGGTAACTACCCAACAGAAGCCCTATAGTCAGGGCAGGGTCTGTTAACATCAGGTCAAACTTAGCATCTTGCAGCTCCTTCATAAACACAGTGTCATCTAACATTTCAGCAGCTGCTCCTGCAAGGATTTTGTGGCCCTTATCCAACATGGATCCTATTAATTTGTTTTGACAGAAGGTGCGTAAAAAAGGTATAGACCCTCTGCATTCCATAACATTTAAAAGCAGTCGATTGTAGACATCCTTGTCCCCTTCATCCTCCATCATACGTCTCGTAATGGAAGTGTAAAATGTAGAGTTTTCAGGAATGTACCAGCTCTTGGCAGAGTGCAGGACAGTGATGTCGTGGCCACTGGAGTGCAGCTCTTTAAGTAGTACCTCCATGTTGAGCCAATGGCTGCCATCCACGGGTACTACCAGAATCCTGCTGCCATCACAACAAATGGGCCTGAGCATCAGGAAGCAAAGCCCTATCAGGAACATTGGGATTATCTTCGACATTCCCTATAAAAAAACAGAAGACAAAAGTGCTTAAACTTGTACATACCAATAACCTTGAGGTACAAACAAACTATTGAGGCATGTCAAAGATGCCACTAACACGGTTTGTTCTGTTTTATTGTAGTCAAGAACAGCATTTTTCTCTTTCTGACAATTGTTTATTTGCTTTTGTAAACTGATGCTGTGTTGATTATATTCTAATATGAGTGTAAATTCCTCAATGGTCTGAATTTTAATGAAATAATAGTTTCCTTTGATATTATAAATTGATGAGAAGAAGCACCATATACATTAGTGCACTATTTATTACCCCAACAATTTAGAAAAGGGTTGTCTTTTTTGTTTTTGTTATTGATCCCATATGTAAGGCACACTGTACGCAGTGAGGCCATTAAATGGAAAACATAAAATGAGGTGCGTCTTTCACCCTAATAGAATTGCATATTCTAAAAATCACTCAAGTGAAACAAACCTTATGTATGAAACCCACTGAGGACCTCACAACATCCCTAACTTATCGTGAGTAGTGTCTATATAATAGTACAATACAGATTTGTTACACACTTGGATCGACCCCGCTTATATGTGAAGAAGAAACCTGCATAGAAACCCTGGGTTGACTCATCCAGTGTTGTGTTACCCATGTTGTGCAACCTCATTTGTCAGGGTTAGTGAGACCAGATAACAAAAAGAGGGTCTTAGGCCTTAGCCTGACTAACTCATGCAGCAACTGATTTTCATTCCTATCATGCAGAGCAATAACAGATGTAAGGGCTCCATTGGAATTAACTATTGGAAATGACTGGGGGCTCTAACAAGCTCCAAACCAAACCCAAATTTGTTTAAATGTAACTATTTTATAAGCAGCACCTACATGGTACCAGGCAATAAACCTTGTGTGAAAACACGAACAAACAGATTAACATGTTGTTCACACATTTACAGGTATATCACTCATAATTATAATACATGTTTTCTATCTCCACAATGGGAATGCAGAAAGTTATTTTACTTTTGCCTCATCCATGCCAAGTCTAATCCACAGTCTCATTCAGAGGGCTTACTAAAAATAATTATTTATTTATTACAAATGTCAAACTTTTAATAGTAATTTTAGTAATTTAGTATGTGCCCAGTTGTGAATAAACTACATAATGTTGTGGTGCCAAAAGGTTCTCAATCTAAGAATAGTACTTATCTTGTATTTGGACTACAAAATAAAAATACCTACTTCAAAGTTTTTTGCACTCTTTGTCTCAACAGCAGATTTATTTGGACAGCAAAACATACACAAGTCAAATTTATCTTGACATCTGTGGCGTTATCAGGAGTTACATGATTACTAGTTCCAAAGGCTCATGGATCCCTTGTTGCAGTTAAAGTCAGGTGAATTACACATACTGCATAAAAAACAGGCTTCTTACACTCAGTTATAAATCAAGCTGAAAGCTTAAAATTATCCAGTGTTTTCTGCCTTTCCTCCGTTAAGCACTTAAAGTAATATGTGGCTATTTCTCTCATCTCTTGTTTTCTGGTGACTAACTTCATCACGCCATGATCAATGTTTGATACATGCAAAATTCTTCAATAAAAAAAGGTAAATAAAATGCCTCACCTGGTTGGTGTATTGTACATCCAGAAGTTTGGTTTGTGCTCCAGAGCTTCAGTGAGCCAGGACTGTATGTGGTATCTGTGTTTCCTCCAAGCCAATGTTTTACACCGACCCTATACAAACCGTCCAAAGTCCAGAATACAGGCTTTTCATTTGGCAAAATCAATGTGAAAAGCTGTTCAAGGACATGGTATAGTACATATCAACCATAGGTTCAGTCATTGAGTTACATTGAAGTCATTGGGAGTCAAACCCCAAAGGAGAACAATTTTATTAAGTTTGAGCTGGTTTATAAGAATGCTTTGTTTTTGTCTCAGGCTATTAGTTAAGTTTGCCAAGAGCTTTAACAAGAGAGAGAAACAGATCAAACTAATTTCTGCACAATTTAATGATTTTAATCCCAGTTGCACAAACGGTGGAGGTTTAATCAATGTATTATTATTATTATTATTATTATTATTATTATCAATTATCTTAATCATTAAGTTTGAAAGGCCATCAAATTTACTGTTGAATTTGATATCCCTAAAATTTGATACACATACAACTTTATTGCTGTAGCAAAAAGTACATCAATGCAGGATGATTGGTCCAAGACTATTTATAAACCAATGAAACCAATCAGAGACTAGGAATTCATCTCGAGTTCTTTCTGAAAAACACAATGCTAGCATTCTCTCTGCAACATTTCTGCAAAATTAAACCTATTGAAAAATGCAAAATCTATAAAATGGGAGTGTTTTTTCCATCTGCAGTGTATCACCCTTGTCCACTAACTTTCATAGTTTAAATGAGTGACGTGGTTCAAAGATCCAATCCTAACCCCCCTAATCAACATCTTGACGATTCCGTCATGAACGAGTCTGGTGGAAGTCGTATATTAACACAATAACTGCGAGAGAGAAGATAGGACATAGGACGTGTTGTGCGCAACTCACCAGTCATTTCTTTACCCAAATAAATGTAGCCGCTGGTTCCATTGTTTGGGTCACGTGTTCCTCGTGCCGCTGGGCACAATAATCTTGTAGTATGGGATGTGCTGTAATTGTTGTATCTTGTAGTGTGTGCAAGCACAGTGCCTTCTGTGGACTCTTTCAGATTCATGGGATCTACAATCTCACGGGTCCTGAAGTGGTCCTCCCACACAGACACAATGAGAAAGATGGCATAGCAGAAGATTTACTTCCTGTGTGAGCTGTGGAAGTTCAACCTGCCCCAGGAGCTGCTGATAATGTTTTACACCTCCATCATTCAGTCTGTCCTGTGCACTTTCATCACTGTCTAGTTTGGATCTGCTACCAAACTGGACAAACACAGACTGCAACGGACAATCAGGACTGCAGAAAAGATCATCAGTGTCGACCTTACCCCCATCCAGGACTTACACTGGTCCAGGGTCAGGAAACGGGAAGGTAGCATCACTGCAGACCCCTCACACCCTGGACACAAACTGTTCAAGTTCCTCCCCTCCGGCATAAAATTCAGGATATCGATGGTACTGACAAAGATGATGATGTTGTTGACCCCAATGATAAACTTAGAAGCTGTCTATTTTGTAAATGATAGTGATATTATAAAAACTGTGTTTTGCTTCTTTTCACTTCCTGTCAGCATCTGTGTTGGACTCAAAGCTGTGTCAAACATACGGCCCAACAGCAGAGGGCCATATTATCTTGCAATAATTTTGTTAAACAAATATATTAAAATAATAAATAAATAAATATTAACATAGTTGTTGCTATGTATATCAAAGGAAAAGAGCAATATGATGATACAAACTGAACTGAAAAAAACGTTCCTATCCGTCATGCGTAATGGCCCAGATCATGTCCACACATCCTGCCTACTGTACATCATTTTGGACATAAGCCTCTGCTGAATCAATTGTAGAATGTAAAATAATACAATTGGTAATTTAACCATACAGTTGTAGCAAACAACTGAAGGATCTAAGATGGGAAAAGGGGTGACATTCTCAATACTTAACGCCTGTCGTTATCAGGTCCTGTGGCCCTGACAAAGTCTAAAGACTAACTTCAGGAGAAGAAAATGTTGCATTGCAAAACATGTTAAAAAATGTGTACAGAAACTGGAGTGTGGAATGACTGTGCTTTACAATTGTCCAATATGCTAGGCGATAAGATGATTTTCCTGCAACTGGGATTATTACATTAACAATTAATCAAAGAAAGACCATTATAGCCTGCTTCCTAGATTTGTGTTTAGTCTTGCAGGACCCATGGGATCCCCCTTTCAATACAACTCTAACGTTTGCAGTGCGAGCACTGCTGGCCTTTGGCCCTCCTTGCAGGTTAACGTCCACATTCGTGTGCTAGTTATGCATATCTCTCGTCAAGCAGTCATATTATGTTCTGTCTGTAAATCATTAAGCCTGCTCATTATACACATCTCTTGTCTTAACTAAAGTGGTGCACTGGCTCAGTTAGTAGAGTTGTTGTCTCTCAAGTGGAAGGTTGGCGGTTTGATCCCCAGTTCCTGCAACCACATGACTGATGTATCCTTGGGCAAGACACTCTTAACCATAAATTGCTTCCGCTGCTACGTCGGCTGGGGTATGCATGTGTATAAATGATAGCATTGTGTGCATACCTCAATGGCATAGCGTTGACGCACCGAACACCCTGAGGGCTGTAGTGATGGGAGATATGAGTCCAAAAGCGTCAAGCAGAGGTAAACACAGACTCTCTCCGGCTTCAGAGAAAATACCAAAAGGAAAAGCAACCTGAGAAACACAACATTTATACTGTGCAGCAGCAGTGAGCTTATAAATGGGATTAGTTACTGCTGATGGCCCCTTTACATAACAACCTCTACCATCGTGGTGTACCGGGTCTGAAATATATGTACTGTTTAAATGTATATTGTCTTATACGGTAGGTTTATTTTTGGCTTCACACCAGAAACATCTCCTTGTATATTGCCGTGCAAAATAACATCCACAAACTTTGCCATTAAATGAGCACTGAGTCGATCCACACATCGTTATAGCAGTTGTAAAAAAACCCATTTAGGAAGGATTGGATGCAAGATTTTCTGCAGGATTGTCAGCCGCTTATCTCTGTTAGTGATGCAACATTTAGAACTCACGGACTCTGATCTGTAATCATTTACTCAGCGACACGTGTAGCCGGCTTTACAACTGTTCACAAAAGTCGAAGTACACCTGCCCATTTACGAGGAAAAAAAAACATGAAAGCCTGTGGAAGCAGGCGTACACGCTGTCATGGAAACATAGTGCACTTTAAATGTGACTTTAGACAAAATGTTGAGAAAGGCTGGACATGAGAAGACCGATCAGAGACTACAGATATGCTTGCGTTGACGTTTATGCAGGTACAGTACACACAGACGCAGTTGAGGTACACTTTAGTAATTATCAATAGGGGCTTCATCATGATTAGGATAGCATTGTGTGCATACCTCAATGGCATAGCGTGGACGCAATGAACACCCTGAGGGCTGTAGTGATGGGAGGTATGAGTCCAAAAGCATCAAGCAGAGGTAAACACAGACTCTCTGGCTTCATGTGCTGTTTTGCAGGCAAAGCAGCGAAAACACCAAAAGGAAAAGCAACCTGAAAAACACAACAATATTTATACTGTGCAGCAGCAATGAGCTTAATGTGAAGTGAATATGCCAGAACAACAGTCACAATAACTGTGCTGTAAAAGGAGCAGACGCTGTCTATTGTTTTCATTTTGCAGAAGTGGAAGTCAGCATCCTTTCTCCAGTAATGCCTTTAAGAAAGGATGCTGACTGCAGGATCCTTGTCTACTTGGACAACACCACTGGTTCCAAACTAGAACATGTGTAAGTCTACAATACAGAATCTGTTTGGAAACCATTTATTTCTCAATAGTTGATTGTTTTATAGCAAAGTTTAAGTCTTTGTCAGTTACATGAGCTGATTATGGTCACAGAGTAAACAGATGGTGGATTATACTTTCTTGTTGATACCTGTGGTTGGCAGTCACGGCCAATGCAACTTGTTAATCAGGATACTTTCACTCATGTCCAAAAACAGATAAATTCCTCAGAGTTGTTCAAAAGTCGAAGGCCTCAGATAAAACATTCGGTTTAATTTCATGAATCGTAAACTCACACTCAGGAAGGTCTTGAAGGCAGTCACAGATACCGGAGGTCCATTGGTTGGAAACAGTGTTCATGGTGAAGGGCCTGGTTTGTGTCACAACCATCTTTTTAGACATGGCTTTGGGTTTCCGACAGAAAACACAGATTACAGTAACTGTTACAGTAAAACCTTTGCCTCATAAACTGTGTCCAAAATAAAAGGAAGCATCCTTTGATGGACCCAGCCTTGGTACCCCGTGTAGACCGCTCATGCTGAAATTACACAGTTCTGTCGACAGAGGATTTCCTGTTTTCATCACCAGCCGTTTCTGCACTTACCGATTGGTTACCAAAGAGTGCTCCTGTTGCTTAGCAACCTCAACAGCTGCTCCACAACCAGATGTAACCATTCATTCATATATTTCACGGGGACGTGGCTGGGCTGCAGCCGATACCAGCTGTCATTGGCTGAGAGGCGGTGTAAAGTACAGTCAGTGGCAGCTGGTGCATTGTTTTCCAGAATGGGAATAATTTGATACAAATAGACTGTGATGTTCATGTTTCTTAGCTTGATGCAAACACATTCTGGGAAATGCAATAAACTGGCGAACAGAATTAACATCATAATAATTAGGTATAGATCTATCCATCTATTTTCTACTGCTTATCCGTGGACAGGTCGCTATTTTACTTGCTAAACAAAACCATTTTCACTTGTACTTACGAGTACATGTAACTTAAAACCAAACTGCTGAGTCAGGCTAGCCTGGCCTGCTGCTCTGATCTAGTGACACTGTATTAATCACGCTTAACATCTCACTTCATGGACATGGATGTTTCCCTATGCTGCCTACTTCTGGATGGCTGAGTGTAATGCATTTATGAATCAATTTTTCCAGCACCCCTCAAGACTCCAATCTGCTTCCATTTTTTATATGTAAATTAAAGTAGCCTTTAGGAAACCTTTAGAAAAATACAACCTTCAAGCATGAATAACCATAAGCGCTGTTTTGCAGATTTTTTCCAATATTTCTATGTATCTTTCATCATTGTCTCTCTCATTACTTTCAGACTCACAATAACTTTTGATATTTTATTGCAATCATTCAACTCAAAATATTTGGATTTTGAAACAAATCTAGTACAGTATTTAAGAGAGACTGGATCAAATGGAGTAAAAATAATAACATTAAAGTAAATCTGTCTGACTTGATATTTGTATCCTGACAAATTTCTGCTTTGCTGGTGAACTGAACTTTCAGGTAAAACATTCTTAAGCAACTGTATAAATCAGATGTTTGGTTTTTATTGTATGTACAGTATGTCAAAGTCTTAAATTGAATACTTAGTCTTCCAACACACTTGCAACTTACTTGATCCCCGTTGAATAATTTTGTTAAGATTCTTTTTTTCCTCCTCCAACATAACTTATCTGCTTGTCTACCCAGAATTGTCTTAATTTGCTCCAACAAGGGGTAAATCTGATGAGCCATGAACTAAAAAAGTAACACAATTGTGACCCACCTTCTTGTTATGTGACACATAAAAAGTAAAAGCAGCATAGATCAGTGTAACACTGACGGCTGTGGGTACACTTTTAACCATGACATTTTAAAAGGTGTTTGGAAGTTTTTGACTGCACATATTTATAGACTTTTATCACACTTTTTTCACTTTGTCTTGGGTCAACCTGATCTTTGGCGAGCATTGTGTTAACAATGGTAACAGGGAGTGTCTTTAGGCCAGAGGAAATGTGATTACATCAACTCCTTTACTCTGGAGGGAAAGTGGCACACAGGCCAGAGAAGACAGGCAGCGCTGCATTTACTTTATCTAGACCAAGTGCGCCCTCTGCAGGGAGGTCAGAGCAGTGTATGTGGCTGAGGAAGAGGAGGAGGCGTGGGATGCTGCCCTTCTCTTCAGCTCTCTGGAGATTTGGAGCCAAGATAGCGGATAGCAGCAGCATCCGTACAGGCAGTCGCTCCACACGCTCCCCTGTAAGACACAGAGAAAAAAGAGAGAGAGAGAGAGAAGCCTGAACACAGGTGGGAGGCTCGAACAAAAGGTGAACATTTGCATTTAGGTTTGAAAAAAAAGGCACGTTTACTGATGTAAACAATTCAGCAGTTCTGTTTTCTTCTTGCACTCTTGTATGAGCTTAAATCTTAATCATTTTAAATTTACTGTACTACCTCAAGTAAGTTAGCATTGAATTAAAACTTTGCAGATGTTTTGCTGGATCTTTTTTTAGTCAGATGTCAGACAACTTTTTTTAAAAGACTGGGATTATAAAAGCATGCCTAATATAGACAAATCACTTGCTTGAGGTCCATAAATAACTGCGTAATTGTCAGGGTAAAGGTAATAATTGTTCTCTTCTGTCTGTGTGTAAGTATAGGTGAGTTTCTCTGCTTTAGGAACAGCAGCCAGGATAAAGAGGTCTTCAGTGAAGTCAAGATGGAAACATCGGTGGGTGAGCTTTGATAAATCAATAGTCTGAGAACGACAGAAAGGTCAGATTCTAGCTCTTCTATCTGCAGCACGAGCATGTGATTTCATATCCGTGAAACTCAGTCAGCAATGCAACCAAGATATGAGAAGTTTCTGTCAGCTTTGATTACTGAAAACTTTACAGTCAAGACCAAAAAGAAATCAACTTTTACTCTTGACTTAATACAAACAATCATCTACAAATGATTTGCTGCATTACAAATCATGCAGTTTTGAATGTGAATTCACTGTTGGGGAAATGCTGGTGATGTCAACAACACATCATGTCTCCCTTAAGTTTAAGATTTCAATTCACTTCTTTGATTCTGACACCAAATGTGTTGTGTGGAAAATGTGTTTGAAGATTTATAGAATTTTCTTTCTTAGGCGTCTAAGTACACGCTCCCTCTTCTGCATGTCCTCTCCTGTGAAGTCAGTGTGGAAGGATGGCGTTCAAGAGGGTCATTTTTTTCCTAATGAAGTCATTAAGGTCCCTCTGAAGTTCCCAATTTGGTATTTGAAAGCTCTTTTGAGAAACTTTCTGTTTGTGTTGATTTTGCACCCCCTGTGGACAAATATATATATATATATATATATATATATATATATATATATATTCCTGTACCTGTATAGGTAGGGTATTCCTAAAGAAACTGTCAGCCTTTCTTTAACAGTCACTAATTGTCAGTGTTTGGTGTTTGGTTGGAACAATGCTGTCTCTTCAGTGTGCTGTGAAAAGTCTCGTCTGACACTGACCCATGGACTCTAATTCATTTAGTTCAGTTACATTTTAGTCATGCTAACAGCTCTTGGAGGCAAAATGCTCTCACCTAAATATACCAGCCTGTGAATGGACCCACTCTCTCTCCACACACTCCTTAGCTACCTGTGTCAAAGAGACTCCAAAAAGGCCCCAACCCTGAAGTTTGAGATGACCAAGCTGACAGGTCTCACCCCTGACTAAATTCCCCCCTTGGGATTAGTATTTCTGATTTGGATGTACAGTGGCTTTATATCCCCCCCAAGGGGGCCGTAGATCAGATGTGAGTCCAACCCTTTGGCTCCTCTCCCACTTCTTCTATGTATCAATTCCGTGAGCAGTAATTTTTGAGTTGTGATTAAACCAATTGATGAAAAAAAAAATTTGATCTGTGACATTATGGCAGACAGTACAAAAAACAAATAACCTATTTAAGTGACGCTGCTGAAAGAGTTTATGATGAAAACGGGTTTATGATGTCAATATTCCAAACAAAAATGATGCACTTCATGCTTCTGTGAGGATTTTTTAAGTGGTTGTAAAAAAAGACTAACATTCCTTCTGACTAATTTAGACCTTCAACAGAAGACCTGACAACCAGCAACAAGATTGCCTAATTCTATTTTTTCGACATTTTTGTGTCTGAAACTAGTGCTGGGGGAAGGTGTCAGACGAAGCCTTTGTAATTCTTTGCCGTGATAGATACAGTGAGATTTGCCTTAACATTTTTAAAATGGCAGGAGGACATTTTGATATAAATCATTTCTTAAAGAGGTAAAGAACAAGATCAGCATAGTGATAAGAAGTCTCAATTTGCCTGTATGGGGTCGCAAAAATAGACAAACTGGAAGTTCGTCAAAAGGAGCTTCTTTTCAAAAGAGCATAACAGTTGTGGAAAAAATGATTTAAAGGAATTTGCACAACACAACGAACAAGAACAATCTGCCTGCACAGTGTTATTCTCAGGCTACACACTTTCCAGCATTGTCTCCTTTTCCAACCGTAATTGCTTTGCTTTGCAAACAGCCTACATGCTTGGACTTGTTTTCACAAGAACTATTGGCACCTTCCTCACTCCTGCTCTGCAGTATTGACAGCAATCCACTGCCCACTCCACCTACAGAGAAGCCAACATTATCAACCACCTCCTTCTCTCTGATGGCAGCTCTCCAGCCTGGCCTCCAACCACTCCCACCTCCTGCCTCACCGCTCCTCGTCTTCACTGTCCCAGAAAGGATTGGCGCGGCTAAACGTGTACGAGATGGATCTGATGTCTGTGGAGACCTGTGGTCATGCAGGCAGATGTTTGAGTGTTTGGTGTGAAAAAGACAGAGCACCTGAGTAAATGATTAGGTGGGCAGTCTTAGCAGCTTGCTGTTTTTTAAAGACAGTGATAGTTTCTCATTTACTCAGTTAGTTGTTTGTGACTGTATTCATTTCACAAACATGTCCGGATTTCACTGCATCATTATCCATATCAATAAGATTAATTTGATGCTGCATTGCAGAAATAATAAACAGTGTCATCAGGAACCTCTCCATGATGTTGCAGCTTGTTCTCCTGTGTGCTGTTATTGTGTTTCATCACTCCATTTCCTCAGCAGTTATTGTAATCTTCCAAAGCTCCTGCAGCTCTTTGTTACTGAGCTGGGGACAGTGTGGCACCAGTGTAAGCAATCTCAACTTTTTTTTTTTTTTTTTAAATCACACCTCCATTACAACAGGGGCTACTTTACATTTCAATCACAACCATTGCTCTCAAAAACCACCACCACCTTAAATAGAAAAATCAACATAAAACAAACATCTTGGACATTTTCTAGCAGAAAAAATGCAGTTGCAATGTATACATTCAAGGATTAAATGACAAAGTCTGTCAAAGAAGCAAGAGAAACCAAAAGTCAGAACTGTGCAGTGCAGTTTTGTTCTTATAGGCCAAACATGTCCCTGAAATTGGCTTCACTTTGGCACGGTACCCATCTTTAACAGTACAGGATGTTGGATGTTTCCAAAGTGGGCTGCCTTCCACTCAAATGGACCCCGTGTGGAGCCTATCAAGTGGCCCTTTATACATGGACTGTACCAGGGCCAACTAACGTGGGGCCACCATGGACATGAAGGTCCTCAATCAGCTGAGTTGTGACTCATTTTGAGCCAGCTTTGGTGGATTAGCAGCACCTGTAAAACTTCTCATTGGAAACAATGGTAGTCAAAAGAGAATAAACCAGGCCTATAGAGCTCTCACTGTCAGCAGGACATTTACACTGTAAATGCTGTGGTGTTTGGCATGGATGCACAATAATAAACCTATTTCACTACAAGAAACATTAATAAACTAAGATGTGAAAATTCCCCCACTAAAGGTCAGGTACAAAATTAAAAATCTCCATCCAAGATCCTGAATTGAACCCCAACATACTAGTACTAATGATTAGTGTGTATGGGCGGATAGCTTACGCAGCAGTCTCTGCTATCTGTGTGTCAATGTGTGAATTTCTGATGCCTCCAATTCATTTCAGTGACTTGGAAAATCTAGATCGAGGAGTGTTGGGGGACTGGTGAAAGGACTACCCCTTCCTAAAATCTCCCACAAGGTTTTTGAATCTCAAGTGTGTTAATCCAAACTTGGATCTGATATTTAACTTTAAAAATAAACAACAAAACTTAGCAAACTGTCCCTCAAGAACTCATTAATGAATGGGTATTTATAGTATTTCAGATGCACAATGGGAATCTTAGTTGTGTTCACCTTTATGCCGTATCGTTCTCTCACCGATGCCCTCATGGCGAGAGAGGCCGGAGGAACACAGCCCATGCAGTCCAGCAGAGGCAGGCAGGGACATGCTCCCACAGCACGGGTCACCTTACAGGTGAACACTGGGAGGCAGCACAGAGCAAAGCAACCTGCAGACACACGTACACGAGCAGCAGATCAACTTCAGCACACACAAACATGACTGGCAGTGGTAAAGCTTCTTGGATACACTTTCAAGTTCATTAAAAAAATAACTCCTTCAGATTTTAATACTTACAGTCTCCAACATCTTTATAGCACTCACACAGGCCAGTGCTCCATTGACCTGCATCCTGAACCCCACTCTCCGGCTGGACCTGGACCACCTGGGTGGACATAGCAGAGCTGGATATCCAATCCATGAGAAAAAGGTTGAATGAAAAGCTAGATTAGTACCAGACGGGGGAATTGTTCCACAAAGTTGCAACGTGTGCTTGGTTTTTAGCCTCGGTAGTTTGTTTCATTTTTGGTGAAAGTAGGGGGGGGGGGATACTTCTGCCACTTTTATTATACGACATGAAGGTCTGATGCGTACAGTTGGAGGGGCTGACCTGACTGACGAGCATGTTGATCTCATCTGTTGTGTAAGTTGGTCATTTGTGAGGAACTGGTTAAATTTACTTAATCATGATGTTATTGTGCCAATAAAAAAAACATGAGCGCTACAATACCGTGTTTCCTTCAAACGTGTCTGGCAAAACAGAACAGTGAGGGTGATTGGCTGGCCTTCTTATGTGCAAATTTGACTGCACAGGCAACTCTGAATTACTGCTTTGCCAGCCTCACAACTCAACACATAAGCATGCCTTACTACAAAGCAGTATATTATGTACCTGTGGCCAATGTTCCTGTGTATAACTAAAGCCCACTTCCACCTCTATCCCATACAAGGAGAAGATAAGAGCTGCTGTCTGAGAACAAACGTCCACGCCCCACTCTCAGTGAGGATTAAACACGGCTGTCTCCGGACCTGAGTTATTCTTTAGCTCGGCTCCTCTGACACATACCAAACTCTGAGGAGAGGAAGACTCCACCAGAGCTTTCTTTTTTTTTTCTTCCTGGTACTCTCATTTCTCAGAGACAAGACTCTGTGGAGTGATTTACCTTTCACCTTTCGAGGCAGAGTCAAAGTATAACTGAAAATATCTAACTATAGGCTTGCTTTGATGGAGAATAGAGGACTTACCCGTCAAAGCTCGACTGTTTAAATCCAAAGAAAACCAACAACTGGACACAGATTTATGTTGCGTGTTTGACTTCTTTTTTTTTTGTCTGCTCACTTTGACTCTCACAAGGTTGCATGACTGCAGTGTTTTGGTGTAAACATGAAACACAACCCTCTGCTGACCGGCTGTGTTTTGACAGTTTACAGAGAGATCTCAGTGCCAGATACATTTTTGCCAACACATACTTTCAGTCAACCGACCAGTGGCTTTATATTTGTTAGCTTTCCCCAGCTACAGTATATTCCACTTAATCAGGCATTACTCTACAGGTGCGTCGCCAGAAACTCCTCGCCTCATTAAAAGAAAACACACCATGCCCCACAACCACACGCTCAAACCCACCCTGCAGAAATGTTACACAACTGACCCATAATGGGTTAAACAATGTGTTAAACCTCAGAACTGAGTAGAACCATGACAGTCAAAATTTCACAAACACAAAACTATGTACACATGAACTCATGTACATGAAGGAAACATTTACACTTTATTTTAGATGCAATTCCTTAAATGGCATGTGTAATACTTTGCCAAACATATTGAACTCAATCACAAGTCTCATTTTAACATGAGCTTGTCACTTGTCTTGTCAGCAGGTTATGAGGCATACAGGAACGTTTTTCTGTTTAAAGTCAACAAACGTGAAGAAACATTTAATCTCAATTCCAGTTCAAATTAAACTCTGTAATATCCTATATGCAAAAAACAAAAACATGAAGCATCAAGCTAATGTTTGAGTTAACAAATAGGTAGGAATCATGTTCATTCATTTCGCTATTTTAATCCAAGTAAAAAGGTTGCAAAGATGTTTTTCCCCAGGTTCTTCACGTGTCCCTGTCTCCACTGGGGCCCTGGGTACCCAACCCAACCACACCCTTTGATTCTTCTTTTAGCAGGGGTGTCAACACCATTCATTAGACCAGGGGTGCTCACACTTTTTCAGCATGGGAACTATGACCAGGTCAAAAGGATCTACCTTATATAAACATGCAAAACATATTCATTTAGAGTTCAGCTCTGTAACTGTGTATTCAGTGTTTGGTATGCTATGGTGTGTAAGAGAAAGAGAGACTCTGGCCTTTGTAGCTGGGTCCTGGTCTTTGTATGTAGCTGGGTCCTGGTCTTTGTATGGAGATGGGTCCTGGTCTTTGTATGTAGCTGGGTCCTGGTCTTTGTATGGAGCTGGGTCCTGGTCTTTGTATGGAGCTGGGTCCTGGTCTTTGTATGGAGCTGGGTCCTGGTCTTTGTATGTAGCTGGGTCCTGGTCTTTGTATGGAGCTGGGTCCTGGTCTTTGTATGTAGCTGGGTCCTGGTCTTTGTATGGAGCTGGGTCCTGGTCTTTGTATGGAGCTGGGTCCTGGTCTTTGTATGGAGCTGGGTCCTGGTCTTTGTATGTAGCTGGGTCCTGGTCTTTGTATGTAGCTGGGTCCTGGTCTTTGTATGGAGCTGGGTCCTGGTCTTTGTATGTAGCTGGGTCCTAGTCTTTGTATGGAGCTGGGTCCTGGGCTGATAATGTCCTTACAGGTCCTGGACCTGACTCCACATTTATCTCACTGGTTCTGTCTCCTCTCCTCCCGCCTCTGTCCCTTCAACCTCTTCATCTCTCTCCTGTCTCATCCTCTGATCATTTTTAAAATGAAAAGTCTCAATATACTACTGAGTCATGAGTCATAACTGTAATGCCATGTTTAGTCAAATTATTACTTATCCAACCAAATAATATTATTGATGGATAATTCATACTGTGACCGAACATGGCCTTGAAATATTCTGATTGATTGCATGTCCTTTCATTTTTCAGCCTAGACTACATTTACATCTCTGTTGTCTATCCGTTACATCTGTAGGCTCCTTTACTATGTTTCTCATCCTCTTCGTTTAAAACAGTTCTCACCTTTCCTGATCATCCAACTGTCCTTCTAAAAATAGACACGTCGCGACCGTGTTTACTTTCGGTTTTAATGAAACTAAACTTAAGTAAAATACCAAGGCGCGGTGCAGGGTTTTTTTTTTCCCTCATAGTGAGGACGGACGATAGGCTTACGTTTATTATATGCTGTGCGGTCTACCCACACCGCCGTTGCAATCGACTGGTAGATCGCCATTGACGTATTGGGCACCCCTGCAGTAGACAGAAGAATGAACGGTCCATCCCTGGACTTAAAAACAACATGTCATCACAGAGAACTCGTTTTAGACGTCTATCTTATCCCTGAAGTTAAATATTGGAGGAGCCGAACATTTGGATGCAAATGTGAGCTGTGCTGTTTCTGGAATCTTTTTTTCCCTCTGCTTTTACTGTACAAGCAGTTTAGCATGAAACACGTTGATTCTCTGATAACTATAGCTGATGTGTGATTGTCCCGATTCAGGTGAACTGAACAGAACATTCCCACTGGAGTAAATCCTGCCCCTATAAAGCCAATCCGGCCTCCTCTTCCATGAGGGCTGCAGCTACACAGGATAACAAAGGTCACATTTATGCAGGTATATGTATGAGATCCAGCCAAATATGTCAATACAGAGCTTTCTACAATACACTGTAGTTTATGATCTTATATCTATATTGAAAATAAAAAATATATATTATTTTTTAATAGGGCTAAAGGCATTTATCAAGCTTGACTTTAAAAATCAGAAAATACTGTACTGTATATGGCCAACTACTTACAGTGGCCTGAACAGTGGATGTCCAGACAGATTATAATTGCTTTTTTCCTCACATACAAACTAAATGACATTGTTAATAAAAGAGACTGACTTCAGAAGGTAGTAGTTTAACTTTGTTCATCTTTGAGCCAAGCTAACTTTCTGCTATCTGTAGATTAGGGCTGTCTGCATTAACACTTACACTGTGATGCAGGTAAAGTCAGAACTAATGCATTACATTTTGTTTTGAATCATATGCGTATGGAAGCCCTCCCAACGGCTCTCTGTTTGCTAGTGCGAGTAATTTCTTGAATCTTGAATTTCCCTCGGGATCAATAAAGTATCTATCTATCGATTTACTTTCCATTTGAATTGAAAGAATGTAAGTACCTTCTGGGTGAACTTAACCATGAACGAAATATGTTGTTTTAGATCAAAAGCTACATGTAAACAGCTAAAGTACCAAAGTGAAAAGTTTGAGGTCATAAGGAGGATATTACTTTTGAGTCGTCTGAACTATCTGGAAGTTTTTTTTTTATAAATGAAATGAGACATTCAGAGACGCAGCAGTGTTTTTTTGTTTTTTTACCATCACTGTGACTTCAGGGAGACACTGTGGAGGTTTATCTACTCCAAGTACAACAATTCAAAAATAAAAGCATAACAAACACAGTTTCAAAAAAAGAGAATTTCAAACATGTTCATGATTTACTACTCAATTTCAGCAAAATAATCATAATTACTGTGTATAATAATACTGTAGATTAATTACTGTACAAGCATACAGGCTATCAATGTTATCTAACTTATAACTATCTAACTTTCTGCATGAGAATGAGTCTTCCTACTAAAATATCAATCTAATGCAAAGCTCCAAGTTCGAATATTCATGAACAAAAGCATTTTGTCTGTTTAAAGAAAGAAATCCTTTATCACTTCTGAAATAATTTGAAGTTTAAATGCACATTTTTACAGTATGTGATACATCATGCAATGCTATGGTGAAGTGCAGTGATGCTGTGATTTAACCTCGTAGGATGTGCTGTGCAATGAGCTGCCTGTGAGCGTCCTTTAAAGTGGGGTGCTTAGAAAGGATGACATGCAGGCGGCTCGAAACTCTGGAAACTCTACAGGGAAAAAAACAAACAAAGAAAAATGGCAACAAATTAAATATTTTCGAAGAATACTGACAGAAAAAAACATCACCCACCTACATATGGCGCCTGTTTACTCACTGCCGTGGTTCTTTTTGCTGCAGAAGCATTTAACGAGATCTTGTATCTCGACATATTTTGCAGGAAAGAGAGCGGAGCGACACCAGATTTTCCCATTTGGAAAAACTGCAAAGAGAGCAAAGACCTTTTTAACACACATCAAACTAAAACCGTCACCATTACCTATTTTTACATCTTTGTTGTCTGCTTCACTGACAAACTGTACTCGTGGTGTTTGCCAAAAAAGGCCTCAACCATTGTTTGCTGCCAATAGAAGACTTCTGTAATGTTTCAGAACTATAGAGCTGATGATTCAACACTTTTTCCTCAATCATGCTGATTTCTCAAATTCCAACACCAATGAGTGAAAGAGTGATGGGCACTGACCTCTGCACCCACACTTGCGGATGTGCACTTTGGACACGTTGTGTTCAGTGTGTGAAGCTGTGCAAAGTGGAAAAAAAAAAAGCTCATTAATGTGAAACAGAAATACATCATCCATCAACCGTGTGTTACCGGTTCAGTGTTGATTGTGCAGCATGCAAAGTCACAGATTTACTCTGAAGTCCGAAAACAGATCATGAATCAGAAGATCCACATATTGCATTTACCTTTAATTTCAAAGAAGTTGTCCGTTAGAATGATGAGCAGGAGGGCGACTCCAATGATCCTGGACATGATGGAAACGTCCGTTCACGACTAAGTGTTCAACCGAAGAAGAGAATATAGCGATTATATACCAACATCTATGTGGCCCAGCAGGGTTTGATCAGATCAGCAGATCAGTCTTGGCAAGTCTAAGGGGGATTTTTTGTGGGTTTTTTTTTTTATAATCCTTCAACTGAGCATGGATTCATTTGCAGAATGTGATGAACATGTAGATAACACATTCACTCACGACAACAAGCAAAAAAAAACAAAAAAAAGGCATGGACTTTGAGCCTCGTTCAAACTGGAATATTCTGATTGCCACTCACATTAAACATGTTAAATGTTTTTTTTTTCCTCAAATCATAATATGGCCAGTTATTTCTCTGGATTTTCAGTTTCCATAGTCGGGTTCAAATGTGTTCATTGACGAACATATTTCACCTATCGCTCACCATCGTTGCACTTTAATTAGATGTAACAATAGCTCAATGTTTTGTCCCTGACAAGTAAACTGATAATTAAATGAAACCAGTTGCTCAGGTTTGCAAAGTTAACATGACAAAACAGTCAACAACAACAACATCTTGGTTTCTAATTCTGAGTGTGACAAGACAGCAACATGGTCTAATCACTTTTTTAATGACTTCAGATGATGCTGGGTAATTTATTCATCTTTTTTTTATTCATAATGTGTGCTATGTAGCAGCCTAATTAAAGTCAGGACATATAGACAGTAAACTATTTTTGACTAATGTGGCCTATAGTGGCAACACATCAGGGAGCCTATAGTAGCACTGAATGGAAAAAGTCTTACATAAATAATCATTTAGCCTGTGTACATCAAAGTTATACTGGGTAAAGTAAAAATGGATTCTGCTTCAGGTAAAAGAAGTTGTTATCTTGTTATTAGTCAGACACAGTTATTGTTCTTCTGTAACACTCCCTCCAATTACTGAACACTGCAAAACTTACCTGACCCGCAGCCTCTGACAGAAAGCATTACATGTGTTATGTATGGGGGATTATTCAGCTCTGTCTGCCATTGGCTGGCGCCTGAGTCACTCTCATTACTTCGAGGCGCGTAATTACGCACTGCAGCCTCTGAAACTTTGGCACACCTACGCTGATCTAATCCGGAGAGTCAGCAGCACTGTCGCTCATATCAAGCACACCGTGACGTCCACCTGCTGCAATGAGTCAAGACACAATACGAGGAAATCCCCAAGGCCGAGAGAGCGACGAGAGGCCCCTTTAAATCGACGCTTTCCCGGTGTTGTGCCGAAAGAGAGAGAGAGAGAGAGAGAGAGAGAGAGAGAGAGAGAGTGAGTTAGAGAGGGAGGGAGAGAGGACTGATAAACAACAACACTGCTCTCAGGCGCCGCTTTTACCGGATTCAGCTATACTGCGGCCTCGTGAAGGAAGGAGGTAATACTTTAAATATTTTTACTGTATTTTAAAAAGATTTCGGAAACAGCGCTGAGTTGTTGTTATTGTTTTGTTGTTGTTTTTTTTAAGCGGAAAAGCAGTTTGACATAGTGAGTGGATCAAACTCAAAACACGTTATGGTACGATTGAACCAGTGTAATGGCCAGAAAAGGTATTTAATACACCTGTTAGCTGAAGGAGGGGGGGGGGAACGTGGAAGAAAACGTCGCCTATGTTAGTGGAAACAGCGGCGAAGTGTTTGTGCGCACTCGCCGGACCCGCAGCCACTCTGTGACGTATGAGAGCTATTTTTGACAAACCTATTTACTTTCTCTTACAGGCTACGAGGACTTTCTCCCTGTTCGAGCCAGCATTTTTGTCGTCTGTTTGTTCATACATTCATTGTTGAATGCCATTGCGGAAGTGAGAAGCTTTTTCGTCACGACACACAGCTTGAGCAGTGCTGACATCTAGCGGCCGCTCAGGAGTACTGCTCCTCCAGCAGCAGAGATGTACGGGGCTTCAGGGATCCCAGAGCTCATCGCGCCCAGCGGGCCTCAGCGGCAGGCCGGCCCGGCGGGGCAATTCAACCCGGGACACCCGCAGGTCAACGGACACGGGGGCGGGGCGAACCCTCAGAGACTCGGACAGAGGGCTCCAAAGCTGGGCCAGATTGGTCGAACCAAGAAAGGTGAGTTTTTTTGTTTTTCTTCCCTTTTTTTAAGCACAGGTTACAAACACACGACACATCCCCATGGAAAGTCTGTAAAATGATGTTAATACAATATGCAAGTTCTGATTATTCTAAATAATTGTCTGGGTTTAAAACGTGCAATGATGCTTAGTCATGCATACAGTAGGAGCGTTTTAAATCAGAAACCAGGAGAGTATTGGAGCTTTTTTTTTCGAAGTTGTCGGGGAAGTTTGGTCAGGGGATCAGTCAACACTCTACAGCTGTTTTCACTTTTGAACTCCTGAAAAACAGTCTGAGAATTTCAAGAGAAGTCTCTCTGCCTTTATAATGACAATATCTGCTTTTATATCAATGCTATGTGCAGTTTGACAGAATCACAGTATGAACAATAGAGCGGAGAGGAACACACTGGAGAACAGAAAATGTACTTCATCACTTTCATTATGTGCACAGAGATTGTTCTGGTCCCGTGCAGACACCATCGTTGCGATCGAATGGAATAAACGTCACCGCTCGCTCCCACTCTCTCTTAGGTGAACTCCGCTCATTTAATCCTGCTGCGTTCAACTCACTCTGACTCTCTGCGGTAAACATTTCTCCAGAGGTAGGCAGGAGAAACTTCGGCTTAAGTCCAAGTTACGTTCACACATGCACCTCAACCCAAAAACATTCAGGAGTTTTGTGCATGTGTAAAAGCAGGATTGACGCCCAATTAAAAAAATAAAATAAAAAGATCCCAGACCTGCGAGTAGAAATTACTCGACTTACAGAAATGTCAGGATCACTTTGGGTTGACAGTTTGTTGTGATAAAAATCTTAACATAAATTATATGGCTTAGTGAATGAGCAACTTTCCTGAAATGTCAAACTATTCATTTGAGCGAACTGATCCAAAAAGCCGTCCTGCTGTCGTATGTGGTATAAATGTCCGCTCACACGCTTCTGTGCTTTTCATCCACAGTCGATTTGGAGGACGAAGACCTGGATGACATCATGAACAACAACGGCCAGTGTCCTGTCTCCCTGTCCCCCATCTCCTAAACTTCACCGAAAAGTGCCACACACACACACACACACACAAAGAAAATAAGAACAGCCCAAGAAAACCCCCCCGGGACACCAAAACTCCCCCTTCAGCCATCTCTTGGCCTTGAGCGTGTGACGCGTCCTAAAGAAGCCTCTGATGGCTCAACGAGGCACGGGAAGAGAAGCGCCGGCTGAAGCCCTTCTTGTACATACAGTAGTGTTAACTTAACTTTGGTCAGACTGTGAATGATACGTATTGCATCGCTCTCTACTCTATACCTCGGTAGGCAGGAGGACATCAGGAGAAAGTGTCTGAATGTTTTTTTCAAAGCTTTTAACAAGGGCTACATTTCTGAAGTTGCACTAGAACGAGGGTTTTTTCCTTTCTTCTTTTCTCAGATGTGAAGAAACACATCGCCTGTTAATGTGTCCCAGGTCAAACGTTAAGCTTTTGGTTGTGCAATGACTATCACTCTTTCCTCTCACACTGATGATGCAAGTGGTGTCCTATTAACTAATGGATGAAAGCTGGCTATCAGCAGTTAAAAAAGGAGAAACTACTGTGTAATTTATTTATTGTAAAAAAAAACAAAAAACGTTTTTTTTTGTCGTGTTTTGGCTTCTATGTGTTTTTTATCGCTCGGAAAATCTCGAGAAAACCTAAAAAAAAACTAAAAAAAAAACAACCCACGAGATTTATTTTCTTTCCAAATGGTGCACTTTGTGGGAATGCCTGTTATGTGCAGTGATATGTTGCAGAATTCTATGCATGGAGTCTGTGCAAGCATCGAAACACGTAACTGGTATCCTGTTCTTTTTAAGGGCTATGTAGAAGTATTTTTCACGCCACGACGCCGTCGCGCTCTTGAGATTGCTGTTTTTTTCCCTCAAGCTCGTCGTCGGCTTTGGCTGCAGACTGGGTGGTAAAATATCGTGAACGATCACAGATTCAAGGGACGTAGACTGTGACGGAAGGAATATACAGCTCTCAATGTGTTCATTGAATTGCCAAATATTACTCGATGCGATGTCGGATTGATTATTTAAACGCGTCTCTGATTGGCAGACAGACATGACTCAAGAATTTCACTTGTTTTGTATTCGTGTCGAGCTTTACGCCAGTAATCTGGGAATGACAAACCCAGATGAAGTCATGTTGTTTCTTTAGCTCAGACGGACTCTGAAATAATGTCAGGCTTTTACTTTGAAAATGACAGTATGTCATCCTGGACACAAGCCGCTGACGAGAGCTCCTAACGCTGCAGTTTGGTTGAGTTGGGGAAAGATTGCAGTGGTTCCTTTGAAAATGACATGTTGTCTGTGGAGGCTCATGCTGACGTCATGTTACTTACAGTAGTTGGCTGTGAAACTGTTTTTGGTTCACTTTCTGGATTTATGTTGTGTCATTGAAGCGTCACCTTTCACTGATGTGTTCAGGTTGTGGCGAACGTTTTGCATGGAAGTGGTCGACTGCTCACGATGCATCTCTGGAAATAAAACGATGAATCCGTCTCTTTTTTTTTTTTGTACGTCAAATCTGTTGTCATTTCATCCACTTTTTTTCCCAAATCTTTATCTCCACACATTTTCCCTTGAACCTTTCAAGAGCTTTAATATAACGGTAAATGGTAAATGGCCTAGAGCTTGGATAAGGCTTTTATGTTAAGGTCTTTTACACAGCAGGTCACACCCTGATGACAGAGGGTGCTGTGTAAAGTTACCATCAGAAGTAACTAATCCTATTCACACAGAGGGAACAACTTGTGTCCTGTCCAAGGACACATGGGACATACTGCAGGATCTCTGAATCAAACGCCAAACCTTCCGGATGAGAGACGAACGACTACATCCACATGGAGCAGTTTGTTTATGGAGCATCACATGACACGAGTACAGTCTTTCTGTCCACTACAAATCACACTCATACGCTGTCAACGAAGCAGCGGGAGAAACTTGAGGTTAAGTGTTGTGCCCAAGGACACATCAGAAATGTGGCAGCAGGAGCTGGGGATCAAACCCCTGACGGTCCACATGAGACACGACCAACTCTACCACTGAGCCACAGCCACACTGGGCATTTGGTTTATGGAGCATCACACGACATGAGTACAGATTTTAAGGGTCTCATTGTCAATTTTCTTGTAACCAAAGAAACAGTTACTGTTCTGCTGACTCGGTCGTTTTGCAAATATAGATGTACAATAATGTAAAAAGTGAATTCAGTCAGAAAGTTACAAACTACAGCTTTGTTTTCAAAATAAAACATCCTCACTGAAAGTTAGGTTGAGAGATTCATAACTTTCCTCCTGCACCACTGAACAACGAAGCTGCTGATCGTACTGAAGTGCAGTGTTTACAGCTTTTAAGTGTTTATGAATGCATTAGCAGTGTTTCCAACTTAACTTTATTAATCATCTTATTTCTCTTCTTCACTATCTGTGACTGTTATGTTTATTTAATGTTAAGCACGAGCTCTGAAACCTGAGTTCTAAAAGGAAAAGGTAAAGTGACTTCAGTTACCCTGTTTCTGTGTAGCAAAGAGTCCATTTGTAAAGGGACAGTAACTAATGTTATCTTAAAGACACTTTACAACAAGAGCAGGTCTACACAGTACATGAGCACACATATTGTCATATTTATCAAAGTTACAGTGGCCAGAAAAAAAAAAGTAGCCTACTTTATAAAGACAGAAACCTCGAGCACAACCAGACTCATGAACATCCGCTGAAACTGTGGCAGGCGGAGATGTAGAAGGATAGAGACAGACCAACAACCACAACAAAGAATAGATGGAACGCTACAGCGTCAGTCATGACAGCAACAATGACAACAGACTGATCAGTCTGATTTCAACATAAGCAACTACAATGATGAGGCAATGAGGAGCACTGATTATGTTAACATGTACAGGTGACAAACACCTACAGATATTCTACAGAGTTCTACTTTGTTGAAACCAGAAGCCGCACTGAAGCCTGCAGAGTCCTTACCTCCATGAAGACCTCGGCCCGTTTTCACAAACAGAGAGCTCCCAGTTTAGTTTAAAAAAAAATCCTAGGAAGGAGTTTTCATTCTCAGATCAGCTCTGAGCGAGAAAGGACTTTTTTTTTTTTTTTATCAAGGTGAAGAGCTGTGGTTGACCCCGTTGCTAGGCATGATACTTTTTTTTTTTTTTTTTTTTTTTTTTTTACATGTGAAGAGGCTTAATTAGTGATTGGCTGCATCTGTGGAGAGAAACTCAACATACACGTCTCACTTTACTCTGAAAAAAGGCAGAGATGGATTGAAATGTTTGTCTGTTGGGCCGACTTTGAAAAAGATTATTCCTCATGTCAAGTTTGAAGAACATTTCTCTGTTTTCTCCTCAGATTGAGAAACTGTTTCGCCTGTTAAAAGTCCTCCTCATAGTTTGACACCTTAGGAGCGCTCTTAAAGATTAAGACACTGAATAACTTTTGTCTTTACAAGGATCTAGTCTGAACTTTGAGGCGACATTTTGTCACAAGGAGCAACACTTCACGAATGAACACTGCACCTGTGCTCTGCATAATAATGACTCCTAAAATATGCTGCATTTTCACTCTATACTCATCTGACCGCATGCCTTAGAGATTGTCATTTTAAAAGACAGTTGCATTTTGTATTTTTCTACTGAATACATACATGCTTCACTCATGCTCACAAGATGAGTTAAAGGAGCATTATGTAACACTGACTCCTAGCTTTTAAATTGGGTCCTGCAGTGGAAATTCTGAGCGCTGTCTCCCCTCCTCCTTGGAGTCAATGTAAATGTGTGCCATGTAGCGGACACGAAAGCTTCAGTGTTAATCCATCTTTGCATCAGTCATGAAACCTTTCACGGCTGGTTGAGCGATGACTGACTCTACCAAAGTCACCCTGTGTCTCTGTTCTTCTTCTTCCATCAAAACCAAGTGCATTCATAATTAAAACATGTCATGTTGCATGCAAGCTTTGAACATGATTCATCACTGTATGTTTCAATCCCCCTGCTGTTTAAAAAAAAAAAAAGTAGCATCCTCTTTTCGAAAATAAGTTGTCTTTTTCAAAAGGAAGATAGATACGTCTTGTTGTTTTCTGCCACTCATAAACTACAGCATTTTCACACTGATGAAAACCAGTTTATTTTATTATGTGAAACATGATCTTTCATGAAAAAGAAAAAAGGTCAGTCAAGTCAGTTTTCCTGACCATAACACAATCCACAATGTTGCATGTTCTTTATTGTTAAAGTATTGTTGAAAGGGTTAAAAACCTTAAACTCATTTTTCGTAATACCAATATCCGCTACAGTGTATAAAACTATGGCATTAAAAAAAAAACAGCCCATAATGCTATTAATAAAAATATGACTTTACATCTCTGAAAGCTAGTTAACTGATGATATAAAACTACACGAGAGCGAAAAGCTCGTCCTACGTGTGGAAAAATAAATAGAGGCACTGTCGTCTCACGGTGGCTGATAAGGAGGGCTATTAGAGCGACTGTGACTACATGATAAAATATTTCATGGGCGAGCAGGGTTTGTAACACGCTGGTGTGAGAAATGGGAGGGGGTCTGTAGTAAAATGTCTGAGTGTGATCTGGTCAACCTACACACTGAGCCCCGTCTGTGAAGTCACACCCTGCTCAGTGCAGCGCCTAAATTAGAACCAGCAACAGCTCAGATGAAAACACTGTATTGTCACTTTGTGTGTCTCTGTTCCCCTGATCCACAGCTTAGCCACCAAAGCCAAATTAATGACTTTTAATTACATGACAAATGCTAACAGATGCTAGTTCTAACATGGAGGTGCAAGTGTTGGCTGAGATCCACCTTTTAAGCTACAACTGGAGAAGTGGCTTGTATATAAAGTCATGGGATCCAATTATAATGTATTTGTGAAGATCACTTGTAAACAATTGTGGAATGTGTGGATGGGCTGAGATACATCATTCATAAAACAATTGAGTCTTGCATGATATAAAGAGGTTATCAAAGGCTGGCAGGGTCAAAAGTAAAAAAAGGGTCCCATCTCAGGAGTGCTGTGCCTCTGTGTATCACATTTTCCCTAAAGGCATCAGTTTTTCTTTTCTTCCCTAGTGCTGCGGAAATGGAGGTAAACTTCTTTGTCAGCTCTTGCAGGACTGCCAAGCTCTAGGGGGCGCTCTCACACGTATTCTTTAGTGCTGCTTGGAGGACCAGCACGGGAACTGGCCATGGACGGGTACTTAGATGCATGTTTCTTTCGTGGGCAGGAAGCGGCCAACATGGCACCGCCCAGGACGTCTAGAAGGGCGCCCCCCCAGGCGATGAAGATGGCTGCACCAAACTCAAACCTGGGGAAGAGGAGATATTGTTTACATCGTTGGAGTAGACAAATAAATCGAACCTCTGGCACCTCACCTCTGTTCCCATCAATTCAATTTCAGTTCTAAGTCTCGTCAACGTTCAAATCTGGGATTTTGAAAGAATCATTATAAAGCTAGACTGTCACGTTTTCTGAACTGTAGCGCCTGCAATGTTTTAGTTAAACCTAAAACCTGAACTATTTGATGTTCTTTAAGCTTTATAGGCTTTTGTCAGACCTCATTAAGTAACAGACAGCCAACACAACAGATTTGTTTCTTATGGTTTCAAGAACATGACATTTCTTGGGTCAGAAATTACATTTTGCTGTTAAGCAAGTTCATTACAAAGAAACATATAGACATTTTCAACAACATTCAGCGTCAAAGAGATAAGACTTGGCAGGGGGCGCAATGACACAAACCACTGGTTTCTCAAAGGAGATTTATAGAGTCATTTTTGGCCAAATATAAATGATGAAAATAAGGGTAAGGTAGTTTATATGAGTTCATGCAAAAAGGCCATATGTTGGCAAATATGGGACCATACTTAGAAAATTAAAGGATGTATTTGACATTTTGGTAAATTAAAGTATTCACTCTGAACTAACCATTTGAAGAAGAGCCATACCAGCACATAGCAATGAAGATTTGTATTTTAAAAAAAGTTTAATATTTTAGTTTGTGTCATTTCATACATTTAGAAAGAAACATGCTAGTTGTTTTTAAAATCTGTTTTCTACTCTTTAAACTAAGCTAATATGAGCTAGGTTAGCTGTCTTTATGTTTACATTTAGCTAACCTTTAGCTATTTTAACCCTATATTCACTCAAAACACTACTGACTAGCTGGCTAGCTGTCCTGACGTAAGATATTCATTTAACTTATGAGCATCGTTGTTTCAGCTGTTTTCCCTTTTCATGCTAAGCTAATCATCTTATGTAACTCTGATAGCAAAGGAACGAGCCATTATCTAAATATGTGACTAAACAGTTCTTTGTATTCCTTATGAAGCATGTTTTATTATTTTTTGCTTACTTGGTGTTGACTGGAGTGTATGGATTATAGAAAGCCCGGATCACATTGTGAGCAAACCAGGAGCATGCCACGATGGCACAGAGCCCTGAGAGGAGAGAAAAGGAACAACAAAAGATCAATCAGTCCATCAGTAAAGCATTAGAGAGTAGTAATGCCTCTTTATGTTCTGTATGTGCACCAGGCGGCTAGCTGACTTCAGCTCAATTAGCTTTTAGTGTTTCTGTTCTTTTCAGAGCCAGTTAAATCTCCTTTGTTAGGTCCGGCGCCAGGAGTACTGGACTGAAGACCCCTGGAGCAAAAGAGTGGGAGGAAGGCTTTCTGGACAAGGGATCAAACCTCCTCCTACCTACTGTATCATTTCCACGAGATGAGCATGGCTGGCTTTGATAAAAAATACATAAGCTTGTATTCATTACCATGGGGCCCAGAGATGACCAGCCAAACAACACCTCCTCTGCCAACGTGTGTAACGGCATCATTAAGTTCAACTTTGTGCTTCTCAGAAACTTCTCTGGTACAATTTTATTTAAAGACAATAAAGTCAACTAAGCAGAGTAGATGAAACGTTCTTAAGTGAAGCAGCAGATGTGTTTTCTTATGAAATGTCTCAGTTTGTCCATCACATACATTTTACATGTCCCTTCAGAGTAAGTTGTAATCTTTTAGGTGTTCTGTTTGCCTTCCTGAATAGCTCCAACAAATGTGTGGGTAATATCTGCAGACTGTGTTATGTGTGATATGTGTTGAGTGTTAGTAAGCTCATGTTCACTTGTTAAAGCTCAAAAAGGAAAGATTTCACCAACATCATTATGATGTGGACAATATAAGCATGCAGACATTAGCATTGAACGCAGCAAACAGAATTAGCTTCTTCTCATTTAAAAGTCAAACGTTGGTTTCCAACATTTGGAAACATACATAACACATATGTGTTATGCATGTATGTTATGTATGTTTTTCAACACATATGTGCGCTTGAAACCAAGTGCACATATTTCAGTTGAAAATTTGTTTAAGAAACATCTATGGTTCAAAAAGGGCCGTTTGTCGCCGACCTCTTAAAGACGGAGACATTTTAGGACAGAGAAAACATTTCACTGAGAGATCTGCTTGTCCCACATTTACACATATAAAAACAGTGATGCTCAAGTTTCATCCCATATATTTTCTTAAATGATTGACTTGCTGAGCAATGCATCATTGTCACCAACAAATAAACTAATGACGATAGCCTTATTTCAACTCAGCATTCTCCATGTAAGCCAGGGCTCCCCACCTTCTCACACCAATTTCTGTCAAACCCCTTTCCCTGTTGTCAGGTTATCTATCAATTACATTAAACCTCTGCCTGCTAGTTGGAGCTGCACAGTAATTACCTGTCTTTTTCTGAAGAGAAAGTTTGAAACTGACATCTTTACAATGCCTCTGTACCGCTCTGAACCTTCCTGTTAACATCATACTGCCATTAAAGCTACATCTATGATGTATGCATAAAGAATAGAAACCACTGACATTACATCATTCTGAAGGCCAGATTTCACCAACAGCTGGGAAAAATAATTTGGGGAAATGTCACGACAATCATCATTTCCACAGTTAGTGCTCACTGGGAAGCCGTTAAAAGTTGTATATGCCTCAAAGTTACAAATGCTGCAAACTGCATGGATTAGTTCTTATTTCTTAAATAAATCACAAGCATCTTGGGCGTGGCCAAAGACCTGGATGACTCCACAGTGTCCGTGCTAAACTGCTTAAGGTGCCGGAGGTGATTCTTGGCATTACAATTAACTAAATCCCTGGCTCAGGAAACATATAAACCCAGTAAATATTGAGAATACAAATTAATTTTGGACTTCAAGCATGCTGCCCTCTTCCTGGATCTCCCTTTATCCCAGTTTTAAGTGCTAAATATTGCTTAGTGCTGATGATGGATTAATGTTGTGTCTTTGTAGATAATATAAAAAAGGATTATGTATTTTACTCGCTCTTTTGTAAAGTCTTAAGATAACATTTATGAATTGGGGCTACACAAAAAAAAAGACTGTCTGATAAAATAGGAAGTGCTTCGATGAAACTCCACATTACATGATCATGGTTGAATTAGGATCATTATGCATCCTCACCTCCAACAAGCAGGATGATTCCTCCTGTCATCGCAATGCGGGTCTTTCGTAGTTTGTCATTACCTGCACAGGTGGTGCACTTCATTCCCATGCAGGCCACACCCAGACCTGCGAGGGACACAATGATACCGACGATCATCAAGGCTCGAGTCGCCTGAAGAGAACCTGGAGCAGACGGACAGAAGGGGAAAAAAAACAAGTATGAGAGGAGTGCAGGACAAATGTGTTGGCTCAGTTGGGGTGGGACCTCATGGAGGGTGTTTCTCATTTCTGGAATGTAGGAGTGAAGCTCAAAAAGGTAAAACATGAAAAAGCAAATACACAAAGAGCATATCAAGTCAGGTAATCAATCCGACATGAAATAGGAAATGATGAGGGGAGACTAATAAACCGATCTGGACCTATCAGAGAGGCTTTTTGTGTGTCCAGAGGTTGTGAATTACATTCTCATGAGACCGCCAGGACATTTTAATGTGAGCTTTTCCTGGAAGAGAAACCATGGGATACACAGAGACACACATCAGCGCACACAAACAAAGGAAAAAAAACACTCTTTCTTTCTCTCACTCTCACTCCCAACTGTTGTTGTGTGAGGGGCCAGCCCGGCTGAAACCCTACTGTAAGGACCCTCATCTATCAGTGACCCCCTCTCCTCGCACTATAAACCTATCACAGGGAGAGCCCCCACCCCCTTCCCCACTATCCACCTAGAACCAGTCTGTGCCAGTCTAGGCCATCCCTGCCCAGCCCAAACAAACAAAACTCTCCAGCAGTAAGGGAGGGATGGAGGGATGTGTCGAGAGAGAGGCAGAGGAGAAGAAGAAGAAGTTGTAGAGGAGAGGGAGAGAAAGAAAATAGAGGGGGGGGGGGGGGGGGGGGGGGGGGGGGGGGGTTGCACAGTGTCCTGCATAAACCATCGATTTGCACACAGGGCGACACACATGGTAAGGCTTCCTTGAATAGTTATGAATTTAAGGCTTATAATCAAATCGGCTATGGAGAAAATTATTTTTATTTATTCTATTTTTTTTTACTTCCTGAACCACACTGTTGAGCCCACTTCAATAGGATACGAAACAATCCCATACAATAAGACAGGATAGGATTGGATAGATACGATATGTAGATGCAGTAGATATACAATACAAAGATGTGATGCAAAGTTACAATCCGAAGATATGATAAGATTCGAGCAATGCAAAATGAAAGGATATGATGTCCTGGCTGAAAGGAACATTAACAATATCACGAAACATCAACCTGGGATTTGTGACAATGGTTATTATTTCAACTGAAAATACTGGACAACAGTTATGAAGCACAACTGCTGATGTCAGCATTAAACCTATTCCGAGAGCTGTAATGATAGCTCTAGGTTTAGCATTACCTAATCAAACAAAGTTATTCCATCATAACAGTAGAATCTAAGTTGCTAGAAAATGCTAAGGGTTGCTAACGTTAGCTTACTGTAACAAATGGTAATTAAATTTTAACGTGAAAAATGACCACATTTTCCCACCGGATTTTACCTGTGCATTGTTTTTCTGTTTTTCATCCAGCAGGACGATATTGAATCATGTTAATTTTTTAGATGGTAAAAGATTTACTTTTGTTTGAACAATAACAGTCTGTTTCTAAAACGTTTATTTTGTTCTTCCAAAGCAAATGCATACAATTTGGGCCTTTAGGTGACACAACAGTAAGTAGCCTGAAAGTCTTGAATCCTTCTCAGCATTAATGCTTTATTGGAAAGTTACACTCCAGTCCCATGTTAAAGTAGCCAGTCAGTTAGTTTTGAGTAACAAGAGAAAAGAAGCTTTGAGACTGGTTGTAACTTTCCCCAAATGCTTGATAATCTCTTGAATGTCATTTTGAGAGGCTGAAAAGTCGTCAGGTTTCTTGCAGTCGTCTCTGCATGCAGGGCAGATGATATTAATAAAAACATTAATGTATTCAGACCAGATTTCCGACTATGCAATATGATTTAGTGTGCCTTTCTGCACTGTATGATGCACATTTTTTTTGGGAGATGTGCATGTGCTGTTGAGATGCCTATGCTGCAGCAGAGGCGTTACCATGGTGACCTTTCCTGTGAAAATTTGACAATAATTGTTATGGCATTACCTTGTAATAAGTGTAGTGTAGTTTTGTTTTACAGGAAACTAGCTCTTGAGAATCACAAAGAAAAAGCTATCACTCAAGTTTAATAACTCTGCACAAGACTGTTTGTCCTGTACTCATCCATCCAGGAGGCTTCACCCGGGATCATAGAATTAGCTCTGCGTTAAGGCACCATGTAGTCTCCTGTGTGTTGGGATGTGAAGACATGTTAAGAGGAGGATTGGGAGGGTTTCTCAAAATGCAACATTGTGAGGTTAAGGTTTCTAAGAAATGCTTTAAAGGAATGCAATGAATCTGTTGAAACTCTTTTTCCTGGGACAGCTCAGGTTCCTGCTCTGTGGACAAGACAATGTCCCACTGACACATTACAGTAATCACTGTTGGGAGAGTGTCCACGAGGTCAGTAATTATGGCATGATTGGCCTGTCATACATGGAGAGCAAAGCGATAACAGTGTGATCCTTTGAGGTCTCTCACAGGTGAAGCAGCAGCTGGTGAAGCTCAATGACTGACACTTGAAGTAGGGTACTTACTGTCCAGCTGCAGGATGGAGTCGTAGATTTTACACTGCAGCTGCCCGGTGCTCTGAAAAGCGCAGGACATCCACAGTCCCTGGTACATGGCCACAGCTGTGATGATGTTGTCCCCGATGTAAGCTGACATCTTCCACTGCGGTAAAATAGTCCCGAAGATCAACCCAACGATGCCGAGAAGAGAGAGGAAAAATCCAAGCAGCTGGATACCGGAGTTTGCCATCGTCACCAAAATAAGTTTTTCTTTTCTCCCTTCACTTTTTTGTGGTCCTCGGTGACCTCTCCTCTCCTCTCCTGCAAACTGCAAAACTTAAATGTTTTAATTAAGATCCGGTGGCTGTTCCTAAGTATTGCACTTTAAAGCTGCGTGCACCGTCCGGAGTTCTGTATCGGGGGGTCCTTGCGCGAGGATGGGCAACAGAGATGTGGGTGATGGTGTGAGGTGGGTGTGTGATTTCTACTGCCTGCTGATCTCCTGAGGTCGCTGCTGGGAAATGTCCCCCAAAGCAACAGGTTGTCCGTCCACACAACACTTCATCATTTCCACTGTCACATCCAATAACTCTCTAAAAGTGCAGAATCTTTTAAAAAAAACAAAAACAAACGACAGATCTTCAGTTAGATTTTAAAAGCTGCTGGTAGAGGCGATGGGAGAAACCTACCAGCGTCCAATCAAATTCATAGACAGGCAAATGTGTTTTTTATGCGTCACAGTTACTTTAAGAGGTAGAACTTTATGACTTAAAAAATTAAACTGTTAATTGATAGCTTACTTTGTTTATTAATTATCTTACTATTAACAAACAATGCACTTATAATAAATGATATTAGTGACTCTATCATTATCTTTCTTTTTTTGTTTGTCATACAGAGTTTTTGGATTGTATTCTGATAACAGACAATAATCGATCACATCGAACAGTTTTTGACCAACAAAAAGAAGCAATACATACTGATTATAATAGGATACATCAAGCATTTAAAGACACAAAATAGCACATTTAACCAGCAAACATTTGTCAAAATCGCAACCATAAATTGATCAGACATCTGCCATCTACAACTGCAGTCTACCTGCAAGTCAGAGTATAGAGCGGTGGTTCTCAATTGGTGGGTCGCAACCCAAAGGCTGGTCACGGAGATGCTTTCAGTGGGCTTTAATGACCAGGTGGCAACATCTGTGTATATGTGTTCTTCATAGTTAGGTGATTAGCTGACATGATTGACAGGTGGGCACTATGTGACGGTTCATCAAGAGGGTTAAAACCTGCCACAGCTCCAGCTGTTAGCCTGTCGTGAGGTTGACTCAAAGTTGGGCTGAGACAGGATTTCCAGAATGACGACGGCTGCCGATAAGCCTCTGGAGCACCCTGCAGTCGGCTCCATCAGTCTATGGTCACAACCCACTTTTGCCGGAATCAAAAAGTTTATGAATCAATTTGAAACATTTTTGTTCATGTTGTTTTTCCATTTCTTCTTCGTTCTGAAGTGTTTTGTACCTTCTGAGGTTCTAACTGCACAGTTTTACAAACATGATGAATCTGGTTGGTAGTACCTGAAATTTGGGTTAGGATGTTTCATAAAGGAGCTGGTGGTGGGTCATGAGGTTAGACCAGTTAAAAAACAATGGCATAGATAGTCAGTTTGAATAATTATCCCACTTTAAGTTGAATCTTTAATGAAGTTTGCGATACAGATTTAAGCTAACTTAAAGCTTTAGCGTTGTTTTTCCAGTATTGATGAAAAGTGAAAAGGGGTTAAAGGTCAGTAGGTTTAGTGTCAGGGTCACGTTTTGACCTCTGCTTTGGCCTACAAATACTGTCTACACTGTAAATAAAGTCCACATACACCTACTGACCCAGATTGATGCGATAACTCTGGTATCTGTCACTGTACAATGTAGACTAAACCCCTTCTGTCCTGGTACTTCAGATCACCAATCAGTGGCTCCGGACAGTTTTATGACCTTCCTGCGGCATGTGCAGAGACACCGAGTTAAACGTCAGGGTCAGTATGGGAAGACACGATGTTAAAAACACAAAATAAAGTTTAAGATTTTAACAGTATATTGAGCAGCTGGAGGAGCGAGATGAAAACTGAACTTAGTCACAGGGACTGTTCCGTTTCATGTAGTGGACTTAGGTGTGCTTGTTTAGCATATCCAGGAACTTTAATTTATGATTTTGTTTCAAATATATGAACACACATCTCATTTCAAAAGAGAGACTTTTTATGTGTCCGGTATTTTGTTGAAAAGTAATATTAGGTTCCATAAATGGCCGTCTTGATGCTGGAAATGCTTTCTCAGCCTAACGACAGCCTTGAGTCACGCTAACGACAGGCTGAGAGCTGGAGCTGAGGCGGGTTCTAAGGCGGGTTCTTACTGTTACAGTAACAGTAACTTTTATTCGCATGTTGCTCATTGGCTGCTTGACGAGCAACGCTATTGGATTGAGGGCTTCAATCTATTTTGGGGCGGTTTAGTACCACCAATGACCTCCATATCATACTATAAAGTTTAAGTCCGGGCATTTCTCAAATACACAAAGTTGCATCACATGATTTCTTAATCTCAGTGTGACATCATATTTAGTATGAAGGGTAGTAAAGGGGTTTTGGACACAGCCAAAAAGAAGAAGAAGGAGACGAAAGTGAAAAACTGAGGAGAAAGAAAGGAGACAAAGAAGAAAAGAAAGGAAATTATATGATAATGGCTGATTTATAATGTTTTAAAAATCAGCCATCATCAGATTTACTTTGTAGTGTGACCTGTGTGCAAGTAAAAGATAAGATACAATAAATGCGAATGCACGACATCAGAACACAGTGTTGTGCGACTGTGGCTCAGCGGGAAGAGTCGTCATCTCTCAACTGGAAAGTTGGAGGTCCGATCCCCAGCTCCTGCAGCATCATGTCTGATTTGTCCTTGGGAAAGACACTTAACCTCACGTTGCTCCCGCTGCTTTGGAGGCACCACATAAATATCCATCTAAATGGAATGAGCTACTTCTGTGGTCGCACTACATACTGTATCAACCACTGTCATCAGTGTGTGAATGTGGAAGTGTGTTAACGTACAGTTCTGTTGCTTGACTGAAAAGGTGCCTTGCAGTCGGCTTTGGATGTGCGCCCTCGCTAATCCTTCAAATCAGATCAATAATGACATTTTACACTATATACTGTAGCTTCCATTAGGTGCATCAGCATGCACATTGTCTCCCTTTCCTGCAGTGAATGGACAAACCCAACAAACAGAAGGAGGCATTGTTCATTATCAGTGGTCAGCAGTTTGTGTGACTTCACACTGAGGCTGAACAATAGTGCTACAGCAATGTGAGAGGAAGTAATAACCCGTAATCCTGGAGGAAGTCGTCCCCCTCGCCAGGTTCAGGGAAATGTGCTCACCTACTGGCTGGATTACAGATTAGTTATTAAAGCTTTACTTTCTCTGCTTTTTCTTTTTTCCACCATTCTTGAAATCCTCATTCTCTCTCTCTCACACAGTCGTGCCCTTTCCTTCGTCCCCTTCCACCCACGTCTTCTCTCGCTATTACTCTTTTCTCCTTTTACTGTAACCAGGCCTTCAGTCTACGCTGTTTCAGGCCAACAAATGCCTCTTTGTCGCTGGGGAGGAATGACCCCAGAGCTCGAGGAATGTGTTTCACTTTGATACAGAAGTTGATGAAGAGGAGGAAGATTTTTATAGGGCGGGCGGCTTATGGGTTGAAAGAGTTGTTGGAAGAAAAAAACAAGATGAAGGAAATGCAACAAGGATAAAAGTATGAAGGTACGAAAGGTGATGAGAAAGCTCTGGCTGAGATGGAGACGAGGAAGATGAGTGAGAAGAAGATCAGGGGCCAGTCTCGGGCCTACCAGTGCTGTTGCCACTGGTAACCTGATTTATCTGATGTCCTCTTGGCTGCGTTTCCACCGACAACCTGGGCTGCACAGAACATAAAAAGAACATTGCTCTTTCCCCCCTCTGCTTTCCTCTTCTTTTCCTGTTAACTACTTTTTTTTTCTTTTTTTTAAGCGTAAACACACATTTGTCTCGACGGTTTAGCCGTTGTCCAACGCTCAATAGGCGCTGAAAAAGAAAAAAAAACATCTAAATCAGCCCTAAAGGAGGGCACGGACGACATTCTCCAGCGGGCTCTCCCCTCCCATTCCTGAGGCCTCCTCTGGATCTGAAGTGAGCAAGGGGAGTTCAAATCCAATGAGTGAGGCGCTTTAAGTGCCTCGTGGAAGTCACTGAGGCATTAGCAATAAAACATGCTGGGCCCATGTTTTTTTCCCTTCCTGAAAAGCTCAGAGTGTGCAAATGAGGAGGATGGCGCCCTTCTCTACATGTCCTCTTCAGCCTTCTTTATGCAACAAGACTCGACTTTTTGTGCAGCAGCAGCAGGACAGGACCAACAGAATGTGTCCCCGGACTTGTGGACTCATTCTTCCCGTCTTTGCTCCGAGGCAGAGAGAGAGACAGGTGCTGTTTTCCCTGAAGAGCTTGGCAAGAGACATGTGCAGTGAAGAATCATATTTGGACAGTTTGGACAAGGAGAACTCCTACACAATCTGCAGCTCAGTGAGCATGACAGTGACCACAGTGTGATCAGTTCGGAGGTGTTGCACTGCAAAGACAAAACAAACGTGGGTCAGCACCTATGATTTGGTGCACCGAGTTGTACTGGGAAACTTTTCATCCTCACTGAAAAGAAAAGCGACAACATGTGGTTAGTTTAATAAATAATCTGTCATTTTACACACAATTCTATTTCCTGTTGTATAAATACATTGTGAAATATATTCCAGTAATAATGATAATAATCTCTTTTTACAAACTACAAAGAGCTAGCGTCCTTGCAGTGAGTGTTGAGAGGCGGTCTTCACTCAAATGGAAGGTCGAGGGTTCGATCCCCAGGTCCTGAAGCACCATGTCCGATGTGCCCCCCCCCAAAAAAAATAATAATAATAAATTAAAATAAATTAAAAAATAAACTAAAAACAACACAACAATAGAGAAAAAAAAGTATGTTTCAACTTCAAACTGATATGGATGTCTGAGGCGGTTAGGACAATGAACCAGGCCGGGCCGGCTCGAGCTGAGACGGACTGTTGGTGTCGGTGCTCTCACTGTTTGCTTATGGATACAAACAGTCTGTTTGCTGCCAGCAATTTCTAAGATGCCAATTCCTTCTGAAATGTCAAAATCAGTTGATGAAACGGCTGTATAGACCGTTTACAGAGCACCATAGCTTCAGTGGGAGTGGCCTGCGGTGCTGTGCATTCTGGGAGTTGTTGTCTTTCATCCACGAGCCAAAAAGAGACTTTGTCTTTTCTCAAGAAGGCACCAACTTCAAAAAACAAGAATCGCAGATACAGAAGTGAAACGATCTAAAAGCTGCTGCCTTTAAAAGGCAACTACTTAAAAGCTTGACTTTCTGCATTCGACATCTGAATTTAAAATCTTAGTTTTAGAAATTAAAGCAGAAACTCACATCTCCAGTGTGTGTACCTTATGCTTGAAAAAAGTGACAGCTTCTCTTCAATGTCCAATTATGCTACACTACTGCCCTCTGCTGCCCAAAGGATGACAGTACAACCATCCAGGATAAATCCATCACTGTTGTTGCACGGCTCAACAAAGTCAAACACAAACAACTGCAATATTTGTAAAGAAGAAAACCAACATGACCACTTTAAAGAAACTTGTATTTCAAGATTTGTTTTAAATAGCAACATTCACAAAATGTTCAATCCATGATTTAGACAACAACAACAAAAAAGAAAAAGCGTGTTGCCACATATGCATTTATCTTCCTAAAATCGACACATTCATCCTGTAATCATGAAGTTTGTGTGTCAGCAAACCTGCCATCTTGAATTTGTTAATGGGAAGTCGGACTGTGTAAGTGTGTTCTGGCGGGTGTGTTTGATCTCTTATGGAAAGGGGTTGTCGGGTGTGTAGTTTAAACTAGCATCCAAGAACATGGCGAGGGTCCCCAGGGTGGTGATGATGACAAACAACCACAGGAAGAGGCGGTCCACCACCAGGGCGATGAACTGCCAGTCTCCTGTCATCTGGAATGAAAGCGCGCACACACACACACACACACACAATTTAACACAAAAGCAGTCAGTGTGAGCCCCGAGTCAGCAGAGCACTGTATGTAAGCAATGACACATGGACATGGTGGGGCGTGTTTGGAACACGCTGTGCTCAGGAGCTGCACACACTCGCCCGGGAACATTCCTCACCGTGTCGTCCGTGTCTTGCCTCTTCAGCTGCTCAGCCATGTACGTCACGGCAGCGATGGCCGACTTCAGGTTGGGAGGCAGGATCAGACAGAAGCTGTCAGAGTCCGGGAGCCGCTGGAGCTGCACTGTGCTCTCACATCTCCAGGACAAGCAGAAGCAGAGAGAAGCAGAGGCAGATGAGTGTTGATTGTAAACGAGGAAATCACTGTTTTTAAAATTATTTTATAACCATCGCAACCAGCATTTTTAGCTGATTGGAAACGGAACTTCTAGAAAATCTCAATGTATTTTCCCCACAGGTGTTATCCGCTGGTGCTTTAGATTCACAATACATGAGTGTGATTGCTGTTATATAGTAGTCACATTCTTACAGTGGCTACCTGGGCAGGTTAAACCACTGCCACCTGCTTTAAAGGACTAGTTTGACATTTGGGAAGAAACCTAACCAGTTTTTGTGCTCAGCAAAGTGGATCGACTAATGGAGTTTTATTAGTGCTCCTATCAAACACTAGTTGATGTCTACTCTACACTGACTGATGTTTCACAACCCAGCTCATAATCTCGGACAAAACAATGGAAAAGTATATTTTTTAACTAAATGTTGTAAATGTTTATCACGAAAATACCAAACATAACAACCACGTACAAAGAGACTGTGAGTACATTGTGTCTGCTGTTGTGTGCTGTCTAAGTCAACTACAGTAGATGATGGTGTAACGAGGAGCTGTGGTGACGTCGCGAGGCTGGGAGCGAATGAGAGCCTGCCGGATCTTAAATAGCCTGGACAGGTCTGCTCAGGTGTGTCAGAACGCCGCCCATCAGCGACCTGTGGAGACACTAAACACACAGACAGAAGGGACAAACTCAACAGCAGGCCCTGCTGGCGGGAGGGCTGCACAGGTGACAAAGGAAAAGCCTCAATGCTGATCTCTACGCTGAGGGTCTGTGGCTGCCATATATATAAGTCTTAATCTCCACACACCACACTCAGGGACAGACTCGCAGAATTTTCCTCCAGACTTGCCCAGTGTTCATGCACTCTGACATGAGGACATCTAAACACACGTTTTTATTTGATGTAGTATTAAAAAATATATATTTAAAAAAAAAAAAGTACATCTGGTGGTGCTGAGCCAGGCCAAACAGCTGCGATGCACCGCCTGTCAATCAATTCTGCAAATGTATGCACAGCTCTAAGCCTTCACATAATTCATGTAGAGGAGTGATAAAGAAGTCCCCCCCCCTCCCCCCATTATAATGTTGATCCTGTCTGGATCAAAACTCGTCGTAACAGGCTGTAAATTATTATTTCTGGTTTATAAAAAGGGAATTTTAACTTTGGACCTCATGGGGACTCAAGTGGACACTTGAGGAACTGCACTGTTTTGTTTTCATTGTTTGTTTGTTTTTTACACCAGAACATTATTTTCATATTTAGGCTATCTCTTCTCAGAAGCTCCATGCTGACCTTTGGCTGTGGAAAAGGACTTACCAAATGTTCCCCTGAGCTCAGATTGGTTTGGTGTGTCATGAGTCACTCGCACAGCGTGATTCACCTCTGCTGAAAGCAACCACAACTGACATTAGCTGTCCGCTGGAGGACATTCAGGAGAGAGGAAGATGTGAGTGTTGTCGCTTCATAAAAAAAACAAAACTGTTTGTCCTTGTGCGTATCCTCTAACCATTGACAAGCACAACTTCACGTCGGGGCCCCGGCTCCTCTGAACGCCGAGCGACAACAGCCACGCACACTCCTCACACGGACAGGGGTGACATTGACACACTGCTGGGTCAACATTTATGTGATGCCGTGATCCCTGACCTCTTCATTCTTCCCCTCAGACAGCTGTCCCGTGAAGCAAAACATATGAGCAGAGTCTTATTAACAGCGTTCCTGGAGTGCCTTCGTGCCTTTGTGAATATCTCGGCTACAGCTCACTCAAAAAGATGTTATTCTGGAAGTCTGTCTGAGGGGAGATGAAAAAAAACACTGGCACTGACATAAAAGAACTCTTACACAAAAGGACAACAATATGAAGCTGTGTTCACAAAAGCAGCTTTTATTTTTGTGCACGATGCTATATATCATTTTATTTGTATATACTTCTATTTTTAGAAAGTTAAAGGAGGTTTTCACACATTCAAATATCTCCTGAAGGACATCAAACTATCCCATTGAAAAGATACAATCCACTACATCCATTTATTGGAAAAATATCAACGTTTACTAACGGCCATGAGCACGTGGAGCACTTTTCTGCTCTTCTGTCTACTCAAAGGGACGGCGAGAAATGTCATCAAAGAAACAAATTGAATGGATTTAACCCCTCGACGCCTTTTTATGTAACATCTATGTATGTGCTGTTTTCAAATAAACCTTCTCAACTTAATTTAGCATTGACTTAAAAGCAGAAACGCGTAAAAGCTTGGAAACAAATTCAGGCGTCAAGGGGTTAAGCTGAAAGAAATCAGCACTTTGTTTTTATAGCGGATGAATAAAAAGGTTCAAACAAACACTTCAAAGATGTTCACTATTCACTACAGGTTCCACTTTCTCTCTCTGCACCTCGTCCACGCTTCCCATTCACTTCTCACCTCTTGTAAAAACTCGTCTATTTTGACACTCTGCATCCTCACTCACTCTTCGTTATGTAACAGCTGCATTTCACCCTGTTTTTCAACATGTGTGGGTTCTTTCTGGAGAAGAGAATCCGGCTCCCGCTGAAGCTAAACTTCGAAACGATTACGCTCAAGAACATGTGGACGCATACTGTGGATGCCGCCATTAGCTGCTACGCTATGCTATCTGCTGCCGTCACATGATTCTGGCAGCTCTGCGTTTGGATACTATGTATCGCTGACAGCCATTTACATCACAGCCTGAGTGACAAATGATGTACAGCTTGTGTAGGCCTGTCAACATGGACACTACTTAGACATCAGCCACCCTTTAGGGGTTACACTGTGTGAGGGTTAGCTGGTTTATAAATGGGAGGGTTTTGGTTAAATGGGACGTTTTGTTATGTGTCAGCAGGGGCTCCTTTAGGGTCTGTTGGGGCCTGAAGCAAACATTCATAGGGGGCCCCTCCATCATTATTTTCACAGCAATAATGCACACGACACTTAGCAGGGCATGGAGAGGACTTGCTGTCAGATCAGGGAGGTTTCCGACTCTCATGGCAAAATTTGCTGCGTGTCAGGCCAACACACAATCAGGATCGTATTCTCATCACACGTCGCTCTCTCTCCCTCTCCGTAACTTCCTGCTCCACTGATTGGATAGTTGTGAGCTTTTATTCTTCTAAATGGGAAACCATTCAGATCTCCCCGTGACCTCTGCGGACCAATCATCTCGCTGCTGTCAGATTGTGAATCTGTTCTCCTCTCTGTCACGGGTCGGTCAGTTTGCCGTCATGAAGGAGTCAACGACGAAGATCTTGGCGGCGACGACTAAAACGATCAAGTCAAGTCTTGAATTCGATCCAAAGAAATCTGTTGCTTCGATGCTAAAGCACTTTGATCGTACGGTTTCAAAAGGGGGAAAAGGAAAACACACATTCTGACAGAAGACCACTCTGATGATCAGAGCACCTTGTAATGCATCATCTTTGACAGAGACAGTCTTTGGCTCCACATCAATGTGTAACCTTCTGAAGGCGCCACAGAGCACCTGTCGGACTGGCACTTCGGCTCATGTCTGAAGACGGTGTGTGTGTGTGTGTGTGTGTGTGTGTGGGTGTACATTGCGTATGATGTTTTTTAATAAAGTGCAGAAGCTCTGGCAGTCAGTGTCGGGCGTCACTGTTGGAGCAAGACAAGTTATCAGAGTCACGGGAAGGCAGCGTGACAACACATGGCCTGCCGGACAAAAAAGCAAATGAGCTGGTTGTGTGTGTGTGTGTGTGTGTGTGTGTGTGTGTGTGTGTGGATATGTGTGTTCGTGTGGTCACAGCTCAGAGCACAGCTATGCGCTGCTCTACATGCTGCGTGCCATTCACATTCCACGGCTTGCATTCGTTACAACAGATACATGGAGCCTTCTCACTGGGACACAAACACAGCCTGACACAACGACATGCATTGTGCTGTTGCTGTATCTTTACGTGTGGATGAAGGTCTGTTGAGTGACTGATTCATAATCAACGCGCTTCTCACTCGACGCAGTCACACTGAGCGCTGATGTGAAACAGAAACCCTGAGAGTTTGAAGCAATGAAAGGATTAGTGTTTTAAGTGAAGACGCCGCGAGCTCCAGTCGTGCCCTTGTATCCTTCTGAGAAGTTACGCAACCTCTCCTCGCATCTCCGCTGTTAAGATGCCCAACGCACCCGAAACCAGCGACGCCGACTTCAACAGACCCAGGCTCTTTAAATGCAAGCTGCAGGAAGTGACAATAGTGATGCAACCTACCCTTGCATATGGCCCCTTTTGGGCCCCACAACTCCAGCGTGCAGACCGATAGGGGGTAAGAGCCATGACATCACCGGGGTTATCAAGCTTGAATAGCGCTTAGCTCGTCTTCTAACTACTCAAAGTGCTTTTACACTACAGGTCACACCTACACATTCACACACTGACCGTGGTTGCTGTGTAAAGTGACCATCAGACTGACAATTAATCCCACTCATACACATTCATACACCCCTGACGAAGCAGTGGGAGCAACTTGGGGTTGTATTGCCCTGGGACAATGCAGGGGCTGCAGGAGCTGGGGATCGAACCCCCGACTTTCTGGTTGAGAGGCGACCAATTGTACCAACTGAGCCTCAGGCGCCCAGCGGGAACCTCCCTCATTATGTCCCACAATCCCTCAGGAAGGCCGGACAGTTCACTCTGGAGTCTTACTCTCATTATAAAGGTGAGTCAACTTGTGTAGCCAATGAGAGGTTAGAAGGTCGTGACCGATTTAAGATTTGACGAAGCGCGTGACTGAATCTTGCGGTAATGACGTTTAACTTCTTTAAAAGCCGACCGTTTGAAAACAACGCTCCAAACCCAAAGTGAGACCTCACCTTCAAGAAGCTGAACGCAGCCCAAGTTTGACCTTACGTCCCTCAACGTAACCTCGGTGATTCATCACCTTGAAATGATTGGCCGTTTTATTGCCTTTTGATCGAGTCATTGATGCATGTTTGCATATTTGAATACCAATGGATCATCAAACATGCAGGACAGTCTTTTTAATGTGCTGTTGGATACAGCACCTGTCTTCTGACCAGCCATGGGACAGAATCACAAGATAAAGACGGCTGGATGACACACACACACACACTTCTTGATGGTGCCTTGCTCTGCGACCACCAACTCTCCCACATCAAATAAAAACACAAAATCCTCCCCTGCCCCGATCACTCAGCACTGGGCTTCCCTTCCACTCATCTGCCCACTATCTATTGTGTGCCCTCCCTCCTCCTCCTCGCAGTGGGATTACTCCCTAATTCCCAACCTAAACAGAGGCTTAGTGCCTGGCGACTGTGGACGGTGGTGTAGGGTTTAGCTGGGCCTGAATTTGATGCCTTTGGAACGGGATGAGAGCTGCCCAGCACCAGGCTTGTTCAGGGAACTGTGGAGCTGCTTATGATGCCAGGGCTGGGTGGCAAGGCTGGAGCCTACTGGCAGATTAGCTAACATGGTTGGAGCGACAGAGCAGTCTGAAGCCAGATTTTAGATTGAAATAAATATGTTGATAATCTCTCCTATTGATTGATTTACAGTTTGGTGACTCAGCTCACTGCAACTTGAAGACGTACTGACCTACGTTGTCAAAAGCAGGATGTCAAAGTAAGTAGAAGGAGGGGGGGGGAAAGGTAGTTGTGAGCCATGGCCTCAGACAAGGAAGTTCAGAAGAATACAACTTCACAGTCCGGCCTAACTCAAATGTGATTCTTAAAGAGGGGTCAGAGAGAACACAGCAGCACGGTGCTGCACTAAAGATAGATATAAAATAACTCTCTCTGGCTGCAGCTCGCCTTGTGGTTAGTCTGTGCCCCATGTATGGAGGCTACACACCTCCAAGCAGGCAGCCCAGATTCAAATAGGAAGAACGATGACTGAAAACCTGTCACAACCCCCTTAACTTAAACTCAGCCACAGCTTCTCTTCAGTTTAACGCTCATTCAAGAAAGCCATAATGAAAGCAGGTAACAATTGTTGCGTGAAGGTTTAAAGTTGCATGTGAATGCTTATCATCACTCAGTCCTTTGGGATGATCAGTGACGGTGGATGTGTCTAAAGAGTTGGTCAAAGTAATAAAGGTCCAACATTGTTCTTGAAAAAGACGCTGTACATGGAAAACAGCCGACTGCTTCAATCAAGCAGCACCTTTCAAGAGACTGTGTTACACACCGTGTTAAATCTACGAGGCTGAAGGAAGTGTCTTGACAGATTCTCTCAGCTGCCGGGTCTACTCTACTCTACTATAATAACTGTTCTGGCATCAGCGCCAGCATTCACACTCTGGCAGATTCATGGCTCTGCTGGTTTTTATGAACATCACTAGAAAGCAGCTTTCTGCTTGTGTATGGATGAAGAATGTCAGGTGAAGCTCATCTCAGCACCAGCGGGAGGCTGAACCAGGAGGACTCTGATTGGTGTATGGACAACAGCACCATTTTGGCAGATTCTTCTCCGTTATAATTAAAAACAAGCGCTCATTAACAGTCCAGTGAAATTCATTTAAAGTAACTTTCACCAATATGTGCAACAAATGTTCTACCAATATGTTTATCTGTGCATAACGATGGTACGCTTATCGGGGCTGCAGTAGCTCGAGTCTTTAAGGTCTTGGGTTGCCGGTTCAAGTCCTGGTAGCTGTCGCGGTGCCAGCTCACTTCCTGAACTGCAAGTTTTTTAAACTCTTTTAAAAGATTACGCAAAGCATTTCAGTTCTCGTTTCGTTCACATTTCCTTAGATGACCATGTGGGACTATAAGTTACTAGGGGGAACACTTCACTGACTGAACTAATGACCACTTCATGGCTTTTTAGGATCTAATGTTTCACTTTGACGTTAAGCTCGTGGAGTCCTTCCTACGGTGGAATTCTCTTACCTGCCTCTCCAGGGTAAGACCAGATCCGGGTTGAGCTTGCGAAAGAAGTACTCTCCACCAGGCTGCCTGCTGTTGTAGGTCGGGATGGGCTTCTCCTCGCTCGACAACGACGACGACTCCTCTACAAGAGGCTCCTCTGGGTTTGGCCTCATCATGCCGATGTACTTGGGCAGGAAGTGAATGAATACCTGGACATTAGAGGTAAAGAAATCGATGATCTGAAGGGTATTGAAGTAAACTAGATGGAGGCAGAGTGAATACATGTAACCTGGCCTCACCTTTCGAACCCAATGTGGCATGATGTGCGTGCTGGACGTCCGGTGGTGCAGATTGAGGACGACGACACTTAAGATGACGGAGAAGGTGACCAGGATCATGGTGAACATGACGTAGTTGACGATGATTGGGATGCCGAGGGAGGTTTCAGGGACCTTGTCAGCCAGCAGAAGCATGAAGACAGTGAGGGCGATGAGGACAGAAATGGAGAGGGTCATCTTCTCACCTGCAGGGAACAGAAGCAGTGGAGTGAACGATCGCAGCGAGGCAGAACATGTTCCTCTGCTTGTTCCTGTTCCATGTGGACATTTTACAATGTGATGTGGATAAAAGTGCAATGGATGAAAAAAAACTAAACCTCAAAAACACGTTACAGCTCAACATGTACAGAGACTAAACACACGCTGCAGTCAAACACAGGTGAGAACAATGAGGGCGATCGAGTGTGGAGGGAAACAAATGCAGGTTAAACACTTAACCCAGGAATATGATGAGAAAAATACACACAGGGGCCCTGCTTCTAAACAGCCACAGTTCAGTGTGCAGTATGGACTTTTCAGTAGACTGAACTCTTTTTACGCAGCATGCTTCCAGGAAATGAATTATATTTTACCTCCCACAATGCTGAGTGAAATTAACCGTAAAACGATTACGAGCATCGGTTACTTCAATACATTTTTAATCTAGAGTAAAAGTCCCTTATGGCATCGCTCTTTTTAATTAACAATAACGAATGTCTGCATTATTATATTATTCATTTATGTATGTCTTTATCAGTTTAGGCCTATCATGCTTCATTTTACGTTCTTTTCTGTATGTTATTTTATAATTAAATCGGTTTTTAACTTTATATACATGGTGATGTTGTTTTTGTTGATTGACTGTATATGTGCATCGGTTGCAGCGGATGCAGCCAGTTCAGGTAATGCAAATGACGCCGCTTCCACACTGAATGAATCAAACGTAGAAGGAACAAATATCTGCCGACTGTATGTCTGCTGAACAGTAGGTACTGACAATGTACAGCAAAGAGAGTAGTGACTGAACGCTGCATACGACCTACTGACAGATCAAGTCGCCACTTTGCAATTGGGATGCACCAAAGGAGTTCAGCAACACACGGAAGGAACAAGACGAAATACAAAAGGAAATGAAATCAGAAACAGGAAGTTAAGAGAACAGAGGAACAACTCATCTCACGTTCACAGGTTTTTTTCTGTTTTCTCTGCTGCTCATAGTGTTCTTCCCATCATCGGCCATGTTTTTTTATACTTCATTCATTTTTAAGCATGAGAGATTTTTTAGTTTTTAGAGTCCGGACTCCAAGGACTCTCTTAATTGTGAGGATGTGTTTTGGTCATATCGTGCTCTCCACACACTTTAAAGGTAGAGTCAGTACCTTATTTAAAATAAATAAATAAATAAATAAAATAGACTCGTACAAAACTCATCCATCACTTATTGGCCTCATACATGTGTGGTGGTGACCGTGTTCTCTGACTGGATTTGATGCTTTGTGTTGCCTTGGTTGGCATGGGATGCTCGTAGGCGGGGCGCTGGTGTGTTTCCCCCAGCCAATGACAGCGTACAAATGAGTTTACGAGTGGATACAATTCAGGGGTTGGACACGTTTTAAACTGAGGGATACGTCGGCCGTAGACGTAGCTGCAAAGAATCGATAGTGTAATCACAGTGAGACAGAAAGCTCAGGTGATAAAGCTCGTTATGAAATGAGGGTGGACCTTTTGTTGACTTTTACCCGTGTGCACAGAGTCCGTCTGCTCTCTGTCGGATAGGCAGGTACCGGACACCGCCGGTTAGCTTGCGCTAGCATGGGGTAGCTTGCAGCGTAGGCACTGGCAGTAAACATACACACACTTCATCTAGCAGTGAGTTAGTGCGTGTAGGGGTAAATGAACCCAGTAAGGTAGGACCCAGTTTAAATCAAGCTGCAACAAACAATGCCACAGACTCCACCTTAGAGGACAAATCTGTACACACTCCACATCTGTTAAGATTTATAAATCGTTTAGTGCAGGGAAGCCTTTACTAGCCGGTTGCACGTAAACAAAGGGACCCTCCATTTCGCCCTCTATCAGAGACCTAAACAGAATTTATGCTCTAAAAATTCTGCAAGCTCAAATACTTTGTGATTGAATCTGTTATGTTAGAGAACATCAGTCAAGATCAAAGATTGACAAAGTGGATTTCCTGCCAGGGTCACTCTACTTCAAACTATGATCAATGTGTTCAAAGGTCCCCTCCCTTGTGAAGCGCTCGAGTATTAGGACTCTTTGTCATGGCCTCAGACACTCTTTCATGGCAGACGCATCCCTTCCTATATCTCATCTTGGCAGTGATGTGCAGTCACGGAGTCGCAGTGTGTCAAACGTGCTGACCTGCTCCGGGAGGCAGGTAGAAGACAAATATAGCCAACACCATAGTGAGGATGCAGGGCACGATGATGTTGATGATGTAGAAGAGAGGCTTCCTCTCTATGATGAGGTAGAAGGTGATGTCCTCGTACAGGTCCTCTTTAACGTTCTTTCTGCTGGGTTTGTGACAGATGGCCCATTCTCCGTTTTCTGCAAATAAAAAAAAATTAAAAAAAAGAATGCTAAAGGATGAAATGAAAACCAAACACACAAAACCAAGAGGAAGAATATCGGTGCTGTATGAGGTCGCTGTTAGGCACCAACCGGTGAAGGCGTTCTCGTCTATAACGATCTCATGAATCTCTTTGCCGTCTTCGTCCAGATAGTACTGCAACTCCACCTCAGAGGCGTCGTAGGTGTATGAGCGGAAAACCATGCTGCAGTTCTGCCAGTCAAACGGGAAATACGAAACCTGTGGAGGAGGAAAATTGCAAATTGATATATGTACAGGGTAAATGGACTTTGAGCTTGCGGAGCACTTTTTTCTTTTCTTTTGACTACTCAAAGTGCCTTTACACCACAGATGACTCTGCTGACAGGCTGCTATGGAAAGTGTCCATCAGAAATAACTTATCCCATTCAAACACATTCAGACGCTGCTGACCAATCAGCCGGAGCAGCTTTAGGACTCTTGCCCAAGGACCCATTGGACATGTGGCTACAGGAGCTAAGAATCAAACCTTCGACCTTCTGGTTGACAGACGACTGACTCTGCCAACTGAGCCACAGCCCATAAATGTGTGTGTTATTGAGGGATAGTATGTTGTCCCATCAGATGTTACCTCTATCGAGCAGGAGCTGCGGTAGATGGCGGGGGGAAGCCAGTTGACTGTCCCGTCACTGTACACCAAGACGTTGACGTAAAGAGCCACGTCAAACTGCCCGTCATTACTGTGAGGAAACAATACAAAGACAAATGTGAAGCCTGTGTCTCAGACAGGTTAGCATACAATTACAATTCATTCATCTCACTTTACAGTGAATGTTTGGACATCATTTCACACACAAACGTTTTTTGTTACTGAGTCAAAAACATTGGTGTCCATTGGGCTGATCAGCAGCAAAGCAAGATGGACGACCCCTCCATGTTTCAGGAGAATCCCTGATTGCTTTATTTCAGTCCATCATTCATGGCTATGCGTCAAGTTTCCCAACAATGGCCAGTCGACAGCTGCTCCATTCTGCAAGATTTGCCTTTCAAAGCAGGAAACATGGACCAAACCCTTTTTTGGGTACTAATTGCCATTTGCAGTGACCAATGTCAGGACATTAATCAGAGAATCACCGATCAAAACAACTTCTGTTTCCTCTTTGACCCTGTGGAAAAACACAGCCAGCTCTACCTCTGAGCTACAGTCGCTCCATAATCCACGTTCCACTGTCATTATGGTTATCAAGCTGGAGGCATTGACATGCTAACGATTTGTCAGATTCGTCAGATTTGTCAGGCCGAGAGGAGCTGGACTCTCTCACTGTGAGGTCAAAGAAGAGGACGCTGACCAAGTCATGTGGCATCGTGGACTGATGTGCTGGCATCGAGCACATTCAGCGCGCGACTCGTTCTCCCATGATGCACCACGGCACGCCACAGGACGTCAATCCTACCGGCCAAGTGACTGTACAACTCCTCCCCTGAGGGGCCTGATTTAAGGCGATATGGACGTCATCTGGAGACTCACTTGTTTATGAGGTAGATGTCTGGACGCCACACCTTGTTGGGAGGAATCCTCAACACAGTGATGTCATCGTATTCTTCTGGGTTCCACGCCAGCCTGTAGTCCGTCCATGCCTGTGAGGGAAGAAGAAATAACAGTGGGGAAAGGGAGGTAAGAAGGAAAGTCTCTGCTGTCTACATCCGGGTTCCTCCCGTCTCTGATAATAACCGTCAAGCTCACACGCAGCTGTCACAAACGCTCAGGCCGTCCTGATTTCTAATTAGCGAAGACGACGGACAGAGATGAGAGAGAAAGAGAAGAGAGACAAAGCAAGAAATAATTTGTAGTTATAGAAAGTGACAAGTCCATTAGAAGGGCAGAGAGAGGGAGGGAGAGAGAGAGGGAGGGAGGAGAGAGACAGAGAGGGAGAGAGAGAGGGAGGAGAGAGAGAGACGGAGAGGGAGAGAGAGAGGGAGGGAGGAGAGAGAGAGACAGAGAGGGAGAGAGAGAGGGAGGGAGGGAGGAGAGAGACAGAGAGGGAGAGGGAGAGACAGAGAGCGAGAGAGAGAGAGAGGGAGAGAGACACAGAGAGCAAGAGAGAGGTTGAGAGAGAGAGATGAGAGAGAGAGAGGGAGAGAGAGACATAGAGCAAGAGAGAGGGTGAGAGAGAGAGGGAGAGAGAGAGGGAGGAGAGAGAGAGACAGCGAGGGAGAGAGGAGAGAGAGACAGAGAGGGAGAGAGAGAGGGAGGAGAGAGAGACAGAGAGGGAGAGAGAGGGTGAGAGAGAGAGAGAGAGGGAGAGAGAAAGAGGGAGGAGAGAGAGAGACAGCGAGGGAGAGAGGAGAGAGAGAGACAGAGAGGGAGAGAGAGATAGAGAGAGGGAGGAGAGATAGAGAGACAGAGAGAAAGATGAAGATGAACAGTTTCACGTGTGTACCAGATTCATGAACACGTTGGTTGTCATCTCTTCGTTCTTCTCGTTCTAAAAGGAGAAAGAGAGAGAGAAGTCCATACATTAGCCTTGTTTGGTGTGACAGCGCTCTTACTTTAAATCCTGCTTGATGCAAATAAAGTAGGTTTGGAGGAATCAATGATTATGGAAATCAGCAACTTCCTGATTAAACATGGTGATAATGCTTGTAAGGCATTAAAGGTCCCATGTTCTGCCCTTTTTGGGTCTCATGAATCTATTTTATGTACATACTAATGTATGCTCACAATCGCTAATGTTTGAGTGTCTGTGTTCATGTACGCTCAGAATCCCCCACGCTCAGGGTCCGCACATGGGCCAAGTCTGATCTGATTGGTTCGCCAATCTGCTGTGTTGTAATTGGTCAGTCGATGCGTACGGTTCTCAGAAGATGTTACGCCCCTTTCACCATATTAGGAATGCAGACTGTTGCTCTGAGCGGAGCAGCACGAGCTTGTGCTTGCTACACCGAGCTAATGGGCTTGGACTGAGCGTTACAGCAGCTACTGCTAACAGGAGGACGTAGGACAAATCGTGTTTCTGCGGATTCGGAATTTTTGCACATAGATGTGTCTAAACATGAACAATACACCTGCAAAACACACTAAAGAGCACTGAAACCAGAAAAAGAAGAATATGGGACCTTTAAATGGAAATGGTAATACATGTATCCTTGTTTTTATGGAATGTTTTTTGAATAATATTGGGAGTGTTGATTAGTTTTTTCTTACATCCACTGAGTTCAAGGCAGTTTGTCCTAAAACTCATGATACAAGTTGGGAATCCTAACTGTAATACTTTTGTTGAGTCTTGTAAAAAAAGTGTGACAACAGCACTGTGGAAAAGTCTTTCTATCTTTATAAAGACTGTTTCCAGTCAGCAAAACAGAAGCATCAGTCACTTTAAAAAAAAAAAAAGGACTGATTCTCTAAATTAGTGCCTTATATTTACTTGCGGTTATTACAAGTCCAAACTGATTTGTTGTTGCTGCTCTTGTTTTTTTTCCCAAATGCACATCTTTGCACAGTATCTTAAAATGTTTGTAAATCTGTATTTTTATCCTTTATATTTTGTATATATTTTTTAAAACTTCTCTACTGTTAGATTACACCGTGGCTCAGAGAGAAATGTTTTTTTTTCTTCTCATTTTTCTGTATGTCCAGCACATGTTGAAGAATTGATAATAAAGATAACTTTGACTTTTGACTTGTGATTTAGTAGTTAACATTTTAATACAACCCAACATGTAAAGAATGCATTATGTAAGCATGTATTTTCATTGTTGTGCATGTGGCCTCCATCCTGCCATGTTCGTATTTACCAAGCTGACAAGCTGCGAGAGGGTCATTCCAACTCGAACCATCACCTTCTCTTCCCAGTACTTAGCTGGTCTTACTTTCATGTTGTAGTTTTTAAAGAGCTTCTGATGGAGCTTCCGCTCTGTTTCTGAGGCCCCTGGATGAAAAGATAGAAAGAGGAAAAAGATGAGAGGGCCAAATTATTACGAATGGACTAAGAACTTCAAAGAGAAGCTGAGGAAATCAGAAATGGAAACATGGATTATTCCATTGTTGTTAGGCACTATAAGAAGAAAAAACATGGGTCTGCTTCAGCCCTCCAATTCTTTGAAAGAGTGAGGCCTGGGATTTATGCATACAATTTCACTGTTTAAGACATGGGCATAGTTCCAGTGGCGTTTCTTTTTAGTTTCTAAACAAGGGCTCTGAAGTCGAACATATTTGTAACGCTATCTCCACCTAACTCCCATTAAATCTAGAAACATAAAAAGACGTGGAGTCAAAAAAAAAAAAAAAAGGGCTTCCTGGGCTTTTGGAGCCAGCCTCAAGTGGACATTCAAGGAACTGCAATGTTCTCGACTGGCTTTTTCTTAGCTGTAACATGTTGGACCTCATATAGAAGACTCACTCCTTCTGTTGATGTAAAACAGCTCATTCACAAGTAACTAAAACATGTTTCCTCATTATTAGATTGTTATACATTAATGAAACCACACTTTCGAATGCTAGAGTCAATGTCTTCCAGTAGCTGAGGAAATGGATCCCCTAGTCTTGATTTAGACACCAGGTTAAGTGGAGCTGTAAAAAAGAACCACACTGGACGTACATACATGGAACTGATCAAGAAAACCAAAACATGGATACGCGAGCCAGGCCTACAGTGGTTCAGGGTTACATTATGTACAGGGGTGATAATTGCTAAAGTGTATACTGTTTGTAGAGGTACCTTGTATCTGATTCAGATACCAAATGCAATTATTGTCCCAATATAAAAAATCCACGACCAGGACTTTTTAAGTATTTAATAGTTTCTAGTACTTCCATACTTTAAGACGATGGACTGACTTTCATTCCAAATATGAGGCAAAACAACATGTGGAAAAGACAGAAGGACAGTCGGGACAAAGAAGCAGCCAGAAGGGCAGGTGCTGTGTGATGGGTAGCAAAGGTGACTGAGCTAATGTAATTGATACGCAGTGGGGGGATGGGATCAAAGGGATGTCGAGGATACCAGCTCCATCAGGGACAAAAATAGACTCTGATTAACAAACAATGAGTTGTTAATGTGATTCATTATAGGATCCCGAACAGGATTTTTTCTTTTTTTTTTTTTTGCTATTCAAGTGAAACACCAGAAACGTCTTTGTAAGGACAGAGAAGAACAGACAGGGATTCCCTCCCTGTGGGGGTTGGTAAATAACCGCAGCTGTAGGACTTCAGGGACAGAAACAATTCACTCCAATCCCTGTGGAGTTCCTCAAACAGAGGAGCTCCTTTTTTCTTTCACTCCGATTGTGTTTAGAAGGTCAAAGTCGAAGTCCTTCAGCCGAGCTCAGATGAGAAAAATCGATTCCAATTATGATTTTTATCCCCCAAAAAACGCAGAGGAAGTGGGATCAATACCGATTTAACTGAACTGACAGAGGACAGTGGGATTCGGGAAACTTGAGTGTTATCTGATTGAACAGTAGGTATGTTGAGTGCAGTAATACAACCATTTCTGAGTCTATTCCTGCATATTGAGTTTCCCAGGGTTCTCCCCAAAGCAGCCCAGCAGAAAATAGGTACAGGAGTGGTGTTAGGACAGCTAGAGGAATGGCAACACTGCACCACAGGTCAAAAACAAACCCACAGGGCAACTGTTTGTTATCCAAGCATGACATGTAGTTCAATGGTCAAAGACAGTCAAGCCTTTTTGCTTTTCTTTCTGCCCCCTCTCTTCTACTCTAGCTTCAGTTCATGTTAATGTCAGTTAACGAAATGTATCTCTCCAACTTATGTCTGAGAATATCCAGATCAAAAATCAGACATGAAATCCAAAACAATGCTAAGGTTGGCAAAATTGTTGATATTTTGATACTGTGGGAATTTAAAAAGGTACAATCTGCTTTTGTAGATATCAATAGTTTTGAAGAAAAGAGTAAAAAACATGCATCTTTTTAACTGAAGAATAAAGGGAACCGTCAATTGCAAGCAAACTCATGCACCCGATTTAAATCCAAAAAATACACTGGCAACATTTTGGTACCACTGTTGGGTGAGTAGGACTTCCATTTTTGTTGCCTTGGTTTCAAAACAGGATTCTTCTTTTTTTTTTATACCACTACCTCATTCGTGACAAACACATTCAAAAAAGCTCCTTACCAGTAAAAGTGACACAAATGCAGCCGCATACAAAGATAAACGCCTTCATCCTGACATGAAAGTTCATTCTCGTCTTCATTTGCCCAATCACTGCAGTCATGACATCTTAATATCAAAGTGCCAGTCCTTGTTAGCGGCCTTGTTCTCCGCTGTACAGGAACAGTGATGTTCCAATCTGGAATCTCGATGAATCGTCCTTAAAACCAAACCTTTCTCGCTACAGCATTCACCTGTACACCTTTAGTCGAATTGCGATTACACAGCACCTCCGATGGCGCACAGTGTTAAGCTAACGTGTCTCCCTCTTGTCCTTTCGTCTCTTTGTGGTCATGGCTCCATTGGTACACGGGTGCTGGGAGTGACGAGTGGGCGGAATGTGTTTGTACTGGGAAGCCTGTGGGGAAGGCACCTGTTGGTGCTCACCAATCCTGAGGTTAGCACTGTGGGGTTGGTCGAAGAGGAAGTGGAGGGGGTAAAGGAATGGCAATGGGCTACGGGTTATGACAATGGAGATATTTTTGGGTGGGAGGGCGGGGGGAGCGTGGGGGTTTTAAATTTGTCTGAAGCCGACTTGGTTTTTCATTGATGTAATCTGTCTCCTTTCCCTTGTTATGGTTTCGTCATCTTGTTCCTTATTTCTTATCTGTTAATTAAACTCCATTAGATCTTTAATGCTTTCAAACTAAAGTCGCCCACCCTCCCTTTGAGGTTTTCTTTGCAAATTAAGGGTTGAGAAGGAACATTATCTATAAGCCATCCAGGAAACAATACGACATGAATGAAGCCACCATATTAAAGATTTAAAGGATTTGATGGGAACATGTTCTGCACATCATAAAACCAATTTAGAACAGAACATAGACATATATAGTCGCATTTAACCCACAAAGAGCCAATCTCTTTTTTTTTGTGTCCTGTTTTTTTTTTCTTATTTACAGTGGGTTACCACAACGAATAATTAAAGATGACCAATCCAAAAGCTATCCCGAGGTGTGAAAAAGGGGGGCCACCACGACAGCTCAAAGAAATCCATCGAGCTTCATGTTCAAATGTGCATATTTGAGTCATATTTTGGCGAAATTGTGATATCTGCCTAACTCTACTCTCCACTGCTGATTCACTGTGCATTATTGTCCTCAGCCTATCAGAAGGCTTGCTATATTCCAAAGTCACTATCTGCCAAAGTCTTCTCTTTGACTTTGTTTTTTCCTTTTTTCTGAAAACCTTAAAATATGACTAAGGCAATTATGCTATGAGGCTGACGACAGGAAATCAACACAACCACAGTCTGAGGAACCATTTCTTGGATTCCTTTCCAATCTATGACAAACATGCTTCTAAATTGATAAATATACATAAGTTTCACTTGACTGACGGTCAGGCTTAATATTGTGCCTGTTCGAATGTTGGGCTTGGTTTGACCCCTGCACATTACAATCTTTATACTTGGCATCTTTGCTGTAGTTTTTTTTTTTTTTTTGAATTTCATAAAACTATCTGACATATAAAGTGGCGTGTAGCATTAATTATTTGTGGCGACACGTGCACAGTGCTCCATTTGAATGTGTGCTATATTGCATCCGAAAAATGAGTCAGAAGCAATGACACGTTTTAGTCGAAATTGACTTCAAGAGGAACATGGAGGTGGAAAGAATTTGAAGGTAGTACAGTGTAAAAGCAATTATTGAGCTGAGGAAAGCTAAATGGATGTGACATCATATGTCTCTAACATTAGAGCTGAAGAACGTGGGAGGAAAGAAAAAGTGCTGGAAAAGTGACGCTGGAGCGAAAACTTGCAGCATGAACTTGCTCAAGCAGAGTCCACAATTACCAAAGTTGTTGGCAGGAGCACTGAGGTGTTGTTAATCGTGATGGAGAGCTCTTGTGGGATTCATGAGCCTCAGTAAAGAACGAGCTGCTCCACCTCGCTGATACCGAGCTGGAAGCGAGGCAAGACAGAAAACGCACTTTGAAAAGGGTGTAAAAAATAGAGATGGATGTTGTTGCTATGGAGACGATGGAAGAAGTTGTGAGAAGTGTGTTTTGATCGATGAGGTGGAGGCCTCGCTATGAACTCGGTATCCTGCTGTTTCTTGGATCATAGCGAGCTGCCTTTTAAGAGTTTGACTTCAGTCTTTCTCGGGTCCTAAAGTTATTGAGTATGCTACTCTAGATAATAAAAGTGCTCACCTTGTTTCCATCTCTGACTCACCGTGAGTACTCTCCATTACCTGTTGTATCAGAGGTCGCACTATCCTCTCTGTTGGTCGGGGCATCCAAAACAAAAACGAGCCATAAATCAGGCCGAGGTTAAGGGTCAACAGAGGAAGAATGTTTCAGACTCCTCTTGTGCAGGTCGACTCCACCAGTTTAAGCATATCCAAATGGCCTGAGTGTGTTTTTAAGGTCGTATTTAGAGATGAGTCTTCTTGAAGTTATGGTTTCATGCAGGGTAAAAGTGTTTGGCTGTAAAAGCAGTGCAAAGATGATGATGCGGTCGATAATACTGAAATATCATCGACACAATGAGCCATCGGGAATGAGCGTAGCGTTAGCTCACACTGCATGTACGCAGCAGTGTCTTCACATATCGGGGAAGCCCATGCAATCGTGTCTGGTAACCAGCTGCAATGTGTGTGTGTAGGTGTGTGTGTGTGTGTGTGTGTGTGTGTGTGTGTATGTGTGTGTAGATTATTATTAGCAGAGTGGGCAGGTGACAGAGCAAGGGTCGTAACTCTCCCGACAACGGACTGACAACAGATGGAGCCTTTGATATCCTCCCTTCAGATCTTTATTTAAAAAACAAAACAAAACACACAAACGAAATGAAAGCACACGATGAAAACGGACGGTGTGTGTGTTTGAAATCCGAAGGCATTTGTGGTGATTGCCGGAACAGCATTTCTATGTTCCTCTTAACTGCCAGGGTCCGATGTTCCTCTCCTTAGAATCTTCTTAATGCGAGGGATCAAGGAGACTTTTTCAGAGGGAGTTTTCAGTATCGAACCCTCAACCTCCTGTTATTGTTGTGGAGACAACAACCCTCCAGAGGAAGTTCTATAACGAGCTATAAAGGCTGGTATGGTAGTAAGAGGCCATGGATGCATTTGGCCTTCACCCAAGAGTCACAGGAGAGAAGGAAGTCCGATCAACTTCCTTTTGATTTGTTTTTCGGGTGACATACGAAACTGAGCTTCTTAGCGTTTAAGTATCCATGTAGTTTTTCTTAATTTTTTTAACATTACATATGCAATGAAACATATGCGACGTGATGTACGCAACGTTACGTGAACATAAAATGTGCAACGTAACCCATGCAATGAAACGTGTAGTGTCATTCCTAGGGCTGGGTGTCTCACGACTCGATTTTAATTTTGGCTCTTTGGGTCCCGATTCGATTTTAAATTCTATTTTTGATTCAAAATGATTCTGGATCCATGATTGAACTACTATATATACTTCAGAATCTCCTCCGGTTGTCTGTGAGGCTAGCTGAATTTCTTGCTGCACCATTTTGGCATTCTTCTAAGTTAAAGAGCTAGCCTTAGCACTTAGCAGGAAGCGACTGATTAGCCCAAGATTCTTTTGAGGTTATGAATCTATTTAACATCTCAGAAGATAAAAATCACAATCTTCAAATAAATTGTTTTTTTTTTTTTTGCCACACTTAGTGAAGTATACTACTTAAACATGACGTAAAATAAACAATGTAACTTATGGACATAAAGTACACAATGCAACCTATGAAATGTGGCCTATGCAGTTTAATAAATGCAACGTGACATTTGATGAAACATAATGCACTATGCAGAACAATGTGGCGTCTGTCATGTGTACATTTCATAACTTGCTAATCAGGCGGATTGAGCACGTAACATTTAGATAAAAATAATGATGTGTGTAGAAGTTACATAAAGGTTTTCTTTTCCCTAACTGTTTGCAATCCACTCCTACTCTCTTTTTCAGATTTTTTTTTTGTTGGGTCAGTTTGGCTCGAAAAACTTTCATCACTCAAATTGCACGTGAAACAACCAGCTACCTTCCTGAAACGAAAAAGCAAAGGAAGCCTTCAGTAATGTTTTTAAATGATGGTTCACAGATGACCCTGGACACATGGGACCCTGGGAACTTGAAGACGACCCCGATGTCTCCTACATGATGGGAATTCCACAGGGCTATTCCTGCAGCTGGTGAACTGAATTGGCGTTCTACTCCACAGTCCAGCATAAGAATATCCTCTCGCTAAAATATAGGGCTGAAAATACAAAGAGGATTACTATGGCAGCAGAAATATCCACAAAGCATGCGCCACGCTCTAGCACATTCTATCAGAGGGAAACCAAAGGCATGCAGCGTTGCTTGTTATAGCATCTGGCTGCTCTTGGTGTTTAAGTGCGAACACCACATTGGAATATCAAACCCTGGATCCGCCATCTTCAAAACCTACAAGTCCTGGTACTCTAAAAACCACAAAAAAAAAAGTCTCTATACACACACAACACAACAACAGGAACACTGGCTTGGATGCCTAAGTCCATGCATGACTCAATTCTGGCACACACTGTTTAGTTTTGTCTCCTAAAGTATCTTCATCCAGAGACCTGTCCAACTTTGTCTCGGCAGAAAGCTGTTTTCATGTAATTAAAGCATGAACACTGGGGCTTCAAAATTATCCGATACTGTTGCTCATTCAGCTGAGAAACCTCAAGATGTTCATCCATTTGCATTCTCTTGCAAATTCATGCTGAACGTAGAAAGACGCGCCATGGGATTTCTGGACAGCTGCATTTGATTTTAGAAGACCTCAGATGGTCAAAAAAATTTGTAATTTTGGGTAGAAAGTTTCGAAGAGTAGGTATAAAAAAAACCCTCCATTTACTAAATCACAGACTTTGTCGTTCATTTAACCAAGAAGTAAAGTGTTAGATTACTGTATTGTTCAGAATATAAGACTGGGTTTATTTTCCTAAAAATGAACCTAATAAAGTGTTTGTTGTATTTCAGGGGTTTGAGAATTATACCATAATATATATGTTGAAGGAGATGTGCCACTCATCTGTAACCGAGGGTGTGATTATTGACATCTCAGAAGCCATTTTTTAGATCAAGGTTATAAAGGCAGCATTTTTGCCCTCTTTGATTAACAAACTACCCCCCCCCCCCCCCCCCCCCCCCCCCCCCCCCGGCAGACACGTGCTCATCCGTTGTATTGACGACTCTCCTTAAATGCATGGAAAACGGCGAAACTGCTTTTTGAGTTAAACTTTAAAAACAGGAGTTGTGTTCTGTGTTTCTGGCTCAGAGAATCCGTTTTTCTATTGATTTATTCCTCCTCTCGTTCGAGATGTGTGCAGCTCAAGAAAAGCAGCCACGCCCCAGCTTCAGGTGGATTTGAAGGGGTCAGTGGGCGTGTGGTTGAAGCTGGCATTGGCAAAGATGGCCAAGGTGCCCACGGTGGTGAAGACCACAAAGATCCAGAGGAACATTCGGTCCACCACCATGGCAACGTACTGCCACTCCTCCCTCAGCTGGACCGGGATGACAGAGAGGGAGAAGGGGGGAGGAGTGGAAGTGATTGAGAAAGGTGTAAGGAAGGAAAAACAAGAGGATGGGAGAAGACAGAGAAGAGGAAAAAAAAGAGGAAACAGCAAAGATCAGAAACCCAGAATAAGTAAGGAATAAAAAAAAAAAAAAGATGGAAGAAAGCAAACTTACCGCTTCGTAGTCCTTCTCAGCCTGCAGAGCCTCGGCGATATACGTGATGGCATCTATGGCTGACTTGAGCTCGTCAGGCAGCGTGAGGTAGCTGCTGGGGCCGTCGATGAACTTTCTCAGATCTGTACACATGCCCTCGGGATGATACCTGCAGGGCAACACACACACACACACACACGTTACTCTTAAAGAGAAATATCAGCAAGCAAACACAATATTTGAAATAACAAAAAAACAATCTCAGGGAAAATTAAAAGTGGTGCACATGCAGTGCCAAGTCTGATCTGATAGGTTGGCCGATCTGCTCTCTCGTAATCGGTCAGTCGTTGTGCTTTGTTCTCAGATATGTCCCGCCCCCTTTACCATATTAGGAATGTTAGATGTCAGTCTGAGGGGAGCTTGTGATTGCTACAATGAGCCAATGGGCTTGGATCAGTGATGTGACTCCACACATATTCAACGAGGGGGGCTAGGGACTGAGCATTTCATGCAGCTAGTGCTAACAGGAGGAGGTAGGAGAAGCTGCATTTGAACTTTAAAATGCCAAATTTGGGGGTGCTAGTGTGTGCAGTAGTTAGTGCGCACGTCCCCATGTATGGAGGCTATAGTTCTCAACGCGGGCGGCCCGGGCTCACGTCCGGCCTTTGGCTCCTTTCCCGTATGTCAATCCTCACTCCAATCAATTCTGCTCACTTGCGACTGTCTGGGTGTCTTCTTAAAGACGAGTCGACTTCCCTCGCGCAAACATCATAAAACATTTCTGCCCAGACCAACTTAAAGATGTACAAGAACTAAGGCTTCGTGAGGGATTTTGAACACCTTCCACACAATTTGCTGTAAGTCAGAAAGAAATAAAGACAAGGTCAATGGAGGCCCGCAGGCTTGTTTTACCAGTGTGGTATCACAGCTGTGGATCTGCTGACTGGGCTGCACTGGCTATGCTCTGCTAAGCTATGTTCTTTGCCAAACTGAAATACACGTGTTTCTGTTGACTTCCTCGCCCTCAATAACCAACTGTGAGCTGCTGAATGTGCCAGTATTTGTTGGGGGAAGCTTGGGGAAGGTTGCTGTGACTAACTCTATTTAGTCACTGATGTCTTTTCACATTAACAGGTCAAACGAGACATTATAAAAACCCAGTTTACAGAGTCAGATATCATAAATCAAAAGCAACCATACCTGTGCTAGGATGCTAACTTCAGCAAACAGTAGCCCAAACAGACCCAAAAATAAAACACTTTTTACAGGTATAACTGTCAGAAGTCACAGCGTCTGGAACCTGAAGTATAACTGAGGTTTACAACTTGATGGTGGAGCTGGAAGAGAAAGCTTTCATCACATGAATTTATACATTTGTGTTGAGTTAAACAAATGGAGAATTTTCCAAAGAGCGAACCAGAGTACAGAGAAATACTGAATTTTAATTGGCTAGTTAATGGAATTTACGTGTTTTCACCTGACAAAGTGAGACACCTGGGCAGGTACTGCATGTCTCTTCACATTAAAACAATAATGTCCCTGTTTTTTTTTTTTTTTATAGTAGGCCTATTTGATTATATCTTGGAGAAGTAACAAACACAAGGAAAAAGTTCAAACAAATCCAACCCCACTGAATGGTTCCATATTTTGATGTTCAGAGTTCTAGACTATCAAATCGTCTTGTAAAGAAGAGATTCTACTGACAGTCAAAGAGATGCAGGGAACTTTGTTGTGCCTGTTGTGATCAAGTGTTCATCATTAGGTTGTATTAGCTGATTTATCCACACTAAAGTACAGCATTGCCAACAACTTTTGTTAGGCAGAGTGTGTCCTCCTGTTTCTTTTCTACACCCTGATCTACTTCCATTTATTTGACTTGAGAGGAACCTTTGGCTTGTGTCGTTTTTGGTGCCCCCTAGTGGGCAGCAGTACTTCCTCTCTTTTTTGCTAATCGAGTCTTGAAAGTGAGTATGAAGCGTTTTCTCACGGAGCAACCCCCTCCTGCTGTCTGCTCACAGCCAAACGTATCCCTTACTGTGAACCTGAAGCCTTCGGAAAAGTCCGGAAAGTTCACAAATGTTGCTTTAACGTAGCACTGGAGAAGGAACTCGCAGCATTACTCATCAACCTTTTTCCTGATCTGTCTCCCACCTGCAATTCTGTACATAATCACACCGAGTGTCCTTGAGCAATAACACATTGATTTCCATTAGCTGCCTCCAGTCGAGCATCAGACACAGAGCTCTAACAGTGTGTTACCTTTAAGTAGTGATACAGAACGCCTGTCTCTGCTGGACAGCACATGCTCAGAACTGAAACTAAAGGTTGATTTTGTTTTTTATGTTTTTTTTTATTCTGTGCATTCAAACATTCGTGCAGCTCCTAAAAAAAGAAAACTGAACTGCTCCACAGGGACAAATAAAGTTTTTTTAATTGAATTGTATTGAAATGCTTTAAGTTATCCATCATTGTGTTCTTTTAACACAGAAATGTTGACCTAACTGTGTTAACTGACTGACTAACCTTACTGTGCAGGGAAGGAGCAGAAAACACAAGCAAAGCAAGCATCAAGGACAAGCACGACATTGATTAAGTCAGAATAGCTTAAAAGGAAGAGCAGGGGAGGAAGAGGGTTAGCTGGTGAACACTGACTTTGCTACAATTGTTAGATGGTAAGAAGCAGCGTCTCAATTGTCTGTTCTTTCAGAAGTTCTCAGAGTCCGACTCTTTCCCTTAAAACTCTTGTCCTCTCCGACTTCGACCTCGTCACAAGACACTTGAAAATGTGTCCAATAAAAGCTCGTAGAACAGCTGCACTGTGGCTTCTACGAACAGCTGTCTTTTTTATGAAACACCTCCTTCACATATTTATTAACATCATGAAAAAAAAAAAAAAAAAACTCCAGATAGGGGCGAACAGGTGAGGTGGCTCTCCACCAGAGGGCAGTATGACACCGTTTCTGTTCTTAGAATATTTAAATGAGGCGTAAACTGACAACCAGGGCAGAGCAAAGAGCTGCTTTGTATTTCATGGAGCAGATTGGGAGTTTATGATGCAGCGCGCCCGTTGCTGCTTTTCCTGTGTGTACATGTGTGTGTGTGTGTGTGTGCGCGTGTGGCTGTTGAAGAGGCTGTGACCTAAGAGAAGAGGAGCCTCATCAGATGGAGAGACGGAGAGACAGGAGAAGGAGTGAGGGGACTATTTGGCCCCCTAACCTCTCCTCCCTTTCTCTCCTACGTGATTTAAAGTCGCACTTCATCAGCGAGAAGTAAATGACTGTTCAGGAGACTAATTCAACTAAAACTGGCTGCTGCCAAGACATGCACTAAACCCAATTAAGAGTGTGTGTGAATACGTGCAGTCCCTACAAAGATACTGCTGTATCATCAAATCGCTCAAATAAAGAATCCGCCCTCCCCCCCCCCCCCCCCGTGCTAACACCCAGATGAGCAGCGTCCCGCTCTAATGTGTAGTCGTCCATTTGTGCGGGTCATTATTATTTTAGCAATGATTCTCTGCCACCTCTAGCCTTCCCCAGCAGACAGATTTCAGTTCTCAGAGGAGGTGAAGACAGATAGAGAGGCCGCAGACTGTGAGGAAGCATTTTAGTGTGTATTAATAGAGCAGCTGGGACAGTGGCTGCCTAAAGATGTCACACAGTGGCTGTTTTCCTAAGATGTACAATTCCTCTTTTCACCAAATTCATCTGAGCAAGGTGACCCGTTTCCTTTGTACAACAAATAGAGATTACAGCTGCACTGATAGAATGACTTTGTTGCCAATTTAAGTGCAAACTTTGGCTTCAATCCAGCTCCTTCCTCAACAGCTTAAGGGCCATCAAACTGTAAAAGTCAAAGAAGGGAATCATGAGACTGGGTTTCACTTGAGGTGTTTGGCTTCTGAAGCTAAACGTCTGTATCAGAGGCTGTAAAAACTTCACAAGAAAATCTTTAGTTTGGCATTTATGAGCAGTTTTCAGTTTTGAATGTTTCTGTGGAAATTGCAATCATGTCCTGAGTCGGAGCTGAAGCCTGACAAACCGTTACAACGTGCAACCTGTTAGTCAATAGAGTCGAGATTTTTTTAAATCTATGCATAAGTTATGTCTTTAAATAATGTAAGTTGATGTCTTGTTATAAAAATCCAACCTGGTACAGTTTTTACCAATGAAGAAATGAGCAGTAAAGACCAAAACTGTTGTTTCAAGGAATTTCAATTCGTCTTTGTTGGACGTTATCATGAAAGAAATTGGGAATTCTTTGACCCATTCATCAGAAATGTTCATGAATTTTCAGCAACGTTTGTATTTTTGTTTTTCCTTTCGTTTAAACCTTATGCAGAAACTTGATTGTTTTTCAGTACATTTTAGAATTTACAGACATTTTCAGAACCTTTCAATAGAAATGTTCCGGAAGCTTCTCAGGAACGTCATCAGGAATCCAATTTACAGTCATGTTCAAGGATTTCTGTTCTTGGGAATTTTTGGAATACTGTACTTTAATATGTTTAACCAGTTTCAAACATTTTAAATACAATTTTGCAGAATTTTCATATATTGAATTTTCTTTTATTGTACATCTTTTATGACTTTGGTTTTAATCCAAAATTTAACCTTAACCTTTTTAACATCCAAATCTGCTTACAGCCTAAACTGCTCTTTCAAGTCAGCTGACTAGGGATTTGCACAGGGCTCGAGGTCTCAATGCACTGGACGCTGGTTCAACTGACAGTTTGATGCAAGTCATCCCCTTCGCTCTCCCCCCACATTTCCTTTCACTCTTTCACTCTTCGGCCATAACTATCGACTGCTAGCAGTAAAAATGCATGAGCTTGGCAAAGAGGTAATAAAACTGGGAACAAGTAGACTTTCAAAGGCGGCGGTGGCGACACTATCTCCCGATCAGATCTCACTTCCCAACAGCAGCAGAAAAGGACATCCAATGCAGTGTTAACTACGAGCCTGAATGATAATGCACAATGATAGTTGAGAGAGTTTGGAGAAGCTATCGAAGAAAAGGTGCGACATCAGCACGAAGCAAAAAATGACCCTGAAGTGTATCAACATGAGTCATGGATATAAACCATAGATTTGAATACAGATCAGATTAATTGGGAGATAAAAATACTGTCCTATATTTAAGGTGTTGTGCTTGGTTAAGCTTATTCTGAGGACAGAATAATGCAGGCATTGGGCAGGCGAGCTGACTTCAAAGATAACCTGCTACAAGAACCTGAAACTCTATGAATAATAAACACAGGAAGTGATACGTAAACCAGAAATTGAATTTCATACAGCTTTCCAACACTTTTTTTATTTATTTTTTTAAATCAGTCTCCTCTAAATGTATTTATAATCACTTCGACCACATAATGTTTTCAACACGCATCACAGCTGCTGTTGTGGATTAGAAAACAGGTGAGCACATAGTTTAAAGGTAAAGCCGTTACTGTACGCTTCTAATTCGTGAAGGGTCAATCACAAGGCTTACATACAGAGACAAAAACGTTATACTTACATTCACACCTATACAAACAACTTTGAGTCGCCAATAGTCCGTGCATGTGTTTGGACTGTGGGAGGAAGCTGGAGTACCCGGAGAGATGCCACACATGCACAGGGAGAACATGCAGACTCCACACAGTGAGTGATTCAAACCTTATCTCTGTGATAACACCGTGCAGCCTTGTTTAGCAGGATATATTGAAAGGCGTCCTGCTAAATACGTTTCCAAAGCACCAGTGTAAACACCTGGTATGACCTTGGATGCTGATCTCACCTGTTGGGTTTGGGGAACAGGAAGGACGAGTCCGGCTTCCGTATGAAGTATTCATCAGCGCCTTTGCTGATGGTGACAATCTTTTTCTCCCGGCGAGGCAGGGTCTCCAGCGAGAGGGGGATCTCCACCTTCGGCCGCAGCATGCACAGGTACGGAGGCAGCATGTGGATGAAGACCTGAGAGGAAAGGAAAGATGAAAAAGCAGCTTTAATAAAATCTGGGGTTTTTTTGCACTTCCACTTTTTACTGACTTTATTTGAATTCATTGGTTTCTTCAGAGATTATTACACTTGCTGCAACATTTATTTCTGTATAATCCTTCTCATCAATAATACATTAAGAGACATTAGGTTGTTTAAATGTGCTTCATACTCTCAGTCGATAGCCTCTGGCCTCTTCGAGACCTCCAAAAAAACTCTTCCCTGGTAATAAAAATCCATTTGTTTTGATTCCTGTATCCATGATTTATGGGACAGCCGAGATGCGCTCGCCCTGTGTTCGCCTACTAAGTGTGAGAAATGAGTCAAAACGTTGCATTTAGCAGTGAGATAACCTTTGAGAAGAGTCGCAGCTGAATGATGTGTGTGGGGAAACCAAATGGGTAATGCATTTCAATTCCTCCATGCCTCCTCTCAATGTGTCCTTGAGCAAAGACTCAAGCCCTCGAGTGAAGGAAGCGCACTCGTACTGGACAGCGAACAGATGTGTACGACTCAAACAACTGTCCGGTAAAACTCGAGGAAAGTCGTGAGAATCCTCTTTTAAGCACTTAATCGATGTTCTTTGGCTTGTCGGAGGAAGTTGACTCGCAGATAAAACAGAAAATCATAAGCCTTGATCAATATCATAAATGCTGTTTGCCTCTGTGAATGGCTCTTTTATCTGCGCCTCGGAGCGCTGGGATATCCTTCTTTTGAAATGACTCTTGGCTTGCCCATATTGACAGATGGACGCCAATAATAGCCCATCGGCGAGAATCATGCCGTACTTTAGCTACAATCGAGATGCAATAAGAGGTGAAGCAGCTTGGCTTGTTTTGCAGTTTCAGGGAAAAAAAAAAAAAAAAAAAAAGGGTCGACTGGTGTTTATCTCAAATCTCCTCAAATTTCTCCTAAACTCTTCTTTGTTGGGCAGCAGATGGACCAGTGATTCAAAGACAGACTCACAGCTGCCGAATAACGAAGGCTCTATGACGTGGTGATAAAGTTGAGTGTACCTGTCATTTTTAAACTGCACAAACGTCGGGGGCCAGGTTTTGTTCATTTATCGGACGCTTTTATCCAAAGTGACGTACGATAGAGAGTAAGTAAAACAACAAGCAAGGGTCTGGAGAGGAGGAAACAACGTCAGTGAGAGCAAACAAACAGCTTTAAGTTCCAACTGGACACACAGGTGACGACATGCAGGACGTCAACAGCTGTTCTTTAGAGCTCTAATCAGCATCAAAACCATCATCATCATCATTAATACATTAAGGTTCGTAGGTATTTAGGAAAGAGCTGGGTCTTTAGCTTTTTCTTAAAGGTGAAAAGAGACCGAATGGAGTCACCACCGGGGGGCGACAGAGGAGAGGAGTCGAGATAAAGACTCAGGGCCTTGTGTGAAGGTTGGATCAACTGTTCTCAGCTTTTCAGTGAAGGGACAACTGACCTACAAACTAACCAACTTTGAAATCCCATAAACCAGGCTACGAGCTGGGAGAAACACTTTGTAGCAGATTCCTGGATAAGCGGAGTTGAAATCAGCAACAAGAAAACAAAAAAACCTCTTGTTGTTTGGAGACAGGTAAAACTTGGACTTATGATCAAAGCTCATGTGGTGATCGTTGTGAAATTTACTTTACTGTAGAGAAGGACGTTTAAGCTGCAGGCAGAACAACTTAGAAGGACGCCAGATTTGTCACACTCGTCAGGTGTGTTGCTCTGAGCCACATTGATAAACAGTCTGAGCTGTGATCCAGTGACACTGCACGACTCGCTCGCTACATCTCAGTTCCTGCATTGTATCCCTCTGTTGCCTACTTTTGGGTGACGGTGACTAATGTGATCACGGGTACATTTGTCTTAACATCAAACAAAACTCCTTCTTCTTGTATAGAAGAGCAGCAAATGGACATGATTGTGCAAGATCGCAACAACTTCACAAATCAAACTTATTAGACCAAGTCAAACTTATTAGACCTGCCACAACCTGCCACGTATAAAGCTGTGAATAAGACAGATAAAACCGCTCCATGGAGCGCTCCACTTTATCTATTAAGTCCTTAAATCACAACGATGGCCGCTGTTCCTCAGTTAGCATTGCCGCTCTGTGTGTTTGGGACTCTGGCAGACTGGAGCTGAACGCACAGCGATGTGATTACAGCGGCGTAGAACATCCACAGAAACATCCAGACAGAGATGAATGCAGCTGAGAGACTTGGTTATTAGACAGAAGAAGGTGCTGGAAGCAACCAAGGCTGAACTTGACACCCCAGAGGACCCTGCTAAGGTGACCTGAGGAGAAAACTCAGCCCTGTGGGGCTTCTCAGAGATCCATGGGCAGCCCACTTCAGGGTTAAGAGACAGAAATTGAAATGCTGGAGGGAACTGTCAAATTAGAGATGGTTCAAAAAGAAGCAAAGGCAGTGAACACGGTGGAAAAAAAGTGTCCTTTTCTAGCTCTTAAAGCTGCATACTGTAGATGGAAATACATATGGAACATTCAACACACTTTGATTAGTTATCTTCAAATGAGAATTAGTCACTGTCAGGTCAATCACATTTAAATACAGATTGAAAACAAAGTTAAATACAAAACTAAAATAACATAAAGCATGTTTGACTTTCAGCACACCAGGCCTGCTGTAGTTGGTATCAATCAGATGCAGCATTGAATTAAAGAAGGAATACAGGAAATGGAATGTTTAAATGGACCTGAGCTTCATAGAGTATCTTCTGACTACTCAAAACACTTTTACACCTGAACATATACACCCATTCACAGACTGACACCGGAGGCTGCTATGTAAAGTAATCCATTCATACACATTCACACGCTGCTGCTGCCACCGCGTCTGCAGGAGCAACTTGGAGTTAAGTGTCTCGCCGATGGACATGTAGGAGTGGGGGAATCGAACCAACAACCTTCTGGTTGACATCTGACAGGGATGTCAACCAGATGGATTGGATCGCAGATAGAAAACAACAAAAAAACAAAACAATATTTTTAGGGTTCATTAGGGTTTTTTCCCCCTGCTCCATGTAAGTATCAAAACATTTTACATCCTTAGTGCTGACTAACTTCAAATTTCACAATAGGGTAATTCCATGCCAAGTGGTCCCCCCACCTCACCATCTCAGATTTCAATGAAATTTGCGAGGCCAACACCAATTTCATTTTTGAAAGCCCTTGCGAAAATGCAGGTGGGTATTGTCATTTTCAGCACTACAAAGTACACAGTCACTGAGTAAAGGCCTCCTAAAACACCAGTCCACTGTTTGGGGATAAAAAATGGGAGTACTATAACTCAGGAACTATACCGCCTGCAGAGCAAAAATGTTGCACATGTTTATTTCAGCGTACACAAGTACCAACTTGTGTACCAAATTTCATCAAAATCTGAGATGGTGAAGTGGGGCAGATTTCTAACATTGGACCACTTGGCATGGTATGAACTCATATGATTTTATTCACTGTAACTGCTAAATTCTCCCAGATGTTCGTCCCATCTCTGCAGCAGAGGTTTTCACGTCAGTCATTATGTGCTTCCACCAGCGTCCGCTGTGCTTCCACTGTTTAATTTGGTGATGGAAGGCTTCTCTTGAGCCTCCTCTCAGTGTCTCCTGAGCCCCCAGGGGGTCCCAATGCCATTGTAGCTAATTTGACCCCTTTCAATGTTCCAACAATAAGGTACCCTGACTTTGAGCAGCTCTAATGGATTTTCCTTCAGGAATTGGATTTAAATCTCTTTATACTTCACCTTTGTGAAGAAATTTCTTGTTGAAGATTTTTTTTAAATATTCCCTTACTAAGACCTTTTACAACAAATTAGTTTCATGATCCCCATTTAACATGCTATGTAGATATATTAAAGAGCACAATAGATCCCATTAACTCTTACACGTCTGTAGACCTGAGTCAAACACTTTGAAACGAGAGATTCCTCCCTAAGTTTGTATGTAAACGTGAAGGTGCATGCTGGGACCTCACCATGCGGATCCATCTGGGCATTTGGTGGGTGTTGGGCGAGCGATGATGCAGGTTGAGGACGACCACGCTGAGGATGACGGAGAACGTGACCAGGATCATGGTGAACATGATGTAGTTGACGATCATGGGGACGCCCAGGGAAGTCTCTGGGATCTTATCAGCCAGCAGCAGCAGAAACACAGTGAGAGTGAGCAACACATTGATGGACAGTCCCATCTTCTCTCCTAGCGGGGGGAAGATAAACAACAGTTTATGAGTGATTTTTACAATACGATTGAACTCATGAGATCATACATTGATTATATACTCTTGTTGAGGGAGTAACAATTACAACGTGTTCTTCAAGGTGTTTTAACTCAGTCTGTTTTATCAGGACACACTTTGTTCCTCCTTTAACTGTGAGATCTGCAGCTGCTCTATGCAATTCGCCAGTAATGACACTAATGGAAAATTGATCTCCTGCTGTAAGTGAAGCTGATTGGCCAGTAGAGCACGCTCTCCCAGGTGTATTCCGTGATCACTTTCAAAACTGTAACTCTGATTGGCTATATTCAGTAGGTAATGAGAAATTGAGGAGAATTAAGGCCCGGCATGATATTGAGTAACCATCAAAGCAGAGGTACATCGTGGAACATTAATACAATGCTTAACATGCCCACAGACCTCTGGACAGACAACGTGAAGAAAATTCAGTAGCTGTGATTAGCTATGAAAGTGCGATGCAGAGCTGGCTAAACACTGAAGCTTCATTCAAACATGGCGACCTTCATGCACATCAAACATTCTGCACCAGTCAGAGATTTGGGCCATTACCTACTTAGACTTTCTTTATTGTCATTCAAATTTGAATTTTACAGTGCAGATTAGAACGAAACTTTGTTATTGGCTTGTTGTAGTGCAAGATAATAAAAAAACCCCAGCATGTATTAACAGAAGGTAAGTAGTATCTTTAAAATAAGGTGAGATATAAATACACATAAAAACAAAACTGTGTTTGAAATGACTATACAGATAAATATATTGCAAGTTTTTTTAGAGTATGTTGTATTGTCTTATTTTGCAGGTCAGTGAGGTAATCCGGTTGTGGGGGTTTGAGGGGGAATGAAGGGATTATTTTTGTGCTTAAAAGTTTTATGGCCTGAGGGAAGAAGGTGTTAGAGAACCTGGATGTTCTGCCTCGGAAGCTGCGGAACATCTTCCCAGAGTCCAGCAGCGAAAACAGACCTGCTGCGGTGAAAACCGACAGACTGAAGGAATTCATTCACACAAAAATGAATTTGAGAGAAATCTTGTTTGAACTTGTGAGTTTGATCAAAGTGCAGTCTTAAACTGATAACGGTCAATATGTGACAGGCTGATTTCTATTTCCTTTATTGAGGAGTTTATTGATTTACACGTGCTTTAAACCAATTAACTTTCTAATCTGAAATTGAATCCCTTTGTGTCAGTAATTAGATAATTATGTGATCACACGTTTTAAGCAGACCACACAAAAAAGTGGGAAATAAGCGGTTTCAGAGAATGTTAACAGGGCAATCAACGCTACATTAAACATAAACATTATCACTGTTACTAACAGAGCTGTACCCTAAATGTCCACATGAAACCAGGTTGTGTGGATTAGTCTTTATTGTTGATGTACCTGCATCAGGAGGCAGGTAGAAGTTAAAGATGGCGATGATGGTGATCAGGATGCAGGGGAGGATGATGTTGAACACATAGTACATCGGCTTCCTCTCGATGATCAGGTAGAAGGTCATATCCTCGTATTTGTCGTCATTTACGTTCTTCCTGCTCGGCTTGTGCGTGATGTGCCACTCGCCGCCCTCTGCAGAGATATTTGAAGTATTTAGAAAAAAAGCAAAAAGATGATCGAAGTATTAATTAATCCCCCCTGTTGAGTGCTTCTCACCACTGTAAGCTTCGTCCAGTATGATCTCCTTGATCTCCTTGCCGTTCTGGTCCAGTGCGTACTGAATGTCGATCTCTGTCGAGTCGTAGGTGTATGAGCGGAACTGCATGGTGCAGTTCTGCCAGTCAAACGGAAAGTATTTTACCTGGCCACCGAAACAAACAGTGGAAGTGTCAGAGAGGAAGAGCAAGCCTGACTTTATATGGTGTATGTGTCGTTGTTCACCTGCACTCCACATGAGCTGAGGTAGAGAGCGGGGGGAGTCCAGGTCACTCTGCCATTATGATAAGCCTGAACGTGGACGCGCAGGGCCACATCGAACGTCCCGTCATTACTGCAAAAAGATAAAATATCAGATGAAAAAAATCTGAAATGACATTGTAATGATCTAATGTTTGAGGTTATAAATTATTCAGTCTCTTCCACCAAACTTTCTAGAGGGGCAGAACTTCTTTGATGTTTAATATGTCAATGATTACCTTACTTAATAATCATTTTGCTATGAAACAGGAAGTAGTTTTTTTCAGGGGCTTAACATACGTGAACAGTCATGAAACCTGTTAAAATACAGCCTATTTGCAAAAGGAAAAGATGGATTTAGATTTCATTGGTGGGTGGGACTAAATGACTCATTTGCGCCCCCTGCAGTGTTTGTAAAAAAAAAATCAACCATCGCAGCATGTTTAACCTTGGATTTTGAAAATTGGTAGGTATATATATCATGCAAGGACCTCCAAAAAAGCCTCATAGAACAATATCAAAAACTCGACAGGAAGTCCGCCACGTGCAATTTAGTGAAATGGCTCAGACCAACGAACTATGTTGTTCTATTGGCTCTAATATGTGAATGCTAATTTGAATGTTTTTCCACAGTGAGAAGAAACAACCTCAATACAGATCATTCAGTGAGACAAACTATTCTGTTGTTTGTTGGGCTATCCCTGTCAGAGATGTAGTCTTCCTGTGTTTAAATAACTTTGCTTTCCACACAGATGACTTTATGGATGAGGTGAAAAAGAAATCAGGCGAGTAAAACTTTCCGAAGAGGTCACAAACACAGATCAGGATGGGATTGTCAGAGAGCAGCCTCCAAGATCGCTCATAACTCTCACCGCCAACTCTGCTGCATGTCGTTTAACAGCAGCATCCCTCAAACGTCGCCTGAGGACTGTGTTTCATGCTGTCCTACCTTCCACTGAACGCTGCTGTGTTTTTGACTGCCAGAACAGCACACCTCACTGAAATACTTAAAATGGCCTGGATGAAATGGAGGAACTGGGAATACTTCTTGGGACACTTTAATGTGCTTTGCTAATGTTGGATGTATACAGATTAGCTTTGGTCGTGAAGCTAATAACACTATAGACAACAGAAGCATCAAGTCAATTAAACGCAGATTTAATTGTCTGGTGTGTTAGGTTTTTATGCTTGCGTCCCTCTTTAAACTTTGTCTTCATTGAGGTGCTTCTGCGAGCATGAGCAGCGTTGGTCATAACCATTCAGAGGAAGTTGTGAATGCTTTTGCATTAGCGTATACATGTGTGTGTGTGTGTGTGTGTGTGTGTGTGTGGTTCCAAGTGAGTAGTGCCATCATCTCAGTTTTCAGGGAGACATGCTGCCTAATTGCCTATAAAGTGTTGATGGAGCAATGGGTTGTATACAGTGGAGTTAATGGGAGCGTGTGAGTGGGACTGAGATTAAGGGACAACACTCACTGTTCAAAGTATCTACTCCCCTCCAGTGAAAGTCAAAGCTGTGGAATGCCAGCTCGAACTCTACAATCCAGTCGTTTGCGATGCACGACCAAAGCTCACCACCTACGTGCTCACGCTGTGCGGTCTCAAAGTCGGACGCGACCTGAGAGATCAATCAGGGAGTAAGATCTGTGTGACAAAATGGTTGAGTTCTATGTGTTTACATTTTCCACTTATGGCATCTGTAAAGGGGTGTAAATCATTCTGCAACTCAAACCATAAGCTCTATAAAAGCTATAGATCTGTATATCTGAAAATAGCAACCATGTAACCTATGGAGACATCACCATTGCCATATTTTTTTTATTCTGACGTTCTCTCCTGATGCTTCTAGAGCGACGACTGAGCACTACTGCTTGTCCAAATATTAGCAGAACCAAAAAGCCCCCCCAACTATCACACACTGCACAGAGAGCAGACCGGATCAATAGCGAAAATTACAACTAAATACGGTGAACTCGCACTATTTAACTTGGCACAGCATGTTGAGTTTTCAGAAAGTCAGGGAAGCCATTTATTTAAAAAAAAAAAGAAAAAAAAAAAAAAGCCTGAATATGGGAGAAAGTGACCAGTGGTGCTGATTAATGCATTGCCTCTCTATGAGTGCAGTGCGTGTGCTCACTTATTGATGAGGAGGATGTCAGGCAGCCAAACCTTCCCAGAGGGGATGCGCATCACCTCGATCCCGTCGTGCTCCTTGGGATTCCAACTCAAGCGATAATCTGTCCATTCCTGTCGAAACATTCAAAAGTGTTTGTGATGTGTTTTAGAGGAAGTTACACAAAAGCGCACGGAACAGAGCAGGAGCAGGAGATACACGGAGAGCGACAGAAGGAGGAAAGTGCATCTACAAATGTAACTAATTTGTCATTTCATCAGTTTATTTGTCATTTTCCCTCTGCTGTAATTAGATTCCACAGGAGTAATTCCCCTGTGCATTTCTCCTTGCATAACAAAACACAATTTGCATAATGTTTCATCGTGCATGTACTCTGCAGTATTAAGACTTCTCCAAGTGTTCTCCTCTTCTCATTTGCGTTCCTGTATTAGCACTGAGCGGCACATGGAGAAGGAGGTCTGGATGTCATTGCAGTTCTTCAGTGGAGCTGGCGCCATGGATGACATGAAAACGTAATAAGGGATTCAATTATTGAAGACAGTGTTGTGGGCTTGCCTCCGAGCAACTTTGTGTTTCAGCAAAGAAAAGAGCCGCTGACTGATCACTCACACGCCGTTTGCAAATACAAGACATGGAGGCTCGAAACCCAATTTGTAACCTCAGTGGAACAAAAGTATGGAAGGAAAAGTGCCACAATGTGTGAGGAGACAAACTTACCAGATTCATGACAACAATCGTGCTCATTTCTTCTTTCTTCATATTCTGGAAGTAAAAAGAAACGTATTTGTTAGTGACACTACGACTCTACCAACTGAGCTGACAACAAACATGCCCACAATGTAACTTTGCAGATTGAATCTACCTGAGTGAGTGACAAGCTTTGTCATTAAACAGCTGAAGTTTCACATTTGAATGGTTTTTACAGATCCGTGCATATTTTTTATTTCTGAAATAGTTTGGAAAATTGCTTGCACGTGTTTGTTGTTTTATTCTTTGTTCGTTTGTCTGTTGCGTTTTATTTTTATTCATATTTGTTTTCTTCTCTGTCCGTTCCTTCAAGTTTAATTTATTTTATCTTTTCAAAAAGCTGCCGGTGGAAAAGTGTTGCAGACGAGCACATGTGCTAAAACACTCAAATCAACGCATCTGGTTTGTCCAATCTAATTGCTATGTCCACATCAAATGAACTTTAAATACAAATATATATGTTACTGCAATAGTTAACATTTCATTCTGTGCAAAAAGTTATTTATTTTTCTGCAATATCTATATATAATTTATTATGCTACGACCTGTGAATGCCCATCTTACCTGAAGGAGAGTTACTTTTTAGTTCTTTCTCTGTTGTTGTTTCGCTTTAAGGTGAAGCCAAATAATGTTGTTCTTATGTTTTATGATGACAATAAAGACATTTTATTGAAAGTTTCGGAATTATTTTCTTCTCGGGCTTTTTAACTGAAAGACATCCTGTAGTGTGAGCAAATTATTATTGTGTCTTTGTTTGAACTTTCTTTCATCCTATCGATGGTTTCTAGAAAAGTAATGACTGCATGAGCACTTAAAACTAACACAGTTGAATCTAGGGATGTAACGATTCACTTAACTCACGGTGCGATTCACGATCCTGAGTTCACGATATGATTCTCTCATGATTTATTTGAAGAGAATCGGGAGGTGATCGGAGCTTCTCGTTGTGCTGTCGATTGAACGCTACATCATGTTGGTTGTGTTATTTGTGAAGTTCTCTGTCTTGTTGTAATATTTGCACAAACTTTTTATCTCATCTGTTACCTTCTCACCTCTTTCATTTTCTGTCTCGGGGGAAGCAAAAAAATGCTCCTGCGGACGCTCACGATATCACTGCCATTCATTTTTCCGATTCGAACCTTGAAACCTTTGAATCGATTTTAAACTGCCTCACGATTAATCTTACTTGAAATACGGCCTCTGCTTGTTGACCGGAGCTTGAAACCAGAGAACTAAACAGCTGATTCGACTGAGCGGTGTGTTTGACAGACATTGGACACACATCAGCTGCTTCCAGGACAAAGTTCATGATGTAAGCTCCGGGAAGGATGTTTGTCTGGACACTCGCATATCTCCAAAAGTGTGCACCTGTGTGTGTAATGTGCATGTGTGTGCATGCGATTGTGTAGTTAATGTGTGTAGGCGGAGCTTCCCTGAGCCCGGCCTGCTATTTAAAACACTTGGAGGAATGTCAGAGAGACAGCTGGGGCAGGGACATGAGGGGGGGGGGGGGGGGGGGGGGGGGGTTGTGGCGAGAGGGAGCTGGGTCTCTGTCTCCCACTTTCACACACGCCTAAATTTCTCATCACTGACTCGTACTTCCTGTTACTGTTTGAACACACCTCAGCTTGGGGGATGGTAATGAGAACGTGGCTGTTATGCAGCTGAATAGTTCTGGGCAGAGGCGGAGCATCCAAGTGGGTCAGTTCTCAAGATCGTTCCACTCCAGAACTTATCGGCCCCGTGTGACTTCCTCTCCGGAGTGGGACTGACCTTGAGAGGCTGTGTAAGGAGCATGCTCACTGGAGCTGTGTATGTAAATGTGACAATGTGCTGGTGTGTTGGGGGGTGCATACGGTACAGTACATGTGCTGCAGAGAGAGGCCAGGGGGAAATTAAGAAACAGATGAAGTGACCTGCTCTGTGCATAATGTGTGTGTTTGACTGTGTGCACGATTGTGAGTTTGCTGTCATGCAGTCAGAGGCTATTTAAAAAAAAAAAAAAAAAAAAACATTACCCAGCAGTGCTTTAAAAAGTTGAATGACTTTGTTTCATTTTTATCTCAGTAGCAGAAAGCAGACTTCTGGAGCACCTACCCTCTGGACACATGTGAATTAAAAAACCTTTTGTGCTATATTTTATCGCTAAAATGGCTAAATGTTGTCATCCTGTCATGTGGGACTTCTGGGAGTACATTGGTCCTCAGCTATGGAGGTCGCTTGAAGCTTTTATAGAGACATCTGTCAGTGGGAATCCGTCTGGATTTTTAAATATGTATCTATCAGAGACAGCGCTGTTCCTGAGGCGGAGGAGCCTCAGATGTTACAGTAATGAAACCCAGAGAAATGTCAGAAAAATGTCAAGTCATAAAGGAGGAGAATCAGTGGAGATGCAGGAGTCCTGGAAGGTTTCCTGTCCTGACTGTCACATGGATCTCAATCTGAACGCTCACGTCAACTAACCTGCTTATGGTACAAATGTCTGAAATCAACAATAGGACTAACATGATCATGAATGAGTCAAAAAAGTAAGATCTGACATGGTTTTTCTTTCCCTTAAATCTTACATCATAGGGTTTTCCACAGATGATTGCCTTTAAGGGCTGCCTGCTCAGGGTCGAAAAAAAAAGGACGGCAGAATTTGTCATTTAATCCTCTTCCCTGTGTTGTTCGGGGCTGCTTCTCTGATTGTACACCGAGTAATGCATGAGCAACAGCAGGCAAGGATGCAACATTTACAAAACCAGTCTCAAAATGTCCTTTCAGAATTGACTATTAACGAGGATTTAACCACGAGCCAGATTACCCATTGTCCCCATGGCTCCAAAAAAGCAGCAAATGGAGCTTTCAGGTTCACAAAAAAGAAACGGAGGTAACAGCTTAAAAAGCCGTTCATGTATAGAAACGTCTCGAGAGCCACCGACAGACGTTAGAGCGCAGAAAGGTTTCGAGACGGATGCAGAGCTGGCTAAACGCTGAAGCTTCTGTGTCTGTGACAAGGCATCGACTCAAGGGAGGAACTCTCTCACTTGTTTTGAATTTAAACTGTAGAACCCATTTCAAACACTAGGTGGCAGACTAACATATTGCTCCTTTAATGAAAACAAAGATTTAACACACTTACACTGAGTAAAACATTGATTTTGGTGCAAAACTCGGAATAATGTGAATCAGTGAACTTAAACATGAGTCATTTTATGCGAATGAAGGAGTTTGGTGTGCAACCGAATTTCAATTAGGAACAAATCATCGACTCTTCTACGAAATGTTTGAGCTGGGTTCCGAGTAGGTGAGGGCGGCGTTGGTTTCAGTTGGTAGAGTGGGTCGTCTCTAAACTGGAAGGTTGAGTGTTCGATCCCCTGCTCCTTAGGCAGCTCACTGGAATGTGTATGAGTTACTTCTGATGGTCACTTCACATCGCAGGCTGTGCCATCAGTGTGTGAATGTATAGGTGTGGCCTGAGATGTAATAGCCCTCTGAGTAGGAGAGTAGAATTGAGCAGAATATAGAAAAGCTCTATACAAGCACAAGTCCATTTATCATTTACCATATGGAGAGCAAAACAATAAACACATAGTGCTTATAAGCTATGATGCTGTTCCTCATGCTTACACAACACCAGTGTTTGCAGCTTGTCCCTCCTGAATCCAACATATAAAAAGCTGTTTTTCTCCATCATTTATAGGCAGGGGAGGTATTTTCCTCCACATTCACTTTTTTAAGTTTTTGGTCGAAATTGTCTTTATTTACTGACTGTTTTTTTTAATCAAGCCTCTCTACCTCATGCATGCACGAGCCCACACTCAAAGCAGGAGCTGAAATCTGCCTCTGGACCAATGGAGCTAGTGCATGTAAGTGAGGGGCGGGGCTTTTGAGGGAGCACAGAGGGGGAGAGGGTGAGTGAATATGGAGAACGGAGAGGGTGCTGCTTTCAAAGTCATGCTCGTTTTCAAAAATTACCTACCCTGCATTTAAATCGGGACCAATTCATCTGATCTAGCTTGAGATTGATCAGACTGCATCAAATCAGCAGTTCAAAGGTCAGCATGCGTTATAAAGTTGGTAAAGCGTTTTATTTCATCATCTTTTTATGCATTTGCAATGTTTTTTTATCGAGAATGTTCATTTTGACGTGACAATGAAATTGCTGAATGTGCAGCCCTCGTCACTGTTACTATGATGTAAGCTTGCTGAGGTGCTGGTATTAGATTTATTCTTTGACACTAGTATAATATGACTCGCTTTATTTGGACCTTTATAGCACGAGATGGAAAAATGTCATCCATTTAATTGAGTTCACAAGCTGCCTTTTTAACATATACTTCACATCTGTCACCTGCCTCATCGTCTGGTCGTTATTGTCATTTTGTAAATGTGTGTTCGGGTCTAGTGCCTCACCAGTCCAACGAAGGAGGAAAGGATCATACCGATGCGAACCACCACCCTCTTTTCTGGGCTTTCTGCCGGCCGTACCTTCAGGTTGTAGTTAGAAAAGAGCTTCTTCACCAGAACATTCTCTGCATCGGTCGCACCTGTAAAACATGGATGGATGATATCACATGAGCAGTTACAACTTCAGCTAGACGCAGTCTCTTTAATACAGCCAACTCTCTGTCTGTGGTCTCTGTCACTGATTACTATTCACACCCAAACACTTTGAACTTCTGCAAAACCCATCCTGCTGATGACACGTGGGGCTGAGGCTTACTGACTGGCAGCTAAGGTGTGCTGTGCGTTCAGATATGAGCAACAATGAGTCCTGCAGCTAAGAGCTGAGTCAACAGAGCACAGCGAGCAGATGCTTCACAGAGTTAGTTCAGGCTGAGTCGCACAGCAGGGGCTATAGCCGGGTTAGCTGTGGCTAGCTAACAAAAAGAAATGAATCAAATGTGTAGAAATGAAACAAACACCTGGTCCTTCCCAAATAGAATCAAAAACACATTTACTGCAAAGAAAATATTTGAATTATTTTACCAGAATTAGCAGCAGGGGAAAAAGAATGTTTGTTGGGTGAGCGTGCTCTCAGCCTTCCATGTAATGCAATTTCAAAAAGAATGAATGTGGCCAAATAAAATGCAAATAAATCACTAGAGGAGTTGTGCAAGCTTCTTTGTGGCTTAATTCAATGCAGGATGATTATGAATTAACCTCCTGACATGTTGTGCGTCACTTTTCTGCTCCGCGTCAACATGATGTAAACACAGCTCTGACAACAACACAGCTGGCGGGACTCACGCTTCTTACTCATTGTAGACAGTCGTAACTCAGAGAGATGTTTACGCAGGATGTATTTCTGCTTTATTTATGTGTCAAATGTCGACCACATTATTTTTCTCAAAAGAAATGGAAAAAATGTTTGACAAAAGTTCGATAGATTTTCACTTGTAATTACACCACCCACACACTAGGAGAGGGGGGCGCTAACGCACCTTTAACTTAAGTTGCCAGCAGACGTTAAAAAGCAGAAGAATAAGATGACATACAGCCAATCATGTTGCAGGCATATGGATGGGCGGGCTAACAAATGTTTAGAGGGGAATGGAAAAAAGTCGAAAAAGTCTGCCTTCATATCTGAAGGAAATAATAATTATAATAGTTTCACATGTATCATGATTAATATCAATATGGACTGATTTCTCTCATTGTGATAAAAGTGCATGGCCGCACTAACATCAACATACTATAGTCATGCACATGGATGAAAATGCCAGTGTGTCTCCTGCAGACTTTAACACCCATAGGATGTCACAGACGTGTCTTACAAAAAAGGCCTTCTAGGTAGTGAACCTACCAATGCCCAAATGCTGACACTCCTCCGCACACACTATTTGGTTTTAGCTCCACCGATTTTTCTCTCTAGTATTAGAAGGTTAAAAGCATTTATAAACGGGTGACGCCACATTCATCACATTTGGCATGGGCTGTGGGCCCGGCAGGATCTGACCTGACAGGAATAAATGGCAACGATCTCCAAGCAACGCGGCCAGGCCGAATTAGCCAGGCACAGGGAAGCGTGGCTCAGCTGCTGTCAAAAGCTGGAATCCAGTATTTTCTGTCCTCAACTGATTTGGTAAATAAGTCCCACAAAAGGTAAATTAATAAAGATCAGGGGAGGTCGAGACCATGCTCAAGGTAAATGTTGAGCGTAAGAAGGATGCTGTCATGACATATAACTGACGGCAATGAAATACAGAGAGACTGTGTTTGAAAAGTGATTTAAGAGCCTTCCTCTTCTGGAGCCGCTTTGATAACAGACCCATCAGGAAGTGTGAATGTGGCACAGTTCTTTCTTTTTATCACATAGTAACTTCAATTCAACTGAGCGCACAAGTAGAGAGGAGATGAACACAGTATTACAGCTGACAATGCCGGGAGTGAAGTTTTATATGAGCTGTATCTGTCTCTGAAGAGAAACAGTGGCCAGTGATAAAATAAAACTCCTGTGGACGAGGAAGGCTTGGATTCCTCGGAGGAAGTTACCACCATGAGGATGCTTTATCGTTCAGGTGCGTCGTAATGTTTTTGACCACTGTGACAAGTCTTTTCCTCACACATATTTTATTATTTATGTTCTAAATCTGACTGTGTTTTTTTTTTTTAAAGCGAATTTATTACAAATGCAGGCCCGATCAAAAAATGTGATCAGTACTTCTGTTGTTTTGGATTTTTTTTAAATGTCTGGAACATTTCTGGCCACGTTAGTCTTTGCATTGAAAGGTTGATTTGTTCGAGTGATTACGAGCAAAATTCCACAGGATCCGTTTGTCCACGCCGCACACTCTGGGGCTGATTGCGCTCTCTCTCGTTGACGCTCGTATTTCCACGCACTGGAAGCGCCACTCTACTTCTGTAGAACTTATCCAGTTTTGTGGAAGGATCAGAGATTTTCTGAATTGGAAGGCGTGGCTGATCTGATTCACGAGCAGACGCGATGTTACTGGTTGTCAGGAGGCCTAAGACCCGCCTCTGGTCCAATCTTTGCCGTTTCCAGCATGGAGACCAACATCCATTGGCTTCAAAAGTCCCCTTCAGTCACCAATGGGTGACATCACTCAGGCTTCGTCAGTCTTCTGAGGAAACGACGGAGGAGAAGGAATGCTTCCATTGCTTTGGAATCTGCAGGCTAGTCTGCAGCTCCGTTTTTGTTCGTAGTGCTTTACCTCACCAACCTCACGATCAATTTAATGGATTGCTGTTAGATGTGGTTCTTACAATCATGTGAAACTGATAAACCTGAGGGACTTTTTCATTTCAGTTCATGCTGTGATGTTCATGATTTCATTCGTCATATAGAATATAAATTAATATAAGGCGTTGTCATTTGCAGAGGATCGTATTCATGAATTATTTGTCTCTGTTAAAATGTTGAGACTCTCCTGAGGTGTCGTCTTGCGGGGAGTCGGCAGCTTTCTGGGTGTGCAAGCTCGACGTGTGGAGGCTTAGGTCCTCCAAGAGGGCGGCCCGGGTTCAAGTCATTCCCCACTTTCTCTCTCCCTGATTTACGACTCTGTCAACCCATATCTACCATAAAGAGAACAAAAAGCAGAATATCGCGATCCCCAGTATGGTGATACGCAGCGTCGTGTGACATGAAACTGAATTCTGTCGGCTGATGGAGTTTAAAGCTGAGGGTCGTTCTTTTCATGAATGTTAAAGCAACATCATCATCATCAGTATGAGTGATGTGTCTGAAAACTCTTTCACTTGTGCAACACGTGTCTTTTGAATCAGTAAAGCTGAGTCAACCGCTGCTTCTTATCAAACCAGAAGAATAACCACCAGGCCATCAGATGTAACTAAAGTAACTGAAGTCATACGTTGTTCCTTTATGGTTGCCTCTGGTGTTACTCTGGTTGACTTTAGGTAATGTTTTCTGTTTCCTGTCACACTCTACATGTGATATTAGTGTAGTATTAATGGAGGGACCGTTATAACCATAACTCAGAAACATGTGAATATTGTGTTTGCTCGTGTCTTACCTCCCAGTGTGCTCAGGCAACAAAGGCAACATGCCAGCAGGATCAGATTCAGGCTTCTCATTTTGACGCCGGCCCCCCCCCAACCCCCCTCCGAGTCCAAACAAGGTGTCTTCTCCTCCAAACAGATTCTCTTGGATTAATCCAAAGTGTTTTCTCGTCTTTTTCCTTTCCCCTCTGCAACTTTTGCTTCCTTCAGGTTGGACTGTTGTTGTCTGTCAGTCAGGCTCGGCCTGGCCAACTGCTGCGTGCTCCGATTACATCCTCGGGGAGGGGAGGGGACGTTTCACACTTCAACCCCCCCCCCTTCAGCTCTTGGCTCGTGTGGAACAGGGTTTACTCTGCCCAATGAGAGGCTATTTACTCACAGCTCGTTCTCATGCTGTGGCCGAGGGTTCCAGACAGGTCTTCAAAAAAAAAAAAGCACAAGTCAAATTAAATGAAAGACTGGTGAGGTACAAGAGAGGTAAGCAATTTACACAACACTCAACAGCCTGTTGAGACAAAGCTGTATAATCTATTGAAAGTCAGAGAGAGTTCCAGAGGGTTGGGGGTGCCACACTGAAGGCTCTGCCCCCCCGTAAGTCTGCAGGTTGGTGAGGGCAATGGAGAGTCTCTGGGACTGTATCGCTTGATATTATCCATCTATTTCCTTAAAGAGGCTACATGTAGCTGTGTCACATGACTAAATTGTGTTTTAGTAAGAGCGTGGTTAACTGATATTCAAGATGAGACATTCACTGTCTATCTGTGTTTTCTGTATAACTTTTTATCTTTTGACGAACCCGGGTTCGACTTTCCGCTAAAGTTGCAGGAAGTGGCGTTCCATGCGCGTTCTCCTCGACGTCCTCCTCACACAGCTCTACTTACGGAGAGCAACAGTTGTGCCTGCCTGGATGAAGAATGAAACTTTAAGACGGAATCTGTTATCTCAAATAAACGAGCTGGTAAACACAAGAAACCAAACTAAGTTTTATCTGTAGAAGCGCGTCGAGCCAAACTAGAATCTGAGCGGCGTCGGGCGAAGACTCGAGTGAACACGGGAGAGCTTTTCATTCATGGTGGCTTCAGAGATGGCTTCACGTCTATTGAAAAGGTCTGATGATTCCTCTAGACCAGGCGATCTTCTCGGCCCATGAAGATGCTCGTTTGTTGACGAGCACGCCAGCGAGAGCGCGCCCCAGGATGCTGCTGCAGTTCGCCTTGCAGCCTGCGGTGTCACTGGACATTATTGAAAGTGACATATCGCCCCTTTAACAGTATATCGTGAAGGAGGGTACGTGCACGCATGTCAGGGTTTTATCTCACACTGTGCTTTGAAGGTGTATCGCTCAAACTGCCCTCAATGTTAAAAAGTGCACGGCCGTCTTGTCCAGTCATCACTGTGATAACAGAACACGTAGAGGTGATACAACCGCCGTTCTTCCCACAATATAACGCCAAGTTGATCAACCGATTTAACTGATGTGTTCTCTGAAGGGCCCTGCAGTAAAACACTTCCATCCTCCCTCAATCCCTTTACTCATCCCCTCACGCCACTCTGCTCTCACTCACACTCAACGGACGTCCACGCCACCGTCGTTTACGATCCACCGTCACTGCCATTTGGCCTGCCTCCAATTTAATTACCATTGAAGCGAACTATTAACAGCTAGCAGCAGCCAGCGTCACACATCAAATCAGTGGTCATGAGGGAGTGTATAAAGCCTCTATTGGCAGTGATTCAAATGACAGGATGTCTCCCTGAGCCAGCCTGATAGATTACACTTTAATACAGAGGGGAGGGAGGTAAGTTCAAATAGATTGATGTTCATCATGGACGCTTCTTTTCATGTAAGAAGGAGGAACAGACGACATGCAACAGGTGTATGGTAGCTGGATGATTAGATCCCTGTAAAAACTATTTAAAGTGGATGGCGGAGATGATAATTTTATTTTACTGCAAAGTGTACGCTCTCTTTGATTGTGCTGAAGATGGATCAGTGTAATCAGTCTGTTTACTTTAAAGCTAATTATCAGATAGGGGATCAACATACTCTTAATGTATTTTTTTTTTTAATTAAAAGTCGGCCAACTCAGTGTTCAGACGACAATTTAAGGCAATCACACTTCAGCACTCTTTTTACCTGATTGTAAAAGCTGACCGAAGAACATTTGAAGGTTTGAAAACGGATCATGGCGGATAATGTCAGGAAAACTTGTTGGATCAGGTTGTCAAGTTTTTCACACTAAATGGGGGAAAAAACACGGAAAATACAGATTCCTGTGATCAAATGTTGAAAAAAAGCTTCCGCACTAAAAATCCAGATAGACTAAAAAATGACGAAGTAATTACTGATGAAGAAAAATGAAAATTCAATAAATATAAAGGGGGAAAAAATAAATCAGAAGTGTAGATCCAAGCTGGACGTGTATTCACTTTATTGCATTGTTAGCATTATTTGCTGCTAATGGCTAAAAGGCTAGTGTGATTGTATTCTGACAATGCAACACACAAAGTGTATTCATATGATGCAATATACATATTAAAAACATTTCAATGGATTTGTTGTTAGCTAAGTTTGTTTTGCGAATGAAACTTGTGAATATCCACAGGTTGGATAAATAAATGTTCTGCCTGTCAAAAGTGTTCAATAAATACAAATATTTCAATCACTATGACTTCACGTTTGAGGGGCAAGATATACTGGTATTCATAATTCACCTTTATTATAGATCATTTGGTGTTTTAAATTGTACAATGAGGTCTTTATAGCCTATTTTAAATTGTAGTTTTCATCAATATACTTCGACACAGAGTCATGCCAACTGAAAACCCTTCATAGAATACACATAATACTCACTTACCTTACTCTTTTTGAGTGTTTTTTCTTCCTGGTGTCCACAGGGCAGTTTCGTCTATTCACTCCGTAACTTCACGTCCACGTTTTTCACACACTGACGTCAAACGATGTTTCGAAGTTATTCCGTCCAAGCTGGCTATAATACATGGCTACATGCAAAACATAGCTGTTCATAGTTAATTCGACATATATTTAAACTAATTCTGAACAAATATGGGCTAAAAACTGCTCAGGATGTAGCCAACGTGTGCGTGACCAATTCCCTGGCAACAGTAAACTCCCTGTTTACTTCCACAGAAGCATTATGGGAAATGTATTTCTGAACAGGATGTTAAACAATCCCAGTGAAAAATGTAAAAATTAAGGACTTATGTTGTAGGAATAACACACAAAAACTCTCAATAGACCTGGGTTACAATCATACAAATATATTAGTTTGTTTTATTCAATTATATCCAATAATACGTCTCCCTTGACTTTGTGTAAGTTATTATAGAAATAAATACAGATCATATTGCAAATGCAGAGACAAGATTTGGGGATAATAGCGTGTTGAGGGAGGGGGTTAGGGATTAAAGGGGCTAAAGAGTAAATATTTGGGAAAGACTGTTTCCTTGAAGGTGTCCAGTAAATGATTGGCGCATGCATGCTTGTAGTCCCTCCTGGCTGTGATCCAAGACCTCAACCGAGAAATTTAAAAACTGCAAGTCCCATGGTTCTCTGTAGTCCCTTGCAGCTATTTTCTCTAGATGATCCATGGGTTTGGATGGCATATAGCAGTAGTGTTATTCCACCTTTCCAGCAACAGGGGGAGTTATTGCCCCCCAACCACATTTGCATGGATATATTTATATATATTTATATATAGATATATTTTTTTTGCCCCATTTGAATACAAAAATAGTGTCATTGTGGCTTTGATAGCTGGAAGACTGATGACTCTTTTTGCATTTGGAAGACAAAGAAGTAACATAACATGATGGTGATTTCCTTCAAATCTTTTTTGGAAGACTTTATCAAATATCTCAGATCGTCCATGCAGAAAAAGAGCAAAAAATAAAAATCCCTCAAGGATTGATCACAGAATAAATCACCCACAAGTTGCAGACATGGTTATGTGCGTGTTTTAGAGAGAACCAGATTCAGAATGAGCAGTCCACACTCTGCAAGTGAGCCAATTGAAATCCCGTTAAGAGATCAGAGGTCAGGTTTATGATTTTGAAATGTACTTCAGGATTGTAGGGGAATGGGAGAAACAGGTCAGAGCGCCAACCGTCTTGGCGCTCTAATATTTCCTTTCTTTGTAGAGTGAGCTCTGTTCTTAAACATTATGTTTTAGAAGAATAGACATTGATATGCATTAACAGAGAAATAACAATTGAAATCAGTATGCTCACATATCAGAACAATGATGGTTCATAAATGACATTACATCACACAAATCTTCTTAGCATGTCATTACAGGTCACAACAATTTAAATGAGAAATTCCCAAAACACAATCCTTACTGTTTTTGTAATAAAAAAAATAAAAATAAAAACAACATATTTTAGCATTTGGGACAGTGTTAACACTGCTTAAATATATTTTGTGCATTAACTTGTGCGAGGTGAAGTCCCTCCATGATCTGTTTTTAAAGGTCACCCTGTTTAGCCACATCTGCACTGGCTTGGTGCAGGGTGCTCTGTGCGTGTGTGAAGCAGATGTGTGTGGAGAGAATGTGGGTGTGCTTTTAAATAACACAGCCTCATTTTCAATAAAGGAAGTTAATCTGATGGTAAGGATGAGGCATTGGGGGCTCCAGCTCTGGAATTAAATATATTAAAAAAAAGGGTTTTTTTATTTAAAAAAAAAAAAAAAAAAAAAGGAAGAGTGAAAATCTGTCCGAGGACAGCGTCACTCTTTTGTCACGTGAGCCTCTCCCTTCCTCCCTCTCTCTTTTTTGTGTTTTCTACTGCATTGCAGATGTGGTAAAGGGACTCCACCTCGAACTAACACACACACACACACACACACACACACACACACACACTCAGACACACACTTAAACAGCAACCCAGCTCACAAAGAGGGCAAAGTGTTAGAAAAATAAAGGCTGTAATAAAACACACAGTTGCTTTCTATATCAATATTAATCCCTTTTTTCACCTCCTCCGAGATAATGTGGCTGCACCTTGTTAATGGAGTTTATTGCTTTCTGCCCAAGGACTTCTGCTCATTGATTTGGCCTCTGATTTATTCTCTATTTTCTTCTCTCTCCACTACTCTCTTCTTGAGTACACATAATGGACACACAGAGATATTCAATCACAGTTACACAACGATTACACACAGAGACCAAAGCTGATGAGTGAGATCTAAAAAACACATATACTAGCACACACACTGTATTCCCACACACACACACACACAAACACACACACATGTACGAGCATTCAGCCTCCAGGTTAAGGGGAAGTTGTGTTTGCAAAAGGGGATCGCAGAGAGGAAGTGGAACTTCAAAAGAAGGCTGGTGAGGGCAGGAGTTAGCTACACTTCAGTATGTGTCTCTCTCTCTTTCTCTCTCTCCCTCTTCGAGTCCTTCACAACCCAGGATGACCCTTTCTGTAGTTTTAATTCGCTCTGTAAGCAGGGAGGGCCCTGACTCGGGAGAAATGGAGGGAGGGGAGTCCCCCGGGAGAGAGGTGTGTGCGTGAGATGTGTTAAGCATGGAGCTGAATCAGATATACACCATTTAACCCCCTTCAATATCCTCCCACATTCACATATACACACCTCTCTTTACTCCTAAGAAATAGGAGGAGTAAGCCTTCCAAATTGCCGGTATTGAACATTTTTACTTAAATAGAGCATTGACTGTATAAATAGAGCTGCTTCCCAAAAGTGATGAAAATATAATAGAAGTTTCCCGACTGATGCAATGCAGTAAAGGTCGTAAACGCTGCTTCCTGCATGTTAAAATACGGGACATGGGATGAACCTGAAAATTGATTGAGATGTTAAATACAGATCAGTTTTGGACAAATTATATTTCAATTAGTTATTTTGGGCAATAAAATGGGTATAATGTCAAGATTGACATATCTGTTGACAAATAACAGAAAAGAAAAGCAATGGCCGAAGACATATAATGACCACGGCGAAAGTCATTCCACTCTTTTTTTAACCTTGAACGTCTTCTGCAGACCGACACAAGAATTTGTTCTGCTGTGGACTGTGCCAAATCTGGCAGATTTTAGCCATTTTATTGGCAAGTTTGATGCATGTTTGGTTGGCAGAAGGGAGCAAGAAGTTCACTAGCCTATCAAATTTCAACAGACTCAGAATGCAAAACATGTCAGCGCCAATCACTGGGTTTTCTTTTGACTTCACTTTTGTATGGGAAGAGATGTGTGTGTTGTCCATCGATTTACAGTCAATAAACTTGCTGATGAATCAGTCAGTTATAAGCAGTAAATTCAGCAATCTAGTGCAGGTGGGGGAATAGCTGATCAAACATTTGCTTGGATAGACAGAGACCGAGATAAATGGCAATCTTTACACCCTGTAATTCACAAAGAACTATTTGAAGTGAAGCCTGAAGGCCGAATGCAGACTGGCTGGAAGAGAGAAGCTGATTTCAGGCTTCATAAGCAGTGAAAAATGCAAGAGTATGAACACTGCAAAACACACACAAGAGTCTGTGATACACACACACACACACACACACACACACACACACACACACACACACATGCATCATGCAAACTTTCGAACTCCCTGCAAAGTGCAACTAACAACACTTCACATAAAGTCAGATACACATATTCACACCTTATATTTTTAAATCCTGACCCCATCTGCTCAACCATATACGCATACTGTATAACTATATACTGGGCTAGGTCAGAAATACTCCAATAACATCTAATAGGACTCATTTAGTTACAAAAGATAATACCTGCTATAGCTTCAGAAAAAAATAAAGCCAAGGAATGAAAAAATAAACTATGAGCTAGATTGCTGAACAAATACATGGATGCATACCTTGTCTTTTTAAAACTAAACAAGTTATCCTGGTTTATAGCTTCTGAATGAGTATTCAGATAACAGTCTGGAGAAAAGAAAGATTTATCAGTACCCTCAACTACAATGGAAAAATTAATTCAAACTGATGACCGGTGGAACTTTAAAAGGACTAATGAGTAATTTAAAGTGAATGCACATACAGCATTAATGTCCAGGAAAGTGAGATCTGTATAACACTTGAGATCTGATGGCTTTCTTTACATAAAATCTTGGCTCTGGTTGTATAAAAGTAACTTTAACTCAAAGTGAGACAATCAAAATCAGAAGATTATAGCCCTACAAATATCACAATCAAAGTTGTTCTCTTATCTGGAATCGCAACTTTACAAAAAAATGTTACGTGCTATCATTTTTTTTGCATCTGTACAGGCATATGCATCGATAAAATACAATATTGTATATATTTTTTTATTTTAGACGTAAAGGGACACTTGTGCAATGTTCTATTGCAGTTCCATAAGGTTATGGGACTCACAAGTATCTTTTTTTTAATTAGATAAAAATTGAAGTAAAAGAAGCTGAGATATCATTAAGATTAGCACAAAAAAAGAGTTGTCAGATATCCAATTTCCTCTAATGCATCTTATCTTTACTTTCAACCACACTGTCCCTGAAATAAGCACTTGTTTCAAACCAAATATAAAGGCCTCTGTGAGAAAACTGTCCCCATTAAAGGTCCCATATTATTATTTTTTGGGTTCATTTATTTAATTTACTTCATGTGCATACTAAATTATGTTCACAATCGCTAATGTTAGAAAAAAGTGGCAGTTTCCATTGACTGCATGCAGCCCTTCTTATCTGATCTAAATCCCCTCTTCTCAGCTGCTCTAAATCCACTTTGGGCAGGTCTCCGCGTGTGCCAAGTCTGATCTGATTGGTTGGCCGATCTGTTGTAATTGGTCAGTCGTTCGGAACGGTATCAGGAAATGTTACGCCCCTTTTACCATATTAGAAATGCAGGCTGTGGAGCAGCATGAGTTTGTGCTTGCTACAAGAGTCAATGGGCGTAGATCATCACTTCAATTTTCACAGAGGGGGGCTGGGATCAAGCGTTTAATGCAGCTACTGCTTCTGCTAACAGAAGGACATAGGAGAAGATATCTTTCGATGTGCCTAAACATGCACAAGACACCTATAAAACACTAAAGAGCACTAAAACAAGAAAATGGATATGGGACCTTTAAATGGAATACAAATAAATGTTGGCTTGAAGTTTTTAAATATTTTTCTCAAATCTTACGCACTTTCACACAAGTTAGAAATGTTTCTACTCCAGCAAAAAATTATGCTACGTATAATACTTAAGTATTTCATAGTAACCATTAGAAAAAGCAGGAGTGCCTAAAGGAGAATAACATTTCCTTGCCAGTTTTGATATTATAACCAAACAAGGGCTATAATTACCAAACGGTCAGCTACTTGCTAGCAAACAGCTAACGCCTGCACATTCACATGTTGTGATGGAATAAAGGACTTCCTTCTGTCCATGTGAGTAGCGTGAAGCCAAAGTAACCTTGCTTGACCTAGCTATCTTACATTACAGTTTACATTGGTACTGTACATTTGCGAGAATGGATGAAAAAAAAACCCCACTGCATTTAGTAGCCTTGCCTTTGCAAGCTAGCTAACTGCTAACGTTGATAGGTATGAACTATGAAAAGAAGTAGTGCATTAAATTTAAGTAACATGGGGCCTACATTTTCTTCTTCTCTTCACATTTGAGCACACCTGCAGAAAGCTTGCCTCAAAAAGAGGTGAACCTTCATTTGTCACCTCATTTTTACATTGCAGGCTACATCTTGTGACTAAGTGGTGTAGTTTCCCTTCAACTCAGTTTGTGTACATGACTGACACATTGCTTCACTCTATCTCTCAAAGACTTTAAAGGCAGGGTCGGTAATTTTTGAAAACGAGCATGATTTTAAAAATTCTCTCCATGCTCCATGTGCCCCCCCTAAAGCCATGCGCCTCACTTAAATGCACGAGCACCATTGGTCCAGAAGCGGATTTCAGCCAAGGTTTTGATTGTGGGCTCGTGCATGCATTAGATTGAGAGCGACCAGGGAGGCAGGATTGGTTTATGAAACACGTAGCCCACCGATTGCAAACATTGGTCGAAGTTTTTATGTGTTTACAACTGCTACAGATGGCAGATTTATTTCAATTATTTTTCAAAGCACATGAAATATTATTAATTATCAGGACCTAAAGACAATTTCAACCAAAATCTTAAAAAGTGGCTGAGAGAAATTACCTACCCTGCCTTTAAACAAACACATGCCCTATTGTCGGTATATCACAGCCCATATAAGTAATTATTATTACATTTTAGCCCTTAGCTCGCTGTTAAAGTATGTTTTAATATAATCTGCTAAAATCCTGAATTAAAATAAACATGTAAGAAAACATTCTCCAGCCCTTTAAACTACAGTATGCCCCTCCTCTCTCCTCTCTGTACCATTGAGTGTCTTACAGGACAGTAAATTGTATTCTTTTGGGCAGAACCTCATTTAATTGACTATTAAGGTAATTACATACTGCAACTATATAGTTAAACATTGTGTCCTAGATTTAGCTTTTCATAAGGGATGACTGGTCAGGCGTGCCAACCCGACGGTCTATTTAACTCTTTAATTAAAGTCTTTACTGTGACGATGTAAAACAATTTAGAAATAGTAGGAATAAATTAAAATGTACAAAAGTTTATTGTATTTTTCCTACTTCTTATTTATTGTATTAACATTCTGTGTTCTTTCTTTCCTTCTTAAACTACATTTTCATTCCACTCACCTACCAGGTCGGCTTCTCTCAAGTAGCAGATTACTTTGCTCTGCAGCTCCCCTCTATTCAGCAAGGGTTATCAGCTATTATTATTTACAACCACAGGTAACACGGGTGCAGAGGATTATGCATGAAGCAAGAAGTGTGTTCAGGGAATACTAGCCATATTACCATAATTCCCTCTTAAAACTATTTTTGTTCTGCTCATCAGCGCAAATTATTTCCCCTAAAATTCTCTCTCTCTCGCTCTCTCTTTTCTTCCGTGTGGTCCTCTCTCTAAAGCCTGATCATCAATCTAGCCTCGCCTCTACCTTCCGAACACACAAAACTCCCTCGCTTCCCACAATACATAAACATTAGGAGGAAACAATTACCCTGCCTGGCACATTGCAACAAGAAAGTTTGATATGAAAAATGATTGCTTTTCATGTTGAATAGAAAGAACAAATGGAAAGAACAAAACCACATTCCCAGGCGAGAAAAGTGATTATATTAAAAAAGTTGGTTTCTTTACCAGGACAGTCTATTGGATAAACAATGAAGACAATTAGAATAATGTGAATATATCACATCTAAATGTTTATATTTTTCATCTTTAAGTTTTTACTCATTTACATATGACTTTGGTTTTTTTTACGTTTCCCTCTAAATTAAACAGTCACAGTAATCATCCTTTATTAAATTAAAACAAATTTGTGAAAAAAGTTTTAAAAAAGGCTTAAATTCCTTTGCATCACAACTAAAGTCTCCAAGAGAGGCATTTAGATAGATAAAAACAGGTGATTTATGTGAAGCATCTTCTTGTTATGTCAGGAACAGATCCTTAGTTGACGCCACCATGACTTAAAGGCTGCTACAGGTATTTAGTATTGTTCTTCAATTAGTTTGGGAGACTTGAAGAACATTGCCTAAATAAAGATTTGACAATATATAAGCAGCATGAGCCGAGATATCCTGACCTTTAGACATTAACACATAGGACCCTACACTTCCCATAATGCAGTGCAGCCATCTTTAACTTCTTTAACTTCATAGTTTCAGGAGAATTCTTTCTGGCATAGTTTGGCCATTTTTCACCAACCATTTCACCAAAGTCTGTTTACAGTCAACACACCTATACAAAGCCTTCTTTGACCCTAGAGGCAGCTGGTAAACTGCCTTCAGTGATGTCATTTGAGTCATCGCTGCCAAAGACATCGCATACAGATTACAAGGCGCTGATTATGTATTCATACCGTCTTGCAATAAACAAACAAATCAATGATTGAGACTGAAACAGGAAGTGACTCGCAAAATTCAGAATGGATACTCCAAATGTAGTTTACAATTAAAACACTAGATTTTATTAGCCTCCCCAAGATGTTTTAGGAATGATGTCGGATTTGACGTGATGTCCTTACTCAGGCTGCCTATAAATCTACAGGGTTAAGTTGTTGGGCCCAGATAGGGCCACGTGTTAGGGTAGTAATAATAATAATGCATTTTATTATTTTATTGAAGACACCTTTCAAAACACTCAAGGTCACCTTACAAAGCAGAGATAAAGTAGGTCGGTAGTTGTCACTACCTGGCAACTCACATACACAGAGCCTGGGTCTGTTTAATGTGGCAAAGCTGTTTTGGTGGCGATGGAAGGCCATAAGTCATGTTACGTTACTTATTAGTCATAAGGGCACAATTGGGATGAGCGGTTTCTTCACTTCGGGCTTATCCTTTCATGAGGGGAACAAGTATGTTGTGTTTATTTTAAAATGGATTTTATCTTTAGAATTGAATGAAATGTGTCTTTTTAAAGAAGCAGGAATAATGACAACAGCTCAAACAAAGGTTTGGTTTGGTTTGTTTACATAGCATCATTCTGTGGGGTATTTTTCTGCTGTGAGCAGCTCAATATTTCCTTTGAAAGGAAACAGCTATATCTTAGCGGTGTACTCAGAGATAAAGTGTTTCTTCACAGCTTAATATTAGAATGTAATATGTATTTAGGACACAGAAATAGTGTAACCAATGGATTGTACACGCCTAAAGAGGATTAGTTACCTTACCCGAAACAGATGTAAAGACTTGGGTGGCTTACTTACAGGAAGAGTTGGATTTAGTTGTGTTTTCTCTCATACATAAGATAAAACCGAGCTTGAAGGGGTTTGTGGTACTGAAGGTAGACTTTAACATCTCCAGCCACACAAAATGATAAGATGACATCACTGAAGTTATTTTCCACTTGACACAGCTCCTCCTGGAGACACTGAAGACCTCTATAGAATTATGTCCACAGACTAAAGTACTCATTTACAAACAGACTTTGACACGTAAAATGGGTGTATTGCTGCTATAAAAACTGTCCACAGACAGTTCTTTATCTTAGCAAAGTACGCACAGGGGTGGAAAAGCAATTAAGGTAACTGTTAATATCTGCGCACGTTTAGTTTAAAGAAAAATAAATCATCATTAAGATTGTAGAAAAATGTGGATGCACAGTAGATTATAAACTTTCTTGAGTGTGTTTTCAGACAAGCGTACCACATTGAATGATAGTGAGTCCACTGCTACATTATGGGCTTGGAGGTTTGTGCAATGCATGGCCAGCCACAGTGAAAAAAAAATGAAAAAAAGCTATTGCAGTGCAATCACAAGCGACACTGTCAGGCTTCATCAGTACCCCATCTCACTGATGATATCTCTATTGTCTCCCATGACCTGCACGCACCATCACCGCCACATCAACATGTCTGCTGCATTTGTGAGTGTGCATTTGTTTTGCATATGTGTGTGTGTGTGTGTGTGTGTGTGTGCTTTCAACTTTTCATTCATGTTCAGTGTGTTAATTTACGAGATCATTTTCGTAGTGGTCACTCATGGATAACAAGGTGCTTAAGTGTGTGTGTGTGTGTGTGTGTGTGTGTGTGTATGTACACACTGCATTAAATGTCAGTGTCACAATAAGTGTGTGTGTGTGTGTGTGTGTGTGTGTGTGTGTGTGTGTGTGTGTGTGTGTGTGTGGTTCTGCAGTGTGCTGAGGGAGCTCTTGGCCCCTCGTTTAAGGGTCAAAAGATTCTGATCAGCCTCAGACTCCATTATCAGAGCCAGAGAGGTTGGGAGGGGTTTTCTTGTGCCACCGAGTGGAAAATTGAGTCCATGTCACAAACTAATCAAATTGCGCAAAGACTGGAAGAAGAGAACACACACACACACACACACACACACACACACACACACACACACACGCGCACACACACACAACAACACATGTAAGGGTGACAGTTATTTAAGCCACACACAGACAATGTTGGCTGGAGAACAAAAGGTCTTTGTGACAGCTTTGCAGCTTTCGTGTTAGCTTAGCTTTGTGTCAGGCTAGCTTTAGCTTGGAACCCTGTTGGGAATTCTTAAAAAACACAACGCAATTGTAAATAGTGTGCTACAGTGGAACAGATATGAATGTTGCACTCGTGGTAAAACCTGGAAGACTTTTCTTGGATATTTGGATGCCTGGAAGGATGTCGCTGACGATGGAGAGTATGATGGATCTCCTTCCAGACGGATAAACACACTGTTGGGACATGCAACATGACGCTACGTGACTGTTTGCCTCTTCATGAAGTTATTGCTTTTATATCCCAGGCTTTGACAATCACAGAGGTTGTTAGATAAGTGGAGGGCTGGTGTACATGGTGGTCTGTGAAGGTAAAAGGGGCTTCCCATCAGCCAGCTCCACTCTACCCAATTCTGCTCCTTTTTTCTAACTTAACAGCAGTGCATTGTGGGCTCGCAGAGTTCTTGTGGGGGTCAGTGTTGCAGGCAGCAGGTGTGGGTGTAGCCCTAACAACCCTGTTCAGGTGTCTGTCGGTGCCTAGTGCCCCCCTGTGTCCTCCACCCCCTCCTCAAACATGTGTCTTTGAGCGCTAGGAGGAAGAGGTTTTGGTTTTGGATTGAGGGTCCTTCTTGCCATTCTGGTGCACCGGCGAGTCACTGGAGGTCTTGGGCGTTTTTCTGGGTGGGCTCTGCTCAGCAACGTCGTGTAGAGAAGGCTCCCTGTACATGGCCACTGGGGAGGGAGAAATATTTTACACGTGGAGTCTGACAAGATGAAGAAAATACACGTAAAAGCTTTAGAAGAAAACTAACCACCTTGTCTGTGTCCTGTGGCACTGCTGAGTCGGACTCAAGTCCAAGTCGTGTTACTCGAGTAAACACCTCTATATCTTACCAACTATATACCTATTTTTACCGGGTAAAGAAAAAAACATAAAGTCCTCAAGCTGCACTTTAAACACCGAAAAAAGGAAATTTGAGGACAAAAGCTTTGTTGCACTGGAGGTACAGAGGAGTGATTGGACACTTGGTAAAAATAGTTGACAATGTATAAACTTTGAGCGTCTTGCAGGACCCGCCCGCCCTTGTCTCTGTCGCAGCTCGTAGTGTAAACTTGAATGTCTTTTACCTTCAATGAGTTTGGGCAGAAAGTGAGCTGCTCCCTTCGTCTTCTTGACGCGGTTGCCTTTCATGACCTGTCCATCCCGGTTGATCCCGATGTACCACGCCCGACCCGACTGAGTCTGCCTGTACAGGATGGACGAGTAGGTGACGTAGTAGTTCTCGAACACACACTCCTTAAACTTACACTCCGGCGTGAAGTGTTCCTGAAAGAGACATAAACACAAGCGCCGGGTCAGAGGAGAAGAATAACACATTTGGAGTGTCTGCCATTTTTTATCTCCTCCATTATTTATATATTTACTCTCCAGTTCAACTGGCTCAGCTGGGAATGGGAGGAAATGGGGCCCACATTTCATCGTGACAGGGTTACAGGAACATCTGTGGCTGCATCATGGAAGTGAACACACACGCAGACACGCATAGAGGCCGATTCATTCCAACATGTGCACATATGCCACATGGATAAAGTGGTTCCAGAGGTGGGATGCCATAACTCAGCCGGTTCGGTTTACCTGTAACAAACAACAATCAGGTGGATCCTTCACCTTCCTTATAGTTTAACAACCCCCGCCATTGGCCTTCAGCTCACACACACTTACACACACACAGCTCTGCATTAGACGATACGTCAACAGCGGGACGTCCCCCTCCCTCACGTTACAGCCCTCACATATTCCCTTTCTCGCCCCCATATTCTGCCTCTCCGTCTCCTCTTCATTCCCTCCATCCCTCCGTCATTTGGTAACCTTGTTGAGGAACAAACCAATTTGCAGGATTGATTTGGAGCCTTGATGTGACGGGTGAGCAAAAAAGGCCTGAATAAGGAGTTTGCTCTCTCTCTCATTCATTTCTCACCCTCTCCTCCTCCTCCTCCTCGTTCTATCTCTTCTGTCTTTCTCTGCGGCGCCTTAACGTCTGCCTATATCCATTGTAGCGCACATAAACAAGCTAATTACATTGACTGTATCGCCCATTCTTTAATTACACATCCATTCACTTAGGCAGCCATTCATTTCCTCACCCACCCATTAACTTATCTCTAATAGCACCGAGCCCGATCCAAAGGTCTGGAGTCTCTTGGAAGGTGTAATCAGATTGCTATCATTAACCGCGTTTGCACAGCAGTGTATTGCAGCTCATCTTCTCAGCACTCTTTGTGTGCATGTGCACTTGTGTATCTACATTGAAGGTGTGTGTGTGTGCGTGTAGGTGTGTATGTGTGTGTGTGTGTGTGGATTAAAGCCAGCTTTGTGAATCCCCGGCTCACAACCAACAAACATAAATTCTGAAGTTCATTAATTGATTGATGATGTGAATTAAACGGAATAAGGCAATATCAGCTAAGACCAAAGAGGAGGAAATGGAGATTTTGATTTTATCACCACTAAATGTCACGTTAATTAAAGACATAAAGGATTTATGTTTCAGCTGCCCGAGCCTAGATATGGCAAAAGTCAAGTTCAATAAGGTAACAGAGGCAGGGCCAGTGGTGCAGCACTGAAAAGTGACAAGCTCCATGAAGACATTGAGTATTCAGGTAGTTGGCGGCTAAAAAGATGGCTACACACACAAGAATATTTTGAGCCTGATCCCATCACCTGCCTCCACTCCGATTTGAGGCTTGTTGCAACCGATTTGTCCAAATAACCCTCAAGTGTGTTTGGTGTCAATACAATCCCGAAATATCAAACATGTCTGACATGAGCTATTCCAGATCGGTCTGCCTCCAACTGATTACCCTCAATAGCCAATAAGAGCGAGCAGACTGGGTGGAGTCACCAACAGGATGTTGCATAAGTCTCACAGAAATGGCAGCAAACATAAAGACAACTGTATATTATACTCCTGTCCAACAAATGTAAATAAGTCTCAGATTGCCCCAAGTCATGTGTGTGAAGTGTGTTGTTGTAAATCCACTCTGATCCTGTATTTGATCATATCTACAAACCCCTCTATTTCAGCCCTGCTCAGAACAGGCTGTTTCTGTGTCTGTACCTTTAAATGTAAATTAGCTGTGTATAACCACGCCCCTCTCTGGAATGAGATGTAGCTTTTGACAAGTCAGAACAAACACCAGGGTCACCCATCTGGGGGAGGGGCTATGCCTTTTGTGATGTATCATGCTAATCATGATATACTGACACTGAACACATGAATGCTTTACTATGATGGTAAAACAAAATGCATTCCTGTTTGTAAATTATATCTCTATTTTGGAGTGTGTCTCGTTAAATGAAGCTTAAATACTGAATCCCATGTTTCCAGCTGCAACACAGAGCCTCTTATTCACCTCCTTTAAAGTGCAGACTTGTTTCCCATTACTCCTTTTTCGCTGAGCTGTTTCCTCACCTCAGTGTTCAAGACAAGTGTTGAAAGCAAATGAAACTGAAGAGCTTGAGTCCTTGTTGCCATCAAAGTGATTACGCATGCGAAGATGACTGACAAACTCACACTGTATATTTTCAATTCATGTTTAAACGTTACAGGCTAGAAAGTGGTGAAACATGACCTGAACATGACAAGGCAGCAACAAAATCTGTTTTGTTTTCAGTGTATCATATATTTATGAGTTCCCCTTGTAAAATACACCTTTAATATTTAATGCAATTTCGCTTGGTGTAATGCTTAGCATTGTGCGACACGGACTGAATTTCCCCAGCAGGAAAAGAAAGACTGCATGAATAATTGTGAGTACACTCACCTCTGCAAGTCATGCAGTCAGTTAAAGCTGCAGTAGGCAACATTGCTTTACTTTGATTTAAATTCAAATTACACATTTGGATGAAACAATCCTTTAGATTAATATGGCTGTGATCTTTATGTGAACCCCTGCCCCTTTTTAGATTCAAACTTCTGATCTGCATCAAACAACAAATCATGTTTCGTGCCAATCAACTGCTTTTAGGCTCTCTCTCTCTCTCCCTCTCCCTCTCTCTCTTTCCTCGCCTCTGTGCACATTGGCCGTGCAGCACACATCAGTTGTGACCTTTAAACTATTTTGGGATGTGTATTGATTGTCTGTGTTTGTGTTTTAAGGCCTGGCTCACACTAAAGGACTTTTTAACAGATATTACCGATGTGAGCCCACATACTGTACATCAACAAATAATTACAGGAGTAGTATAGAATGGACAGCAATGATATGACCGGACTTGAAAAAAGCCAAATTTGTAGAAATGGACAACTACTACTGAAAATAACAGTTTTAACAATCGAGATGAAGTAAATCTGGTCTTTTCATTTAACAGCAGAAGGATGGGGGTGATCATTTCACTTTATGTGACAATCCAGGGTGCGCCACCCCCACACAACCTTATATCAGATGTATATGCTTGGTATGTTCTGTGCAGCATTTAGTGGGCGGGGCTTTGTGGAGTGATACAAAATAGAAGAAGAAGCATGTTTTTTTTCTTTTTTTTTTGCAAAATGGCTGTTGAAAAATAAGCCAATGCAGAAGTGAAAAAAGTTGCAGTTCTTAGAGTGTCCACTTGAGGTTGCCTGCAGTAGGAATCCACGAGAGGCCCCATGTTAAAGTGAACATTACAGCAGAAAAAAAAACTTGGTAAACAACATGGTAAAAATTAAACAAATAATCTGAATACCTTGTTTCTTAATCCTTACACGCTTTATGGCAGGTTAATTTGTTGAATTCACATCTTTTTTTGATAATTTAAAGACTAAGATGCGTATACATATATACAGCTATTTTTAAGACCTCAAGAAGATGGAGCCTCAATGGGGGACATCACTGACAGTACGTCCATGTTTTATACAGTTTATGTTTCATCCAGAAGTTTTCATCATCATATTCATATTATTTGGAGTTCCTGTAAATATCTCACTTACAAAACACCTACTACTGTATATTATATTTTCCCCAATTACATGTTACAATAATTTCCAATCAAAAGAGTTCATTCAACTAAATCCTGGCCAGAAGCCAACTGCATATACTTAGTCACAAACGCAGAACACACTCAGGGTGCCATCAGCAAAGCTTCTTTTAGAGGACAACACACGATTAAGCAGACATTAATAGAGAAACATCCGTTACGCAGCAGACACACAGGGGACACATGCACATCTGTCTGCACAGCGTTTACTCTGACTAGACTTCCTGCTGTTCGTTTCCCTCTCAATCAAAAACAGAGAAACAGGGCTGGATTCCAAACACCTCTTTACCTCTATCGTCTAATAAGATAATGAAACAGAGCTTGTGCTTAATCAAAAGCCTGAGCAAACTGTCCCCCTCGGGCTAAACCCCATTATTTATCCCATCCAAAAGACAAACAAGTCTTTATCACAACGTCTGCAATTCCTCTTGTGTTCAGCAGGGGTTGCTCCAAACACACAAGCAGTTTGGGCTGGGGGGGGCTGACTGTCACCTCTCCTCCTCCTCCTGCTTGTGCTGTCGATGCTCCAGAATTAACTCATGCCTATACTTGCCACTCCATAATGCTTGGCTCTTTTCAGGCCTCTTTATAGCACGCTGAAAACCACTTGAGTCACACAACAGACACAAATCCACACAAGGGACTTCTGTCTGTGCTGCTTTTTAGGCGGCACACATGCAGTTTTGTGTATTTTTAAGCAGAATTTGCTGAAATGTGCCATCCTGTTGCATTATGTATTTAAGGCAGCAGAGATGAATGTTAACATAATACAACTACTATAAAAATTACTGCCTGCTACAACTCGAGAAACTATTAGTTGCAAAATTTAACCATGATGAAGATCGTCAGACTTTCAATTTCGGTTAATCTTAAAAAAAGTTTAAAAAAAAAATATATATATATATATTATTTATTTATTTATTTATTATTTTTGCCTAAAAAGGAAAAAAATACAACAAAAGCAAAAAAAATACTTTTGATATTGAGACATTAAATTACATCATCGGGGTCCATAAAAAGTATCCAAGCCCTCCTTTACTCGCACATGGTAAGAAAGGAAAAGAATTGTGTATGCTTGCACATGTTTGGGTACAGGAGTGTGTACATCCATTCATGCGTGTCTGCTGTTTTGACACAGAGACATGACGGATCCCTCTTACATCAGCGGGAGGCCACCCGGTGCTGGATGACATGCATGCACTCCCTCACACACACACACACACACACACTAGTACAACCACACACAGTCACAACATCAACAGTGACGGATGGACTGGACGCCTCCCTCATCACTCACTACCACAGAAGGCAGATAGAAAGATAGGGATGGAGGAAAGAGAGAGGGAGCAGCAAGAGAAAAGAGAGGAGAAAACGAAACGAAGATCCGAAGGAAAAGAAGTGAAACAAGGCGAATGTAGAGTAGGATCATTCCCCAGTAATGACACACACGCACGTCTCATTTCCACGCCCTGACACCTGAGGACATTATTCAGCCCTGTTCCCAAACACACAGCTGCCATTAACCATTGAGCCTCCCATGCACTCAGCTAGGGGATTGATTCTATGTAAGACCTCTGTGAAAAGTCAATAGGCATTAGTCCGGAAAAAAACCTGGATTAGGTTTTGATTGGATGGCAACGTGGCGACGCAATCGAGCGTGAAGAACTTAAAACGACTTACAAGCTGCGATCGGGCAAGCACAGGTTAATCCAGAGGCTTTAAGTCACAGACACTTATCGACCGCGTCCCAGAGGACAAATGTATTTCACAGCGTCGATAGGGCAACATGAATGGCTGTGTGTGTCTGTTGTTTTTTTTCTTTTTTCTTTTACTGTATATGACAAGAGAAAGCCATGAGATGTGTTACACTTTTACAACATTCAGTAAATGATGTTTGTATTTACACATCAGCGGATCAATAGGGGCTTCCCTGTTGCACGAGAATCGGCCTCAAATGCACACAAGCTTTTTGCAGGCCAATGCCAATGTTAACCACGGATCAGGGAGACTGATAGATATTGACAATGACAAACTCCAGATTTAGCCGAGGCAAGGGTTCAAAGTCGAGTGTCCTTTGGATTGACCAAATCCATTTCCAAACCAATGACTTCCAACTGGTAAATAGGAAGGACTGTTCCTATATAGTGCTGTTATAATCTTCAGATGAGTAAGACACTATGTGTCACATTCACACATAACCTTCACACTCACAATGAAGTTTTAGTCACTTAATAGTGCATTCATTTATCAGGGCAAATTGTTTATCGGTATCCGCAGATTAAGTGTTATATATTTAAGTGCATTTTTACAAAACCATGCGAATCTCAGAGAGTGCAAAACATATTTTTCCAAAGATATCCAAACTATCGAACTTCGGTTTCATATATATATATATATTTTTTTTTTACCTCTTATAATCAGAAAACATGCTGTGTTGAAGTTCTGGCTGCTCTGAAGAAACACAGTCGCCAGTATGTCCTCCTCCTTTGAGTTTTGATTCTGGTCCTGAATGATGTGTATTTGCTTTGACCAAAGAAGTATAGGCGGTATTAAGGCATGCCCACACGGCTAATTTGGATGTCCCTTGGTTTGCCAGGTAACACCTATAATCACACCTACCCATTCTCACACTGATGCCAGAGGTTGCTGTGTAAGTAACCATCAGAAGTAACTAATCCATCCATACACGTGGATACACCGTAAACAAAGCAGCAGGAGCCATTTAGGGTTTAGTGTCTTGCCCAAGGACAACTCGTATCGAGCAGCAGGGTGATGGAACCCTCAGCCTTCTGGTTTAGAGGTGACTGACTGAGACACAGCCAACCAGTGTTTTAAACTATTGATCATATTCTCACTCACCCGCACGCCTTCTTAAGCTACCTCTTCTATAATGAGGTCTCAAGTCTTATCCTTCAAATCACAACCCATCCCATGTGTACAATAGAAAGGTAAGAGTACTTTACTTGAGTACCTACATCTTATCGTTGCACATTTACACCCAGAGGGAAATATTGTCCTTATTACTCTGCTACAAAAAAAAGTTGTTTTCTCTGTCATCATAAAAGGTCAAAACAGCTTAAAGTCAGTCAACTGACTGTCTGTCAGATCTCTATCCACGTCGTCTCCATCCTGTCCCCACTGTCTCCTCTTTTTACGACGCAATACAAAAAGAAACTGCCATTAAAACATCCTGCAGGGGCGGGAAAAAGTTCAAAGGAATGTGCTGGGTTATAAAAAAAAATATTGGATTGATCATGAACAGAGAACTGTTTACTTTAAAAGCCTTTGCGAGGTTTTTTTTGGTTTTTTTTTGGCGTAGTATTGCAGACATGAGCGGATATATAAAAAAGGGGTCTCTATCAAAACATGTCTAAAAATCTGAGATGACTCAATATCCTTGTAACTTTATGTCATCATGTATTTGTGTTTATTTGCATTAAATTGTTGCTTATAAAACTGGGATTCGGATGTGAACATAAAGCAGTGGGAACAAGATTTTTGCTCAGGATAAACCACGCAGGGACATAAGCTGGGTCATTTCCATCCCTGCAGTGATGAAATATTTACCTGCAGATGCACCTGATGGATTAAAAATCAGCAATGTCTGCACACACAGCAAGTTTAGCCTTACAAAAGCTTGTTTACCAGCAGGCCTGATTATTATCTGAGCAAATGAGGAGGAAAGAAAACAATTTTAATTGAGGACAAACAGCTGAGAAAGCATCACAGGAGTGTCCAAAATAATTGTCCACACGTAGGAGTAGTTATCGTTTACTAATTTATGCACAACATGTCGCCCCGCTGGCATTTTCTGTTGTGTTGTCATCAGCAACTGTTCGCTCAGATTCTTTGAAGAAGTCATCACTCAGCAATTAGGGATGAAACTCAGACACGGTCCACATACAAAAAAAACCCAACCAAACAAACAAAAAACTTTCATATCTAAGCCAGCGTTGTATCCTCAGAAGGATTAACCAGCAGGTTCAAGTTTTCAACATGTTCAATTCAACAACCCTCGACTAAAAAATAACCTCCGCCATTAGAAACAACTGTGTGAAAGCTGAAAGTAGCACCAACACTGTGACCTGCAGGGTTTTTTTAAGCTTCATTTCTCTGCTTGACATTCACTTAAAAGACACCCGTTTACAGCTGCCCTTAACTAAACTACTCTGCACTTTAACTTTTAATTTCTTATATATATATAGACATATATATATATATATATATTTTTTTTAAATTAATTTTACTTAAATAATTTGAAGTATTTTTACTTGAACAAATTTTAAGTTTTAATAATTTCAGTGATTTTTAACTTTTCATTGTGATTCTAAATCACTGATATTTTATTCATTTGCTGAGCAATATTGGATTTTCTAATGTATCTTTTCTTTCCTCTGTCATGATGCTTTTGATGTATTGTGTAAAGCACTTTGAATTGCCTTGTTGTTGAAATGTGCTTTATAAATAAACTTGCCTTCAACCTACTAATTGACCTGCAGAGCTCACTTTCACAAGCGCAGGCAGTGTAGGAGAAAGCTAAGGGCGCGAGGCGTCTGTAGGGGGCGTCCTGATACCCGCAATGAGAGCTGAAGAAAAGTTAAAGATAACTCGATGAAACATGAAGGAAAACGGTGTTTAACGTTCACCTAATGGTATTTTATCTCATGTCATGTTCATGCTGTTATTCTGTAATACAACAAAAGAAAAAATAACTTGATCACGTGTTTAAAAAGGAACTATTTTTTTGCTCTCTGCTCGACCTGACGCATCACAGCACAGCTCGTTGCGTGGTCTTTGTGGGGGCGGAGTTCAGACGAGTTATCAGACGTAAATAATAAAATAAATAGTAAACATCAGGTTTATATATTTTTTAAAAAGTAGTTTTCTTGAAGTGTATGAATACACTTGAGTGCTGGTGGGATTGGTTTTAACACCCGGGGCAGCAGCTAAAACCGTCCCTATGGGGCAACAAGTGGATTAGGACTGGCACTGCGTTTTTTGGATCTGTAATCGGAGCGGGTCTGATTCAGATTTGCAGTGAGAGACAAAATGGAGTCATCAGACCTTGAAGATGATTCAGTGGTTCTTCACTACAAAAAAAAAAAGAAAAAAGTAGACACTGAGTCTGTGCAGTCTGGGCCTCTATCCACTCGATTCAAGGCTCTTTAACGTATTACACACCACCACCCAAAAGGAGGCAGCAGGGGGTTTACGTCCTGCAGGAAATCTGCAGGGATATGTCTGCAGAGATAGGCGCTAATTTATTTTGGGTTCCTTCAAATATGCAACATGAACGAGGTCGAAACAACTTCCAGCCCAAACTGCACAGACTTCAACAGAAAGCTAGCTGAAACTAAAACATTGCCGGGCACGAAAGGTGAGACCACAATTGTGTTTGAATGATCAGACAGCTCTCCCAGCCCACCACGAGGCAAACAGAACACGGGACAAACCGAACTGCTGTTTTTAAATCTCTTCCTTCTGTCTTTTTAAGTCCGATATTCCACCTCTTGGCTTCTGTGTGCTCTCGTGAACCCTCGCGTGTGTCTGAGAGTTGCTGATCGACAGAGGAGAGAACAAAGTTTGGAGCGGATCAGGCTGAGAGGGGTCCTCGTCTGTGCCAACATTCTGGCATTTACAGGGACGCCCTGAGGAGCGCTGGAGCTCGACCAGACCTGATGTCCTCGTAGCATTCAGAAAACACACGTACGGACACACACACACTAGCAAAGAGCACATCCACATTAATGAACACACGTTTGTGACACCTGACGGAAAAATGGAGAAATAAACAACATGCATGCATTAAATCATACTGGGACACCTGCAAAATGAGTGGAAATGAAGAGTCACACACACACACACACACACACGCTGTAATGAGAACAGCTGGAGAGGGTGCGGGCGGGTGCAGGAGGGGGAAGAAGCAGGGAGGGATGGAGGGATGTCCTCTGCTTCTCACCTTGACTGCCAGACCCTCGCTGTGCGTTTGGGGATTTTCCAAAGGGAGCCAGAGTTAACCTGCCTTACCTCTACACTACATTTTTCATCTCTCCTTCTCCTCCTCCTCTTCTTTCTCTTACTCTCCCTCATCTCCCCCCCCCTTTCTCTCCTCTTGCATGCTTCCCATCTTTCTCCATCCCTCAAATTTCCTTGCATCTGCTTCTTCAGGGCCACGTGTGTCTGCACGCTCCTGCTGCCACGTCAGAGGAGAGAGGTGTGTTCGAGCTTGTGTGTGTGTGTGTGTGTGTGTGTGTGTGTGTGTGTGATTGGGAAAGGGGATGGGGAAGGGATAAAGTTGGGGGAGGGGGTCGATCAGAGTGCAAGGAGGGAAGAAGGGAGCAAAGGAAAGGAAGCAAGAGTGCTGACTCAAAGAAAAAGTGACAAGCCGTTTCTGATTCAAGTGAGGAAGGTCAGAGGAGAGGAGTTGGAGGCGAAAAGAGGTGTGGACGTGCAGGGAAGAGTGTGTGTGTGTGCGTATGTGTGTGTGTCTGTGTACGTGTGTGTGTGTGTGTGAGCTCGCAGGCAGTTTGGTCCTCTCAGGTCAGACTATAAGAAGACTTTGTTGAAAGCTTTGGTGTGGGAACTGACTAATTGCCAGTTTGCCACCTGTCAGGTTTCTGTGTGTGTGTGTGTGTGTGTGTGTGTGTGTGTGTGTGTGTGTGTGTGTGTGTGAGAGAGAGAGAGTGAACACTTGTGGGTGTGTGTAGCAGTGAGAAAGGGACCAGGAAGTTCCTACTCTCGCTGTAGATAGAACAAACACAACTCAAAGACATTTGTACTATGACACACGAGGTAAACAATGAATCAAGCAGGATTTACATTCAATCTATAAACCTGTCACTCAACATTCATCATGGTTATAAAGTCTTGAGTCTTATGACAGTCTAAGTGATGACAGTTTACCTGCACTATGTGCACAAGAAGCTTCTTTTGAAGACAAATCTTCAATCATTATTGGAGACATTTCTGCAGACGAAGGTGAAACCCTGATTCTCCTCGGGCTGCAGAGCTTCATGCTGGATTTTTGGGGGTAGCTGCATTTTAATATTATGCATAATGGATCATGCAGCCTGCAAAATATGTTAAAAAGTACTGTAAGTTGCTTGACAGTTTGAAAAAAAAAAAAGAGAAAAAAAGTTCAAAGATAGTTTGTTAAAAATGAAGTGAACCTTTTCCCAAGCACTTTTCCCAAGTCTTGCCCAAGGGCACATCAGACATGTTGCTGCAGGAGCAGGAGACTGCTGTTTTGCAACAAGTAGGAAATGTTTGATCATCGTCTTGTACACTGATCATGGACTTACTACTCAACCTAACGTATGACATACATAACAAAACTAAATCCTAATATGAAGACAACAGAAATGATCTGAACTGACCAGCTATTAAAGATGGGAAATAAAACGATGAACATGTTAGAGAGGGCGCAGAAGGACTGTGTCTACCTGTAATAGGAAATGTAACACTGTACCAGAAAGAGTAGGGATGCAACCCTTCACTCAACTCTCGATACGATTCACGATCCTGAGATCTCACGATTTATTTTGAGATAATCGGGAGGTGAGCGGAGCTTCTCATTGTGGCGTTGATTAAACATCCATTTTGGTTGTTCTATTTGTGAAGTTAAGTCTCTGAATCAGCTTGTGTCTTGTCTGCTGTCTTCTATCTTATCATATTCGGTCTTGGGAAGCAAAAGATGCCATAATAACGCCTGCCGAGGCTCACAATTTTATTGCGATTTATCACGATTAAACTTGACATCCCTAATTATGACGCATTCAAAGAAATAACAAAAGCTGAATTATGGTTAATCATGAGGTACGTGTGTTGTTAAGATGAGAAACATGACTGTCAGGACAACACTGATCTTATTCTTGAAAAAACGTGTATTTTGTAGTCCATGAGTTGTGTCGCTCTCCAAGGTGCTGAAACTGCTGCAGGAATCTGAAGCACTACTCCATGCTCTTCATTTCCTGTTTTCATCAGGAGAAGAATCACCAACTAGAAATTGTAAGCCACATATTACAGTGTTGTATCATGTAAACATCCTCAATGTTTAAAATTCTTGCCTAAATGCATCTTTGTAAAGCTGTTCATTCATGAGGTACATAGAATAACGCCACATTAACCAATCAAAAAAGGAGAAAAGTGATCATGCGTAAGCCGACCCAGCAGCTCAAAAGCTGCTGATGCAAAGATTTCTTGCATCTATGCCAAACGTATGAACCGGATTTCAGTTATTCAAACTAAATATATACACACTAAGATTTGTCTGTGCCTGTTCTAAGAAGTTTGCAGAAAAAGTTACAGAGAACTTCCTTAAAAAAAAAACAACCTCTCTGAGTATATTCTCATCCCTTTAAGAATTCTCTGACCTACTCTTCACAATAGCTCTGCAGGAAAACCAGTGAACTAAATATCTTGACGAAACCATCCTCATGCACACACACACACACACACACACACACACACACACACACACACACACACACACACACACACACACACACACACACACACACACACACACACACACACACACACACACACACACACACACACACACACACACACACACAGCTTGTACACTTATTATCTGCTCGTCTCCACAGAGAAAGAACCTGCTCACTGTTATAGAACACAGAGAGATGATGGATGTGGTATCTCTCTATATCACCAAACACCATTCATCCCAAACAACCACTGCTGGAAGATGTGACGGCGAGATGCTCAAGTGTGAAATGTATAAAGAACTCTCCACTCCGAGGAAACAAGGAACAGTGTACAGCCTGTGGACTTGACCTGTTTTTAGTCGTTTGTGTTTGTTAAACTGTGAGTCATTAAATATAACTTATCAACCTGTGCATGTTTCGCTGTCTTCTTGTGTGTACGTGGCCTATCCACTATGTATTTATGGATTGTGAGTAGTGATCAGAAAGCGGAACAGCTCACCCCTTTTGGGATGCCCATAACTCTTGTCAAAACAAACCAAGGCTATTATTTTAGCTTTGAGTGGAGCTGCGGCATTTTCTCGTCAACATGTCTCATGTCCTCTTTTACCCACAATCCTCTGTTCCCCTGTCCTTCTTTATCACTGTTCTTTCTCACATTTCACTTCCTCTCTCCTCTTTTCTGTGTTTGTCCATGTGAGCAGAGGTGTTCCCTATTTAGCGGCTGGCGCCTCCGTGCGTCTCTGAAAGGAGTCCCCAGTGGAGCACTTAGGAGAGGCACAAACAGAGCAAGAGAAGAGGCAGAGAGGGGAGGGGTGAAAAAGAGTGGGAAACAAGCAAATAGGAGGTATGGGAGTGTGGGAGAGAAATGTTAGAGGAAGGGGTCAGGGAATGATTAAGCATCCAGGTAAGAGAAGAGAAATCAGGGGTGAGTTTGTGTAATGTACCAGGTTCTATGTGCCTGGTGGAATAACCTTTATCTTTGGAGAACACAGTCTCTAAAAATGTGTCCTTTGAATAAACTGTGTGAACTTCCAATCCAATTTTAATCAAAGCTGGCAAGTTGTTAGCTTTGACATATTTCCCTGACAAAAGTAGAACTTTTGATGATGAAATCAGATCAAATACAAGACAAAAATGTCAGAGCGAGTAAACACAAAGAACCGAGAAAGAAAGTTGAGGAAGCTACAGTAGTTGTTCCGCTGTGGGTTAAATGTGAGTTAAGAGCGGTAAAAGAAACGTCACATGGAACTTAATCTATAACACCAGCCTGGACATGGCTGCCATATTGCAACACAGTATTGTCCCTGACTTCTTACCCTTGAAACTGCTGTGTATCCTCCAATGACGTTTGATATTTCTTGGGATTGTACATTATTTCATCATCAAGACTTGTTTTGTTTTTTTATTGTAGTAAGAGAAGAGAGAAAAACTTTCCAAGCCAACAACTTGTTAGCACTGATGCTAATGGGACCAGAAGTTTAAACATTTTATCCAACTATTCCAAAAATACATCAGCATGTCATCTACACAACAGCTTACTGTGACCAAGAGGCAAACTGAGTTGTTAAAAAAGGAAGCCAATGCAGACATGCAAAGAACTGTGGCCGTACAACATCCATTTTGAATCTATTAAGAAAAAGAGTTAAGCATGTAATGCATAATTAGAGGCATTACTGAGATGAATAACAGGTTGGTGCATTGTAGCTGTTTGAATAACATTTAAATCCCTAAGTGGTAGTCCAAAAACAAATGGGTATAAAAAAGCAATCAAGATCCACGCGCCAATTAGCTCAGTGTAAAGCATTTATTAACAAGTGACACACAAGGTTGGCCTATGTTGGCTGCTAGCGTGTTGGCTCAAAATGTCACTTGCTGATAATAACTTTAACAGGAGCTCCTTGGCGTACTGATCTTTACTGAGTCGTCGCTGTTTGAGCCTTGAGGCCGACCTCAGCTCCACCTCACTGCCAGTTTTGGATTGTTAAAAAGTATGGAGGAGGTCAAATTTCCAACACAGCGACCACTATCATTGGGCTAAATCAAGGGTTCCCAAAAGTTTTGGCTTACGACCCGGAAAAAAAAGGAGCCAAAAACCGGGGACCCCCACAGTCCCAGGAGATTTCAAATGGAGAATGATGGCAGGTATCTGAGTTTGCCCTTGCATTTACTGTTGCTTATTGAGTAATAATGAAAGCTCTTTTTGGAGTTGAACTTAATTTAATGGTAGTGTACATATGTAAGACCTTATATAGATAAATAAATAGATTGACTTTATTGATTCCAAATTTTGAAATGGTTATTTGTTTTAAAGCTATGTTTGACTCTACCCTTAAACTGCATCTGAAAAGAGGCAGTAAATGAGTTGTTTCCTCTCTCTGTGTTCCCCACCAATGATTCTCAGTCTTGGGTCATAAATGGAGCTCTGTTTTTTCATCTTGTGAGTGTTTATCCATCAAGTCATCCCACCCAGGTAAAGTTTTACTCGGACAAACTTTCCCCAGTTAACTGGAGAGGAATTCGGTCAGAGCTGGTCCTTGGTATGGGAGTCCGGCCCAATTACGTCTGCCTGCCTCTGTCAGATTGTTTATACCTGGCTGCACATGTGTGTTTTTTAAGGGATGTGGAGGGTGGCTAAATTGCACTGGGGAGTTTGTGTGTGTGTGTGTGTGTGTGTGTGTGTGTGTGTGTGTGTGTGTGTGTTTGTGTGTGTGTGTACAGGCTCTGTGTGTTGCTGTCTTACACTACATGTACCCCCCTAAAACCCTCACATTATTCCTCCCTCCCTCTACACTGCCATTTCTCTACCCGGGAGGCTTTCCCACAGCACACAACTAATAAAGTGGGCCAGGTCCATGGCTGAGCACTATTTTTATCAGAAAGCAATTTTCAGGAGGTGCCTACAGGTAAGCGGGTCCCAGCACCACAAACAATGGAGACAAGGAGTCCCTTCCACCCCCCCACCACCCCCCACCCCCCCCCCCCACACACACACACACACACACACACGCGCGCGATTACATTTGCAGAGTGCCACACTACTGCAAGTACACTTCACAAGCCACCGCAAATGCCTGATCCTTGTCCATGAATTAAAAAAACATGACTTCAAAAAATGGATATTGTACCTATTCCTAGAAACAAAAAAAGCCTAGTTACCTTTAATTTTATTTTATATTTACATAAGTTTAAATAGGGATTTGCAGAGAATTAAAATGGAAGAACTCGATGAAATAGGTAATGTAGATGTGAGGGAGACTGAGGGATTGATGAAGAAGAAGTGTGTATTGTTGGGGATGTGCAAAGACAGATGGATACACACTGACCATCTGGCCTCTCTCTTTGTACAGATGGACTATCAGGAGCTTAAATGAAAAAGTTTCGGAGTGAGGCTCCACTTATTACTGATTATTATCGCTGAACTGCGGCAAAGTGAAATGTTTAAGTTTATCAATGGAGGTCACCCTGTAGGCTTATGGGAAAATGTTTGCTGAGGTTTTTCTCTATCTCACACTTTTGCTTACTCAATTCCTGCTCACTTTCCGTCTGGATTCACCTTGAAGGGGTAAACAAAACAAAAAAAAGCACCTGGATAAATTCGAACAATTCTGCTGATGTGTGTCTGCAACGATTATCATTTCAATAAATGTGCAGGCTGCAACAAGTTGCAATAGCTCTCCAACACAGAAGCGTGCACTGTGGACCAATCAGAAGCTTTTTTTTTTTTACACTCGATTTTCTTCCTTATCATATAAAGAAATGCTTTGCTTGTGTACGTACAATCAATTTGTTTAGCTGAACCTGTCAAAGAAGCAAGAATCAGGTTGTGAGGGTCTTAGGCAATTCTTTGTTATGCAATTAATTTTCCCGAACTTTTAATGTACTGTCAATTGTATTTCACTTATAGCTAATGTTATCTCCCCAGAGCCACAGCAGGTTTAAAATCTGCTAGATGCCCCCCTTTAACTACCTACTTTTTCTTTATTTTTTAATTTGCCTTAAAAGGCAGTTTAAAGGACTAATATGTAACTCTGACACCTAGCGTTTTCAATGGGTACTGCATAAAAAACCCCTCAATGCTATCTCTGTTGGTTTGCTTTTTGCCTGATAAACTGAGGGGTGTCCAAACGGCTGTGTAGACACTCCTCAGTCAAAACAAATACAGACCATGCAGGACCATAATCTAAAATTAGAAAGGCCATACTGGCTGCAGCATTGTTGGCAGAGAAGCCAGCACTTTAACACAGCATGTTTCCTTAACCCTTTTACACCGAGTGTGTCGTCAATGACATGTTTGCACAGGTGAACTTTGGATCGACGTAATGATGTGTGTGTGTAATCCGAAAAATTTCAATATGGTAGCTGCTTGGCTGTAAAGCGGAGAGTCTCAGCTTTCAGAAACTGTTGGCATTTTCACTTCTGATTGGCTCACTTTAAACCCATGAGGGAAAACCCTGAAGATGAGCTCTACAAATGCCCCACAAATGTGTCTCTCTTTTCACAACCCCCCCTCAATAAGTCCTGAGTGTGGTTCAGTGACAGAAATTGTTGATTTTAAAGCTCCTGTGAGGAACTTTAGAATTTGGTTGATTTTGGCGCCCCCCTGTGGACAAAAAGATACATCTTTTCTTCTTTTTTTTGCTGATCTTTTGCTGTATGGTATGTCGGTGTGTTTTTCTGACAAAAAATGTCATCCGACTCCCTTCCTGTCAAATGTATCATTAAATAAGAAGATTTTTAATATAGCCTCTCAGTGTGCTGTGAACCGACTTGTCTGACAGCTACCCTGTGGCAGCAGTTACACGCATCAAAATAATTGACTATAAATTATCCATCATGACCCTGAAGGTCTTGCTTGCTATTGAAGGTCATTTAAGGGCATCACAATTACTATTATTTCTGTTACATAATCATAAAAAAAGCTCTCCACAGGAGCATTAACAAGAGTCGGTGTACTTTTTCTTTGTACATTTCATTTTTCTTCAGTATAAGATTTGACCCCTCCAGCTGCCCACAACCCCCCGACCACTCTCATGTGCTTCCTCTGTGACTGTAGCTCACATTTATAATCAGCGTGTGAGTCATATTATCATGTTACATCATGTTATCTCCGAGCGTGTCACCTGTCTACTTGCTGCATTACGCCCTTACAATTAACATTCACCTGGGACAGCTGTCATCATGCTGGCAGGGGGAGCGTTCGGCTGAGCCAGCATAATTATAAAACACATCACTTGATTGGTTTCTGAAGACATGCATCATTTTAATCAACATTTAAAGGGACATACTGTCACACAAAGTGGAGGTGTTTTATACCTCTACAAGCCCACGTTGTTGAAATGTCATTGAAATATTGGAACAGATTCTGAGAAAATCAGATCTGAACGTGTATTGAAAACATGAGCAGGATGCTTTACAGTTACTGGTGAAAAGACACGGGGAGATTAAACATAGGAGGGAAGAGACGACTGTGAGAGGAAGAGGTTTCAGGGCAGAAAGGCAGAGGACGACGGAGCAGAGAGGGAGGCAGAACAGAGAAGTAAAGGACGGACAGAGGACAAGGACAGGAGATAAGGGACACATCAAGAGCGGGACATCAACTCTGAATAAAAGAGGTTCAAAGGGGTGAGAAAAACCAGGGGGGGTGGAGGGGGGGAGGAGAGCAGACAAACCACAAGAGAGGCCAACAGACACAAATGGCCGGACGGGGAGCGAGACAGAGTGACAGGCGAGTAAAAGCCGAGCAAGTGAGACAGAGGGGTGGGGGTTAAAGGGAGAAGAGGCGAGAGGGAAGGAGGCGGGGAAGAAAGATGAGCGTAGTGGCGGTTGTTGCTCCCAGCGGAGACGTTATGTTCACTCCAAGTCTGGGCCTGTCAGGCTATCCTTCTCTTCCTCCTCCCGCTCCCAGCATCCATTGCTACTTCTCTCCCGTCCAGCGTCCAAGACAGGGACAACAATCAGGCCTGTTTGTGATTACTGGTGGAGAGATTCAGCCTGTCCTGTCAATCAAACCGCCCTGCCACCCCCTTATCCTGGAGGAGTTGAGGAGCCCTCGTCTTGAATACAGATTTGACTTTGTCTGTGTGTGTGTGTGTGTGTGTGTGTGTGTGTGTGTGTGTGTGTGTGTGTGTGTGCGCGTGTCTGTGTGTGTGTATGGTTTGGATACACACAAGGAAGCTTTTCAATTCACGACAAGGTCAGAAATAAGCTTTTCTCTCTGTTTTATTTTGAAGCCCAGGTGTCTCTTTTTTTTAAGCCAAACTCCATTTGCGTCCAGCACAATTATAATGGGAAAGCAGAAAAACGGATTCTTTACGGTGACTCATGCCTCTGTTCTCCTTCTCACCTCGATTATCATCTCATTTTATCCTCCTGCAACAAGAGGCTCATGTAAGGACAAAAGGACATTTGCTTCATCATTTAGCCCGTCACTCCCGCTCCCTCTTTATTGATCTGGTGCACAACAGCTCACAAAATCAGGCGTCAGGAAATGTGTTGTTTCTCTGCACAGTAGATTACTTTCTGGGTAAGTATATACGGCCTTGTCTTTCTGCATTTCTCCAGAGTGCATAAAGAAACTCGGAGGTGGAACTTGGGGGATCCTTAAATATCTCAAGGCTGAGCTGGGGATGCCAAATTCTCTCCTGAGGGGGCGTATCAAGACACAAAAGAGAAATGTTCATTCCTCGTCAGTAAGTAATTCTTGTTTATTGCATCCTTTGTCCTGGCGGGGGCTGCTTCCACTGCGGCTGTGTTAAATCTGTCTGCGGGTTCGAGTGTGGAGCTGAGGAGATGAGGATTTACTGAACTTGCCTGTGATCAATATTTAATGCCTTGTGTTTGCAAGACAAACAGCACATTGCAAGCCAAAGTAATCAAATGACATTGAGGAAGATATTTCAAGAGACATTTTGATATATTGTTTGACGTCAGAGCATTTTAATTTTGATCAGACACAAGTTTCTATCAATATATTTGATCATTTCAAAACTAGGCATTTCTGTTTTTGTTTTTTTTCAGACCACATCAATAAACCTCAACAGTCACCGCTCACACATTCGATACGGAGAAAATTGAACAATTGGAAACTGAGATAAGGAAAAACGTACAAGACTGTGAAGAGTGATGGAACCACACAACCCACAATCCAGTGCGACTCCAACGAGACCCAACCAACGACACAGTTAAGCGTGCTTCTTTCAAAAAAGACACAGACCTTTCTAAATCCATCTTTGCTGTCGTCTTTATATTCTCAATAATCACGTTGTAGGGATGCAGATTTTCTACTTTGTCGACTGTAGTTTGTAGTTGTTTGAAATATGGCACCAGGTCCACTGAGGATGGATTGCGACTGCAAAGAATCGAGCAGATAAAGCACAAACAATCTGCCCCAATTAAGCACCTTATCTACAAAGAATATACAATAATGTTACGCTGGCGCTCACAGGCCGCCTGTTCTGCGCCCTGATTATATTCACAAGAGTTATGCCAAGGTAACATTGACAGACTTTAAATAATTTATTTGAAAGTCATACAGAGGCACACTTGTTTTCCTGATGCATGTCACTTTTCTTCTAAACTACTGTGAATAGTTTCTGTGCTTAAACGACGAAGTGAATGGTGACCCTGCAGAGTTCAGGCTTCATGGCGACAGGGAGGAGGTTCAACTCCCAATCTAACAGATACCCGAGGGCGTTCGTCTCTTCAGCAGTCAGCTTTTTAGATAAGCTGTAGGCATTGTTGCCGGTACACTTCTATGATGTACTGTTCATCTCTGTGCCCCTTCACTCACGCCCATCATGTATTTATTTGTCATTGTGCTGTTTTTGTGGACCTCTGTGGCAAACCACATTGACTCTCAGGGGACAATGAAGATTTTCCAAATCCAAACAGTCTCTGTGTGGTTAGATTTAGAGGAGAGGTGGGGTCAATTGGTTTTAGTTGATATTTTTAGACCCATTACCTTTACAATTCAGATCCCTGTGATCTGAGTAGATATGTGTTGTTGGACATAATTAAGAAAGGGGGAAAAAGTAAGTTTTAGTAAGACTATGAAACATGTCTACATGGGTGTTTTTATTAAACCAATTTAGGGACCTTATAAGGCCCGACAGCTCAGAAGTGCAGTTCTATAAAATAGTAGGTTTGTATTATTAAGAGACCCTGGTTTATAACCTTGCTTTGTCATTGAGCAAATACCTACATTTCAAGAAACCTACAGTTTGTTGCTCCATCTGACCTTTGACCTCCCTGTGGAGGAGAATAAGAAAAAGAGAAATCTCTTTGGACATTGGTGACCTTGACCAATAATTGCTTATGGGACTCTTCCGTGCCCTTATCAGGTCTGGTTTTCCTGGAGGCAATGTTAACTGATAAATATCTTATATAAAAACCAGCTTAGAGCACAAAAGAGAAACATTACACTGCTGTCAGAACTGTGTTACAGGCTGTTGAATGAGCGCGTAAGATAAACTGAGGTGACTACAAACCATTGAAATATTTACAAAAGGTGATTCCATTTAATCAAATGAGGTGCTTGGAGGAAAGTTGAATGATCCTTGTGGGGAGCAGCTGATAAAAAAATAGGCATAAATAAGCATAAAGCAAACAGTAACTATACTGAAGATAACACACAGAGAAACTAACAACAAATGTGCTTTAAATGAAAGAGATGAAACTGATAAACAAAGATCAATGATGGGGCTTAAGAAGCTGGGAAACTGTTTTCTCTTTACTCTGAGTCATTACTGGCAAATGTACAGCTGGGAGGAGGTACTTCATTTTCAAATCCGTTAAATAAGTGTTGTAATTATCTGTGTGTGTGTGTGTGTGTGTGTGTGTGTGTGTGTGTGTGTGTGTGTGGGGGGGGTAGCGGAAGGGAACGTCTGCCACAGAGGCCCATGAAAGATTAATGCTGAGTAGCCACTGAAACACTGCTGCAGCAGAGGAGAGCCTTTGTTATTGCCACAAGAAGTAAGAGGGAACACCTCTCCACCTTGGTTACTGCCTTTTCTCTGACTTTAGTGAAAAATGCTCTTTAAATTTGGAGTAAGTAAATACACAAACACAAGGTGTAACTGCTAGTCGTGTCTCTTTAGAAAATGCTGCTTGCAGTTGTAAATATCTGTGAAGCAGGGGCGGCTTGGCCATCGGGATGTTTAGGAGGATCCTGAATGGTCGACATAATGGTCGGCTGAAAACAGCTGATGTCAGCAGTTGCTATATTGAAAGCTGTAGCACGAGACTGTCTGGCCCAGCACAGACAGCAGCACCACATAAACTGCTAGCCGTTATACTGGGCCAAATACTTTGAATATTAAGAGGGGATACAAGCGACCCCTCATTATTAGGACTGGTCCTCATTTGCTGTCCACATCTGACTGGCTCATGCAGTCTCATGATGTCCAGACACAAAAGTGCTGTCAGGCGTCTGAAGGTGTGAAACTTAGAGAGCACAGTGCTAGCGCGAGATGTGGCTAAATGTGCAAAACCTACCGATATTTTCTGTCCAAGGTTTCTTTACAATCCCAGCAAAGGAACTCACTGTGAATTGTTCAATAAGAAAAATGTATGAAAAACATATCCTTACTTACTCAGTAAATCAGTCCAAATGAATTTATTATGATGGTGTTATGACGCTGCGATCCGACAGGTTCAGCCTGTTCTTCATGCGATAAAGCAAAATTGACGATATTTTTCAACTGGAATATTGGCAAGCTTTGTTAAATCTACACATGAGCATGAAGCCTTGCTTGTTTTGGTGGTTGGCCTCCTTCATAATCATGCACGATCTCTGTATACAGAGGGCAAGTGGTATTGTGGACCATTAAATCAGGAAAAAGCCATAGAACCATCAGATACACAAAGTCTTTTTTTACGTGTTGTTGATATGAAAAATGTGGTCATAGCAGTTTAAACACTACAACACTATCACTGGGTGATTTTCATCCCAGAAAACTTCTTTACATGATTTTCATTGTGTTGCATTTGAGTGTCATGGGTCCCTGGGCAGCTTCAGCATTGTCTTTGAAGGCATGAGTGCTTCCCTTCTCCAAAACATAGTTTTCCTATACAGGCACATGTTCGGGTGATTTTCCTTTCCTGCAGCTGTGTCAAGAAGACTGTGTCTTAACCATGTAAGTCTCAAATTTCCCAGGAATGAGTGGACCAATTAATAATTTTTGTAAATTTTTTTCTCATAATTTTTTTTCCTAATTTTTCAGTAATTTTGGAGAATCTTTATAGGGTCCCCCCCCATGATACATTTACTCTTACTTGTTTTGGTTAGGCATGGCAAATTTGGAAAATAAAAGAACACTACTCTTATTTGTCATGTATTGTCATATTTTGATATATTTTAATGAGAAGTACTTTTTATTGGCTATATTATATTGAGTAAACCTCATCTGGCGTTAGTGATGGTTTTGCTAATTTAAGCTTTAGTGTTGTAGTGTTAAAAGAGTATAAAAGTATCGTCGACCACCATCAGTTGTGCCATGTAGTAAATGGGTGGCTTTGTCTATCCCACCTGCCCCTCTCTCTTCTTCCCCGCACACTGAGTCACACTGAACAGCCACACTGAACAGCCATTATCTCAAGCATCTCTCTTTCATGATAAATCTTTAACACAAGCCAACATAAGAAATTGAACAACAGAATTCCCCCTCACCCACACAGCCACATCAGTTTCCACTACAGCAAACAGTTTGTAGTCCTGACTTGAAATATCACATGCAAAGATGTTTAAAGTTCATGTTGAACTTTTGAATTGAGGTTAATTCTTTGAATGCTCAGTTTTCCAGGACCCTTTAGGGGAAGACGCAGGGACCTTGTTCCCAGCACTGATTACATAACCGGGTGTTAAGGCCTGCACTGCCTCTCTACAGACCCCTGAGGGTGACTATGCCCTCCTCCTCTATTTCTGTTCCTGTCTGCCTGCTACTCACGTTCAAACAGAACAATAGCAGAGGAGGTATTTTAAGGTGAAAAAGGGGAAGAATCCTTCTCTCCTTTGTCCTTTCCCATTTTTCATCTCAGAGGGATTTTCTCCAACAATTTTCTCCTTCCGCTCTCTCTCTCTCTCTCTCTCTCTCTCTCGCTCCCCGTGGTTCTTTCCCCTCAGTGAAAATGGGTCACCTTTCTTCTGCCAGGAGAATGCCTGGGATAGAGTAACCTCTGCATTTGTGTGTGTGTGTGTACTGTATGCAAGGTTTTATCTGTCTGGAGGGGGTTCCAAGCTGATAAAAAGTCATATGCAAGGACCATTTTCTGCAGCTCATTAGGGGAAACGTTTATTTATTTTGGAGGGAAAGGGTCAAATATGTAGTGGAGCTTTTTTTGGCATTTTAACAAATGTACCCACAGATAACACTACACTTGACACGACCGTTATTACAAAAAAAACTTTGCATTTTAGTCAGCCTTGGAATAACCGTCAGCAATTTTGTTCATTTTGGCTTTCTCCCAGGGGGCATGGGCGTCACATGGGCGTCACTGACACAGTGTTTACCTCTTGAATGCTTGAAACTTCGAGGACTCAAAAAAGAAGTTTTCCTAAAAGTAAAAAGAGACTGAAACAGGGTCCTGCCTCTTTCCGGCCACATGACCAGGACTGTAGATTTGCATCTGAGCCAATGCCACCCCAGGCCTCCTCCTTGAACACAGCCCTGATACTGACATCATATGGAAAACCTGGACGTGCTGTCGATAACAGCAATTTTCTTTAAAACACAAAGAGATCTTTGCTGATGGACTGTCTCACACTTCCTTGAATTTCTCCTCAAGATACACAAGGTACCACAAATTAAAGAAAACTCCAGAGCCAATTAGAACTCAGGTCAAAGTCAGTCTTGCAAACAACTCAACATCATGTTTGACCTTTGAACCAAAAACAGTAGAAACACAGATTCAAAGCCAGAACGGAAGACAAACAATAAGAAATGTGGCTGGCGATGCGTCGACAAAGTAATGCTCACACATTGTACATATGGCAGCATAAAGCTATCTGCTCTCCTCGTATGCATGCGGGAAGCGTCAGGTGGGCTTTGAAGTGAGCACACCAAAGCACTTCAAACAAGATCTCACGCACTTTGTTTGCGTGCCAGGAGAAAAAGGCTGGAAAGAAAAGGAGCTTTTCTTTGCATCCTGATACAGTGCACTCTGATCCACCCTCTGTCTCTTCATCTCATCTTCCATCTACCTCTCAAATCTGTGGCCCGGCTGTGCTGCGACTCTCTGCACATCAATGACAAACAACTCTCTGGAAGCGCTGTGTGAGCGGCTTCGGCTGTCGTAGACGACAAGTGCTGCCGTGACCGAGAAGGGGAAAGTGTTTCATGCACAGATTTATACAGACATTCGCACAGTTTTGGATGTCACCACCTCAGCTTGATAATGTATGAGTGAAAGCGAAGCAGTATGGGGTGATACAAGTCTTATCAAAGAAAACTGCTTTCTACCATGAGTCCCATATGACAATACTGTGTGTGTGTGTGTGTGTGTGTGTGTGTGTGAGGACTGCTCATTGGGGTAACTCAAGTTCTAAAAACGCCATCACAGTAAAACATTGTTCATCCATATTTGGTTGGCCATGTAAATGAACTGCACATTTTTTCTGAATGTCTGGATGTCTCAGTATAACCAAACTGAGTCTTTTTATTCGTCACACTGATCACACTTAAAAAGCCCCTCAGTCTAAAGATGCTAGTTCATGTAAATCGTGAAAACTATGGTGAATTACGTAACTTTGCAAATTGGAATAACCTTTGAACAAAACTGTGCTGGGAGAGTTTTCCATGGTGACAATGTTTCCTACCTGATTTGGTTAAATAAATCATCTAATGAATATGAAGTCATTTCTTAATTTGAATAATAAACCAGAATTTCCAACTTGACAATCAAAGTTGATTGAAACTACAACTGACATACAAAAAAAGATGGCAGCAGTGTCAGATTCCAATACAACAACTGGACAATAAAGTGCATAGTTTCATATTATATACGTTCATATGTATTGTATATTATATTGTATGATATCATAATTCATATTATCCATCCATTTTCTATACAGATTTTTCTGTTTGGGGTTTCCGGGGGTGTTGGAGCTGATCCCAGCCGACATCAGGCGAGAGGTGGCCAGTCAATCACAGGGTGGAAATATAGAGACAAGCCACACCCACATTCACATCTACGGACAATTTAGAGTCAGCATTAACCAAACAACCAGAGAGGACCTGTAGAGATCTCACACATGCCTTCTGTCTGACGGGGATTCAAACCAGTGACCTTATAGCTGTGACGAGACAACAGCTGAACCATCACACCACCGTGCAGCCCCATCATATGACTCATGAATCATCTATCTAATCATGATGTATTGTATGGTATTTAATATATCAGATGATATTGCATTAGATTTTGTATTGTATCACATCGTATTGTATCATAGCATAAATAGTGACGAAAATTGGACTTCCCAGCATTATTGTTCAGGACTCAGTTAGAGAACTATAGATGTCTATGGTTTAGATTCCGTTTCTTAGAAGACGACAATTTCTATCATTTTAATGTCATTAAATATGTTATTCAAAAAGGTTATTGTTTTCATATTAGATACACAAAGCCTCTTAACTGACTAAATTCTGATCATTTTCATTGTTGTGACAGCTCATTCTGTAGGGACCTGGGCTGGGAACAAGAAGGTCGCAGGTTCAAGTGCCAGTGCAGACCTATGTCTGAAAATATGTCTGGTTGCTGGAGAACACTTTTGATGTGCCCTTAGGCAAGGCACCCATAAGAACCTCCAACTTCTCTGGCCGCTTATGTGCTCTGACATCTCTCCATTTGTGCATGTCCACAGGATGCCATTGCTGCATATTTCAGTCTACAGTATGTGTGTGGAGCAAGTTTATGACTTTCTGTCGTAACAGAGTGTACAAGTAATTTCCCGTTGTGGGAGTAATAAAGTGCATCTTTTTCAAGCTGATATCGAACGTATTAGCTCTTTAGCTCAGATGTGAGCATGAATGGTACACTTTCAAGTAGATTTTGTTTCTCTGTGACTTTGACATGTTGTTTCAAAAGGCTATCAGAGGCCTTACTGACTTCATTCCAAACAAAGTTGCCTCACTTAAAAGCTGTCACAATGGCCGACAGCACAACAACACCAGAAGGCATGTGGGTGAACTGGATGCCACATGATAGTAAAGTACATTTTAAAGTAATGTCTTCTGTTTTCTATCGATGAGGTGCAAGTAGTTGGAGGCGTGGACAATTCAAAGAAGACAGTGCTTGGGTTGGTACGACTGGGATAAAATCTTTAAAAGGCATTACTGTACCGAAGTGTAGAGGTAGCCCTCGCTGTTCATGGCAACGTAGAGCCCTGTCTTGGTGCTCTGGATGGCCACTATTCTGAGTCCCACAGGAATCAAGTTGAACTGCACTGTGGGAGAAAAAAGAAAGAGAGAGAGAGAGAGATAGGCGGGGTGTTAGAGCAATCATTCTTCCTCTTAAAAGCTCACAGTGCTTCTGAAGGGTAAAGACAATTGCTTTCCAGCTGTCTCTTATTTCAACCATCCCCTGTTGTACAGTATATCAGTCAGAGGTGGGAATAGAAAGTGTGTGAAAAAGAGAGAGTGAGAGGCAGGGGAGGATTACGAGAGGGAGATTTAGGAGGGAAAAAGTCTGGTTTGCTGGTACATCGGAGGTCAGACAAAGACAGGAGTGACAGGACGGAGAATTCCCCTTCGCTGAAGAGGGAGAGAGAGAGAGAGAGAGAGAGAGAGAGAGAGAGAGAGAGAGAGAGAGAGAGAGAGAGAGAGAGAGAGAGAGAGAGAGAGAGAGAGAGAGAGAGAGAGAGTATGGCTTAGCTGAGAGCTTTAAAAAATACAGTACATTAGAAAGTGACATCTCCCGAACCTCCTTTGAATTCATTTCCTCTGTCCTGACACAGTAAACAGCACTTTGTAATGCAGTTTGCAGAATCCCCTTCATACACAGCCTTGGATCTTTTATGTACATAGCTTTCCATATAAACTAACTTCAGCCTGGCCACTGGAGCAGGGTTGAACCTGTGTGTGTTTGAAGTGCATGTAAATTTGTCCGGGTACTATCTGCCCATGCAAGCAAGCAAACACACTTTTGCATGTGACTTCTTTTGCATTCCTCTTGAGTGCATGCCATCTCGAAGCGAGCCTTATAAGATGTGACATGGTATGCTGAATGATACTGACACACCAGCTCCCGGCTGCCAGCTGCTCTGTGGTCACAATGTCATGATGAGCAAACACAACCATGACGACTAAGTGTTTGGATTGGATATGGGCAGGGGCTAGCAGGGCGAGTGTTACAACTGGAGTGGCCACACTGGGGAACTAGCTTTGCAGTGGGGGCATGTCGGTAGCATTTAATTTTCATTTCTACTCTAATACCTGGAGTATTATTGAAGTATAATGCAGATTTTAAATTGCATACATTTAAAAAAAAAAAAAAAAAAAAAGACTTACACAGAGTGGCAAAATATGATTCTGCTAAGCTTCATCCTTTAAAGACCAAAAAAGAAAATGTATGTCAGAAGTCACTGAAAGCTTTAGCAGCCATTTGAAACATCATTCAAAAGATTGACTGAATGCGAAGACACCCCTGGACATCGTGAAAAAAAAAGATGAGGCTCACAAGACTAAGCTCGAATCAATGTAGTGAAGGAAAATTTGCATTTTTTAAAGACGCGATGTAATAAATGCTTTCTCAAGCCAAATATTGGGCAACCCAATAAGCAGACGAAGAGGTTGACCTTAAGCCTCCTGACAAACAGCTATAATGCTCCAGCTATGCCCTAATCATTTACAGGTCTTCACTTGTCTGGCTTAATTGTTCAAGGATGGTGATTGCCGCTAGCTTAAGGAGATAGAAAGGACATAAAAACAGCCACATCAATGTTTTTAAATTGTTGACTGTTTTTACAAATCTGCAAATAAAAAGGTGAAAGTCATTTAGCTCTGGAAACAGCCAGTATAACTATTATATTCTATACAGCTCGATGTATATTCAGGCAGTTTATTGGCGAGTGAAGTGGGAGATCAAAGTCTTGTTGCAGGGCTCACACTGAGCACAAGGCTGGTGGGAATTGAACCTGTGACACTGTTTGATTGTTTCAATCACTCTGTACCACCCTGCAGATCCTGCACGCCATAAAAGCAGCTTTAAATCAATATTGAGTTTTTTTACTGTTTTATGAAAGAGTTCTTTGGTGTTTGCACAACTCCAACAATAAAATATGTCAAATAATAAGTGCAAAATCTGTAAATAAGAATAGAAGCATCATCGTAGTGACGCTGGTTGTGGCATAGAGGTGACTTGTTTATTTTCTTTGAATGACAAATTACAAGTGTGCATTATAAAGTGCATCATGGCTGTCAAAATGACAGATTTCTCACAGAGATGAAAAATGAAGTCTCAGGAGCGCGTTTTAGATTCACGGAGCCTCGAGCTGCTTTTAAACTAATCAATTTCAAATCAAGAGTTCTGTCAACATAATGGATGGAAGTTAAGTTATCAGATGGAGATAGAAAGTCAATGCTAGCCAAGATAAAGTTTTTGGAACTTTTTAAGCTTTAAGAAAGATTTTCTGTCACAAGTACTTCTTATCCAGCAGAGGAAAACTTATGAGCTAACATTTTATCATGAAAATGTTGCCTAAAAGGTTAGAAAGTTGCTTATTCATGCTTTTCCTCCCAATGTGAAGGATTTAAAATGTATGTTAAGCTGATACGCCATGTGCTGTCCAATCATCATGAGGAATGAAACCACAGTTCAAATGGTGACATGTGTCCGGTTTAAATGGTGCCCAAGTTGGGGATAAAGTCTGCACATATTCCTCCTCTTTCTCTCTCTCTCTCTCTCTCTCTCTCTATCTTTAGGGCCATGCTTCTGTTTGCTCGATCGATCCCTGCATGTCAAACAGTCGGTTTCGCAAATGAACAAGGTGTCACCAAAGACTGCGGCCGCGATGACAAATAGAGCAGGGCACACACGCGTCGCCTTGCTCTTTCTTCCTTTCCTCTTGGTTCCCTCTCTTTCACACACACACGCACACACACACACACACACACACACACACACACGAAGCCTCTCTGTGGAGTTGATGACCTCGCATAACCTACTGCACACGGAGACACACTTTGAAAGCTAACACAACCAAACAAGAAACAACTTACAGAAGAAACAGGTATTCTTCCACTGCTTAAAGTCCAGTTATAAGTAACTGGACTATAAGTTAAAGATGTCCATGTTTACAAATGGACCAATACACTAATTGAGCTTGATTCTCAGAGAATGGATTGCGGCCTCTATTAGCTCCAAAAATGGCATCATTATCTTTTCTCACACAGAACATAGGGCTAATGATGCTCAGGAGAAGAACAACCATAATGCAGTTTGTTCCTGTCTGACGTTTGAATACGGAGAGAAGCTTTCTGTACCTTTGATCTGCACGGAGCTGCACTCTCAAGCTTACGGAGCACTACAGTACTTAGTCCACAAACAGAAGATGAACTTGGAGGTGAAGGAAAACTTTTTTTTTAAAAGAACTGTGAGCCCAGACTCGAAAAAATGTAATACAAGTGTTATCGCTGAAACCGAAGCTTCCTCCCTGAATGGAGCAAGCAAGACAAACTCGAAGAAAACACGTGCATCCTTGTGACATCTCAACATATGAGTTGTTGAGCAGCTGACAACAACTAATTTTATAAATACTGTGGCGCAGTGACCACCAACTCTTAACAGATTTGCGCTAGTGTTTGTGAACTATAGAGACTTTTTGCAATGAGACTGCTGTCTGAAATATTCCACCCAAACACGTTTTCTCTGCAGCGCAATTAGGGTTGCGTTTAACCCTTTTGCATGTGTTACAAATACAACTACAAATAAAAAATGAAGGTTTTTTTTTTTTTTTAAATGTAAACCAATTTCTGCCCTTGATCTTTTAAACTTGAACCTGTTCATGGCTGTATAGCCCTACAAGCTGAGGAACAGTAATGGGACTTCGAGAACGGTCGATTACCACCCTCTTTCCACAGTCGTTTGTCTTTTGTTCCCTTCATCTCCTCCCTCTGCATCCATCTCCTTTTATCACTGAACAAGAAAGACTTTGCTTCCTCTTTCATCCTCAATCAAAAAAGCTTTTCTTATCAAATGGATCACATAACTTGATGTCTGGATCATAAAGGCATCCCATCTCCCTTTCATTCTCCCTTTTCCCTCATCTCTCTCACTCTGTCCTATCATTTGCGTCGCTTCCTTTCCCTGCAACTCACAGAGGAGGTTGCTAGCTTAATCAAAAGTCTTTAGAGGGAGAGACGGAGGGACGCAAAAAAGGAGAAGAGGGGAGGGAAATGAAAGGGAGGAGGAGGAGGGTGTTGCCAAATCAATCCCTCAAGTCAATTTGAGGCTTGAGATCTTCAACACAATAAATAAACAAGGAGAAAGTGGAGATGGGACGAGGGAGAGGAGGGAGGGAAGGGGGCTGTAACAGGACACAGAGTTAAGCTGTGCAGAGGGCATCTGCAGGCCTGCACGCTGCGCTGCAGTAGTTTATTGTGGAGCCCAGTTGGTCTCTACTGGAATGAGAAGGATTATAGTCATCTGTGAGAAGTCGCACAGAGTTTAACTTCTGGACAGTCACCAGATCTCTTTGTTATTTTTCCTGTTTGAATGAAGCTGCAGAATGTAAGCACTATGATGTGCTCGTTACTGAGACTTCTTTACCCGTGCCAAATAAGCTAAAGAAATGAACTTAACTGAATTTTTTTCTGATTGAAACGATCAAGGACGCTGCATTAACAATCTAGCACAGAACGCTTCGCGCTTCAAACTAGCAACAACCAGAAGTTGCATATATTCCTTGAGCATAAAAAAGAACAAGCTGAGATGGGCTCAATTTGAAAGTAGTACAACCCAACTCCATACTGCATGCTAATATTTTACTTCAAGAATCATAAACCATACAAAGCATTGTATATGGGAGTAGGGAATTAATGTACTGACGCCATAAGTTGCTAATGTGCATGCGCCAACAGCACAGGCTGCCTGTTGTCGTTGCTCCTGTTCATTTCTGACTTTGTGGTCTGTTTTTTACCTGAACGGATTCCAGACTGTCTGGGCCGACCACAATGCCACCGAGAGCGGTAAGAAGAAAGCCGACGGGCTCGCCATCCTTTTCAACAACCTATGTTTTTATCCTGGCCATGTAACGACAAGCAACCGCAAAAACCAAATTTCCCCCTGGGATTAATCAAGTATTTCTGATTTAACCGTTGACTCTGTGTCGGTTCTCCTCTGCTCTTTTGTTGACATTGTGAATTCGTCAAACTTCACAGCATTGATATAAAGGGAACATTTTTCTCAGTATATAGTGTTGTATAGTGGACTTTTGATGTTTTTACCTTATGTCTTGCCTCAGGAGACCCGCCTGTCTGACAGGGATGGTCTCCCCTGTGTGAGGTGCATGTCTGAAATACCAGATGAGCAAGATTTAGTCCGTCAGAATTTCTCCTGACATTTTTGGGAGTGCATGTATGAAAATGGCCAACACGAGACAAACAATGACATTCACGTCTTCAGAGTCCTAGAGGGCTGTTTTAGGAAACCAGAGTACCAAGAGAGAACCCATGCATGCACAGGAACAATGCATGCTCATAGAAATGCCCAATGCCAGGATTAAAGCCAAAACACTAAGAAGAAACGACACATCGGACATGTGGCTGCAGGACCTAGGGCTCAAACCCCCAACCTTCCAAACCAGATGACCAAGCCACCCCTTTTGTCTTTTTCTCTGTGTATTTCATAGTTAAAAGACACATTTTGAAATGTTAGCGGAATTCGAGTTGAGATTAGATGTTTGTCAGGTTCATTTGACAACCAGTATGTTTATGAGACTTTGAGGGAACAGTGCTAACCCCGACACCACTGTGCAGTCCCTTTAAACTACATCTACAACTTGAAAGAAGACAAACAGCTGCAGAGGGATCAGTACAATGTGGAATTAACAAAGTTGATTTGCATTGGCGACGATTGAAACAGCCTGTCTGTATTCCCATGTTGTCATTCGTCTTTAAATAATGAACTTAATGGTCTCAATAGTAGATTAAGTAACTTATAGCTGAGCTTCACGCCTGATTTCCCAGGTGGTCAATGACTCTGATGACAAGACAACTACGTTCATTCTCCTGTTGTTTAACTTCTACCTCTTCCCCCAGGATTTCCTCTCCATAACTGATTTCTCTGAGACTTTTATCTGTCTTCCTTTAAGTCCATCTGTCACTCTCATGCCTTTCTCTTTCTCTCTCTTGTGCTTCTTTGTCTTTTTACTACGCCTTCTCATGAATTAAAAAGCTTTTTCTTATCTCACTGAGGGTTTTTTTTCCTCTTTTCACCATTTTTCTTCTTTATTTGTTCCATTTCAGGTCCCTCATGGGCTGCTGTCTTTCTCGCCATCCTGGGAAACCAATACTTGTCCATTTACATCCATTCATCTTTGTTGTGTTTTATCCTGCAGTCTTTTCAGTCTGTCTCTTCATTACTTTTTGTTGTCCAAGTTTCACCTGTTTTATATCTTCTCTCCTCCCCTCCAGGGGTGTATCCTCACTTTTTGAACTTGGGTGGCCCATCTGGGAAACTGACTTGTTAAGGGGTGACCTGAAGTTTGAAGAGCAATTGTTTATCCCTTCTGTCCGCACTTCTCACCTCGGCTTTTGTCTGCACACTGAAAACTATGTTGCGACACAGCCTGAAAAGTGGATCTCAAAATAAATCCCACTTCTGGCAAGACAAATAGCCAAGAACAGTGTTAGTGTTGAATCATTTTTGAGGGTATCAAATAAGATTTCAAGGGTGTCCCAAGCCTACCCTGGCCATCTTTCTAGACACCCCCCGCTCCCCTCTTTCATCTTTAAAGCAAAGCACACGCTACAAGATAATCAGGCTGACAAAAGTCAGCAAAGGCCTGACGACCTGAAGGATCTAAAGATTATCTAGCCCATTTGTCCTGTGGTCCGCTCTGCTCTAATTTTAAACAATATTTACAAACCAATAGGGAAGCCAACTGACTGAAGCAGGAAGCACAACAAACATTACCATGACGACAACATCAAACACAAAGCATGACATTTCATGGGTGTCATAAATTCAGGACCAATTAGTTGATTTGTGGCAACAACACAAGTGTTTATACATTAAAAAAACAAACCACAACCCGACTGACAATGAAAGGAGTTGAAAGGTTTTGAATGTACTAGCTAACAGCTAGCCACATTTAGCCTGGCATGTTTTGATTGGAGACCGATTGAGTGGAGACTCTGGTTGTTGGTGAATTAATCGGTGTGTCGGCTCCTTGCACACCACACACTAAAAGAACTGATCCAATAGATCTGTCTGTGTGGCTCTCCCACATTTTCTGAATTGATTAAGATTTTAAAAATCTTTTAATGTACCACGCCTTAGTAGTCGTCATGATCTTCTTCCTATCCTCAGAAGCCTGCTCTGGTACTCTTACAACTTCATCATCTTGCTTTTGATGTTCACATCTTGTCTTGGATGTTGCAGCCATGACACGGTGCAAAGTTTTGCTCATTTGCCTTTCAAGTCTGGAATCCTTTTCTCTGTGCCCTCTGCAAAAGTGTTATCGAGCACCGGGGAGAGTTAAACAGAGCAGAAGTCTTGTCTTGTTTCCAGAGCAGAGAAAGAGATAAGTGGAAATGTCCCTCCAACATTGTGAGATTGTAATTACAGTGGATAAAAGTCGGAGAATCATGTTCTTACTTTATGGCTCTTCATCACACAAAAGTCAATAGCTTTCATCTCCCGCTATCACTCTCTCTTCTCCTTTAATCTCTTCTTCTCTCTAGCTTGTCAAACTTTCTGTCTTCCTGTCTCATCTGGGCTTTTCTCTCCTCTTCTCTTCAAGAAACAGGATTTACAAAAATTCAAATCCACTAACAATCACACTAGCGGCTCTGACACTTTCTCAGAGCATTTATTCTCTCTATGCTGCCTTTTTTTCTATTTTTAATCTTCCCTAAGCTCCACTGAGAGCTGTTTCTTTCCATGTTTTTTTTTTCTTTTTGGTGACAGAACCCCGGAGACGCTTGTTATGCCCCTGTCCATGCCTCCTATTGGCTGTTGTTCCTGTAGTTGTTGCTTTCTATCGTCACAGTTTGATTAACTCCATGGACACAGAAACACAGGCAAATGCTCATGCACATTTAAAGGCCCTGAAAAACCATTTCCAAGTCCTCAAGTCCTCTCACTGGTCCCATTTTTTGCTAATGCACAAAAGTGTTGTTTTCCTTCCTTCTGCTTGTCAATCATTGATTTGTTGCGGTTTCCTGCTGGTTTAAGGTGTATTGAGCTGTTGGTAAAAGGTGAACTCCACTTCTTTGTTTTAATTTCAACTCAAAAAGAACAAATCATACTTATTTTAGACAACATTCACCTGCCAAGTACAGACAAACAACTTATTAAAAGAAATACAAAACGAAAATAAGGCCTGCATTGGTTGTGATGAGTAAAGCATCTACAAAAAAATCCTCATTTATACCAAGTGGACATGTACAATTATAAGCAAAACAAACACACACACACACACACACACACACACACACACACACACACACACACACACACACACAGAGGTGATGTCTTTGTGTGGGGAGCACACTTGGGTTTAAGTGTCTTGCCTAAGGGCACATCGGCATGTGACTTCTGGAGCTAGGGAGCAAACCCTGACCTTCCAAATATCTATCCACCCTCCCTAAAGATGTTGAAAGTAATTGTACGTGGAGTATTTTTGTATTTTGGAAGGAATCTCATGAACACCCACTTTGGGAAACCTGCAATGGAAAACAGAATGATTCCTGCAGCAAAGGCAACTGAGTTTAACGGCTTGATACTTGAGAGGTAGACAAATTGTAAAGAAAAACTGATTTACCGTAAAGTGGCTAAAATGTGCTAGAACATCCGTAAAGCTCTTATACAGCACCTTCTACCCTAATAAATAGATCATAAATCTTAACTCCCTTGCCATACCCTTTTCTCCTGGCGTGTTTCCTCTCTCAGCTTCATTACATAACAGCTGGGATGAGCCAAGAACAGAGAAGGAGAGAAGAGCAGGGCGAGAGGAGGGGGTGGCAGCTTCTTTGACCTCCCACCAGAGGGGGGAGACACAGTGATTGAGGAGCCATCAGTTGTGTGCCAGCTGCTCCTCCTGCTCCCCCATCGCTCCCTCCCTTCTCTATCTCTCCCTCCCTTATCATCCTCACCCCCCCCCCCCCCCCCCCCCCCCCCCCGTTCCTTTCACGTTTCCTCTCTCTCTTCCCCTGCCAACCTGTCTTGTCTCGCTGGCTCGGTTTTCTCTGGCGGATTCCACTGTGGCCTCTTTCTTTTTCTCCCACTCTTCTCTGATCCCCTTTCTCTGTTGCCTTCCTTTTGACACTTTGTGCTTTAATATACAGTCAGCATCCAGCTTTGTGACAACTTCCTCAATCGCCTAGTTATGGAAACCCTGAGGGGAAAAAAAAGTATTGCAAGGCCATGCAAAAGCCACATTATTCACTTTTTGTTCCATGACAACCCCTCAGGGCTTCCAGCTTTTGTCCCCACAGCAACCTTTCCCTTCTGCCCAGAGAGGTCAGGAGGTGTAGCCCAGGTTGGACTAGAGGTGCCAAGAGAGAGTCAAGTCCCCCTGTGTGCCCGTGCTCCCTCCTGCTCCCTGTAGGTCATATTTTCTGTGTCAGAACAACTGGTCTCAGCGGGTCGCACGATAAAGAAGTGTGAGGAGAGTCAATGGTTAAAGGGCAAAGGGTTGAAGAACAGTGATGGAGGAAGAGAGGAAGGTGAGGTGGTGATCTTGGGTGAGACCCTGAATGTCAACTGTGCTTGGGAGACTTTTTTCTGTGGAACAAGTGGAAGGTGGATTGGCTGCGTGATAGCAGTATTGCAGGCCGGCCATTGTGTTGAAGAAGGCACTGAAAGCAAAGCGCTTGATTTTCTCGGTGGATGTATGTTCCAACCTTCACCTATGATCATGGGAAGTGACAAGAACAAAAAGTTTGTAGATGAAGCGACCAAAATGCGTTTCCTCCATGGGGTAGATGGGCTCAGCCTTCGAGATAGGGTGAAGTGATGTGACATTGGAGGGAGCTCTGAGGAGAGCCTCTTCTTTGCATCGAAAGGAAGGTGATGCCTCTCTCTGGACGACTTCCAGGCACATCCACCTGGGAGACCCATGGGTAGACCCAGAGATCACTGGAAGGATAATAACTCCTTGGGATCTTACAAGAGGAGCTGGAAAATGTTGCCGGAAAGAGGGGTTGACTTACTTTGTCTGCTGCCACCAAGACGCATCCTTGGACAAATGGATGGATGAAAAGAAAAAGTTACTGTATTGCCCATTTCTCCATGTCATTGAGCAAACATTTGATACAAATGCATTCAGATTGGAAGCACAATTTGTACCCACTATAGAGAAGTCTTTCTCCAGCGCTGCCTAATGATCTCAGCTCGGAGTGAAATATTTTTTCCTTTTTTTTTCAAGGGGGTAGGATGTACAGGAGATCTTACTTAATTACAAAAAAAAAAACTCTACAAAAATGGATTGTGATGATTTGTTTATTTAGTTGAACATTTAATTTATACACAGTATGGTTCAAACAGATGATGATGACTGGTATGTTCCAATTCATGAACATCAGGTTGTAGCTCCCTGTCTATCATATTGTGAATTTAAAGAGGTTTTGTAAGATCTCGTAAAAGTCTTGGGATCAACCCTGCAGATTAAGGTAAAGTAATGGAACTTGTCTGTTAGTCTCGTTTGAAACACCCCACTGAACTTCTGGATGAAAGTTTTTTGGACTTTTCAACCTTTCAATCTGCCCCGACAGCCTTCCCTTCCTTATAAAACTAATAATCTGACTTTCGAAAAGCTTTCATGTCGCAGGCATAAAACACACTCCCAATTAAAGTACATTAGTTGAAAGTTTTGCTGATGGATTGAAGAGGACTCTTCGTGCCATGAATAGAAAATCCATTTATTATAATTCCGTGACTATTTAGATGCCTCAGAATTGGCTTGGTACTTTCTGTCTTATGAAGTTTTCATGCCCATATTTGTTTGAGTGCACATTTCAAGAGACACCCAGTATATCAGTACCTGGGTTTGCCAAGAACTCAGTCGGAAGAAGAGCGTTAGATATGAATCACACTGTGGGTCCTTAATTATTTATCCCATTTGTTGCTGATTTGGCCCTTTTTTTGTCTTCATGTCGTACATCACAGGAGGGTGCGTAATTACAGTCCTGCACGAACATACATTCACACTTTTTAAAGGAGTCGAAGGTGATTGAAGGTTACACCTATTACATGTTGTCTAGATCAGAATAAATACAAGTTAATGTGTGCGAGTACTAAGGACTGCACCTTACAGATTTTCACTGACAAAATGTCTGAGTGCCGGGGTGCACCTAGACACCACTGAGTGCTCTCTATTGGAAGTAATGGCCCTGGTCTGGAAGATGTCAAATTTATGCTTTTAGTGTGAAAGCCTTTCAAAAAATGTGAGTTTTGTTACATCATAGAAGATGGACGGAGACTTTGACAAGGCATGAGGCGGAGTTCTGACACTGTTTGAATAAATTATAGAGACTTTGATGAAGTTTGGTTTTTAATGCAAACTTTTTACACTTCAAGGCCCAGAACAACTCAGGGACCTTGTGGTTTAGACATCAACACGGCACATCTGTGTCTCATGGACATAATGACATTGAACTAGCAAAATGTGCATTTTACCCAAATCAACGGATGAAATCCACAGGATAAAAGTCCAAACTCTGGGTGACATTGAACTTCAAAAGGTTACAATAAAAGGCTACAAATTCTCATGAGCCTTTTGTAAGAGGATACAAATGCACTCTTTGCATGTTGCCCTCCGTTTGATCAATCTAAGCTGCAACTTTCAGAGTACAAAAAGATGCCAAGTGCAACATCCTGCAGCTTGGCGAGTGCTGATTGTGGCTGGCTTCAAAAGTGACACAGACACCTCATTCAAAAAAGTCTGTTTTTAAAAGAAAGTAACATGTTCACAGCCTGGAAATGGGTCTGTCATGGTTTCTGCTGGAGCTTCCTGCTCCTGATACCCCGCCTTCCTGCACTCACTCCTCTGCTCACTGTCCATTCTGCACCTGCCAGCCTTCCCCCCTGTTCTTGGTCTCAGCCAATCATCCGTCAGCCTCCTGGATCCTGCCACTCACCTGTTGCTCATCTGCTCATTACCCTCTCTATATAGACTTGGTCAATCTCCCCCCTGCTTTGTCTGATCGTCATAGTTGTTACCGCCTGCAGAGCCTCAAGCCAGTTTGTTTTCGCCTGTTGGATATCTCCCTGTATTACTTGGGACTGGATTTCTTGATTTTTTTCTTGTTCTTGTTTTTGTTTATGGACGTATGGTACTCTGCCTTAAAGATCAAGTAAAGTTTCAGTTTTTTTGCCTTACTCCTGCCTCTGCTTGTTCATTCTGCTATTGGGTCTTCTCTGAACCGTAACAGTACGATCAGACCAAGAATGGACCCAGCAGAATTTCAACATCTCTTTGCACAGGTGGACAAGCAAGGGTCCGCCCTCAACACTCATCAGCAGGAGATGGCCGCGGTGACACAGCACCTGCAAGTACTCACAAACAGTGTGGATCACCTGTCGACCCAGCTACAGCAGCTTCAGGCTGCAAACCTGTCCAGCAACACAGCCTCACCTGCAGCTTCAGCACTACCGCCCCCGCTTCCTCTGGCACCACAACCCAGTCACGAGCCGCGTTTGCCTCCTCCTAGTCACTACAGCGGTGAGCCTGGCCTGTGCCGTTCTTTTCTATCTCAATGTTCTCTGGTGTTCGAACTGCAACCCTCCTGCTTCCCATCTGAGCGCTCCCGAGTTGCCTACATCATCACTCTCCTGGATGGAAGAGCGAGGGAGTGGGGTACTTCAGTGTGGGAGGCTAATTCACCTGTATGTGCCTCCCTGGATGTGTTCATTCAGGAAATGAAGAAGGTGTTCGACAGGTCCGTCAGTGGCAGAGAGGCGGCCCGGGTATTGCTACAGTCACGCCAAGGGAGGAGGTCAGTTTCTGATTACGCCATTGACTTTCGTACATTGGCAGCCAGTTGCTCTTGGAATTCAGAGGCTCAGTTCGATGCCTTTTTGAATGGACTGTCGGAGACTATAAAGGATGAGCTAGCCACCTGTGAGTTGCCTGCCACACTAGACTCACTCATTGACTTAGCCATTCGTATGGATACCAGGCTAACGCAGAGACAGAGAGAGAAGCTTGCTAGGCGCCCTCAGTTTCCTCCTTACAGATCACCAGCAGGGGAACCAGCTCCGAGCCCCTCAGTCCCCGAGCCCATGCAGGTTGACCGGACCCAGTTGTCCTCTGTGGAACGACGACGCATCGCTACAGGTTCCTGCCTTTACTGTGGTCAGCCGGGACACTACGTTGCTTCCTGCCCGTTAAAAGACAACGCTCGCCGGTAGAACGGGAGTTACTGGTGAGCGTCCTTCCATTCTCTGAATCTTCCGTTAAACGTTCTCTTCTAACAGCCACTCTACAGTGGAGAGATCAGCGACTAGAGGTTGCTGTGTTAGTGGACTCTGGTGCGGACGAAAGTATGATTGACACAGCCCTGGTCAGGCAACTAGGTATTCTCACTCAAAAACTTCCCCAAACCATTCAAGCCAACGCATTCAACGGGCAGCCTCTTGCGAAGGTGAAATATATTACCGAACCTGTTTCACTCCGAATTTCTGGTAACCACTGTGAAATGATTCCCCTGCACCTGATTGACACTCCTCAGGTTCCCATAATATTGGGCTATCCCTGGCTGGTCAAACATAACCCACACATGGACTGGGCAAATAACACCATTTTGGGGTGGAGCACCTTTTGTTTGTCTAAGTGTCTCTTGTCAGCCTTACCACCAGGTGGCGTTGTGGAGCCTCAGGAGGAGTTTCCGGACCTGGCTGCAGTGCCAGCGGATTATCTAGACCTTAAAACCGTATTCAGCAAGTCGCGTGCTACCACTCTTCCTCACCACCGGCCATACGACTGTGCTATAGATCTGCTGCCTGGAACTTCACCACCTAAGGGTAGGCTCTACTCTCTGACAGCCCCTGAAATGGGGGCCACGAACAAGTACATTAAGGATGCTTTGTCAGCGGGCATTATCCGACCATCCTCTTCTCCAGCAGGGGCAGGTTTTTTCTTTGTGGAGAAAAAGGACAGATCCCTTAGGCCTTGTATTGACTATCGTGGGCTGAATGACATTACTATTAAGAATCGTTACCCCTTGCCACTAATATCCTCTGCTTTTGAGAACCTACAGGGAGCTACTATCTTCTCAAAACTGGACCTCCGCAACGCTTATCATCTGATAAGAATTCGTGAGGGAGATGAGTGGAAGACAGCCTTTAACACTCCTAGTGGACACTATGAATACCTGGTAATGCCTTTTGGTTTGACTAATGCCCCTGCCGTATTTCAGACCCTTGTTAATGACGTGTTGCGGGACATGGTTAATAGGTTTGTCTATGTTTACCTGGATGATATTTTGATCTTTTCCAAGTCCCCCCAGGAGCATGTGCAGCATGTGAGGCAGGTCCTGCAGCGCCTACTGGAGAATCAGTTGTATGTGAAGGCTGAGAAGTGTGATTTTCACCGGGACACTGTGTCCTTTTTGGGATTCGTAGTCTCTGCTGGAAGGTTGGAGATGGACTCTGCCAAGGTCAAGGCAGTGTTGGAGTGGCCACAGCCCACCACCAGGAAGGAGCTCCAAAGGTTTCTGGGGTTTGCCAACTTTTATAGAAGGTTCATACGCAATTACAGTTCTGTTGCCTCTCCACTAACGGCTCTCACCTCTCCCAAGGTTCTGTTTTCCTGGTCAGCTTCTTTAGAGGAGGCTTTTTGTAGGCTTAAGAAAGCCTTCACTTCTGCTCCTATCCTAATCACACCAGACCCTCGGCTCCAATTTGTGGTTGAGGTGGATGCCTCTGATGTAGGAGTGGGGGCCGTCCTGTCTCAGCGCTCCGCCAAGGATAATAAGATGCACCCCTGTGCCTTCTTCTCTCATCGTCTGTCTTCCACAGAGAGGAACTATGACATCGGCGATCGGGAACTGTTGGCTGTCAAGTTGGCTTTGGAGGAATGGAGACACTGGTTGGAGGGGGCGGAGAAAACATTCTTGGTGTGGACGGACCACAAGAACCTGGAGTATATGAAAACGGCAAAGCGTCTGAATTCCAGACAGGCTAGGTGGGCACTATTTTTCTCACGTTTCCACTTCACTCTCTCCTACCGTCCAGGGTCCAAAAATATGAAGCCAGATGCTTTGTCACGCCAGTTCATCAAGGAGGGGGAATTACCTAAGTCGGACACTATCCTGCCCGGCCAGTGTCTTGTTGCTACGGTACGGTTTGCAGTTGAGCAAAGAGTACTGGAGGCCCTCCGTCAGCATCCATCCCCAGGTAAAGAGCCTAGGGGGAGTCTATTTGTCCCTGTGTCTGTCCGCTCTCAGGTCCTCCAGTGGGCTCATGCATCAAGACTGGCCTGCCACCCGGGGATTCAACGCACCTTGGCTCTTATCCGCCAGCGGTTTTGGTGGCCCCACATGCAAAAGGATGTGTTGGAGTATGTGGCTGCCTGTCCCAACTGTGCCCAGGGGAAAACATCTAACCGTCCTCCTGCTGGACTGTTACACCCATTGCCAATTCCCCGCCGACCCTGGTCACACATAGCCCTGGATTACATCACCGGTCTTCCGAACTCAGATGGTAACACAGTGGTCCTGACAGTAGTAGATCGTTTTTCTAAGTCTGTGCATTACATTCCACTGCCTAAACTTCCCACGGCTAATGAGACTGCTCAAATCCTTGTACAACATGTTTTTAGGATACACGGCCTGCCTACCTCCGTGGTCTCCGACAGGGGACCTCAATTTACCTCTCGTTTTTGGAAAGCCTTTTGTACCCTCATAGGTGCATCAGTTCAGTTGTCTTCTGGCTTCCATCCACAGACCAATGGTCAGACTGAGAGGGCCAATCAACACCTCGAGACCGCACTCCGTTGCATGGTGAGCCAAAACCCGTCCTCTTGGAGTCAGTTTCTTCCATGGGTGGAGTATGCACACAATGCACTTCCTGTTTCTGCTACTGGCCTCTCCCCATTTCAAGTTTGTTTTGGATATCAACCCCCATTGTTCCCCTCACAAGAGGAGGAGACATTTGTGCCCTCTGCCCAGGCTTTCGTCCGCAGATGTCATCGGACCTGGAAACAAGCCCGTACCCAACTCCTACGATCTTCTGCCCGTCAAAAGAAACAGGCAGATCGCCACCGGTCCGCTGCTCCCAGATACCGAATAGGACAAAGGGTCTGGTTGTCATCTAGAGATCTACCCCTCCGGACTGTCTCTAGAAAGTTAACTCCGAGGTTTGTTGGTCCATTTCCGGTTTCGAAGATTATTAATCCCGCTGCTGTCCGTTTACAGTTGCCCCGGACCCTTCGGAGAATACACCCCACCTTTCACGTGTCCTGTATTAAGCCAGTACGCACCAGCACACACATCCCACCCGCCAACCCTCCTCCTCCTCCCCAGCTCATCGATGGAGAAGAAGTCTATGCGGTCAAGAAACTCCTCAAGGCTCGACGGTGGGGAAGAGGAATTCAATATTTGGTGGACTGGGAGGGCTACGGTCCTGAGGAAAGGTCGTGGGTTTCGGCTAAGGACGTCTACGACCCCGCCCTCATCAGGGAGTTTCATCGTCTGCACCCAGAACAGCCCAGTAGGACACCTGGAGGTGTCCGTAGAGGGGGGGGTACTGTCATGGTTTCTGCTGGAGCTTCCTGCTCCTGATACCCCGCCTTCCTGCACTCACTCCTCTGCTCACTGTCCATTCTGCACCTGCCAGCCTTCCCCCCTGTTCTTGGTCTCAGCCAATCATCCGTCAGCCTCCTGGATCCTGCCACTCACCTGTTGCTCATCTGCTCATTACCCTCTCTATATAGACTTGGTCAATCTCCCCCCTGCTTTGTCTGATCGTCATAGTTGTTACCGCCTGCAGAGCCTCAAGCCAGTTTGTTTTCGCCTGTTGGATATCTCCCTGTATTACTTGGGACTGGATTTCTTGATTTTTTTCTTGTTCTTGTTTTTGTTTATGGACGTATGGTACTCTGCCTTAAAGATCAAGTAAAGTTTCAGTTTTTTTGCCTTACTCCTGCCTCTGCTTGTTCATTCTGCTATTGGGTCTTCTCTGAACCGTAACAGGGTCTGATTAGCTCATGTGTGGATCAGCACACACTGTACGGGAGCTTTTTTTTTTTTTTACAAGGCATCCGTTTTGATTTTATTTTATCTTATAAGTATAAGAGTTCTTCACAATAAGGCGTGTAGCTGACCTGATTGACATTGGCTTTGTATGTAAGCTGGCTCCCATTGTTCGCTTAAAGAGGCCAAGTCATTTATGACAAACGCATCGCTATCACAACTATAAAGAATCACTATACACTCCATGGTTACCCTGGTCCAATGAGAAAAGGTCTTAGTGCTAATGATATGAAACTGTACGTCACGTATCAGGGGGAAAACTCTGAAGAAAAAGTTAGCTGGCAACTCAGGTGCCAGGCTGGGTTACAAAGAGGAAATGGGCCACTGCCCGAGGACCCAGGACTCCAGGGTGTGAAAATAAGGCTGTGTGGTAATTGGTTTATAGTAATGTGTTTAATCATAACTTTATACGAGGATACCATAAAAGCACTGCTGAAAAACAGAGCCTGTTTTATAACTTTATTAAGGGACCTTGTTTTGGAGAAGGGTCTTGCGTTGAAATCTTGTTTAAACATCTTCATGATATTTTGCTTATGGGGTGCAAATTCTTAAATCAATTAGGATTTAATCACATTTTTCACCCAGCACGGGGACTTTGAAAAGAGACGGAGAGGAACAAGGGGTTGATACGCCCCGTGATCCCAAAGCAGATTAATCTTTTAATGCCGAAGTGGTCAGTGAAGCTCCTGACTATCAAGAAACACTTTGTAAATCTAGGTGGTACATTACAAGCTCTCTATTGGCCATAAAAAAGACCCCCCCACAAAAAAAGAGATTTCAGGGGATAAATTGAACCCTGAAAAAGTCTTTGCTCCAGGGAAACTACTGCAGATAAGTCTGACAGTCAGTATGTTAAAGTACATGCTCACACAGCTATTTCTGCCAGTTCAATATTCTGCGCAGCCAGGTAGATGATTGTGCTGCTGATTGATACTCACTCACAATAATGTCAATCACTCAGCAATTCCTGCATGAATGCATACATTATCAAGTTGAATAAAAAAATAAAACCCTAACCCTGTCAAACCCTGAGAATGCAAAAGAGCCCAGGAGAGCATTAAACTAGATTCTAGGATTGATTGAATTAAAGTCGTCAAACACAGTGCAGGGTGACCTCTGCTGACTGAAGTCAAATATTCAGACATTGGAGGAGCGCTGTTATGCAACAGCATTTTTTTTTATTACATCTCTGCCTTTGGATGTTCCCTAGTGTATTAATGTGATGAATATCTCAGACTGGACATGAAAATATTTAAACGTTTAAGTTCAGCGATGTTGAAGGTGTTCTGTTACATAAGAAGGAGCAGGTTTCTCCGGTTTCTTTGGAGGTGTTGTGTGCCTCATTTCTCAAAACAGCTGTTGGAAAAGTGTACCCTGAACACATTGGACTTCTTTCCAACGGGTTGTTACTCAAAACCCTGTCTTTAAGAGTGATGTCTTAAAATGTTCAACCCGTCCAAATTGAAATAAACACTTCTTGTCAAACGCTACAGCAAGTTTCCAAGCAGTAAACACAATCCTGCCAATGTACTAAGTAGAGCAAATACATTCTGCTAAATGTTCTTTCTGGGACAAATGCCAATGTCAAACCAGGTAACAATGTGCTGCCACTAGTTCTTTTGACATCTCAACAAAATGCTGAAATCTCAACAATTCCAAGGGAACTGCAACTGAAAGTGAAGCTTTTCTTTCCTCTGTGAAAGATTGTAAAATCCCCCAAAATTGTGCGAGCATCATGTTTTCCATCCAAAGCTGTGATTGGACAGAAAAAAATAGCTGCGTTGCCACATCAGGGATATTCCATGATACAGTATTGATCGCTTTAGGAGAGGCTGGAGGGAGTCAAGGGACTAAAGGGATCACGGGATATGATGTTTTTGGTCAGTAATCACCCAGATGATGACCCCCCCCCCCCCCCAGAAGTGTGAGGGTTTTTTTTGCTGGTGTGTGTGTAGGTGTGTGTAGGTGTGTGTGTGTGTGTGTGTGTGTGTGTGTGTGTGTGTGTGTGTGTACATCTGCAGAGACAACAACAAAATATTACAGCAGGTTTTTGGTCTAATGAGCAGAGCTTTAAGTCTTGACTCAGACCCTTACAGGGTTCTCTGCTGCTTTTCATTTGTTTTTTGTTTTCTTAAATACAGCAGTTTCGAGCTAAAGACATACAGAGTCCACAACCAAATAGTGCTATTGGGATGTTCTATGCAAGAGATCCAAACTGAAGTCATGACTAAAGAGGTAGCAATTAACAATGTTGCTGTTTTAAAGTTTAGCAATACTTGTGGCATGAGGAATGAGGAAGGAAAAGTCAGTTGGTTGATCCATCCAACTTTTTTGTTCCCAAGAACTGTTAAATTGCCACTGGGTGGCGTATGAATGCGCATGAATGGGATAAGTTCATTCTGATGGTCACTTTGCATTGCATTCTCTGCTGTCGGGATGTGAATGTGTAGATGTGAACTCCGGTGTAAAATGGTTGTGAGTAGTCAGAATACTATAGAGCTACCCAAGCCCTTATCTATTTATCATTTACAACACAGGGTAACTAGAAAAGTTGACCCAGTGAAGTACACATCTCAACCAGCTGTTTCGTTGGGCATTTGGGTGGTCAACACTATCTGTCAACATCAACGTCAAGATGAAAGACAAGAGGGTCTTCCATCAACATGAACTTCTCAGCCGTGCAGGTCATCCAACTGATTTACAAATGTAATAAAGATGATGAGAAATGGACTGGGATTGGTCAGAGTGACAAAAGGTCACATTACAAGAAACTTATATGAATCGAATCAACATTTCTATTATCAACAGTTCTTCACAGTTGGGGTCTTTATTGTTGCTCCATGATTCATGTTGGAGAAACTTCACTTTAAAAGCAACATGATTAATTATACTCTTAAATGTAACTAGTAATCTCTTTAAATAAAGTTTGGGCTTCAGTGATTTGCCAACTCCACTCATCATCCTGCCCTTGTGCTGCTTGGACAGAGACAATTAAACACATTGTTTGTTTTCCCCCAGAGCTGATGATGGAAGTGTGAGCCATCTGGCTTCCTTCTCATCTCAAATGAGGGTTGCACATGTGTCATATGGACAGGCTAGAATCACATTAATCTACGGTCAAGGATGGACAACAATTAAGATTTTTAAAGATGGTAACGTCTGTTTTGAGAGAAGTTAGAGTACACACAATTAACATTAATTATAAAACGTAATGGTTTAGTAGTATTTAGATGCATTTCTGACAAGCAGACAGACATGCTAACCATTTAAAATGTAATGATTTAGATCCCCATGTACCTTCTATTTACAACAAGTGATTGATTGAGTCCTTATCCAGGGAAGTTGAGATGAGAGAAGGGGAGCAGAAGACACCATAACACTTTGGAATAAACAGATTTGATTAATCTTCAGTCATTTTTTGTAATGCTTTCTAGAAATTCTATGGGAATCACAATGCTTGACTTTCACTAGTTCCTGGAACATCATCTGGCAATTGTTGCCTCTAAGCATTCAGCCGCTTCTTTTTTTTTTAGCTAAGATTGAGTGCACACACGCACCAATAGCCTGCATTGTATACACAAATACTTTAGAGTTACTACTGAATACATGAGGCTTGTACCTTAAAGTTCATGTTGATTGTGAAGGAAACAATCTCATACATGTCTGAAAAAGGAATTCCTTGCCAGGGACCTGCTGTGATACATTATGTAACGTGAACAAATCCCATTTAGCTGGCGGTCACCCAGCGGACCTCGCCAAGTGTGAATACATTTTCAGCCTGATTGATCCGAGAGCGAAACAATCCAGAAAGCACGTCAGTGATGTTGCGTTGTCCTTTGCTATTGAAATGTTCCCATGTAAGAACATCCTATCCTTTTTCAAATGTCCGTTGGCGAGGTATATCTAGTGAAACTCCCAGTGAATGACATTGCCACAAAACCACAGCCACAATCTGATTGTTTACTTACAGAAGGAGCTGCTTTCGTCCTTTGTGCCTTCCATGGTGCCATCCGGCAGCATCTGGAGGTAGAAGCCGTGTCTGCAGTAAAGCCGTGTGACGATGCCCTTCAGCTGGGGCTCTGCAGAGCAAACACAGGGTTAAACACATGTTAGCGCCGAGGGACACCTCCACAAACACTCCTCAGCGCACATATTAATGCACGACACTTCCTATTAGCATGCACTTTGAGTAAACAAGAGGCACGTCTTGATATTTACACTGTGAAACAGTCAAACAGGGAAGTGTGTGTCCCCGTGTGTGTTTGAGTGTGCGACTGTGGCCTTCAGAAGGACAGGACCGCAGTGACTGATCAAGTGAGGCAAGCAAGATGTTTATTCTGTACGTTTATGTCTCATACATGTAATCCATGTCTGTCTGTGTATCTGTATCTGTAGCAGACTCCTAGACTCTGGGGCAAATGTCACACTGCTAGCCACTTTAGCTTTGTGTTACTTTAACATTAAGCATCAAGACAGAGCTGTTGTCTTGGAGTCTATGGTAACAAACTGGTAATTAGCACCAGCAACAGCCCCATAATGCTCATCCCAAGACCATTGTACCTCCAAGACCATTCATATTGGATGCACAAAGTATTTCATTTGTTAATAATATGATTTCTGTTAGTTACGTAACATCCCTCAAAACCACGATCTCTATGGCAAACTTTAAAGATGGGGACTTGAGTTGAGGACTCAGACTTGATTTGCACGTACTGTACAATACGTCAAATTTGAGAATTGACTCGAACTTCAGATTTAAGACTCCTTAATGGTAATTATATTTTGGGCACATTGAGTAAGTATTTTCACCAACCATTTTTTTGTCTGCACAAGATCGCCATCCATGATCAGTAAACTCACAATGTCCCTTTGCTCTCGAACCCTTGTATCTAAAAAACCAGCAGCACCTGTCATCAGCTTTGCAGAGAGAGAGAGAGAGAGAGAGAGAGAGAAATCTGCTCTGTCTGTTCTATGAAATGACATTGTGTTAAATAAGAACTTCTGCTGTATACTGCTGTTTTCTGGCATGTCATATTGCACCATCTCAGCTTTGGACTGTAATGATTGACTAAACTATTGTCAAGCCTTGTCCAAGCAAAACATGTGAAACCCTTGTTGCGATAATCTGATACTGAGTGAACCGCTGCTCGAAGGAACAAACAAGTCCAACTTAACTGTCACGCTAAATGTCCTGTATAATGAGCCATCTCCCATCATACTGCTGCTCTCATATACCACTAGTTGTCATTTATTAAATGCAATTGGGGGCACCAGACTACCATTGAACTACCACTCTAGTTATTCAATGAATAACTTGAGTGTGTCTTCCAGCGCTATAAAGATGAGTTAGCGTGTCTTCCCTTAACGCGATGTTTGTGTTGAGCTTCTCAAGCCACACACGCAGGACTGAGGGGGTCCTTCCACTCTGAAGTGCTGAGGGAGACCAAATAGTGGATCAGAAGGAATGTCAGAATGCTGAAGTGTTTCCACAATCAACTTTTAATGAGAAGTATCAAATATGGATGAGGGCAGAAGAGTACGAGGTGGGGGCAGTTGGCAGATGGCCCTGGGTTGACAGCAGGGGTGTGAGAGAGAGAGAGAGAGAGAGAGAGAGAGAGAGAGAGAGAGAGACATAGAGAGAGACATAGAGAGAGAGAGAGAGACATAGAGAGAGAGAGAGAGAGAGAGAGAGACATAGAGAGAGACATAGAGAGAGAGAGAGAGAGAGAAACATAGAGAGAGAGAGAGAAAGAGAGAGAGACAGAGAGAGAGAGAGAGAGAGAGAGAGAGACTGAGAGAGAGAGAGAGAGAGAGAGAGAGAGAGAGTGAGAGATGCAGTGTGAAAGACCGTCTTTGCCACGTTTACACTCATAAAATTAATTCATTAACAAAATTAATACAGTTCCACTGGAGTACTTAAAAAACAATTTTGTAACACCAGCACAACCTGATTTTGCCTTGAAGGCACTTAAACAATTAATTATTTTGCACTTCCATAAAGTCATAAAGAGGGACAGACAAATTTAAAAAAAAAAAATAATCTGAACACATGAACATTTTTACTTTAATTCAACCCAAAATAAAATAAAAATGATTTCTCCTTGCTGCTTTTGAACTGCCTGGCAGTCCCATTTTGCTCAGTCATTTTTATTCATTAATATGCATTTACAAAAAAATTGAAGCCATAATAACCATCTTCTTAACATGATAGCTAATGCATTACTTTTCTTGCACTAACCCACAGATGTAGAGTCGCAGTAGAACTAGGGCTGGGCGATATGGAGTGAAACTCATCTTAATATTATTTAGCTCAATGACAATACTCAATATAAATCTATATGTATATGTATGTTTAACAGTCAGCTTCACCATACAAACAAAAGGTGCACCAATGAGTGCGTTTACGTGGAATAAAGTATCCCGGTTTTGATAATTTCCTGATTTCAGAAACAGGGATACACCATTATCCCGGTTTTGAGAAACCCGATTTACCCACCCGGAGAACGGGATACTGTGGCATGTATACTCCTATCACTGGTTTCTGACAGCACTGCCAATACTGGCGCAGACTCAGCCAAGTGACGTACACTATAATATGGCCCACACATGAGCAAAATATATACGGCACGCATCCTTGTGTAATCGTTTTTTATTATTATTATTCAGCAGTGATCAATCGACAACCTTTGTTGCTTATTTTACTTTCTTGGATGGACTGCGTTTGTTTTGGATGAGCAAACTGCCATGTTGGCAGGTGGCTTTCTTCTTTTTCTGTGGACGAAAAAGAAAATTTAAGCTTGTTCGGGACTTTAGTTTATTTTGGATTCAAAAAGGGCTAAATTAAAGGTCACAATTACAGTTTTTTATGCATTATTCCTTTTTGTGTTGGAAAAAAAAACATGTGTGCCTACACAAATGTGATGCAGTAAACAGAAACAGGGATACTATTATTGACCATGTATACAGGGATATGAATAACCATGTTTCTCTGTGAGCATGTACAAGTCATATCCCGAATATGATCAAAACAGAGATAAGGCTCATAACCGGGATACTAAAGTCCACGTAAACACACTCATTGTTACTATCAGCCTTTCGTCTCTCTGCTTAGCTAACAGATCTTTCTTTGAACATCCAGATGTTGTTGAATAGAAGCTCATTAGTGATAAATCTTGCGGTCTGTGAATTAGTCAAAGAAATGCTGGGGTGTAATCCTTCCCTTCATGCTGACTGTGTGGCACAACATGTTGGGAAGCTTTTCATCAGAGACTCCGGCCTCTCAGCGCTGAGATTGAGTCGCTGTAACTGCTAAAAGATAAAAGCTCATCCGCGCAACGCTGTCCAACTAGACACAGAAGTTTCGATGTGGAGTGTGGTAATCTGTACTATCCTGAGTCTTAATCCTAAATAAAGCCTCAGACCACACACCAGGCCATGTGCTGCTTTACACAACCGCTACAGTGCAGTGCAGAGCAAAAACAAACACACAGGATGTTGACCTTTAGCGTAGCTCCACCCCTGTACATCTCTGTTAGGTAAAGACGCAGTGATCCAAAACACTCCGCTCCTTGGACACAAGGGCATTTAAGACTGCTGGTGCGAGGTAAGAGCATTTACATGGCTAGTGCCCACACAAGCATACTGTACACCTACCATCCTCACACATGCACACAGCATATTTATTCAAATCTTTGAAGCAGATTTTACAAGGAGAATGAGGCTTTGCCTGCTATAAGGGTAGTGTATATTTACTAAAATCACTGACCATTTAGAAATAGGTAATAAGTCGTGCTTGAAGAGCTAATCTGTTGCGCTGTTAAAAGAAATGTTAGGCTTATACAAGACAAGAGAGATTTACTAATGGAAAATATTCTTATGAAAGCAAGCTATGTGAATGTTTGACTGCAATGCATTTCTTTAGAATGTCGGCTCTTAGGGACTAAGCTTTCAGACACAAGGGGGGCTCAAAGGATAAAGTTGGGAACCACTGCACCAGGTGGCTCTGGTCTCTTCGTACATGGACTTGGCTTGTATAGCATTTGTCTCGTCTTCTCACTACTCAAAGTACTTTTATACAACATGTCATCTACATGTAAACACCCATGCACTCACATACTGTTTGTAGTGAGACCATCAGAAGTAGCTAATCTCATTAATATGCCAAAGCAGTTTGGGGTTCATTGTCTTGCCCAAGGACACATCGGACATGTTGCTGTAAGCGCTGGAGATCGACCCCTTGACCTTCAGGTTGAGAGACGACAACCCTACCAACTGAGCCTATTTTGAATCCTGGAACATTTTGCCCAAATCAATATTGTGGCCAGGAGACGCCCCTCTGGCTTTTGTCCATTAATATTTACAGTCTATAAAGGAAAGCTCATTGCTCACTAATAACACAGAGATTGATTCCAATCGAACTTAGCAAACTTTGTATAGGACAGAAGTGAAAAAAAAAAGTATTTCTGGTTTTTTAAGTTTTACGTCTGGTTCTTCAATTTGCCTTTGATGGCATCAGAAATTAGAAATGCTTTATTAATCCCAGGGAGAAGTTTGGTTGTTGTTCTTTCTCAGAAACAGTACAGGAATATAGAGATAATTTAGCCTGTTTAAAAAAATAATAGAGATACCAAATAAGCAATAAGTACCAGGCAGGACTGGAATAATAAATAATATCTACAAGCGCAAATTGAAATTTAAAGAATATTTACATTTACCAGTATATACAGTGGTTATCAGTGTTGATACTGCATGTTGTATTTATTGTTCAGTATGAACAAAATATGTGTGACCTGTTTGTAGATAGATTGCACAGTGTTAGATTAAATAGTTCAGTATCTAAGTGTGTGACTCTCAAAGGGAGGAGTTGTAGAGTTTGATGGCCACAGGCAGGAACGACCTCCTGTGGCGCTCTGTTGTGAATCGCGGGGGGGAATCAGTCTAGCACTAAATCTGCTCTTGTGCCTGACCAGCACGTCATGGAGTGGGTGTGAGACATTGTCCAAGATGCTTCGCAATTTTAACAGCGTCCTCCTCTCCGACTCTGTCGTCAGAGAGTCCAGCTCCATCCCCACTACGTCGTTGTTCTTGTGAATTAGTCAGTTTGGTCTTTTGGAGTCTGCCACCTTCAGTCACATGGACAAGGAAAGTTGGGGTGACTGTTTTTAAACTGCTTCAGCACTCTCTGGGAGTAATTGGTCAAATATAGATGGTATTTCTGCTGGGCTCTTTGAGTGGTGCATTATATATTCAGAAGTCAAACTACATTTGGCCAAAAGTGCAAAGTTTTTTTATCACAACTGCATACTAGGGTGACCTGGTGGTGTTATGTAAGTGGTTTCCATCATAAAAAATACACTTACATTAAGGTACGTTCCATTTTTGGGGGGGTTTTAAACTCCAAGCTAGCAGGGTCACAAAGAACCAACCTGAATGAATATGATTGGATGTGAAGAATCAACTGATCTGCTTAATCTTCTGCGATGTTCTTTTTTTTAATTAAACTCAAAGAAGCAACAATGTCAATGAAATGAAATTAATAAATAAGCAACTCAAATGACCAATGGTTTGCAACAGTCGGTATTCAGCCTGCTTGCTGTAGATGTATTTCGATTGGCTTTTGAGTCACATTTCAAATTCAAATTTGCAGCATGTTTCTGTCATTACATTAAATTTTGGACTTTAGCATGAGTCTATGAACTCCATGTTGAATATCTGTCTCTCTATAAAGACTCTGTTTATATGCACTGATCAGTAATATTCAACTAAATTGGAATCATGTAACTGGTGATATTTTCCTTTGAAAAGTTCTGACACAATCCCTTTAAAGTGCAGTCCTTTTAACGGTTCATTAATGATACGGTTTAGGCAGCTAAGGTTAAAATACTTAACCCAGAGAAAGTTGAAATTAAAGCAAAGGTTTAAGTCAAGTAGCTTTAAAAATTCATACTGACATTTGTAATTTAAAACTGCCAGTTGTACCATTTTATACTTGAAATGTGTGCAACTGTTCAGTTCAATTATTGGATATATGGCAATCCTGGTTTTTTTTTGTTATCAAGACAGTGGGAGTTAAATGTTTCCTGTGTATCTCCTAGCATTAGTCGACAAACAACAGATTTGTTTATCAGAGAGCATCAACCTTTAAAGCATGAGAGAATGTGTTGTGTGTGTGTTTATACATGGAAAGGATTTGTGCTTATAATCCCAAAGATATTCAATGCCAATTAAAGAGTGACCTCAATGACGAGAAGGATTAATTTGACTTATTAAGAATTTCATCCTTTAAAGTCACCCTGAACCCTCCAGCTGCCCAACGCCTCAAGTCAGATGACAACTGGGCAGCATGCTTGTGCTATTTTCACCCCATTACACACTCCAATTCTTCATGTGTGTGTGTGTGTTGGACACTAGAACCCAATAGGTTTGGCTTAAGAAGCAGCGGTGTTCTGCCAAGGACAATGTCTGTCTGTCATCAAACACACACACACACACACACAACAGGCACACATAGTACAGATGTTTCAATCTCTTTCTCTCTGTCCCTTTTGGTGTTCCTCCTTCATAAGATATGTCTTCATATTTAAACTGGTCAATTTCTCGGAAATGAAAATCAGCGCTAATGATTAGCACCAAGAAAGGAAGTACTATACCCTTGTGTTTGGGCTTATATAACAGTTTATAACCAAGACATTTTGAATAAAAATATATATATCAGGGGATTGTTTTTGTTTCACCACAGCCTTGAAATGCACTTTAGAAGGGTAATGGGACGATCATGATCTAATCGTTTAAAACAGAACTTAAAGGTGGTGTCAGTAGCATTGTGTGTTCATCGCAAAAGGGACTTTACTAGAGAAGTGTGTAAGTGCCCTCCCTTTATACAGTGATATCTCTGCGTGGCAGATGAGACCCAATCTGAAGATGATTCCCTGTTTTCCTTTGTGATGTTAATTGCTTGTTAATGTGCATAAAAGGCAATAAAGTCAACGAGCTATGTCCACTTGGCATTTCGCCTTACACTGGCTTTATTTTCAATGTCCAACCGCTGAATAGTATCTACTCCTAAACTCACCCGCACATTGTCATATGCTGCGGGGGAAACACACCAGCTCGTCCTGAGTCGACACAAACTAACCAAAACATCAAACCCAGGTAGAGGACAAGGCCACCACAGAGATTTACTGATTTATGCGAAGCAAGTGAATGGGAACATGGAGGCCTAAATATGGCACAGATGGGGGTAGAGTACAGCAGCTGGAGGGTCATCGGTCACACATGCTTTACCTTTGTCGATTTTCTTTCCTTTCTTACCTCTTAATCACCTTTTTTCCTTTCTGTCTGTATCCCATAATCTAATCTATTTCTTCTCTTTTCTTCTTACACAGTTACAACCCTTTCTATGAATCTTCTCAGCATTCATTCACACCTTGCTGTCCTATTTTTGAATGCTTTTACTCTCACCTTTTTCTTTCTCCCTTCTTCCTTCCTTCATTTATTATCAGAACTGCCCATCCTGTCTGAGGGGAAGTCCTTACTTCGTCCTCAGTTTGAACAGAAAAGAAGATGGAGGAGGGAAAGACAAGTGCGAGGAGGAAGAAAGCAGCTACCAGGATCTTCTGATTGGCTGACATGTTGTTTAGAGGAGGAGGAGGAGACACCGAGGGGGAGGAAAGAGAACTATAGCTTCTAGAGAGAGAGGAGGAACTTTACAAAGGACATAAAAAGATGTGAGATGAGAGTAATCTGTGATTGTCCCACTTTTCTGTTTCCCCACATCGCAGAAATGAGTACAATGATGTTTTGTGATTGATGATTCATTTAGAAAGTTACTCCTATTTTTTTTTTTTTACAGGCACTAATGTCTGTGAAAGTTCCTGAAGCTGATGGTAAAAAGAGTATAGCAGATTATTATACTTCCATCTGTTTTGAAGACACATCATCTTAAGCGCTCTCCATTCAGCCTGTGTCAGCACAGAAGCAGTCAAACTAAAGGAGGCACAGATGTGCTGCATCACTGATGGCGCTCTGCTAAATTATGTTCATTGTAGCTCGCTAACTGTTGCAGCATTTGGCAGAATTAGAGCTTGGGAACTTTATCAGAGAGAATCGGCAGATTTGTACATCACAGAACACAAAATGAATCACAACAAAAAGCAGAAGGACCGTTGATAAAGTTGAAAGTCCACACACTAAGGAAAAGTGGGCCTTGGGGTCGCTGACTGGTAATGCCACAATGTACAGAGGATCAGTCGCAATTCTAGAGTCTGTTGGGAAACATTTATCGGGGTGCTATCCTACCAGTGTACATCACCATTATGTCTGCCAGTGTCTTGGTGCTTACTCCTCTTCCTGTTGTTTCTGTCTCACTTTTCTCTCCTATAGACAAATCATTCCTCTTACTGTTTCTTTGTTGTCTTTCATTGACAAACTTTGGTTTGGTTTAGCAGGGCAATGAGAGAGTGCGATCAGATGGGTTCCCCTTTGGTAGTTTTCCAACCGTCATTGAAACCTTTTGAGCTATTTATGGGATTTAAACCGTCATTGAAACATTTTGAGCAATTTATGGGATTTAAAGTTTGTCAGCTCTCAGGGGCCTCCTTCTGGTCTGAGGCCCCAAGCAGTTGCCTGCCTTGCCTATTGACAAGCAGCACCTTTGCAAAGGCCAAATTTGTCTCGTCTGATACATGACAAATTTTGTTCTTTTATTTTCCAAGTGTGCTATGCTTAACAAAATGAAAAAAAGTATGATGGGGGGGGACCCAATAAAGGTTCTCCAAAATTACTGAAAATGTAAGAATAACAGAAAAATCCTGAAAAGAAAAATAATGAAAATGAACTTGATCTTTGCTCCATCCATTCCTAGGATATTTGAGACTTCACTGGTGAAGACACAGTCTCCTTGACACACAGACAGCTGCATGAGTGGGAAACTATTGCTGGGTGAAAATCACCCGAACACGTGCCTGTAGGAAAGGTATGTTTTGGAGAAGGGAAACACTCATGTCTTCAAAGACATAAAAGACAATGCTGAAGCTGTCCAGAGACCCATAACACTCAGACAAATGCAACATAATGAAAATCATGTAAAGAAGTTTGCTCGGGTGTAAATCACCCCATTATAGTGTTCTTGGGTTAAAGCAGGCAGCCCAGGTTCAAGTAAGACATTTTACACCCCACTCTCCCAGTTTCATACTCTTTCCACTAAAGTAGCCCTCTTACATATTATGCAAAATACACTTAACTTAAAGTTTTTCAAACACTAGTATGTTTCCCTATCCTGTCATGTTGGATTGGTCTCATTACAAACGTAAGGCCCCATGATAATCTGACAGACTGACCATCGTAACAGACAAAAAGATGATGTAATCTGAGTTTAGCATTTGCATTTCTTATGATACATGTTCCCCATTATACTGTATAATGTTCATACATCTTGAGTTGGCAACAGTCAGAAACTCTGATCCCTGATCTAAAATCAACCTGGACTTTCTAGACATCTTTGTTGCTTGAGTTGTAAAGTATGACAGCACTGACTGTGCATGTGTTAACTCTTATTGAACAGCTGAAACACTGCTGTTAATTCCATCTGTTCCATATGTGATGTTATGACGAACAAACTATGGCCAACAATACAGTTTTCAGATGGTGTGGAGTTTCCGCCACAGACTCTTTTTCTTCCTGTTGCAATGACTATGATGTAACAGCAGACGTCTGCATCAATCACAGTGTTTGTGTCCCTTTGGATTGACTGAGGAAGATAAACATGTTAGAACTGGGGTTTTTTTTCACCTTTCACATGTTGCATCAAGGAGTTCGGACAGCTTTAGCTTTGCATCATGCCCTGTTTCATCTCTTCATTGAAAGGAAACTATGATGAAATGCATCCCAACTTTGTGAACAAATAAAAACTACAAGCAGCAAGACTGATGCAGGGCGGATAGATTGTCTGGTGAAATAATCAAGTGTTGATGCAAATGTTTACTGAGCAACAGCACAGCTCTTGATTGATCAAATGTGACCTCCATGGTTAAAATGTACCTCTTGTAAGTTTGGATAATAATAATTAAGAAGTAAAGGAGAAGATCAGTGAATATATTTTAGGTACCACTTCATCTACGGGGGGCGCCAAACCGTACGCAAAGCAAAAGTTCCAAACAAGCGATTTGAGGAAGTATTTCTCGGCCACTCTGGTCTCTTTCCACAACTTCATGTATTTATAAACTAACAAACCATCCAGGATTTAAGGTTGACAACTCTTCAGGAAACACACAGAGTATACAGAGTAAGTCAGCACTAGGAATGTTTCATATTACAACAGAAGGTTCAGTGGAAGCATAGGCGTAGATTTGCGTATGGACCGTATAGACATGTCCATACCAATCTCAAACGATGGCTGAAATGTCCACACCAATATTTAGCTGATATTTAGTTAACGTGAAAAAGTCACCTCATGACTAATTAAAAAAGCTAACAAGCAGGGAAAAAACTATTTAATATGATCGCATTTGAATTCAAGTATGGAGCAGATGATCAAGTTTTTATCTCCACTTCTCCATTGAGGTTGTTGTTTGTCTGAAGTGAAGATCATCTGAAAAGAGTACCTTCATCAGCAGTTGTCTGACATTTTTTATTTAAATCTCTGCTGATGTGACAGTGAGCAGATGGTAGCAGATGCTGAGATGCCACAGCAGTTATGGCCGCCTGAACAAGATGGCAGCGCCTACAAATCTGGTTGTTGGATTCGTCTCTGTAGAGGGAGGTGAGATTTGTATAAATGACAGTGCATTGTTTTTTTGTTGGAATAAGTGTGCCTACTGCAAACAGCTTGAACCATACTGGCAAGATAGCAACAGCTAGTTTCAAAATGAGTGATGGACGTAAAAAATAAACAAGAAATTCAATGTGTAAATCACATTTCCTAATGAAAGAAAAAAGGTGCCTGAATTGAACACTGCTGCAGTAGCTGCATTCTCTTCTCCTCAGTCGTCGAGCAGGACTGAATAGGCATATTGTAACACAAAACTCTCAGTCAAACTGGCTGACAGATTGTTCTTTGTGCTGTGTGACAGGTGGAAACAAAGCACAGTTGAATTTCTCGAGTAATTACTCCTCGAGGCAGAGCAACAGAGCATCAGTAATTTACAGTAGCATGCTGCTCGTGCAGTGAAAGTGTGCAATCTTCCTCGTCTGTGCCTGAACTGTTTCCACTGTACAACATAAAGGCATGCATCTTCGTCCTCAAGCTTAGTGCTTTGAGGTCTTGTGAGACTTAATTCTTTTGTGCATTTCTTACCAAAAAGATCAAGTTCTAATTTCTACAATCTCTGAGATTTCATCAGCGGCTTCACAAAGGTCATTTCAGTATAATTCTCTTTTGATCAAATACAGCTCTGTGGGCAAGTTCCTGCTTGGTTGCTGCTACTTAACATGCCATGCCTCTGCACACTGGTCCCAGAAACACTTCTCAGCTTTCTGCAGAGTTAATAAGCTTGTTACTCCCCACTGACTCTAATATTGTCTTCTCACCACTGCCACGAGAGCCCGAAGCTATTAATCCATGGACATATGGATTTTACAACTGCTAGTATTTCATCTCCAAGCATTTATTGCAACCAATGGCAAACGCTCGTCGGCAGCCACAAAAAGCAATAACACAGTCTGTATTGAAAAGAGAACAAGTGGGTTGTGATATGTAGATTTTCTGTCATATAAAACTGAAGCCATAGTTATATCTTTCTTTCCATATTTTGCATGTAAACTCCTCAATAAGATCAGAAACTTCTGGATTCAGAATGCAGAGTGCAGAATGCATATGTGTTCTCACATTTTCATATTTCACCACAGTCACATTAAGCACACAGCTAAATTGCATAAAATTAGGGACTCAGAGTGGCCCCAGTTGACAATGAGTAATGGGCATAAAGGCGGGGAGAGCCTATATGGTAATAGCCATATTTACAAGGACCATCAATCATCTCCAAACCGCCAGTAGCTCCATCCCTCATAGGACGAAGAGAGAGAAAGGGGCGGGACGCCTTGGAAACAAAGTGCTTCTCTCTCTCTCTCTCACTTACTGCATTCAAACTTTAGCTTTTAGGAAAATCAATGATGATGAAAGTGATGAAGAGCAAACTTGCTGAAAGCTTACCAGACTCTGATGTTGTTTGCACATGTTTTAGCTTGTACTTTAACTGACCAATGTGGATCATATTTATTACATTGCAGTTTCATAAACGATGCACTGGTTGCTAAAAAAACAACTCCTCATTAAAGGACATATATTATACTCCCTTTCAACAAGCCGAAAAACAGTTTTCCAATTCACATGTTCTATCAGCTGTTGTTTACTGTCACTATGGCAACTCCTTGTGGCCTTGGGTGCTTTTTATTTTTCTTCCCCGAGTGCTTTTTTCCTCTTTAGGAAGTTAGTTTTAAGTTGGATATTTAGCAGACGTTTGCTCTGCTTTGCTCCAGGTAAATCGAACCTCCAACATAAAACTTCACCGCAGTCACACAGGTCATCATCATTAGCTCCAACAACGCAGTCAAATTTGCGAACGGTACCTGTTCTTTAATAAAGTAAAAATCATGGTGTGCTCCAAACTTGACGAAAAGCGAGAGGTGGATTCTGAATATTGTGAATTTAAGACAGAGTGGACTGACAAATATACATTTTGCTTCCTGTGGGGAGCACAAAACCAACATTTTTAACCTGTAATGAGACTCTTGCCCTTGCCTAAAGTAAAAACTAACCAAAACGTGTCTACGCCTGGCCCTCACACCTTTTGTGCCCACGTTTAAAGAAGTCGTGGGACAAAAAAAGAGTCATGTTTCATCATCCTTTATGCATAGTTCAAATGTTTTGTGGATTTGTTGCCTTTTTTATTCTGACGTTGGAATTACACGTCACTGTTCCAGACCCTGGACAGATTGGAAATTTGGTGAGTGGACCTTTTGAGTTTCTAATTGAGTACCCCTGCACTAGAGGCACATAGAGTTAGAAAAACATGGCAAAGTGTATTTTCATATGTGACCTTTAAGAGAAATCAATGTTATGAAAATCAAGTTCTGAACTTTTGGACTCTTGATTCCTTAAAAGAAATCAATGCCAACAAATAGACTGCAGCAGAAACACTGTACAGTTTATTCAGTTGAGCGATCTCTGAACTGTAGCTGCATCATATAATGACACTTATCTCGTGCTATGATCTCTAATACTGGTTTTCCTTTACATTTCAATACAGAACAAAGTCTAATCAGAATTGTTTCAAAGAAGTTCTTAATAATACACTGATGTTGAAGCTTATGATCGAACGGGCAAATGGAAGCGATGCCATTTGAAGATGATTTAGTATTAACTGATTTACTATAAGCACACATCTGCATTCAAGTGCAACAAACAATCAGCAGTCAGACATTATGTCTGAGCCAGAATTTCATTATGGCTGCTCAGGTTGTGAGACAGGTTGTAAATAAGTCTTGGCCCTGAAATCATTTGTTGCTTACGGTGCATTCTATTTAACTCGGAACTTGGATGTCACAGCGATAAATGACGCGAAGGTGACTCCAGTTACGAGGTTGCAACAAGTCAATCAAGCAACATGAATGCCTTCAGGAATACCTTTGTTGTGTCAGCTACAAGGCGATGATAACACACTATGTGAACAACATGTAATCACAGGTCCATCTTTCACATTACTGTCGTTGTTGATTTAATTACACTAAAACAAGTCTAAGTTGCCATTAAACCGTACATTGAACATTGTAAACTTTGAACTATTGATCCATGCAGCAGCCATGTTGGATTTTAGCACGGCCTGCTGAAGTTTCTTTTTGATTTGAGTCAGAACTCAGGGGGCGTTCATGATGACGTATCAAACTGGATATTAGGAATTTCTGAAGATCAAATAGAATGCAACATTACTGCTGGCTGCATTGAATTTCAAGACGTTGGCATTTTTCTACAAATACTGTTTCCAAAATTGTAAGGATATAAACATTTAAATGTGTTTTGTCTTAAACAAGATTGGATGGAGCGTTGGCACTGAGCAGCACAATGCTCTGAAGCATCGTCCATCATGAATCCACCCATTCATCCTTGTGATTCTGGCCTGAATGCTAAAGTTGTTACAGTGATAAAACACCTGGACAGGCACGCATTGGTCCACAGAGAAGACTGAGAAAAACGTTCATTGGGAACAAGAAACCACTCCAACAGAAGTGGCACAATAATACTCACACACTCCGAATTCAGGACAGAACGAGACATTGAGGATTAATTAGAAAAAGCAATGGGTGAACTTTTTAGTCCGTGCTGGAACGTTTAATGATTTCAAGCTTAAATGAATGGCCTCCATGATTAAGTCAGAGAGAGAGAGAAACAATAGCTTTTGTTTGAGAAGAGTGAGAGTGTATATGGAGAGGGAGATAAGAGAGAGTGGATAAAGAACAAGATAGAAAATGGGATGAGAAGGAGAGAGAGTGAGACAGAGACGGTGGGCATAAATCAAGAATGGAGCCAATGGCGGGGAGGGGGGGGGGGGGGGGGGGGACACTTTAGAAAAGCGAAAAGAAAGATACCCTCGAGGGTCGTTCATTTTGTAATAGGCAAACAGAGATGAGAAGACAGAGAGAGAGAGAGAACTATAGCATAACTGGGAGAGGGAGAGGTGCTCGGTGAGACGAGTCTAACCTGGATCAGAGAGGAAAAAATTGGGTAAGAGAAGAAACAAACTCAAAAAAAAGAAAAAAAGTATCAGATCAGAGACAGAAAACAAGGAAGAGAGCGAGAGCGAGTATCAAAGAAAAAATGTAAGCGAAACAGAAAGAAGATAAATGAAAGACACAGATGGGGAACAGAAATATAAAGCTCAAACTTAAAGGTTCTGCTCAAGACGTTAACTTCACAGAAAGAGAAATGTGGAGAATCTGGGAAACGCAAACTACATTTTGTAACTTTTCCAAGATTTCTAATCCTAACACCAAAAACAGGCTGTTAGCTTAGAAGATGGCATAATTGTACGGTGCATGGCGGCTGTGGCTCAGTTGTAGTCAGTTGTCTAATGTGTTTATTTGATTTGGATATCTTTCTTTTTTTTTTTTTTCCAAACAGCCGTTGTGTTATACTTGCATTGACAAACTCTAAACCAGATGATTGTATTCAGAGTTTAAGGGGTACGTACATCCTCATAATTAGAAGCAATGGCCCCTGTTAAAGCTGCTGTAATTAACACGTTAGGATGGGGATGCTGCAGATGAACGTGGAACTGCTGCTTGTGCAGACTGTGTGCGGGACTGATGAAGATAAAAATCATTCAGTGTCTTGTTGTGTTAGCGCTTCTTTTGTATCACAACACTGCAAAGGCCGAATCGAAGGAGAGACGGAAATAGAAAGTAGACTGAGTCAGCCAGCACACAGGTTTTCAGAATCCCAGGACCCTTCTTCACTGATGTCAATTACTGTAACGATCAGCAGGGAAACCCCGCCCACCTGATGTGGACCTGGGCCAGGACCCAATATCACCTGAGGGGGAGGGAGGAAGGACAAAGAGACATGGAAGTATAGGGAGAGAAAAGGTCTGATTATAAAAGGGTGGAAAAGGAACAAGGGAATAAAGGAGATCGAAGTTAAAGGTGAAAAGGAGTTATGGGAGGAAAAAGAGAAACATTGGGAAAGCAAGAAAGGAGGACTTCTGTACTGGTGTCATATTCCAGATAATAAATGAAATGGAAGAAGAGGAAAGCGAGTTGAAGAGTTGATAGCCGGTTGATGACCAAACAGGATGCCCAATGTGAAGGTTATGTTTTTACATATATATTTAGGATAAAATTGGCCCCCTCCAGTACAAATGAGTAAAAATTACAAAAAATGTATTATTCACAAACTATGTAATTTAACAATTTTAAAGAGTTAATCTGCTGCAAGTTGGAGGTAACTGCACAGAAGTATTTATGTGGGTTTTCAGGCACATACTTTCCAATCACGACAACAAATCCACCTGCTTCTCAGAGCACCAATGGTTTTATCATAGAGTTGAGGTGAAGCACATTTTTTTTCACAATCAGGTGAAAAACAAGAATTCAGAACAGGGCATGTTTGCACTTGAACGGCACTGGTGTGATATGCTTTGTGAATTGGAACTTTAGAGGGAACACACAAGTGAATCAATTGATGTGCAATTAATGGAGCTGTTAGCAGCCGCAGTCCTTTCCTGGTGAATTTCCTCTTAAAGAATAGATAGATAGATTGATAGATAGACAAATAGATAGATAGATAGATAGATAGATAGATAGATAGATAGATAGATAGATAGATAGATAGATAGATAGATAGATAGATAGATAGATAGATAGATAGATAGATAGATAGATAGATAGATAGATAGATAGATAGATAGATAGATAGATAGATAGATAGATAGATAGATAGATAGATAGATAGATAGATAGATAGATAGATAGAGAGATAGAGAGATAGATAGATAGATAGATAGATAGATAGGTACTTTATTGATCCTGAGGAAAATTCAAGAATAAGCAAGAGATGGGGAAAAGGAAGGAGAAACATAAACTTTAGAGTCTTAGGAAGTAGTTAAAATGGAGCAGGTTCGGACATTATGAATGCTAACCAACCCTGTCAACTGGTAATACTGTACAGATAGTGTGTGTGTGTATTCAAATGTTGCCATGATACCTGTTGGATGTGGCTAAATGGCTACATTGGACAGGAGACATTATTACGCTAGTTGAGATCGGTTTGTAAGGTTTTAGAAGTATAACGCCAGTGTGAAGACTGTCATGGAAGGAGAGACGTTTTGGCACATTGATTTATATGTTTGCAGGTAAACCTGGATATAACTTCAGTCACTCTGTGTCTGGTTATTCTGTAAAGCATGAGACAAAAGTGACACAGATAATGATACAGCCTCGTGTTGTGTCACAATCTGTTGTAAATGAATTCTGAAAGGATGAACACTTTACTTCTCGCTTGGTCACTCTCTCCATGTCTCATCTTAGCATCATCTGTCACCGTCCTCTTCCTCTTCTTACACTCAGCCGTTGTATTAAACCACATGAGACGGGCTAACTGGCTGTTATTTACAACTATAGGCTGGTGTTTGAACACATGTAAAGCTGTTTGCCGTTCATGCGAGGTGACCCCAGCGTGCTGCTAAATGTGCATACTTCAGTAGACAGGTGATTGGTGCCGACTATGAACATGGCAAGACGACATTCTCCCTGTTAAAAAGGTTTTCCATCTACCACTGAAAGTACTATTTTAAGGTTGAAAAGTTACATGTTGCTTTAATGGAGACTGAGGGCAAACAGGCAGAGCACAGAGGTGGAGAAGTGTAGGGGGGATAAATGAAGGGACGAGGCAGAAGAATTGAACTAAACATGCAAAGAGAGGAGATGAAAGCAAGCGAGTGAATCAGCAAGAGGCGAGGGGAGCGGAGGGCAATCGCAGAGGGAGAGAGAAAGGTGGGAGGTGAGGGGACAGATCAATCACCAGCAGCCTTGGTGTTGTAACGTTGAAAAGAGTCAATGGCCAGGAACCCAACTTTCCACCCACGCACGTTTTTCTCGTAATCGCCAACATCTCTCTCTCTCTCTCTTTAAAACCCCCCCCCCTTCCCTCCTTTTATTGGTTCTCTTCTCCCTCTCTCTTAACAACACCTTACATCTTTCAGCATTTTAACACCATACTATATTTCTCCTCTTCCCTGGTAAGTGCTGACCCATACAGAGATAAATAGGAATATTCCCTAAAGAGCCATTAGAGGCAAATACAGGCCAATTTCCCGTCTATAGACGCTCGCTAGATGATGCTTAAAGCATATTATGCCATAACTCACGGGGAGAGCACAAGTGGAGGGAATAAATATCACACATTATAATGCGAAGGAAATACCCCCCAAAAGACACAAATTGGCCAAATTTTCATAGTTTACAACCCTGACGGATGCTGTAAATTGTCTGAAAGTGTAGCACTTGCAAAAATGTGGAGCTTTTCGCCCTGAAACTTGGTGACTCAATGCAATGTTGAAATACCATAAAAGCATCCGGGTCGAATGATTGACATATGTTTGGACTTTTGTGGTGATATTGGACATGCGGTCCTCCTGTTTAATGTGTCGTTGATTGATCTAAGAAATTAGTCTGTCTGTCAACTCGAGAATAAAGCTAAGTTAATTACTTTAATTAGCGGTTTTCTTTCCCCACATTTCTCCCAAAGCATCATTTCACTCGATTCCACCTGAGCAGGAGGAACCATGCACCCATGAGAAGGAACAAATATAATGTCCATCTATAATTCAGACCTTGGTTCTGGATTTCTGCTGTGAAAGAAGAATTAAATTGCACGTTGTGGTTCATGTGTCAATCTTGATGCGATGTTTAAAGATAGCGAAAGCCTCTAGGAACTCAAAGTTTCAAAGGGAACTAACATACAAGAAATATACAATAACCTCTTCTGACACATAAGCACGCATGCAAATAGTGATAAAAAGATTTCATAATACTTGTTGCTGTCATTCTCAGAATTTTTGCCCATGTGTTTCCACCCGTGTATGTGTACGTGTGTTTTTAAAAGAGGGTGCATGCAGTCATTGGAAAATACATGCCTGTGTGTGTTGTCTGAGTGCATGTGTGGCTGCGCCAGGTTGTATGTTGATGTGTCCACCGCAGCATACCTGCACATTTGTGTTTCTCAGCGTCTGTGTGTGTGTTCCTGGCCGGCCCTCTGACAGAGATGGATGAGGAGGAGCCAGCCCTCTGAGGGACTTCGTGCTTTTGCGTCAGTGACCTCTTGCGAGGTTTGTCCTAGCGGTGACGCTCTCCCGCTGTGCATTAGTTAATGACCAATTGCTGTTTCACAGCGAAACACAAGCCTCCTCACACAGGTGTGTTTCTCAGCCTGAGGAAGGGACGATGTCGGTGTTGGTTTGTGTGTGTGAGCGTGTGTTGGAACGGATGGGTAATGGGCCAGAGGGAAGGGTGAATCGACAATGACTTGACGAATTTAAACAACCCAGAAGGACTCTTTGTTCAATTTTCAATTGGATCACATCCAGAGTCGTTGATAGAACGAGGACGAATCAATTTGCTTTCACATTATTATCAGACACTCTTCAGAGCTCTATGTGTCGAGGGTTCACCACCTGGATATCATCATGGAAGGAAATGAATTGCGATATCTTAGTGTTTGACAAAGACTTTCATACTGACTGCAGCTTTGAGATAAAGGCAACATTTCACTGGCACGTTGTAGTCCAATACCACATCTACTTTTTCATATACGTTGTTTTTTAGAACTTGTTTCAATCATATGATTGTATTATTTAAAATACAGTGAAACGTTACAGCATGTCTTTGTAAGTGATTGGAACCACATTTAGACCACTTCTCAGGAATGTGTGCGTGTGGTCAAGTTAGTTTGATTGACAGCTCTACTGACCTGTTCATTTAAAAGAACCTGTTTAGGGAAAAAGGACTTCATAACCTGTTAGCGTACTTGTTGGTGAATTGATTACATTATGCATTCTCAGCAGAGCGCCACCTACTGTACAACCTGTCCACATATAATCAGCCAAGATAATTCAAAACTTGTGTTTTCTTCTCTTCAGCTTTTGCATATCCCATTATGGGCGGCTTGCTTTTAACTGTCACATGTGGATATGCATGCTTGTGCCCTTGATGCATGTTTTTCCTTTTTGTAAGATTATATTTTGGGGCGTCTTTATGCCTGTTTTAGAGAGATATTTGATTGGATAGTGAGAAATTAGAGAGAAGAGAAGGGAACGACATGAAGGAAAGGAGCCACAGGTTTGAACAAAAACCTAGGCTGCCTGCCCCGATAACAACATGGGGAGTCTGAACCAAGGACTCCACCTTTTAGTCATTTGTACCCCTCCTCCCAGAGTGTATACATGTGTGTGTGTGCAAGGTGTGTGCATCTTCAGGGTTATGAGTTTGTCATGATTTACTCGTTTAATGTTAATTTCTGCGTTCTGCTTTTTTAAGTTTTTCACGTCCTAACCTGATGTTTCTCGATTCCCTGTGTGCATGTGCATGTTCCAGAGTTTAGCCTTGAGTGTTTCCTGTTTTATTTTTCTAGTTTTTAGACATCTGACTGCGGCCGAGTATTTTACTTTCAATCATGACTTTGTACGACTGGCTTTAGCATGAGTGTGTTGTAAAAAAAAAGGTCATCAATGACAGCGAAACATGACGCTGTGAAAAGCAATAAAACACATCTGAATTTACAATTGGGAAATAAAGAGCACATTCAAAAATTGTCTTATGAGTTTCTGAAAAGAAAAAGTGATATTGCTATCATCATGTATATGCTTGCTCTCTAGAGAGAGAAAAATATTAAAGGAAATATAAGGTAGCAAAAATGGACAAGTGAAAATGAAACTGAGAGGTTTGGGGAGCATGTGAAAGTGTGTCTTATTAAAGGAGAAACGCAAGCAACCGAAAGGGTTGAGTGTGGGTGTATGCAAGTGTGAGTTATTCCCCATAAATTGTATAGTTGTATTGTGCGGAAAGAGTTTAAAAAGAATAATTTTTGATGCATTGTCGACGGTGAGATCGGCACCTGTTATATCCTGGAGCTACAGCGTATATCTTAATTAAAGTCAAGGGGAGAGATTTAAGGAACAATCTCTCGTAAGGCTTCAAATTAGGCCTCTGCAAAAATGCATATTTATATAGCTAGAGCCTTTTAGTCATTGTGTACTTGTAATTAGATAATATTACTGTGAATAATAGCAACATAATTGCATTTATTGTGAGATAATGAGAGATATTGAAGCATGTATTATCTTTTTGCCAGTTAGTAGATTTAACACCAATAAAGAAAAGTCTTATGTGTGATTTAATTGTTTATAAAAGGATTGGAAACACATTTATTTGGTCTGTTTCACTCTTCTAATAACCTGTTTGCTGTGATATTTGGAGGTGCTGCATCTTTAAAGGGAGAACTGTTTTGTTATGGTTGATATATTATTTATCGGGAAAATAATTAAATGAGAGACACGTTTTGGACACTGGTATTAAAGATCGTCCTCCAATTATGTTTTCAGTCTATAAAAACTTAGAGTGTACCTTAGTGTGATTTAAATCTCAATAAACTTTTCTTTCATCTGTCATAATCCCTCATTTAAGTCCCTGTCCGAAAGGTTCGTTGAGCAAATGTCTCTTTAAGTTCTCTGATCTGATTGGCCAGTTCTCTGCAAAGCATTCTGGGGGGCAGAATGCTGCAGGGCTGCATGGACAGGACTGATCTCCAGTGCTGGGAGATGTTAGAGGTGCCATCTGCTTATGTAAAGGCTCTAAGCCGTCTAATCAATGACTTGGTTTTATATCAGGTAATTATTGCACGATTTGTAGGACAAACCATTTAGCGCCCTCTGTAGGCTCATCCTGGGGATTACTCGAACATTTAGTTAACCTCATCATGTAAAACTTTAGTCAAGTTTAATATGGGGATCCAACTTTAAATGTCAACTTTAATGTCCAATCAATATATTTTTTTAATTCAAGAGTATCCTGGAATTATAGCAGCATTGCTTAAGCATTTATAAGATCACATTTTTAACAATGTCTTGGAAAGAGCACCTTCCATTTTCCTATCCTAATTGTGTCACTCTCCTTCAATGTTTTCTGTACTCATTCATCTCTAAACATATGGAGTGAACACCTTTCACCTCCTCTCTCGTCTCCTCCTCCTCTCTTCTTCTCTGACTTCCTTTGGCACAGTGCTGAGGCAGCACTTCTGCCTTCTTCATCCTCCTCTCCCTCTCTCTCCTGCTTGTTCCTCTTCCTCTCATACTTGACACCACAGCAGTGGAACATGGAGCAAATTGTTAATCAGGCCTTTGTGCTCTACATGTACATCCCTCCCCCTTTCTCTCTCAATGGTTCACACTTTTTTTCGCCTGCAACGTAAGCTTTGGAAACAGAGACAGCTAACGTTAGGGACAGTGTTCAATGATCAACTCCTAGATATTAGGTGACAAAGTAAACCCTTAAACTAAATTAGGCCAATATGAACATAATTATTGAGCCATTGGATTCAAATAAAAAGGGCATTATAGAAAATTATTTCTTTCCCAAATGCAGGTTAGTACAATTTGCTGAAAGCGGTATGTCTCAGTTGGCAGGCATCAACTTATTCCCTCTGTTCCTCATTACAGTAACCGTTGTTAGCTAGCCAAAACAAGTGATTTCACAAAGTTCTGCGATAGCATCTGCAGTAAGACCATAGTTTTTCTGGCATTTTAGCATCTTGGTAATTTGTTTAAAATGTAAATATGAGTCATTTTTAAAGGTCGAATTACCAAAGCAATGATCAATGGAAACAGAGAAAAGGCATCAGCTGAAATTGGGAGGGGTGGGGAAATTCAGGCGTTGCAGCAGCAGTACAGAATCAAAAAAAAGTCAAGACATGGGCAGTATTGTCTTAAAGTCAGACTCCCTTTTCATGAATCTTACACGTAATGCTGATGTACATGTCCCTGAATGGCTTTGACACATAGATACATTTGTCACCCCAAATGTCCATATAACATTGTAAGACAGAAAGCCTTCTCACACATTTACAGTGATCAACATAATGATAAAAGGTAATGCTTTGACCATCAAGGGCGCCAGATTCAACCCACACTAAAGTTTCCTGACAGGAGCTCTTATCAAGGTAACTTTTTTTGTCTTTGCTTTATCTCAGAGAAAACAAGAGAAAAGTGGCAAAAAGAATGTCAGAGAAAAAAAGTTCATGGGAAAAAAGTCAACTACATGTATTTTTAAATTCATTAACCTTGAATCAAACTGGCGGCTGCTAAATGAAGACCAACAAGCAGGTTAATGCAAAACAGCAGTAATTGCAAATCCAATTTCAAAGACTGTTAAAAACACTTTAGCTGAGACATGATTGGATTGAAAGGACTTGAATGTAAACCGGCCATGCAGCAAATGCTTTTCTTTCATGACATTAAAAGAGTCGCCTGGGGTCAGAGAGTTTCTGTCTTCAGAGAGAGTAACGTGTGATTCAGTGTTGTCACGTAACAAGGACAAGACATACAGTGGCGTGTGTTTGTGTGTGTTTCCTGCAGCAGTATGGTTGCATCTTGTCACCAGATTCTGAATGACACACCTAATTAGGTTCTCAGCGACAGACTGTCCTCACAGACAGTTGTTGCACTGACACACACACACACACACACACACACCTGACTCAGGGGGTACCACATCGTCAAGACAGGAAACACCCTAGGTACCGTGGCAACCTGAGAAGCACCAAGGGACAGGCATGCAGTGCATCACCACAGGCGACAACAACCTCTGGAGTCTGCTGTGATGTTGTTGCACTTCCTCTTAAATCTCTCACAGTCACCTTTTGCCTCCCTCTCTCTCTTTAACTGTTTCTTTCTCTCGTTTTGTCTCTCTCACTGTGTAATCATATCCTTTACACCATAGGCTCCCAATCTAATCTCATGCATCGGTACTCTTTAATTAAACTGATTTGCAGAGACCCTCTCTTCCAGTCTGTCCTCAATTCATTCATACCCCCTGTAACAACACACACACACACACACAGACATTCACGCAATACATCCTCATTCCACTGCGTTCTCGTCGGCAGCTCTGCAATCAGCCGAAATGCCACGCAGTTCACAAAATGTTACTCCTAATTATTTCCTGATCGCATGGAAGCAGCTGTTTCCCATCCAGTACAATCGCTCTTTGATTGGTGACACCAAACGCGTGACATGTCGACAATAAACAGCCAACCCTGCGATGTCCTGAAATGACACCTCGGGGAGGGCGGAGAAGTCAAATTGTCACTTGCTGTTGTTCGTGCATTTCATTTGAAAGCTGAAATTGAAAAGAGCAAAATGGGGGTTATCCTCAAAGAGCCGCCGGTTTAAACTAGCTGCAGCTAATCACAGTAAACAAGCGAAAACACACACACACACACACACACACACTGTGTGTTTGTACAGTAGCTTCTACACCAGTGAATCCAATTTTCTGCACAGAGATAAAAGAAAAATTGAAGCTACAGTACTTTCATCCTCTTTCTAATTCACACTTTGTTCACCTGCTTATCTTCCTCCTTCTTTTTCTCCCACCATTCTAAGGGTTTCAATTTCCCTCCAGCCAGTAAACTGAACTGTAATTATACAAGCTGCTTTATTGAACTGGACGAGGATAATTCCCTTTACACATTCAGAGACAATGCCTCTCGTAAAAACACACTCGGGCAACCCCATCATCTCCAGCAGGCTCCAGTGATCTCCTCCCACATCTGTCCGTGTGTCATTATTCTCCTTCCAGTTGTCCTTTTAGTACCTCACTTCTACCTTTTCCGTTGGCGGGTCAGCCTGTCTGGCTCAGTGTTGGTGATTCTTTTTAATGCCATCATGTATCTCCTTATGCTGCAGGAGAGCGGGGCTGCCTGTGAGGGTGCAAAACCCTGTGATGAAACTCAATGTGAAGAACTTGAATGAAGTTTAGTGGATGGCGGTTACATTATCCAGGAGGATAAAATTCACTGAGTGCAGTGACTGAAAAATCTGTGGACTTGAGTTCATCTTTTGAGTGGGCTGTAGGTGCAGAACAAGAAAAACCTCTTTATTTTATCAAAAATCCAAGAATACAAAAGTACTAAAACAAATGCATTATGCATATATACCCCCTTTGCTTCAGTGAAAAACAAATTCTTACAGACGTTTGATACCTCCTTGTTACTGTCACAGCTAATAGAAAAGACTCATGGAGTAGTTGCTTTTATTGACTGGGAGAATTGGTACCAGGGGATCTCTGTCATGCCAGTTGGATTGCAATTCCAATTGATCAATTACATGAACCTGATACGTAAGCGGAAGGGAGGCATAATCATAGGCTCGAGGGCGGTCACAATACTCATTGGTCAACAATAGAATTGGACAGTTTGCATCATAGATACTGAAGTACTGAGTCATACCAGGCTGCACTACAAAGTTAGGTAAATCAAATACCAGCCCAAAGACATAAGACATACCCCTTCCATCCACCTCAGACATATCCTCTCTGTGCAGAGGATCCAGATCTTTATATTACATCACCCTTCACTATGACTGATCCATTTTGCTAGACTGATGAACAATGAAAACAAAACAAAAAACAATAATATTTGGTGTGCATATGTAATGACATTAATTAATGGTTGTATTGGTTAATAATTAAACATTTTTATTGATACAGAAACCAACAGTTGGATTCGACAGTTGATAATTGCCTGGTTGTAACTCGATTACCATTCTTTGACATAAATGTGCACACGAAACTGTAGATGGAACAGGAAGACTTGACCTGGATATCTTGCTTCACTAAAAGAACCTGAGAATTGGCTGTAGACCGCAGAGACCAAACCATGTCAGCCGACTGGTCCGGACATCACCACTCTTCTGGGGACAGCTATATGATACAGTACTTTTTGGTATTTAAATAATTATTACTTTCAGTGAATTTAGTTTAAAGTAATTTCTGAGGTAGCAGAATGTATTTACATTCTCACTACCTTCAACTAATCAGTGGCTCTCTCATTCTTAAAAAAAAACATACAATCATAGATTTAACTTCCAGTATTAATCTGAATAGAAAAAGCAACAGTCTAAAACTGGCTGCTACAGAGAACATCAACTCTTGTTTGGAGGCGTTTATTGCTGGGTTGGCAAGTTTCTTGAAGTCCATTTATAGTGAGTCATTTGAAGTCAATCAGCCAAGTGTTTTAGTAGCCCAGTTTAATCTAGGTCTTATTGACAGCTATTTGCTGCAGAGAAAAAATACACATCAGCCATAAATTAATAGTGCCATGTAGCTTTAAATTAAAAGCTTTAAAGGTGGTCTAGACATAAACATTCTGACCTCATCATAATCCTAAGAGGTGATGGCGTTTCTGAGCCGGTGACTGATATGTAAATGGTGAACAGACTCTCGAGCGCTTTTCCAATCTTCTGACAACTCAATGCACTTTTAAACCAATCTTTTCACACAGTGATGTATAAAGCGACCATCAGTATAATCTATCCCATTCATACACCATTCATAGCAACTCTACCAACTGAACTACAGCTGCCCCTATAAATGTGAATATGGGATTTACTTCATACCTTCATGAAAGTTACCCTTTAAAGGGCTTGTCTCTTTATTGAAAGTTTTCAAGGGGGACACATCCCAACAAAGAATTGTTTTTACCAACAGACACATATTAGAAAGAAGGACTATTTGAATGCCCTTGACTTTCCTTTTCTATACATAGTTAAATTAATAAATAAATAACGGGAACAAACAATTTTGATAAATAAAGAAATACTTAAGTATGGTTGTCAGGTTATGTATCCTTGTATCATATTGTGACATTTCACCACCATAACTCAATAATATCTAAAGATTTGAAAACACTGTTTACAAATTTCCTGTTAGAGGACCTATGTCTTCAAGTAAGTCAGTGGGTAAGGTCTTATACTGAAGAGAATAACTGGGGTTGGTAATTACCCCCTATTTGAAAGACACCTGGGTAGAGCAGATGCTTCCTACAAGGATGCCTTAACTGAAGCTTACTCATCTTTCAAAATCCTCCAGAGCCATGACAGAGATCCTTTAGTGGCTGACTCAATTACAGTTTAAGGAAGAATATGCAAAGGATCTGGCAACAAGCTCGCAGGTCCACACCAACATGTAAAGCCATAATGACTTTCATCAGGCCGATCATTACTGTCATGCAATGGTGAGGCAAAACAGGACTAATTGCCTCCTTCTAAGGTCCCCTGAGAATGACTGTGTACATAAATGATGGTTTATAGAGGGGTAGAGAGGAGAGGGGAAAAACGGGGGGGGGGGGGGGGGGGGGGGGGGGGGGCAGGTTTTCAATAACGTGATCAGCTTTCCCATGTAGCTTAACTCTCTCTTGTTCTCTATCTGTAATTGGAGGGAGGGTAAGGAAAGCAGGAGGATGTGGTTATGTGATTGCCGTGGTTTTGGGAGTAGAGTTTTTGTAATTACATTCAAGTCAAAGCCCCTCAAGGCTGCAGAAGGATTGGGAGTTGAGAGGCTGAAAAATGTGTAAATGAAAACAATATTAAATGATTCAATATGAAGGGCAATAAAAAGCTCTGCACCTATGTGTCAAAACACACCTAGCTATCATTTGGTGCACCACGGAGGTGGAGTGAAGACCTTGTCAATGAACAGCTCATAATAACAAGAAGGATGGATTGCCCAAACATACTTCAGTTACTTCAGTTGAAAGGAGAAGTCAATGAGTACTCAGTTTCTACTTCAAAAGTGTGCAGCAGCTCGAAGTAGGAACTGGAAGAGCAATTAACTTCAACAAAGTGGTTAAAATGGTACCATTGACCCATGTATGAGCTTAATTGTATTTTTCATTAGTGCACCTTTCAACACCATGGAACGTGCCTTAACAGATAAAATATGTCTCAGGAGATTAACCAAAACTCTATTTGAGAAAATGTATAAAACAACACTGGTAAACTCAGGAACATCAGGATTGCATCAGTGAAATAAAACCTGCTCATGTAGCTATTCATTGCTAAATCAGTGACCTGCACTGGTCACACAAGGTTGTAGACAAAGATGCCTTCCTGAGCAGTCTGTTCTAATTGGTTATCACTGTCCTTTGCCTCACTGAGGTAGATTGCAACAGGGCTACATACCGTTTGTGTTTTCTTGCTTTAGTAAGGCTTTGTACGTTGACATTTCCATTGTGGGCAACTGTAAATGGAAACTTTCAATGTCTGCAAAATTATAGTTTAATCATTTCTTCCAGGGAAGCTGTGACTCTCTTGGAAAACATTAACTTCTTTTTGGCTTTCCTGTCTTTCGGCAGCAGGTCCTGTTAGTATTTCAAGCAAGGCTAGCTTAGCAACAGCCACAACCCAAAGATTAATGAACACATAAATTGATCAGTACAGACAAATCACTATTGAACTTTGCTCGTGGCGCACTATTAGATCCTGATGCTATTTGCCCATTACTGGAAATTTCCATAACTTGTTAGCATCAATTTGACAAATGAAGATACATTCCAATCTATATGAAACTGTGCCACCCTGGAGAATAATAAACAAGGCACTAGCCCTAACTTAATGCAAGCTAACATTCTTTAGCTAAACTAATTATTCTACTGACTAAAAAAAAAACCTTCAGAAAAGTTGGTTTAGAATTACAACAGTATTTGCAAAGATTCTCCAACATTGGACTTAATGTAGTTAGTGTTATAGACACTAAAAATGCTACTCTACAGATGAAAATGTAGCCACTGGCAAACAATGATTTTCTCCAACTTTAGACTTCTTAGCTCGCCTTATAGCCTTTGTTTAGACTAGGTTTTATTTGAAAAATCTCCTCAGCTTGACCTCCAAGCACAAGTGTTCTATGAAAAGAGATACCGGCAATTACCCGAGTAAGTGCTGATTTGTAATAGCAGTTACCACTGGATATGGAATAAAATAGTCTGGGTGAGGTTGTCAGGATGCATTTAACTTAATAAATGTATACTTATTCCTTGGAGACTCTTAACTCTTTCTGGCACAACTGGCAGTTTTCTGCAGGCGATGAAAAGTACTTCTGCTTTTGGGCCGATTACAATGCCACAGCAAATAAGCTGTGTATGTATAAATTCAGACAAACGTTGTGAGTCCACAAAGTCATTGTCAGTGGACAACCTCCAGGCTGTACATCATGTTGACATTACAGATTACAGTACGGGCTCTGTAGCTTCAGGCTCCCAGAGAGTAGTCGCTGGAGTGTCAAAGGCTATAAGTGAAGCCTGGGAGTATTCTGAAATTGAATGCCAGTGGGGTTTTTTAAATCCAGGGTAGAGAGAAGGAAGCAAGTTTTAAATCAATTCTCACAGCAAGTTGTTTGTCTTCTTAACAGCTTTTCATGCATTTTTGCTTCTAGAACTAAAATTAGTTTAATGTTATAACCTTAAGATTCAAAATAGTGACTCGAAGAGTAGCCCGGCAGGATAAGTAGCACAAGTTTTCCTTCATCAGTCCACGTGCCAAAAATGCTATAACATAGTTTGAATCAATTTCTCTCCAAGGAGGGTGAATAAATCCACAGAAGCATACTCTCCTCTTGTTTCCCTTTACAGGGAGTATTTCCCCGAGTGACTCAATGCACGCAAAACCCTCCCTCACTCACAAAACTTTCACATGGGCTGGAATATTGATCTGCACACAAATAACTTCTTCTGTCATATTCGTCTGTCTGTGACATAAGTACTCCCCAGTACACTGACTGACATTAATCTAAGATTTATACTTCCACTTTAAGCCTCACATACAACACAACCCTATGGGTGTGTGTGTATGTAAGCTGTTTAATATTTGAAACAGCTGTGTCTCAGGCTTAAGTGTTTACCTTTAAATATGGTAGATGGAGAACTACATTATGTATAAGTTACACCCAGCGTGTACTGCTATGTTCTATTTTGGGCAAATATTTAAGGAAGATTTAATTTATATAAAACACATGATTAAGAGTCAGCCTGCAGGCGTTGGTGAACAGCTTTCATCTTTGTGTAAGAACAATGATCAGTAAGATATAAAACATTTTTTACTGAGGCTTCTATGAACTCTATAAACCTATTAGTCAAGCTAATTCTAGCCTGGGGATAACTATATGGATAAAAGAGAATAGTTTAGTCTTTTTTTAAGTTGCCAATGTGAATAGTGTAGCTCTGGAACATCTTTTAGATATAAAACTAAGATTTCTGTCAATCATTTCATTCTATGTCATTGTTAATGTTTTCTCCAGATTTCTGTGGCTTGAAATGTCATAATTATTTATTGTTAAAATAATTTTTAAGGTGGGGATACACACTTTACCGTGTTATTTGAAAACTAACATGTATCCATAGTCTGCCAAAAAAAAAGAAAATAAGGGGGATAAGAAGGGGGCTCCGGCTTTCTCGCTCCATGTGCCAATCGTTTAAGATGAGGGCAGAACAAACACCAAGCTGGGGGAGGGGTTACTACCCTTTATGATGTCATGATGGGAAAATCTTAAAAAGCCTGTTTGAGCACACGTTTTCTGAAAAGTGGAGCTGGCAAAGAGACAGAGAGGATGGACTTCCCTCATGATTGGGGGGTTTATAGACAGAATAGAGGCACACGTTCGTGTTAGAAAAACATTTGGCATAATATGTGACCTTCTACTCCAAATTTCTGTCATTCCACTTTTGATTCTGGTCATACTTCAGAACTTTTTTCCTTCTCAAATGTCTTCTCAGCAAATCGTAAGTATATTTTTAGGGTCAATATGCAGTGTTTTCCTGTATTTTAGTCTTTTTCAAAAAAGGAAAATTGCTTATTATATTCAAGTTCCATAACACTTGTTATCTTGAGGGCATTTTTGTATTATTTATTCATCATCCACTCTGAATGATGGGTAATTTAATCTCATTAAATAAAGTTAACTTTTTCCTCATAAATATCACATTTTCATTTTGTAAGATTTCATTGAATATATATAAATATGTTAAGTGATTAATCCGTACGTGTGTGTGAGCATGTATGTCAGCGTGCAGCAGTGCGTGCATTGACTAATGCGGGGATCCTGTCATTGAGGGTACAAGGGCATCGCTAAAAGCCCTCTTTATGCAAATGGCGCAGAGATGACGGTGTGTATGTGTCACAGACAGGACATATCTCACAATGATAAGTTATCTTAGCGAACAGATACGTCTGATATACAATATGAGAGGCACATGCACAACTTGCGCCTCCCCTCTGTGCACGCGTGCACACAAACACACACAGATGTACAGTTACCGATGGACTCTCTCTCCATCGTTCTCTCTCTCCGCCTCTCTGTTACATGGAGTGCTCATTAACAAATTTATTAATGGCCTCTTAATTATGTCTGCTTATCTCCTTCTAAAGCCCCCGCACTGCCCCCAGACTCCGATCTCAGATTAGACACACACACACACACACACACACACACTGAATTTACACCACACAGTATGTACATTGTAACATAAGACATTTGCACTTTCTATATATTTATATACATACTTATGTTGGTCTCCTGCTACAGCACTGGAGTCTTCATTATGAACACACAAAAACACGCACACATTGAATTCCTGGCATTTTTCAGGCTAAATTAATTGATGAAGTCTCCTCTGAGAGAAATGAATTAACTTCAGCTTCTTTCATTTTTTCTTTTGACCGATCTCCTCCCCCCATCCACCCCGCTTTTTGGAATAACTGAGCACTGCTGAGAGCTTCATCGTTCCCAGGCCTATCTGCTCCCTCCATCCCTCCATCACTCTTTACCTTTCTCCTGGTAAATAGATTTTTTTCAGTTATCTTTCTTTTCCTTCCCCTGTTCTCTCTCTCTCTCTCTCTCTCTCTCTCTCTCTCTCTCTCTCTCTCTCTCTCTCTCTCTCTATCAGTCCATCTCTCTTCCCATCCTCCTCCTGACCCCTCTTACCTCCCTGTATGCTTCCACCCACCTACCTCCATCTTCTCCTCGTTATCCTCCGATCTCTCAATCGCACCATCTCTTCCTCTCTATTTGAGAGCTGCTTTTAGTTCTTTGCTTCCTCTTTTCTATCAGTCCATCTCTCCCTGGCTTTCTGAGATATATCTGTGTGCTCACTTCCTCCTTGCCTTCCTTTCCTCTCTATCCACCTGAGTCATCTCCTTCTGCAGAGCAGTGCCAGTCCTTACCAGCCTTTTTAAAAATAAAATGGGTTCAATTGTTGAACGCATTAAGACATCAATAGCTGTTCTAAAATTTCATTAGCCTACAAAAAAACAAAACAGTTTGTTTTCTTCTTACAGATTTTGAGAATTTTGAAAAGTTTAAAAAAAATAAAATAGAAACAGAATTTGTGACTCTCTGTGGCTGGATGAGAGCGGAGGCTTCATAAAAGTGTTGACAAAACATCAGTTTGAAGTTTTTAAATGAAGAGAACTTGAATGCAATCTTAATTTTCTTTAAATCAATGCAACACACACACAGTACAAAGAAATGTATAATAAAACATGTGCTGTTGCATTTGATGAATGTACGATCACAGCGGACTTCTGCAGTAGTATGTACCCATGATGCCTTGCTGCAATGTGACACAGATGGATAAAGGCTGTCATTTCTGTAAAATAGCTTTAACAACACATGGTTCCCCATTGAGTGTGCATTTACAGTCAGTGTAGAAGGTGCAGCACGAATATGTGAAATAAACATACATGCAGCCTGCTGTAAAGGTGCAAGACGGTTACTATACATGTAACTGTATTGTAATACCTTGTCACATTGTTTTCCATTCTATCTGTGGTATTTGATCAGTTGTGTGAGAAAATGACGGCCATTATTTGAGGAGGTGATTTTCTCTGAACAGTTTTGATAATAATTCTTTTCATGGTCATGCTTTTACAACTCCAGATTGAGATAAATATGTCAAGATATCACAGCTGTTAAAAAAAGTTAAAAACCCTCCAAAAATCTCTGGTTCAACAAGAGCTGACAAAAAGTCAATATCCCCCACAGGCTCTGACTTTGTAAAAAAGACATCTGCAAGATCCAGACATGGCAAGCTGCAACCAAAATAGACTTTCAACTGGCCGATCAAATACTCCAAACTGTCAAAAACATGCCCAGTGAGTGGATCCTCAAAACTGCATTTGGAAAGTGCACAAAGCAAAACCAGCTAGTTCAGAAAATGCTGCCATCAATCGTCTTATCTCAGTAATCTTACAAGTTCGAAAACACAAGCTCACATGTTGTGACATTTCTTTTCCTCCCAACGCTTCCGGATTTTTTTAAAGCATCCCCTCTTGTGCCTCACTTTATCTCCTCCCCCCCTCCTCTTGCTCTTCATTAATATCCGTTACCTCGAGCTAGAGGTCACACTTCAGTCTTTCCTTGTCTGCTCTAATCAAAGCATCACATCAAATGTGTGAAGGTAGTTGAGGCCGATGCCTCAACTACCTTCACACATTTTTTTTTTCCAAAAAAGGGCTTCTTTGATAAAATATATATTCCAATAATTTTGTTCAATAGTGTTTATCTCACTATATGAGATAAATCCATCGATTTTTGAGGCCAACGGGTCCACAAATAGTTAGTGATTCGAAATAGCATATATACTAGCTTTTCTTTATCTATGATTAATAAAGAAAAGTAGAACAATTTAAGGAGACAGCTTTTAATGTCACCTTAAAACAACTTGTTTGTTTTTCATAGACGTTACCGATATTTATTGTTTGAGGACCCAAGCTTTGATTGGGTGATTGTTTCTAAATCAGTAATGGCTAAATACATCTTGGATGATTGCTTCAATATGCTCACAAAAAGGAGCTCAGGCTTTTTCAACAGCTGCAATTTCAACATTCATTTAAAAGTGATTGGAGAGTACACTGCGGTATAAGATGGGATGAAGATCACAAAGAAATGACGAAAGCCTCCTGAAAGCAATCTAAATTAATCATGTGTGCAAGCAATACATTAAATAGACTCTCCGTCTCTCTGTGTCTCAGAGGCGGGGTGTAAAGATGGCGTCCTGCCACAGAGTCCCTGTTCTCACGAGCACACAGCTGGGTCTTTGGATGAGTCCATCCTGCCTGAAGCAAACAGGCATAAGAGTTTGGTTTGGGGACTTCAGTTTGTTGGGACTGGAGGCTCACAGGAGGATCATGAGCTGACTAATGAATGTGCAAAATACATCACCCAAATCAAACAAATGATTTGTTTTATTTATTATAAATGATCCAGGCAGGCAGGTAATACATGAATACAGATGCATAGTGTTTTACTGATGACCACAGGACACAAGACCAAGACATTAAGGGATCAAGAGCAAGACCTAGACAGGGTTAGACAAGACCAAGACCATCAATATCCTAATCCTGTATCAATTAATCAACTTCTTTATGCAACGCCAAATCCCAGCAAAGTTATCTCACATGAAGAGGAATCCTAGGCAGTACGCTCTCCCAATATCAATTCACTGGGAGGAAGCATTTGGCAGCAGTTGTACGAACAGGCAGAAACCCCCAGCAGAACCAGACTAATGGATGGACGGCCAGCTGCCTCAACAGGATGTGTGGAGAAGCTGGGATAGTCAGAGAGAGTTTCTGTACGTCCTCGTGTCCAATTATGATCCGCAGTCTGGAGTCATCTTGGTCTATGTCACTTCCAATTTATGCTCCACAGTAACTCCTACACTCGGGAGAAGTAGTTTTCTTAATTTTATTAATTGATGCAACTTATTTACATTTCTCTCTGAAGTGATGCTTCTACACTCACGTGTGCGGCATTACGTGGAGCGCACATTTAAATCCTGATGTAAGAAGCATCCTGAGGTCAGAATCAGATCCTCCTCATAAAGACGTTGAAATGACGAGACGTGATTTAAGAGTGTGACGGGAATTTTTTGATAGACATTGACTTGAATAAGTTATATGGTCTGCTTTCATTATGAGGATTTAATGCCTCTGGCCTCCATCTCAGCATGTCCTTAAATGGATTACACGAAACACACTGAGCCTGAAAACATGTTAATATACCCATTAATTCAGGGAACATGGACTAAAAGAGAGAGTGAAAAGGGCTCTCTAAGATATGAGTCATGATGGTAGACAGCATCATGGGTTTGAATCTGCCTTGTGACCTTTCTGAATGTCAGCACCCAACCGCTGCTCTCACTCGTCACCTGCCACTCGGAAACGTCTAATAAAGCCAGAATGGTTGAAAAATAATGATGATAAATATCTGTGAATGGACGTCCTTCATGGCCCAACGGCCTTAAGGGGCTTATAGCGTCTAAACTAGCAAAGATTTCAAGATAAAGCCCCCACTCTCTTTGGTTTTAGATCGGTGATTCTAGCTTTGTAATAGATGTAAATGGATAAAAATGATTTCAACTTTAACTTTCAGTCATCCAACAGAACCGGTATCTAAAGGAATGTGTGGAGCTCATAGTCTTTATCTAAGTTCATCAACCACTGTGCAGCTAGAAATTAACAGCACGGCTAACAATAAAAAAAAAATAATTTAAAATTTTAAAGTGAACCCTGTAAGGCCCCACGTTGTAAAATGTGTGATTATTATTTATGCTATAAACTGAAGAAATCAATCCTGCAAATGAACCCTAGTTGTTCAATATATTTATTCAGACAATGTGACTAGAAATATAGAAATTCGGCTACCAACCATGCCCAACGTTACAACATTTCCCTACAAACTAACCAAAATCTAAAAACTCTTTCATTTATACCATAGGCCTCCTACAACAAGATCTGAATTTGCTTATTTTGCTCTGTTTGGGTTTTACAGGGTTAAAGATTTCCTGTGGTCAGTTGCAAAGTTGGTGGACAATGCATGCGTGTTAAAGTCAATATTTATTTTAATATAAGCAGTACAGTGGAAAGCAGCTGCAGTCATGTTGAACTAACTGGTAGAAGTACTTTGAGTAAATCTCAATATCAGTTCCTTGTCAAACTGTCCCAAGCAACAATCTGCTGAAAGAGGAAGCCATTGAAGAGGAGCAAATATCTGCAGTTCCTCAAGTGTCAACTCGAGGCTGGAGAAACCCCAGACGTCACATACACTCCCCATGAAATAAAATAAACATGTTCACAGCCTAGTTTTAAAAAATGGAATTGGTCTTATTAGCTCATGTGTTTATTGGCACAGCTCTGCTGAGCTGTTTTTTTTTCTTTTATATTTATCATATGTCTTTTTATTTAGAGTTATTGATAATAAGGTGCAGAACTGACCTGAGTGATGGGCTAAGTGGATGTAGAGGTTTGTCAGGAGTCTTAAGGTTAGGTTGAGACAGCATTTCCTGCATGGCGACCGCCATCAATGGGCTGCCAAAGCCCCCCGTCAGTAGCCAATGGGTGACATCACTCAGGCTTCGTCCTTGGTTATTTACAGTCTATTGGCTGTCCATTGGATAGTGTTCTTCAAGAAAAAGTTGTAAAAAGACATTGACAAGCTTCTAGTTGTTAGGATGCACTTCATATAATGTGTATACCGTACATTTTGATTTACATATCAAACTGAACTGAGTATTTTTATTATCGAATCGGTCTAAAGTCACACAATCTGACCGAATAACTGACAAAATATCACTTGATGTGTTTTAATCATAGACTGTTTTAATATATGGAATAACTAGACATTTAATTATTTTCAGTTAGTAAACTTACCACATAGTACAAATGACTATGATAAAGGCATCAACAAATAAAGTTTTTAAAATCGTATTTACAGTTTTATATATGTTAAAGTAAATGGGAGTTCAGTTTAAAAGCACAGCACGTCTGTCTCGTTCAAGTTAGTTTAACTCTCCAGTTATCATTTCAAATGAGTGTTCATTATGTGTATCGAGTCATCTGATGTTTTCTTTTTTCGGAACGTTCACTATACTTGATATAAGATTTAAGATCTTGTCTAAAAAAATACAAGCCAAAGAGGAAATATTTAGGGTTGAAAAGTAATTTTGTTTATTTACCCTTTTGTCCTCAAAAAGTAGACTAAGACTAAGTAGATAAGCTAAGTGAAATAAACTGTCGACCTTAAATTTCAGTTGGAGTTGTTTTTGGCGCCCCCTGGCGACAAGTTCTTCTCCTGCGCATGGGGAAGTTTTTTTTTTTCTGACAACATGCATATCCTGTTGTATTTTAACGTACAGTAGATACATATTTTACGTTTAGGCAGGATGTTAGACCCATCTTGCCAGACACCTACAATTCAGCAGAATTAAATATATATTAAAAATAATTAAAAAATATGTTATTGGCATTTGTAGTCAGTGGTAAAAATCAGGCTGTTTCTTGGCCAGCTGAAAAACTCCTCTCAGGAGCTTTAAGTTTCCAGACCACCCTTTTGTCTTCAGCATTAATTAACACAGTGCTGCTTAAGGTAAGTTTGTGCAGGTGATTTTTGGATTTTAAGTTTGTCATTTAAAGCAGAAGAGAGGGGTATGTTTTATCGAAATGAGAAGAGTCATCGATTCAATATGGATTACAATTTGAGGGATAAACACTGTAATATTAAAGTTATTTTTTTCTGAATAAAAACATTGTTAATCAACTAGCTTGAGGCAATCATCTTAAATTTGTACCATCATAATGATAAAATGTTATCTTGATGTTAAATTAGTAATTCTTTAATGATATGACACATTAGTTTGTGCAAACAGGTAGAACTGAAAATTCAGCGTTAGATTTTTTATTCGTCTGATTTGCTTCACGTAATAAATCTCTAAAAGTGCTCTTTATCTCTGTCTGACTCTATCTCTCTCTGTCCCTCTCTGCAGAGTCTAATTGCATGATGGATAATTTAACGGCTGTGGTGAAGCCCCAGTTTTGGAAGAAGTTCCCCTTTTATCTCTGCGCAGATTCTCCTCCTGTAGTTGAGAGTTCAGAAGAAATTTGCAAACAGCATGTCTTTAACAAATGTCTTCTCTACATGTGCAAAGTGCAGGGGGTGTTGCACTCCGGCTCAAATGATCGATGGCACATCAAAGTGAAGGACGCGTCACGCACCTCTGCTCCGCATCACAGGGGAACAACACGTAGGTAGACGAGGTGCAGCAAGGTAAGTAAGGCACTCCCACTCGCATGAACACACACTTGGGAATTCACAGAGGATCTGACTCATTTTGTCTTCACAGGGAGCAAACAAAAGAACACATGTATGTGCTGTAGGTCCAGAATCAACATCAACTCATGTGCTTTTGAAGTCCCACGTCATGCCTGGAGGGGGTTTATACTGTACAGATCACAGCTCCACACAGCTGCATGCACCATGTCTTCTTTTATCATCACTTTGTGTGTACACGTGTGTGTGTGTGTGTGTGTGTGCACATGCATATGTACAGCGCAGTGCTCTGTAAGCTGCATGCCTGTCCATTTGATTCTCCACTTCCTCTTCAAAACAATACAGCTGTGTTGGCATTTCTTCACACACATTTCGTGCATACCTTTTTCGTGTGAAATATCTATATAGTAACACAATGAGTCACCACTCTGCTCACTGTCTATAAAAACATGCCAGTTACATTATTCAGTCTTATTCATGTTCCAATTTAGCCACAGCACTTACAGTACAGTAAATGCAGCGTGCATGTTTAAGTGCATCATGTTAAAAGGAACAGGGAGGTACATTGGAGGAAAGATACAAAATGTAAGCGTGGGTAAGAGAAACTGAAGGAGTGAAAACCATTAATGAAAAGGGTTTTTTATGAAGATACACACAGGAGTGAAAAGTAGCACGTTATGATTTATGGTAAGTACAGAAAATGATGTCCCAATGTTTTTTTAAAGATTTGCAACAAAATATATATAAATAATTTTGACATATTTTTGTTTGTGTGAAAATCACATGAGTACAAAGATGTTTACATCCTCCTCTTTAGAAACAACTTCACCAAAAACTGTGAAAAGAATATGCTCAGAAACAATGCATGAACTGACTCTGTGGGATTGTAATCTCATCGACTGAACGTTTTAAAGACAGTCTGGTCTCTAGTATTCGCTACTAAGATTTCTGTGAAACTGCAGTAAATGAGATACATTTTATTATGCATATTTCATTTAAACATTTCATGAAAAATAGTCCTGTATCCATGTTATTGAAAATTTCACCTGAACATTTTTTTTATGAAATATTCCCTTTTGAAGGGAATGCTACTTCTACTCCCCCCAGCCCCGACAAAAATGAACTCCAAGTGAAGCGTAGTGAAGATGAACGGGTGAAACTGACCTGCAGAATAGAATATGTTTACTGCGACTATGCTTACAAGTACAATTTACATGACATTACCACAGTAGCAAATACAGTACGACTGCTTTCAGTAGCAGTTCCCGCTTCCTTATGAAGCAGCCTTTGATGTAACATCTGGGGTTTCCTCTGCAACATGTGTCTGTCATGGTGGTGAGAACAAGAAACGTCCCGTTACAACTATAAAAACAAACAGATTTCTCTGGCTTTGAAAACTGTTGGAAATATTTAAGTGCAAAAAAATGTATAACATTATCGCATTTTTGTGTAAAAATGTGTAAACCTATATGGCATAAAGTAAGTCTTTGTTATTTTGGCAAAACAGGCTCCGGCTGTTAGCTCAAATAGCTTATCGTGCTGAATTCCTTTGCAAATCAATTATGTGTATTCCAGTAACTTTATACAATTCTGACAGGTTTATACTCATTAAAACTAACAAACCATCCATGTAACAGCCGCAGGGATGAAGAAGTTCAATTCTTCACATTCTGACTACTTAAGAAATGGCACACTTATTGAGTCTACACTCCTGCTCTATGTTATCTTCACTATCACATCTGAATTAGCGGTAAAGGTTCTTCCAGTACCAGAAAGACAGATCAATGTGAGGACCAAGGTTGTGTGCTGATCTCAGTGCTGATCTGTTGGTCCACAGCACCTGTCAGTAAATCCTACACCACCCTCGAGTGCCACTGTCTCTCCGATCAAAGTAAATTAACACGTAATCAGATACAGACGCAAGCAGGAAAGCATGCTCACGCAGACTTTATCCCGTAAGGCTGGTTTATTTTTGCACATCACCACAAACACTTCAAACCAGCAGCTGAGTGATGTGTGTGTGAGAGGGTTAGTGTGAGGGTGAGAGGTAAACACACACAAGAGCGCACACACACACACACACACACACACACACACACACACACACACACACAAACAAGAGCACCTACACACACACACACAGGCAAGAGGACGTGTGGTGAATTAAAATGTCATGTGATTTAACGACTTTTCTTTTAGACAATGTCACTTTGGTCAGGGACACTATATGGGAGCAACAGACTCCACCCATGACCAGAACATGTGCATGTGTGTGTCTGTGTGCAATGTGTGTGCGATGTGTGTGTGTGTGTGTGTGTATTCAGCTGTGCTCTCTCTGTGCCTTTGCGTGCCTCAATGTCTTGTTTTGGATATAGCCAGAAGGCATTCCTGCTGTGCTGTGTTTTTTCGACAGTTGTGTGTCTGGTCATGTGGTGTGCATGTGTGTGTGTGTGTGTGTGTGTGTGTGTGTGTGTGTGTGTGTGTGTGGGTCCTGTCTCCCTAAACTGGCATCTCCATGTGACACACGTCCTGCTTGGTGCAGCACACAAACCATGCGGCAAATTGATTGCATATAAAATGCTAATGCTGGCTTTACTGTCCTCAGCATGTTAATATTGCACTCCAACAATAGGCATTGATTAAAGGGCCAATGCACTGTTAGTGGAGGTTTTTTTGTGACATTGAGAAAGCAGCAGTGGTGGTGGTGCAAGATGCTGACTCGACTCTTGCCGGTCATTTGTTACCTGGGCTCTCAAGACGGAGAATTTCAAGCGGAGAGGAAATTGTCTGATGCAATATAAGATGTTGAATGCATGAGTAGATAAAGGTGAGCACATTTGTATGCATGCAGACATGCTTTGCTGTTGGTGCATGTGGTGAAAGCTCAGTTGGAGGTCATTTGAAGATCAACATTTCAAGAACTGAAAATGTTTAACCTTGTCGCCCTGCTCTCACTATTTGGTTTCCCCTGTTCTGTACTGTCCCGAGCCTTGCCAGGAATATGCCATACTGTGTCCAAGCAACTAATCTCATTCTGCACAGAAGCCTTCATTAGCCTATGACGACAACAACCTAGCATGACCAAACCAACACGCAAACCCACACAAGATAGATTTTAGCCCACATTGAGAAACACACATTTATTCAAGCACATAATAAGAAATATTCAATTTTGACCGAAAAAACTCTACCCAGTTGCTTGACATGTTTGTCAGGTCCATAAGTCAATCGGTTGGGAAGGATGGCACAGCATAGCTCAAATCGATCATCACACAGGCCAAATGTTAGCATCTCCAAATCATCTATTCGGGGCATCGTTTAATCCACAACATCTGCCACACTGGCAGAGACAGAGGACGGAACCTGTTACAAAACATCATAGACTGTGGGCTGCTGCACGAGGAACACACATGGAGATTTTGCTATTGTAGTGATCGATGGGGGGACGGTTGGGTGTCTGTAGCTAATGAGCAGCAGATGCACTTATCTATTATGGCAGTGATGATTTCCATTTAGATAAGGGCGAATTATTTGTCAATTTTGTCAAAACAATCGATTGTGGATGCTAGAAGACACTCAGTGAAGGCAGAGTGCAGGGTCAAAGTGGGAGAAGAGCAACGGTGTTCTGAGAAAAACTTACAGACATCTTCATGTGTCGTCTCTGCTGCGAGAACGTTGTGAAAATCCTTTCATGAGCATCCTTCTGGAAACAACAATATAATGAAGCGATTTTAAAAGCTCACTGGTTTGTTGCCGGTTGTTTTACTGTACAGCTGTTCATTTCTGCAGAGGGAGCATTTTTTAACTCTTTGAACTCTGGACTCCTTCTGCTCAGTTTTTACAACACTGAACAGAATCCAACTGTCTATTTCACCGTCAAACGCAATAGAAACTGTCCTCGCCCTCATTAGTAATTCGAGGCTGAACTCAAATCTGCAGTTCTTGGAGTGTCCACTTGAGGCTGACTCTAATAACCTGTTAACTATAATAGATATATCTAACTTCAGGGCAGGAATAAGAATGTTTACAGCATGTTACAAAAATGTTTTGCCCTCAGTTGTTCATTTTCCTATAATTGCTAACTGTAAAGGGTTGACGTTTAAAACCATTTCTTAGTCATACTGGTGAATGAAGTATATCTTTATTATCATTTACAGATGGGACACAGGTCAAACTTTAAACTCAACATACACCTCAAATGCATTAGTTTTTTAAACAGGATTGTTTATGATTGTGATCAACACCTTTTTTTAAACTTGTTTTATTATTGGTATTTTCTGATGTTTTAATTATTTGACGCTATGAGAAGATATGAAGTGCAAAGATTGACAGCTCAGTTGACCAATGTGGCTTTTGCTTTGCTGGGCGCACTGAATTAGGACTAAATGAAATGCCAACACCTGAGTCAATGAAGTCTCCAAAACCGTCAGTGTCTGGTTGTGTTTTCGCTAGCAGAACGAGTTTGACGTCAATACAGTGATTCTTCCAGACACTCTCTACTGTGCGGACTTCCGATTCCAATGTGCTCGGTGCCTTTCACGAGGGTATTTTCACTTCTTTTTTTGAAAACAGAAGGTGTGTCGTCAATCTTTATTCAACCTATGGTCTATGGTTGAAACAAAAAGATGCACATTTCCGACTGGGACGAACAAATGACCAATTTCATTAAATTGTGTAATTAGCTCGACTAACAAAAACTAATTCCTCCATACTGTAGACTTTACTGTGTCTTCCTGTGCTTGAAACCCTCGTTAACATCATGAAGCAGTGTGAGGTACACAGCCAAGAGGAAGGACAACAGTGGTAAACAAACTCTGAATGAGGAGAGTTTTATACATTAGACAGGCTTCGCTCTCGCTGCTGATCCATTAACAATAGAAGCAGGGTTACATAACATGGCATTGTAGCATCCACTGACTAACTGACTGGGCCCAAAAGACGAGATGATTAGACACAGCAGGGAAGAGACACTGAGGCAGAGAGCGAGAGAGAGAGAGACAGTTATAAGAAAGCCAGATGTCCTTGAGAAGATAAGTGAGTGGTGTGGGGACGGGCCGTACGAGGCTGTGGGAGAAAGGGAGGTGAGATAGAGGGAGGGGGAGGAGAAAGCGATGGAGGGCTGAGGAGAGAGAGAGGGAGAGAGAGAGAGAGAGAGAAACATAGTTCTCTTTCATGTAGCCTGTCTGGAGTGTCCGGTTTGCAAGGCAGTAAATCGTCCCCCCCCACCCCCCCAGTCAATGTGTGCTCTCCAAACGCTGCCGCATGTTATTGATAAATCAGAGTGTGTTAATGAGAGGAGCTGGTGTGGCCTGATGAATCACGGCACAACAATGAGCCTTGCGCACACACACACACACACACACACACACACAGTCGAAAGCAGAGTCTAGTCGAGGTGCATGTGCTGTCATTTGTTTCTGACACAAACATGCAGTTATTGTCACCTTCTCCTGCGAGCCCACACAACACACGCACATTCAAACAAACCAATTTGCCCGAGCCGGATGAACGCTCTTCCCTCCCCTGTGCTGCAGTCACAACTTCGAGTGTTATTCTATCCTGTTAACAGACGACAGGAGGGGCTTCCACCGCAGCTCCAGAGGACAACACCAGCTATTTGGGTTTCTTCCTGATATCCCATAGACGGCTTAACATCCTCATTAGATCATATCAGCCTTGCTTGCGCACACACGAAAACACACACACACTCAAACCCAGGGTGAAATTATCTCTCCTCCACACTCCCTCTGTACATAATCGTGAAATCGAATCATTCGTTTGTGTTTGTGCGCATTTATTAGTTTCTGTGTGTAGGTGTCATTTTTTTTAATGCTTGTATTTATGGAGGTGCGTTTGTAATTACAGATATATGCACTTGTGTGCATCTGCACTTCAAAGAGGTGTGTGTGTGTGTGTGTGTGTGCTAGCTTGCTTCTGAGTGTGTGTTTGTGCAGGGCAAGCTGACCTTGTTATAAGCTGAGTGGGCTGTAGTGCTGGGGCATCATTAGTATGGGTTAGGTGAGGGTTAGAGGGTGTGTGTGTGTGTGTGTGTGTGTGTACAGAGGTGAGGGGTTGAAAGAGTGGAGAGAGATGCAGGATGACAGAGGAAGAGTGGAAGCAAGAGAGGTAAGGTGTGTGGGTCAGGTTGGGACACACAAACGCGTCACTTCCCCCTATTCATCACTTGGAGGCAGGTAGGTTTTAAGGACACACACACAGTTCACACCGAAGTTTTAAGTGCAAGCCCTCCTCTCCTAAACAGTAACAGCCTCAAATGGCCTTTCACAGTACAAAGGGAACCTGAAGTGTCCTGCACAATGCAGTGACGCACAAGCAGTGTTCGATGCATGATAACATCTCTACACACATACTCGCTCTCAACAACAGAAACTCGGTGTGTTTGTGGTGCCATCAGTTCTCTTTGGAAAAGGTCACAACACACTGGACATCTAATGCAAAAGCAGAATTTTGTAACAGGAGCTCAGGAGCGCTGATGTGCAGGCTCAGGTTTTTGTCTCAAGGTTTTAACTGTTCTAAAGAGGGACGCCAAAAGTGTGGCACATGCTGGGGTTCCATATGGACAGTTATTTTTCATATCTTGAGGATATTTAAATAATCAGAGAAATTTACTTTTTTTCAACTAACTGCATTAAAAAAAAAAAAAAAATGGCAAAAGGCTTGACAATATAACGTGACCAACCAAGCCCAAGTAACAGACACCTTAACTTGAGTGTTCAATTTTTCCCCGTCAGATTCAAACCTTTGAAATATTATATTAACATAAGTCTTTTTCCCTTTTGCATTTTCAAAGCTGGGTAGTACATGTATTATGAATGCACTTCTCACAGTATTAAACTTTTCTTTCCAATCTGCAATTCAACAAAATCTAATGAAAAAAAGGACAATTGTCTTTGGCAGGCCAAGCCCTTGATATCTTTGCCCGAGTATATCATTGGATTCTTATGTCATGATATATTCACTGGCAATGCTCGTGGGCAGTGTTTTTGTTTCCTCTATTGACATTTCAGAAAATCATTCTATCAATATTTCTAATCACAAACTGATTTTTCCCAATTATTACCAAGCTAAATACATAAACTTTCAGTGTGGTACTTAAGTGTGGCAGTATATGATCAGGTTTTGGGGGTATCATTTAAAAGTCCTGTAAACTCAAAGCAGTTTCCAGAAAGGGTTGCACTGGAGCCAGAAAATGAGAACAGATGTCTGTAACCCTGATACTCCAAACATATAGTGTTACTTCTAACAGGGACTGAGTCACTTGCAGCATTTGGTGCAAAATGTGTGACATCATTAACCTATTCAGTTAGTGAGTAATCAGTTGGCACATGTGGTATTAACAGTTGCTTTATTCAAACTCCACCTGCTGTGTGATATTAAACTAACGCTTGGGAAAGAACATCCTCTGTGTACAGCCGAGTTTTCATCGACACTTTCACAAACAGTGAAGCCTCATGACAGATAATATTACAAGTGGTACCTGAGTGACCCAGAAAGTTGCCTATTTACTGCTGGTGTTGTGTTCTAACTTTCAGCAACCAATCTAAAGGTAAACTTGTTGTTTCCTAGCTGCAAATTATTTTCCTTTCAAAATATCTGTCTTTGGTAAATCTGACTCTTCTCACTGATGTAGAAGGCTTAATTGGAAGGAAACATGATGATAAAAGTATAAGTGGATTCATCTATTATGCTGTGAAGCTTTCCTTGTGTCTATTAGCACAAATGTTGTTAGTCTTAGATTATAAATTACGACGCTGAAAAGGTACTGATGCTACAATTTGTCACTTGACATTCTTTTTCATTCATCTTGTCTGAAGTGAAAACAGGACGGCATGTTTATTTACAAGCATTGGGGTAGTCCCTGCTATCTCATCTTTCCAGTTTTTACTTACTTTGTGTCTGAGAAATGAATATGTGGAATTTCTACTGAAAAAAAAAGTCGACAAGAGCCAAGTGAAGGTGGTTAAAATGGAAGCCGTCAGAATATATTGGAAAGCAACCAAAAGACAATGCAAGAGACTATACGCCATGGGAGGTAGAATAAGTCAGCAACTGTCAAAAGATGCCAGTAAAAAATGGAAACCAGTTGGAGCTCAAGTGAATGCAAGCTGTGGGCAGGCTGCCCCTAACTGGGGGAGAAAGAGGAGGTGGAGGCCATGGCTCAGGAGAAGTCCAGTCGTTTATTCCTGGCCATTGGGGTCAACTGCGGCCTCAGGCTGGAGCTCAAAGAAGGACGGAGATACTCACACATGATGAGAATACGCACTTACACACACAAGCTAACACACCCACTCATTGCCAGGGGTCAGCAGTGTCCTCCATATGGCGAACACACACATGAAAAGCCTCCTTGAGAGAATGATGAAGACGCACACTGCCACACACGGTACTTAACTCAGACCCCTGTAAATCACAACCTGAAATGGTAAAGCTGGTAATGTGTCTCTAACCACAGTCTCTATACCACAATTAGCATAATAAATCCATAAGAGTGTGAGAAGCACTGAAGCCATTAGGACGGAAATGGTTTCAAACAATGAGTCTGATGCACGCATGGCCTTTTCCCAAATGCTGGCAGAGCCATGACCTGTCCAATATATTTTACAACCCTAATTACAATAGAGAGCAGCCACTTCTATGGCGGAAGCAGCTTACAATGTTGGAGGTTCCCAAAGTAATTATCATGATGAACTTGGCACGACATGGTAATAAATAAAGCAGAACACACACCAACAAACACATTTGCACGTGTTGGGAAGAGGCATGCTTATGTACTTGCAAGTAAAGAGAGGACAAGCTCATTCATTGAAAACAGATAAAATATATAGATTACAAGTAAAATACAACTATTTCAGCAAAAACACAAATGAAACTTAAAAAAGCTAATATCAAAAGCAAAAAAAATTGTTTCCATGGAACCGAAACAAAAAAAATTAAAACTACATTAAAAAAAGAAAAATTAAAGGGGTGAGGGGGGTAAATATATATATATATATATATATAACTTTTTTAGAAGTTGTTTTTGTTAGTTTTTTTTTGTTTTAAGGAAGGACGACTTCCTAAACGTTAATAGATAACAGATGGATAAAGAAAAAAAAAAAATCTGTTTTCTGAACGTCTGAGTGTTTTCCAAAATGGAAAAAAAAACTTGACCTTTTGAATGACATGACATGCAATCAGTTACCCGAGGGCTCATGATAAGGACAAAAGTTATCTAAAATCCTCCTTTGACAATGAGGTCCCAAACAGATCATTTTAGTGGACAACAAGTTAGTACCACTACTAGCTTGTTTGTGTGTGTGTGTGCGTGTGTGTGTGTGTGTGTGTGTAGGTGTGTGTGTGTGTGTGTGTACAATAACTCGGTGTGTTCACTTTATACAATAAAAATATTTCCAAGTACATACAAAAGGTTAAGCCAAGACCGCAGACAGAATGTTTCAACATTGAGCACTCACTGAAATACAATACCGATGCAATAAACGATTATATAAACAAATCAATTTGTGTTCGCCTGATTGTGTCAAAAAAAAAGAATCCCCATATGCAGCACAGACACACTCGTCACACAAATCAAGTGTCACTGTCTCATTAAGCTTCAATGAATAATTTTGCAATTAAATTTAACATGCAAACACAGAAGACAAATTAGGCCTCACTGTGAGGGAAGCACAGAGAGAATAATGGCCCCCAGAATTGCAAATGAGGCGCCGCTTGACATTTTTATATCACAGTAAATCACCCTATGTATGAGCCAAGTTTGTTGTGCGCTTGCAGAATACCAGCATGTGTCTGGACGTGTTGACAGGCACCTCAAAAAAGTCATCCCTGCAGACAACACAGGCTAGGTCATGCTTCTGGTCAATGGTACAAATCTGTGTGCTTGAAGCTGCTATATACTCATTTCCTGTGCTAGTTTAAATACAAGACATGTTGTGTACCACTAACAGGAAGATGAACTGGGATGTTTCCCAGATCCAGATTAAGTCATGCACTGGAAATTACAGGCTGGGGATGTTCTCTATTGAGGCTTTACAGCTGAGGATTAATCTGTAGTCTGGCAAGTCAACCATCAAAATCCAGTTATCCAGTACAGGCAGAAAATGAAGCAAAGAAGTGGGGAAGATGTTGAGTGTAAATGAAGGAAGGAAGGAAAAATGTAAAAGAAGATTTAAAGGCCTGCGAGAACTCACCCGGTCTTTTCTCCATTTTTCTCCCTCGACTGCCACATAGTCGAACCTTCGATATTAATATAAGAATTTGCTTCTGGCAGAGCGACTTGTTGCTCTTCGGGCAGGGCTTGCGCTTGCTGGCGATCTGCCGGTTCGCCTGGGGGTCCTTGACCTCCCTGCGCTGGCGAATGAGGGAGCTGGCAAGAGCGGCCATCTTCCCAGCGCTGACCCTGCCGCCGCCTCACCAGCCTCTTGCGGCTAGGTGGCGCCCAGGTGTCGGGGGGTACCGTGGGCCACCCCCCTGCCCACTCACCCAGGGCGACGGAGCACCTCTGAGGGAGGGGTGCAGAGCTGAGGAGGGGCCTTCTGAGGATGGACCGAAGCGATGGGGAGCAACGCAGAAAAAGAGGGACAGGGAGGGAATAAGAGGAGGTCGTGGAGGAAAGAAGGGTGGATCCCTCAAAGGCCCACCCAAAACTGACAATTGATGCAGGTATTGGGTGATTGCTTTTAAATGATCTTCCGGTAGTTTGCTTTTTGGTTGGAAAAAAAGGTACAGGTTAAGCCTTCATATGTCACGGTCATCTGGTTATCCACCCAAAATCCAATGCACTGAACGTCACCAACACCTCCCAATGCTTCTGTCCCAGTTGGAGTTTGCCTTTATACCCCCTCCTGGAGCTCCACTGAAGTTTGACTCAATCCTGCCAAAAAGAGTTCAGCGACAGAACGTTTCTCCGCATTGTGAAAGCCTGCTGGAACAGAAATCACTGTTCGTCCCCCTTATCCTGCACAGTCCACAAGACGAGAAGCGAGAAGCAGTCAAGGGATGAATAATGTCCGATTATCAACTCTCCACAAATCGCCTGAGTGACACTGACGGGACACACTGCAGCTCCTTTTTTCGGTCAGTCCATCACCTGAAAAAAATGTCTTCATTCGAAGCGATGACAAAGAATTTGAAGAAGAAGTGGAGACTGTCCGACCTGAGGTATCAGCTCTGCAAGCTGGGACAAGGATGAAGGGATGCAGAAGGACGCTGCTGGACGGTTTGATTCCTTGCTGTCTTTCAAGCTCTCCTGTCAAAACCCTTGCATTCACCCGCACCCTGAGAGGAGACCAGAAAAAGACATGATAAATCCACTATTCCCCAATATAGAGGTGACATTCATGAAGAGAGAGTGCGAGGACAAGAAGAGACAGACGGGGTCACAGAAAGAATGAGGAGAGGGAGAGGGAGTGCATTGAGTCTAGATTTCCCCTCTATCGGATCGGACACTCCAACTCTTTCGGCGAGCGCACTACACCACAGCAGAGCGCACTGCTGTGTCCTTCAGCCACGCATGCCGCCTCACAGCTGGGAGAACGAGGGGTGAATGAATGGAGGGAGACAGAGAGGGAGGGAGAGGAGATGAGGTGAAGGGGAAGGGAGGTGAGCTGGCAGGTAGTCATTCCTTACGGTACATGCTGTATTGCTGCTGCTCATTCGGGAGTCTCCACCGGTGGGTGACAATAGTCCTGTCTGGTTCTGTAGAGTCCGGCTGCACAGTGTGAGTCCATGTGTGTAAAAAGAGTGCGTCTCCCAAACGAGGCACCTCTAAGCCTCAGCGCACACGTGTGAGCGAGTGTGTGTATGTGTGTGAAAGAGCGGCACAGTGTGATGGTGTGTGACAGAGGCAGCATGTATGTATGTGAATGTGTGTGTGTCGCTCTCTCGCTTGTCCCTGTTCACAGTGCATTACCGACAGAGCGCTGGCAGCGTGCTTCACATGCTCTCTCTATCTCACCCTCCCTTACTCTCTCTCTTTCTCGCAACTCTATTCCCCTAAACCCACCCCTTTGCTCTCCATTCTCCCTCCCTTTTCTCCTCCCCTTCTGTCACTCTGATCCTTCCTTCAAATGTCTGCTTTTCAAAGCCCTCCCTCCCCTGTCCTTCCTATTCTCTTCATTACTTCTTTTGTGCAGTAACATACCGGTCCAGGCAAAGACGGGCCAGGTCAGAGCTAGGGTTACCCCCACCACTCCCCCCCCCCCCCCCCCCCCCCATCCCACCATCTCTGCTGTGATGTTGGCTTAAAGAGACAAACTAAGTGAGGCTGTCAGTGCCATTCTCTCAGCTATGACAAGGACATATAGATGCTGTGACAAAGTCTGAGTCAGTCAGGAGCTCACGTCACTGCCGTCACATCATCCAGACATCTGTTCACGCACAAGCCACTTTCACACATGCACGACACTTGTGAAAATGCTGACACTACCTGGGAGAACTGAATATAAGAATATGATGACTGAATCTTTTGACGAGCACAATAAACAGGTTTTAGCCTCCAAAACTCTTAGTTGGACATTAAACGGACATTGTACTGAGTGTAATGCAACAGGTAATTGTCAAGTGCTCACAGCCAAGGAGTTGATAAATTGATGTTGCAGTGAGTTTCACTGTTTCACACTCCATTCTGCTTGAATGAAAAGGCATGTCTGGAACATGTATACACCTGATTGATTGGAGTTCTCAAATGACAATAGCTATGTCCCAGAAAATACACAATTTCAGCTCAGAGAGGTAAACATGCCAGTTGTACTTTTTGGTTTCTCTATGGCATCCCGTACTTTTATGAGTAGCTAGTGGAAGTAGATATTTACATAAAATCGAATTTTGCCAAATACCAGCTCCTGAGCGTTTGACTAAAGCCAAAGTTTCAGACTGAAACGGCAACATACTTCAAAATACTCCAGCTCACCTGCAAAAGTGCCTTATATCCCTCCAATAAATATAAAAAATATGTTGTCCTGCATGTTAGCTTGTTAAAAAGTAGCATACGATCAAAGCTCCCTGCATTCTAATTTACTTCACAAGCACTTTTTTTTTAACATTCGTGCTCGCTGTGTGGAGGAGAGATTACTCATTGGGCAGCGTAGCTCAGTTTGATGGGACTTGGGTTAAGAACCAGAGGGTCACCGACTCAAGTACTGGAAGTTGGTCTCGTAGCTGGAGGGTTGCCAGGGCACTTTACCAAGTACTGCTGACGTGCCCTTGAGCTAGGCACCAGGCTCCCAATAGCTCTGCTTTGCTAACTATCCCACCATCTCTGCTGTGATGTTGGCTTAAAGAGACAAACTAAGTGAGGCTGTCAGTGCCATTCTCTCAGCTATGACAAGGACATATAGATGCTGTGACAAAGTCTGAGTCAGTCAGGAGCTCACGTCACTGCCGTCACATCATCCAGACATCTGTTCACGCACAAGCCACTTTCACACATGCACGACACTTGTGAAAATGCTGACACTACCTGGGAGAACTGAATATAAGAATATGATGACTGAATCTTTTGACGAGCACAATAAACAGGTTTTAGCCTCCAAAACTCTTAGTTGGACATTAAACGGACATTGTACTGAGTGTAATGCAACAGGTAATTGTCAAGTGCTCACAGCCAAGGAGTTGATAAATTGATGTTGCAGTGAGTTTCACTGTTTCACACTCCATTCTGCTTGAATGAAAAGGCATGTCTGGAACATGTATACACCTGATTGATTGGAGTTCTCAAATGACAATAGCTATGTCCCAGAAAATACACAATTTCAGCTCAGAGAGGTAAACATGCCAGTTGTACTTTTTGGTTTCTCTATGGCATCCCGTACTTTTATGAGTAGCTAGTGGAAGTAGATATTTACATAAAATCGAATTTTGCCAAATACCAGCTCCTGAGCGTTTGACTAAAGCCAAAGTTTCAGACTGAAACGGCAACATACTTCAAAATACTCCAGCTCACCTGCAAAAGTGCCTTATATCCCTCCAATAAATATAAAAAATATGTTGTCCTGCATGTTAGCTTGTTAAAAAGTAGCATACGATCAAAGCTCCCTGCATTCTAATTTACTTCACAAGCACTTTTTTTTTAACATTCGTGCTCGCTGTGTGGAGGAGAGATTACTCATTGGGCAGCGTAGCTCAGTTTGATGGGACTTGGGTTAAGAACCAGAGGGTCACCGACTCAAGTACTGGAAGTTGGTCTCGTAGCTGGAGGGTTGCCAGGGCACTTTACCAAGTACTGCTGACGTGCCCTTGAGCTAGGCACCAGGCTCCCAATAGCTCTGCTTTGCTAACTATTTGGCATTGTGTAGCAACCCCACCCTGACACTTCGCTACTAATGCATGTCCACAGGTCCTGTGTATGCATTTGCATATATTTCAGACCTATCTGTGTGAGAAGCATGTTTTTAATAACAGAGTGTAAACCAGGATTTCCCTCAGGGATTAATAAAGTGTATATATGTGAGTGTGTGTGTGTGTGTGTGTGTGTGTGTGTGTGTTGGTCTGCCAATTTGTGAGCATCTGTGAGCACTTAGTTCAAACTTCCCTGAACAACAATTCATGAAAATATTGTACCACAATGACACTGAAATTGTATAATTTTGTAAGAGAGAACATTGTACATCAGTAGTGTCTCCAATTAATTCTAAAAACTTTAATGACATAACATAAGCGCATCAGATTGATCCGTTTACACTGCGAAGAAATGGTACCATGCTAATTGCCTTAAATGGAATGATTAGCAGGCTAAACAAAATATTAGCTTCACATGAGCATGTTAGCTTTGTCAATGTGATTATGCATGACATTTTGCAACTGACCAATAGATTATTGATGAAGGGAATCAATTGCTTCCTGTTGGTTCATGGAACACACTGTCATTGCCTTTAAGAACAGGACACTGTCGCGCAAAATAAAAATATTTCAATCTCGAGAGACTGGCCTTGATATATTAAACCCAAATTAAAACAAAACAAGAAAAACGCTTCTGGGGTTCGAGCCAGCAGTTGCAAGAAGCAATACCAGCATCTAATTTAGCCTGCAATTTAATCTCCAGAGAGTGCTGATATTTCTTATGACTTTAGTTGACATCTCCATACCTTCGCTTTTGGCCTCCATTCAAACTCTAGTCCGTGAGGGCGGATTTGTAAATGCTCAGGCAGAATAACAATGGTGATAAGCTGGCAGCATGACAAGTTTTTCAGCAGCCTCTGGCCAAAGATGTAGTGATATGGTATAGCATCATTGAATCACATCAGGCAAAAATAATCTGCCTCATGCCTCCCTTTCCCATCTCTGTCTGATCAGTGGACAGTAAACACATTACTACTTTTTCGTCTTTTCAGAAGATGACTGAAATTTCACCACCATGACCTCGTGATTGTGTATACAAAACTGACATGGACTTATCTCCAGCCATGTTGGATGGTGAGCGGTTTTGTTAAGCTGAAAATGCAGTCTTTTATTATTTAGGTCTAAATATTGCAATTGCATGAGAAATGTATCGGGATGAGTGGGTGGAAGGAGTCTAGTTTTAACTACCAAGGTTTCAAAAAAAAGATTTGTTAGTTATCTCTCTTTACAGATTCTATGGCCATGCAAAGTGTTCTGGTTTCCATTTATATAACTTTGAAGTCTGAGTAGTATTATCTAATCACGTATCAGCAGGCTTTGGTTTATGCAGGAATAACAGTCTGTTTCGAGTACAAAACCTGATAAAATTTAATCTGGGATGAAGACATCTCACCTCCCATTGGCAGTAATCTGATGACTATCTTATAAACATATTTCTGTATGCAATTTTAGTAATCAATATGTTCCAGATTCTTCTCTACCCCCTTGAGGTTAGAATAAATAAAGCTAGCCTGTTAAACTAGGGATCTATAGCCAAATGTTTCTTGTCAACTAGTTACTTATGTCAGCAGTGCTTGTGCCACCAGCCACTGTTTCTCCTTCCATGTTAACATCCTGATTCCTGTTCAGAATGCAGTTACATGTTACTCCAGTCATTTTGCTAGTTTAATGTAAAAGAAACTACATATATTGTTATCTTAGTTTTCTAAACCAGAATAATGCCAAACCATAATGTTCACTGTGCTTGTTCACATCGGGGTAGTAGAGCAGGAAGATCAGGCCCATTGACCGGAGCTAAAGTCAGTCTACAGCCCTTACTACTGGTCAGCAGCTGTGTTGTTGTTTGAGCATAACATTTAACCTGCGTCGAGGGCAAATGATAATGATATTTTTAACCGGCAAGTGAGAGAGATGTATACTGGTTTGGTCCAGTGGTTTTCTGGAGTGGTCAAGCCTCAGGCCTTTAATTTTTCAACCATTTAAATGTATTTTTATTGAAAGACGTTGCCGATTGTAGAGAAGTAAGAAATTATAACAGTATGTAAACATCCCAAAACAACAGTGCCGCAGTTGTCTTTGAAAATAGTCAACAGGTTTGTCCCCTTTTAAGAAAGCTCATATTTTCTGTCATATTTGCATTTTGCTATGCTAAATGCCAGCTAAATTAAGGTGCATTATCGCCACCTACACCTACTGAGTATGAATGAACAACTCCATGTTCTTCAAAATTAAATCACAACATAGATTTTTTTTGCCACAAACCTGGCCCACTAAAAAACACTCAAGGTGGTATATGACCATTCAAAGTGGTTTTTAGTAATGTTTCAAATTATTAAAGGGGTGACCCCTCTTTTGCAATATTTGTAAAAACAAAAATGGCCTTGTGCAGTGATTACCCTGAGATTCAGCAATGCAAAATCAAAAGTCAATTGTCAATCAAAAATGCCGTTTAGTTTAGGTCAAGGCTGAGAAAAATTAATGGTTCAAACACAAGAAGAATTTTCCTAGTACCTGCTCAAACTTCCAGGACTCAAAAGTCTGGACATTATCTCTTACATATACACAAGTGGAAAAGTCAATAATCACTCTTGGCAAATCATATACATATGAGTGCCGTGCACATTGAAGACTGTCCCCCCTGTTGATATTGAAGTCTGGTTATAAGGGCATACCAACATCTGAAGCTAAATAGCATGGATCACATGCAGATAACTTGATTTATACTATTTTATTTGCAATGCTAAACAAGTAGCTTATGAAGAATTACCAAGGGCAGTTGCAGTGACAAACTGTCCACAGGGCTGGTTAAAAAAAGAAGAAAAGAATAAATTCTCTCTGTTAGCATTTAGAGGGTTTGCATTAAATGATGACTGCAGAGCAACAGTGCCTCAGCACCCGGAGCAGGTAGTGTTCCTATTGCTGGTCTCTACCTCTCCATTTCTGCTGGCCTAGCAGGCAACAAGAAGAGAAAACCCTGCAGGATTTCCCCTCACACACACACACACACACTCAATCACCTATCAGGACTGTATTGCAGTTTCCTGAGCTGTTAAATAACGTAATTATCCCTCTCCCCCTCTCCCTTGTCCTGTCCTCTTACTGCACTGTTGCGATCTTTTCCAATTCCCCACCCAAGGGCATACATTGCCCCTCTCTACAAAACCACAAACCCTTGCAATCCTCCGCTCCAACCCACAGTGCTGAGGCACACAGTCCGCTAAGACCGTGGCAAAGGCCTGGCAGCTCTGAGGACACAGTTTCAATAAGAAGGTTGAAGGGGGAAACTGGTTTAGGGGGGTGTTGGAGAAAACAGGTGTTGGTGTATTGAAATGAAGACATCACTATGAAAATGCAAGCCAAAACATGGCCTGTGACTGCCAGGAAGGGAAACAAAGCTGCCAAGAAGACAGAAAGGAACACTGGCCGAGACAGAGAGACATAAGACAGACAAAGAGACCATGAAACCAACAGAGTCATGAAAAAGGAAAAGGACAGGAATATGCAATATGTGCTGGTTAGGATGGGCCTGTTTGACATCAGATTCTGTGTTCCAACCTGCATGCCAACATTATTGACATCCACGGGTGGCTGGACATGATCGGTTTTCTGAGCGAGTCAGTTTCCATTGGCAAATGCATCTGTGGGTGATCCCATCATTTGGCCTCACCAGCCACAGGGTGAACCACACTGTCCTCCTATTTCTCCACCCTATCCAAACATCTACCCCTCCACTGCCCCCCCCCCCCCCCCCCCCTCCAGACAGACTGGCCCATTTCTGTCTGTGTGTCTCTGAGTTCAGCTCAACTCCAAAGGTTCTCAAAAAATACACACATATTACCAACAAAGATATCCTGCATACATTTCTTCAAATTTGATAATTTGAGTCTTTTGTGTAAAGCACCATTAAAGAAAACACTCGTGGGCCATAACTGTTGAGATTTTTGGATAATATGCCACTGCTCAAGATTCCTAAAGTAGGAAAATCAAGTTGCAGACTAACAAAAACTCTTCATAAATTACTATTACTATTTAAAGTTAGTGTGCAACAACCTGATGTAGAATGTTTACAATTTATAATTTCAGTACTCCATGCAAGGGTGACGTACAAGGAAGTGTCCTTCTGTCTACACGCAGACAAGCTCAGTTTGTCTTGGGATTTTGTCTTGAGAAAAAGCACACTTCTCTTGACAATGAAATTTGTGTCCCTCATGCCTGCTAGCAACACAACACATTAAGGAGTATGGTCAATGGTAAATGGACTTGAGCGAGTTGGTTTTCTCAATGTGCTTTCGCACTAAAGGTCACACCTACCCATTCAAACCCATTCAGACACTGATGGCTAAGCTAACTATATGAGTGTCCATCAGTATTAATTAATCAGTTCACATTCTGCCAAAAAGCAGTGGAAGGAACTTGAGATTAAGTGTCAGAAGGTCCATTATTACTGTAACCAATGAATGTCAATCAAATTGAGTGGATTCACCTCAAGTCAAATCTTCTCGAACTTGAAATTAGACAATCCAAAATGTAGGAGACTATTTTTAATTTGTGTGAAATTATTCAAACAATTCTGTCGGATTTAAATTGCAACAATAATTTGCATTGTAAACAGTTATGGTAAAAATATCCCTTTTGAATATGCTTGTTTATATCTGAAAGCTAAGAGACTTAATGCAAAGTTGGATTGACAAGGCATATGAAATGTAAATATTACCATATTCACCACAGGCAAAGGTATCTTTTTTTTTTTGGTAACTAGTTACAGTCGTCCTTAAAAAAGCTCAGGAAGACTTACACAAATGACCTACATGATGTTGCCAAAGAAGATTGGTTACGTTCTGACCTAAAACAAGTTGATCATCAGTACAGTGCTCTTGAAACAGTCTTAAAGAACCCATATTATAATCATGTTTACCTTTCATGTGCCCAGTCTGTGTAACTAGAAGAGAAGCTTTGCATTATTTGTAGCTAGAAAAGCTCCTTACTAATGTTACATGTTAACCGGTGTCAGTAAAATACCTTTTTCAGCCTCTGCCTGAACAGTTCGTTTCAGCTGCCGTCTCAGCCTCCCTGCGCTCGCTCCAGTGCTGGGAAAAGAAAGCATATGTAAAGTGCTCAACGGCTTAAGCAGAGACTTGAAGCCATCTTGTGAAATTCTTGGTTTCATATCTGTGAACGATCGTGTGATTTGCAGAACAAGCCGCTTACGTTAAACACACTCTGCAGACTTATCCTGGGATTACTCTAACATTTACCTCCGGATCGGAAACTTTTCTCCATGTTTCGTTTTGGCATCTAGCATTAAATGTAACTACAGTTAAATGATAAAATAGTTATTTGCTAACATGTCATAGACGTTCTTATACGTATTAGTTAGCAATTAGCCTGGATGCATTTTAGCATGCCTAAGTTATCATATAACTTCCAGGATGTAATGTTTCATCTTGTAAATGATTTTACTGACTGAACATTAATGATTAAATTCCATGTAAATCTGAGAATAATGCTAATAATATATTTACTACGGAGTGAAACAGAGGGCTGACAGAAATGTAAATACATGCTATGCGAGGTCTTTCATAATTGGAAGCGGATGCCTTTATACTCAGTGACTTAGCTTCGTGTTTGGCATACAAAGGAAAATCTTAAGCTTAAACAATATGTAGATTGGCCCAGTTATTTACAGCATCCATTTAAAATGTGTCTTTTTGGCCCCACATCCTCCAAATAAAGTCATTAAACATCGATCATGTTCTTCTTAGTGTCTTCATCTCCTTCCTCTCCACATGTAAACCTTTCTAATCTCTCTCTCCCGTCTTCATATTACTCATCTCATCTTCTTCCCCCCTCCCACCCTCTCCCATGTAACCCTCTTTATTTCTCCCTCTGACACTGTAGAGGTGACTGTTCCTGTTTTGCCTCCCAGTCTAATCTCAGGCTCATTATGTAAAGGCGTGTTGGCTCATTTGTTATTTCTGGCTCCAATAACCCTGATTAAGGCTGTGTTTTTTTCCCTTTCTCTCATCCTCCTTCCTTCATCCTGTTATCACTCTGTGTTAATGATAGCAATGCTGACCCTCTTTGAGACGGGTTCCTCCCTTCTGCTCTGAAATAACACAGACAATTGATTCTGAAATGAGATGACTGACTCACTCATGAATCTGTATGCATATTTTCGATACATGTTGCACAGCTCATTCATGGGAAAATGTAGATTTTTGTTAAGTTTACTGAAGTTCAAAACAAACAGATAGTAAGAAGATTAAATTATTTTTTTTAAACAATGTACTGACTGAAAAAATATGACAAATTATACGTAAACTCAATCGGAAATATACATTTATAAATGGTATCATTATAAAGGAGCAATATTTAAAACCGACATTAGGCATTTAAAATTGGCATTGCAGTCCAAATTCAAAACATTGGAGAGAGCTGTCTCCGCAGCTTCAGTGTTTAGCCAGCTCGGAATTGGTATTGAAACCTTTCTGCACTGTCACCTCTCTAAATTTTTCAAAACCATCACCAATATTAATCCTAGTTTTACCACGTTTCTGCTTAGTAGAAGTTGCCAAGGCTTTTTTAGATCGGGTACAATCAGTTATGACTCAGACATTTCAATTAACCCACTTTCATGCAGGCCTTTCTGCAATGAGTGAGTTTCGAGTCCCACTGGCTGTGTTGTGGTCTGTTGACATCATGTTTACGAGGACGGGGTGACCGGCCGACTCCTCTCCTTGCATATAAAGTCTTTTTGGTTTCATGCTGGTGCTCGAGTGTGACATCTCCTGGATCAAGAAGTCGCACATTCGTCCTTTGATCATTTTCTATGCATTCACAGCGAAGTTCCTAACAACTGTTTTAAATGAACACAATAATACATCAGGTCTGTCTAGGCTTATATCTGCTCCTACAGTAGAGAGCGAAGACGGCTGGAGGGGTAGCAGAGATTTGATAAAAGGAAAGGAAAAGATGAAGTGAAAGTTGAGCGTTGGAGGCTGCAGCGTTGAATAATAAAGATTAGCATGTACAGATAGATCAAGGAAGGGCGAAGGTGTTCAGGAAAAACTGTTGTTGAAAAGAAAACTAGAATTTAGTGGATCCGACAGAAGCATGATGAAAAGGCCCCAAAGTGTGTTTACTTTTTATCATGTGCATTCCAACGTTCAAGCTTTATGGAGAAGAATCATCTTGTACAGTGCAGACAGAACTTTATAACCTATAGCTCAGGATTTGTCATCTCGACATCAGCAATTACATGAGGGGAGCTGAGGGCGCTGATACATTATGGCTACATATATCAGCCAGCATCCTACCAGGACTTGGTGTCACAGATAAATACACACAATAAAGATAGAAAACACACAGAGTGCATCTGTAAAGCTGCAAATGGAGTCCTGACAAAGCTGATACAAGAGGTTGGAAAGTGCGTGTTTATCATTTGCGTGTTTTATGAACTGTGTTGAACCGTGTGTGTGTCTGTTGGTTCGTTTGTGTGTGTCTGTAGGTGTTGCTCCATCTGCGTGTTACCCCTCCCGCTCACCTCTAAATCCCCCGATACAGCTGTGGATTAGATGCTGGTAAATTATGGCTCAGCTGTGCTGTGCGGCCTCAAATAATGCAATAATGCACCATCCCTCTGTGTCAGTCAGTGTTAACCCGCACTATCCTCAGACAAATGGGCCTCAAATTGGGATTGATACGGAGGGCTTTTCTGTGAGGGGACTTCAGAGATCACATAATGCAGGGATCTGTCGCTTTGGTCTCCCTGAATGTGGCAAATAAAAATCTGTTGACAAGTGAGACCAGAGAAACGTATGAATAGGGAGTTGATTTGTTTTACTAGATCTTGATTTTGTTAAAGATTACTGAAAAGATTTCTGGACGTCAGGCAGAACAAAATTTACTCTTGGGCCACAGGTTGTTTTGGGGATCTTAGGTTTGGGATTAATTGCTTTTCACAAAAAATGCAGTTAATCTTCACACATTCTATTTTGGATTTACAAGGAGAACAGTAAACAGTCATTTCATATGGTGCCTGTGGAAGGACTGCTGACCTTGTTTTCTGCATGTAAGTGGTAGAGAGTAAAGAGAAATATGCTTCCCTTTAATGTCCGTACAAGACAGGCAACGAGACACAGAAATATGTTAATATGAAACGACCAAACCCACAGTGTTACAGTGCACAGCTCAGGGTGGCTGCAGACTGGAACCACAATGACTGTTTGGGTGGTTTCACATGAGGAACCCGGGCCGGATCAGAGTGCTGTACCAAGTGCGCTTGAAGAGGTAGTCTTGGCCGTGTTTCATGTGTACTAGAGTCTGCGGGAGATATGAATTCAACAAAGCTGAAATTAAGTGGAAAACGTCTTTCTAAAATCTTTTCAAAATTTGGATTTACCATTCACCCCTAAAGAACTCGATAACCAAGCTCCCTCCTACCTCAAAGACATGCTTCACCCCTTGACCCCTTCCTGTACCCTCCACTCCTCAGACGCTAACCTCTTGATCATCCCTCGGACCAAGCACCGAACCTGGGGAGCCCCCCCCCCCACACCACCACCACCACCACCACCACCACCCCTCCCTTTGGAACTCAGTCCAACTACACATCTGGGACACTGCAGACCCTACCGCATTCAAGAGCAAATAAAAACACACCTCTTCCACACTGCTTTTAGCTCATGATGTCTTTAGTTATAAAGTTCATAAACCCCAGTTTAACACAACATTTTAAATGTATGTGTATGTATTGTTTTTTATCCATTTACCATACTGTAAAGTATCTTTGAGTCTATGACAAGCGCTCTTTAAATAAAATGTTTTATTATTATTATTATTATTATTATTATTACTACACTTAAAAAAAAAACAATGAGTGATGTCCCTGAGACTTCGTCCATGTTTGATATACTCTATGCTGATATAATGACATGCTTTTGGCAAAGGTCTTGCCTCAGCTAATGCTACACGCTACAAAAAGTTTGAGTGTATTTGTTGGTGAAAGATCGACTTGGAATACATATTTCCAACAATGTATCCGTTGTACAGCAAGGGCAAACCTCAAACTTTACACATTCTATTCTCAACTTCAGTTCCTGCTTTTGGCGTTTGCAGAGCGGCATTAAAAACCGGTAAAACACAGCACTTTGTAATTTTGCTGCGCTCTGTGGATCTGCTCTCATGCATGAACACACAGTTTAAGAACAAAGCGGGTTGAGATAACTTTAAAAAAATAAAATAAATCAAGCCAATTAAGACAGGATCCAACACGCTGCTACTCGGCTTTCAAGGCATAATGAAAGTGAGTCTGTTCAGAAGGCTCTTTGGCAATCTCTGAAACAATACACAGATCAAGAAACTGCCTCTCCCTCTCTCATCGGCTGTGCTGTGTGTATATGCGTGTGTGTGCACTGGAGTGTGTTGCTGCTGCTGAGTACACTGGATGTCCGACAGAGTTTAGCTGAGCAGCAGTTGCTCCATCTGTGCGGCCATCTCTCCTCCACACACAAGGAGCGTTACACATACAGTCGATCACCTTGTGTTTGTGTTTGATTCAAACAACAGATTTGATTCAGGAGACGACGTATCGACACAAATAAATACAGAAAGCTAATCAGAATCACCAAGAGGGCAGCAAGGAATAAACAGACAAGAAGAGGAAGCCAATAAGGGACGAAGCATTAGCCCCCACTCACACTAACAGAAGAGAGGACGAAAGAGCTCGCAGCTCTAAATACTTAAAGAGCCACAGCGGACAGAGGAAGACAGAGACAGAGCTGACCCGTTGTCTTGCAGAGATACAACAGAGTAGACAATCTCTCTGCAGCACAGGACTCTGCTCTGTGGCCTCCACCAGCTCGCAAAGCCTGCGCTCTGTTTGTTTGCAATGTTGTTATGTCTGCTGAGATTCATGGAAACACAGGATTATACTTTATGGCGAGTAAAATGTTGGTTTTCAAACAATTTCCAATTCACCCTCTTTGCAAACTAGATGATTTTTTTTATTATTCAAAACCTTTTGGTGACTTTTGAAATAATAGCTGTGCACAGAAACTGTCATAATACAAGTCAAATGCAGTGATGATGGTGTTTCCAGCAGAACAAGCTGGACGCCCCTGGCTTCGAACCTCAGTTAAACGGTGGTTGTGTGTGTGTGTGTGTGTGTGTGTGTGTGTGTGTGTGTGTGTGTGTGTGTATAGCACACAAGGAAACAAAGATCCTGGTAATCGTAGCTTCCTCTGGTGCAGATATGGGAACCAACAGGGAGTTTAAACTGCAGTTCAGTTCAAGTATACAAAAAGTAATCAGGAATCGCTTCAAGTGAACATTCACCCAGCAGTCAAGCAAAGAAGCAGTCAGAGCAGAAGAGGTAGAGGGTGGTCAGGGAGAGGAGGTGTATATATACTGTAGATAATGGCTACTTCTCTTGTCTCTTAAATTGCATCCACGTCTCCTCCACTTGCTTTCCTCACTTGTGTCCTAGTCCATTCCACCAGAGGTGAATGGAGAGACGCAAGCAAATGAAGCAGAGGAGAGAGGAAACGGGGAAAGATGTTTTTAGAGACAATAGACTTTTTTTTTCTTCTTCACAGCGTCACGTGAAGCGACGTCCTTTTGTGAAGATGATAAAACAGCTGATCATCACTTAGCGGTCTGTCAGCTTTAACAGCTGTTTGTGTCCGTATTATTTCTAGTAAAATACACATCTGTGAACTTTAACTGATAACAAACACCTGCACATGAAGAACAAGCTGTAGCCTGTCAAAAAACATACAGACCATTTCTAAACCCAACAGTTTTTAATTATTACATCATTTTACTGATCATCTGATAGTGAAATCTGCATTTTAAAAACACAAAGGATGATGATTCTAGTGTCTGTCAGTAAAATATCTTCCAGGGAAGGCTGGTCTCATGTTTCCTCAATTATAGCTCCTCTGAGTTGGCTCCTCGCTCCTAGCTCCTCGGTGCCGAAGTAAAAGGCTCGGAACGTCCTTCATCATTGCGGAACAGAACAAGTTCCGGTTCAAGAGATGATTGAGGAGCAAGGAAAGGAAAGAATAAGAGACATGAGAACTATGCTGGCTTGGTACCTGGTGAGTTGACGCTGTATTCACAGGTGAGCTTAGTTGACTAATGAAGGCAGAGGGCACCAATAAGCCTCGATTCCAAACTTGTTAGTATTAGACCTTCAATTTAGCAGGCAGGAAGAGTCCGTCTCAAGGTCATTTCTTCGTTGAATCTTTTACCAACAAGTCTGACAGTTAGATTAACAGATATTAGTTTATTTTCCTCAATCGGAGTCCAGACCAATTTTCACAAAACTAAAGACAACAGCAGAAAACATCCATTCTCGATTTTTTTTTTTTTTTTTTTGAATCAGCTTCTGAGTCACTTGATAATTTTACACCATGGGGCCTGAAAATATTCAAAAAGAATGATTGGAATCCAAAACTTTAGCCACCATACTTATTTTAACAGGATTGTAACCATAAAGAAAATACATCATTTCTAAGTTTATGTACACTAAACGTCGTTGATCAAGTTTATTTTGTAATATTGCAGCTCTTTCCACAGTGTTAGGAATATTTAATGAGGTTATTATTTTTCTGTGCAGTTTGGAAATTGGATTTAATCAATCAAGCCTCGCTTCATGATGAGAGCTTGTTCTAACAGACATTCAAGTATTTTCCTTTCCAATGGTTCAATGGTAATTAACAGTCGGCAATGTTGAGCAGGAATAAAAAGGTGCATTAAAAAAGAGGAAATTAAGGTGTGCACACCTGGGAAATCCAGCAGAGACACAATTTTACAGTCTGTGCTCACATTTCCAGTAACAGACAGCTTAAATAGAGCAAAAGCGGAGAGAGAGAGAGACTGCAATATCTAATTAAAAAGGTTTAAGCAATCATTCACAGAGGAGCTCCCATCAAGACCTGGTTCATCTGTGATGTATTAACTCGAGCTTCGGCTCCTAAAACTGGAAGGAATTTGAACACAGACAACCATAAATCTAACCAATCAGAGCAAATCAATTTCTGAGTGTGTCTTCATTACTGATGCTTGATCACATTTAGCTTGAGGAAGATGTGCATGGTAGCTCGAGGCTTGTTTTAGTTGGTTTTTCAACAGCTGACATTGACATTAGGAAGTGGTGCGTGACCCCTCTGTGAAACGGGCCCATGAAGGAGAAACACAAACGTGTTGAAAAAGACAAACATACTCTGGAGGAGGAGGACACAACGGCTGGGACACACTTTTTGTAACAGCAGAGTGGAGTGTTTGGATGCAGCCGATGGAAAACCCCACTAAACCGTGGAGTGTGTGGAGCGCTAGAGCTGCGAGTCGGTGCCGGCTGGCAGACGGCGAGAGCTGGCGCAGGGGCAGGCGCGCCCAATAGGCTGGCACCACTGCAGCTATAGAGCTGTTGTGTGATATCACAGTGAAACAGATTGAGATTAGCCTGCCATGATCCACAGAGAAGAGAAGCGAGGGATGGAGAGAGCTGGAGTGCTGCTTTCATTATTTGGGAGGGAAGTCCTCTAAAGGAGAGAACGATCTTTGTTTTTTACATTTTGTATTAATCGCACGTCGGCCGACATTACACTGAATAGACAATAGCCTCTATATCACGGCAGTGCATGCATATGTTCATAATTCTATCTCTTTCTACTCTTTACCCAACATGTCCTGTTCTCTTTATCTCACTTTTTTTTTTTGTTTGTGGTCTTCTCTTGTTTCCCCTCTGGCTCTGCGTTTATGTAATCTCACTCGCTGCACCACCTTGACAAGAAAGATACGCCTCCCGGTCGAGCCCTCTGGGAAAATTATCCCCCATTAGAAATAAGGCATTGTCTCCCTGATATTTAACTCATCTTCATGTCCTAATTCCAACAATTATGGGTTCGTCTCCTGTTGTGAAACGTGTTCTTCTTCTCTCTCGTGTTTCAGTGTATCCCAGCCTGCTTGGCACTTGAAGAGAGGCAGCAGATTGGCCTTTGATGGTATTAACTGTAAGGGGTTTTTTCCCCTCACAGCATAATATACTATAGTGTATTCTATATTTATGTTCTATACTGCATAAAACACTGTATAGTTTAGGTTGTGACAGCAGGGATTTGCTCAATTGGATTAGCATTATCACTGAGGAGTTCAAATCTGATGGCAGTAGCCAGGGGACGATCATCCATGTAGCATGAGTGACAGCTGATCAGCTCTTTCATGTGAGGCCCACGCATTGAGTGGGCGGTGCCTGCAGGCAAACCACTGTTGGGAAAAGGTGCAAATAGCAGCTGATTGGCTAGCTGGTGATTGTTAGCATTTTCAGAATCAAGACGCGTTTTTCGCTCATGCATATCAAATTAAAACTAAATGAAACATTTTTAGCTAATTAAATACAGCAGATGGCAGCGGATAATGAGGAGAAGTTAGTAAATTATGTGTTGACAATTACCAATAGTTTTCAGTCAAATCATTGACTTGGTTTGAAGTTGAATAGACTGCAGGCCACAACCCTGATGCTTAGCTACGCACAAGCCCGGAGTCTGGCAGCTTGAGTGAAGTTTGATAAACACTGGAGTAGTTCTGCATGAATTGCACAGTTCAAAGTGAAAGGTATTTATCAGGGCTGACAGCATAATCAGCTTAATCATGATGTGTAAAGTTATTATTAAGGTAAATTATTAGTTGATTTGGGGGTTTTTTCGGCTGCCTCGGGCTTCCGAAGCTGGTGGCCCTTTAGTTCTTTAGTGGAAGTTGTAAAGAAACTGTCTGAGTTGTGCCATTCGAAGAGCAACATTCCTTATGTTTGTGTAATTACTTCTTCCCCCTCCAGACTAGTGTGACTCCTCAGATGGAAATGAGTGTGTTTTCACCAGTCTGAGTCTTTGTTTAAGTCCCAGGATGAAAAGAGCCCTTCAGGTCTAATGTGATATAATGAAAACAAAAGGTCTTAAGCGGCCGCTGTTAAATACAGTTGTTGCATCATGCAGCTGTGGTGAGTCACAGCGCGTCGCCTATAAGGCTGGTGGAGCAGCAGGGAGAGTCTGAGAGCTCGCTGGTGTTTAAAGGGGTAATAAGAGGTGGGAGATGCAAGGCGGCTGTGACCCCTGTCAATCTGCTGCCTGTTAGAGACAGACGATTAATGGGAGGTGGTCACTCTGTCAACATCAGTCGACCTCAGTTCGGCTTGAGTTATTTACTCTGGCGTGTGAGTCGGTCTATAGACAGAAATGCGTGCGTTTTCATCATGCCACTATTAGGGTCCATATTTTGTGTGTGCATGTGAGTGTGCATGAGTGATATTGCTAGCGACGAGGTGGAGGAGAGAATGACCCTAATCTTAAATCATGCAGACCTTGGATGTCATGATGCGTGTTTGTGCATGCATGTACTTGCTCTCCCGGCCAGTAGAATAAATAGGACTAATGTATCCCGTCATGTAATTTGCAAAGTCAGCATTCTCACTTCTTTGCTTCAACTCATGCACAATCTAAGAAGAGCACTTGCACACAAACTCTTTAGCTGTTACTTAGAGACGATTTAGTCACTGCAATAAATCACACTCATCATAGTGTATTAAAAGTCAACAGAGATAAACCATCTCATCCACAACTCTACTGAAATATGATGCTAATGTAATGAACGGAATCCAGTGAACTCTACTGTCAGTGCTGGTCAATACAAATAGGAATAATCATTTTAGCAACAATTTCCCGATCACAGTGGAGTAGAAAGTGGATTTATCTACATTTCAGAAGGATACGCAGCGCTGTGTGTTAAGAGTTAAAGAGACAGGAAATTGGTGCTTGAAGAAAAAGGTAGAATCCATCTTCAGCTTGTTGCAGCTAGTATCACACAGCTCAATAGAAACTAAAGAACTGTTCCCATTTTTGAGCAGAAACAACTTGATTGGCATTATCTATTGCAATTTTTGTAAATGTTGAAACATGTTGATGATACAGAACAGTGCATGAAGCAGAGGAGGAGGAATAAAGACAAAAAATACTGCGAAATACTAAGAAGTCACCAGATGAGACTGTCCATAAGGGAGGCTAAAGGGGCATGTTTGGGTCCAAACCCAAAAGGAAGGGCCTATGGAGGTTAGCGAAAAAAACATGGTCAATCCTTATTTTATGCAACAATGACTGTTGCATGATTTAACACCTAAATCCTCACCATTATATTGATATGCTGTTTCCTGTTTCAAAATGTAAACCCCCTCTTCTCAATATGATCGGATTCTTTGCACTGTGACAACGTCGACGGGCCCAGTGAATTTTACTGTTAGGCCCTTTATGCTGCAATCAGTGTAGCCAATCAGGGAGCGGCACAAATATAAGAAGCCGGAAAAGAAAATAAATAAAAAGGAGGCAGCCTGCTGGGGCATTGGACCACAACAAGAACTTGTTAAACTTATTTCAGTCTGTCTAAAGGTTGATGGGAGCCAGGCAGATTTAACTTCTGTAAGCTAGGAGGCTAGTGCTAACAGTCCTGATCAATGTGCATTATGTTCATTTAAAACAAGGCTAATCTTATTTTCAAATCTGGACACTTTAAGCTTTGTGTTTTAATCCCCGGATCAGCAACCTGTTTCCTACTGAGCAGCCTGTATAAGTCTGTTGCTATTGCTGTTTACCATGTGCAGTGGTTAGGTCCATTGTCTTACAGCAAGAAGGTTCCTGGTTTGAATACCTGTCAGACAGGGACTTTTCAGAGTGGAGTTTGCATGTTCTCCTTGTGCATGTGTAAGTTCTCCCGGGTGCTCCGGCTTCCTCCCACAGTCCAAAGACATGCTTGTTAGGTGTATTGGCGACTCTTAATTGCCTGTAGTGAGAATGTGAGTACGCCTTGCTGATTGTCTCCATGTTATCTCACCTCACTCCCAATGACAGCTGGGAAGGGCTCCAGCCCCCCCACAACCTCAAATGGGGAAAAGTGGTATAGATAATAGATAGATGGATGGATCTGTGAATGTGCAAAAAAATGTTTTGATCACATCCAACAATTTTCCAGTGATGACGCCTCTCATTTTACTGCCTTTAAGCATGAGTGATGGAGCCAGGTAAGAAACTTACAGTCACAACACAATCATAGAATTACAGCACAACATTGTGTAGACATTTGGTCGTGATTACATAGAACTATTCCAACACACTTACACACACTAGTCATCTATCAAGCAGGCATACTTAGTGCCACGACCGTACTAAATTTCATTCCATGAACATCCTTCAGCTCTCCAGAAATAATCCATTTATAAACAGTGTTCAGGGAGAGAAAGGATAAAATGTGTGTGCCTGGAGGTTTTAGCTCTCATGAAATATTGATTGGCTTTATTTTTTTCCCCATCTAGTCTTTCCCCACGTTCTCGTACAGCCGTATGTCATCACAGAGAGGGGGGGAAGAAACCTCCGCTCCGAGGGCGAAATCTGTTGTACAGTAAAACCGCAAAACACACAAACATGGACCACACTGATCGCCTATAATGACTCTTCTCCCTCCACTTCCTCACGAAAATATACATGCAATGTTTGGCTGATGAACAGTCAAAATTAAATCGTGAATACAAAATGTCTGTTATGGATATTATGCACAAAGACATACACACACACACACACACACAAGTATAAGTAGGTTGTAAAGGCAGATGCCCCTCAGCAAGGGACCATCGTCATAAATATTCATACATTCCCAAGATTGCAGAAATGTAAATAAGTCAACAGTCGTGAAATTGCTAGCATCTGGTCAGTAGAGGAAGTGAAAATGAAGAAGAGAGGAGAGGCGGGTGAAAGGGGAGAGCAAAGGTGGATGATGAAGTGCAGGAGGATGAAAGAGGAAGGAGGAAAAAGGGGTTGGTGATGAGAGGGGAAAAAAAGAGGAAGGCTGCAAGAGGGAGCAGGGGGGTTAAATCACTCAGATTATTTTCCACTTTCAGCATAATGACTCTCGCTTGGATTCGCACGCAATTACTTAATGATAAATATCCTGGAGAGCCCATCCATTTTGTATTCTTCTGCTTGGGAGCAGCAGCTGTAGTGAGGGCTGAGGAATGAGAAACATCTGTTTTACATGAAGAGAAAAATTGTCGTACTGAGCGCCAGAGGATCACAGGTTGGGAGTCTCTATCACAGTTTTAAAAATCATTCAGCTGTGAACTGTCACCTAATGCAGCTTTTGTTACTGAACCTGTTGTCTGACTTAAGAATGAACTTACATTTCATGCCACATTTCACCAATATCTTCTACCTCCTCACAGGGGCAGATCCAGGGTAGGGCATGGCCCTCCATTAGATCTCATGGTGGCCCACCCTGAAATAATGGGCTATTTGCTTTGTCAGAGGTTGAACTTGTATGAAAAAAAAAAAAATGCTGTCTCGCTACCAAGCAGCAACCACTGCAAGTGAAGAATGAAGGCAATGCAAAAGTGCGAAAAACAGTTCCTAGAGTTTTCCTCCCATGTTTCAATGTCAATTTTTAGAGCAGATTTTACACTTAACTATTAACCTCTGCCATCAGAGTTAGAATGGGTGTGAATAGACAGGACCTGAGTCGTCAGAAGAGTATTATAAGCTGAAGTCCATTTACCATGTTTGAGTCCCTAAAGACCATCAGATCTGTTTCACATCTCTTATCTCACCCATGCAAAAGTCCCAGCTCAAGTGTGCCCATGCACCCCAATTGAAAAATGGTCTGAATGGTTGAAATGATGGTCTTTGCACCAATCTTAACACCAAATAAAAGGGCTATGTGTAATCTCAAACCAGCAAAACTTTTTTTGAAGATAAACCTGTCCTTGCAACTTTCGAAGCGAACGTAAGCAACAAAATCAGCCTGAATCTATTGCTCTCTATTGAAGTTACCCAACTGCCTGTGAGCCACGCGGCACAATTTTACCACAGCGCCCTGTTTCTCTTTTCCTTTTTGTCGCTCGTCTCCCAAGAAGAAGGAAGGAAGGGGCTCTACAAAGCACTGACACTCGCTTTTCTCACTCAACAGAGTTTGTTAGCTTGTTGTACAAAGGGGCAATAACTGTGCATAAATAGTATTCAAACCTGTGATTGAAACATTGTACACAGAGCAAAGAAATATACACTGTTCAAAAAAATAAAGGAAACACTTAAACAACGTAATGTAATTCCAAGTCAATCACACTTCTGTGAAATCAAACTGACCACTTAGGAAGCAACACTGATTGACAATCAATTTCACATGTTGTTATGCAAATGGACTAGACAACAGGTGGAAATTATAGGCAATTAGCAAGACACCCCCAATAAAGGAGCAGTTCTGCAGGTAGCCTGACTGCCATTAGGTACCGAGATGAGATCCTTAGACCCCTTGTGAGACCACATGCTGGTGCGGTTAGCCCTGGGTTCCTCCTAATGCAAGACAATGCTAGACCTCATGTGGCTGGAGTATGTCAGCAGTTCCTGCAAGATGAAGGTACTGATGCTATGGATTGGCCCGCCCGTTCCCCAGACCTGAATCCAATTGAGCACATAAGGGACATCATGTCTGGCTCCATCTACCAACGCCACAATGCACCACAGACTGGAGTTGGCAGATGCTTTAGTCCTGGTCTGGGAGGAGATCCCTCAGGAGACCATCCGCCACCTCATCAGGAGCATGCCCAGGTGTTGTAGGGAGGTCATACAGGCAGGTGGTGGCCATACACACTACTGAGCCTCATTTGGACTTGTTTAATGGACATTACATCAAAGTTGGATCTGCTTGTAGTATGTTTTTCCACTTTAATTTCAAGTGTTACTCCAAATCTAGACCATTTACCATCTACTCCATTTGATTTCCATTGATAATTTTTGTGTGATTTTGTTGTCAGCACATTGAACGATGTAAAGAACAAAGTATTTAATAAGAATACTTCACTCATTCAGATCTAGGATGTGTTATTTTAGTGTTCCCTTTATTTTTTTGAGCAGTGTATATTTAAGGGATGCAGTGTGGACAGCCATCATGCATTCATGCAATACAGTGTTAGATGAGGCAACGGAACTGATAATAAAATTAAACTTTAACTCACTTTAATGCAGTCTTATCAGCTTTAGGTTTTTTTTTTTAAAGGTGCTTTGATTAGGACTGACTCCTCATGAGTTACTAAATCAAATTGCATCAAGGAAAGATGGATTAAATTGTTCTTGGTGCAAGTGGTTCCATTTTAGGTGAAGCATTTTACAAAAACTTAAAAAATAACATGTTTATTTTTGTAATATTCTGTGACAGAACTTTCCAATTATGACAACATAGTGGTTCCTTAAAGTTCTAAATTCTATACTCTATAAATAAAGGAGGAGCTGAGGATCTTAATAATTTAGTTTCTGATTACTGAGCTATCCACATCTTCTGAACAGACGCTCTTCACCTTTTTCGACAAACTTGATAACTGTTTTTTCAGTTGTTCTAAACTCGACTCCTTTCTTGAAAATGGACGCCCGCTTCATTTTCGAGCAAGTCAAAGAAATGAAACAGTCCTCCTCCTCTGAAGAGCGACAGAGCTACCAAACTGAAGTAAGTTACTGTAAAAGAAAACCAAGGTGAAATGTTTTGAAGTCATGCTGTCTTGTTTAATACGTTGTTTGTGTGAGCTGCTTCAAACTGTACTGAGCTGAATCTGTGTTGCAGAAAATGTTGCTAAGGCAGTTTATGCTTCTGAAGCAACATGATCAGGTCCCTGGTAGTTTGACTGTCAGACACATGAAGACCTGGCTGCTGAAACAAAGAAGCTTCCTGGATGAGTGAGTCAAACTGATTGTGAATCTAACACTGATGGAAAACTGACATGTTATAAGTATTTCAAACTATTGTGATGTGTTTAACAGGTTTCAGGATGTGATTAAGAAGACAGGGATAAATCACTTGTTCATGGCCGAACTGGTATGTGAAATCTCAACCCTATTTCAATAAATCCATCTATTAGGCTTCTGATCTTCCTGTTGACTAACTAAAGAGTGTTGTTAACAGGCTTGGACCACAGCGAGGCGCTTCTGTCTTGATCAGATGGAACAAGAGCTCCTGGAGCAGTTCGACAAAGAGAAGCAGCTTTCCCAGCTCTTCAACAGGAAAGTCACATTGGAGGGTCTTCACCTGCAGAGGAAGATGTGCAATCCTTCCTCCCATCTCTTCATCAGAAGCTGCACCAAACATTTCTCAACATCAGCATCCCAAGTTCCCACTCTGCAGGGGACGCTAAACCAGTGACGCTCGTGGAGCTTGAACAGATCACTGCGACCCTGGTTCCAGAGGTGGTGGACAGTGCTCTGAAGTTCTTCCTGGAAGACCCAGAGCACGGACCCAAGAGGAAAGCTGCCAGTGCTGAGATTGGACAGCTTCTGACAAAATCAGTGGCTCCTTGGCTGGCATGCTATGAGCATGGTTCTCGCGCTATTCTGCTCGGAGTGTGCTCAATAGTTGCAAGGTTAATGGTCAGAGCCATTTACAGGAGGTTGGAAGAGCACTCCAAGTCCTTCGACCGGATGGATGATGACAGCTTCTTATTCAGCAGAGCAGTCGTCATCTCTGCTGTCAATAACATGAAAAAAGCACAGCAGACTCATACATCCAGACAAGATCACCTTCAGCTCTGCGCCTCAGATCAGGAAGTAAGTTCTCTGAAGAAGAGCGGGGCTTCTCCCGAGGCTGTTTTCTCTGAGGAGGTGGACGAGGAACTTGTGGAGAAAAGGGAGGCTTTTCCACAAGTGTCTCTGGACAAAAAGAAGGCCACAGTGCCAAACATGAATGAGGACACAGCTGTAGTGGATCCAGACACCATCATGGATTTGTCCTTGGATGTTGACTTTGAGAAGCCAAAACAGGAGGACTCAAAGGAAGATGAGCCCCTGGTTCAGGACTCTACCATTCAGGATATTCACCAAGAGGAGCAGACCGCTTCAGATCAGCTGGAAAACAGTTTTCTAGAGAAGAGGCTTTCTTCTCCGGAGGTTGTTTTCACTGAGGAGGTGGACCAGGAGGAGGAGATGGTCTCCATGCCGAACAATCTGACTGTACATACAGATGCCATTGAGGCTGTGACATTTCATGATGAGGTGGTGGAAATGCAGCAGAAGTATCATGAGAAAGATGAATCCCTGGGTCAGGACTCAGCCGTCCAAGAAATGGACAATAAAGTGGAGCCTGCTTTATCAACCTTTGGTCCTTTAGAACTCAGCACCTCAGAGGCAGCAGGAAATCGACTCCTGGAGAAGAGGGAGGCTCCACAAGTCACTGCCACAGAGGAGCTGGATAATTACCATCCAGAGGAGAGGGAGGCTTCACCACTCCTGTCTGTCGATGACGATGTTACAAACATAAAAAGTGTTTAAAAATTTTTTTAATACGCTTCCTTTATTTACTCAACAATTTATTTTGTTTAATGTAGGTGTCAGTTTAAGTCATGAGCAACTAAAACTGCTAAAACACAACAGGCAGGTCTGGAGTTAAACAAATTTCTATGGACTTGGGGCTGAATTTGGGTAAAGTGTCTTTCCGAAGGCCACATCGGACATGTGGCAGCAGGAGCTGGGCATGGAAAACCCCAATCTTCCAGTTGAGAGGAGATCGACTCTACCACTGATCCACAGCCAGCCCAAATGCTAACTGGTGTCCTCAAAGTCAACCAATTTAGAAATTACTCCCAAAATATTCCTATTCAACATCATCCTGTTTATAAAAAGGTAAATTGGCTGCACAGGATAGAAGATGATGGGATACATCAGATTGAAGCAATAAGATGTTATTAAAAAAAGAAAAGAATCAATTATGTTGCCGTTCGATTGACGGATAAAAGCAAAAGGATCAAATTTGTTAAATAGGGCGTTTAAGAGGCGTTGCTTTAATGAGCATTAGCTATTCATATGCATGAAGTCTGTATGCAAAGCTGTATGCTGCATTCCTCTGTTTTTTTGGTTTAAATCAACGTACCTTATCATGAAACATACTGTAATAACTATAACACATCTCAGTTTAATACCAGCGTCTGGTTTGATGGAATCCCCTTAACGGTTTAAAGACACTGTAAAATTGTTAGTTATTCATAAGTTCTTTAAATCAGAAGATTTATTCCCAGCTGTGAGAAAATGTGGAGTATCAGCAGCAGTATAGAACGATTCCCCACAAAAAAAATCATTCATTTTGTCTTGAAGAAAAGACCAGCTGAATGCCATTGAGAGGTCATTCGACTCTTAACGCAGCAGTGTCATGAATAAGTAATAGAAGCAACTGAGGAAATAATTAGAGCTTTTATGTATTTTCATGTTTTATGTATACGGTATTGCCTGAAACCTTTTCATGGTAGAACATGAGCACAGGTTTGTCTAACCAATAGAATGACAGGAGAATCCTACCACACAGAGAGCTCCCCCTTATTTATTTATTTTGGACCTTTTCGCCTTTATTGACAGCGGAAGAGAGACAGGAGATTAAAAACATCCATAACACATTACGACGTATCATTATCAAGGTCATCCATGTCTCATGTTTAACAGCTTTTTCCAGCTGCAGAAAGTCAACTAAGCCAAGTAATGTCTAACGCTTGCATGCACATGGATGCATCAATCTACCTTACAGTTTGCAAACAACGAGCCGTAGACACTTTGTAACTGTTGCAATTATTGCTTCCCGTTATTATGTAGAAATTAAGAATTACCGTAAATTCCGTACTATTGAGCGCACCTGGATATAAGCCGCACCGGCTAAAAATAAGTAAATAAATGTATTTGTACATATATAAGCCGCACTTGATTATAAGCCGCAGGTGTCCACGCTATAACAAGAGCTATTTACACAGACGTAGGCTACCGGTAACATCCGCAAATACTGTAGCGTCCGTACGGACGTTAAAGGACGACGAGAGCGTTCAAATAATAACTTTTAATAACCCGATCACTGTCGGCCGTGACCACGCCGTTTACAGCAGAGAGCAACACATAACTTGCCGTAACAATCCAACTCTCTCCCCCAGCGTTCTCTCATACAGCCACTCAACACGTTCTCGCTGGTGCATTCACTGACTCTCCACATAATCGGAATTATGAACACATTATCAACTACTGACTTTACAACATGAACCGTTACAATACGAAGCCTAGCCGACGGTGTCTGTAACACGGCTGATGAAAAAGATGACCGTAATATATTTCACAAGAAAAAGTCCATCCATTCACTGCCTCAGAATGACTTCATTACTCACTTCCTCAGTCTCTGTTGTCGCTGTCAGTGTCATCTTAACGTGCGTGCATGAAGCGCAAAATGACTGATATTAAGATCCGACGTGACGAAGTCAAATGTTTTTGCGGCAGAAGCTCATTGTCCCCCATAAAAAATCCATGCATTAGCCGCACCGGAGTAGAAGCCGCAGTGCTCGAAGTGTGAGAAAAAAGTAGCGGCTTATAGTCCGGAATTTACGGTAGGTTGTAGTTGAGGTCAGTTTTGGTATTATATGTATGCGTTTAAGTTAATGATTTTATTAAATACAAGTGGCTTTTATTTTGGAGTTGACTTTGATGTTCGGTTTCAGTAATACAGCGGGTGTCGACTGCAGGGCAGACGTGGACGCTCACTGATTAAATGTTGGATTTCACAGTTCTCTCTTATTAGCATGCAGCCAACGAGGTAATGTGGTTTCATTTGTACTTTGCCTTTTGTTAACTGTTGTTGCTTTGATCACATGCTGTATACGTTTACCTATATTGTTTAATGATTTTCATATTTTATTCTGTTTAGTGTTCATGGTAGATTTGAAAAAAAGCTTTGAATAAACCTGCTGCAAGAAAGCCACTTGTGTCTGCTGTGCTTGGAGGGAACCGAACACTTGCAGGGTCATATTTGGGAAAAGTCTATATTATTGTATCTCGTCAGTCAACATAATTCTTTGTGTTCTTACAAACTCTTCACATCCTCTTCTTGTCAACACATTTGCATCAATAATGGGGGAGGCGTTAACAGCACTC